>NC_135232.1:201626979-202988229 GCF_051348905.1 Ranitomeya variabilis | reverse complement strand
TATTTTTGTCCAGCTATCTGCAATGTGACTCTTCAGTGCTGGAAGCTCTTGTGGACAGAAAATTACTACTCCAGTGGCATGAGTTGTCACTGGAGTTTAAAGTAATTTCTGGATGGTGTTTTTGAATAGTGATTTTTAGGTCGACCGTGAAGTAACTCTTTCCTGTCCTTCTGCTATCTAGTAAGCGGACCTCACTGTGCTAAATCTGCTGTTCATCCTACGTATGTCATTTCCTCTGAACTCACCGTCAATATCTGTGGGGGCCTACTATCATCTTTTGGGGTTCCTCACTGGAGGTAAGGCAGGCCTGTATATTCCTCTTATAGGGGTAGTTAGATCTCCGGCTGGCGCGTGGTGTCTAGGGCATCGTAGGTACATCCCCCGGCTACTGTAAGTGTTGGGTCAGGTTCAGGTCACGGTCGACCTTAGTTTCCATCACCCGAGAGCTAGTCCGTTTTGCATTTTTTTCCCATGGTCATTGGGGTAACCATAACAGTTTGGCCGGCCAAATAAAAAATCTATGTGTTAAAATATGCACTAAAGTAGGAAGGAGAAGAAAAGGTTTTTTTTCTGTGTTTGAAAGTGCACCTTAGTTGGATCATTTGTATTCCTTGCTTAAACTGCAGTCTTCAGCCTTTTTTTTTTCTCCTCTCCTCTTAACCTCTGAATGCTTGGGTTACACCCATCTGAAACATGGATCCACAGAGTTTAGTTGCGGGTTTGAATAACCTTGCGACAAAAGTACAGAACCTACAAGATTTTGTTATACGTGCTCCAATGTCTGAACCTAAGATTCTTCTGCCTGAATACTTTACCGGAGACAGATCCCGGTTTTTGAGTTTCAGAGAAAATTGCAAATTGTTTTTGTCTCTGAGATCTCACTCTGCTGGTGATCAGACTCAACAAGTTAAAATTGTTATCTCTCTACTGCGCGGCGACCCACAAAGTTGGGCATTTGCATTATCGCCAGGGGATCCTGCGTTGTTAAATGTAGATGCGTTTTTTCAGGCTTTGGGGTTGCTTTATGAAGAACCTAATTTAGAGATTTTGGCTGAGAAAGCCTTGATAGCTCTTTCCCAAGGGCAAGATGAAGCTGAGATATACTGCCAGAAATTCCGTAAATGGTCGGTGCTTACTAAATGGAATGAGTGCGCTTTAGCAGCTAATTTCAGAGAAGGTCTCTCTGATGCCGTGAAGGATGTCATGGTGGGGTTCCCTGTGCCTACAGGTCTGAATGATGCCATGAAATTGGCTATCCAGATTGATCGGCGTTTGCGGGAGCGCAAATCTGTGCACCATATGGCGGGGTCTTCTGAGGAAGAATCTGTGCACCATATGGCGGTATCTTCTGAGCAAAAACCTGTGCACCATATGGCGGTGTCTTCTGAGCAAAGACCTGTGCACCATTTGGCGGTGACCTCTGAAAAGGCATTGGAGCATATGCAATGCGATCGTGTTTTGTCTAGAGGCGAACGTCAAAATTACAGGCGCAAAAATGGATTGTGCTTCTACTGTGGAGATCCAGCTCATGTTATATCAGCATGCTCTAAACGTATAAATAAGGTTGATAAAAAGGTTGATAAATCTTTTTCTACAGGTACCTTGCAGTCAAAATTTCTTTTGTCCGTGACATTGATTTGTACCTTATCATCTGTGACTGTGAATGCTTATGTGGATTCTGGCGCCGCTCTGAGTCTCATGGATTGGTCCTTTGCCAAGCGTTGTGGGTTTGATTTGGAGCCGTTGGAAGTTTCTATTCCCCTGAAGGGTATTGATTCTACACCTTTGGCTAGCAATAAACCACAATATTGGACACAAGTGACTATGCGTCTCACCCCAGACCATCAGGAGATTATTCGTTTCCTTGTATTATATAACCTACATGATGTCTTAGTGCTTGGATTACCATGGTTACAGATTCATAATCCCGTCTTGGACTGGAAATCTATGTCTGTGTTGAGCTGGGGATGTCGGGGTATTCATGGGGATGCACCTTTGGTTCCTATTTCTTCATCTACTCCCTCTGAGATCCCAGCATTTCTGTCAGATTTTTATGATGTCTTTCAAGAACCTAAAGTTGATTCTCTCCCTCCCCACAGAGAGTGTGACTGCGCTATTGAATTGATTCCCGGTAGTAAGTTTCCTAAGGGTCGCTTGTTTAATTTGTCTGTACCTGAACATACTGCTATGCGGGAGTATATCAGAGAATCCTTGGAAAAGGGTCATATTCGCCCCTCGTTGTCTCCACTAGGGGCAGGATTTTTCTTTGTAGGTAAAAAGGATGGTTCATTGAGACCTTGTATCGACTATCGACTTTTGAATAAGATTACAGTTAAATACCAGTACCCGTTACCTTTACTGACTGATCTGTTTGCTCGTATAAAGGGGGCTAAGTGGTTCACTAAGATCGATCTACGTGGTGCGTATAATTTGGTGCGGATTAAGCAGGGGGATGAGTGGAAGACCGCATTTAATACGCCTGAAGGCCATTTTGAGTATTTGGTAATGCCTTTCGGTCTCGCAAATGCCCCTTCCGTTTTTCAGTCCTTTATGCACGATATTTTCCGTGAATATCTGGATAAGTTTATGATTGTGTATTTGGATGATATTCTTGTTTTTTCGGAGGACTGGGAATCTCACGTTCAACAGGTCAGGAGAGTTTTTCAGGTTTTGCGAGCTAATTCTCTTTTTGTAAAGGGCTCAAAGTGTAGTTTTGGAGTTCAGAGAATTTCCTTTTTGGGATATATTTTTTCCCCTTCATCTATGGAGATGGACCCTGTCAAGGTCCAGGCTATTTGTGATTGGATGCAACCTACTTCTTTGAAGAGTCTGCAAAAGTTCTTGGGTTTTGCTAATTTCTATCGCCGATTTATAGCGGGTTTTTCTGCCATTGCTAAACCTTTGACTGATTTGACCAAAAAGGGTGCTGATGTTGCTAATTGGTCCTCTGCGGCTGTGGAGGCCTTTCAAGAGCTTAAGCGCCGCTTTTCTTCCGCTCCTGTGTTGCGCCAACCTGATGTGTTACTTCCGTTCCAGGTTGAGGTGGATGCTTCGGAGATCGGAGCAGGTGCAGTTTTGTCGCAGAAAGATCCTGACTGCTCAGTAATGAGACCATGTGCGTTTTTCTCCCGAAAGTTTTCGCCCGCTGAGCGAAATTATGATGTGGGAAATCGGGAACTTCTGGCCATGAAGTGGGCGTTTGAGGAGTGGCGTCATTGGCTTGAGGGTGCTAGACACCAGGTGGTGGTCCTCACTGACCACAAGAATCTAATTTATCTTGAGTCGGCCAGGCGTCTGAATCCTAGACAGGCGCGCTGGTCGTTGTTTTTCTCCCGATTTAACTTTGTGGTGTCATATCTGCCTGGGTCCAAGAATGTGAGGGCGGATGCCCTCTCTAGGAGTTTTGAGCCTGACTCGCCTGGTGATTCCGAACCTACCGGCATCCTGAAGGATGGGGTGATATTGTCAGCTGTCTCCCCAGACCTGCGGCGTTCTTTGCAGGAGTTTCAGGTGGATAGGCCTGATCGCTGTCCGCCTGGTAGACTGTTTGTCCCTGATGATTGGACCAGTAGAGTTATCTCGGAGGTTCATTCTTCCGCGTTGACAGGTCATCCTGGAATTTTTGGCACCAGGGATTTGGTGTCTAGGTCCTTCTGGTGGCCTTCTTTGTCTCGAGATGTGCGCATGTTTGTGCAGTCTTGTGATGTTTGTGCTCGGGCCAAGCCCTGCTGTTCTAGGGCCAGTGGGTTGTTGTTGCCCTTGCCTATTCCTAAGAGGCCTTGGACGCACATCTCTATGGACTTTATTTCTGACCTTCCGGTTTCTCGTAGGATGTCTGTCATCTGGGTGATTTGTGACCGTTTTTCCAAGATGGTTCATTTGGTACCTTTACCCAAATTGCCCTCCTCCTCTGAGTTGGTTCCTCTATTTTTTCAGAATGTGGTGCGTTTGCATGGTATTCCTGAGAATATAGTGTCTGACAGGGGTACTCAGTTTGTGTCTAGATTTTGGCGGACGTTCTGTGCCAGGATGGGTATCGATTTGTCTTTTTCGTCTGCATTCCATCCTCAGACTAATGGCCAGACTGAGCGTACTAATCAGACCTTGGAGACTTACTTGAGGTGTTTTGTGTCCGCTGATCAGGATGATTGGCTTGACTTTTTGCCATTGGCAGAGTTTGCCCTTAACAATCGGGCTAGTTCTGCCACTTTGGTTTCTCCATTTTTTTGTAATTCAGGGTTTCACCCTCGGTTTTCGTCCGGTCAATTGGAGTCTTCGGATTGTCCTGGAGTGGATGCTGTGGTTGATAGGATGCATCAGATTTGGGGACAGGTTGTGGACAATCTGAAGTTGTCCCAGGAGAAGACTCAACAGTTCACTAATCGTCATCGGCGTATTGGTCCTCGTCTTTGTGTTGGGGACCTGGTGTGGCTGTCTTCTCGATTTGTTCCTATGAAGGTCTCGTCTCCTAAGTTTAAGCCTCGGTTTATCGGCCCTTATAGGATTCTGGAGGTTCTTAATCCTGTGTCCTTTCGTTTGGACCTCCCAGCATCTTTTAATATCCATAATGTTTTCCATCGGTCATTATTGCGGAGGTATGAGGTACCGGTTGTTCCTTCTGCTGATCCACCTGCTCCTGTGTTGGTTGAGGGTGAATTGGAGTATGTGGTGGAAAAGATCTTGGACTCCCGTGTTTCCAGACGGAAACTTCAGTATCTGGTTAAGTGGAAAGGTTATGGCCAGGAGGATAATTCTTGGGTGACAGCATCCGATGTTCATGCTCCCGATTTGGTTCGTGCATTTCATAGTGCTCATCCAGGTCGCCCTGGTGGTTCTGGTGAGGGTTCGGTGCCCCCTCCTTAAGGGGGGGGTACTGTTGTGAATTCGGTTTGTGGGCTCCCCCGGTGGTCTGTTATGGTAGTGTCTCTTATGTGCCTTCCTCCATCTCTGATTACCTGTCGCCACCCTCTTGGGGAGTTTCCTATTTAAGGCTGCTTGGCTGTTAGTCACATGCCGGCCATCAATGTGCTAGTAGCATTCTGTTGCATTCACCTGCCTCAAGTTCCAGTTCAGCTAAGTTGAATTTTGTTTCTTGTTTTGCTATTTTTGTCCAGCTATCTGCAATGTGACTCTTCAGTGCTGGAAGCTCTTGTGGACAGAAAATTACTACTCCAGTGGCATGAGTTGTCACTGGAGTTTAAAGTAATTTCTGGATGGTGTTTTTGAATAGTGATTTTTAGGTCGACCGTGAAGTAACTCTTTCCTGTCCTTCTGCTATCTAGTAAGCGGACCTCACTGTGCTAAATCTGCTGTTCATCCTACGTATGTCATTTCCTCTGAACTCACCGTCAATATCTGTGGGGGCCTACTATCATCTTTTGGGGTTCCTCACTGGAGGTAAGGCAGGCCTGTATATTCCTCTTATAGGGGTAGTTAGATCTCCGGCTGGCGCGTGGTGTCTAGGGCATCGTAGGTACATCCCCCGGCTACTGTAAGTGTTGGGTCAGGTTCAGGTCACGGTCGACCTTAGTTTCCATCACCCGAGAGCTAGTCCGTTTTGCATTTTTTTCCCATGGTCATTGGGGTAACCATAACAGTAATCTGTCTGTACCGCTCCCTGATGGGCACTGTATCTCCGGTCGGAATTCCATGTTCGATGGCCGTGGTACAGCCAAAATCATCTTCATGTTGCGCAAACACTTCAGCATAGTGTCCAAGGAGCCGCTGCACTCGCGAGACTTGTGATGGATCCAGACCCGGTAATTCTGCTCGCATATGTTCCAGAATAGTTTGACCTTTTCGTAACGCTATCAGCTCAGGATCCTGTGTAGACCGGACACTGACCATCCAGGGATCAGGGGAATCCTCCTTTAACTGTAAAGTATCTGGAGGAGGCATCACTTCTAACGGTCGTAACACTTTGGCCATCTCACTTCGGACCCGTAGCACGACATCGTGTTCGTCCACATTCACACATCGCACTGGTACGGCCCCATTTTTAACAGTAGCCAGAGATCGGGCCACCAGCAGTCCTGTGGGCAAAGGGGACGTAAAGGTGGGCTCAACCTGCACTTGCACTCCTTCCAGAGGGATGCGAGCTCGGATGGGCAGGGATATAACAGTCTGTCCTGGGGGAAACGTCACTTCTGCTGTCGGGGAGGTGATTACTTTCCCTAGTATGTCTCCCTCCTGAAAGGTCTCTTGCACACGGACTTCCCTCACTAACTGTCTGAACACGGAGCCTTGAGGTGTACTGGTCCCCCACTGATTGAGTGTCTCTTGTGTGGTCTCCCCTAACAGCAAACTGCCAAAGTCCTTCAATACATTCATCCCCAAAGTCACGATATGTTGTGGGCTGGGATCCCCCGTGTCAACACAACCCCCCGGCGGCCCAGGTCTTTCCCACATAAAGATATTTGCATCCAGGTGACCCCTTCCACTGGGATGGGCAGCTGATTGGCGGCCTGCAACCGGATTACGGGGCCCCATTGGGGTCTGACTGACACAGGGAAGTGTTTTCTAAAATAGGCCTCGGGCATAGTCGTGACTTGAGATCCGGTGTCCACCAGACAACGTACAGCCCGCCCTTCAAACTCTGCCCAAACCAGGGGGCAGCTGGCAACCAAATTTTCGGGACTTTCACCACCCATCCGCGGGGATTCTGACTCCGAGCAGCGTCCCCTTAGCTCGGAGTCCTCTAGTTTAACGCCCGCCGTGACGAGGCCCTCCCTCTCCGGGGGCACTCCCGTGCGAAATGTCCTGCCTCCCCGCAACCATAGCAAGCACCGGAGACCGGATAATATCCTGAACGAGCGCCACGAGCTGGACTCCCAGACCCTTGCCCCCGGGGTAGCTCCCTTGGGCTTCGCGCATTTTTTTTTACTTCGGCCAGTTCGTCTCGGATTTGTTTGAGCTCCTGCCGCATCTCCTGAACCCACGACGGCTCACCCCCTCCTGGTGCAGCGGTCTGGATAACCCGAGCCTCTCCTGTCAGGACCGTCACCCCCCTCTCTTGCTCCCGGGTGCGGGCCTCATTGCCTATGTCGGAGAAAGTCAGGCGCGGGTCGACCCGCACTCGTTCACGTAGAGCCTGTTTGGTCAACTCATCCCGCAGTCCCGTCACCAGTTGGTCGCGCAGGGTCACGTCGACATGTCCCATCCCCATACCATCTTTCCGCACGATTGCAATGTTTAGCTCTTGCAGAGCATTCATGTACTGAGTGACAGTCTCGCCCTCTTTTTGTCGCCGTCCAAACAACCGGGCCCGCAGCTCTCCCACGTCGGTGGGATCCCCGTGCGTCCCCTCTAACACATGTAACACCCCGGTAAAAGTATTCCGCTCTGTGGGGGGTCTCAACATCACTGAATCTCGGGCCTCTCCGTCTAATGCCATAATGGCTACCTCAGCTTCCAGGGCCGGGGTCATAGGATCATTCTGCAGACAAATCTGCAACGTGTGCACATACCCTAAGCGACCTATTTTTTATCATTTCCTACTGACTTCCAGACAATATATGGGTCCAGCATTTTTTGACAAGAAAAAAAACCCACACAGAAAATGTAGCAAAAAATGCAACGTTGTTTGCTAAGGCTAAGTTCACATTAGCGTCTCTGTGTGCAGCGTATCATCTGCATGCGCAAACGCATGCCAAAACGCATGCAAACGCATGGCTACGCTGCGGTTTTTTTTAGCCTCATCAGGTTACGCATGACGCAAAAAAAGCTGCGTGTGCATGCGTTTATATGCGTTTTTGCATGCGTTTTCATTTTTTCAGCACATGCATTCAAAAGAATTTTGTTATCCGACAAATGCTGTTCCAGGAGAATTTCCTTGACAAAAGCCACACCCAATGGGTGTGTCTCATGGGGATTCTGTATATATAGACCCTACACAGATGAAATCCTCACCTTTTGCTGCTGTATCCAGCTACAAGATGGATCTTGGCATGGAGAGCTTCTATCGTAATCTGGATTTGGAATTGAAATTGGCTTTTGCCTTTGCTGTGGCTTGCGAAGAAAGAAGAAGAGCAAGATGGAGAAGACATCGTTGTCGCTACTGGCAAGACCCCTTCATTGAAGTCCAAGAGAGCCGTGGAGCCTACCATTCGTTGTACACCGAGCTACATGAAAACCCTGAGAAGCTTTTCGAATACATGAGGATGTCTGAACAGAGCTTCGATGAATTGCTGCAAAGTGTGCGAGGGTCTATCACCAGGCAGGATACGAAACTATGTAGAGCAATTTCTGCTGAGGAACGTCTGATGGTGACCCTAAGGTAAAGCCATGTACTGATTTTTTTTCCCCATTTTCTGTTCATCAGATTCCTGGCTACTGGAGAGACCTTAAGATCTCTACATTTCTAATTCAGGATTGGAGTGTCCACCCTTTCTGGGATTGTTGGAGAAACCTGCCGTGCTTTATGTGACGTTCTGCGTGCAGAATTCGTCCCCCAACTGAACTCTGGCTGAAAAATGCAGCAAAATTCAATGAAATTTGTAATTTTCCTAACTATGTGGGGGCTGTGGACGGCAAACATATTCAGATTCTGAAACCTCCTGGAAGTGGATCCGAGTATTTCAATTACAAAAAATACTTTTCAAATGTTCTCATAGCGATTGCAGATGCTGAGTGTCGATTTGTCACCATTGACGTTGGCTCATTTGGACGAGGAAATGACTCATAGACTTTCAAAAACTCTGACATGGGATAATGTTTGTATGGTAATAATTTAAATTTTCCACCACCACAACCTCTTCCGAACACTGAAGGACCGCCAATGCCATTTGTTGTGGTTGGGGATGAGGCATTTCATAAAACCCTACTCGAATCAGGACTTGAATCACACCAAAAGGGTTTTCAAATACCGACTGACAAGGGCACGAAGAACTGTGGAGTGTGCCTTTGGTTTGCTGGCATCAAAATGGCGTGTTTTGGGAACACCAATCAATCTAAAAACTGAGACAATTGATGATGTGGTCAAAGCGTGTGTTGTTATGCACAATTACATCCTGGCAAAAGAGCGACTACAATTAGAACTTGACGAACCTGTTGATACCACTTTGCAGGATTACCGTGATCACCCTCTGAGGACTACAGTGGAAGTTGCCCACTGGCGTCTTGCATGGCAAGATGATATGGTTTAATACACTTTAAATAAATATTATATGACTTTGCTACTAATAAAACACCTCCAATTAAACACCTGTTACAACTTGACTCAACAATACATTACACACGTGTGTGTTTTCACATAAAGAGACAAAGAAAACAGGGATTGTGCAAACAAAATACAAATTTTAACAACAAACAATGAGTTTTATGTTCAGGGTCTGTATGACAGTGATACAGTATATTGTGGACCTAGGGGGTGTTGAGCTGGGATGATTGAGTAAAATTTATAGGGTTATAGGGGAAGGGGCAATTAATTGAAGGATTGGCTCCTGTATAGGACTGGATACATTGGGAGTAGACGACACATTAGGAGCTGAACTGTGGGAAGGGATAGACAAATTGGAAGGGAGACAACCAAGGGAAGCTAGTGACATATTAGACAACAAAGACTGGGAGGTGAGGGTGGAGGTGGTAGGACCAGTTTTTGCCAACATTTCTTACCTGGTTGCTACATCGCTGATGGATGATTGGGACTGTTGAGACTGTTTGTTGTCTGGTCGATGAGGAGCCGCTCCAACAGAGGAAGATCCAGGTTATATAGTGCTGCTCCAGGTTCTGTGTGGAAAATAAAAGAAAAACATTACTAAAATTTTTTTTTAAATTTATTAAATAGTCAGACAACCGAAAAGATACTTACGTTCGCCGGGCAAGCGCAGGGCTCAGAAAAGTCAGCATACGATTATATTTATACTTCGAAATATTTGGAGCAGCACCACTTTTAACCCGCATCTCATATCCTTATTGAAGAGATCCTTCATCAAACGCCAACAAACTTTTACTCTCTTCACTGTGAAAAAAAAAATTATTGTAAAAAAAAGGCAACAACATTAACAGCAAAACAGAGACCACATTGCAAAACTTACGAAAATCCTTTCTGACTTGTGGCCTTGCATCGTCCCAATGACCCAACAGCAATCTGGCCACTTCTTCCCAGAGTCGTCGAATCAATACTGAGTCGGAATGATTACGATCACGGGGGTCCCACAACACTACATTCTCTTGAACCAGTGGAATGAGTAGGTCATTGTCAATAAAATGTTGTAACATTTTTAAATAGACAAAACAGAAAAATAATCCAATTACAAGTCTGATAAAGAAAAGAATACTTACATCCCATATTTCCTCCTCACGAATTTGAACCCGATGACCCTGGAAGATTAATTTCCACTTAACTGCTCTTCCGCACTGGAAGGTTCCTGTAAAGAAAATACATGATTTACCAAATGTGTAGTATCGCCAGTCAATACATACCAATCTATATATCAAATGTGATTACATAATGAGTGTCATGTCCACCCTGGGAACAGTCAGTTCTTCACTGGAGGACATGTTTGAAGAGCAAGCAGCAGTCAAGTGAAACACTACAGAGAAGATCAGATAGGAAAAATTGAACCGTTTGGATGCTACTCCGACCGCAAAAAAATGCAACAATGGCACACGCAAATGGCACATGCGGAGGCATCCACATACAGCGTATGTCACTGCACACCCAATGTTAAAGATAGGTACGCAGGGCACTGCAGGACGCAAGGAAAAGTAGGCGGACCGTAGGTGGTGCGTAGGCATGGTTTCAGGGAGGAAGAAGGGTGGAAATATGCTGCCATCCGCAGCACTCCCATACACAAGTCTGAAACTAGCCTTAGACAGCATTGATAGCTATGTATATCTAAACATTGTCATGTTTTTCTAAAGATTATTATTAACTAACATCTGACTGCTGGTTATACCCTACCCACCACTAAGCAAACTTTGCAAACACTGGACCGTCACCCGATTCAGAATTTGCTAAAATCCATACAAACATCTCTGTAGAAGGGGACATATCACCCTCACATTGAACATATAGGGAGGTGAGAAAAACTATTAACAGGGAAGAGGGAAAAATAGATAACACCTCCATTTCCTTTGAATTTGGGACTTCCTATGTTGAGCAGATAATTACAACAGGGAAATTTTCTGGGAAGGAGGCAACGAGCCTGAGATCTGTTTACGCTGAGGCGGGGAAGTATCTTTACTTTTCTAAGACTTTTTGTCTCTGGTGACCAGGCATGAATAATGGGGTTTGCATCGATCCAATATTTATTGAATTTGCATTTTTGATGTCGTAGCGAAGAAATAGACATGAAGAATTAGCTCACATGACTGTAAGGCCATTAGAACCCCTCCAAATTAATAACGAAGCTATGGATGGTGATATCTTCCGTATTTTTCGGCATATAAGATGCACCGGACCATAAGACGCACCCCAAATTTGGGGTGAAAATTGCAGAAAAAAAGATTTTTTATAAGATGGGGGTCCGTCTTATTGTCCGAATTTACAGTATCTTACCTGTGGGCTGGTGGTGGCAGAGCAGGGTCACAGGAGGCATGGTGTCGGCAGAGGTGGGGTGAGGCGGTACGGCATGCACCTGAGCAGGGTCCCTTCCTGCTTAGGTGGGCGACGCCACGGCCTGGTGTCAATGGGAGGGTGGCAGCAGTGGTTACCGACAGAGGTGCTGGGATGAGGAGGCACAGTGAGAGGTATGGTGTGAGAGGGGTCCCTTTCCCCGGTGAGGTGATGCAGCAGCCCGGTAATGCAGCAGAGCCGGGTGAATCCTGTTGTTACCGCGGTGGCAGAGGTGTGGAGATGAGGAGGCGCAGTGAGCGGGGTCCCTTTCCCCGGTGAGGTGATGCAGCAGCCCGGTAATGCAGCAGAGCCGGGTGAATCCTGTTGTTACCGCGGTGGCAGAGGTGTGGAGATGAGGAGGCGCAGTGAGCGGGGTCCCTTTCCCCGGTGAGGTGATGCAGCAGCCCGGTAATGCAGCAGAGCCGGGTGAATCCTGTTGTTATCGGTGCGCGCGGCCATCTTCCTGAGGCCGCGCGTGCGCAGATGGAGGTCTCTGCTGCCAGGGGCTTCAGGAAAATAGCCGCGATGGGGATCGCGGCGGCCATTTTCCTGAAGCCGAGATGCGAACTCGGCTTCAGGAAAATGGCCGCTGCGATCCCCATCTGCGCACGCGCGGCATCCCGCGGCCATTTTCCTGAAGGCCCGGGCAGCAGAGACCTCCATCTGCGCACGCGCGGCCTCAGGAAGATGGCCGCGCGCACCGATAACAACAGGATTCACCCAGCTCTGCTGCATTACCGGGCTGCTGCATCACCTCACCGGGGAAAGGGACCCCGCTCACTGCGCCTCCTCATCTCCACACCTCTGCCGCCGCACCTCTGCCGCCGCACCTCTGCCACCGCACCTCTGCCGCCACGGTCCACGGTAAGCCTGCATTTCGAATATAAGACGCACCCCCCATTTTCCCCCCTTTTTTTGGGGGGAAAAAGTGCGTCTTATATGCCAAAAAATACGGTACATCATATTTCATCTCTATCGAAAGGTCAAATCGCGATAGGAAACATGATGACAATATCTAATGCCAGGGACTTCCAGGGGCGAAGATATCCTGTAAGTGGGGGATCTCATAAAATTCTGAAGGGTCAAGCATATGCCATAAACAGTCCCCACACGAGCTCATCAAGTGGAGGTATGTGGGCGTAACTTTGATCTAATAAAAATCTGGAATTGGGTTTGGTCCCTTCTCAGTCCTTGAAAGGTACAGCTTACTGTAGGTTCTGTCCATTTCCTATTAAGTACCTCCATAAGCTAAGCTCTGAGCCATTTATGTGACATCAGATTTAGTAGTTTTCTTTCATTATTCCTTTTTACTCCATGTAGTTGTATATACTGTATTGCTTTGTTCCCATTTTGTAACATCTTTGTATATTTTTTTTAAACACTGCATACCTTTCTGCATAAAATATATATATAATAATAGCTCTGTTCCTTTTGCTCTGTAAACTGCACCCTTGAAGCCATACTTTTCCTGTAACGGGTGGCCTGTATAAACGACTGGTGGTGGCAGCTAGTAGTTCTTTTCATTATTTTGGAGCTGGCAGTGACTGTTCCGGATTACATATATATATATATGTATATATATATATATATATATATATATATATATATATATATATATATATATATACACACACACTGCTCAAAAATATAAAGGAAACTTCTGTGGAATCAAACTGTCCACTTAGGAAGCAACACTGTTTCACAATCAGTTTCACATGCTGTTGTGCAAATGGAATAGACAACGGATGGAAATCATTGGCAATTATCAAGACACACTCAATAATAGAGTGGTTCTGTAGGTGGGGACCACAGACCACACCTCAGTACTAATGCTTTCTGGCTGATGTTTTGGTCACTTTTGAATGTTGGCTGTGCTTTCACACTCGTTGTAGCATGAGACGGACTCTACAACCCACACAAGTGGCTCAGGTAGTGCAGCTCATCCAGGATGGCACATCAATGAGAGCTATGGCAAGGAGGTTTGCTATGTCTGTCAGCGTAGTGTCCAGAGGCTGGAGGCGCTACCAGGAGACAGGCCAGTAAACCAGGAGACGTGGAGGGGGCCATAGGAGGGCAACAATCCAGCAGCAGGACTGCTACCTCAGCCTTTGTGCAAGGAGGAACAGGAGTAGCACTGCCAGAGCCCTGCAAAATGACCTCCAGCAGGCCACAAATGTGCATGTGTCTGCACAAACAGTTAGAAACTGACTCCATGAGGGTGGTCTGAGTGCCCAACATCCACAGATGGGGGTTGTGCTCACAGCCCAACACTGTACAGGACACTTGGCATTTGCCACAGAACACCAGGATTGGCAAATTCTCCACTGGCGCCCTGTGCTCTTCACAGATGAAAGCAGGTTTACACTTAGCACATGTGACAGACGTGCCAGAGTCTGGAGACGCCATGGAGAGCGATCTGCTGCCTGCAACATTCTTTAGCATGACCGGTTTGGCAGTGAGTCAGTAATGGTGTGGGGTGGCATTTCTTTGGAGGGCTGCACAGCCCTCCATGTGCTCGCCAGAGGTGGCCTGATTGCCATTAGGTACCGAGATGAGATCCTCTTGTGAGACCATATGCTGGTGCGGTTGGCCCTGGGTTCCTCCTAATGCAGGACAATGCCAGACCTTATGTGGCTAGAGTGTGTCAGCAGTTTCTGCAAGATGAAGGCTTTGAAGCTATGGACTGCCCCCCCCCCATTCCCCAGACCTAAATCTGATTGAACACATCTGGGACATCATGTCTTGCACCATCCACCAGCATCACGTTGTACCACAGACTGTCCAGGAGTTGGCGGATGTTTTAGTCCAGGACTGGGAGGAGATCCCTCAGGGGACCATCCACTGCCTCATCAGGAGCATGCCGAGGCGTTGTAGGGAGGTCATAGAGGCACGTGGAGGCCACATACACTACTGAGCATCATTTCCTTGTCTTGAGGCATTTCTACTGAAGTTGGATAAGCCTGTAACTTCATTTTCCACTTTGATTTTGAGCATCATTCCAACTCCAGACCTCTGTGGGATATTAGTTGCGATTTACATTGATAATTTTTAGGTTTTATTGTTCTCAACACATTCCACTATGTAATGAATAAAGATTTGCAACTGAAATATTTAATTCAGTGATATCTAGGATGTGGGATTTTAGTGTTCCCTTTATTTTGTTGAGCGGTATATACATATATACAGTGGGGCAAAAAAGTATTTAGTCAGTCAGCAATAGTGCAAGTTCCACCACTTAAAAAGATGAGAGGCGTCTGTAATTTACATCATAGGTAGACCTCAACTATGGGAGACAAACTGAGAAAAAAAAATCCAGAAAATCACATTTTCTGTTTTTTTATCATTTTATTTGCATATTATTTATTATCTGTTTGATCGCTGGAGAGCTGTCACACAGACCGCTCTCCAGCGACCAACGATGCCGAGGTCCCTGGGTAACCAGGGTAAACATCGGGTTACTAAGCGCAGGGCCGCGCTTAGTAACCCGATGTTTACCCTGGTTACCAGCGTAAAAGTAAAAAAAACAAACAGTACATGCTCACCTGCGCGTCCCCCAGCGTCTGCTTCCTGACACTGACTGAGCTCCGGCCCTAACAGCACAGCGGTGACGTCACCGCTGTGCTTTCACTTTCACTTTAGGGCCGGCGCTCAGTAAGTGTCAGGAAGCGGACGCTGGGGGACGCGCAGGTGAGCATGTACTGTTTGTTTTTTTTACTTTTACGCTGGTAACCAGGGTAAACATCGGGTTACTAAGCGCGGCCCTGCGCTTGGTAACCCGATGTTTACCCTGGTTACCAGTGTAAAACATCGCTGGTATCGTTGCTTTTGCTTTCAAACACAACGATACACGGCGATCGGACGACCAAATAAAGTTCTGGACTTTATTCAGCGACCAGCGACATCACAGCAGGATATCGCTAGCGAGGACGCTGCAATGTCACGGATCGCTAGCGATATCGTTACAAAGTCGTTTCGTGTGAAGGTACCTTAAGAGGTGTAGTACAAGTGTATGATACAAACAATAATTTAGCAATTAGTGCAGTGTTTTCCTGGTGGCCCAGGGCATCCCAAGCCACAGCTACTAATAAACAATTGTCTGTCATCTACTTGCCCTGTCATTAGAGTGTGTTACCACATTGTGTTCAGGTCTTCAGAAGTGATTTATCGAAGCATGGTACATATAAACTCTAACAAGACTCTTGGTGTGAAATACTGTACGTTCAGCAGATGGCATTTCTGACATGTCTAAATCAGGTCCCTCTCACGAATACAATTTTCAAGTGCATGTTATAATTTTTTTTCTAGCAGATAACACACAAACATGTTATATTCTATGACTGATGTCACGTGTCCTTTTTTGCAGACCAGTGGTCCAGAGAAACAGATCTATCTGTAAGAGTGATGGACTGTACTGTCACATTCCTACCCCTGAAGACACCAATCGCGTCATGCCTGTAATGTCATACATTTTATACAAATAATGTGTTATGTGAAATGTGAACTAGATACTGCAGTTTTAGTGTATATTGTGAATAGACTGTGATATGATAGTGTACAGCATAGGGTAGAGATTTGGATTAGGATCTAGGACATAAGATAAGGACAATGGGATTAGTACATACAGATATCAGAGAGCAACTGTAGCTAGCTAAGACATAGGATAAGATACAGTTAATGTTTGAGACTAACCCACAGTGGGAGAGGATTAGGGCTAGTTAAAAAGGACTACTTCCAGATAGATGGTCAGATAGGGAAGTACAGTAACCAAGGACAAATTCAAGTGCAGTGTGCTGCTAGTGTCAGCAAGTATCATGGCAGTGGGAGGTCTTATCAGAATACCTCGCGGATATTTCTGCAAGAGACGGAGCTCAGGGCTCAGTGTGGGTTCTATGGAGAGTGACTTTTCCTCTTTCTCACAGGGAACGATAGACGTGGAACAGATATAAGGGAAGGTAATTGATAATAAGTGGACTGCAAAACTGGCTGGGAAATCTCAGGGGCTGAGAGAGACAGTGAACGTGGGGATAGTCCAGGAGGAACAGATAGCGATACTGAGGGTGTGCTCTGCTAAAGAAACAAGGAACGGAAGGTGTGGTGCCCAATACCGTGAAGTACTTGAACGTTCCAGTAAACTTTTGGTTGTTGAAACGAACTGGGTGTCCCTTGATCAATGTGCAGCTGCTCATGAAGATGGAGACCCGGAGATGGTGAAGGTTTGTGGCCTACAAGTGACTGTGATCCACCCCACACATAATAGCACATTGGGACTGGAACACAATGTTCCTGTACAGTACCGGGACGATATGGAGCAGCAGCTCAGCCATGGCTAGCGCCTACAGTCACTTTACACATCAGTGTTGCATTCGTGGGTTAACTGTTTCAGACACAGACGTGTGAACTTGGCGTAAGGCCTCATTCAGGCATCCTTGTTTCACAGATGTGTTTTATCCTTTGAAGTTAGACCACATACCTATTATAATAAATGGGGCTGTCCTCTTGTCCATGTTTTTTTGCAGACCAAGGGCCCAATTCAACACAGGTTTTACACCAGTATTCTTCTGCAAAAGGTTTTGAAAAGTTGCATAATTTTGGCACAACTGGCTGGTGCTAAAATGTTGTGACTTTTGGCGTTCTCATGCTATTTTTGTCTAGTTCCAACAAAGTAGGTGGAGCTGGGGCAGGACAGGGAAGTGGCGACTGCTGCTTGTCAAATTCCTGATGAGCGGTGACGTTTGCTAAGCCACAAATGCAGGGATTGGAGTAGGACTTAGGAATTGTGGCCACACGCACACAGAGGTGCACATCGCTTGTCAGGCACACGATTCATCAGGAGGATTTGACTTTAGCATCTTCATCAAGACATAAATCAACAACAACAGTTTTGATATCTCGGGTCACAAGTGTCTACAAGAAATAAAATGGAGTCATGTCTGACTTTAACCCGAGTTACAGATCAGAACAGCACATTCAAGTCTAAGGATCAACGAAAGACTGAGAACACACAGATGCCATCCTAGCTACCTCCTAGTGCTGTCACCTTCTCACTGTGTGCCGGAATCTTTGGATACCGCCATCTATACTTTTTATGATGAAACACTCATCGGAAAAAACCACAGTGACCAAACACTGAGGACAATCGGATCTGACATCTGTCTGTATTTCACGTACAAGAAAAAACGGACGTGAGTGAGGCCCAAGGGCTTGTTCAGACCAGCAGTTAGTATGGGTTCTGTCTGTAGCACAGACTGCACATCAGAGGGGGCACATGGACCCTTTACAGCCAGTGCACATTGACTATTTGCCACACGGACCAATTTGAGGACGTGAATTGCCCAGTTTGTAACTTCAGCATATGATGTGAGACCAGACTAAGATAATCACTCAACTATATCATCCCCTATGGGCCCCTGTGCTTCTGCACCAATGGTATGTGAGGAACTTAATGTGGCAGACAATATTATTACTGGTATCCAACCTGTGGCTCACACAGATGTAACAGAACTACAAGTCTCAGCATGCTGACTGCCTGACATGGTCAGGGCATGCTGTTAGACTGGCTGCAAACATGACTACTTCAGCTTCATCTCAGTCACTCTCTCCTCACACACTCGGGCAGTGGCTCTAACCAACCTTATAGCTTCTACAGCAGCCTTCATAATACCTCGGAAGAAACCATTACACTTAGGTGAGAGGGGGAGCTTCACACTGATAGTTACTGCAGAGAAGCATTGTTTCTATAAACGATGCTAACTAAAGGCTTTTAGTCCTTCATAGTGAGTGGCCAAGCATTAGGTATAAGTTTAGCTAAGCGCTGACCAGTGTGAATCCCCCTCCAGTCTGCAGTGGAATGACCCAGGCGTCCCTGTAACCAAGGGTAACCAGGCAGCGCGGCGCTGGAGATACAGAGGCGCAGGGAAGTTTGTGTGTAAAGTCCAGAGCAGCAGACGGGCTCGGGCAGACATGCCGGGAAGTCAGGGCGACCCCAGGAGCTATGTGCGCATCAGGCCTCTGCCCATCCCCAGCCAGAAGGGGCTGAAGGTCCAGGCCAGGAGCCCCTCACACTACAGGTGCTGGGCACCGCAGGAGCTGTTCTGGGAGAAGTACTGCCGCAGGCAGAGGCAGCTGGCCCAGCAGGGGTACAATGCCCCCAACCACCAGCCCTATGAGGAGCTGGGGCACCCCCTAGTGCTGGAGGCCAAGAAGCTCATCCTGCACTCACTGGGACAAGACCAGGTAAAGGGCACATGGGCCACAGCCATGTATCATAATCTGCTGCAGAGACCCTGTGTATCGAGACCCTTTGTATAGAAACCCTGTGTATAGAGACCCTGTGTATAGACCCCGAGTATAGAGACCCCGTGTATAGAGACCCCGTGCATAGAGACCCCGTGCATAGAGACCCCGTGCATAGAGACCCCGTGCATAGAGACCCCGTGTATAGAGACCCCGTGTATAGGGACCCCGTGTATAGAGACCCCGTGTACAGAGACCCCGTGTACAGAGACCCCGTGTATAGAGACCCCGTGTACAGAGACCCCGTGTACAGAGACCCCGTGTACAGAGACCCCGTGTACAGAGACCCCGTGTACAGAGACCCTGTGTACAGAGCCCTGTGTATAGAGACCCTGTGTATAGAGACCCTGTGTATAGAGACCCTGTGTATAGAGACCCTGTGTATAGAGACCCTGTGTATAGAGACCTTGTGTATACAGACCCTGTGTATATGGATCGCCCCCAGGCGCAGGGCAGTGGGGTACTCGGTACCGGGTCCCTCTGTCACGGTTCTGGGGATGTCACGGTGGCCTGACCCGGTCCGTGGCCCTTCTGAGGGGCGCCCAATTAAAGGGAGTAGTTTGTCAAGTGTTCGTGACGCCACCTGTGGTATTCGGTCAGGGTGACCGACGCTGCTAGGGGGTCCGCTGGGGTGATGGAATGGCAGCTAGATGGTATACCTTCCCACAGGTGAAGTATGTCCCCAGGGCTTCCCTTGATGAGTAGGTGGTAATGGTGGATGTTGTAAGGTGCGATGAATAACGAGGACACAAAGGTTGCAGTCTCTTTACCTTTTACTGAAGACTTCAGGGTCCGCAGTCCAGAGTACCGCTCACAGGGCTGGCTGAGTCCGGCCAGTCTGAAGGCAAATCCAGAGTTCCCTTTGCAGGTGGAAATCAGTAGCCTTCCTACTAGCGCCTGTGTGTTGTAGTACTTCCCTGCTGAGCACCACGGGATAGTCCTCACAACTGTCGTGTATGTTTCTGATGTTCTTTCTCTGTAGTGAGTAGTGTGAGTAGTGTAGTGTGTGACTGTGATACCTGGTCAGGTGAACTCCTTTAGTACCATCAGACGTACCATTACTCCCCCTGGTGGAAGAGCGACAATACTGCAACGACCAGGACTCTGGGGTGCTGCATATACAGACACTTTGTACAGAGTCCCTGTGTATACAGACCCTGTGTATACAGACCCTGTGTATAGAGACCCTGTGTATAGAGACCCT
Source organism: Ranitomeya variabilis (assembly GCF_051348905.1). Lineage (NCBI taxonomy): Eukaryota > Metazoa > Chordata > Amphibia > Anura > Dendrobatidae > Ranitomeya > Ranitomeya variabilis. The sequence continues at coordinate 202,968,175 of NC_135232.1, read as the reverse complement.
GTGTATAGAGACCCTGTGTATAGAGACCCTGTGTATAGAGACCCTGTGTATAGACCCTGTGTATACAGACCTTGTGTATCGAGACTCTGTATCGAGACCCTGTGTATAGAGACCCTGTGTATATAGCCGTTGTGTACAGACCTTGTCTATCGAGACCCTGTGTGTACAGACCCTGTGTATACAAACCTTGTGTGTACAAACGGTGTATACAGACCTTGTGTACAGACCTTGTGTATTGAGACTCTGTGTATCGAGACCCTGTGTATAGGCAATGTATATGGAGACCCTGTGTATGGAGACCCTGTGTATGGAGACCCTGTGTATAGAGACCCTGTGTATGGAGACCCTGTGTATCGAGACCCTGTGCGTACAGACCTTGTGTGTACAGACCGTATATACAGACCTTGCCTATCTGACCTTTCCCGGCGCCAGCGCATTGCAGTACTTTGCTCTGCCCTCAACAGGGCAGACAAAGTACGCCTGCGCTGCAGCCGCGGCGCGAGGACTAGAAGAGGACGTCATGGAATGAAGATGGGAGGCTCCGGCCCGGACCTGAGACGCCCATCGGACCCGGACCGCCCCTGGGTGAGTATAATCTAACGTCTTTTTCTCATCTTTCAGGTAACATCGGGGGCTTATCTACAACATTACAGAATGCTGTAGATAAGCCCCTGATGACGGTGGGCTTACCTCACCATCGATTTTGGGAGTGACAGGTTCGCTTTAAAAAAAAAAATAATAGACTGATAGCGGTTTCTCAAGGTTTCTCAAACAGTTAAAATGAACAGCACATGGTTATGCAAATTGCCTCAAGGAGAAACCTTACCCCTTAGACCCCAGCACATGGTTGGCATCCGAGTGATGGCGTTTTTTACATTTTTTTCACGTACCCTGAGTTCTGCATTGATGAGATTGATTTTTGATTCAGATCAATATCGGACGTGTTTTGGTTACGAAAGTGCACGGACATAGGCTGCAATAGGTGTGTGTTGAATCTGCAATGAACACTGATAGAACTCGTACGCTAAGCTCTGACGTGTGGATGAGGCCTAATGTCTGTTTTTGTCGCTTTATAGGTCTGCGCCCTTTGGACACATATAATTTTGAATAAGCCCTTTAGCCTTCTTGATCCTTATTAGTGATGAGTGAATATACTCGTTACTCGAGAGTTCTGGTGCATGCTGGGGGGTCCTCCGAGTATTTTTTAGTGCTCGGAGATTTACTTTTTAGCGCCGCAGCTGAATGATTTACATCTGTTAGCCAGCATAAATACATGAGGGGGTTGCCTGGTTGCTAGGGAATCCCCACATGTACTTATGCTGGCTAACAGATGTAAATCATTCAGCTGCAGCAATGAAAACTAAAACTCCGAGCACTAAAAAATACTCGGAGGACCCCCGAGCGTGCACCAGAACTCTCGAGTAACGAGTATATTCGCTCATCACTAATTTATGTCTCCCCATCATCCGCAGCTCTGGCTATGTACGGCAATTCTTTCTCTTTCTGCGGTCATGGTGATGGTGGAATTATAGAAGATGCTGATGATGACCGCCACTACTCTGTGTTTAGCGTTAGGGCTTGTTCCCAAATTTTCCTAATTTTTACTATGAATTGAATTCTACAAAACGCTGTAAATCCACACCATATCACCTATATATACTACTTGTGGATTTGGCTGTGGATACATAATAAAATCTGCAAGAGTGTTTGTTTTTTTTCCCGTCACATGTGGATATATCTATAAAGAAACTATGTCATCAGACAGTATAAGACCCGGTATACTGAATATGCATGCTTTATTTATTCATATTTATTTATATCGCTTTTAAAGTTGATTTATGTGGACATTTTATTTTTATTCATATTTTGACATTTAAAATATTTTTACAAAATTGATACATATAGACTTTTCATTCTTTGGAGGAAGGCCGGGGTCACACTACCGTAGAATACGGATTATTGCTATGAGATAAAACATCACATAGCACTCGGACCAGTGTTAATCTATGGGGCAGCTCACATCATGCGATTTTACGCGTATATCACCCGAGTCTCGCCAATGCAAGTCTATGGGTGCGGACCATCAGTGTGACTTGCGAGAAATCCACAACCACTTCCCTCATTTCAGCCCATTGAGCCATTAAATTCATTGGGGAAAAGCAGAGAAATGTAAAGCCATACGCATATCATACGGATACATAGATGCGAGGAAATCTCATCATTGCATTGCAAACGCATTACACACGGATGACCATACGGAGAACATTGTGCGACTCTCGGATGAGAGAATCGGAACGATTTTTCATACGTTAAGTGTGACTCCGGCCGAATACATACTATATCCACCACAAACATAAAAATCAACAATAAGGGCTGATGCATACGATTGTAGTAATCGGAGGAGTCCCATCCGTCGTTTTGATTGATATCACTTGTCCCCATGTTATTTTATGGGGACGTGCACATGTCTGATTTTTTTTCTTGGTCCAAGGGAAAAGATGGCAGCATGCCTCCGATCTTAGCCATTCATATCTATGGGTGTGTGGAAAATATTGAACTGCACTCGGATGACATCACAATGTGATTAGCATAATTTACCCGATTTTCTCGGATGAGAGAAATCGGTCCTGTGACCCTAGCCTGACAGTGATATGTAAATACGGCTGAAAGGGCTCTGGGCGGAGCTAAGCCCTTCCAGTTTCTCGGCTCCCTGCTCCATTGTCAGCCTAACACCACTCTTCACTTACATGATTACTCTTTAGAGCTGTTACTAGAAAGGTTGGTAGCGGGGAATACAAATTAATCTTTCACACAAACTACATGAACACAGGGTGCCTTTCTCTGCCAATCTGAGGCTAGGTCATCAATATTAGATGCCCAGACCCCACTTTAAAATGAATCTGTCAGCAGGTTTTGCTACCTTATCTGAGAGCAGCCTGATTTAGGAAAGAGACCCTGATTCCAATGATGTATCACTTAGATTACAGGGTGCAGCTGTTCTGACACAGTCAGTGTTCTTAGATGCAGCATAGCTGAGAAAGTTAACCCCACCCACATCATGCACTCTATATACAATGTCTATAGATGGTGAGCTGCTTATCACAGGAGGGGTGTGGTCAAAGTACCAGTCATGTGCACCTCAGATCTGGCAATGATAATCTCCTAGTGATAAAACCTTCACTGTAAGTAAACAGCACCCTGCTTGATAAGTGCCATAGTGTTGATTTCAGTGTTTCAACCCCTACCTCCTGCTGTCCTCAGATTACCTAGCAAAAACCTGCTGACAGATTCCCAGCTCATAGTAGAGTGATACTCAGGTGTTCCACCTAATTGTGACCTTGTAGAGCAGATAAGTGAGACGCCGTTCTGCCCATATGATATCAGGCCTGTGGCCAGTGATTAGTCACAACCATAAGTGCCATCCCTGGTAATGTAATCGGTCTGGACAGCTGAAGGCTGAAATTCCTGGACTGTGATCTCCTCATTTTACACGGTCACTATGTGTCTCATCTGAAAGATATGATCCCTCTGATAAATGTGTGCGAGCTGAGAGCTTTTCATTTTTCTCTAGTTGCCATTCTGCATGATTGAAGTTTATTGGCCGGACGACGGACGCTACATATTTGTTATCAGTGCTACATAAAGACTAAATTGATGGTTATAGCAGAGAGAGAACACACATAGGTCTGACTCGGAGGGTCCAGTAGTGGGCTTCTGATAGACAATAGTGGCATAGCGCACAGTATAGCAGTAGCGTCCGGACACCGCCACTTTTGTGTTTCATGCCTTGAGTTTGGATTGAGAAATGTTATAAAGCAAAGTGAATTCCTCTGTAACTGATAAGCGAGTATTTGATAAGACTTATACTTTGTGTGTTTTTATGTATCTTTTATTTCTTCTTTCTGTGTTTAGGTTGTTGATGGATTATACAGTAATGTGCAATGTGGTCGTTCCAATTATCTATTGCAGGGGTGGGCAATGAATTGTCCCAAGGGCCACATAAGATACTGTGACTGTTGTGGAAGGAAGAAACCAACCGGCCGATCTTAATTCTGCTTATTATTGTGTTATATTAATTTTTCTCACTTAATATTGAGTAGAATGAAGTCTGCTGTCTCACGGCTTCTGGTAGTACAAGTTGCGAGAGGGCTTATTGTTAGATGTAGCTTTACCTGTAGGAGCTCATCAAAACCACATAATCTATTGCTTTCTATAAAGTTTATATAAAACAGGAAATCTCACTGCTTTGGTTATTCAGCCTTGTACCTTGATCAACAGCTCCCAATACACTATGAGGCTCCACAGTCCCCACTCATATTATCATGTTACACACATAGCATTGTCGTCACACAGCCCCTCAAACAGTATGATGTCCCCTCAAACAGTATAATGTCTCTACACAGCCCACCCATTCAGAATAATATGTATACACATCTTTACACAGAATTATGCCCCCCGACACACACACACTGAAAATGATGCCCCTACCCAGCTCTCTTACACAGCCCCTCAAACAGCATGATGTCCCCACACAGCCCCCTACACTGTATGATACCCCCACAAAACTTCACCACACAGTATTATGTAGAGAGTAGTATCATTATGTGACATTCCCACAGCCAACCATGCAGAATGATATCCCCACACAGCCCCATTACACAGTAAGATGTCCCTACACAGCCCCCACTCAGTGATGTCCCCACACGGCCCCCTAAAACACAGTATTGTCCCCACACAACCCCCTTACAAAGTATTATGTCTCCATGCAGCTCCCCCATTCAGAATGATGTCCCCACACCATTCCCTAACATAGTGTTATATCCCTGTGCTGTTCAGTTTATTCTGATAGACTTTCAGCCATACATGGACATTTATGTAATGCTAATATACCTAGTTCTATCATCCATTGTATTTGTTATACTTTGCTGCCATCTACTGGCCATTGCTGTATTACACTGTAATATTTGTTATGGCACTTCCCATAATACATCTCTGTCTATAGCTCCTCCTATTTTCTTCCTTCTCTTCCTGTTTTGTACTCCGTGCCATCTTGGAACACACATGTGCTGCAGAGCTGGAGAAAGGATTCTCTTGTTACCTCTAACCTGGAGCTTCTAGTATCTCTAATCTGGTGCTTCTATAACAGCTCTAATCTACAGTCCTCACTCCTACCTCATCTTCATTCCTTCATCTTCCCTGACTTCTCATCTCATCAAGGTACTGTAAATAAAGTCTGTTGAATTTATCACTGTATCATCCTTTCGGATCACCACGCGCAGCTGATAGGGTCTGGGAGCACAGGTTGGCGAGTAACGCTGTCCGCCATTGTTTATACAGAGATTCGTGATCACATCCCTCAGACACATCTCATCCACGTATATCGGTGGCAGAATAATCCCCAAAAAGCTCACATGCAGAAAGATGTCCCCACACAGCTTCCTTACATACTATTATGTCCCCACAAAGACCTCTTGCATAGTATTATGTCCTCACACAAACCCCATGCAGAAAGATGTCCTCACACAACCCTGTTACACAATATTATATCCTGACATAGCCCCATGCATAAAGATGTCCGCAAACAGTTCCTTTGCCCAGTATTAGCCCCACATTGCCCCTTACACAGCATTATGCCCCCACACAGCCCCCTTATGCATTATTATGTCAGCCCCCTCCCACAGAATGATGTAAGAAAATAAAACTAAAACTACTCACCTAACCCCATTCACCCAGAGCGCCAGTCTGTATTGTGTAGTGGGGCACTGCTGGTGTACTGTCCTGACGCCATTACGACTCCTGCGCTTTCAGGCGCACAGCCTCAGTGATGAAACGGGAAGCTGCCGGCTTCCTGTTCCATTGTTTGTTCACTGGCATCCCAAGGATGCAGATATCCGTGAAAGTGAGACGCCGGAGGGAGGGTAGCTGTGTGGTGCGGGACATTACTGCATAAAGCCCTTTGTCCTTTTCATCGGGCCACAGCGGATCAGCCAAAATGCCACATTATGGCCTGCGGGCCACACTTTGCTCAGGTCTGATCAATCTGACTATTAGAATTCAGGCAGCAAAGCATGGGGACAGGACCCCACTCCTGACAGCCGAAATGACACACTCAATATTGTGTCTACTGGCTGTGTAGCTGCACATGCTGCTGCCTGTCAATCACTGCGAAGAGGGTGGAGGAAGCTGTTCTCTCATAAATATAATGGTCATATAAACTAGATGGCTGGTGTATCCTTAGATCATCAATATAAAGGTACTGAAACAACCCTTAACCATTTATTGGGTGCTTAAGGAATAGTGGTCCTATAGGTTGTGGTCTAAGGTAGTGAAGGATTTGTGATGAAATTCACAGTGGTCTAGAGTCCAGCTTCTTAACATGTGGTACGTTTACCCCATAGAGGACAGGCCATGTATTCAGGAGCTATTCTCTATGTGTTCATGCAAACTGATTTGGGAAAAAAAAACCTGATAAATCTTGGCCCCAGGATATTCTGCATGTACATTGTCCGAGATGACACTGTAAGTAAACTCAATGAAGGAATTATGTTTTTTTCACATTTTTCTTGTCCTATTATGGCAAATCTACTTGTTTATTTCCCCCTAATAAACATAGACTTTAGTATAAGGGTACTGTCACACAGTGCAATTTTGATCGCTACGACGGTACGATTCGTGACGTTCTAGCGATATCGTTACGATATCGCAGTGTCTGACACGCAGCAGCGATCAGGGACCCTGCTGAGAATCGTACGTCGTAGCAGATCGTATGGAACTTTCTTTCGTCGCTTGATCACCCGCTGACATCGCTGGATCGTTGTGTGTGACAGCGATCCAGCGATGTGTTCGCTTGTAACCAGGATAAACATCGGGTAACTAAGCGCAGGGCCGCGCTTAGTAACCCGATGTTTACCGTGGTTACCAGCGTAAACGTAAAAAAAACAAACAGTACATACTCACATTCCGGTGTCTGTCCTCCGGCGTCTCAGCTTCTCTGCACTGTGAGCGCCTGCTGGCCGGAAAGCGAGCACAGCGGTCACCGCTGTGCTTTCCGGCTATGGTGCTTACACAGTGCAGAGAAGCAGAACGCCGGGGGACAGACACCGGAATGTGAGTATGTACTGTTTGTTTTTTTTACGTTTACGCTGGTAACCAGGGTAAACACCGGGTTACTAAGCGCGGCCCTGCGCTTAGTAACCCGATGTTTACCCTGGTTACCCGGGGACTTCGGCATCGCTCCAGCGCCGTGATTGCAACGTGTGACCGCAGTCTACGACGCTGGAGCGATAATCATACGATCGCTGCGACGTCACGGATCGTGCTGTCGTAGCGATCAAAATTGCACTGTGTGACAGTACCCTAAGACTACTTTCACACATCATTTTTTTTGCCGTCAGGCAGCATCCAGCGAATATTGGAAAAAGCGGATCTGTTGCAAATTGTGAAAAACTGATGTAACGGATCTGGGTTTTTTCCACCAGATCCGAGTATGTGGATCTGCCGGCTATTTTGAATTCTGGGGAGGAGAGAGAGAGACCGACCCCAGAATGGAAAATGCAAGATTTGTTAAAACGGAACCCGTCACCGGATTTCATCATTTTACCTCACGTTTCATCCGTTTTTTGACGGACAGAAAAAACATTCCTATGTCCGTTTTCTTAGGCCGCCGGAAAATTAATTTTCGACGGATCCGGCAAAAAACGGATGAAACGTGAGGCAGTCCAGCGCTAATACAATTCTATGAGAAAAAAAACGGATCCGGCGGCAACTTTTGCCAGATCCGTTTTTTTCAAAATTTGCCGGATTGTGCCTGACGGCAAAAAAAACTGATGTGTGAAAGTAGCCTAAAAAGCTATATAAATCATGTGCATTACATCTATGATTACTTTGTTGCCCACCAATGAAGTTTTGCTGTTCATCGTTCTTGTAAACACATCAGAGCTTGAAAAGAAGATAAAATCGTATAATAAATTCTTCATTTAGATGATGAAGTCACACGGATGGATCCCATTCTAGAGGAAAAGGCGGAAGAAAAGCGTGTAAAAAGTGAATATCATTTTAATTATAGGTTCTCGTCTCCGAGGGAATGTCGGAGAACAACACGTTTAGTAATTAGCAAACAAAAGCGAAATAAGACTTTTAGCCATTTAATTAGATGTTGTTTTGCTTTATTTTTCTATTTAGAGGGAGGAATAAGCAAACATTTGTGTACAAAAAATAAAATCAGTAAAGCCATGTTAGTGCAGTAAATGTGATGTTCAGATAAATCCATTTTCAGAATGGAATAATCAGGAAATATTGTTTAGCGTAGAAGTATGTTTATTGAGAACATTAAGGTAGGCATTGCGGCGTGCATGCTAATTAGCCAGCGTACTGCAGGCTTGATGAGACAATCTATTCACATTAGCCAAGGCAGATAAGCTGTTTATTATTTTCTTTATAGAGGCAATACTTGGAGTTTTCCTTGTACTTAATAATAATCTTTTAATTACTTTTTAAAATGGCCGATAAGCAGATTGCATTTTATATAGTACAAAATTCCAAAATCACATCATCACTTTGAGCCCTATATGGCAAATTCTTTGGCAAGTGTGAAAACAGTTTGTCCTGAAAGCCATATCTACTACTATGAAGCCGACAACTGACTGTACACTTACAGCTTTATAATTCGGATGCTCATCGAAGCAATAAAAAATTTGTCTGAAATGCGGCCTACATACTGTGTCAAATTTCCACAATATCAATCAATTTTCCCATGGTAGATCGCTCTTCTTAAGAAGAATATGACACCTTACGGTTTCATGCACGTTCCGAAGTTCATGAGACCTTTACTGTACCTATGTCAAAACCAACTGTTTTTAGTTTCATAGAATAATTCTCAATAGTTATCGAATAAATTGCTATTGATTGATTAACTAGATGGTAGCCCAATTCTAACGCATCGGGTATTCTAGAATATGTATGTAGTTTATTTATGAAGATTTTAGAATAATACATTGAATACACAAGATTCGGCCAACCGCGACCAATTAGCGAAGCGTGGTTCAAATCCTGTGCCAATTCGTGGCCGGACTGCACCTGTTGCTAATTGTTCATGTCCGGCCACGTAGTATATAGCACAGCCAACGTAGTATATAGCACAGCCCGCGGAGTATATAGCACAGCCCACGGAGTATATAGCACAGCCCACAGAGTATATAGCACAGCCACGTAGTATATAACACAGCCCATGGAGTATATAGCACAGCCACGTACTATATAACACAGCCCACGGAGTATATAGCACAGCCCACAGAGTGTATAACAGCCCACATAGCATATAACACAGCTCACGTAGTATATAACAGCCCACGCACGCAGTATATAACAGCCCACGTAGTGTATAACACAGCCCATGTAGTGTATAACACAGCTCACGTAGTGTATAACACAGCCCATGTAGTATAACACAGCCCACGTAGTATAACACAGCCCATGCAGTGTATAACACAGCCCACGTAGTATATAGCACAGCCCACGTAGTATATAGCACAGCCCATGTAGTATATAACAGCCCATGTAGTGTATAACACAGCCACGTAGTATATAGCACAGCCACGTAGTATATTGCACAGCCACGTAGTATATTGCACAGCCACGCAGTATATTGCACAGCCCACGTAGTATATTGCACAACCCACATAGTGTATAACAGCCCATGTAGTGTATAGCAGAGCCACATAGTATATTGCACAGCCACGTAGTATATAGCACAGCCCACATAGTATATAGTAAAATTACATTTAATACACCGCACACTCTGAGGGTATCATTTGAAAACAAATTTTTGGATTTATTGAAGTGCTATAAATTTATTATTCAACAGTGCAGAGCGACCAGAAGTCAAACTGACGTTTTGACTCCTCCCGAGTCTTTATCAAGTGGTCGCCGAAAAGAACAGAACAAATATAAACAACTGTACAACAAAAGTATACATACAAAGAACATTGTGTTCAAAGTCGTAGCACACAAAACCCGAAGGAGAGAAAGAACAAAAAACATATATATACATATATACATAACATAGCATATTACAGGTATTATATCCTGTCACGGGTGAGAAGAATCCCCCCTTGTTGTAGGTGAAAGCAGCATTCCGCGTGGTTTGGAGGTGATCTCATAAAGTTCAAAGGACGGTAGGTACGAGAAGATACCGAAGTGAAGTTTACCTTAGCAAGGTGAATAGTGGTATAGCATAAATGGTATCCTTGTAGTATATAGAATATCTATAAAGAATAAAGAGTGTTAGTAGGGACCGTAGATGGAAAACAACCTAAATCCAAATATTAGGAAAGTTTACCTTACATAATATTTTGTTAAATAATAGGCGGGTGGCCTTTCTTTATGGTACCGCAGGTATAATCTGTTAGGAATATATAGGATACGGATGTATGATAAAACAAGACACATGGAGGGTCAAATGTAGTAATGGTGTCGGAAGTTGTACCTGTCAGAGCTGGAGAGAGTACTAAATGGTATACTAGTGGCCCAAAACCAATTGCAATAGTCCTGTTGTGCCGCAAGAAGGAACCTATTAAGGATGCACCAGATTAGGGGGGTTTAGGGGTTGTTGCCGATATAGCAGTATAATAGGCAATACTGTGTGGTATTACCTGGCAAAATCTGTAGATAATGAGAGAATTAGCCTCGTAGGGGATGTTCATCACCAGGTGGGTCTGTTGTAACACAGGTATACTCTGTTATAGATGCACCGGGTTAAAACGTGTATACATAGTAGAAAGATAAAAGTAAGGAGCGGTTGTAAAGGATATTACCTTGCACTGCTGTTAATATGGGACTATTGTGAAATTTCTCTGGCAATATAGGTAAATAGGTAGCATTAGCTACGATAGGGCTGTAGGTGGATGACCTCTGCAACGAGATGTATAGTGCAAGTCAGAAACCCAGGTGCTATCAGGTCAAAGTAAATACGGATAGTGCATAGGGAAAGGCATTATGAGACATTACCTCACGATGTGGCTGGTAGGAGACTCCACCTGAGAGTTCTCTGGCAGTAGCAGGGAGTAAATTGCGCAGGTCGCAAAGGGCTGAAGGTAGAGGGCCTCTGTAGGGAAATACATGATATGAACCGGAATCCTGGATGATACCTGGATCATATGCGATATGGGACAGAAGGCTGCAGTTGCATTGGTGGGTCAGAGTATTACCTGGTGGCTGGTGTGTAAGCGGCGCTCCTGCGCCTTGCTGTATAGGCAGGTGCTGTGTGGCGTTCTGTGCCCTGTATTTGAGCGCGGAGGGACCCGCGGCACCGGAAGTGCGTCGTCCGGTACCGGAAGTCCCGCCGCCTGGCATCTGGTGTCCAGTGCGCAGGTGCGAGCGTTGTCAGGGGGACGAAACGCTGTGTATTAGCTGTAGTAATTGCGCCTGCGCTACTGGATTACCGCCGGACTTAAGTATATGTGGGGTTGGTGTACCATGTTAGTAAGCGTCCAAACAGATTATAAATTTTGTCCTATTTAGCTGAGTAGAATTAATAAATGTGGGAACCTTAATTCCATTGTACTGTGGAACCAAATGAAAATAAAATAAAAAATAAAAAATAAAAATTAAAAAATTAAAATAAAAAATTATAGAAAAAAATAAATAAAAATAAAAATAAAAAGAGGAAAGTAATGGAGATAAAAATGGAGATATTAGAAAATAAGAAAACGGAACCAAATGTACTAAAAAGAAAAATAACATGGAAAACAGAATAAAAATTAAAAATTAAAAATGAGAGATGGACAACTTTGATGGAAAAATAGAAATAAAATTAAAAAATAATAAAAATAGATATAAAAAGAAGAAAAAATATATAAAAATAAAAAATAAAAATAAAAATAAATACAAAGAAATGAGAGATTAGGATGATAGCCCCATCAAAGGGGAAGAGGGTAGTCATACCGAGTAGAAATTAGACTCACCACCACGGTCAGCGGGTCTATAGGGAAGGAGAGAAAAAACATGTCAATATCAAGATTAGGGCAGCCAGTCGATTTCCCTATTCAGGCCCTTTGGTGCAAGCGTATCGAGCGTGTAAATCCAGTATGTCTCACGGGATCGAAGTAATTTGATGTGGTCACCCCCCCGTCTCGGTCTAGGCACCTGCTCTATCACCTGAAACTTGAGTTGTGCTACCGTGTGTCTGGCAGCGACAAAGTGTGCAGGTAGGGGGAGCCATGTTTTACCACATCTTATTGTGGATTTGTGGCTTGCCATGCGATCCCTCACATGTTGTATCGTCTCGCCAACATACAGAAGGCCACATGGACACTTGATTAAGTACACTACGAAGTTGGATTCGCAGGTGTAGAAACCCCGTATTGGGAAGGACTTACCAGTTCTTGGATGCGTGATATTGTCTGATCTGATTACGTTGGAGCAGGCAGCGCAATGAAGGCATGGAAACGTACCATGACGGCGTGTACTCAGGAGTTGTTGGGTAAGTTCTGTGCGTGCACTCCCTATGTCGGCCCTTACAATCTGGTCCCTAATGTTTGGGGGTCGTCTTGTACTCATCAGTGCTGGTGTTTGAATAGAGGGAATACTGGGGTAAGCTTTGCCCAGAAGAGGCCAATGCCTTCTGATGGCTGAGTGGACTTTCGGCATAAACGGGTGGTGAGTATGTACAATAGGTAGCTGCTCCTGTTGGAGTTTGGGTAGTCGGTCTTCGTCAGGAGTAGAGGACAGTAACCGTTCCTGTTGTAATAGTGCGGATGGGTATTCTCTGTCCCTGAATTTTTGCGACATAAGATCAAGTCTGGTATGAAGTGTTTCTGGATCCGACACTATTCGTGACACCCTTTTAAATTGGGAGCGGGGAAGACTGTCTTTTGTGGACTTAGGATGACAGCTTGAATACAACAATAAACTGTTACAGTCGGTGGGTTTGGTATGGAGATCAGTGCTCAGTCTACCCTGAGGGTCCTTCAGGACCATGGTGTCGAGAAAGGCTATCTGTGTTGTACTGGAGTTTAATGTAAACTGAAGTTCTTGGAAAATCGAATTGAGATATCTGTGGAAGTCACTAAGTGTGTCTGGGGTGCCCGTCCAGATCATGAAAATATCGTCTATGTAACGATGATATTCAATCGCATGCCGGAGAAAAGACTCATTGTTGTACACAAACTGTTCCTCGAAGAGGTGCATATAGGCATTGGCGTACGCCGGGGCTACATTTGAGCCCATGGCGGTCCCGCGTGCCTGGATATAATAGGAGTCTTCGTATAGGAAGTAATTCTCATAGAGTACTATCCTGAGAAGGTCTAAGCAGAAATTGATGGAGTTATGAGACAAGTCAGATTTATCTAATAGGTCCTTGGTTGCTAGAATGCCCCTTTCGTGTGAAATAGATGTGTACAGACTCTGTACATCCAAGGTGACCAGTAAGCTGGATTTGGGTATTTGTCGGATATTCCTTATAACACCTAGAAATTGGCTAGTGTCCAGGAGAAAAGATCTTGTCCCCTTGACGAGGGGTGTCAGGATTTTCTCCAGGAAGATTGAGAGGAGTGAGAAGACAGAATCCGTAGAGGCCACAATGGGCCTCCCTGGAGGGTTACTGAGGGATTTGTGGATTTTGGGTAGGACGTAGAAAACTGGAATCGTTGGGTGAGGATTTTTTAGGAAGGTTGCTGTTTTGGTATCTATTGTCTTGTTGTTAAGGTAAAGGGTAAGGAAATCCTGTATACGTTGGGAGATCTTAGGGGTGGGGTCCCTAGGAATAGCCTTATAGGTATCTGTGTCCGATAACTGGCGGAGTACTTCCGCATGATATAGAGAGCGGTCCATAACGACAGTAGCTCCCCCTTTATCTGCCGGCTTTATGATTATGCTTTTGTTAGATCGCAAAGATGTAAGAGCATGCTTCTCATCAAGGGTGAGGTTAGTGTGAGTGGGAAAGAACCCAAGTTTTTGTTGGTGAGCGAGAGATTTAATATCTCGATCAATGAGAGAAATCACAGTTTCAGCCGCATGATATGAGTGAGGAGGTGAAAAGGTGCTCGCATTCCGTAAACCCAAGGAAGCAATTGATAAATCTGTTACATTCTCAGGAGAAGTTGAGACACTTGAACTCGCAGTGGTTCCAATGCCAAAATGAGTTTTAAGTCTAATGGATCTATAGAACCTGTTTAGGTCCTTTTCCAACTGGAACGAGTCCCAGTGAGGGGTGGGGCAAAAGGATAAACCCTTTTGTAACACTGATAGTTCCGCGGGGGACAGATTATGGCTTGAAATGTTCATCACCAGGTTGGATGGCTTACCTGGCTGCGTGTTGTCATTCTTTCTCCGCGCCCGTCGGATTGGTCTCCGTGCTGGTATCCTCCCCTGCGACCTTTCCCTAAAAAAGGCGGTCTGGTTGTGCCTACAGACGAGTCGCTGCCAGAGCTGTGTGAATCGAATCTTCTTTGCATAGGGCGTCGTCGCCAAGATGTAAACGTGTTGGAATCGCTCCATCTGTAGACACGGTTGGACAAATAATCGTCGTTGTCCCTTTGGAACTTCTGTCTTTTGCGATCTTGGAGGTTCTTCTGGTGTTCGGTGATGATTTTGTCCGTTTTCTCCTTCAAGGTGGACCATTCGGTAGGAGGGAGGGTAGCTGCTAGTTGACTTTCGGTGGCCTGGATATTTTTTCTAAGTTCAGATATTTCCTTCTGGAGGTACTCCACAGTTAGAACAATAATGTCTAATGAGCACTTGTTGAGTATTTTTTGGTATTTATCACAGTACTCTTGATTATCTGCAAATAGAGTGGGTCGTAAATGACTCCTCAATCCCCTGGGGATTTTGCTTTGGCGATGGTATTCTGCTAAGGTAATACAATGTAGGTCGTAAGAGACCAATTTACGTTTGGTCTTCTCGTAATCCCTGGTCCTCAAGTCAGTTGCTGGTATCTTAAGGAACTCAGCGGAACTGGTAACTTGGGATAGTATGTTCGAGCTAGTAGCTATGTCATAGGCAAAAGTATCGGTTGACATTTGGGAACCCTGTGCAACAACCAAGAAAGCTAGTAAATGGAGAAAAAATTGGTGTGCACTAGGGTTTAGGTAAGGCGAGGTGCAGGTGTAGAGGACTAAAGTATCCCAATACACTAAAATTAAATTTAATACACCGCACACTCTGAGGGTATCATTTAAAAACAAATTTTTGGATTTATTGAAGTGCTATAAATTTATTATTCAACAGTGCAGAGTGCGACCAGAAGTCAAACTGACAACATTTCGACTCCTCCCGAGTCTTTATCAAGTGGTCACTGAAAAGAACAGAACAAATATAAACAACTGTACAACAAAAGTATACATACAAAGAACATAGGATATAATACCTGTAATATGCTATGTTATGTATATATGTATATATATGTTTTTTGTTCTTTCTCTCCTTCGGGTTTTGTGTGCTACGACTTTGAACACAATGTTCTTTGTATGTATACTTTTGTTGTACAGTTGTTTATATTTGTTCTGTTCTTTTCAGCGACCACTTGATAAAGACTCGGGAGGAGTCGAAACGTTGTCAGTTTGACTTCTGGTCGCACTCTGCACTGTTGAATAATAAATTTATAGCACTTCAATAAATCCAAAAATTTGTTTTCAAATGATACCCTCAGAGTGTGCGGTGTATTAAATTTAATTTTAGTGTATTGGGATACTTTAGTCCTCTACACCTGCACCTCGCCTTACCTAAACCCTAGTGCACACCAATTTTTTCTCCACATAGTATATAGCACAGCCACGTAGTATATTTCACAGCCACGTAGTATATTGCACAGCCCATGGAGTATATAGCACAGCCACATAGTATATTGCACAGCCACGTAGTATATTGCACAGCCCACGTAGTATATTGCACAGCCCACGTAGTATATTGCACAGCCCACGTAGTATATTGCACAGCCCATGTAGTATATAGCAATGTGGGCATCATAACCCTGTGATTGCGGTGACCGCAATGCATGGAGCGGTCACCGGGGCATCGCGAGGAGTGGGAAAGGCCTGTTCTGGGGCCGACGGAGGGTGAGTATATAACTATTTTTTAAATTATTTTTAACATTAGATCTTTTTACTATTGATGCTGCATAGGCAGCATCAATAGTAAAAAGTTGGTCACACAGGGTTAATAGCAGCATTAACGGAGTGCGTTACACCGTGGCATAACGCGGTCCATTAACGCTGCCATTAACCCTGTGTGAGCGCTGTCTGGAGGGGAGTATGGAGCAGGCACTGACTGCGGGGAGGAAGGAGCGGCCATTTTGCCGCCGGACGACTGTGCCCATCGTTGATTTGTCGTGGCTGTTTTGCTGCAACCAATCAGCG
Source organism: Ranitomeya variabilis (assembly GCF_051348905.1). Lineage (NCBI taxonomy): Eukaryota > Metazoa > Chordata > Amphibia > Anura > Dendrobatidae > Ranitomeya > Ranitomeya variabilis. The sequence continues at coordinate 202,951,826 of NC_135232.1, read as the reverse complement.
ACTTGGGATTTCCATGACAGACAGAAAGACAGACAGACAGACAGAAAGACGGAAGTGACCCTTAGACAATTATATAGTAGATGACTAACGCATCGGGTATTCTTGAATATGTATGTCCACGTAGTATATTGCCCAGCCACGTAGTATATTTCCCAGCCACGTAGTATATTGCCCAGTGACGTAGTATATTGCCCAGTGACGTAGTATATTGCCCAGTGACATAGTATATTGCCCAGCTACGTAGTATATTGCCCAGCTACGTAGTATATTGCCCAGCCACGTATGACACAGGTTAAAAAATAAAAAATAAACATATACTCACCTTCCGCAGGCGCGTTGTAGCTCTGTCGCTTGTGTGGGGTGCAGGCGGCAGCTTCCGGTCCCAGGGTGTGATGACGTCACGGTCACATGACTGTGTCGCGGTCACATCAGGTCCTTGTTGCGCAGGACCTGTGATGACGTCGCGGTCACATGACCGTGTAGCGGTCACATGACCGTGTAGCGGTCACATGACCGTGACGTCATGGCAGGTCCTTTCCGCGCAGGACTTGTGATGAATTCGCGGTCACATGACCGTGACATCATGACAGGTCCTTCTGCCAGACCATCCTTGCCACCGGAACGTTCCGCTTGCATCGCGAGGAGCGGGAATGGCGGCGTAGGTGAGTATATAATCATTTTTTATTTTTTTTATTATTTTTGACATTAGATGTTTTTACTATTGACGCTGCATAGGCTGCGTCAATAGTAAAAAACTTGGTCACACAGGGTTAATAGCAGCGGTAACGGAGTGCGTTACCCGCGGCATAACGCGGTCCGTTACCGCCGGCATTAACCCTGTGTGAGCGGTGACCGGAGGGGTGTATGCGGGCACCGGGCAGTGAGTGCGGGGAGTAAGGAGCGGCCATTTTCTTCCGGACTGTGCGCGTTGCTGATTGGTCGTGGGCGTTTTGCCACGACCAATCAGCGACTTGGATTCCATGACAGACAAAGGCCGCGACCAATGAATATCCGCGACAGACAGACAGAAAGACGGAAGTGACCCTTAGAAACTATATATATACTAGATGGTGGCCCGATTCTAACGCATTGGGTATTGTAGAATATGCATGTCCGCGTAGTATATTGCCCAGCCACGTAGTATATTGCCAAACCACGTAGTATATTGCCCAGCCACGTAGTATATTGCCCAGCGATGTAGCATATTGCCCAGCGGCGTAGCATATTACCCAGCTACGTAGTATATTGCCCAGCCACGTAGTATATTGCCCAGCCACGTAGTATATTGCCCAGCCACGTAGTATATTGCCCAGCCATATAGTATATTGCCCAGCGACATAGTATATTGCCCAGTCACGTAGTATATTGCCCAGCCACGTAGTATATTGCCCAGCCACGTAGTATATTGCCCAGCCACGTAGTATATTGCCCAGCCACGCAGTATATTGCCCAGTGATGTAGTATATTGCCCAGTCACATAGTATATTGCCCAGCCACGTAGTATATTGCCCAGCCACGTAGTATATTGCCCAGCCACGTAGTATATTGCCCAGTCACGTAGTATATTGCCCAGTCACGTAGTATATTGCCCAGTGATGTAGTATATTGCCCAGCCACGTAGTATATTGCCCAGCCACGTAGTATATTGCCCAGCCACCTAGCATATTGCCCAGTCACGCAGTATATTGCCCAGTCACGTAGTATATTGCCCAGTGACGTAGTATATTGCCCAGTGACGTAGTATATTGCCCAGTGACGTAGTATAATGCCCAGCCACGTAGTATATTGCCCAGCCACGTAGTATATTGCACAGCGACGTAGTATACAGCACAGAGCCACCCCGGTCTGGGGTCTCGCACAGACCGGCACCTGTCAGCAGCAGCAGTCAGGCCGTACAGAGCCGGCAGCACTGGGCACCATGCTCGCTGTGGGGACTGAGGCGCCTCACCTTGGCCGCTCTGCTCCTCCTCCTCCCACGTTACCTTCCCCCTTCCCAGGCTCACAGCCTCGGCTCCCGTGGGGATTCACGCCACCTTCCCGCCGCCCTCTTGTTTTTCCTTGTCTCACTCTCGCGAGATGATGATGTAGCAGTCTCGCGAGACCGCTACTTCATCATCTCGCAAGATCGCAATGCATGGAGCAGTCACCGGGGCGTCGCGAGGAATGGGAAAGGTGCCGGAAGGTGAGTATATGATGATTTTTTTTATTTTTAACATTAGATATTTTTACTATTGATGCCGCATAGGCAGCATCAATAGTAAACATTCGGGGACAAACAGGGTTAATAGCAGCGGTTACGGAGTGCGTTACCCGCGGCATAACGTGGTCCGTTACCGCCGGCATTAACCCTGTGTGAGCGGTGACTGGAGGGGAGTATGCGGGCGCCGGGCACTGACTGCGGGGAGTAAGGAGCCGCCATTTTCTTCCGGACTGTGGCTGTCGCTGATTGGTTGTGCGCGTTTTGCCGCGACCAATCAGCGACTTGGATTTCCATGACAGACAGATGCCGCGACCAATGAATATCCGTGACAGACCGACAGAAAGACGGAAGTGACCCTTAGACAATTAACAAATCGGGTATTCTAGAATATGCATGTCCATGTAGTATATTGCACAGCCACGTAGTATATTGCCCAGCCACTTAGTATATTGGCCAGTCACGTATATTGCCCAGTCACATAGTATATTGGCCAGCCACGTAGTATATTGCCCAGCGACATAGTATACTGCCCAGTCACGTAGTATATTGCCCAGCCACATAGTATATTGCCCAGCGACGTAGTATATTGCCCAGTCACGTAGTATATTGCCCAGTCACGTAGTATATTGCCCAGTCACGTAGTATATTGCCCAGTCACGTAGTATATTGCCCAGTCATGTAGTATATTGCCCAGTCACGTAGTATATTGGCCAGCCACGTACGTAGTATATTGCCCAGCCACGTAGTATATTGCACAGCGATGGAGTATACAGCACAGAGCCTTGTAGTAAACAGAGTTAAAATAAAAAATAAACATATTCTCACCCTCCGAAGGCCCGTTGAAGTCCTGGCCCTGTGCGCGGTGCAGGCGTCAGCTTCCAGTTCCAGGGTGTGATGACATCGCGGTCACATGACTGACGTCATGGCAGGTCCTTCTCGCACAGGCGTCCAGGACCTGTGATGACGTTGCGGTCACATGACCGTGACGACCGCAGGCGGCAGCTTCCGGTCCTAGGATGGTATGCCAGAAGGACCTTCCATGACGTCACGGTCATGTGACCGTGACGTGATCACAGGCCCTGCAAAAAGGACCTTCCATGACATCACGGTCATGTGACAGCGACGTCATGGAAGGTCCTTCTCGCAGGGCCTGTGATCACGTCGCGGTCATGGAAGGTCCTTCGGGCAGACCAACCTGGGACCGGAACCTGCCGCTTGCATGGAGCGGTCACCGTAGCGTCGCTGGGAGCGCGAAAGGCGGCGGATGGTGAGTATAGCAGGTTTTTTTAATTATTTTTAACATGACATATTTTTACTATTTGATTCTGCATAGGCAGTGTCAATAGTAAATAGTTGGGGACACACAGGGTTAATAGCAGCGGTAATGGAGTGCGTTACACCGCGGCCCGTTACCGCTGCCATTAACCCTGTGTGAGCGGTGACTGGAGGGGAAGAGGATTATGGAGCGGGCGCCGGGCAGTGACTGTAGGGGAATAGGGGAGGGACTAATCGGACTGTGCCCGTCGCTGATTGGTCGCGGCAGCCATGACAGGCAGCTGGCGCGACCAATCAGCGACTTGGATTCCATGACAGACAGAGGCCGCGACCAATGAATATCCGGGACAGACAGACGGTAGTACCCCTTAGACAATTATATATATAGATGACTACCACTATGGCTGCTGTTTCTGATGTCTCTAGCAAAAATGGCCAAAACAACTGGTTAGAAAATCTGTTGAACATTTTTACCAAACATAGAACAATACGCAGTCCTCTAATGAATTGGTATTTGGGCATGGATGTCTTGGCTGGAAATCCTGTTTATGGGTAGGCCTTTTAAGGTTTTAGGCCTCATTCAGACATCCAGTTTTTTTTAAATGCGAGTTGTAAACTTGGTTTTCGCTGATAGAACATGTACTCACTATAATGTATAGTGCTATTCACATGTCCGGGAGCCGGAAAACTGTTTATGGAGATATGTCCGTTTTTGTAACACAGATGTCCCTGCTGTCCCTGTCCCTGCTCTACGCTGTCCCTACTCCCTGACACTTCAGTTTACATATTACATTTGTAGCAGTGATAGCCAAGGATCCAGTGCAGACTGCTGTTTGGCCAGGACTGGCAGTGATGTGATGACAGATGTTCCTCCGATTGTTGACCAATTATTCCAGTCACATGACCTCTGAAGTCATCACTTCCGGTCCTAGCTCAAATCACCAATGGAGCCAGCGCTGAATCCAGGTACCAGGGCTTACCTACCCTACCTATTTTTAATATTTTAAAGCTATCCCTGTTGCCCGTAATTTTTTCAGGTCTAGCAAACACTTTTATCTGACAAGTGGTTATTCCAAAAAATCTGCTAATCTGAAACCTCCAATAGAGAACTTTAATATGATTTGGAATATTCCAATGTCGAAAGCAGAGGACTTTACCTAGAAAACCAATTGTAAGATAGCATTAGATTTTGTATTAATATTTTCCTTTGGGCTTCTGGTGTTCCTGAAGGGTATCTGTCATTAAAGTCTATTACTTCTGTATGACCTCTAACAATCAAAAATGTTAATGACCTGACCCCACTCAAGTCCTGCTAAATGCTCAATTCTTGTTATGTTTATTAAACTTCGAAATATCAGAACTTCTTGAAACGTTCAAGATCTTTCATGACTTTGGTATATGTATGTTCACTCTGCTCAAATTAGATCACCCTCTATTTTTGGCTGCGAAGACACAGTATAATCTATCTCCAGCCTTTTCTGTTCACTGAAAGCACTAAGTATACTTGATGTCCATAAATATGATAGGTCAAGATCAGCCATCTTCTTATTGCTCGCAGAGAGCAGATGAGTCAGTTGACTTTCGTATGCTTGTTATAAAACATCTAAAATTGTTCCTCGGTGATCAGTTTCTCCTTCAGTTTCTATTTCTGTCCCTGAAAAATTAGATGCAGAAACATTTTGATAATTTCATAAAGTGGAAGGGAAAAAATAGCAAAATGAGGTATCAGATCGTAATGTCTTTATTGGCTCCAATCATATTTATGACAAGAAGCACTTCAGTACCGTAATTCTCAAGAGCTTTAATTAGCACATGATAGCCATGACTTTGTGAATAACTACACCTCATCTTCATTATACTAATGATTTAATTTTCCTTAGACCTTTTGAGAAGAATTTCTTTCGGGAAGGTAATGTGTGCTGACATGCATTTAACTCCTCTAGTGTTGGATCTCATGGTTGAACAACTTTCTGTCAACATGGCTAAAATTGAAAAGGTTAAATCTTTTCTACCTCAAGTCACAATGTTGCAGTTTTTAGTTTGTTCATAAAAATAACTAATTTCTTCCCCATAAATCTTTTGTTGATTAGAATATGTACACTATGTTTTTCGCTTTGTGAAAACAGGTGGTTTTTGTATCATTCGTTATGAGCAGTGACCTTCACTGAGAGTTTAGAAATAAACTGGTTCATCAAGGCATAAAATGACGTGAATGTGAGATGTGAACATTAGGGGATGGTTCAAGTAGGTTCACATGAATTAAAGGAGTTTTCCTTGTGGCAAAATTATTACATACTTGTAAAACCACAAACTTAGATGGTGTGCTCTGTCCCTAGGTCCAATGTCAACTTTCAGCTGTTCACTTTGTTTTTGGCTGCAGTTGGTAACATCATCACTAGAGTGCACCTCAATCATTGTACTCAGTGGTGCTGCTTATATAGAAGGCATAAGCTCAGTGATTGGTTGCAGCGGTGATGTTCGCAGTAGTCGATACGTCACCGCTGCAGCCAAAACACATAGACCAGAGCAGCTGCAGAAAGCCGTCCATGCACTATGGGATGGTAAATACTATCTATTTATATGGTACAGCTGATGCTAGGCAGTGCATTAGATGTTTCAGTGTTTGGGGTTTTACCACACCATTCTGCTATAGTAACAGTCTGATGAAGGGTTCTTGCAGATCTTGCACCAAACATATAGACCAATCACCGTCCATTAAAAGAAGTCTGGAAACACATGATGTAATAACTATGTATAAGTATATGAAGGGACAATAAAAATATCTCTCTGAGGATCTGTTTATCCCAAGGTCACAAGAGGGCATTCTCTGCGTCTGGATGGGAGAAGGTTTCTTTACTGTTAGAGGAGTGAGAATCTGGAATTCCTTGCCTGAGGAGGTGGTGATGGCGAACTCAGTCGAGGGGTTCAAGAGAGGCCTGGATGTCTTCCTGGAGCGTAACAATATTGTATCTTACAGTTACTGTATTAGGTTCTTTAGAAGGACGTAGATCTGGGGATTTATTCTGACGGAATTTAGGCTGAACTGGATGGACGAATGTCTTTTTTTCCGCCTTGCTAACTATGTTACTATTACCTATTGTACCATACAGATTCTATGTACATTGGCTTGCGAAAGTATTCACCTCCCTTGCTTTTTAACCATTTTGTTACATTGCAACCTGTGTGTAGCTATCTTTATAATCTGATTTATTTGTGATTCATCAGCACTAAATAGTCTAAAGGCTGAGTCACACAGAACGATATCGTTAACAATATCGTTGCAACGTCACGCTTTTGGTGACGTAAGCAACGATCCTGCTAACGATCTCGTTATGTGTGACAGCGACCAACGATCAGGCCCCTGCTGGGAGATCGTTGGTCGATGGGAATGATCAGGACCTTTTTTTGGTCGCTGATCACCCGCTGTCATCACTGGATCGGCATGTGTGACGCCGATCCAGCGATGTATTCACTTGTAACCAGGGTAAATATCGGGTTACTAAGTGCAGGGCCGCTCTTAGTAACCCGATATTTACCCTGGTTACCATTGTAAAAGTTAAAAAAAAAAACACTACATACTCACATTCTGATGTCTGTCACGTCCCCCGGCGTCCACAGGGTTGACTGTGTCAGCGCTGGCCATAAAACAGAGCACAGCGGTGACGTCACCGCTGTTACTGCCGGCGCTGACACATTCAGTGCAGGGAAGCTCTCGGCAGCAGCGCGTGCATATTAGCAGCGCTCTTGCTGAAAGCAGTTTTAACCCTGCGGATGCCGGCGGGGGACGTGACAGACATCAGAATGTGAGTATGTAGTGTTTTTGTTTTTTTAACTTTTACAATGGTAACCAGGGTAAATATCAGGTTACTAAGCGCGGCCCTGCACTTAGTAACCCGATGTTTACCCTGGTTACCTGGGTGCTTCGGCATCGTTGAAGACAGTTTCAACGATGCCGAAGTCGTTCCCCTGATCGTTGGTCGCTGGAGAGAGCTGTCTGTGTAACAGCTCCCCAGCGACCACACAACGACTTACCAACGATCACGGCCAGGTCGTATCGCTGGTCGTGATCGTTGGTAAGTCGTTTAGTGTAACAGTACCTTACGTTGGTGAAGTGAGGTGAGAAAAATATAGACATAAATAAAATTTATGGGATCAAATAACTAAAAACTGGCATGTGCATATATTCACCCCTATGAAGCCCCTAAACATTTCCGGTGCAAGCAATTACCTTCATAAGTCCCATACTTAGTGAAAAGAAGTACACCTGTGTGCAATCTAAGTGTCACATGGTCTGTCGGTATATACACACCTTTTCTGAAAGGCCACAGAGGCTGGAGCACCATTAACCCCTTCATGATGGAAATCCCAAAGTAAGTGCTCAGCCAAGAGCACTGGATAAATGTGATCCCAAATCGCTCTGTATATGGAGTCCATAAACTATTTTATGAAAATCCACGCTGCAGGAGACAAGTAATGCTCTGTCTCTCCCAAGTCTCGCCAAGTGGCTAAGGGTAAGTTCACATTTGCGTATATGTGCGCAGCGTATCATCTGCATGCACAAACACGTTTGCGTTGTTTATGCGCATGCGTATGGTATTTCCAATGTTTTCCAGTAGCTTGTCGTTGACATCAGACACCCAATGGGCATGTCTCATGGGATTTCTATATATATAGACACACTGCACTGATCAAACCGTAGTCTTTGGCTGCTTTATCAACCTGCAAGATGGATTTTGACATGGACAGCTTCTATGAAGATCTGGATTTACAATTGAAATTGGCTGCTGCCTTTGCTTTTGCTTGTCAAGAACAAAGAAAAAGAGAAGACGGCGTCGATATTGGCAACACCCCATCCTTGAACTCAGAGAGAGCCGTGGAGCATACCACTCCTTGTACACAGAGCTGCGGCAAAACCCTCAAGTTTTTAGAGTATACGAGGATGACAGAACACAGCTTTAAATGACTTGTTGCATCGTGTCCAAGGATCAATCGCCAGGCAGGACACAAAGCTCCCCCGAGCAATTCCTGCTGAGGAACGGCTGTTGGTCACCGTGAAGTGCGTAATATTGAAAAATAAACACCTGTCATTAGTATTATTGTAATAAATGCCATGTACTGTTTTTTTTCCCCTTTTTTTCTAAAAGCCATGTTTGTTTGTTTTTTTTAATATTTATCAAAAAGCCATGTACTGACTTTTTTTTCTCATTTTCTGTTCCGCAGATTCCTGGCTACTTGAGAGACATTATCATCCCTCCATTGTCTGGGATTATTGGAGACACTTGCCGTGTTTTAGGTGAAGTTCTGCATCCAGAATTCCTCCCCCAACCCACAACTGAAATCTGGTTGGAAAATGTAGCCAAATTCCAGGAAATGTGTAATTTTCCTAACTGCTTGGGGGCTGTGGACGGAAAACACATTAGGATTATAAAACCTTCTGGTAGTGGAAGTGAGTGCTTCAATTATAAAAAATACTATTCCATTGTTCTAATGGCGATTGCCGATGCTCAGTGTAGATTTGACGCCGTAGACATTGGCTCATTTGGATGAGGAAATGACTCAGAAACTTTCACAAACTCTGACATGGGCCAACAATTGTACGGTAATGATTTTAATTTCCCACAGCCTCTTCCCAACACTGAAGGACCACCAATGCCATTTGTTGTGGTTGGGGATGAGGCCTTCCAAATGTGTGCCAACCTCCTTAAACCGTAATCAAGTCGGGACTTAAATCACACAAAAATTTTTTACAACTACCGACTGACAAGGGCAAGAAGAACTGTTGAGTGTGCCTTTGTATTGCTGGTATGTAAATGGCGCATTTTGGCAACATCTATTAATCTAAAAATTGAAAGTATTGATGAGGTTGTGAAAGCATGTGTTCTTCTACACAACTACATCATGGCAAAAGAGCGGCCCAACTTACAACCTGAGGAACCTGTTACATTGCATGATTACTTAAGTCACCCTTTGCGGACTACTGTGGAAGTTGCCCAGATTAGAGATAAGTTTGCTGATAACTTTGTGTCTGAAAATGGACGTGTGGACTGGCATGGTTTAAGCAGCTAAGTAAAATTTTCCTGTAATTGTAAAATCTATCTGTAATTTTCAAGTGTACATGTCTGTAATTTTAAAGTGTACGTTATTTTAAAATGCACATGTAATTTTCAAATGTACCTGTTATATTAAAATTTACCTGTTTTATTCAAATGTACCTGTCCTGTTATATTCAAATGGGTTCCATTAAAACTTACCAGTTTCCTCAAAAATGCGATAGACACATGTATGTTTTTATGGCGGTGGCGCACCAATCAAAGAAAACAAGATATTTTAAAAAAAAAAAAAATACAAATTTTATTATCAATAATTACAAAAAAAGGTGGTAAGGTTCAGGATGGTGATTGGGTTTAGGGTCGAGGTGCATCAGAGGGTGAAATGGTGTGGACCTGGGGGTGTGGAGCTGTGATGATTGGGTGCTAGATGAGGAAGGGGATACAGGGGAAGGGGAAACAAATTGAAGGGATAGGATCAGGGATGGGAGTGGACACATTGGGGAAGCAAGATAGGGAAACATTTGTTGGTTAGGGTGTAGGTGGTGGGTACAATTTTGGGAGGGATTTCTGTCTCTGGGTCTTTGTCCTGATTCTAAGATGATGTTTTGTCCTCTTTTTTGTTGGCCCAGTGGGAGTGGTTGCCTCTGTTGACGTTATTGGCCATAGTGCTGGAGTGGGCAGGGGTGCTTGGCAGGTGTGCTGGAGTGGGCAGGGGTGCTGTACTCGGCAGCGTGGTGGATCGGTGAACAGGAGGCGGTGGTGGTGGAGGAGGATAATTCGGTGCTGTGGAAGTTGGAAAGATGATCGGCTGCTGGTAATATCCTCCAGCCTGTGGATGGAAGCTTTGGGACTGCTGCTGAAATGCAGGACTGCATGACATCCAGCTGGAGTTGAAGCGTAAGGTTTTCCGACACGCTTCGCTCAAAGGCTGAAAAAAAAAATGTTGCGCTGGTCTCTCAATGTTGGCTTCCAGGCGGTCAAGGCGTTTGTTGACATCCTGTAAAAGTGTGTTCACATGGATGAAACCACTCTTCAGTCTATCACCAAGCACCCTTATCCCATCCTGGAAGACCGAGCTTAAGTGCATAAACTCGGGCATGCCTACCCTCTCCCAGGCCCTCTGCCGCTGACGAGAAGACACAGCAGAGGAAGAGGGCTGGGAGAGGGGAAAACCAGATGGACCGGCTGCCTCTTCCCCAGCCAGTGAAGCCTGCCAGGTTGCTCCTTCGCTGGTGGATGATTGGGACTGAGTCTGTTCAGTGGTTGGTCGATGAGGGGCCGCTTCAACAGAGGATGATCCAGGTTGTTTTGTATTGCACCAGGTTTCGTGTGGAAAAGAAACGCGTCAGTAAAAAAATACAAGTTGTGTTGTGCTGCTCCAGGTACTGTGTAGAAAAGGAAATCAAACATTTTAAAAACAACATAAAAATTATTTATATACTGTATGTGTATATATATATATATATATATATATATATATATATATATATATATATATATATATATATATATATATATATATATATATATATATATATATATATATATATACACACACACACACACACACACACACACACACACACACACACACACACACACACACACACACACTTACGTTTCGCGTAGCAAGCGCAGGCCTCAGGAAAGCAAAGTTCTTGTGGTATTTGTATTTTCTTAACCTTGGTGCAGCACCACTTTTAGCCCGATTCCCCTCTCTCATGTCCTTGTTGAAGTGGTCATTCATCGAACGCCAGCGGATTTTGATTTTCTTCACTGTGAAGGGAAAAAAAGGGAAAAAATTATTGTAAAAAAAAAAAAAACATTAACACTTTCACTGCCGCATCAGACCACATTGCTCATTGCAATACTTACCAAAATCATTTCTGGCACGTGACGTGGCACGGTCCCAATCATCCAGCAGCGATCTTGCCACTTCTTCCCAGAGTCGTCGAATCACCACATTGTCAGAGTGCTGATGGTCACGGTTGCCCCACAACGGTACTCGCTCTTGGACAAGGTTGATGACTTTCTCATTGTCAATATCCTGATTGGCTTCTTCCCATTGTGGAACCTATAGAACAAAAAAATTTTTAAGTAAAACTGAAGACAAATTCTATTACAACTCTGCTGAAAAGAATACCTTACACCCCGTCTTTCCTCCTGAGACACATGTACTCGACGACTCTGTGAAGCTTCATTTTCACTTGACTGCTCCTGCTCGTCGCCACTGGAAGGTACCTGTAAAGAAAATACATGATTTACCACATGTATAGTATTACCAGTCAATACATACCAATCAGTAATCAAATGTGATCACTTAGTCAGCGTCTTGTCCGCCTTCGGAACCTTCAGTGGAGGACATCTTGTAATAGCTGGCAGCACTCAAGTGAAACACTAGAGAAAAGAACAGAGAAGAAAAATTAAAGTTGTTAAGAGCCAAACAATATGTTGGCAAAAAAAACCCAAATTTGACACCAATACTTACTTTACAGTCAGTAATCAAACAGCACAGCAGTCAGCACAGGCCAGGGACAGATGGCAACACCAGGAGACAACCGAAGCAGAGTCGGCTAGTCTACAAGGAACAGTAAAACCAGTGAGAGACACAGACATTTTCAAAGGTTCTATTCTTACATAGCCAGTGTTGTCCTCACCAGGCCAGCAGCACCAGGAGACTATACTTGCGGTGGATACCGCGTACACCCAGACTCTGTCCCTGTGAGTTGACGGCCCTGCTGCCTTACTGGTTTATAATCCCAGGTCTAGTATATGGATGCAAATTAAGTAACTACCCCTTTTTTTGGGGCTCCATCAAGTATTTAGCACACTGATGAAGGTCCAATATCGACCGAAACATTTGTGTTTTACTGTATGTAAATACACCCCCCCCCTTTTTGCATCACAACACTTTGGAGTGTGCTAGTCACTTATATCTTAGCAGCACCAGGAGAGACGCCAGCACCAGAGACCGATGGCAGCACCAGTAGAGATGACAGCACAAGAGACAGGTGGCATAACCAGGAGACAACCAGTCTAAAGGAACAGAAAGAAAAATTAAGAGAGACAGACATTTTCAAAGATTCTATACTTACATAGCCAGTGTTGTCTTCACCAGTCCAGCAGCACCAGGAGAGACGCCAGCACCAAGAGAGATGGCAGCACCAGGAGACAACCAGTCTCGAAAAGAGTCTTGGGCTTCAGTGATGATTCTTGGGCTTCAGTGCTGAGTCTTGGGCTTCAGTGCTGAGTCTTGGGCTTCAGTGATGAGTCTTCTGCTTCCATCAAGAATCTTGAGAGTACTGCACTACCTGTTTCCAGACCCCCTTTTATACATCAGGGATTTTGCAGGTGGTGACATCATTTCCTGGACCTTTTCATTATGAAGTGTGCATGCGTATCGAACGCAGTCAAACGCATGTCCTTGCGTACACTTGCATTTCCATAGATAGTAATGCGTTGTTTTGGTGCACTCCATCCGCAGTCATCCGCATGCGGATGACTGCCCATAATTGACGTCTCAAAAAATGCAACATGTTGCGTTTGCTGGAACCCGCCGCACACCGATAAACATCGCACGCGTACCCAGACACATGCGAACACATACAAACGCATGTCCCTTCGTACGCCATCTTAAAGATAGGTAGCCATGATGCATGCGGATCTGTGTGGATGATATGCTGAATACAGAGATGCAAATGTGAAACCACCCTAAGCAGTACTGTACAGCCGCATATGGGGTATTTCTACATTTCATTCAATAGAAATTGGGAGGCAAATTCTGTTGCAATTTTTACCCATTTCACTGTGTGAAAGTGTAAAATCTAGGGCTGAAAATTTTGGTGGTAAAATTTAATTATTTTTTCTTCACTGCCCAATGGTATAAAATTGTGTTACACACCTGTGGTGACAATGCGATCACTGCACCCTTAGATAAATTCATTGAGAGATGTACAGTAGTTTGTAAAATGGGGTCATTTATTGGGGTTCTGCTACCTCAAGGGCTGTCCCAGTCAGTTATGGCACCCTCAAATCAGTCCAGCAAAATCTTCCCTCCTTCCCTTCTAAACTTTGCACACTTCCTAAAAAGTATTTCCCGATTATATGTAGGGTTTTGGCGCACTCAATAAATTTGTTTAAGAACACACCAAGATCCATTTTTTTCCTACTAGACCTTAGAAAAATTAAAAACATGGGGTTAAAGCAACATTTCAATGGTAAAAATGTAATTACTCATTCATCACCGCCTAATGGTATAAAATTCTGTGAGGCACATGTGGTGTCACTGCACCCCTACATGAATTCAATGGGCGTGTAATTTGTAAAGTTAGGTCACTTATGGGATGTTTTCCCTGTTCTGGCAACTCACAGGCACTGCCAATGTGACATGGCACCCCCAAAACAGTCCAGCAAAGTTTGAACTCCAATATGGCACTTTTTTCCCTTCTGAGCTTTGCAATGTGCCTCAAAAGTTGTTTTCGACCACATATGGGGTATCAATGTATTCAGGAGAAATTTCACAACAAATTTTGGGGTTAATTTTTTTTTCTATCCTGAAAAAGCGAAAATTTGGGGCTAAAACAATATTTTTGTTGGGAAAAAATGTATATTTTTTTCCATTTTCACAGATCAATGTTGTAAAATTCTGTGAAGGACCCTGTAGGTTCAAGGTGCTCACCACACATCTTGATAAATTCCATGAGCGGTCTAGTTTCCAAAATGGGCTTACTTGTGGGGGTTTCCACTGTTTATGCACAAAAGGGGCTTTCCAAACATATGACACCCCCAGACAATTCCATCAAAGTCTGCTTTCCAAAATGTCACTCCCTCCTTTCTGAGCCCTGCTGTGCATCCAAACAGTAGTTTTCCCCCACACATGGGGTATCTGCTTACTCAGGAGAAATTGCACAACAAATTGTACATTCCAATTTCTCCTGATTCTCCTGTAAAATGAAAATTTTGGGGCTAAAGGAATATTTTTGTGGGAAAATGTGATTTTTTTTAATTTATTTTCACGGCTCTTCGTTATAAACTTAAGTAAAGCACCCGGGTGTTGAAGGTGCTCACCCTCATTCTTCGAGAGATCTAGTTTCCAAATTTGCTTCACTTGTGGTGGATTTTCACTGTTTAGGAACATCATGAGCTCTCCAAACACGACATGGCATCTGCTCTCAATTCCAGGTAATTTTGCGTTCAAAAAGTCAAACAGTGCTCCTTCCCTTCAGAGCCCTGCCATCCTCCAAACAGTAGTTTTCCCCTACATGTCGGGTATCTGGGTGCTCAGGAGAAATTACAAAACAAATTTTTGGGATCCATTTTCTCTTGTTACCCTTGTGAAAAGAAAATTGGGGTCTAAAGTAACATCTTTGTGAAAAAATGTTAAATGTTCATTTTTTCTTTCCACATTCAATTAATTCCTGTGAAGCACCTGGAGGATTAATAAACTTCTTGAATGTGGTTTTGAGCACCTTGAGGGGTGTAATTTTTAGAATTATGTCACTTTTTGAGTATTTTTCTGTTTTTCATAAATAAATGCAAGTCATATTGAACACATTTTTACCACTGTCAAGAAGTACAATATGTGACAAAAAAACATTCCCAGAATCAGTGGTATCCTTTGAAGCATTTCAGAGTTATTACCACATAAAGTGACACTGGTCAAAATTGCTAAATTTGGCCTGGTCATGAAGGTGAAAACAGGCTTGGAGTGTAAAGGGGTTAAGGAAGAGGCACCACTAACCAAACAATGCCATGGAGACCAAGAAGATCTCCAAACAAGTCAGGGACAAAGGTGTAGAGAAGTACAAGTCAGGATTGAGTTATTTAAAAAAAAAAATTCTTATGATCCCCCGGAGCACCATCAAATCCATTATCAACAAATGGATAGAACATGCTACCACAACAAACCTGTGAAGAGAGGGCCACCCACGAAAACTCAGCCCGGCTGGGAGGACAATAATCAGAGAGGCAGCAGAGAGACCAAAGGACCCAGAAGGAGCTACAGCGTTCCCAAGCAGAGACTGGACTGGAGTATCTCCATACGAGCACAATAAGCCATATACACTCCATAGAGGTGGCCTGGAAGAGTGGGCTGAAAAAAGCCTTTACTTACACACAAAAATTGTAATGCTCATATTGAGTTTGCAAAAAAGAGATGTGAGAGACTCCCCAAATGTATAGAGGAAGGTGCTGTGGTCAGATGAGACCAAGATTGAACTTTTTGGCCACCAAAGTAAATGCTGTCTGGCACCAAACCAACACAGCTCATTATCACAAGAACACAATCAGTGAAATAGGGTGGGGGCAGCATCATGCTGTAAAGATGTTTTTCGGCAGCAGGGACAGGGAAAATAGTTCGAGTTGAGGGGAGGATGGATGTTGAGAAATACAGGGATATTCTTGACCAAAACCTGTTTCAGCCTGTCAGTGATTTGAGACTGGAATGGAGGTTCACCTGCCTACAAAACAATGACCCAAAGCATACTGCTACAGAAACTCTCAAACAGTTGAGAATCTGTAGTCAGAAATGAAGATCGCTGTTCACCAGAGGAAGCAATCTAACTTGAAGGAGCTGCAGCAGATTTGCCTTACAGACTTATCCTGACCGACTTGTAGCTTTAATTGCCACAAAAAAGGCTCTACAAAGTACTGACTTCAGGGAGGTGAATAGTTGTGCACACTTTACATGAACTGAGGCAAACCCTCAAAATAAACCAGTGAAATTTCAGGGTGTGAGGTAGCAAAACTGAAAAATGCCAAGGGGGTGAATGCTTTCGCATGCCACTGTAATTCAGTCATGAGTAAGACTGCCTAGTGCAGTCAAAACGAGTCGACTGGGTCATGTTGACCATGTTCATTTTTCTTTTGTATGCACTATGTTTTCTTTTGAAAACTAAAAAGAAAAGGAAAATCCAGTCCTGTTGAGCCGGACTCCAATTTTTTCTATTTTCCTTGATGTGAGGCCAGGGCGAGGCCAGTGTCGGAGCCCTAGGTGGATGAGCATAGAACAACTGGGTGAGCTGGAATCAAGTTTCTATATTCCATTTATGTTGTGTAATGGCACAATTCCCCTATAGGAGCATTATTTCTTATGGAGAATGTGGTGCCTTAGGAAAAAAATCATACTGCATCTCACAAAGTACCTAGAGTTCATACAGGAAAGATATATATCTTTGTACCGTGTTAGCCAGTTGATAAAAAAATATTTAGAATTGAGAGTCCTCAGTGGTTGATACCTTTTTAATGGCTAACTGAAAAGATGGTAACAAATTGCAAGCTTTCGAGACTACTCAGGCCTCTTCATCAGGCATAGACAAAGAAATTTTGGAGAATCACATATTTATACACAACACAGCACAGAGCAATTCATAGTAGTTACAGAGATAATGCACATGCCTTAAAGGTTTTAAGTAGATATGAGCAAATCGATTCAAGGCGAATTAAATTTAGATTAGATTTTCCTTGTTCCAAATTTTTAGCGATTCACTTCATGCAAAATGGTGATCTTGCTGTCCATCATTTTGCTAATTTGTAGATGGTCTGGAAAGGGGTGAAAAAAATGTGAAAAATTATTAGGCGCCTCACCTATCCCACTCCTACAGCCCACCATACAGTTTTCCACATAGGCCCTCCTAGCTTCTTCTTTACAGCTCCACCGCACATAATGTTCTCTTCCTCCATCTCCAGCTTCCAGAGTCATGTAGGCCTCTGACGTCACAAAGTGCATTGTCTGAGGTGCTGACTAGGCCTTTGGTGATGCACTTCATGTCACCACATGTTGTGACATCAGGTGCCTACTTGGTGCTAGGAACCCTGGAGCAGAGTGAGGATGCAGGAGGATGCGATGTACAGTGCAGTTGTAAAGAAGAGGATGGAGGGAGCTGTGTGGAGGACCAGACATGGAAGTTGCGCCGGCTGGACATGTGAACTTCAAAGTATAATTTTTTTTTATACTTTGGGTACTAAAGAGACCTCAGAGCACAAGGTACACTAGATTTGCATTGCATAAATTCAACAAAAAACAAATTTCTTGGTCAGAATTGGAGCCAACTGCTGAATTTGAATGTCGAAAGAAACCAAAAAAGTAACACTAAAGGGTCCCTTGAATTACTAAACAGAAAATTTGAAAAACCACTATAAAATGTAAATCTTTATTAAATATTTTTTAAAAACACTAAGGGAAGGAGACAATACTTGAACAAAACAAATAATGATAAAAATGGGAGTCCAGAGAGAGAGAGGTAGGAAAAAGAAATGGACAGGGGTGTGGATCTAACTTCCCATAGATATAGACTAAAAAAATACCCTGCCTGTCTGCCCAGGTTGGATCCCTAAGATTACCGATATGGCACCCCTGCTCACCATCCACCCAGGATATCCCTATAACACCCTATCAAATAACTTGACACCAAATCACTAAGTAGAAAAAACACTTTCAAATTACTGTCAACTGGCAGGTTATGAGTGGGAGGCAGCTATTACAGATACAGGTCTGGATTTCAGGAGACTGTACCATCAATAGAAAGTGTAAGAAAATGTTTAACCCCTTCATGACCTTGGGATTTTCCGTTTTTCCGTGTTCGTTTTTCTCTCCCCTCCTTCACAGAGCCGTAACTTTTTTATTTTTCCGTCAATTTGGCCATGTGAGGGCTTATTTTTTGCAGGACGATTTGTACTTTTGAACGTCATCATTGGTTTTACCATGTCGTGTACTAGAAAACGGGAAAAAAATTCCAAGTGAGGTGAAATTGCAAAAAAAAGTGCAATCCCACACTTGTTTTTTGCTTGGCTTTTTTCCTAGGTTCACTAAATGCTAAAACTGACCTGCCATTATGATTCTTCAGGTCAGTACGAGTTCATAGACACCTAACATGACTAGGTTATTTTTTATCTAGGTGGTGAAAAAAAATCCAAACTTTGCTAAAAAAAAAAAAAAAAAAATTGCGCCATTTTCCGATACCTGTAGCGTCTCCATTTTTCAAGATCTGGGGTTGGTTGAGGGCTTATTTTTTGCGTGCTGAGCCGGCGTTTTTAATGATAGCATTTTGGTTCAGATACGTTCTTTTGATCGCCCGTTATTGCATTTTAATGCAATGTCGCGGCGAACAAAAAAACGTAATTCTGGCGTTTCGAATTTTTTTTTCGCTACGCCGTTTAGCGATCAGGTTAATGCTTTTTTTTATTGATAGATCGGGTGATTCTGAAGGCGGCGATACCAAATTTGTGTAGGTTTGATTTTTTTTTTAATTGATTTATTTTGATTGGGGCGAAAGGGGGGTGATTTAAACTTTTATATTTTTTTTATTTTTTTCACATTTTTTTTACTTTTTTTTTTTAACTTTTGCCATGCTTCAATAGCCTCCATAGGAGGCTAGAAGCTGGCACAACACGATCGCCTCTGCTACATAGCAGCGATCTGATGTTCGCTACTATGTAGCAGAAATAATTCAACAACTATGTCCGAAAGTATTATATGGCACTTCCCAGCATAGGAAACAACAATTTGAAGGTTCAGTGGAATTAACCCCTGACTCCAATGAAGAGATCCATAAGAGACCAAGTAAAATCCATAATTTATTTACATTTATAAAAACAATGGTTTATAGAACATACAGAACAAAGAAATACCCAGAGGGCCGGAAAATACCCTCCCAAATATGTATATACCATCAGAGAAAAAAATAATAAATATACCATCAGACAAAAAATTAGAAAATAGAACGGCCCGTATGATTAGAAACATTGTAGACCATTGTGAAACGGTGTATAGCTCAATCAGCCCAATACATGCCTACTAGCCATGTTTCATTACAAGGTAATCCGTACTATATTACTTAGGTAAACAGGTATAAGAATCAACAGATGAATTATCTCACCGCTGCAGCAGCTAGGTGGGTAGCCACAATGTGTTCTGTGGTATCGGGTAGTCCGGCGTTCCCCTGTCGCGGGGCCAGGGGGACGGGAACGAGACTTATGAATCTTCGGTATATCATTATGATACTGTCCGGCGCCTGGACGTAGCCGAATGTAGTGGGGAGAAAATGATCTTTAAATGATCTTCTCCCCTCCAGCATCCGGTTTCAGTTATGGGGGTGGCGCCGGTTCAGTCATCGCTCTGATTATGCAGAGCGTCTGCTGTGATCGCGCCCCCTGCCCTGCCTGACAGCCAGCCACAATGTAGAGCCAGTGTCATTCAGTGTCGGGACGCGGTTACAGTGGCTGCTCTGTATATCCACTGAACCAGCGCCGCCCCTGCCCCTATAACTGAATACCAAATGCTGGCGGGGAGAATAAAGATCATTTTCTCCCTGCTTCATTCGGATACATGCAGATGCCGGTCAGCATAATAACTCTTGTTAACCTGCAGATTAACCCCATATCTGCAGGTTAACAGCATTATTTCTGGTGACCGGTTCCCTTTAAAGTAAAAATGAAATAAGGTTACTGATAGACCAGTTTAGTCAACTTGGCAGATCATTGGGCCCTCAATTGCAGGCTTTGACTCCGTTAGCCAGATTCAGGATGCTGCATATTGTTACATAGTTATTAAGGTTGAAGGAAGACTTTAAGTCCATCTAGTTCAACCCATAGCCTAACCTAACATGCCCTAACATGTCTTTTGAGTCCCACCATTTCCAAAGTTTTGATTGGTTATTTAAGGGTGACACTTGATGGCGATCTTCTGTGTAATGTCTTTGTCAATTTTAAGAAGAACTGTATGGACCATGTGAGGATCAGAAGTGAAGGCAAAGGATTAGTCAGATTAAAGAGCGTCAAAAACTTACTTTAGGTAGCTAAACATTAACAAACATTGCAAGCGCGAGTTACCATGGAGACTCTTTAAGCTTAATTAAAGTAGCTCACAATGCTTTTCATAACCTCAGAGGTTTGAGTTTTAGTTTGCTAATATGTAAAATGTAAAGTATCCTAATTATCTTTCTCAAGTGTTCATCAAGCTGCTCAATATTACACTCTTACAGTCGCTTTTTTAGTACAAGCAAACACCAAGCTTCATCTGTCTGAAATGATATTGTATAAACTTCTCGACACAAAGGAAGAGGTTTTTCTTCATCTTCAAGCATATTATATTCTGTTTGCTCTTGAAACAACTGGTTTGATATTAAATTCAATAATGCCTGCAAGACTTTGGCTTAAAGGGAAACAACTGAGATTTTTTTTTACCCCAAAGCATATTGCTTTCTTATCAGCATCGCCATAATTCGTCAAACATTCAAATTCACTCAATATTGAAATGATAGCACCAAGAAGGAAAAGTTGTAGAATTGGGGGAGTCACAGGATGGATAGACATGTTAATGATATGCAAATTATGAAAAATGGAAACAAAATATTCAAAACTTCTCAATTTACTTAATCCCAGGAGTATGACCAGTGTGCTGTTCCCTCATAGGAGACTCTTCATGGTGATGTCCACGTTGTCTCCAGAACAATCTCTGACTGTCATTGTATCTAGGACAAAAGCAACATTCATCACTGTAGAGGATAGACCTCCATTCCAGCCTCCATTTCTGTTCTGCTTTGCACCATGATATCCTTTGAGAATGGTGGAGTGGGATTAATGAAACACTTGTAACTGAATGTCTTGCTCATAGCCCAATGTAATGTAAAAGCCATCTTATGTTTTATATATACATTGATGCCTTAGGCTTGGTGTATGATGTTCACTTGCAGTACAGAATGGATTAATCATTGAACCAGTTCAATGACCATTTCTCCAAAGTGTCACAGGAGCTATTTTTCAACTTTCAACTTGGGACATCATTGGTCGACAATTGTAAAAGGAGCTGCCAGCAGCGGATGTTTATGATTTGCGTGCCCATCCACATTCATTGTGGCAGAATATTCCCTTAGAAAATCATAAGTAGCATGACTGGTAGCATGTCAGTGCGTTTAAGTGTGGGTTGTTTTTGCGTGTGGCACTCATATTTGAAACTGAATAAATCAAGACATTTAGAAAATATTATTTACGTTTTTTCATCATTTACATATCCTTATGATTTCATTTTTGGTGTTGTAATTTCAATGTTCAGGAGTATGAGATTCAAACAGGAGAACAACTTGCAAGTGGCCACTTTAAGTAGCTTTTCTCATGATTGCATACACCTGGCTATGAAGTTCAAAGCTCAATGAGGTTACAAAACCCAAAAAAAGTGCTTTAGTAAGTCAGTAAAAAGTAGGTAGGAGTATTTAAAACAAGAAAATGATAAGGGTGCCCATACTTATGCACCTGTCAAATTTTGTTTGAATGCAGATTGCACATTTTCTGTTAGTACAATAAACCTCATTTCAAGGCAGAAACATTACTGTGTCCAACAGTTATTAGATATATGAAACTGAAATAGCTGTTGCAAAAAAACAATTTTTATAAAACATTAAGCTTAAGATTAATAGGGGTGCCCAAACTTTTTCATATAACTGTATTTAAGTTCAAGTGAATATAAACTGTATGATGCAGTGACCCCTGTTACAGCTAGGGGGCGCTGCATGTTCTCAGAATACACACACGGAGGCGAATTGAGGCCATGGGAATGCATGGCAGTTGCAGGCATAACTATGATGATGAGACAGTGTCCGGCATGATTGTAAATGGCCGGTATGTGTCACAGAGGGAGTCTGCGCTGTAAGCCAGTATTGTTGTTCTGGGACCTGTAGTCCCACAAGTATTGTTGTGTAGCTTTAAAGGGTGGCTTACAGGGTTAGTTGGAGAGCTGGGCGGGTCTGACTAACCACACACACCTCCCACCTATGGGAGTGGTTACAGATATATAATGTGACCATGGTGTGGTCACATGGTCTCTGTGGTAGAGAGTGTATGGACCTGAATGGTCTGTGTGTAAGATCCTGGATGGCCAGTGTGTTGGGAGATCCTGGCCTGGGAGTAGGATTGGTCCCTGAAGAGCACATGGTGAGGCCATGGATCTGAAGGCCTGTGTTGGAAGATCCTGGGATTAGGACTTCCTGAAGAGCACATGGAAAAGCACGTATGCAGAGTCTGTGATGCACTGCATTGGGGGAGCTACAGTCCGTCTGAGGATCTGGAAACAGAAAAAAATAAGGAGTCCCACACAGAGGAGAAGGGCGAGGTGGAAGCATTTTTATGTCCAGCCATCCTGTTTTATTTATCACATTGTATATACCATATTATTGATTTATATTCGCTCATCTCAGCGTTGTTTGAAAAAGACTCTTCAAAGGGTCGAAACGTCCACGCTTCTTGATTCTGTGCCTTCTACGAGAAAAATAGTTTTATTTTGTGTCACTACTCTGCTTATTGAATATTCACTAGCAACACAAATTGAGAGTGCAGCTGTTTGACTTTTCATTTGAGGGTCTGGACTGTCAGGTGGCCTGGTGAGCAAGGCCTTGTCCGGGACAGTGATCCCAGTTCGGCAGCTTCCCTGGGAGAGAGAGTGCTGACAGGAGTCAGCGTGTGGAGCAGGAGCTCCTGGAAGGTAACCCAGAGTATGGGGAACTGTGTGCACTGACAGGGGGTCAGTTAATGAACTGTGCGGTCACCCATGGTAACTTTACGGAGTAAGGTCCAGCATGTTTAGAGACTGCAACCTAACGTTGTGTCTTGGTGCCTGTTGTGTTCCATGGACATTAATGAACTGTTCGGCGTGCGGTCACCCACGGTAACAGGACAAAGAGGTCTGACATGTTTAGTGACTGCGTCTCAAAGCCGTAAACTATGATTTGCTAAGGACTATGTGAAGTCTGTGATGGGTAACATGGCCTACAGTGGTTTATGATGCTTGAATATACCAAAATAGACTGTTTATGTGAAAAAAACGTGCCTGTCTACGTTTGTCCTGTTGCTAAGCGAGTATTCTCCAACCCGTTAGTGTTTGCGGCATCACTACTGACATATTCGACAGTGGCCACTGATTAATTTATAGAGCTTGCTTGCATACATTGCTTACATCCGCTCACTGCTGTTGCTGGTATGAACTGATCATTGAGGTGCTATGTGTCGAACCTCAATTGGAGAAAATGCCTATTGAAATGGTAGTATACTCCAAAATCAATCCCTAAAACTTTCCAGCTTTAGGCTATGTGCACACGTTCCGGATTTTTCGCGGTTTTTTCGCTATCAAAACGCATACATTAGGCATCCTATTATTAGAATGCAATCCGCAATTTTTTTTGCACATGCTGCTTTTTTTTCCGGAGCGGAAACACATTCCGGAAAAAAAAACACAGCATGTTCATTAATTTTGTGGAATCGCAGGGATTCCGCACACATAGGTATCCATTGATCCGCTTACTTCCTGCATGGGGCTATGCCCACCATGTGGGAAGTAAGCGGAACATGTGCGGATGGTACCCAGGGTGGAGGAGAGGAGACTCCTCCACGGACTGGGCACCATATCCCTGTTAAAAAAAGAATTAAAATAAAAAATAGTGATATACTCACCTTCCGATGGCCCCCGGAGTCCTCCCGCCTCAGTGGTGCACAAGGCGGCTTCCGTTCCCATGGATGCTTTGCGCGAAGGACCTGTGATGTCATGGCAGTCACGTGACCGTGACGTCACAAAGGTCCTTCGCGCAAAGCATCCATGGGAACGGAACCCGCCGCGTCCACCACTGAGGAGATCGGGGGCCGTCGGAAGGTGAGAATAAAAATTTTTTTTTTCAAATTATTTTTAACGTTCTATCTTTTTACTATTGATGCTGTATAGGCAGCATCAATAGTAAAAAGTTGGTCACACTTGACAAGCACTATGTTTGGCAAATGTCACCAACTTGTCAATCAGTTTTCCAAGCGATGCTACAGATCGCTTGGAAAATGCTAGCATTCTGCCAGCTAATTACGCTTGCAAAACTCTAGTGTTTAGCGGGAAAACGCATGCCAATTCCACATGCGTATTTCCCGTGGAAGAGAGTTCCAGAATTGCTGTGGAAATTTCCGCGGCAATTCCGGACGTGTACACATAGCCTTACTGAGAGATCTGATTACAATTCCTCATAGAAGTTTATGACGAGTGAACAGAGCAGAAGTCTAGCTGCTATCCATTCTACAATATACCCATAGAGAAGATGGGAATTTGATCTCTTGTTCTTCTGTAGAACAGCCTCATAAATAGCAGCATCATTGCAGAGTACCAGTAAAAACAAGAAAGCAGTGACTCTATCTCTATGTAAAGCACCTTAAAAACAGCTTGGGTGACAGTATTATTTTAACTTTGGATGAGTATTTGTTCGAGAATACCCAGCCTTTCAAGGAAATCTAGTAGCCATTTCTCTTTATATTGATGTTGCTGTCCCTCAAAGTCTCTTACACACAGCTTTTACTCACAACTTTACTCCATTGGTTTACGGCCACTAAACATGCTGGACCTCCTCTGACCAGTTCCCGTGGGTGACTGCAGTGCTGTGGTAGCTGTGGATGCCAGGTGTCTCAGCTCCCCTGGCTGTTTGGCACTGCTCTGTCCTGTCTCCGCACACTGACAAATCTCCGCTGAGCCTCTTGCTCTACTCCAAACACCAGCCTGACACTGACTCTAACCCTGACACACCCATACTCTTCCTTGCATGGCTTTTAACAAAGAATCCTGTGGCCTTAAACTACATGGAAAACACGGACTGTAAATGAAACGGACTGCACCACTAACATACTGCAGTCAGTTTCATAACACACATTCCAGAGCAGGTTTTCCTTACATCTGTCTTGGACCCTAGCGTGTCCAAGACTACACTTGTTTTTATTATCAGTCTGCATTGCAGTCACAGCTATGCCTGTGACTGCCATTCACTCCTAAGGCCTTCATAAGCCTTTGTGCACATCTTGGGGCGAACACACAGTGACCTCTACCTGTGACATCAGTCACTGCTCCAGTATTGCAATCATAGCTGCTAGTGATGAGAGAGTATACTCGTTGCTCAGGTTTTCCCGAGCATGCTCCGGTGGTCTCTGAGTATTTGTGAGTGCTCGGAGATTTAGTTTTTGTCAATGCAGCTGCATGATTTACGGCTGCTAGCCAGCCTGAGTACATGTGGGGGCTGCCTGGTTGTTAGGGAATTCCCACATGTATTCAGGCTGTCTAACAGCTGTAAATCATGCAGCTGCGTGGACAAAAACTAAATCTCCAAGCACTCACAAATACTCGGAGACCACCCGAGAGTGCTCGGGAAAACCTGAGCAAAGAGTATACTCGCTCATCACTAATAGCTACGCTTGCGACTGCTGTTCTGTCCCCACATGAGGCGAATGGAGGTGTAGTTGACTAATAAGGGTTGTGAGAGAACCATACCTTCAGTTTTCCTCGCTATAGGGCAGACAGGACCAATGCTGTTCAGCGTCCGGAGAGATGATGCACACAAGGGATTGTGCAATCCAGACTTGTTTATTTGGAAATCTGGACATACAGCGTAGGATGGTCTCCAGAGTTAAGTCAAGTACAGCAAGTTAATTAGTGACAGCGAGTGAGCAGCAAGAGGTTGAAAGACTGATGACTTCCTAAGCCCGGTTCAAGCGCGTCCTCTCACAACAGCATGTAAACTGAAAATGAAATGGCTGCCAGAGGAAGAGAAGACTTGACCCCTGAACCGGAAGTGGAAGACATGCCCACAAGAATTAATTAATCACAAGCTGCCATACAAAAAAATGCCATTGGGTGGCAGCAGAGCAGAAATGTAAGAACATACATACATTAAATCAATAAAACTGAAGAGCATAACTTACACGGAACAGCACAACTGCAATGCCCCCTCATAGCCTCAGTACGCCTCCATGCGCACCCTGGGGAGAACAAACTGACCCCTACCTGTAATACGGGTCACTGCCTCACACCACATTAAGGTCACCTCTATACAGTGTACGGCTTATTGTGGTCATATGGACAGATATTCCAGTCTCTGCTTGGGAACTCTGCATCTCCTTCAGGGTTATCTTTGGTCTCTTTGCTGCCTCTCTGATTAATGCCCTCCTTGCCCGGTCTGAGAGTTTTGGTGGACGACCCTCCCTTAGCATGTTTGTTGTGGTACCATGTTCTTTCCATTTGATGATAATGGATTTGATGGTGCTTCGGGGATCATCAGAGATTGAGATATTTTTTCATAACCTGAGTCTGGCTGGAACTTCTCAACCATTTTGTCCCTGACTTGTTAGGAGATCTCCTTGCTCTTTATGGTGTTGTTTGGCTAGTGGTGCCTCTTGCTTAATGGTCACAAACAAAAACTTCTGTCCACCCAGTCAATGTAGGGTAATAACATTAGTTATGGATCATTTGCTTTTTGGCAAATTGTAATTAAAGATGGTTAAAAATTTCTTTGGATTAACTATTTAAAGGATAAGGATTAAAATTACAACAGACAGTATGTATAAATCCAGGATATAACTCCTTTTCTACAATACTCTCAACATAGTAGTTTACTAGATATTACCTGTCCCTCAAACACTAGTGCAACTTATTTATAAGTATTAGTTTGGTGTGGCTGCTACCTAACCACTCTTATATTATTAAACAGTAACACAACAGATTGATGCTAGTAAAAAGACCTAAAGCCTCCCGAACATGTGTCATCAGAAACCTGGCGTCATCAGGGGACATAGGCTGAATGAGGAAGTATGCAGAGAGCCAGAGCCTTTAAAGGCTTGGTTCTGATGCCATAAAGTAACAGATGAGAGAGTTGCTGAGTGTTTTTTTCAGGGTGCAGATTTTGAGTCTGGGTTTTAGGAGCGGCCAAAAGAGCTGGGTTGGACTGGCCATTCCCATACCGCCATTCCAGGTTTTGGAAGGACAATTTAAGGCAGAGGAGTGCGGTCTGTGAGTGAAGGTGGAAAGACCTCTTGTATGCTGGTCAGTCTGCCAGAAACTAAGTGTGAAACCAATTTGTAAACTGGTGTGCCCATACCTGTTGTGATAATTTTTTGTCTTTGGTTATTTTGTTGTCACACTTTTTTATGCCGAAGCAAGACTATTTCCGTTTGTGTGCCTTGATCATTTGTGAACTTTTTAATAACCGCATGAGGTGGCTGGTTACATGCTGCAGTGGTAATTTTAGTACTGCTGCAGTCAATCGCTGGGCTTAGTGGCTATGTCTATATAGGCAGTATGAGCTGCTGCACTGAATACTCCCCGACAGTGCTGTTGACATGATATCCGTGGCTGGTAAACAGTCACCTGAGCATCAGATTAGGAATGTCATTGCTGGACTTGGGGAAGGTGAGTGACAACTAATTTTATCATTTTTGATACTGAATACTGGGGTGAAGATTTTGTACAGAATGTTGAAAGGTGAAAACCCTTTTATAAGGAGGACAGCCATTCCCGGAAGCATAAGAAGGGCTTCTGTTTTTTACAAATGTGCTGGTCCCAAAGGTAGTACTGGCATTTATCAGACATTATAGCATATCCTGAGAATGTATCATAAATATCCAAGACAGGAATACCCCTTTAACAGCACACCCATAGAGGAATATGGCACCTGCACATCTAAATGTCTCTGATCTTTTACAAAGCCAATACTGCGAAAACCTGAGAAATGATGGACGTGGTTCCATTCCACTACACAATGCTGAGGAGCCTCTGTTCATAGCCACCATTATTATTTTTGGACAAGCAATGTGCCAGGAATGTAAAAATAGTAGTGATTCTTTCAAATACTGAATCATATTTTGTATGCGCCTATTTTTTTAATTTGCTTTCTTTTTATAATTTTCTTTCCTGCACTTTATTTACCCAAGCTAAATTATTTTACAAGGCGGAAATAATTTTTGATGGGATAGAGTTAACATTACTCTATTTCCAAAATAAATCATGCTGTAAGGCTGAGTGTTTGATAGACTTTGGAAAAAAAAAACACGTTTGTAAGAAGGATGACAGTGACTTTGAATACCGCTGAGCTATGAAATTGGAAATTATTTGTACACAAAGTATGCAGCATCTTTGGAGTTTTGACATTAAATTTGTTACCAAGTAAAAGTGAAGGTCAGAAGTAAAAGATCTGCAGGACTTTTTTTTTCAGACTTTGACTTTCTGTCCCAGATTTCAGTTTGCATTAAACATCGACCATCTGTAGTTAGGTGCAAAACGCAAAGAGTAAAATTGCAGTCATTCAATTAAGCCTATGGTTTTAGAACTGTTGTAACCTAGAATGATATTGAACTTATTTAGGAATACGAGACAAACTAGTTGTTGGTGGCTATATACCCAACACCTTTCAGAAGTCTGTGTGGTCCATTCATCAAGCAGTTTTCGCTAGTATTCTGGAGTAAACTGCTTGAAATGTTGCAAAATTTGTGTCCAACTTTTTAAGAACTTTGTGACTTTTGTTGTTTGTAAATCAGTCCCAGCCAGCTCAATCTACTTGTTTGAAAAGTGGGCAGAGCTCAGGCAGGACATTGTAAGCCAAAGAGCACGTGACAAATTCATCATAACTTATGACTCAATCATGGTGTAAATTATGACAGAAATGTATTCCAGGCCCTGCCATAAATTAAAAGCTTATTAATATTCACATACCATGAATAATAAATAAAGGTCTTAAAAACAGTGCCCTACTACGAGCAGAATATAGGTGATCGTGCATGTGCAGCTCTCTCAATTTATTTAGTCCCTAACGGGGAGAGTGGTGCGTGTGCAGCTATATTAAGAGTTAGTTGTTGACTAAGTATTAATTTTTATATGTCTAGAACATCCTGAACGAAGTCATTCTAAAGTGTTTAGATCTTTGCAGGACCACGGGGCATGATAAGATGGAAAGAGGGCGGACTAGTCAAATAGTCACCATCAGATAGTCAAAGCCCTCATTAACATCATAAGATCAACCCTGTCGATATGGACTTGTAGGTCATAGGAAGCTGAATAAAATGATACCTAGATATCTGCGATCTGATGTCTTACTCCAGAGAAATCCATGTAAATGAGCTGTTTAGGAGTATGGCCCGAACACTGATCTGTGTGAGAATCTGCCTCCAGAGATTATTATAAATAAAAAGAGGTGTTACCAGTGTGATGTAAAATGGTTATCAGTGTTACCAATGTGATGTGTAATGGCCACTCTCTGCTCCCCTGATCTCACTGTAGAGCTGTGTGTGATTATACCTGACACATCTGCAGGTTCCTCTCAGCTTCCAGTTCACAGGCAGACAGTGTTGTAATACAGCAGAGCTGTGAGAGCTGCAGCAAATGTGTTTGTAAGGCCGGGTTCACATTGCGTCGGCATCCGTTACATACGGCACTAACGCTATGTAACGGATGCGTTAGCGCACTCATTGACTGCCATTATGTAGCGCATCGCTAACGCATGTCATAATCGGCATGCGTTAGCGATGTGCCATCATTCTGTGATGCACCCTCGGACACGGTCTGCAGCATTTTGGGGTCCGTCACCGCTAGCGCAGATGGAGCATCTGCGCTTGCGCGATCGCATAACAAACACATTTGCTGCAGCTCTCACGGCTCTGCTGTATTACAACACTGTCTGCCTGTGAAATGGAAGCTGAGAGGAACCTGCAGATGTGTCAGGTATAAACACACACAGCTCTGCAGTGAGATCAGAGGAGCAGAGAGCGGCCATTACACATCACATTGGTAACACTGATAACCATTTTACATCACACTGGTAACACCTCCTTTTATTTATAATAATCTCTGGAGGCAGATTCTCATGCAGATCAGTGTTAGTCAACAGCTAACTCTTAGTATAGCTGCACACGCACCACTCTCCCCTTTAGGGACTAAATGAATTGAGAGAGCTGCACTTGCGCGATCACCTATATTCTGCTCGTAGTAGGGCACTGTTCTTAAGACGTTTATTTATTTCTAGATGGTGGCCCGATTCTAATGCATCGGGTATTCTAGAATATGTATGTATGTATATAGCAGCCACATAGTATATAGCACAGGCCACGTAGTATATAGGAGCCATGTAGTATATAGCAGACAAATACTACGTGGTCTGTGCTATATACTATGTGGCTGCTATATACATACATACATACATATTGTAGAATACCCGCTGCATTAATACAGGCCACGCAGTATATAACAGTGGCCACGCAGTATATAACACAGCCCACGTACTATATAACACAGCCCACGCAGTATATAGCAGCCACGCAGTATATAGCACAGCCCCCGTAGTATATAACACTGGCCACATAATATATAGCACAGCCCACGCAGTATATAACACAGCCCCCGCAGTATATAACACTGGCCACGTAATATATAGCAGAGCCCACACAGTATATAGCAGCCACGCAGTATATAGCACAGCCCCCGCAGTATATAACACTGGCAACGTAATATATAGCAGAGCCCACACAGTATATAGCAGCCACGCAGTATATAGCACAGACCCTGCAGTATATAACACTGGCCACATAATATATAGCACAGCCCCCGCAGTATATAACACTGGCCATGTAATATATAGCACAGCCCACGCAGTATATAGCAGCCACGCAGTATATAGCACAGCCCCCACAGTATATAACACTGGCCACGTAATATATAACACAGCCCACGCACAGCCCACGCAGTACATAGCAGCCATGCAGTATATAGCACAGCCCCCACAGTATATAACACTGGCCACGTAATATATAACAGCCCACGCAGTATATAACATAGCCACGTTAGTGTGTAGCACAGAGGTGTAGTACATAACAGAGCCCTCACAGTATGTAACACAGCCCACGTATTATAAAGCAATGTGGGCACTATATGCGTGGTTAAAAAAGACTTAAAATAAAAAATAAACATATACTCACCTTCCGAAGGCCCCTTGAAGTCCTGGCGCCTGTGTACGGTGCACGCGGCAGCTTCCGGTCCCAGGGTTGGTATGCGCGCAGGACCTGTGATGACGTCGCGGTCACATGACTGTGACGTCATGGAAGGTCCTTCTCGCATAGCATCCTTGGCACCGGAACCTGCCGCTTTCACTTGCGAGGATGGCGTGACGTAGGAGGGTGAGAATAACCTTTTTTTATTATTATTCTTATTTGTAACATTAGATCTGTTTACTATTGATGCTGCATACACAGCATCAATAGTAAAAAGTTGGTCACACAGGGTTAATAGCTGCGTAACCGGACTGCATTATACCGCGCTCCGGTAATGCTGGCATTAACCCTGTGTGAGGGCTGACTGGAAGGGAGTATGGAGCGGGCACTGACTGCGGGGAGGAAAGAGTGGCCATTTTGCCGCCGGTCTGTGTCCGTCACTGATTGGTCGTGGCAATGGTCATGGGCGTTTTGCCACGACCAATCAGAGACTTGGATTTCCATGACCGACAGAGGCCGCGACCAATGAATATCCGCGACAGATAGAAGGAAAAACAGAAGGACAGACGGAAGTGCCCCTTAGACAATTATATAGTAGATTCATGGTATGTGAATATTAATAAGCTTTTAATTTATGGCAGGGTCTGGAATACATTTCTGTCGTAATCTACACCATGATTGTGTCATACGTTATGATGAATTTGTCAAGTGCTCTTTGGCTTACAATGTCCTGCCTGAGCTCTGCCCACTTTTCAAACAAGTAGATTGACCTGGCTGGGACTGATTTACAAACAACAAAAGTCACAAAGTTCTTAAAAAGTTGCACACAAATTTTGCAACATTTCAAGCAGTTTTACTCCAGAATACTAGCGGAAACTGCTTGATGAATGGACCACACAGACTTCTGAAAGGTGTTTGGTATATAGAAACCAACAACTAGTTTATCTCGTATTCCTAGACCTTCAAACCAACCTAGCTCTGATCTGAGGGCTTAGCTGTATTTATGAATCACTTGTAACAATTCTAATGTACCAGAATATTCAGGAATTAAACAGGTTATGCACCCCTATTTTACTTTATTTTTTTTACATTCTTGCCTGCCCTTGATTGGCTGCAAAGGTCACTTACCTGTCCTTGCCGGAAGTGAAAGCATAGAGATCAGTGCGGTTTTCTGGCAATACTAGAAAAGAAGGGGTGGGGATCAATAGGCAGGCATACGTTTATTGCATTTTTTCTTTACTCCAAGTAGGGTTTTTTTAATCTGAAAAAAGCATGGAACAATTTTTAGGATTTAGAGATATAGCATTCCCTAATTTGACACACATGTCGTAGTGAACCAAGGTATCCTGATGCAGAAAAGTATAGCTTATCTACCATAACTTGACATGTACAACAGCCTTTGCTGTGTTAAAGGTGTGGTCTGATACTTATAAAGCACTTTATCAATATGTATCATTAAGCCCCAAGCACTTTTGTGTTATTGTTACAGCACCAAGTGTTTTTTTTCAGCACTGAAGTGTCGCTTTATATGTATGCTCCCTGTCCCCGGTCACATACTCACACTCTGTCATCTTCAGTTTTTTAGTGCCGCTCCGGTCCTGAGGCACCATCTTGGGAGAGTAGGTTCTCCCTGGCCGGAAGTCAGAAGTTACGTCACCAGCTCTCAATACAAGTCTATGAGAGCCAGAACAAAGCTCCCATAGACTTGTATTGAAAAGTGACCTCCGTGCATCTCCATTAAATACTATAGCTACTGGCAGGTCACTTTGTGCCAGAGACCGAGTGGCAACAAAAAACAGATGAAAACATAGGAAGGTGAGTATCAGATAGGGAGCAGGGGATTTAAATTTAAAGCACCACTCCAGCAGTGAAATAAAAAAAAACTCTGGAGTGGTGCTTTAAATTAACTACACTTCTACTTATCTAGCTATTTCCTAGGTTTTTTTTTACTTTACTTTCTGTGACATTTCATTTGAGAGGAGTCTCAAACAGAATGTCACAGGAGGCTGGGGCTGCACTCACTTCTCTTATGCGACTATCACCGCTTATGAAACAGGATACACCTAACTTTAAGCAGTGTGAGTGACAGCAGTTTCGTTCCCTACAGCTTCTATCATCACCCTCAAACAAATAGTCCTCAGGAGGTGGTGATGAGGTCATTTAATACAGCTACTGTCATAGCTGTCAGCTGATGACATCCTGGTTCAGTGAATGTGATCAAGAAGTGACTACATGTTCAGTCACCGCCACTGCTGTCAATGTCACTGCTTCTAATTCCGCAGTCTCTTTCCCTGAAAAGAATCATCATCAGGGGGCTGTGATAGAAGCAGGGTGAGTGCCACTAGTGCTGCCCTGTGATGACTATTTGTTATGAGGGCGACGATAGTGCTACGGTCACCCATCCTGCATAAAGATAGGCATTTATAAAGGGCTTTATCATTATAGGACCACCCCTTCATTCGTCCAGTTAGTTTTTTGCATAAGAATACATTTCTGTTTGCAGTCCACATGTATATAAT
This sequence comes from Ranitomeya variabilis, assembly GCF_051348905.1. NCBI lineage: Eukaryota > Metazoa > Chordata > Amphibia > Anura > Dendrobatidae > Ranitomeya > Ranitomeya variabilis. The sequence continues at coordinate 202,918,029 of NC_135232.1, read as the reverse complement.
CGATAGTACTGTAATAAGCTCTTCAAAGAAGATAACAGTAACTCTAGTGCCACCTATTAGAATTAGCTATCCTAGAAGTCTATACTGACCCTTAATGAGCCAGGACCGAGGGTGCAGTCAGATCGCCATATAACACGACAATCGCATTGCAATGCTCGGTCTGGCCGGCAGCTCTTGTGACCTGAGTGTGACAGAATGTATTTCCATGCAGCTCTCATGTTCAGGTCAAGACAGGCGCTGGTCAGTCCATGATCTGCGATGCATTCGTCATCAATGTTATATGGCCGTCTGACTGAGCACTTAGGGTGTAAAGCCAAACCAGAATATTCTACAAAATGAAAAGAACTCAATTTGTAGAGAGCAACTTCGGGGTCCTTGACCCTCATGAGTGCAAAGTACAAGATTAGTTGGCTGAGTGAGATGCCCTCATTGTAGGTTTTAAGGGACAAGGTTTCTCCTTGAGGAGGGCAATATGAAAAGACAGTCTCCTGCAGTTCTTTATTTTTGCAGGATTAGTCAAATTACACAATGAATGATTCCCACCTAAAAATGTGTGGTTTCTTCAAGCCATCTAGACAAACCTAACACTGTTTTACAAACATATTGCTTCTTTGCTACAATTAAATGCCTCAATATAAACTACTAATGCTCTTTCATGGTTTACAAATGTGCTAGAAGCTGATATGTATTATTATTGACAGAACAAACTGATATCTGAGGCATCCATCTTAAAAATTGCTCGCCCAAATTTGCATTCAGTTGTACTTTGCTTTCATGTAAATGAAAAATATGTTAACATCTTCAACCGTGAGAAATATATCTGACAAGTTATCACACAGTCAAAATCAAAAATAATGAGCCGTCACTCGCTGCCAGCCAGGCATCCCCCCCTTGGGGTTCAACCACTGCCTGCCATGGAGATTAAATACACTTGCTTTTCATTTTATTTATTTAAAGTGTGAACTGGTTCATTATTTCTGATATTATCTTCTGGATCCTTTTTTTTTTTTTTTTTTTTTTACAGAAAAACTCCTTCCTCTGTTTATACTTTTAAAGTAATATCTTTGATACTAATATCAAATAATATTCCTGAAAAAGCAAGAAGAGAAAGTAAAGCAGATTACCTACAAGAATAGCAACCTTCCATTGTTTAATGCCGGATTGCAGCATTCCCAATCATACCTAGAGGCTAACGGGGAAAATACAAGTTTTTAATTTATCAATAATTTATTTATCATTGGATTGATTTTGTCAGTAATTTATGTAGTGCCAATATATTTTTCAGTTCTGTACAGAGATTGTCATCATTATCATTGACTTCTCCCTCCACTGGAGCTCACAATTAGAGGTGAGCGAATCTGTTCTGGTCCCTCCTTATTCAGCAAGCTATAGCGCTTACCGAATAAGCTGCAGAGGGAACCCGGCTACCTGGAGCGCTCCTGCTGATCAGGTATCCGGCACCGCTGCTGCATGTGTCACGGCTGTTTCACTGTCACAACACACAGGCTCTCCGTGCATATGTTGTAACAGTGAAACAGTCGCAACACATTCAGCTGCGACGCCGGACAGCTGATCAGCAGGAGCGATACAGATAGCTGGGTTCCCGCTGCAGCTTATTCGGTAAGCACTATAGCTTGCTGAATAAGGAGGGAACCAAACAGATTCGCTCATCTCTACTCACAATTTAAATTCCATATTAAACAATATGTTTTAATATGTTTTAGATACAGTGGGGAAAATATATATTTGATACACTGCCGATTTTGAAAGTTTTCCCACCTACAAAGAATGGAGAGGTCTGTAATTTGTATCATAGATACACTTCAACTGTGAAACAGAATGTTAAAAAAAATGCAGAAAATGACAATGTATTATTTTTATATAATTGACTAGCTGAAGAGCCCGGCATTGTCCGGCCATAATAACTAACTGTGGTTAGTTATAACAAATTATAATGATTATATTGCACATAAAAACATTTCACATCATACACTGTGTTCCAAATTATTATGCAAATAACATTTCCTCATATTTTCTCTAAATTACCTATCTGAATTGCAGTCATTGTTATTTTCCAGTCATCTACTATTCTAGTATAATTGCAATGTTTTGAAACAAACTGCCTATGAAAACAGTATCTTAAAAAAAAATAAATAAACACTCAAAATGCATGTTCCAAATTATTATGCACAGCAGAGTTTTCAACCTTTTTTTTTTATTTTGAACAAAAAAATGGTCAATTGTGAAGTTATAAGCATTATCAGCCTATTACAAAATTAAACCAAACAGTTTTCAAGTGAAAACTTTATTCTAGGTGATGTTACATTTGCACATAGGACCCCTTGTTGGAAAGAAGCTTCTGAACTCTCTCGTTCATTGAATTTGTCAGTTTTTGGATGGTTTCTGCTTCAGTTGTTTTGCATGTGGACAGAATACCCTCCCAGAGCTGTTGCTTAGATGTGAACTGCCTCCCGCCATCATAGACACTCCTTTTGTTGATGCTCCAGAGGTTCTCAATGGGGTTGAGGTCAGGGGAAGATGGTGGCCACACCATAAGTTTGTCCTCTTTTATGCCCATAGCAGCCAGAGATGCAGATGTGTTTTTTGCAGCATGAGACGGTGCATTGTCATGCATGAAAATGATCTTGCTGCGGAAAGCACGGTTCTTCCTCTTGAACCATGGCAGGAAGTGTTGTTTTAGAAACTCCACATAGATTATGGAGTTCATCTTTACCCTTCAGGGATCATAAAGGGGCTGACAATCTCTCTCCCCATGATTCCAGCCCAAAACATTACTCCACCTCCTCCTTGTTCGCGCCTTAGCTGTGTTTTCATGGGGTGTCCATCCTCCACTCCATCCATCTGGACCATCGAGCGTTGCACGGCACTCATCGGTGAACAAAAGAGTTTGGAAGTCAGTCTTCATGTATTGTTTGGCCCACTGGAGCCGTTTCTGCTTGATGCAGTGGATAGAGGTGGTCGACAGGATGGCTTACGCACAGCTGCAAACCTCTGAAGGGCCCTGCATCTTGTTGTTCTGGGGACGTTGGAGGCACCAGCAGCTTCAAAAACTTGTCTGCTGCTATGACAAGGCATTTTTGCAGCTGCTCTTTTAACCTTACGCAATTGCCTGTTGGAAAGAGTCCTCAATTTTTCCTTATCAGCACGCACACGTGTGTGCTGGGAATCAGCTACATACTTCTTGATTGTGCGATGATCACGATGAAGTGTCTTTGCAATGTTGATTGTAGTCATACCTTGACCTAAATACTCCACAATTTGTTGCTTCTCAGCAGCCGACACATCCTTTTTCTTTCCCATTTTGGCAAAAAATGTAGGCTGCTTAATAATGTGGAACAGCCTTCTTAAGTAGTCTTGCCGTTATTTGGACACACCTGCCAAACTAATGTGCACAGGTATCTGCAATTGCTTTCAGTGATATAAAGAGCCATGACACACATCAACATCAATGAGTTTAAATGACAAACATAAAAATTCTATCCTTATCACTCCTAAACTCTATGTGCATAATAATTTGGAACACAGTGTATATTCAACACAACAGATTTGCAACACAAATTAACTATATGATTACCCAAGTGTTGATAGTATTTTATTTTCAACTCATTCAAGAGCCTTTTGATAAACAACATACTGCAACAGCACCTCACTTCTCTCATTTTCCCATCACGCCTCTCATTTTCCCCCTCACATCTCTCATTTTCCCTCTCACATCTTTCATTTTCCCCCTCACACCTCTTATTTGCCCCTCACTCCTCTCATTTACCCCCTCACACCTCTTATTTGCCCCTCACTCCTCTCATTTTCCCCCCTCACACCTGTCATTTTCTGATTACTCCTCTATTTTCCCCTCCTCATTTTCCACATACACCTTTCATTTTCCGAGTAATGAAAAATAATAGAAACCACTGCGCTTCCCAAAAACAGCAGAACATGCAGATAAAAACTAGACTTACTTGATAAGGATTTGATTAATAGATAAAGGAGCCGGAGGTTCCCATAGGAGTGAAGTGGAACCTGATTGAAATATATAGCTGAAAAAATGTAGCACAGTTATTGAGGTGTTAAAAAGAAGTGCAAATATATTACTAAAGGGTATTGTATACACACTCACTTATTGTAAGAGGCTATTTATATGCTGTGCTGTAAGAAGTGTTCCTATGTAGGAACTGCCAATCCTCCTTCCTTAAAGGGTGTTTCTAAGGAGAAATAGCGGGTTACTAAATAAAGGGTATCTAAATAACTTCAACCTATTGATAATATAGATTCAGACTACTCACTGCTTATATTGGGGTCTGGTGGCTGCACCGGTGGTGCTAGCTAGCCGCAGTGTGGTTTAGTCGATGCTAGTATAATAGAAGGATAAATGATGTTATAAGCGATCTATCGTACCATAGATAATTTTATCCTGAAACATGCAGAACTAGCGGTAACACAGGGATAGAGTTGTCCATTCACTCACCCGATACTTCTAAGGTCACTGTCTCTGGGTGTGATAGCGCTAATTAGGTCCGGTAATAGATGATGCAGGGAGATACCAGGGATTTCCTGCAGAAGCGCGTCCTGGCAAGCGTGCGGGAGCGCGGGAGATCACCAGCGCCTCGCGTGCCCCGGCCGGAAGCAACGCTGAGGACGCGGCGGTGACTAGGGGGCGGAGCTGTTGTGACGTCACACAGAGTAAGGACGGGAGCGTGGTGGAGACAAGCTGCCTACGCGTTTCGAGGGTTAACTTCCCTCTTCGTCAGGGCTAACGAAATCCCTGGTATCTCCCTGCATCATCTATTACCGGACCTAATTAGCGCTATCACACCCAGAGACAGTGACCTTAGAAGTATCGGGTGAGTGAATGGACAACTCTATCCTACCCTACGCAGGAAGCGGAGCAGAGCAGAACTGCAGGAGGTAGAGCAGAACTGTAGGAGGCAGAGCAAAGAGCAGAACCACAGGAGGCGGAGCAGAGCAAACCGCAGATGCAGAGCAGAACTGCAGGAGTTGGAGCAGAGCAGAACCACATGAGGCAGAGCAAAGAGCATAACTGCAGGAGGTGGAGCAAAAAGCAGAACTGCATGAGGCGGAGCAAACAGCAGAACCGCAGGAGTCGGAGAAAAGAGCAGAACCGCAGGAGGTAGAGTAAAGAGCAGAAGGAGTGAACACAAGGAAGCACACAGCGGAATAGGAAGGGCTACAGACAGGGATACAAATGGATACAGGTATAGGACTAAGTTCAGACAGGGTTAGGAACGGGACAAGGCACAGAAACAAGGATTCAGACCAGGGTACGAAGCCCCACTGGGTGGCTGAAACGAGAGACACAGGACACAGGTACAGGCCAGGGTACGAAGCCCCCCAGGGTGGCTGACACAAGAGATAAAGCAAGACAGGGCCTGGGAACTCAGCAGCAAGACACTAACTGAGTAAATACATTGCTCAGGTATCCCCCTAGGGGTGGAAATGCCTTAAGTACCTGATGCCTCTTGGCAATTGACAGGGGACACCTTATGAAGGTGCACACAGTCTCTGTAAGAAACAGGAAGTGCCAGGGCCACCATCCTAAGCATACAGCCAGGAAGTATGGAGCAAGCAAGGACATTAGGCCCAGAGCATGGAGCAAGCAGAGGACAGAACTCACAGCATGGCCTGGAGTGGTGAGTAAGAGGGGAGATGGGAAGCCATGCGGTGATGCCGACAGGGATGTTACACATACATCCACTCAGCTTTATATATATAGATTGGCATTTTATTGCATGAAATAAGTTGGGAAGGAGGTTGTTGGCCAAAATCTCACAATGCATGACCCCATCCATCTTCCCTTCAATATTGTGCAGTTATCCTGTCCCCTTTGCATGAAAAGCACCCCCAGAGTATGGTGTTCCTCCCACCATCCTTCTTCTTCCTCCAAACACGGTGAGTGGTGTTGATACCAAAAAGTCCTATTTTGAATTCATCTGACCACATATCCTTCTTGCCTGCATCCTCTGGATCGTCTGGATGGTCAATGGCGAATTTCAAACAGGCATGGACAAGTGCTAGCATGAGCAAGGGACCTTGCGTGCTCTGCAGGATTTTAATCCATGACTGCGTAGTGTGTTACAAAGGGTAATGTTTGAGACTGTGGTCCCAGCTCTCTTCATGTCATTGATCATGTCCTCCCGTGTAGTCCTGGGCTGATTCCTGACCTTTCTCAGAATGATCCTTACCCTAAGATCTTGCATGGAGCCCCAGACCTAGGAAGATTGACAGTCAACTTGTGTTTCTTAAATTTTCTAATAATTGTGCACAGTTGTTGCCTTATTATCAAGCTGCTTGCCTATTGTCCTGTAGCCCATCCCAGCTTTGTGCAGGTCTACAATTTTGTCCCTGGTATCCTTAGACAGTTCTTTGGTCTTGGCCATGGTGGAGAGGTTGGAGTGTGATTGATTGAGTGTGTTGACAAGTGTCTTTTATACTGGTAATGAATTCAAACAGGTACAATTAGTACAGCTAATTACTGCAGAGTAGGAGGACTTCTTAAAGAAAAACTAACAGGTCTGTGAGTGCCAGAATTTTTGCAATAAAATGCATACTAATTATTTAAAAATCATACAATGTGATTTTTTTGTTTATTTTTTGATTCTGTCACAGTTGAAGCGTACCTACGATAAAAATTACAGATCTCTCCATTCTTTGTTGGCGGGAAAACTTGCAAAATCGGCAGTGTATCAAATACTTATTTTCCCCACTGTATATAGTGTGAGCTAGTGACAGGACAAAGGTCAGGGATTGCTATATTTACCATATATTCCTCTCATATGCATTCCAAACCCCAGTCTACTATGTCTGATTGTCCACCTTCAGTAGGCGTACACACCAGAAAAATGATGCACGACAAAGCGCACATTCTCGCTGTCGGCACAGTTACAGCATATGGCCCCGTTGGCGCATTTGCCCAAATCCCACCTGGACCAACGAACACGTGCTTGTACTTCCAGGGGCTGTCTGCTACTAGGACAATCCCTTCTTAATCTGTTTTGTTTTCAATTTTTTATTTATTGAGAATCATAAGATGGTTGACATCAGCAAGCAAAGAATCAATTAGAGTTAACTCGAAAAACAGAAGAGGCATAGAAATTTCACTTTTTTAAAAGCCATTCAAGTCTCAAAGGAATAAATGACATCTAGTAAAGTACCTAAAATGCCAGAAATAAGAAATAATTGCCTCCGTCAAAACATCATTAATACAGAAAATGAAAGATATTTTTTATTTCTATTAACAAATAAACCAAATAAAGTTGGTTAACTGAAGCTCTGGGGATCAAAAAGTCGCCATTAGATAGTTATGAAACCAACTAGAAACGAAGAACACATAAAGGGGTAAATGGGACTAAATGACGGTGTCATAGAAAGGGGGAGGGGGGAGGGAATATGGAAGGGAAATAGGTCGGCTGGTGCATCTGTGATGTCCGAAATCAAGGTGTGAAATCTGGCACACATAAGGATATAAATTTATCCAAGTTCCTAAAAGTTACCCAGGAGTTCCAGACACGTTTAAAGGATGAAAAATTATGTGTAGAACGAGCTGCTAGCTCTTCAGTATAATACAGTTGGTCTATCTTAAGGAATAGCTGATTTTCACTTGGAATATTAGACGTGTGCCATACGGAGGGTACTAGAAGCTTACCAGCTGTCAGAATGAAGGAGGCCAATCTAGATATAAGTTTGTTATTTGGGACCGTCGGAAGATTTAGAAAAACGTGTTCCGGTGTTAGTTTTATAGGAAAACGTATCACTTGATCTAAAGTTTGAGATATGATTTTCCAAAATTTTTGTATAATGCGACAGGACCAGCAAATATGAAGGTATGAACCTCTGTCTTTTTCACATCTCCAGCATATATCAAGTGTCATAGGGAACCACTTATGCAGCAACACAGGAGTTGTGTACCAGTGGGTTATTATTTTGTAACTATTTTCTTGAGTTCTCACATATTGTGAAGGGCCGTATGCAGATTTGTAAATTAGGTTAATCTTAGAATTAGTAAAAGAGTAGCCCAATTCTTTTTCCCATTTGAGAAGAAAAGCTCTTTTCTGGGGAATATCTTTTATCAGTAGCATATTATAGAGAACGGAAAGCACCTTTTTTCGGTACTCTTGTAACTCCTTAATCTGAATGTTTGTACTTGTGGAAATAAAAAACACCTATACTCACCTCCAGGGCCGGACTTGCCATCTTGCAATTCTGCAAATGCCAGAAGGGCCTGTCTGGTCATGGGCTGCCTTGTCTGCTACATTGTTAACAGAATTGTTGTTCTCAACACACCTGAACTGTTAAGAGTTGTGATGGAGCACAAAGTTGCTGACTCCGTCACTTACCCCAGCAGGCCATGGGTGTCATTAGAAATATTGGTCTTGTAGAAAATCTTCCTTTCCTCCATCCAGGATAATATTAGTGATATATCCCATCGAGTTCATGGGGACAGTGACAGCACGGGCCTGTGGGATTTCAAATGCCAGGGCTGAATTTCAGCCCCAGTCCGTACCTGCTCAACTCTCATGTTGCTGCCATTTCAGTGGCATCAGCACTCACATTCCCAGTGCTCACATGTGGTTGTTATGACACATGAGCTCTGCTCCCTATCAGCGCTGATGTATATGTAATCAAAAGAAAGGGCTGCTTCTGGTCTCTCACTTCCTCTTGATTACTAATACGTCTGAAGGATGGAACAGTGACGCCAACGCTGATTTGGCGCAGGGCTCACATGTCATAATAAACTCATTTTAGCCAAAGGAATGTGAATGCCTGTACCACTGAAATGGTGCCAGCACGGCAGTTAAGTATAGTTGTTTTAATTTTCACGGGACCAAACATTCAAATCGAGAAGGGGTTATCTTAGTAGTGGACAACCCCTTCCATGAATCTGAAAGTGGAAAAAGTCCTACTAATTGTAAAGATACTATCTATCATCTAGTCCAGGGGTGTGTGACCTATTGTGCCTTAACGAGAATCTGTCACCCTAAAAATCGTATATGAGCTAAGGCCACCGGCATCAGGGGCTTATCTACCTCATTCTGTAATGCTGTAGAGAAGCCCCCGATGTAACCTGAAAGGTAAAAAAAGAGGTTATATTATACTCACCCAGGGGCGGTTCTGCTGCTGTATGGTCCGATGGGCGTCGCGGTTCGGGTCCGGCGCCTCCTATCTTCATGCGATGATGTCCTCTTCTTGTCTTCCTGCTCCGGCGCAGTCGTACTTTGTCTGCCTTGTTGAGGGCAGAACAAAGTACTGCAGTGCTCAGGCGCCGGAAAAGGTCAGAGACGCCCCTGGGTGAGTATAATATAACATGTTTTTCTTACCTTTCAAGTTACATCGGGGGCTTATCTACAGCATTACAGAATGCTGCAGATAAGCCCCTGATGCTGGTGGCCTTAGCTCATATACGATTTTTGGGGTGACAGACTTCCTTTAAGTCCACAGGATTAAACCACTTTAAAGGACTCAAAGAATACTTGAAGGGGTGTTACTATCTGAGGTTTATGCATATTTGCACAGATGGTTATCCCTTTAACTCATGTACCCTTTTCAGGAGTGACAAAAGTGCTGAATGTCCGAACTCACTGATAGAAACATTTCTCATGAGACCATTACTTCCCCTTTTATAAAACACATAGATTGTAACTTTACACCCTTCATCCGACACAATCTATAATATAACGCTGGGAGTGCAAACGCCTGTGCAGTCTGGACCCCACAGAGTGACTCAGCCCAGGAGATCGCGGTATGCGTAAGCACTGAACGCATACCGCGATCACCGATTGAGAAGCTGGGATGTGCCAGGAGGGTGAGTATATGCTATATTCACCTGTTCCCGTTCCACCGCTGCGCCGCTCTTTCTTCCGCGTCCTCTGCCTGTGATGTTCAGGTCAGAGGGCGCGATGACGTACTTAGTGCACGCCCTCTGACTGAACAGTCACAGCCAGAGGACCCGGAAGACGGAGCGGCACACAGCGGTGGAACAGGAACAGGTGAATATAGCAAGGGACGGGGGCCTGAGCCAGCGGCGACTCCGGCACCTGACCCCCATAGTGCGCCGGTGTCACTGCCTGCTTAGGTCCCTGGCACTCATCACCCAGTAACAATAGGTGAGTATGTCATTTTTTTTTTAATCGCAGCAGCATACAGGGCTTATTATACTATGGAGCATATTATGGGGCCATCAACCTTTATGGAGCAGCGTAAGGGACATATGGATGGGAACAGCACATTACAGAATAGGGCGCAGGATGGGAGCAGCACATGACAGAATGGGGCGCAGGATGGGAGCAGCATATGACAGGATGGGGGCGCAGGATGGGAGCAGCACATGACAGAATGGGGGCGCAGGATGGAAGTAGCACATGACAGAATGGGGGCACAGGATGGGAGCAGCACATGACAGAATGGGGGCTTAGGATGGGAGCAGCACATGACAGAATGGGGGCGCAGGATGGGAGCAGCACATGACAGAATGGGGGCGCAGGATGGGAGCAGCACATGACAGCATGGGGCTCAGGATGGGAGCAGCACATGACAGAATGGGGGCACAGGATGGGAGCAGCACACGACAGAATGGGGCGCAGGATGGGAGCAGCACATGACAGGATGAGGCGCAGGATGGGAGCAGCACATGGCAGAATGGGGGCTTAGGACGGGAGCAGCACATGACAGAATGGGGGCGCAGGATGGGAGCAGCACATGACAGAATGGGGCACAGGATGGGAGCAGCACATGACAGCATGGGGCTCAGGATGGGAGCAGTACATGACAGGATGGTGGCTCAGGATGGGAGCAGCACATGACAGGATGGTGGCACAGGATGGGAGCACCACATGACCGGATTGGGGCGCAGGATGGGAGCAGCACATGACAGGATGGGGGCGCAGGATGGGAGCAGCACATGACAGCATGGGGCGCAGGATGGGAGCAGCACATAACAGAATGGGGGCGCAGGATGGGAGCAGTACATGACAGAATGGCGGCTTAGGATGGGAGCAGCACATGACAGAACGGGGGCGCAGGATGGGAGCAGCACATGACAGGATTGGGGCACAGGATGGGAGCACATGACAGGGTGAGGGCACAGGAAGAGAGTAGCACATGACAAGATGGAGGTGCACAAAACAGGTTGAGGGCACAGGATGGGGCTGCACATGACAGGAAGGGGGCACAGGATGGGAGCAGCACATGACAGAATGGGGGCGCAGGATGGGAGCAGCACATGACAGAATGGGGGATCAGGATGTGCGCAGCACATGACAGAATGGGGGTGCAGGATGGGAGCAGCACATGACAGAATGGGGGTGCAGGATGGGAGCAGCACATGATAGCATGGGGGCGCAGGATGGGAGCAGCACATGGCAGCATGGGGCTCAGGATGGGAGCAGCACATGACAGGATGGTGGCACAGGATGGGAGCAGCACATGACAGAATGGGGGCGCAGGATGGGAGCAGCACATGACAGAATGGAAGCACAGGATGGGAGCAGCTCATGACAGAATGGGGCGCAGGATGGAAGCAGCACATGACAGAATGGGGGCGCAGGATGGGAGCAGCACATGACAGAATGGGGGTGCAGGATGGGAGCAGCACATGACAGAATGGGGGCGCAGGATGGGAGCAACACATGACAGAATGGGGGCGCAGGATGGGAGCACCACATGACAGGATTGGGGCACAGGATGGGAGCATATGACAGGATGAGGGCACAGGAAGAGGGTAGCACATGACAAGATGGAGGTGCACAAAACAGGATAAGGGCGCAGGATGGGGCTGCACATGACAGGAAGGGGGCGCAGGATGGGAGCAGCACATGACAGAATGGGGCGCAGGATGGGAGCAGCACATGACAGAATGGGGGCTCAGGATGTGCGCAGCACATGACAGAATGGGGGCGCAGGATGGGAGCAGCACATGACAGCATGGGGCTCAGGATGGGAGCAGCACATGACAGGATGGTGGCGCAGGATGGGAGCAGCACATGACAGAATGGGGGCGCAGGATGGGAGCAGCACATGACAGAATGGGGCGCAGGATGGGAGCAACACATGACAGAATGGGGGCGCAGGATGGGAGCACCACATGACAGGATTGGGGCACAGGATGGGAGCATATGACAGGATGAGGGCACAGGAAGAGAGTAGCACATGACAAGATGGAGGTGCACAAAACAGGATGAGGGCGCAGGATGGGGCTGCACATGACAGGAAGGGGGCGCAGGATGGGAGCAGCACATGACAGAATGCAGGCGCAGGATGGGCGCAGCTCATGACAGAATGGGGGTGCAGGATGGGAGCAGCACATGACAGAATGGGGGTGCAGGATGGGAGCAGCACATGATAGAACGGAGGCGCAGGATGGGAGCAGCACATGACAGCATGGGGTTCAGGATGGGAGCAGCACATGACAGGATGGTGGCGCAGGATGGGAGCAGCACATGACAGAATGGGACAAAGGATGGGAGCAGCACATGACACAATGGGGGCGCAGAATGGGAGCAGCACATGACAGCATGGGGCTCAAGATGGGAGCAGCACATGACAGAATGGGGGCTTAGGATGGGAGCAGCACATGACAGCATGGGGGCTCAGGATGAGAGCAGCACATGACAGCATGGGGGCTCAGGATGGGAGCAGCACATGACAGCATGGGGGCTCATGATGGGAGCAGCACATGACAGCATGGGGGCACAGGATGGGAGCAGCACATGACAGAATGAGGGCTTAGGATGGGAGCAGCACATGACAGGATGGGGACACAGGATGAGAGCACCACATGACAGGATGGGACGCAGGATGAGAGCACCACATGACAGGATGGGGACGCAGGATGAGAGCAACACATGACAGGATGGGGGCGCAGGATTGGAGTAGCACATACCAGGATGGGGGCAGCACATGACAGGATGGGGGCACAGGATGGGAGCACCACATGACAGGATTGGGGCACAGGATGGGAGCACATGACAGGATGAGGGCACAGGAAGAGAGTAGCACATGACAAGATGGAGGTGCACAAAACTGGATGAGGGCGCAGGATGGGACTGCACATGACAGGAAGGGGGCGCAAGATGCTAGCAGCATATTATAGGATGGGGCGCAAGATGGTAGCCCCAGATGACAGGATTAAGGCGCAGGATGGAAGCAGCACTTACCAGGATGGATACCATATACCAATATAAATGCTCGCCACCCGGGCATAGAAAGGGTTCAATAGCTAGTCCCCTATAATGCTTATTGGCTCTGGGGCCCCCGTACAATATAAAGTTCTAAAAAAAATAAAAAAAAGTGCAGGATTCGGACAACCCATTACCAATGATAAAGGTTTAGACACATACAGTATAATCATTTGGCTGAATGAGCAGATGTAGGATCTTAGATCGCAGATGTTGGGCATAGTTCGCTTTCAACAGCAGGAGTCTATTTACCCAACCAGCAACTAACTGAATATTCAAGCCATCATCCTATGCAGTCCAGCATTACAGGATCAGGCAGAACATAAGCATTTACTAGATGATCAAAATCCCATTCAACCATTTTGTAAAAGAATGAGATAATTAGATGTCGATGATTACTACACTCTATAGAGAATTCTACAGGGCCTCAAAATAATAATGTCTACAGGGCCAAACATCAATGTTGTGAACAGCTTCAGGTAAATACTGTTTATTTTGCTGATGACAGGTTCCCTGAAATGGGGATAAAGAATAAAAATATGTTCCATATTGTTTAAAAAGTTATTTTATAGTTAATAATAGACTTTCTTGGGTAAATTCGTCCCAATGTCACCCTCTTGCCATCTCTCTTGCCATCCAGCCAGATCCGTTTCTGCTGCATGCTAGGTTTAGGAGAGATATTCCTGTGTGAGCCTATGACCAGTTATGGGTATGATGCGGAATCAGTAAAGGAGCTGGCTTAGCTGTTGAAATATGTCAGTCAGTCAACTTCACCTTATGACACAGAGTGCTTTTCTACAATATTGAACCCAACTCAGAAGTAGCGCAGCTGGAAAGGCGAGACTGGTGCCGACAGACTGGACAACCATATCACTTTTTATTTTACTTTCTCAGTCACATTTACTTATTGTTTTTCTTGCACGCAACTACTAGATGCATAAATGCAGTATAAATTCTCCCTATTCCTGGAGAATCTGCAAAAAGTATAGTGGTAGAGCTATGTATTTACAATATCAGTGTCTACACGCCCCTGTTAAAATGCAAGATTTTGTAACAAAACTCATACCACAGAATCATAGAATGTTAACGTTGGAATTGGCCTCCTTGGTCATGGTGTCCAACGCAGGATTCAATAAACCATCTTTGACAGATTTCTGTCCATCCTCTGTTTGTAGACTTCCATTGAAGAACTCGCCACCTCTTGGTGACAGCCTGTTCCACTCATTAATCACACTCACTGTTAAAAAATTTTTTTTCTAATATCTAATCTAGATCTTCTCCCTTTCAGTTTCATTCCATGGCTTCTCGTGTTTCCATGTGCAAATGAGTATAAGGATGATCTCTCTACATTGTGACATCCCTTCAGATATTTGTAGACAGCTATTAAGTCTCCTCTTCCCAGATAATTTAATCGTTCCTCGTCAGACATAGTTTGTAGCTCGCACACCCATCATGGTAGCTCTTCTCTGAACTTGCTGCAGTTTTTAATGTCTTTTTTTTTTTAAATGTGGTGCCCAAAACTGGACACAGTATGCCAGATGAGGTCTGACCAAGGAGGAGTAGAGGGGGATAATTTCTTCACATCATCTGGTTACTCTGTGCTTCTCTTAATACATCCCGGAACTGTTGACTCTTGTGCAGTCTGTGATCTATTGGTATACCCAAGTTGTCACACGTGCTGTTGCTTAGTTCTATTTCTCCCATGTCCCATGTCATTATCGTCTTTCTTGCCCAGATGTAGAATCTTGCATTTCTCCCTGTCAAATACCATTCTATTTGTTGCTGAGCACTGTTCAAACTTATGTAGATCCTTCTGAATCCTTTGTCTTCTCTAGTTTTAGCTTTCCCTCCGAGTTTTGCATTGTCTGCAAATTTGATTACTTTACCTTCAGTTCCCTTATCTAGATGAATTATAAAAAATTTCAACAATACTGGGCTCAAGACAGAGCCCTATGGTACCCCACTTGAAACACTCTTACCTACCGTTGGATGTGCAACCATTTATCACCACTCTTTCTTTACGATCACTGAGCCAGTTATGAGTCCACCTTACCGTAGCCTTGTCTATCCTGTACTTGGTCATTTTTTCAGTAATGATAGTATGCGATACTTTATCAAATACTTTGCTGAAGTCGAGTCAGTGATTTCATCATAAGAGAAAACCGCATGCACTATCCAGATATGGTGCCTAAGTAGGGTCCAAAACCATATACAGAGAGAGATAAACTTAGGCACTCAACTTAAATGAAGTTTTTTAGTGAATTTATTGTAGTCATCAAAATAAAGACTTCTATTGAACGTGGTGTAAGATCAGCGGCACTAGTGCAGAAAAAACTGCAGACTAGCGGTGGATGTTGCGTCGCAGAAGCACAAGCCGGCACCTCTCTTGATACTTTCCCTTGGACATTCTAATCCGGACAGCATAACTTTGAGCAGTTTTTTCTGCACTAGTGCCGCAGATCTTACACCACGTTCAATAGAAGTCTTTATATCTCCTTTATGGAACTGTTACTGTAAAAGGCCAGGCATTGAAGCCGAAACGTTTATTTTGATGACTACAATAAATTCACTAAAAAATTTCATTTAAGTTGAGTGCCTAAGTTTATCTCTCTCAGTGATTTCATCATAGACGGAAATTAGATTAGTCTGGCATGACTTGTTTGCTACTGGCTCTGGTTAGTAACTGTATTCTTATCCAAGTACTTACAAACATGTTGTATAATATGTTCAAAATCCTTCCTGGTATAGAATTAAGGCTCACTGACCTGTAATTTCCTGGACATCTTTCCTTTTTTGAAAATACAGACAACATTTGCCCTACTCCAATCTTCTGAGACTTCTGCTCTCCAGAATTTTTCAAAGATTCTGGCTAGTGGTTCTGCCATTTGCTCTACTATCTCTTTCAGTACCTTAGGATGTAATTTTTCTGAACCAGGAGATTTAAATTCATTTAAATTTGCTACGTTTTCCCTCGCCATATCTTTATAGATAGTGTGGATGCTTTTACTCCTTTGATAGCACAGTGAAGATCAGTTGATGTTACAGTTACTTTCTTAGAGAACACAATTTGAAAAGTTCAGCCTTCTCAACATTATTTTTGACCACATCACCCTTTTCATCCTGTAAAAATCCGACAGTATCTTTGACTTTTCTTTTGCTTTTGACATACTCCCAAAATCCTTTTTTATTCCTTCTGGTCTCCCTTGCAAGCCTCACTTCATTACTAACTTTAGCTCTTCTAATGCTTGCCTTTCATTCCCTTCAGACAGCTTTATATTGTTCTTTAGATATGTCTCCCTCTTTCCATTTAATATACATTTCTGTTTTTCCTTTTAGGCAAGTGTTTACATTCTGTGTTCATCCTTCCTGGTCTGTTTAGGTGCTTCTAATTCTTCCTTCTTTTTGGGATTGTTACCGATTGTGTGGTGAGAATTTAATTTAGCAAAATCTCCCATCCTTCTTGGACATTCCTGTCCTTTATAACATCCAGCCATTGGACCTTTCCTACTCTCTTTCTGAGTCCATTAAAATCTGCGTTTCTGAAGTATAGCCTTAAAATCTGAGTCCTCGCTGGTCTTCTTCCTCTTGTAATCCAAAATTTGAGGATAGCATGATAGCTGCCTCCTACATTACCATCCACCTTTACTTCCTCAACCATTTCCTCCCTGTTGGTAAGAATTAGGTCCAAAATGGCTGATTCTCTTGTTCTCTCTTCTACATTTTGAAAGATAACTTTGTGACCGAGGAAAGATAAGACATTTCTGGACTCTTTTGCCAGAGAGAGTTTCCCAACAATTATCTGGATAGTGAAAATCTCCCATGATCACTCCCATGTCATACTTTTTTGAGAACAAAGACATCTTATGTAAGCAGAGTTCATCCAGATCTTCAGCATGTACAGTTGGTCCATAGTAAATACCAACAAGTGTCCTTTCTGTTCTTCTCTCCTTGTATTCTTACCCAAACAGTTTCTACAGAGTTACCATTCTCTGAAGCTTGGATCTCTGTGGAGATATATACTTTAACTGCCTCCTCATGCTCCTGCTTCTTTGTGTTACATGCTTCCATTTCTCTTCTTCTGAAGATTCATTGAAAGGTGTTTCTCTTAAAAGATTCTGAATAGTTATTTCTTCTCTGTCATTAACTTTTGCTGGAAAGCTGAAAAGTTCTTCTCTTTCAGCATTCAGAAGAGATTCTTCTGCTTTGTCAAGGAAATCCTCATCTTTTTGTTGAGCTTCAGTGTAGCTATTCTCTCCTGAAGATTTTGCACCTGCTCCTCGCAAGCTTGCATTTCTGGCATGGAAAATTTGTGTTTTCCTCTGGCAAGTCTGTAAACATACAGAACAAATTGTAACACACTATATGGGTAATTTCCTTCTCCATGTTGAACAAAATGAATTGCTGTTGAACTGGTGTAACATTCCCGCAGATATTTGTACACGGCTATTAAGTCTCCTCTTAGCCTTCTTTTTTGCAAGCTAAACATTTCCAGATCCTCGTATGTCATAATTTGCAGTCCGCTCACCATCCTGGTAGGTCTTCTCTGAACTTGCTCCAGTTTTTCTATGTCTTTTTTAAAATGTGGTGCCTAGAGCTGGACACAGAATTCCAGATGAGGCATGACCAAGGAGGATTAGAGGTGGATAATTACTTCACATGATTTAAATTCTAAGATTTTCTTAATACATTGATCCTTCTGAATTCTTTCTCTGTCTTCTCTAGTGTTATCTATCCCTTCTATCTTCGCGTCATCTGAAAATGTGATTAGTTTACCTTCAGTTCCCAGATGTAGATTTTTTATAAAAATGGCAAACAACACTGGAACCAAGACAGAGCCTTGTGGTACCGACGAACCAAAAAGATTAGTTTCAGAACTTTTTACAACTTTAATGTCCCCTATATTCTGAACAATTCAATTGAAAAATAAACTGAAATCTTTGCTGGTGGAAAAATAAAAATAAAGAACTAAAATAATGTGGTTGCATAAATATGCACAGACTTAAAGGGAATCTGTCAGCAGGTTTTTGCTTCCTTATCTGAGAGTCGCCTGATGTAGGCAACTAGAAGCTAAATTCAACAATGTAACACTTAGTTTACTGAGTGCAGCTGTTCTGACACAATTAGAGCCTTTAGACTTAGAATGAAGCAGAGCTGAGAAAGTTGCCCCAGCCCTTCAGGCTCTCTGTGTACAAATCCATAGACAGTGAGGTGCTTAGTTGCAGGACTAGTCCGACAATGTTAATCTCTAAAAGTCTCTATAAATCTCTATAAATCCTTCACAGTTAGTAAAAAGCAAGCACTTTGACAAGTGACACATCGCTGAATTCAGTGTTTCAGCCTCTATCTCCTGTTGTCTTCAGATTACATAGCAAAAACCTGCTCACAGATTCCCTTTAAACTAATACTTTGATTAGGTGAATTTATGACATCATGTAATAATTTTTGGTAGGAGTCTATCAGCTTGGCATATCTAGAATTGGCAATCTTTGACCACTCTTGCTTGTAGTAGTTCTCCAAATCTGTAAGATTGTGAGGGCATTTCCTGTGCATAGTGACCTCTTCATTGTCCTGCTGAAAGGTGAAATTCCTATTTATCTTCAGCTTTTTAGCAGAAGCCTGGAGGTTTTGTTGCAAAATTAACTGATATTTGGAACTGTTGATAATTCTCTCCACTTTGACTAAAGCTTTAGTTACAGCTGATGAAAAACAGCTCCAAAGCATAATGCTGCCTCCATAATGCTTCACTGTAGGTATTGTGCTGTTTTGGTGATGTCCCTGGTATTTCAGCAGGGGGGTGTAAACTTTTTATATACATTTTACATGCATAAAAATCAATTTGTGACTAATTGTTACTAGCATGGGTGCTCTATCAAAGATAGTGGGTTTTATTGGGATGAACATGCAGCAGCACGTATGCCATAATTCATACAATATATATGAAGTAATGAAACCAACTGAAATATGTTTTTTGATTGTGAGACTGACATTTTTGCTAAGTTATTGTTAGGTTTGTCCCAAAAATGATCTAGTCAGCCAGTCCCCTTTTATGCATGTCACCACTAACATTGAGAGAAGGAACAATCTGTTTCCTGTGTTAAAATAAATGCAGGACTGGATCTTTCTGTTCTTTGGAAGCAGCGGTGACAGAATGATAATTGAAATGTATTAGTGAATTGTGTTAATTTTATTATTAACCGCATCTAATGCAAATTTTGTATAGCGAGACAACCCATTTAATTCATTTAATTAAATACAGCATAGGCTTCAATTATGGGAAAATACATAGCACTGTTTTGGTTTTTACCTGAATGTCTAATTTTCTACATACTGTAAGTTTTTTTGCCATTTGCTTGTCACTCGCAGAGGAGATAATGTGCAGAACGTTGGAGAACTGAACATCTTCACTGATGATTTTGGAAGGATTGTTAACATTTTCAATGTCAGCTTGTGGAGCTGTGGAAATTATCCCTGTTCTTGGTCCAAAAGATTAATGCTGTGTCCATATGGGTTTCCTGGATCAGAGTGATGTCTTCAGCAGTCTGATGAGAGATGTTTGCATTTTGTTTCAAGCTTTGTTGCTTCTGTTATAAATATCACATAAGGTAAAAGACAAAGAAGATTTGTGTTATGATAAAATATCAGCTGCCTCCGTATTCTCGGCTTCATTTAATAATCTGTGTAGAAGCATAAAAGAAAATAAAAAAAGGGATTTTAATAAACTTATTTCTAAAAGTGGGGCTGTTTAGCTTGGATATTAGTGCAGTTGTTCCACAAAATACTCTGTTGGCTTGATCACATTAAAGGGACCAGCTCTACCCTCTCCTAGTGTATCCTCACTCATCCCCTGTAGACTGTGAGCCCTCGCGGGCAGGGTCCTCTCTCCTCCTGTACTTGTGTGTGCCTTGTTTTACTCCTGTTTATTGTACTTGTCTATATTTGCCCCGTTCACATGTAAAGCGCCATGGAATAAATGGCACTATAAAAATGTATAATAATAATAATAACTTGTCACCCCCAGGGTGTTTTTAAGTAAGAGAGCCACCTTCTGCAGCCCTAAGACTGCATTCTGTGAAGGTGGCTGTTACGTTTCTGATCCCTAGTAACACTGAAATATTGACTTTTAGAAATTGCGCCCCATACCTGTATTGAGTCCCAGAGGTATGGTGTCTCCCCCTGTTTCAGCCGCCTCCCAGCCATCCATCATTCCCCTCTTGCGTCTATGCACTGCCTCCTGTGTTGCTGTTACATGCCCGGCGCCTGCGCTGTGCTAACAGTTCTCGGGCATGCACAGTGCGCGCTGTTTGGGAGCAGACACCAGGCTATCGCGCCTGTGTGTTGCGGAGGCCCCAGATCCCACCACGAAGTGTGTTATGATGTATTCACACTGCGGGGCTGGGAATCTGTCGCCTGCACAGTGGAGCGGGTCACCGTGCTCCATTGAAGATAGTGCCGAAGTCTTGCGAGATTTGTAAAGTCAGGAGGTCACAACTCAGTAAGAGTCTATGAGAGCCTCGTTCTGCCTCTCATAGACTTGCATTAAGCGATTGTGATGTAGCTTCTGACCTTCCGCCAGTCAGACGCTGCGCTCACAAGGTGGCGCCGGGGACCAGAACGGCACCGAAAAACATGAAGACGCTAGAGGGAGAGTATAATACTGCCGGCCCGAAAGTGAAAGCACAGCGGTGACGTCACCGCTGTGCTGTTAGGGCCGGAGCTCAGTCAGTGTCAGGAAGCAGACGCTGGGGGACGCGCAGGTGAGCATGTACTGTTTTTTTTTTTTACTTTTACGCTGGTAACCAGGGTAAACATCGGGTTACTAAGCGCGGCCCTGCGCTTAGCAACCCGATGTTTACCCTGGTTACCCAGGGACCTCGGCATCGTTGGTCGCTGGAGAGCGGTCTGTGTGACAGCTCTCCAGCGATCAAACAGCGACGCTGCAGCGATCGGCATCGTTGTCGCTATCGCTGCAGCGTCGCTTCGTGTGAAGGTACCTTTAAAGGGGTTTTTCCACAAACAAAGTCAATTTTAATCAACATTTTAATTAATAGATCTTGGAATAATAATAATTTACACAATTGGATTTACACAATTTACACAATTGTAAATGTGCCCCTGCTGTATACTGTGTAATGGCTGTATCTGACCGTGCAAGGACATGGTCTGATCATATAACAGTGCCTGGGCAGGGGAGGAAGCAAAACAGTATGCAGATAGGACAGCATGGGATTGCAAATGATTCTTTGAGGTAAAATGTTGCTTAAAAACAGGCAGGGAAATGTTTTGTCTCACAAAAAGAATGTGGTGTGATCTCCTGAGGTAATGTCTGTGATCTCCTGAGGTAATGTCTGTGATCTCCTGAGGTAATGTCTGTGCACTCTTTTGCTTCCTTTCCTGCCTAGGAGATGTCAGAGCACGGTCAGACACAGCCTACACAGTACACAGCAAGGCTACATTTATAAGATTATCTCAGCACAGGACATCTAATTGTAGATCGTGTTTTATTCCAAGAACTATTGATTAAAAGGTACTTTGTTGGTGGGAAAGCGCCTTTTAACTGGCTCAGTAGTAGTTAGCTTTTACAAAAGTGGCACCTATGGTCTGTCATATGCTTACTGTTCTGATTTTATTAACCAACACATTTTTTGTCAATGTTTCCTCTTTCCTTTTATTTTAGATATAGGCGTAGTTAGATCCACATGTTCACGCTTTCCAGCACTTCTTAAAATAAATACCGTATCTTCTTCATTAAATACTATTAAAATTTACAGCGGACAAAATAAGTATTTAACACGTCACCAATTTTTAAAGTAAATATAGTTCTAAATGTACTGTTGACAAGAGATCCAATCCATACAGGCAAAGAAATCAAACCGTAGATTAAATAAAGTCATGTGTAATAATGAGAAAAGACACAGGAAGAAAAAAGTATTGAATACATGAAAGAGAGGTGCAAAAAGTCATGAAAAGTCATGACACCAGCTGGAATCTATCAGTAATTAGAAAGCAGTCTTGCCACTTAGTGGCAGGATTTTTATCAGCTGCTTCAATTGATGGCCTATAAAACGGTGTCTCATTACCAAGGTGCCACACAATAAACATATCATGATTGGTAAAACCAGTGAACTGTCTCTCAAGACCTTCGCAACCTTATTGTTACAAAATATACTGATGGCATTGGTTACAGAATACTTTCTAAACTACTTCTAATCCAGAAGTGGAAAGAGCATCATTTCACCATAAGCCAGCCGCGACCAGATGCTCCCTGCAAGATTTCAGAGGGTTGAAAAGAGAATTATCAGAAGAGTTGTCCAAGAGCCAAGGACCGTATGAGAAGAAAAAGAAAAAGACCTTTAGTTAGCAGTTACAATTGTTTCAAAGTGTGAACATCATTGTGTCGGGCTGTTTTTCAGCATACAGCACTGGCAAACTTCTTATAATTGAATGAAGGATAAATGGACCTATATTTTTGAAAAAAATGTGCTGACATCTACCAAATTTATGAATATAAAATGAGAGTGGACATTTCAGCAACACAACAACCCCAAGGACACCCAACTAAGGAAAGTCAATTGGTTTCAGAGAAAGCAAAAAGTCTGCTACAATGGCCCAGCCAATCACCTGACCTGAATACAATGGAAAATGTATGGAAGGAGCTAAAGCTCACAGTTCATAGAAGGAGCCCACAGAACCTTTAGGATTTGAAGATTGTTTGTGTGGAAGAATGGGCCAATATCACACCTGGGCAATGCATGCGACTAGTTTGCAAGAGGTGTCATAAAGCTGGCATCACCAACAAAGACAATTCCCTGTGTCATTTCTCATTATTACACAACTTAATTTATATACAGTGGGTACAGAAAGTATTCAGACCCCTTTAAATTTTTCACTGTGTTTTATTGCAGCTATTTGGTAAATTCAAAAAAGTTATTTTTTTCACATTAATGTACACTCTGCATCCCCTCTTGACTAAAAAAAACAGAAATGTAGATATTTTTGCAAATTTAATATAAAAGAAAAACTGAAATATCACATGCTCATAAGTATTGAGACCCTTTGCTCAGACACTCATATTTAAGTCACATGCTGTCCATTTCCTTGTGATCCTCTTTGAGATGGTTCTACTCCTTCATTGGAGTCCAGCTGTGTTTAATTAAACTGATAGGACTTGATTTGGAAAGGCACACACCTGTCTGTATAAGAATTCACAGCTCACAGTGCATGTCAGACCAAATGAGAATCATGAGGTCAAAAGAACTGGCCAAGGAGCTGAGAGACAGAATTGTGGCAAGGCACAGATCCGGCCAAGGTTACAAAAGAATTTCTGCAGTACTCAAGGTTCCTAAGAGCACAGTGGCCTCCATAGTTCTTAAATGGAAGAAGTTTGGGACCACCAGATGTCTTCCTAGACCTGGCCGTCCATTCAAAATGAGCTATCATAGGAGAAGAGGCTTGGTGAGAGAGGTAAAGAAAAACCTCAAGATCACTGTGGCTGAGCTCCAGAGATGCAGTAGTCGAAGTAGGAAAACACAGCACTCATACATTGAAGGATAGGAGTGCTCAAGTAGGGCGTCCAGCTTAAAATATCCAAAATAGAAAAGAAACTTTGCCCATCTCTGCTACACCGGTCCCATATCTCCATGCACTGACACACACAGGACTCACCGGCGCCGTGGCATCCAGGCAATGTGAAATCTTTTGTGGATCTGCAAACAGCAGGATAATAACATTATCTACTAAACAAGTAATTTGTTTTGATGAAGGTCCGGATGTGGACCGAAAACGTAAAAAAATGTTTTGCCTATTGGGTGCACAATAAATGAATACTTTTTCAAGCTACACTTCCATTTGAGTGCCAGGTTTCTTTTCTATTCCAGAGATGAAGTAGGGAGATGGGAGAAAGTTCCATAAAGTCAACTATCACTGCAGCCCTCCACCAGTCTGGCCTTTATGGCAGAGTGGCCCGACAGATGCCTCTCCTCAGTGCAAGACATATAAAAGCCTGCATAGAGCTTGCTAAAAAAACGAGAGAAAAAAGATACTCTGGTCTGATGAGACAAAGATAGACCTTTTTGGTAATAATTCTAAGCAGTATTAGTGGAGAAAACCAGGCACTGCTCATCACCTGGCCAATACAATCCTAACAGTGAAACATGGTGGTGGCAGCATCATGCTATGGGGGTGTTTTTCAGCTGCAGGGACAGGAAGACTGGTTGTCATTGAAGAAAACATTGAATGCGGCCATATATAGAGATATCCTGGATTAAAACCTCTTCCAGAGTGCTCTGGACCTCAGACTTGGCTGAAGGTTCACCTTCCAACAAGACAATGTCCCTAAGCACACAGCTAAAATAACAAAGGAGTGGCTTCAGAACAACTGTGTGACCATTCTTGACTGGCCCAGCCAGAGGCCTGACCTAAACCCAATTGAGCATCTCTGGAGAGACCTAAAAATGGCTGTCCACCAACGTTCACCATCAAACTTGATGGAACTGGAGAGAATCTGCAAGGAAGAATGGCAGAGGATCCCCAAATCCAGGTGTGAAAAACTTTTTGCATCATTGCCAAGAAGACTCATGGCTGTACTAGCTCAAAAGGTGCTTCTACTCAATACTGAGCAAAGGGTCTGAATACTTATGACCATGTGGTATTTTAGTTTTCTTTTTTATTACATTTGCAAAAATGTCTACATTTCTGTTTTTTTTCAGTCAAGATGGGGTGCAGAGGGCACATTAATGAGAAAAAATGAATTTTTTTGAATTTACCAAATGACTGCATTGAAACAAAGAGAGAAAAATTTAAAGGGTCTGAATACTTTCCGTACCCACTGTATAACACAACAGGTTCCCTTAACCCCCTAATATTGTCTATACACAAATTTTGTAAAAAAGAAAAAAACTTACTCTTTTTGATGTGCACCCTCTTTTTATTGTTATGTCCACTGCACACCAATTCTTTTGATCAATTAAATATGTACCTTTCTATGACGTGATATCTTGACTTATTTAGCCTTTCATTTTTTTAAATTTTGTTTACATATTCCAGATAGGCTCAATAAGCAAAACTAAATGTGCAGAGTGTACATTTAGGCTATGTGACCACGTTGCAGAAATGCTGCGGAAATGTCCGCAGCATTTCCGCAACTCCCTGCCGCAGGTAGAACGAATGCGGAATTCACATGCATTTTCCCGCAAAACACAAGCATTTGCAAGCGTTTTTAGCTTGTAGAATTCTTGCGTTTTCCAAGCGATTTGAAGCATCGCTTGGAATAGTGATGGACAGGTTGGTCACACAAGCATAGTGCTTGACAAATGTGACCAACTTTTTACTATTGATGCTGCCTATGCAGCATCAATAGTAAAAGATAGAATCTTAAAAATAATAAAAAATATGGTTAATTTCACCTTCCGACGATCCCTGATCTCCTCAGCGGCGCTCCCGGTACATTCCGTTCCCAGGGATTCTTTGCGCGAAGGGCCTTTGTGACATCACAGTCGCGTGACCGAGACGTCATCTCGGGTGATTCGTGCAATGCATCCCTGGGAATGGAAGCCGCCGCGTGCACCGCTGAGAGGCGATTCCGCAGAAATAATGAACATGCAGCAGATTTTACCGCTATACGTTTCTGCAGCAGGAAAATCCGCAGCATGGGCACAGCAACTGCGGAATCCCATAGGATTGCATGGGAATGCGGTTTTTAAGAGTTTCCGCTGCCGCAAAAAACGAGGCAGAAACGCATAAAACACACAACGTGGGCACAAAGCCTAAATGAGAAAAAAATGAACTTTTTTGAATTTACCAAATTCCTTCAATGAAACAAAGAGTGAAAAATTAAAAGGGACCTGAATATTTTCCGTACCCACTGTACATCTTTGGTTTGATTTACTTGCCTGTGTGGATTTAAGGGGTTGTTACTGAAATCTGGTGAGAATGTCAATAGCGCCTTTAGAAATATATTTACTTTGAAAACTGGTGACTTGTTCAATACTTATTTCACCTGCTGTATATCCAAGAATCAGACAAATGACATTATAGTGGTGTGGACTAGACCTTTATTTTAGAGCAACTTACATATGACCCAACACAACCAATATCACAAATTTCTAGTCTGGTCCTGGAAAGTCACTCAGCATATATGATGTATCGTTGTGATGTGCTTCCATGTAGTGACTTCCTCTTTGCCCTCATTCACACATGTTTTTTCTCGTAGGCTAAGAAATATATTTTCATTAGTGTGCTTGATCTTATTTTCATTTGATTTTAGTCCGTATGTTCATTTTTACTATCCATGTGTTGTCTGCTTGTATGCAAAAAATCTGATGGTGATTTCATCTGGGATGTCAACTCGGATGGCCTCAATGTGCTTTCTGCTTTTTTCCAGTGACCCTTTCTCTTTAAGGGACGCATGTGGTCAACAAAAAAAAGAAAGAGGAATTCCAGCGCTGTAAAATTATCTAAAAAGTTGAAATTTTATTAAATCCATATGCAGATAAAATTAATCATAAATAATGGATCATTTTACACACACATATATATATATATATATATATATATATATATATATATATATATATATATATATATATAGATATATATATATATATGTGTGTATATGTATGTATTGTAGGGGTTTTACTCACTTGGATGTGACGGAGGAAAACAGGGGGCTTGTTCCTTTAAGGGTATGTTTCCACGGTCAGGAAACGCTGCTTTTTTGACGCTGCGCAGAGCTGCAGCGTCAAACAAGCAGCGTCCAGATGTTCCAGCATAGTGGAGGGGATTTTATGAAATCCCGTCTCCACTATGCGTGGAAACCCGCACGCGGCGGCCCTGCGACTCCGGACATGCTGCGCGTCTTTTCAGATCGCAGCATGTCCGTACACCTTGCGGGGACGCAGCGTCCCCGCAAGGCATATCACAGGGCCCTATGGGAGCGAGCGATCATCCCGGATGTGAAGAGTTAACACATCCGGCATGATCGCCTCCCAGAAAGGGGGCGGGGCTTAGCGCCGAGCGGCTTCGCCGCTGTGGCGATCCCGCCGGCCATCCTGAACGTGGAGACATAGCCTAAGGGTATGTGCACACGTCAGGATTTTGTCAGGATTTTGTCAGGCTTTTTCATCAGGTTTTGTATCCCACATCCCAAAGATGCTCCATACAAGGCAGGATGGATCCATGCTTTCATGTTGTTTACGCCAAATTCTGACCCTACCATCCGAATGTCGCAGCAGAAATCGAGACTCATCAGACCAAGCAACGTTTTTCCAATCTTCTACTGTCCAATTTCGATGAGCTTGAACAAATTGTAGCCTCAGTTTCCTGTTCTTAGCTGAAAGGAGTGGTACCCAGTGTGGTCTTCTGCTGCTGTAGCCCATCTGCCTCAAAGTTCGACGCACTGTGCGTTCAGAGATGCTCTTAGGCCTACCTTGGTTGTAACGGGTGGCGATTTGAGTCACTGTTGCCTTTCTATCAGCTCGAACCAGTCTGCCCATTCTCCTCTGACCTCTGGCATCAACAAGGCATTTCCGCCCACAGAATTGCCGCTCACTGGATTTTTTTTCTTTTTCGGACCATTCTCTGTAAACCCTAGAGATGGTTGTGCGTGAAAATCCCAGTAGATCAGCAGTTTCTGAAATACTCAGACCAGCCCTTCTGGCACCAACAACCATGCCACGTTCAAAGGCACTCAAATCACCTTTCTTCCCCATACTGATGCTCGGTTTGAACTGCAGGAGATTGTCTTGACCATGTCTACATGCCTAAATGCACTGAGTTGCCGCCATGTGATTGGCTGATTAGAAATTAAGTGTTAACAAGAAGTTGGACAGGTGTACCTAATAAAGTGGCCGGTGAGTGTATATATATATATAATATTACTGGTCATGTTCTAGTTTAAATCTACTAAATATATTATCCAATTGGAGCAGATCACTTCCCATTAAACAGCAATAAACTTCATGGGTTAAAGTTTTGCAGATTTCGGAAGCTGAATAAATGATTCTTTCCAGAAGCAAAGGAAACAAATAACATTTTGTATAGCAGAAGATTAGCGGACCAAGAAAGTACTTATAATTATGTAAACAAAAAGCCCAGACCAGCAATAAATGCACTTTGTACAGAAAAGTGCAACTGTCAAAACTTAATACATTAATACTGTTTTCCTGTCACAGGAAATGCTTACATTCTGCAATGCACAGAGTTATGCGCAGACTGAAACAAATTACAAGTCAGCAAAATACTAGCACACAATCCGGAATCTCATCATCATCATGAACGCACCACAGCACCATTACCATAGAGCATATATTCATTGCTTAAAGGGGTTGTCTCATCATCATCAATGGATAAGCATGCAAAGTGCTTGGAAAAACTAGCAATTTTGCGATTCACCCTTTGTTAAGATTCCTTTCCATTGTCAAGAACAGAGTGATTTTTAATTCTATTATTTACTGCTTGTTACCTAGGTTGCCAGTACGTAGGTAAGCAGTGCAGCACTTACAAGCTATTTGCTGTAGAGTTTGTAAACTCTGCTTTGAATCTGGCAGAGATGCCTGGAGATTCCTTGTGCTTCTCCGATGCTGTGGAGGCAAATCTGCCTCTGCTTGCAACAAGGGAGAGCACAAAGTTTGGGCCAGTGGCGCAACAGTTCCACTGGTCCAAACTGTCAGCCATTCAGGAAAATGACGTCTCATTGAAAGCAGGAAGATGGGAGGCTGAGGAATGACCTGAATATCAATTGAGAACAACCTTTTAACCCCTTAAAGGGAATCTACCAGTGTGAGACATGTAAATTAGGAGAGGAGAGTGCTATTCATTACATGTCTCACGCTAGTAATGCACCCAATGACCAGAACTACAAAACTGTCACTATTTATGCCATAGGTGCCATCAAGGATGTAACTTTTGTCATCATACACAAAATATTATGTACCCCAAAAATGATACCAATATAACTTCTACTTATCCCACAAATAACAAGCCCTCACTTCGGTCTGTCATCTTTCAACAGAAAGAGTGAGGGTTCCATGTTCAGCTGGTGTCACACGGGCACCTTTCACTGTCTGTATATGCACTACGATGCCTAAACTGACCATGGGTCTCCTGACCCAAAATAACAAAATATTCTATGACATAACACATGAGACTGTAAATTCGGGTCCGGTGACCCGTGGTCAGTCCGGGCATTGTGGACTGACCACTGCAGTCCTTGATGACACTGTCACCATGTCAGTATCACATAGCAGCCACCAACAAAGTGGCCCAGCACAGTGATCCCAAACTTTATCCCCTTCCTCCTTTTGTAAACTCCTGGAAGGGGAAAGAGTGACGTTAGAGCTGATCCCACCTACATTTACTGCAGTCGTAATGTGAGCTAACTCTATACTTGGTTTTCATGACAAATGCTTATCTCCCTACTGTTTAGAGGTTGAAAGTATCAAAACTTTTGTCATCCTTTTTCATGTTTTATACCAGTGAAACATATAAAATATTAAAGGATTAATACTTTACATTTTTTTCAATTGTTAAAAATATATATTTTTTGATGACACACTCCCTTTAGGGCAATGTTTCCCAAACTCCAGTCATCCCGGCCTGCTGCAGGTCATGTACTCAGGATTTCCATAGTGTTGCTCAGGTGAGAGAACTCCTAACGTCTAGATGATTCTTCCACCACTTGTGCCATACTAAGAAAATCCTGAAAGCATAATCTGTTGGGGGCCATGAGGACTGGAGTTTGGGAAATACTCCTTTAGCGGGGGATTCAAGGACACCCTGACTACATACGTAGGCTTTTCTTTTAATATGCCACTTTATACATATAAAATATTTACAAAAACTAGTCCAAATTTTCATGTGTGAATCCAGATTTGCAGAATCATCTTGGTTAATGGCGACATTGCTCTAGTACAATCAGGGGTGGATTAAGGGTAGCCAGGGCCCCGGGCTGTTCAGACACTGTGGGCCCCCCGAGTCATGTGACGGGGGTCATGTGACAGGGGTCATGTTATACCTGAACCAGATTATTCCAGAAAAATGGCCGGGCCCTACTCTACTGTAACCTATTACATATTTGTTAAAATATGCAATACAATTTAGGTATATTTGGATTTATTTTTCAATTTTTAAAATGACCAATATCACATACAAGGAACAAATACCCCCGCACCATGACCAGACCACAAATTACAACCACAGTGATCAAATAATATCACATACAAGGAACAAATACCACCGCACCATGTCAAGACCACATATTACCACCACTTGGTGACCAAATAGCACATACAAGGGACAAATACCAGAACACCATTTCCAGACCACATATTACCACCACATAGTGACTGAATACTACAATACTGATCAGTAATAAAAAAACACAACACAATACTATCACCATAAGTGCCAGTATTCACAGGAGATCTGTACTTAGTATGCAGTGTCTGTGTAGAGGTAATACAGTGATCACTGGTGGTATTATACACAGGAGCTCTGTATATAGTATACAGTGTATAGTGTCAGTGTATAAGTAACACTGACTCACCAGTGACGTCTCTAGGTGAAGTCCTTCATCTTTCATCCAGCACAGACCGCCATCATTTCTTCCAGCCAGGACTCGTTTCTGCAGGAAATAACACAGTTATCTCCAGCTCCGCTTGCAGAACACATTACTTAATTTTTCCCAACTTCTACATTACACCACATGAAGAAAAAAAGGCGACATAGTGTCACTCTACACAGGAACAGGACCGCCCCCCCATTTAAAACAGTATACTCAAAAAATAAAATAAATACATCACTGCAGTAATAATATCCCTTAATTAGCCCCTATGTCCAGCATTGCCCCCAGACAATGTGTTCAACAATCTGCCCCAGTATGTCCAGCATATTGCCCCAGAGTGTCCAGCATTGCCCCCAGTGTGTCCAGCAATCTGCCCCAGTGTGTCCAGCATATTACCCCCAGTGTGTCCAGCATATTACCCCCAGTGTGTCCAGCAATCTTCCCCAGTATGTCCAGCATTGCCCCAGTGTCTCCAGCATTGCCCAGTGTGTCCTCCAGCATTGCCCCCAGTGTGTCCAGCAATCTGCCCCAGTGTCTCCAGCATTGCCCCAGTGTCTCCAGCATTGCCCCCAGTTTCCAGTAATCTGCCCCAATGTGTCCAGCAATCATCTGCCCCAGTGTGTCCTCCAGCATTGCCCCCAGTGTGTCCAACCATCTGCCCCAGTGTCTCCAGCATTGCCCCAGTGTCTCCAGCAATAATCTGCCCCAGTGTGTCCTCCAGCATTGCCCCCAGTGTGTCCAGCATTGCCCCAGTGTTTCCAGCATTGCCCCCTGTGTCTCCAGCATTCCCCCCAGTGTCTCCAGCAATCATCTGCCCCAGTGTGTCCTCCAGCATTGCCCCCAGTGTGTCCAGCAATCTGCCCCAGTGTCTCCAGCATTGCCCCAGTGTCTCCAGCAATCATCTGCCCCAGTGTGTCCTCCAGCATTGCCCTCAGTGTCTCCAGCATTGCCCCAGTGTTTCCAGCATTGCCCCAGTGTCTCCAGCATTGCCCCAGTGTCTCCAGCATTGCCCCCAGTGTCTCCAGCATTGCCCCCAGTGTCTCCAGCAATCATCTGCCCCAGTGTGTCCTCCAGCATTGCCCCCAGTGTGTCCAGCAATCTGCCCCAGTGTCTCCAGCATTGCCCCCAGTGTTTCCAACATTGCCCCCAGTGTCTCCAGCATTGCCCCCAATGTCTCCAGCAATCTGCCCCAGTGTCTCCAGCATATTGCCCCGGGCCCCCCGGATTGCTGTTTGCAAAAAACCCCCCCCAAAAAACGAGTTCTCCTCACCTGACAGAGCTCCCTCCAGCAGCGTGGACTCGCCGGCTACTGACAATGACATCAGACGCCGGTGACGTGTGAGCTGCGCCTGCGGCCGACTTCAGCTGCCAGTCTCCAATTGGCTGGCGGCTGTTAACTATTGACGTGCGTGCGCGCCCGCACGTCAATAGGAAACTGCCGCAGCGCCGGTAGGGGCCCAGTGAGCAGATGAGACGGGGCCCGATGCGGGCCCCCTCTCTCTGCCCAGCAGGTCCGGGCCCATAAATGATACGCCCTGCCAGTCTGAAGGGCACGTGCAGTAATGCCCTGATTGTGGCAGCCGGCGGGCAATCTGTGCGGTAGCTCAGGGCCCCCCCACACCACTGGGCCCCCAGATTGACCTTCTTATAATCCGCCCCTGAGTACAATGCAATTATGTAAATGCTTAATGTTGTGTGTAGTACGTAGGTTAGCCGAGGTTGTATAAATCATTGCCCTGTTTGGCTTTTCTAGATGCTACATTATGTTTTCTTTCTTTTTTTTCTTACTGTAATTGTTGGAGCAAATTTCCACTGTGCCGATCTCATTAATATAAACCAAGATGATATATGACTTATAGAAGAATGTTCAAATTCTGAAAATATTACAGGTATTTCCATTTTCAGAGTTAATGTTGCAAGACCACTAACCATATTTGTGTTGGAAGAGAGTATATGAAGTAGCGGCTTCATAATTGAAATAGTAATGTTGGTTTATAAATCTCATTCATGCTGTCATGATGGGAATTCATAATATGTTAATTGCGAGATTCTTTGGAAGTCGATATAGAGTATTTCTATTAATGATGTAACCTGCAGTTTCTAACTTCCACGCTCCTCTATAGATTCACAAAGGAGCCGACTCTTCAAAGCTTTTAAAAAAGAAAACTAAAACCTTTAGAGATGAACTGGAATATAAGTTGGTATGTAAGCGCATGTTCACACTGGCCACTAAACAGATAAATCCGAAGATAAAAACAAAGTAAGCAAATACCCTGCAGTAAATAAATAGACATATAAACAGCAATAGTGTATAAAAATAACATAGGGCAATTAGTTAACATAATTTTGATTGAAAAAAGGTAAAAGCCATCCCACCGCGTCACGGTGACCTTTTTTGGCACAACCCTATTCAGGATGTGGTGGGATGGTTTTTACATTTTTTTTTTTTAATCAAAATTATTTTAACTACGTGTCCTACATTATTTTCATACACTAAAGCTATTTATTTATTGCAGGAAATTAGCTTGTTTTGTCTTTATGTTAGGATTTGTCCCTTTAAAAAAGAAAACTATAGTAAAATCTTTGAAAAGTTGACATGTTTTTGAGCAATGGGGAATTGCCCAAAAACGTTGTGTCTTATGGCATTTTCATGCCTGTCTGAATCAGCTCTCCCCAAATGGCAAAGGATCGGTCATTAATGTTAAAGTAGAGGACAACCTCTTATAATTTGATCTCGCTGACCAACCCCTTTGACAAACATAGCTGAGAAGCATAATAAAAAATCTGCAGCGCATTCAAGGTCAAATTCACTTAAAAATTGGATTTCGGGCGATTTTAAAGTGAAGCGCCAGGTTTTTGCCACTCAATCTGAGAGCAGCATAATGTAATGCCAGAGATCTTTATTCAGTAATGTGTCACTTACTGGGCTGCTTGCTGCATTCTTGATAAAATCACTGTTTTATCAGCAGATTATCACTAGAGGACTAGTAAACCTGTATCCCCCTATTCATGAGCTCTATACACAGTGTAGACAGGGTTATACAAGGCTCAGCATTCAGAGAGCTTCTAGATCTGCAGCAGAGAAAGCAGGGATCTGCAGCTCAGTAAGTGACACATTGCTGGACCTCTACATCAGGCTGTTCTCAGAAGGGGTAGCAAAAACTTGTGACTCATTTTTTTTTACAGACAGTTTTCATATGCTTTGTCCGAACCCAGCTGGAGCGGATAGTGGGCTCTAGTAACTAACTCCTTCCGCCTTAAATATTTGCCAGTCGAGTGCATCCAGCCGCTGCCAATTAATATACCTATAGGTAAGTTGACATTAAAAACAAGGCCACAGAAAGAGGAATTAAAACTTCCCCCAATATTCAAGAATTAAATTGGCAAAAGGCAACAGTATTTACCTGCCCAGGTCACCAATCTAATGCAGTATTATAATGCAGCAAACCCATTTAGAGCACCACTCCAGCATTTTTTTATTTCACCACTGGAGTAGTGCTTAAAATCCAAGTTCCCTGCCCCATGCCTGATACTCACCTTGTGGCGTTATCATCTGTTATCACCTCTGCTCCAGTCTGCCTTCTGCAGTGTGTGACCTGCCGGCTGCTCCGGTGTTTCATGGAGCGAGCCGGAGGTCAGTAATTGGTGTAAGTCTATGAGAGCCTCGTTCTGGCTATTATATACTTGCAAGGAAAGATTGTGATGTAGCTTCTGAGTTCCAACCAGTCAGAAGCTGCACTCACAAGATGGCACCATGGGATCCACTGAAAAACGATGAAGACTCCAGATGGTGAGTAAATGACCATGGATAAGGGACTTATGTGTAAAGTGATATTTTAATATAGAGGGAGGCAAGTCAGGTGCAGCATACCGATGAGACAACCACACACAACTAGTGATGAGCGAACATACACGAATAACATGGTATCTGAGCATACCCGGGTGTCTTGAGCATGCTCGGATAATACTTTCGATTCCCTATGGCTAAGAAACAAGTAATCCCCACATGTGTTGCGGCTGTCAAACAATTGTGGAATGTCTGCCAGAATTGCTCGCTTTTTAATTCACTTCTTTAGATAGTGGTGTCCCAACTCCTCCTGACAGTGAAGCCGAGTGCGCATGTGCATGCGGGGGCAGAATAGCCATCAGCAGAAGGTGGACTGTGTATGGTCATCTTAAAGGGGTTGTTTGGGACTTTAGCATTAGTGGCCTGTCCTTAGGATAGTTCATCAGTGTCTGATCGGTGAGGGCACCCCGGCCTATCAGCTGTTCCTGGTGTGGGCAGCAAATGTAGCGGTTCAGTTACAGAGCTACCCAAAGACGAAATAGTGGCCACATCTGGGTACTGCACATCCGACCCAAATTCAAATCAATAGTGGGTGGATATACACTCATTGACCACAGCCACTATTCCGGGGGTCAGACATTGATGATCTACTCTAAGTATAGGCCATCAGTGTTAAAGTCCCAGACAACCCCTTTCATAACACAGCAGCTGTCAATGTTGTGGGCCCCTACTCCTTCATAGGTTTCTGATAACAGTGAGTAGGTGATAATATATACCTACCTCTATAATATTTAATGATTGGAATAATAATGCATCAGCCCTCTTCTTTTTTTGCTATTCATGATTTCTATATTGGATCGAATATGAAATCCAAGAGGCAACAGTAAAGCAGCACAGCCCGAATAACCAGGGACGAAATGAGCGTTGTGCTCCAATACACCGATAGCTCACCGGAGGTGCTCGCATGAAATAAGAAGCAAATGGCATACAGTCACAGAAGAAATGCGGCAGCACTCACCGATCCTGAGGTTGGAGGTACCTTTTTATTCAAGCATAAAAAACATCTTCACGGCTCGGGGGAGTGGGGTGGTGAAAGGAGTGTGCAGGGAGAGACGACGGCCGTTTCGCGCTACACACAGCGCTTCTACGGGTCCATATCCAAAGGAAATGATGCCAGGAGAAATAGTTGAATGAATCCAAAACTCCTCCTGCACCCCAATCCAATTGGACAGGTAAAAGTGCACGTGCAAATTAATAAGAAACATTAAAAACAAGCAACAATCAACCGGATAAGGCCAATAAAGCACAAAACTATTGTTATAGCTCTAATAATTAGAACATCAAAAAATTCATTAAAACTCGTATCTATATGCGGAAAAAATGGCTAGCAAAATGTACATTAATGACTGAGGCATATCATACAATTGTCAAATCGGCAGAAATGGTACACTAATTACGCTGTCTGGCATTATTATACATAACATATAAATGACCTGACAAATACATAATGTAAAATGCAGGATAAGGCAGAGAACGAATTTGCAAGAAAGTTTACAAAAAAACTTACAAAAAAACAGACATATCGACCCTATCATTGAGGCCTGCCGGACCAGTAGCACGAGTCCGTAAGATCCACCTGGCCTCCTTTCTCAATAGCAATTTATGTAGGTCTCCTCCTTGTGCCGGCAATACTACCTTCTCGATGCCTGCAAAAGTAAGTACCTCCGGGTTCCCCTCATGGGCTTCCCTAACATGGCTAATCAACCTAGGTACCCCTTTACCCGAGATTATAGATTTAAAATGTTCTCTAAACCGGATATACATTTTACGTATTGTCTTTCCGATGTAAAACCTCCTACAGGGACAAAAAACCACGTATATTACATATTCTGTTTTGCATGAGATAAATTGTTGCACAGTGTGCGTTACCGGACCGATATTCACAACCTGCCCGGGAAGATGGTACTGACAATATCGACAATTATGACCACAACGATAATTACTCTTAAGGGGTGTTTGCTCCAACCAAGTAGTATGTTGTTTTTTGATACGATTACAGACTAGTATATCTCTGATACGTGTACTCCGCCTATTGGAGATAAGTGGTCCCCCCACTGTCCTACCTGCCAGATCCTTATCTCTCTCCAGGACATGCCAATGTTTCCTTATAATAGATCTTATCTCCTGGTCCATAGGACCGTACTGGAAGCAAAAGGTGAACCGCTGTCCTGATACATTAGAGACATTTTTCCTGGGATTCTGAAAACATTTATTAACCTGCTCTAGACTGGTTTTAAGTAAGGAATCTGGATATCCCCTGCTATAAAGGACTGGGTTTACGGAAAATGGAAGTACAGACTTCTCTCTCCCGAATCTCTACCAACACATCTAAAAATTCTAGTCTGGAGCCCCCAAAATTTTGGGTGAAAGACATCCCCATGGTATTAGTATTGTTAATGTGCTCCACAAGCTGCACGAAATCATCCTCACTGCCGTCCCCTACTAAATGATATTCCGTCCTACATCAGGGACACCAAATCTTTCCTAAACCATGTGCAGGGTTTTACATGGCAACCGGGGTTCTCCCTGGCATCCATTGATGTGGTGAGTTTATACACCAACATACCACAATCATTGGGGGTTGACACTATCAGGCGTATTTTGGATACCACAGATAAAAGTCGAGATTACATAGATTTCGTGTGTGGGGGCCTAGGTTTTATACTGACCCATAACGCCTTTACCTTTCTTGATACTTGGTATGGGCAGACCACTGGGACTGCCATGGGGACCCCGGTTGCATGTACTTTTGCCAATCTATTTATGGCTGTGTTTGAAGAAGACTACTTCTACTCTATCAGTAATGCTTTTCTCAAGCACATTAAATTGTACTTGAGATACGTGGACGATGTATTTATAATATGGGACGGCAGTGAGAATGATTTCGTGCAGTTTGTGGAGCACATTAACGATACTAATACCACGGAGAAGTCTTTCAACCATAATTTTGGGGGCTCCAGACTAGAATTTTTAGATGTGTTGGTAGAGATTCGGGAGGGAGAAGTCTGTACTTCCATTTTCCGTAAACCCAGTGCTATTAATTCGGTTTTACATTATGACAGTTTTCATCCTATGCATACCAAGAGGGCATTACCGTATAGCCAGTTATTAAGAACATGAAGGGTTAATAATACACAAGAAGGTTTCGAGTTGCAGTCTAAAGAATTATGTCAGAGACTTCATAGCAGGGGATATCCAGATTCCTTACTTAAAACCAGTCTAGAGCGGGTTAATAAATGTTTTCAGACTCCCAGGAAAAATGTCTCCAATGTATCAGGACAGCGGTTCACCTTTTGCTTCCAGTACGGTCCTATGGACCAGGAGATAAGATCAATTATAGGGAAACATTGGCATGTCCTGGAGAGAGATAAGGATCTGGCAGGTAGGACAGTGGGGGGACCACTTATCTCCAATAGGCGGAGTACACGTATCAGAGATATACTAGTCTGTAATCGTATCAAAAAGCAACATACTACTTGGTTGGAGCAAACACCCCTTAAGGGAAATTATCGTTGTGGTCATTGTCGATATTGTCAGTACCATCTTCCCGGGCGGGTTGTGAATATCGGTCCGGTAACGCACACTGTGCAACAATTTATCTCATGCAAAACAGAATATGTAATATACGTGTTTTTTTGTCCCTGTAGGAGGTTTTACATTGGAAAGACAATACGTAAAATGTATATCCGGTTTAGAGAACATTTTAAATCTATAATCTCGGGTAAAGGGGTACCTAGGTTGATTAGCCATGTTAGGGAAGCCCATGAGGGGAACCCGGAGGTACTCACTTTTGCAGGCATCGAGAAGGTAGTATTGCCAGCACAAGGAGGAGACCTACATAAATTGCTATTGAGAAAGGAGGCCAGGTGGATCTTACGGACTCAATCCACTGGTCCGGCAGGCCTCAATGATAGGGTCGATATGTCTGTTTTTTTGTAAGTTTGTTTGTAAGTTTTTTTGTAAACTTTCTTGCAAATTCGTTCTCTGCCTTATCTCGCATTTTACATGATGTATTTGTCAGGTCATTTATATGTTATGTATAATAATGCCAGACAGCGTAATTAGTGTACCATTTCTGCCGATTTGACAATTGTATGATATGCCTCAGTCATTAATGTACATTTTGCTAGCCATTTTTTCCGCATATAGATACGAGTTTTAGTGAATTTTTTGATGTTCTAATTATTAGAGCTATAACAATAGTTTTGTGCTTTATTGGCCTTATCCGGTTGATTGTTGCTTGTTTTTAATGTTTCTTATTAATTTGCACGTGCACTTTTACCTGTCCAATTGGATTGGGGCGCAGGAGGAGTTTTGGATTCACTCACCTATTTCTCCTGGCGTCATTTCCTTTGGATATGGACCCGTAGAAGCGCTGTGTGTAGCGCGAAACGGCCGTCGTCTCTCCCTGCACACTCCTTTCACCACCCCACTCCCCCGAGCTGTGAAGATGGTTTTTATGCTTGAATAAAAAGGTACCTCCAACCTCAGGATTGGTGAGTGCTGCCGCATTTCTTCTGTGACTGTATTCTATATTGGATCGGATGACAGTATGGATGACAAAAGTCTATCAATTCCTTATGATCAGTCATTGTCTTACAAATTAGAAAATCACATTTACAAACATGTTACTTCATATTTACCATTCCCAATGTTTCCACATGAATGACTGCAGTGACTTTGTCTATCAGAAATGGTGATGGATATGGCCAAGAAAACATTGTTTCCAACGCTTTAAAGGATCCAGAAAGTGTCTGCTGACAGCATTGTTTTGCGGATGTCCATGTAAATGCTCCTTAGAGTGCAGGTCTTTCCCGGGACAACACTTAATGCGCTCTTAGCTTGTCTGTGATGATTTCAGATGCCAGTTCTTCTGAAGATGTTCCCAGCAGATCCGACAGCTTAATAACACAGATTTCTCAAGTGTGAAGGCTGCAGACACAGGATGCAGGAATAAAAGTCAGAACAAGTATTCCAGGCACTTGGGTTTTAGTAATGGTTTAGCTATTATCTGTAGGACTATCATTACCATCACGGGGTGCCAAACTGATGGCTGTCATTTCATGGGTAGCGAGGGCAAATTTCTCCTGTCTAAAAGCCTCCCGGAGACTGCAGTCATGCCCGTCACATACAGTGCTTTCCTTGTATATGATATGTAGCGTGAGGAATAATCAGTTGATGCAATCTTATAGAAAATATATGTATATATCCATAAGGTTTGAATACTGAGGTTTTTTCTTCTGTTATACTATATATGTACAGCGTCTAGGATGAGCAGTCACAATTTCACGCATATGTAATACTTGCTGTAAATCTCACACCTATGTGTCAAACTTTGTTTGGGCCCTTTTTAGTCATATGGGGCAACTTTTCATAATATCCAAATTACTCTAAATAAAGTTGTAGCAAAGTAATAAACCTTATTAAAAAGATACATCAAATCATCACTGAAAGGATTTTCTGAGGTTGGAGGAAAATCAACTGAATGAAGGAAATAAATAAATAAAAAAACCTATATTCACCTAATAGATGTGCTGCCATTCTAGTGCCATCTGCCCTGCTTGGTTGCCGTCAGCCTTTCTATATTTTGCTGCTGTGGCAGTACATACAGAGACCATCTGCTGCTGAACAGTTGAAGCAAATTTACTGGTCTTATGCAGTATAAGAGCTCAGTCACGCAGCCATGTAGATTAGAGCGAGATCGTAGCACAATTCTTGGACTGGCCAGCGGTTCACTTGACCCAAGCACGACAGCTGCATAGAAATATATGAATCGGTCACGCTCTGGTCAGGAGAGACGCCGGCTGTAACCGGAGTGGTGGAACCACTGTGCCGTGGTACAAGGAGAGCCTGGAGGGATGTGACAGATGGGTGATTACAGTCCGCAAATAAGAGAGCATTTTATCCTGCTCTCTTTTATGGCAGGAGACCTCTTGGTACAGGTCAAAGATAGAGAAAGCCTGAGAGCCAGCCAATTCCATGGCCTTTGTAAACTGTAATGGGAGTGGTGGAACTACTGCCGTGGTCTGAGGAGAGCCTGGACGGGCATGACTAGGTGAGCACCTGATGGTGGGGTGGAGTTTGACGTGGTTCCAATGAATACCAGGTGCTACTCCAGGATAGACCACAGACGTACGGCAACTGACCCCCAAGGGACTGGAAGCTGGAACACCCAGAAGGAGAGGACAGCTGATGCAGGGTCTAGCAGAAGCAGACTAGTACAGCATATCTACAAATTGGCACATCAAGAGCAGAAGGGTCCGGCTGATGTACAGACTGGTACTGCAAGTACATACTGGTACAGCAAGTACTGGCAGGTGCAGATGGGTTTGGATGATATACAGAATGGCACAGCTGGTACAGATGGGTCCGGCTGATATATAGTCTGGCACGGCTGGTGCTCGCAGGTCCGGCTGATATACAGATTGAAAAGGCAAGAACTGGCAAGGAGGTTAGGGACAGACAGATACTAGCGGGAACTGGCGGACTGGGACCTGAGAACTAGCAATTGTGTTTGGGAACAGACTAGCAACGTTGCACAGGCACCTCCATGCCAGAGGAAGCGCCTTAAATAGTAAGTGTCTCCCAGCCATTTAGGAGGGAGGGAGCGCGCCCTAAGCACAGTGCCCAGGGATCTGCGTGCCAAGCACGTACTGTGGGCAGCTGCTAACAAGGAAGGAGCAGGAAGTGCAGGATGGGGTCTGCTGCAGTGAGTGAGCCCATGTCCCTTGTGGGGGAGAAGGGCTGTGTGAAGGCACGCCGGCGCTACATCCAGCCAGTCTGTGCATTATGGTGTGATTTCGGTGCAATTTATGTGGTCGTCTGACTGCACCCTAAGACACGAGATGGGCGAGGTCAGTGATTGACAGCATCTTTTACCTGGGTAGACAGGGACATCATTGTAACAGTGGCAGCAGATTTATTAGCTGAGTATAGGCTCTTCATTATTTTATGCCTTTTTTTAATTTAAAAAGGTTTTTGAGGACTTATATTGATGACCTATCTGTTAGATGTGGGAGTCTAACACTTGGTATCACCAATCCATCAAAAATGGACTGTGACACTCAGGGCTTGGAGCACCATTTTAGTCATTTATAGGTCCCTTAGAAGTCAGATATAAGTACCTCCCTGTATATATTATATGTATATTTGTGTGTGTGTTAAATCTAGGGAGGTAGATTTAGTTATCTTTTGTAATTTTATACTTAGAGTTTTCTAAATAGTACGCCTTAGTAGCCTATGGTTTTTATGCACTTTTTCCACTTTTTCCTGACAAGTTTGACAACAGTTCCTAGTGATTTTCGTGTTGAACTGTACAGCTCCATTTTAAAAGAGAAAATAATAATAATGTGCCTAAAGGAAGGAAGTAGGAGCTACAGTGTGAAACATTCAAAATAAGCAGATAGCTGATATTGAAGGCTTGTATGACCGTTACACGTCTGTCCTGGCTCCAGTGTTGGGTTTTGCTTTTTCTCCCTATTACTGGCTCTACTGCATCTGGTATAACCGCATTTTTTTACCTGAATCATGTGTCAAGGTGAATCAAAGGGCTCATACTCACTTTTAGGATTCCTTCTTCCAATAGGTTACATTAGTGACCCAGTTTTCGGCTATTTTCATATTTCTCATTTCTGGAAGCCATTTATTACATAATTTAATCTGGGGTTTTATCAGCTACTTTTATTTGTTTTTCTGGTTTCTATAGCGCCACTGATTTCCACTGCGTTTTTCAGACATCATCATTTACTCAAATTAAGACCAAACAGGCAGAGAAATAAATCTGGAGAGAAGTTCTTGTATCATGTGTATAACAGCATTACAACATAGTAACAGAACATTTTGGATCTTTTTGTGACAGGTCCCCATCTCTGTTCAGATGCGACTAGAAGGGTTAGTCATCCGGCCTCGTACACAACACTGATGTGCAACATGAAAGTCGTTCAGGATTTGTGCTTGTAAATAGCCTGGTGGCTGACATAGTAATTTGTAGTTCAGAGCGGAGCAGCTGGCAGGCTCCCTCCCCGTACCTCCACCTCGCAAGCTGTCTTCCATTGCTGTGAGATGAAAGCACCATCTTAACTCTTCTTGCTTTTCACGCTTGGCATTCACAGCTATAGGAGCAAGTACACAGTGAAATATATTAGAAGTTTTTTTTTCACAAAAAAGCAGCAAAAGTTTTCTAATCCTGCCTTTCTTGACTGGCGGCGGTTTAAATGGCTTTTTTATTATTATTTATTTAGTACTAAAGTTTTGATTCTCAGTGCAGAGGAAATATGACCTACTTTACCAGGGATAATAGTTTGCACCCCCCCTCCAAATTTACTAAATTGAAATGGGTTACATGCCATGCCAAGGCAGATTTTCAGGGTTCTTACTTCTCAGATGGAAATAAACGAGTCAATAAGGCTACTTTCACACATCAGGTTTTCGCCGTCAGGCACAATCCGGCAAGTTTTGAAAAAACGGATCAGTTTTTTTCTCATAGAGTTGTATTAGCGCCGGATTGCACCTGATGGCCACACGTTTCATCTGTTTTATGCCGGATCCGTAAAAAAAAGCTGTTTCCGGCGGACGGAGAAAACGTACAAAGGAATGTTTTTTCCGTCCTGCGAAAAAACGCCCAGCGACAGTTCCAGCGATAAACGGATGAAACAGATGTGAAATGATGAATCCGGCCTCCGAATACGGTTTCTTATCACATTTTCCGCTCTGGTCTCTCTCTCTCCCCTGGAAGTCCAAACTCTATCCACATTGTTAATTAAAAAAAAAAAAACGGATCCAGCAAAAAAAACTGATCCGTTGCATCAGTTTTTCACAATTCGCTTTTTCAAAAATTCACCGGATCCTGCCTGACGGCGAAAAATGATGACGGCCTAAATGACTTCATAACACAGGTAGCT
The DNA here is from genome assembly GCF_051348905.1 of Ranitomeya variabilis. Taxonomy (NCBI): domain Eukaryota; kingdom Metazoa; phylum Chordata; class Amphibia; order Anura; family Dendrobatidae; genus Ranitomeya; species Ranitomeya variabilis. The sequence goes on along the minus strand of NC_135232.1, from coordinate 202,874,520 downwards.
ACAATACCTTCATAGTAGAGCCAGCCCTGTGCCCCATAAGAGCCAGTCACACTGCTCCAGTAACCGAGCCAGTCACAGTGACCCAGTACAGTGTATGATCGTGTCTCTGTAGCGCAGCCAACCACAGAGTGGTCAGACTATGGCCAGCCACAATACCCTCGTGACAGATCCCCATAATGGAACCAGTCATGGGGGGCCCCAAGGCAAAGTCAGTTACTGTGCCTCTATAACATAACTAGACACAGTACTTGCAAAATACAGCCTAATGCATTGTCCCCAACAAATGTATGATCACTGGGGGTCTAACTGCTGGGACCCCAACTGATCACTGTATCGGAGGGGGCTAAAGTGATCGCACAGCACTCGACCCAGTGCTATTCTAGTCTGCAATTATTTTCTCATGCCAGTTAAGCAAATTCATAAAAACTCATTCCCACTATTAATATAAAGATGCTGCAGAACTGCTTTTTTGGTGCATTTTTCCCCATATCTTTCTATAGGTAGCTTAGAAAAAATGTAAATAGCGTTCTTAGGTGTGGAATCGCAGCATTTATGCATTAAAAAACAGCACATTAAAACATTGTATTAAATCTACTTCAAAGGTACCTGAAAAGGTAAAGCAAAACTTAAAAATGGCAACAAAAATGCAATTAACAGAGCAGATTGCATTTTTTTGTGCGGACACATGTGGGTAAAACGCAGCAGATTTTCAACGCGTGGGAACATGGGATAAGAGTTGCATTCAACATATTTCACAACGAAATCACCGTGTCTGTAGTCACCAACAGCAAGTCACACTAATGTTTGTGATCGCGAGACTTGGTAAGACTTGCTGGCAAGTGACATTTGTTGCATTAGATTTGTCATAGATGTGGATGCCGTAGAGTTCTGTATTGTCCTACGATCTAATATGGGGACATAGTCTTTCTTAAGGCCGGCCTCACACTCAGCGTATGTAAATACGGTCCGTTTTTTACGGCCGTAATACACAGAAAAGTCCCCAAAATAGTGATCCGTATGTCATCCGTAGGAAGGGTGTGTCAGCGTATTTTGCGCATGGCATCCTCCGTATGTAATCCGTATGGCATCCGTACTGCGATATTTTCTCGCAGGCTTGCAAAACCGACATCTAATGGATTTATGTGCTCAAATGTTCGTTAAAACATATATACAGTATATGTTTATACAGTATATACAGTATATATACAGTATATGTCATTGAGACACATTTATATATATATATATATATATATTCTGTATTTATATTTAATTCAGCACGATATATGTGAAAAACCGGTAACTCAATTGCCGGCTTTTTCTTTCTCCTTCCCAAACCCGACATGATATGAGACATGGTTTACATACAGTAAACCATCTCATATCCCTTTTTTTTTGCATATTCCACACTACTAATGTTAGTAGTGTGTATGTGCAAAATGTGGCCGCTGTAGCTTGTAAAATAAAGGGTTAAATCGCGGAAAAAATTGGCGTGGGCTCCCGCGCAATTTTCTCCGCCAGAGTGGTAAAGTCAGTGACTGAGGGCAGATATTAATAGCCTAGAGAGGGTCCATGGTTATTGGCCCCCCCTGGCTACAAACATCTGCCCCCAGCCACCCCAGAAAAGGCACATCTGGAAGATGCGCCTATTCTGGCACTTGGCCACTCTCTTCCCACTCCCGTGTAGCGGTGGGATATGGGGTAATGAAGGGTTAATGTCACCTTGCTATTGTAAGGTGACATTAAGCCAGATTAATAATGGAGAGGCGTCAATTATGACACCTATCCATTATTAATCCAATAGTACGAAATGGTTAATAAAACACACACACATGATTACAAAGTATTTTAATGAAATAAAGACACAGGGTGTTGTAATATTTTATTAGACTCTTAATCCACCTGAAGACCCTCGTTCTGTAACAAAGTTAAAAAAACAAACAACAATATTCCATACCTTCCGTTGTTATGTCCCACGATGTAAATCCATCTGAAGGGGTTAAATCATTTTACAGCCAGGAGCTGTGCTAATGCACTCGCTCCTACCTGTAAACCCCCGGGTGCTGAATGGAAAGCTGGGTGATCTGTAGTTACCTTGAGTTGTGGTGAGGCGCCCTCTGCTGGATGTCCTCATATGAACTCGAGCGTGGGAACTTTTCCAAGGCTCCAGTTCATGAGGACATCCAGCAGAGGGCGCATCACCGCAACTCAAGGTAACTACAGATCACCCAGCTTTCCTTTCAGTACCCGGGGTTTACAGGCACGAGCGAGTGCATTAGCACAGCTCCTGGCTGTAAAATGATTTAACCCCTTCAGATGGATTTACATTGTGGGATATAACGACGGAAGGTATGGAATGTTGTTGTTTGTTTTTTTTACTTTGTTTCAGGACGATGGTCTTCAGGTGGATTAAGAGTCTAATAAAATATTATAACATGTGTCTTTATTTCATTAAAATACTTTGTAATAATGTGTGTGTGTGTTTTATTAACCATTTCGTACTATTGGATTAATAATGGATAGGTGTCATAATTGACGCCTCTCTATTATTAATCTGGCTTAATGTCACCTTACAATAGCAAGGTGACATTAACCCTTCATTACCCCATATCCCACCGCTACACGGGAGTGGGAAGAGAGTGGCCAAGTGCCAGAATAGGCGCATCTTCCAGATGTGCCTTTTCTGGGGTGGCTGGGGGGCAGATGTTTGTAGCCAGGGGGGGCCAATAACCATGGACCCTCTCTAGGCTATTAATATCTGCCCTCAGTCACTGGCTTTACCACTCTGGCGGAGAAAATTGCGCGGGAGTCCACGCAAATTTTTTCAGCAATTTAACCCTTTATTTTAGCAGCTACAGTGCCAAAATTTCGCACATACACACTACTAACATTAGTAGTGTGGAATATGCAAAAAAAAAGGGATATGAGATGGTTTACTGTATGTAAACCATGTCTCATATCCTGTCGGGTTTGGGAAGGAGAAATGAAAAGCCGGCAATTGGATTACCGGCTTTTCTCTCTAACACCGGTGCGTATTTCTCGCAGGTCACATTGCTGGTCCCTGTGTAATCCGTATTTTTCTCGCCCCCATAGACTTTCATTGGCGATTTTTTTGCGCAATACTGTGACAAACGCAGCATGCTGCGATTTTGTACGGCCGTACAAGACCGTATAATACGGATCAGTAAAATACGGCTGATAGGAGCTGGGACATAGGGAATCATTGGGCCGTGTGTTATGCGTATTTTACGGACGTAGTTTATGCCCTCATACGTCCGTAAAACTCGCTAGTGTGAGGCCGGCCTAACACGTACGACAGTCATCTTTGTCTAAACAGGACAACATTTCAGGTTTCGGAAAGCATCTATGTACAGATAAACCCTGCCGTGTAGTCTACTTTATAAGTGTTACTTTTCCATCTTTTGATGTGAAGCAGTGACATATCTATGCTTTTTTATTCCTTGCCGTTATAAAACCTAGAAAAAATGTTGCAATCAGCCTGAGCCATTTTATAAAGTGTGACCTACAGCTGTTCTCCCGTGTATGATTTCTATCTACACATTTGTCACGGAGAGCTGATCAATACAGTAAATAATAGGCGAGTATTGATATACCATAAAGAGGGAAAACTGGGAAGAAATAGCAAACTGCAGATATTATTGCAAGAAGTGGATCAGGGCCATCTTAAGAAAATGCAGTGATACGGCTTTGTTTTATAGAGTCTTTAGTCTTTTGTAGAGTTCAAAGCACGAATAATAGACATAAGTGTAGAAAAATAAAGCTTCTTCTTGCTGGAATCCATCCCTGTTTTCCTGAAAAGAAGCTATTAAAAAACTTTGTTGTAAATGTGACAAATGAAGATAAACGGACTCTCTCGCCGCATTTTAGCTAAACTATTAGTATGGTCATACAGGTTATAGAATGCTGAAAAAGTCCTATATGTGTGCCTCATATCATATGTCTTGTTGCTGAGAAATCCTACTGACAGATTCCCTTTAACCTCCCAATGAAAAGCCTAAAAGGGAATCTGTCAAGAGTATTTCACCCCCAAACTATTTTTAAGCTCATATAGACCTTTCAAAGGTCAAGTCCAGCGATACCTTTACACGAGCAGTCTGTTCCTCTATTACTGAGAAATCAGGGTTTTAATTTATATGCAAATGAGGCTAAAGAGCTATTTGTAGATCTGAAACCTCTGTCATCCAGTTCTATTCCAATATTGACAATATATAGAAAAAACGTTTGTTTATTTGCAGTGTTTTGTTTTATTTGATTTTGTATTGATAATGTAGCTGTTTCTTTTTTTTTTGACATTGTGTTTGTTTGTTTTTTATGTGCAATATTTTATGTATTTACATTTATTGGTCCGTTTTTTCTAATTTTTTAGTAAGGATAAAGGAGGTGATGTAACTCTTTCTATGTGGGGGAAGACGCTTTTTGGGCTCACTGCAGAGGTCGAAAGGGAAGGAGCGCCATTTGACTTTTTGAATGCAAAATTTGCTTGAATTATGAGGGGTCGCCATGTCGCATTGGAGAGCCTCTGATGTGCCGAAACAGTGTAAACCCCCCACAAATTACCTCATTTTGGAAACCGCACCCCTCAAGGATTTTAGGGGTATAGTGAGCATTTTGAACTCACTGGTGTGACACAGAATTTGATAACATTAGGTCGTCATTTTGAATATGTCGTCATTAGTATTGCGCACAAGAGTTCGCTACTACAGTTTGCATCAGGTGCTCGGGTATGCACCAAATATCACGGGTGCTCGAGTGACATGCTCGAATCCCTGCCCCAACATCCAAAGAGAACTAGGTGGGGATCCGTGCATACCAAACCACCTGATGACAACTCGAGTAGCGAGCATTTGCGCTCAACACTAGCAGTCATATTGTAATGCTTTTTTTTGTTTTTTTTTAAACGCAATTCTAACCACAACCCTAATTGTAACCCAACTGCAAAAAATAGAAAAAATATATATATTTTATCATTTTTATGTAAGGGGTTGACAAATGGGGGTTTAATTTACTATTTTTTTTTATTTTGATCACTCTGATAGGATATATCACGGTGATCAAAAGGAGCGCCAGGCCAGGGGATGGAGCAGGAGGGACCGGTGGATGGAGGAGGTACCGGATGGTCTACGGGGGGCATCATTTCTCTCTCCTCTGACATGTGTATCATGTCAGAGGAGAGAGAAAAAATTGAAACAACCAACACACTTTTTTTTTCGTGATCATCGTCATTGAAAATCCGGCTCTGATCTAGTTCTCTGTGGTTTGTGGTCCGTGTCTGAGCATGAGTTGTGGGCGTCTGTGGACACATAGTGAAATCCCATCCACTATGCTGTAACATCTGGCCGCTGCGGGTTGGATGCTGCACGAGTACACAGCGTCCAACCCGCAACGTATACTTACATTCGTTAACACAGCTGGCACTGGTGTGTAAGGAGCAAGCTCAGATCCTGAGTCCGCCCCATACACCTGCACCTGACCCATGATGTATATATATATATATATATATATATATATATATATATATATATATATATATATATATATATGCAATGTATGTTACACATCATTGACAGGTTACAGCATGAAATGTTGCTATATTTCTAGTACATGGTCACAACACCTGATGTCCTGTCCTGCTGCCTTCATCTGTCAGATTGGTGTCTGGTTTTCTTCTTCCCCAAAATACTCAAAGCAGAGGCATCAGGAACGCAATGGTAGACGGTTGCTTTAAGACTTAAATGATCAATCTTATGTGTGTTTCATAGACATATCGGACCCCCGTTTGATCCCCCCAGCCACTGTTCATGAATAAATATGGGTTGTATTCTTAACACTTAATACCAAGTGTTTCTTTCTCCCTCTTTGTGCTTCTAGTAAGAGGCGTTAATGGTGACTTAGCTGACCCCGCTCTTGTGAATGGAAATGAGAGAAACATTGGATATTTCTTATCTCTCGCCGCAGATATCCCAGGGAGAGTTAAATACTTTTTCTAATCTCTCTGAACTGTTATGATGAAAGTTGTTTTCCTACAAATCCATGATGTACTTCTCATCATACACAGCGTTTTGGAATGAAAATGCCGCCAATAATCCAAGAGCGCTTACAAATAACGCAAAGAGTTTTAGGGGCTGATAAGATCTATTAATTTGATTAAAAGCTATTTTTCACTGGGTTAATGGCGCATTTATTGCTGGCGTCCATGCTCAGTCATATGGCTAATGTGAGCTCGGAGAGGCGGGCAGACTGTGTATATATTCATCGCATACATTCATATCTCGCAATTAGAACGCCAGCTCACAGCAGCAAAGAAAATGGCGAGTTAGAAACATGAGTTCTACTGCCACCTAGTGACCCAGTGGGGTAGCTACATTACACAGCTTGCTGGGGTTTCAGCGAGGTAAAACCACATTTGTAGCATTTTACCAGAAAATAAAGATAAATATATTTTCCTTCATTTTACATCAAACTCTGCATGCATTTTCTTTTGTTTCTCCAGGTTTTTAAACAAAGTAAATCATATTCCCTTGTCCCTATGTGGCAGCAGAATAACAGGCTGCTGGTTATAGAGATTGTGTCTAATTAAAAAAAAAAGGTGTCATCTTTCACAGGAACTGTTTATTTTGTAAACTGTTAACTAAAAAAAATTCCCCAAAAAATACTGAATAACACGTATTTTCGAGATTGTATTATTATCATTACTACTAATAATGAAATTCTCACTGTTGCTTAACCTTACCGTCTGTTACTGCTCTATTTCTCTCTGAATAATTATGGACTTTTTAGTTACTGGATAATGCTATCAGTAAATTATACAGAAGGTATTGTAAACTTTATTTCTAGGATACAAAACCAGAAGAGACTGATGCTGGGAAAGAAATGCCTGGAGAAAGCGTACTGGAGGCGTCCTCTAAATCCGCACTGATCAGAATGGTGAGGCTTTACAACTTGTTCCTCTTCTCCAGATAAACCCATATGCAGAGCTGTGTGCAGGGGGCTGTACAGCTGCAGACGTAGCCCCCTGTGGCTGGGGAGCGTCAGGGACTCCTCCGCCGTTTATTAATGAGAATACTTCCATAATATGGCAGCCTCTGTATACTTCCATATGAAGTCACAGGCTTACAGAGGTATGGTCCGACTATGTAAAAGTCCACTGAAAGTTTATGATTAGTGATGAGCGAATATACTCGTTACTTGTGATTTCTCGAGCACGCTCGGGGGTCCTCCGAGTATTTTTTAGTGCTCGGAGATTTAGTTTTCATCACAACAGCTGAATGATTTATATCTGTTAGCAAGGCTAAGTACATGTGGGGGTTGCCTGGTTGCTAGGGAATCCCCACATGTACTTATGCTGGCTAACAGATGTGAATCATTTAGCTGCGGCAATAAAAACTAAATCTCCGAGCACTAAAAAATACTCGGAGGACCCCCGAGCATGCTCGAGAAATCTCAAGTAACGAGTATATTCGCTCATCACTAGTTATGATTAGAGTTGGGCGGATTGTTTTCTAGGACTAGCTAACTAGCTTTAGAACAGTACTTACAGGCTGTATTTGAAAGAGATTATAACAGCTCCACTCATTGATTCTTTACAAACACTTCACAATTTTATTAATTTCTGATGATTTGCTGTCATTTAAAAAATAGAAAGTCCACTGAAAGATTACTGTGAAAATGGCTTCCTATGGAGCAGTTATAGTGCACGGCCAATGCTGGTCCATATAGTCTACTCACTAATCATAGAGTTACTAGTGGCGTAACTTGAAGCTTTTGAATTCCAATGCAAAATCTCCAACAGGACCCCAACTATCATAGGTCTTTAATAGTAATAATATTTTCATATATTGGCTAAAGGGACCTTTTAGAGACTCCTCCACCAGAGGTTATTTTCAATGAAAGGATGTGTTACTAGTGTGATACATGTAACTAACACAGAACAGCAGAACTGAACTTTGTGTCATAACAAACACATTAACAGCTGCAGCTCTCACAGCTCTGCTGTATTGCATCAATATTACAACCCTGTCTACCTGTGATATCAAAACTGAGAGGAACCTGCAGATATGTCAGGTATAATCGCACACAGCTCTGCAGTGAGATCAGGACAGCAGACCGTGGCCATCACACATCACACTGGTAGTAATCATACTGGTAACTGGTAACATTCCCTCTGGAGGCAGATTCTCCTGCAGATCTGTGTCCGGCCCTTAGTCAATTCTCTCCCAGTTTTTTACCCATTCAAATGAGCAAGGAAAAAATACAAGAAAAAACGCTTCTGTAAACCTGACAAAAACGCACGTCTTTTTCATAGCATTTTTCTTCTCAAGGCTCTTGTTTTTAGTGCTAAATAATCAACTGCAAATTATAATGCAAGCACATAGCCTAAGAGGGAATTCATTAATATCCCATTTTTTGTACCCTTGACCAGAGTCTTCCTGAGTAAGATGCTTCAAATTAACTAGCCGGCATACACCTGTTAATAAGTTTGGCACATTTTTTGGCCACCATGCACCAGAATCAGAAAATGTTCTCCAGTCTTGGACTGAAGTACAGTACTGCTGTAATTTAGGCCACTTTTTATGGCCTAAAATTCTAACAAATCTGTCAGTCCATTTTTCGAAAGTTGTCAACAGCCCTTGAAAAATCACCATTTTTTGTGCAAATTAAAAAATGTTCTACTTTTCTTTGTCAATTCCCCAGCCGCCCACGCCCTATGTAAAGTCAAAACATGGTATAAAACTAGTGTGTCCACATATATTTGGGCAGAGCGTGTTTACATTTTTTCTCTGGTGTCTGACCGGGATCTAAGGGGTATCATTTCTCCTTGCGGAGACTGAAATGTCAAGCCTGACATGCCAAGGTGATTAGACTTTTAAGCCTCAATGCTCCTCTGGTGTGATATTGAAATGGTAGAGGAAAAATGATGGTGGAACTGATCGAATTATTTCTGTAGGATCGTTCTTTGCCATCCTGGTGCTCACTGGGAACGAACAGGATTTGGGCCCTTTGTGGTTCAATAGCTCATCATTATGCAGGGACCCCCGTACCTCTTTGGCCCCTGTGCGGTTGCACCGATGGTATGTCTGCCACTGGTGGTGTAGAATACAGTTTTATATCTGCTGACTGCAGCTTTTCTCTGTGGGTATTAGTGAGTGTGGCTAGATATAATGTGTGGGGATCGCAGTAACGTGACCGATACCATGAGTTTGTGTGATTTTTTTGTGTAAGTGAAGGAAGCTATGAAGTAATACAACAATGTTTGTGCACTAATGAAAGCCCCATTTCACTTCTTTTTACGGATATTTTTTTCTTGCAGAAATTCTGTATGCTCTTTCCTGCTTGTCATTTTTGCTGCTCTGTTATCAATGTCATTTGTCATAGAAAAGCCTCCAGGGAATCAAATTGCATTCCAGGCGGCTCTAACAGCAATACGGTTAATACACGATACAGCTAGCATTTATCTCTGATGGACAGTGATCATTGGCAATACCGACTGCCTATTCTCCCTGTTCTGTTTGCTTGATGCAGTGCTTAGTGGACTGCTAAGTGTTGGGACACATCCAGACACACATACATGATACAGGAGGTTCCAAACTCTATAATCTTTGAAAAAGAAATATTTCATTTTCTTAGGCTTCAATTCATCATTTGCATTCTGACTTTGTTTTTACATTCAAAACCTACAAGAAACAAAATGAGCAAAAACCCTGCTGTAACTAAATAATTAAAAAGCAAAAGTGCATTTAAATATCACAGGGTTTTAGTAATACTGTTTTTGATCAAAAATAGCTTAAAAGCCATCCCACTGTTGACAAGGTGACTCTGATCGGGACGGTCCTACACTGCCTAATATTAAAAACCTTACCATGTGTCAGAATGGATCTCAGGGTGTGAATAAGGGCAGACAAAAGGACCAGGTCCCAACCTATGGACACCAGCCTAGGGAAGCCTTTAAATGTAATTTCCTGCACAGGAGAGGGAGGCCACACCCCAGCTTGCACAGAATGCAAAAATACAAAGAAAAAACACAAAAATTGAACTTGGTTTAAGTTGTTACACATACAGCACAGAAATGCATGCTCACATTGGCCACAAAGCATACAAAACCTACAAGAAGCAAGATGAGCAAAAACTCTGCGGTAACTACCTTATTTTTTGCTTTATAAGACGCACCTGATTATAAGACGCACCCCCAAATTTGGTGATGAAAAAGACAAAAAAAAATGTAATGTTAAATGGGGGTCTGTCTTATAATACCAGTGTCCGTCTTACAAATCATATAAATGTCCCTCATCCTGGTTTCTATATAACCCCCATCCTGGCACATGGCCCCCCCTGTGCTGGCACATTGCCCCCCTGTGCTGCTGGCACACTGCCCCCATCTCATCCTAGATATGGCCCCCCATAACTATAAGCCCCCCTGCTGGCACGCACATGGCCCCCCAGTTGCTACATGCCCCCCTGCAGGCATGCACATGGCCCCCCAGTCACTACATGCCCCCCTGCAGGCACACACATAGCCCCCCAGTCACTACATGCCCCCCTGCAGGCACACACATGGCCCCCCCAGTCACTACATGCCCCCTGCAGGCACACACATGGCCCCCCGGTCACTACATGCCCCCTGCAGGCACTCACATGCCCCCCAGTCTCTACATGCCCCCCTGCAGGCACTCACATGCCCCCCAGTCTCTACATGCCCCCCTGCAGGCACACACATGGCCCCCCTAGTCACTACATGCCCCTGCAGGTACACACATATCCCCCCAGTCACTACATGCCCCCTGCAGGCACACACATGGCCCCCCAGTCACTACATGGCCCCCCCAGTCACTACATGCCCCCTGCAGGCACACACATGGCCCCCAGTCACTACATGCCCCCCTGCAGGCACACATGGCCCCCCAGTCACTCATTGCCCCCCTGCTGGCACACACATGGCCCCCCCAGTCACTACATTCCCCCTGCAGGCACACACATGGCCCCCCAGTCACTACATGCCCCCCTGCAGGCACACACATGGCCCCCAGTCAATACATGCCCCCCTGCATGCACACACATGGCCCCTCTAGTCACTACATGCCCCCCTGCAGGCACACACATGGCCCCCCAGTCACTACATGCCCCCCTGCAGGCACACACATGGCCTCCCAGTCATTACATGCCCCCCTTTAGGCACACACATGGCCCCCCCAGTCACTCCATGCCCTCCTGCTGGCAGGCACATGATAAAATAACAAACACTTAACTCACCGTCCGATGATAGCTCCATGCTTCCAGCTCCTCGGTTGCACTTCCTGTTTCCCAGGAATCAGATCGTGTGACCTGGGCACACAGTGATGACATCACTGTGCTATGCCGATCACATGATCGGATATGGGCACAGACACAGGAAGAGCCAAGGAGGAACTGGGAGCACGGAGCCATCATCGGAAGGTGAGTTAAGTGTTATTTTATCATGTGCGTGCCTGCAGGGGGGCATGTAGTGACTGGGGGGGCCATGTGTGTGCCTGCAGGGGGGGCATATTCATGATGGTAGGAGGGGAGTGCAGGCACATGTAATATGCACTGCTCCCCTGTCAAGCAACTCGGTGCGGTTTCAGCACCGAGGTGATGGACAGCGGGTGCAGTGAATATCACATGAGGCTAATGAGCGGGAGCACAGGACCTCTTTCTGTCTCTGCAGCCCCCAGCCTGCCCACTCCAGCCCCTGACACCACTTCAGAGCCACCTCCCCTCCTCTACAGCACATCACACAGATTCGGATTATAAGACGCACCCCCCACTTTCCCCAAAAATTTTGGGGAACAAAAGTGCATCTTATAATCCGAAAAATACGGTAAATAACTAGTTACTTATATGCTCATCTTGTTTCTTGTAGGTTTTGTATGCTTTATGGCCAATGTGAACATGTGTTTCTGTGCCTCATGCATACCAACTTAAACCAAGCTAAATTTTTGTGTTTTTTTTGTTTTTACATTGGCAGATCTTGCTCCAAATTTATCAAAATGGCGCACGATGCTTAAAAAATTTGGACCAAATGCAAAGATCCTTTTTTTGCACTTTTTTTTTTTTTTTTTTTTATAAAAAGCTGCATGACCTTTTCAACAATCTTTACAATGCCGCATGTTAGTCTTTAACTCCAGAAAAATAGACAGCTTTTTCTACTTTATCAAATGATGAATTAGCCATGAATATCTGGATAACCAAAACCACACTAACAAAGCAAACATAAAAAAAAATTAAAAATGGTGCAAAAGCCATAATGAATTTGGCAAAAAAAATGAAAATACCTAAAAATCAAATTAGTTCAAAATGTTATGAGGACTTCTCCACAGTTGCACTTTTTCCCTGGAATTTTCTCATCCTTTTATGCAAACATGTCACCAGACCACTTCACCACAGATAACATATGCTGCATATTATATTGCATATGATCACGGCCTAAGTCTACAGCCACACTATCACACTATCGGTATTTTGTCAGTATTGTACCTCAGTATTTGTAAGCCAAAACCAGGAGTTGGTGAACAATTGAGAACTGATGACATGTTTTTATTCTACTTTTCTTCTGATTGTCCCACGCATGATTTTGGCTTACAACACTGATGTAAAATACTGACCAAATACTGAACGTGTGAACGTGTCCATATAATATTCCATTGAATGAAACCTGTCACAATTTCTTGTTGTTTTGCAAATTCATGAGAAGACAGAGGTTTTTACGGCGTACACCTATCTGGGTTCATTCACTCTATGACTAACGTCTTAAGCCCTTATGCTACATTCACACGATTGGTGAGTTATTGATATTGCAGATTTTCTGCACCCAGTAAGTAAAATGGGTTACTTGCATGTTTTCGAAAATACGCAATGTAAAAAACTCATCTTGGGGAACATAGCTTGAAAGGTTTTTCCCTTTTAGTATATGAATGTCCCCAGTTGTAAGCTATTGTAAAGAAACACTACGCTGTACTTGAGTCCCGAGTCCCCTTGTCTCTGCCGATTCTCCAGTGTCTTATCAACGTCCATTGATAGCCAATCTGTATGCTCAGTGGCTCTGAAGGGGGCAATCCATATATATATATGTATATTGGCAGAACGGCTGAGCTCACTCATTGGCTGTCGATGTGATAGTGCCGCAGCCAATGCCAGACACCATGATCAGCAGCGGACACTGGGTGTTGGAACCAAGGGAGGTGAGAAAAGCGCCGTTCATTTTATTATAATAACCTGCAACCAGGGACATTAATTTACTGAGAGGGAGCAACCTCTTTAACCTTTTTGAATGCATTAGTTTTTCTTGCAATACCCATTTACCTGCATATATGCATTCCATACATTCTTGCACACAGAGTTTGAGCAACGCCAGACTTTTTGCACTGCTCATCTCAGGAAATCTTGATCCAAGAGAAAAGGAAAGGAGGGGCAAATCTGTAATTTGAAAAGAAAAATGCACAAGAAATCCTCCAAAACCAGTCCATGAGAATCAAGCCATGGAAATGAACTGTGCACACTGCTTACAATATGCATTCGGTTCGTGTTGTGCTATGATGTGTGGTAAGATTTCATGTGCAAAACATGGAAGATTTTATTTTTCCCACACATTCATTTAGAAGGTTTGAGAAAAAAAATGTTGGCATGTTTGAGAGGGACAGTTCGCTTAACAGCATGCGGTTACACAACGCTTCCCATGTGCACAAATCTAAAATCTCTTGTCTATTTTTCACGTTTTAGATATTTTCATTTTTAAGCTCTAGTTTCCTTTCTTTTTTTTAAGACTGAGTCTACCGACCCCTCTGTGTATCTGAGGCATAGAAAAAAGGACACGAGCAGCTTTAATAAAGAGCTCAGCCACACCAGGTAACGTATGTAGAAATGTCTCCCAGTGGGGTATTATGTACCGCTACCTTCATAGTTCATTGTTATATATGTTAGTTACACGGTGTTTGGTTTTTCCTATATCTTTCACAGCGTGCCAGAACAATCATCAAACACGTCTACTTTTTCTAAAAGAGAAATTTCATCAAAGCACTTTCTAAATTAAGCTCATTACTATAAACTCTTAACTTTTATGAACAGTACAGTTTATGCTGTACCATTCTATGCAGACACACTGCCATAGACACACAGACAAAGGACCACTTGTCGTCTACACCGTGTGGTTTAATCTAAAAGGCGTATTCCCATCTCCAAGATCCTCTCCCAATATGTAGTAGATGTACTAATAATAATATTAGCAAATACCTCCAATTAGAAAAGTAGTATAGTTTTTTTGATTCGCTATGTCTCTTTCCTCATGTGCATGCATTGCAAGATCTTAGGTATCCATGGTTACGACCACTAATATAGTGACAGCTAGATGCTAGTGGTCGTACTCATGGATACGTAAGGTCCTGCAATGCCTGCACATAAGTTTGATCCAACACTCCGATCAAGATGAAGCAAATCTGCGTGGTTTTGTGCCGATCACTTAGTCTGAGATAAAAATCGTACATGTGAACTACTCCAAAGACTATCATAGGTATGAGTGCTATGAATGAAAAACACAAATAGCACTCATATGGGAAAAACTGACGTGAATGAGTCCTAAAATGAATGTGTTCAAATCTGATGTAACTACAGCACAAATGCAAACAAACATTACGTTTTCCTACATATACAAATCTGAGGTTCTTAGCACATATTTCGATCAAACTTTGTGTGCCCACCTGCCACAGGAACACATCATTCATATGGGATCCTAGAATATACACGAGGAAATTTAACTCTCTTCTTTGAACTTAGGCCAATAAAATAATCTGAGGAAATATAGAAACCAGCTTTATTCCATAAAGGTTAAAAATAGTCTTGAACAGACCAGAGGAGTGCATGATCGAGACGTAGGAAGTCACCATCCTAACAGCTCAGCTTGTTAGAGTAAGGTGGTATTAGTCTTTTTATTCTTTTTCATTTGCATCATATATATTATAATAAGCCCTAGAGATATCACACGCCAAAGATTAGTGGAAGTAAACATCTGGTACGTTTAGATACAAATTTTTCACCAAAGAATCTGTAGAAAAATTTGCTTGTCATAGATTTTGTACAGATTTTCTCACATCAAGCCAGATATGTCACTCAAAGAAAGGATCACCAAGCTACTGTATGACTTGCCTAATTTGGACACATCATATGAAGAGAGCTATCATTGGAGAAGGACACCATGGTCGGAAGAATAGAAGGAACAAGGCAAAGAGAAAGACCAGCAACGCGAAGTTTGATACTATCAAGATAACGGCAGAGAAGACACTGTAATAATTTCTTTATTTAATCATGGAACAAGAGCTTCAGTGGGAGGATAGTGGAGGACTTCTGTGAATGATGACCGTTTCGCGCCATGTGCGCGAAACAGCCGTCGTTCACAGTAGTTCTCCACTGTTCTCCTGCTGAAGCTCTTGTTCCATAATTAAATAAAGGAAAGCTTTCAATCGAAGGGTGAGTGCTACCTTTTTTTTACTTTTGAGTTTACAATCACAAATGCTTCTTTTTGATATGATCCTGTACTCCGATGGCTGATTGTGTTTTGCTGACAGGCGAAATAGGTCAGTTATAGCTGCTTCAGCCATGGATTAAGTGCCGGTAATCTCTCTTCCATACATGTTTTCACTATAATAATTTCCTATTGCAAGGGAAAGGGCTGCAGATTGTGGTTCACTGCATTTTGTTGCAGATTTTTTTTAGTTTTGCTTACTGAGCCTATCTGGAATATGTAAACAAAACAAAAAAAAATGAATAGCTTAATAAGTCAATATGTCACGGCATAGAAATTATATATTTTATTGATCAAAAGAATTGGTGTGCAGTGAACATAACAATAAGAAGAGGGTACACATCAAAAAGATTAAGATTTTTTTTTTTACAAAGTTTGTGTATAGACAATATTGGGGGCGAAGGGAACTTGTTGTGTTATACAGTACATACAGCCGAAGATAGCTAATGGTAGGCTGTACACGAATGAGCTAGAGAACGAGCTATAATATAGTAAATGTAGACCGCATAATGCAAATACAAACTGTAATGATAAAGACCAAAAAAAAACAATAATGATTTTATAAGAGAGTGGAAGTATCACATAGAGTAGTACAAATAGTTGGTCGAAATGTACAATATAATGGGTAATATGTTCAGATATGGCAGGGACTCCCTTGAGATGTGCCCACCCCCATGCACATTTCAGAATTGCCTTTTTAGTTTAGATGAGCTTATCTGGACAATCTACACAAACCCTAGCATTACCTCATGCATGGCCGAGATCTTACTATAAAGAGGACATGTCAATTCTCCGAACCTGTCTGTCCTTACAGAGATGATCAAAAAGTTTCACCCTTTCCTGCCTGGTTCGACATCTTTGGTATGCAGTGGCGTCTGGATCAGGGTGGTGCAAAAGTCTTGGCCGAAAGTGGAGATACACTGGTGTGATCCAGAAAACAATTATACAGTATACGCATTATTGGAGAAATATAATCTGATGGGCAGTTAGTTAGCTAGAGATCCCAGTATGCTATGCAACATATTACAATAAATTGTAACAAAATCAACTGTGCATATATCTGCACACAGACTAGCAGTATATATCCATTCCCATAGTTTACAACTAAAGTGTACAAGCACCGTCGCAATCTTTTCGTTAATAGATACTAATATTTTGGGGCCTTTGTACTCTTTATTTTATTAAAGCCGAGAAAGTCATTTACCGAAAATGTCAAGGGTTTCTGGCTTTTAACAAAGTCTGTTTGTCTTTTAAGTTGATTGGCCTTTTTAGCTGAGGGTGTTTCATCCTTTGCATAGTGATTTTGGTTGATAGAGAAATAATTATAAAGGGTGATTTGCCTAAGGGAAACATTTTAAAGTCAGTTTTGGCATTTAAAGTCTCCCCTCCCAACTAGGATAACTACTAAAAAATATCGCAAAAATGGAAAAGCTCTAAATAACGAAGACTAGACCATCCAGAATAGCTAGATACATAAAAAATGTGAGGCACTTACAGAGCTGACATTGTTTTATCAAAAAGCTTAAAGTCTATCCAACCAAGATAGGGTGATCTCAATATAGATAATCCCTATCTCCAATGAGTCACCCTCTCCATGTGCCCACAGTTAGGGACCATCCATATTGAGGTCACCTTGGCTTTGTTTGATGACTTTTACGCCCATACTATTTGATTAGGTGTGCTGCCCATTTTTTGTGATACTTTTTGAATTTTGTGTACTTTTACATTGTTTTGTTTTTAATTTGAATTTATGAACTTGCTGGTCAATGAGGACTTTTGAGATTGGTAGCGATCTTGGAAATTTTGGTCAAAATATCGACTGATACCTCTGGCATTTTGAACATTTTATTTATCTAATTACATATTTTTTCAATTCTATGCAGTTGGGCCGTTTGGTGTTGACTGTCTGGTCTAATAGTGTGGGCATGACTAATAGCCTGTAAGTCAGTCACTGTACACTACACGTATCTGCGTGACTGGCGCCCTGTACAAGCCTTATCCATATGCATTTAGGATACTAGGCAACCACCCCTCATGGATGATAGGTGTATGAGTGGTTCAGTAGCGTAGGTACCAGGTGGGTAGAGGGGGCTGTCACCTCGGGCCCCGTGCTCTGAGGGGGCCCACCCATTGCTAGGCTACAGTAACTGTATCAGCGTGCGCAGCATGTAGATACAGTTAGATTCTCCCTGCACTACCGTAAAATGTTTCTCCTTGCACTGCCACCCGGTCGCTATGGGGCCCCTGAGCAAGCGGGATGGCCGGTGCCAGCATTTGGTCCCTGGCACCTGCTGTGGGCCCCCCCTCATCATTGCAGGTTCAACTGTGTCAGCTACATGCCGATACTGCTGACCGCATTGATGAGAGAAGGAGCGTTATGCTCCCTTTTCCCATCATCCGCCTGTCAGCATCTGATGTCCCTGACGCAGACACTGACAGCAGGCGCGATGACGTCACTATTCGGCACTTGCTGTCCGGAGATGTGCGGGAGCTTGGAACAGTGGAGGAACCAGAAGGAAGAGAGGTGAGTATTGTATTTATTAATTTTTTATGGAGGTACATTATACTATAGAGACCTAAGTGGTTACGTTTATTAGAGTCTGCCTATGGGGGGCTGCATTATATTAGAGTCTGCTTATAGGGGGTTGCATTATATTAGAGTCTGCCTATGGGGGGCTGCATTATATTTGAGTCTGCCTATGGGGGGCTCTGTTATACTATACAGTTTGCCTGTGGGGGCTGCATTATATTAGAATCTGATTATATTTGAGTCTTCCTATGGGGGGACTGCACTGTACTATAGAATCTGCCTATGAGGGTTTTGCACTATACTATAGAGTCTGCCTATTGGGGGTGCATTATACCATATAGAGTCTACTTATGGGGGTGCATTATTCTATATAGAGTCTGCTTATAGGGGGGTGCATTATACTATATATTAAGTTTGCCTATGGGGACTGCATTATACTATAGAGTGTGCCTGTTGGGAGTGCATTATACTACAGAGTCTGCCAATGGGGAGTGCATTATACTACAGAGTCTGCCTATGGGAAGTGCATTATACTACAGAGTCTGCCTATGGGGAGTGCATCATACTATATAGAGTCTGCCTATGGGAAGTGAATTATACTGTATAGAGTCTATATATGGGGAGTGCATTATATAATATAGAGGCCTATGAGGAGTGCATTAAACTATATGGAGGCCTAATGGGAGTGCATTATACTATATTGAGGACTATCTGGTGTATTATACTATATGGAGGCCATCTAGGGGGGCATCATTCAGAGTGGAGATTACAGTGACGGGGTCATCATACAGTGTTGGAGCCATCAGACAGTTTGGGAGATACTAAGAGGTCAGTATATATACAGTGAGGGGGCATTATACTGTGTATAGAGTAGCTGTACAGGGGGGAGACTCGGGACTTTATTAAATGTAAAGTGGACACTTATTGTTACAGGGGAACTCAGGTTACTGTGACTGTCAAAGGGGCAAACAGGTCACTATTACTTTCTAGGGGACAAAATGTGGGCACTTGCACCCGGCATTACGATATTCTAGAGGGTTCTGTCACCGTCCAAGTATTCAACATTTTTATAATTTATCTAGGTACGGGAACTGAAGGTAAGCTAATCTAATTTGCAGATGATGCAAAGCTAGGAGGGATAACACTAGAGAAGACAGAAAGCATTCAGAAGGCTCTAGATAAGCTTAAATAATGGACAACATCTAATAGAATAGTATTTAACATGGAAAAATGCAAGATTCTACATTTGGGCAAGAAAAACAAAAATTAAATCTACAGAATGTGAAGAATAGACTAAGCAAAAACACGTGTGAAAAAGACTTGGGTATACTAATAGATTACAGAGTTCACGAGTCAAAAGTGTGATGTAGCAGCAAAAAAGCAGTTCTCAGATGTATTAAGAGAATCATATAGTCTAGATCCCATGAAGTAATTATTCCCCTCTACTCCTCCTTGGTCAGGCCTTATCTGGAATACTGTGTCCAGTTCGGGGCACCATGTTTAAAAAAGACATTGAAAATCTGGAGCAAGTTCAGAGAAGAGCTACCAGAATGGTGAGCAGACTTGAAAATATGTCCTACAAGGATCAATTAAAGGATCTGGGAATGTTTAGCTTGCAAAAAAAGAAGACGAAGAGGAGACTTCACAGCTGTCCACAAATATCTGAAGGGATGTCACAGTGTAGAGAGATCATCCTTATTATCATTTGCACATGGACAAGACGAGAAGCATTGGAATGAAACTGAAAGGGAGAAGATACAGATTTGATATTAGAAAAAACTTTTTGACAGTGAGGGTGATCAATGAGTGGAACAGACTACCATGAGAGGTGGTGAGTTCTCATTCAATGAAAGTCTTCAAACAGAGGCTCTACCTGAGATCAGTGAATCCTGCGCTGCATTGAGCATTGGGTTGGATACAAAAATATTTGAGGTCCCTTCCAACTCTAACATTCCATGTTTCTATGATCAGAACAATTGAAAAAATCTTCCACTTGTGTGTTGGAGTTTTCATACCAAAAAGTGGGGATACAATTCACCTTCTAATTATAAAGGGAATATGTCATCAAATTTTTGCTTGGACTGCATGGCTGCAGACTTGCTTTAGGCAGGTAGGCAGCAGGGAGCCAACCATCAGTCAGCATGACATCAGCAGTAACGTCCCGTCAACAGAGCAGAGTGGAAGAGAAGAAGCTGCTCTGTCGATGTGATGTTGCCAGAAGCCGCATAATCACTGCAGGAGATTGCTATGTGCAAGCAGAGATCGGCATTGGGTGCAACAAGCAGGTAGTTAGCAACCAAATAAACTCTTTAAGTCCCATCTTTTCCCGTATAGTTATCAAGTTAGAAAATAAAAATTGAAGCAAATGTTCTAAAACAAACAAAATAAACACTACAAACTTCTTTACCCTGCTGATCTAACATTGTTTCTGCAGTAGTCTTCCCTGTTTTTGCTAGCAGTGAGCTAGTGATCAGTGCAGCGAATCCATGGTCTTGGCCATCACTTGTCCTCCTATTCTGGCACCACTGCCTGTACTGAGCGATGATGTCGGTATGATGACGATGAAGAAATGTGGGGTGTTGTGTTATATATAAAATTACAAAAGTGGTTAGGATGTAAGGATAGATAGAAAATGCATTTTAGATGCCAGACAGCCCCTTTTAATGTTATAATATTTTATTATACAACCCCTGGCAAAAATTATGGAATCACCGGCCTTGCAGGATATTCATTCAGATCAATGTTCAAAGCAGATCACAGACATGGCACAAACCTAAAGTAATTTCAAATGGCAACTTTCTGGCTTTAAGAAACACTAAAAGAAATCAAGAACAAAAAATTTGGTATTCAGTAATGGTTACCTTTTTTAAGCATAGGGGAAAAATTATGGAATCACTCAATTCTGAGGAAAAAATTATGGAGTCACCCTGTAAATTTTCATATCCAAAAATAACACCTGCATCAAATTAGATCTGCTCGTTAGTCTGCATCTAAAAAGAAGTGATCACACCTTGGAGAGCTGTTGCACCAAGTGGACTGACATGAATCATTGCACCAACACGAGAGATGTCAATTGAAACAAAGGAGAGGATTATCAAACTCTTAAAAGAGGGTAAATCATCACACAATGTTGCAAAAGATGTTGGTTGTTGACAGTCAGCTGTGTCTAAAATCTGGACCAAATACAAACAACATGGGAAGGTTGTTAAAGGCAAACATACTGGTAGACCAAGGAAGACATCAAAGAATCAAGACCAGAAACTTCAAGCAATATGTTTGCAAAACAGGAAATGCACAGCAAAACAAATGAGGAATGAATGGGTGGAACCTGGAGTCAACGTCTGTGACCGAACTGTAAGAAACCGCCTAAAGGAAATGAGATTTGCATTCAGAAAAGCTAAACGAAAGCCATCATTAACACATAAACAGAAAAAAACAAGGTTACAATGGGCTAAGGAAAAGCAATCGTGGACTGTGCATGACTGGATGAAAGTCATATTCAGTGATGAATCGCGAATCTGCATTGGGCAAGGTGATGATGCTGGAACTTTTGTTTGGTGCCATTCCAATGAGATTTATAAAGATGACTGCCTGAAGTGAACATGCAAATTTCCACAGTCATTGATGATATGGGGCTGCATGTCAGGTAAAGGCACTGAGGAGATGGCTGTCATTACATCTTCAATAAATGCACAAGTTTATGTTGATATTTTGGACACTTTTCTTATCCCATCAATTGAAAGGATGTTTGGGGATGATGAAATCATTTTTCAAGATGATAATGCATCCTGCCATAGAGCAAAAACTGTGAAAACATTCCTTGAAAAAAGACACATAAGCGCCCTCTCTCCTCTTGAAGTGGGCGTAACGCTACTCATACCACACAGGGTGAGGGTAAACTGTGTGGAAATACTTTACTGAACCACAAACCAGGTCGATAACACATAGAACAGTCTCAGCAAGAGACCCAAGATGGTGCCTATTGCGGAGTCTCACCCTTCCGCTGACTCGCTGAGATAATAGCAGCTGTTACTTCAGATCTTCCAGGTTCAAATACCCCACCTGTGGCACGCACACAGAGGAGGTAACAACAAGCATATGAAGATGACAGTCCTTTCAGGTACAAGGCCAGTTGACCAGAGGGTCATAACCTGTCTTCTACGAACATCTCCATGGAGCCAAGCGACTGATAGTTCCCAGTCCTGGCTTTCTCCAAACGTATCCATGGTTCAGCTATGGTCAGTGAAGCAAATCTGTATTCTTCCAGCTAGGGCCAAGGTCCCCTAAGCTGGCATCCTATAGAATGACAAATCTGTGTCCATCGTGATGGAGCCATTATGTATTGGCTGCTGTCCTGTAGATACTCTCTGGATGTCTCTGCTGAATCTCTGGCTGTGTCTGTCTCCTACAGAGGCAAATACACTTTTTATGACTAACAAGTGTCAATCCAGCAGTCACAAATGAGGGGAAGAATAGTGAAAGCCAACTCACATTGTTTGATTATTTAATCTATTTGCATAGTTTTTCCTCCTCTGTTTATAATGCCAACAAACTGGCTGGTATGGACAATGTATAATTAGCATATCAGCAAACATCACTAGTCATCAAGGATAAGAGCACAATTTGTTACATCAAATGTCAACTTATAAGTCAATATTACAAGCTTACACAATCAAAAGTCTGTTTTCTTGACCCACCAGAAAGAAACACACAAATTCAAAAATCAGCATTTAAATAAGTCTGTTGTTTCTGGCTTGCGAAAAATAGACGTCTGGTTAATTAAGATACGATGCTGTGTCTCCACAACTACCCCGTGGTATATTTGCCTTCAGTATTTAATTGCTCTCTCATTTACATGTTCTAAGCTTTCCCTTGTAATTCAAGTGACCAATGTCTTATTTCTGAGCAGAAATGCTGGATCATCAATCAGTTTCTTGTAGGACAGCTGGCACCTGTCCTGTGAGAAAGACCAGCCACTTGGAAGACTGCTTACTTGCTATGAGTAACTAAATGATGTAGAGCTGATGTAGAAACACAAGGAACTGACCACACATTTTGTCAATAAATGTTCTGTTCTGGATTTTGCGGAGACTGGAGCAGACAGTAAATTCATGTTACTTTGCAAAACATTTGATTTTAATTCTCATAACGTAATTGAAGCCTAATTATACTAAGGGGCACTCTATTTTTCACTAAGAGTACCTGACTCACTCGTGCTTCTAATGTTGTCATATCAGTTGCCAAGGAGACCCAAAAAAATCATTGCAATTTTGCTGGAAGGCAAAAATCAATTTACTCCAAACATTTTTTACAATTATTTTCTCTATTTTATACTCAAAGGACAGTGTTCTTATACTGGGACCAGTGACTCACATTAATTAGACAGCAATTGTAGCAAGATATACGTAATGAACTGCACAATTCTATGAGCCATATTGTGTATTTTACGTGGGATAATGAATGACAACTGCTGTTTGTCTATAGATCAGGTAAGAGTATAACATTTCAACTGCTCTTCAATTTAGTTGTATTATCAGCATGTCAAGGAAAATCCTAAGTAATAAAAATGCATCTGAAAACTATAGATTTTTTACCTCTCAGTTTCCATCATAGTTTCAGTAATGGATGTAAGTAGTATTTTACATGATTAACCCCTTAGTGACTGAGCCAATTTTGACAGTAATGACCAAGCCAAATTTTACTATTCTGACCAGTGTCAATTTATGTGGTTATAACTCTGGAATGCTTTAACGGATCTCACAGATTCTGAGACTGTTTTCGTGACATATCTTTGCACCGTCAAGGTTGAAAACCAATTATCCCCCTGACATGGATTATTGCTTGGGACACAACGCCGGACAGGTATGGTATATTGTTGTTTTTTATTTTACTTTTATTGCTGGAGATCGAGGGCTTCGCTGGAATTAGGCGTAATAATAAAAAAGGAAAACTGTGTTTAGTGTTATTTCAAATAAAAGACTTTATTCTTGATGTGTCTTTATTTACCATACAACTATAGGATTAGTAATGGATTGGTGTCTTATAGACGCTTCTCCATTACTAAGCTGTGGGCTTAATGTCACCTGACTATATAAAGATGACATCAACTCGACAACTATTACCCCACTTGCCACCGCTACAGGGCAAGTGGGAAGAGCTGGGCAAAGTGACAGAATTGGCGCATCTAATAGATGTGCCTTTTCTGGGCATCTGGGGGGGGTCAATATCCATGGCCCCTTACCAGCCTGAGAATACCAGCCCCCAGCTGTGAGCTTTAGCAAGGCTGGTTGTCAAAAATGGAGGGGACCACACACCGTTTTTTTAAATTATTCATTTAAATAATTAAAAAATATGGCCTGGGGACCCCCTCTATTCTTGAAATCCAACCTTGCTGAAGCTGAAATGATTTTTGGACGCTTTTTAATTTCTGACAGGGCAGCACGTGTATCTCTCTTCTATCCCACAATAAATGCAAGGAGAGAAGAGAGAGGCACAGCCCAAGCGCTGCGATATTTCCAAATATTAGGGGCTTTTGATCACTGTGATAGGGTCTATCACAGTAATAAAAAGCCAGCAGCCAATGAGAATATTCTTGGTTGCTGGGTGCAGGCAGGCAGATCTTGGCAGGGGCACTGCGCTTGCGCCAGCCATTTTATTTCTGAAGAAGGAAGGAGGGGACTGGGGGACAGGAGATCACTTATCTGGTACCTAAGGTACCATGGGGAGCTTGGGCGATCCCATTTCTCTCCTCACTGATGTGTCAGATCATATCAGAGAAGAGACTAATGGATTTTAAATCAGCCTTTTTTATGTGATTGCCATTATTCTGTGAATAACGGCTTTTATGTGACTGGGGATGGTAAAAACCGACCAGAATCATGTTCTCTGGAGTCTCAGCAACTCCATCGGTGCTGAGGTATAAGGCCACTTAATTGCCACCGTTAAAAGGCGTATCAGCGGTGGTTAAGGGGGTTGTCCAAGACTATTTTTTTTTGCTGTGGGCAATTGCTTGTCAGATTTTAGGCCTATAGTAAAATAATAATCCTGATCAATCTCTTTAAAAATGTAAAATACTACTTACATCCATTAATGAAACTGACAGGCAGGTAGTTTATAACAGAGGCAACTGCCTGCCTGTTCTACCCGATGCCAGCTCAGAGCAGTCACTGGCCACTCCGGCTGGCGATTCAGCTGCTCCAGCACGTTGGTTCTTGTATACAGGGGTGTTCACATGGGATGTTTTGAGAGAGTGCTGGCCAACCTGCCTAATCCAATAGTATAGGTGTGACTAATAGGCTGAGAACCAGACACTATGCATTACCTACATTGAACAGCGCCCTGTACAGGCCTCTATTGTGCAAATGTATACTAAGCAGTCACCCCCTCCATGAACTGGTAGGTTGTGAGTGCTGTCTATTTAGTATTTTGCACCTGTGTTTTGCAACATCTTTGCTATATGGGTTGGCTGCATCCTGTAGTGCATTTGTTCAGAGCCCTGGGCAGGTAAGCGGTGCTGCCCTTTTTCAGCTGTACTTTTGGAGGAATTTTAGTCCTCTTTTTTGGCTTTGCTATTAAGTCCACATCAATAGAGCAGTTCTTCTTTCGGGCTGCTCTGTCGACAGAGCGTGACTGCCGACATCCTGCTGATTGACAACTGGCTTCTCCTAGCTAGACAGCAGGGAGCTGGCTGTCAACCAGCATGACGTAAGCAGTCACACCATGTCAGCAAAGCAGAGCAAAAGAGAAGCCACTGCTCTGTTGACACGACATCAGCTGAAATCGCTGAAGTGACGGCAGGAGCATTTTGTGACCAATCTGTACCTGCCTTTAAATTATTAGGCCCCTGATAAAAAAAAATTAAATAGTCCTGGATAACCCATTTTAGAGTCTGTCAGCCCACACTGATATTTTTTCAATTATTGTTTTTTATACCATTTAATGGAAAACAAAAAAATTAATCCACCAGTCACAAAACAATCAAGAGAATGAAAACTTTAAAATGATATATAAAAGGAGTATATGTGTATTCACTGTGTGACTATATCTTGATTCTCTGTTGTATTGATTATATAATGATTATTATATAATGATTGCAATGGATTCATATGAATATAGATAGATTGTTTCCAGGGCTGAAATGATGCACAAGTTAATGCAGTCCATTCTTACTTTAAAGTCTGTAAAGACTTTTCTAGGTTACTTTAAGGCAGTTGCTATTGCTTAGCTTGCAGCTATCAAGACTTTCATAAAATTATTTAGGCTATGTTCCCACATTACATAAATACTGATTATTATTTTTTTCACTGTATTTGTTTGTGTAAATAAAATCTGCCATATTTAACTGTCCAAGCAAAGTGGATCTGATTTCATTGAAACTTACCATTAGGACAAGAATTATTTTAACAATCACGCATGTTTTAACATTTTATGGTGCGAGGCTGCAGGCCATGGGCTTTTGGTAAATGTCGGCTGTGAGCAGAGGCCCCGCAATTCCCCTTAATTTCCCTGCAGTGAGCACACATTGAGAGCCCAGTATCCAGGTCACCCCCTTGCCCCTCTCCTGCCTCCCAGCCTTCTGCAGCAGCAACTCTGCCTCCTGTGACAATGCTCCACTGCAGCTGGTAAGCTACATTCGTATTATAAGACATGTGTGTCTTAAATCCGAAAAATACTGTAAGTGCACAAATATCTCAAAAGTTCTTTTATGGGCTGCAAGGGCTATTCCCTATTTTATCCATCATCAATTAAGCAGGTAAAAGATGTGGCGCTGATTCCAGGTGTGGTTTTTGCATTTAGAAGCTGTTGCTGTGAACTCACAACATGCGGTCAAAGGAGCTCTCAATGAAAGAGAAACATATCATCATTAGGCTGAAATGGAAGAGAAACTGACCATCATTATGCTGAAAAAAAAGAAGAAAACCATCAAAGAGATAGAAGGAATGTTAGGAGTGGCCAAATCAACAGTTTGGTACATTCTGTAGGGCTTTATCCCCTTTGCACCAGTCTGTCATTGTCAGTTTGCTCACTGTAATTTATATTTGTATTTTGTATGTAACTTTCTTTCATGTACTTCACCATGCAATCAATAGTTCTCTAAAAATAAATAATAATAATTCTATAAAAAAAACGCGCACTGATGAGCTTTGGCCTGCACATCCACAGAAGACGGTAGTGGTGGATGATCGAAGAATCCTTTCCACAATGAAGAAAAATCCCTGCACAGCATCTACGAAGTGAGGAACACTCTCCAGGAAATTGGTGTTTCAGTATCTAAGTCTACCATAAATGAAAGACTTCATGAGAGCAAATATAGAGCGTTCACCACAAGGTGCAAACCATTAAGGGGAGTCTGTTACCTACTTTTTCGTATATAAGGGTACTGTCACACTATACGATTTACCAACGATCACGACCAGCGATACGACCTGGCCGTGATCGTTGGTAAGTGGTTGTGTGGTCACTGGGGAGCTGTCACACAGACAGCTCTCCAGCGACCAACGATGCCGAAGGCCCCGGGTAACCAGGGTATACATCGGGTTACTAAGCGCAGGGCCGCGCTTAGTAACCCAATGTTTACCGTGGTTACCAGCGTAAAAGTAAAAAAAACCAAACAGTACATACTTACATTCCGGTGTCTGTCCCCCGGCGTTCTGCTTCTCTCCACTGTGTCTGCGCCAGCCGGAAAGCACAGCGGTGACGTCACCGCTGTGCTCGCTTTCCGGCCGGCCGGCGCTCACAGTGCAGAGAAGCAGAACGCCGGGGGACAGACACCGGAATGTAAGTATGTACTGTTTGTTTTTTACTTTTACGCTGGTAACCACGGTAAACATCGGGTTACTAAGCGGGGCCCTGCGCTTAGTAACCCGATGTTTACCCTGGTTACAAGCGAACGCATCGCTGGATCGCTGTCACACACAACGATCCAGCGATGACAGCGGGAGATCCAGCGACGAAAGAAAGTTCCAAACGATCTGCTACGACGTACGATTCTCAGCAGGATCCCTGATCGCTGCTGCATGTCAGACACAGCGATATCGTATGGATATCGCTGGAACGTCACGGATCGTACCGTCGTAGCGACAAAAGTGCCACTGTGTGACAGTACCCTTAGCTTCGGCCACCACTATCAGGGGCTTATCTACAGCATTCTGTAATGCTGTAGATAAGCCCCCGATGTAACCTGAAAGATAAGAAAAACAAGTTATACTCACCTGGGGGGGGGGCGGTCCGGTCCAATGGGCGTCCGGGTCCGGCGCCTCCCATATTCATGCGATGACGTCCTCTTCCTTGCTTCTCTCGCGGCCAGGAAAGGTCTGAGAAGCCCAGCGCCTGCACACTGCAGTACTTTATGCTTCCCTCAACAGGGCAGATAAAGAACGCCTGCGCAGGAGCCGTGACAGAATCAAGGAAGAGGACATCATTGTATGAAGGTGGGAGGCGCCACACCACGACGCCCATCGAACCGCCCCCTGTGAGTATAATATAACTTCTTTTTCTTATCTTTCAGGTTACATTGGGGGCTTATATACAGAATTACAGAATGCTGTAAATAAGCCCCTAATGGCGGTGGCCGCAGCTTATATATGAAAAACTAGGTGACAGATTCCCTTTAACCAGTCTTAAAAATAGAAATGCCAGATAAATCTTTGCCAACATCTAAAAAAGCCAGCCTGGTTCCAAAAAGCATTCTTTGGACAGATGAAACTAAGATGAATCTGCAATAATGATGACTAGGGTTGAGCGACCTTTAGTTTTTTAGGGTCGAGTCGGGTTTTGTGAAACCCGACTGTCTTAAAAGTCGAGTCGAGTGAAATCGGCCGACCACAGTGGAAACTCGGGTTTCGGCCGAAACACGAAACCCAGTGAAGATTTTTTTTTTTTTAAATCTCTCTCTCTCTCTCTCTCTCTCTCTCTCTCTCTCTCTCTCTCTCTCTCTCTCTCTCTCTCTCTCTCTCTCTCTCTCTCTCTCTCTCTCTCTCTCGGGGAAGGCGTCATTCAAAACGCGACTTTGGCGCCAAGATCGCGTACCGCATGGCCGACCCCACGCTGGGGTCGGGTCGGGTTTCATGAGACGCCGACTTTGCCAAAAGTCGGCGACTTATGAAAATGACCGATCCGTTTCGCTCAACCCTAATGATGACAAGAGCATAGAGAAGGCTTGGAATGGCTCGTGATCCAAAGCATCCTTTGTAAAATATAGTGAAGACAGTGTGATGGCATGGGCATTCATGGCTTCCAATGGCACTGAGTCACTAGTGTTTATTGATGATGTGACTGAATACAGAAGCAGCAGGATGATTTCTGAAGTGTACAGTGCCATACTTTCTGGCCAGATTCAACCAAATGCAGCAAGATTGATTGGACGGCGCTTCCCAGAACAGACGGACAATGACCCAAAACATACCACAAAAGCAATCTAGCAGTTTTTAGGGCAAAGAAGTGGAATATTCCGCAATGACCGTGTCAATCACCAGATTTCTACCACATCCAGCAGCATTTCACATGCTTAAGACAAAACTTAAGGCAGAAAGACCCACAAACAAGCAACAACTGAAGTCATGTGCAGAAAAGGCCTGGCAAAGCATCACAAAGGAGGAAACCCAGTGTGTGGTGACGTCCATGGCTTCCATACTTCAGTCATTGCCTCCAGAGGATTCTTCACAAAGTATTGAAGATAAACATTTTATTTACAGTAAAGTTAATTTGGCCAATTACTTTTGAGCCCCTGAAATGAGGAGGTTTTGTAAAAAATTGGTTGTAATTTCTAAATGTTTCACAGGATATTTTTATTCAACTCCTGTAATTAACTTGAAAGTCTACACATCTCATTCGTTTCATTTTAAATAAAAAATAGTGACATGCAGAGCCCTAATCACGAAAGTTTGGTCACTGTCCAGATAGTTTTGGATCCAACCATATGCCCACTGTCTAAAGACAGTGTTGTTGAACTGTCTTTTTTCGATGCAATTTTTTCTCTTTAGTTTTCTATAGATAGCCTGGAAAACACGAATGGCAAAACACAGTGGGAAAACGCAGTTGCAATTAAGTGCAGAGTGAATTATGTTCTATACTAATAAAAATGCTGCTTTATCCTTAAAGAGAGTCTGTAAGCAGATTTGTGCTATGTAATCTGACAGCAGCATGAGGTAGGGACAGAGAATTTGATTCGAACAATGTGTCACCTCACCAGTATTAGTTTAGTTCAGCAGTTGTGATAGTCATCATTTTCCCTGCTACAGATTTGGCAGAGCCCAGCTATTGAGCTGAATTTCACCCTGCCCACACCGCTGATTTCTGTGCACAATGCATGACAACAGAGAGCTACTTGTGTAGGACTAGGAGGCACAAGGCCTGTTGATAAAACACTTGTATTGAAATGGCAAAACACAGCCTAGTACTTGACATATCACTGGAATCAGGCTCTTTCCCCCTATATCATGGTGCTCTCAGCTTACATAGAAAAAACCTGCTGACAGATTCCCTTCAAGGAGTTTTTTCACTTTCATTTTATCCTCATGGAAGCAGTGATCTTGAGCATCTCACCTAGCCAACTCAGATCTCATACTTTGTACTGATGAGGGGCAATGGCCCAAAACACTTTCTGCAAATTGAGATTCTGGTTTGACTTTTATCCTAAGTCATATTACAAGGTTCGTTAAAGAATCAATATTAACTTTTAGGATTGCTGTCTCCAATAGGTGGTGCTAGAGTTCTAGTCCTCTTCCTCTCTGAAGAAACAATTTGCATATTTAATTTCCCAGAGGAGCGTGCATGGCTTATAAGTCTCCTCACTCTGATATGCCAGGCTTGGCTTGTCACTCTTCTCAAGGAGAAACGTTATCCCTCAACCCCTTAATGACTAGAGGTATTATTGGTTTTGCATTTAAATTTTTGCTCTCCTTCTTCCCAGAGCCATAACTTTTATTTTTTTGTCAATATGGCCATGTGAGAGCTTGTTTTTTGCCAGATAAGTTGTTTTTTTGAGTGACACCATTGGTTTTAACATTTTGTGTACTGGAAAACAGAAAACAAATTCCACGTGCGGTGAAACTGCAAAAAAAGTGCAATCCCACAGTTGGTTTTTTTTTTTTTTTTTTTTTTTAACCATGTTCACTAAATGCTAAAACTGACCTGCCATTATTACTTGCCAGTTCCGAGACACCAAACATGTATAAGTTCTGATGTCAGAGACTGACAGCGGCATTTAACGGGCTAACAGCCGCTGGTGGGTTGGCGATTCCACCCACGGCTGTTAGAGGAACATGTCAGCTGTTCAAAACAGCTGACTCGTGCCGGAAAAGATGTGGGTTCAGTGCTGAAGCCCACATCAAAGGGAGGGAGTCCAACATCGATGAACATTTACACCCAATGTCAGAAAGGGGTTAGGCAAATCAGATCTCATAATTTGCCCTGGTGAGGGGCAACATATAAAAATGTGTCTGCAAATTGAGATTCTGGTTTGGCTTTAGTCCTAAGTCATATTGCAAGGCTTGTTACAGAGTCAATATTAACTAGTCCTCTTCTTCTCTGAAGAGACAATTTGCAAATTTAAAGATACCATAAACCTAATATTTTTCAAATGTGCCTCTCTTGACCTAGAATCCTACAAATGTAAAGGTAAGTTAGTGTCAGGACTCTGAACATTTTTTATTACCTTTTTGTGCATTACTGCCCTTTTCCAAGATGGCGTCTTTGGTCTCATGTGCACTGTGTCTTCCTGCTATAAAACTCCACCCCAGCCTTCAGTCTGTGCTAGAGTATTCTGCCTTGCATCCAGCTCCTGACCTCTGGTGACTCCCTGGCTATATACCTGCTCCTGTGAACCTGTGGGGTTATCCTGCTACTCTGCTCTGAGTTCCCGCTGCATACAACAGTTCCAGTAATCCTCCATCTGCTGCTCGTGTTTGCTTCCATCTGCATTTGCTGGACATGTAAGCTGTTTCTGCTCTGCAAGAACCTGAGACTATTACCCAGACCTCCCTGGTTGAGCTAAGATATTATTTGAACTGCCTTATAAGCATATCTATCTGTGTTGTGGACTAAGCAAGGACTTATTCATGTCAAGTATCCTCAAGAATAATTGTGCTTCATAGACTTTCTGCGTGATTGCATTTTCCTCTGAAGTTTCCTATAGACTGCTGAGCTGCATTTGATATTTGCACCAAGTGTTGTGGACTTGAGTTTCTCTCTGCACCTGTTTGAATCACCATGTGATAATATAGGCTTTACTACTTATAAAACTGTGTCCTGTAGTTGTCTTGTTCCACGCAAAGAGTCTCCTGAGTTATCCCCTATAATTATTACAGTTAGATTAGCACTAATTAAAAACATTCTTACACTGATGGGAGGGGTGTTCAGCCAAATACAGAGGCATTTACCTCTAACAGTATATTAATTTGAAGGTGAAATTTGTGACATCGATTGTAGGGGTGGTGTAGTCTCTGCTTTTTCCTGCACGCCTGGTATTCTTCTTACAACTGACAGTGCACTCTCTTACTGCCTCGTTATTGTGATCTCAGCCAGTGCAGGAGCACACTGTCACTATGCATATTACATAGTGATAAAAATCTAATGCGCATCCATTGAAATGACAACCGATGCATGCTCAGTATAGCAGGGACTAGCTTAGCATTTAAGACAGATGTCACAGATGATGCTTTGTTTCAAGGCTGGAGTAGAGACCGGCAGTGACTGCATCCTTTGGCTATCAGTCATGATCTGCTTAGTTTGTGGGATTAGGTAGTTCAGAGGTTAATCGGGATGGCCTCACTCTGTGATTCTAGGAGGCTTCTTATAGCCTCATTGTGGGGTCATTCCTCATCACTTATACTTTGACCCTCGGCCGAGTGTGTGTGACCCTGTGTCTGTGCTTTGTGCCTGTGCTACTTAATGCTTGTCTGGTTCTGATCTGGTTCTGTCCCCGTTAAGAGTTCTGCCTTTCCCTCCTGTACTGTGTTGCTATTTCCGTGTATTACTCCTTGCCTATGTTTTGACTTCTCTGCTCACCCTTCCTGTGCCGCACCACCCTCTCTGTGTATGACCCCCGTGTGTCCGACCTGAGTTCCCCTCTCCTCTACTCCAGGGTCCCTGTAGCATCCTACAGTCATTTCCAGCTGCAGGATGCTAAGCTCTGCCCCTGTGGTCACATGATCGCCGATCCTTCTGCTTCCTGCTATCGTCCCCTCTCATCACGCTGCTCAGGTCCCATCTGCCTGAGCTTTCCCCAAGGCATCTGACCCCGGGCTCTCCCGGAGGGTGGGTGAGTCATACTGCTCAGCCATGGCAGTTCGCAGTTGCTGACAGGATCCTGATACCATCTGCTGATGACTCGTTTGACTAGCGTTTTCAAATAGGAGCTAGTAAAAAAATACAGCAGTTAGAGTAGTGAGGGAATGGTAGGGACTTTTTAATTAAAGAAAATTACAAAGAGATTAGATTATGACATTAAAGAGATAGGCATTTAGTAAAATAGATTTTTGTTTTGGACCAGCCCTTTAATGAATGCTTTATTAAAAGCGTTTTGCTTTGCACTTGGGTAGTAAATATACAGTTAAAACTACCCCTGTAACCTTTAAGATTAGAGTTCACTGCTGGGTGACCTACCTGGGAAAATGTCTTTGGAGCATAGATATATGATGACCATGACCATTAAAATCCCTATGTAGTGCCTTAAACAATAGGCTTTGTAATTTTATGATTCATTTGCTGGATTTGTCTCCCTGTATCTACTCTAGACAGGCAGCTGGACAAGTCCGGAACAGAGGGTATGTATCTCTGAGGTTCTGGGCCTCCGTGTTATCAAACCTTGAAAGAAGACTCCAGCACTGATTGAGTGCCGAGAGGCTTGTTAAATGGAGCAACATGGGTCTAGGTTTCAGGAATGGCTGGTAAGAGATGGACGGGCCTGTCATTTCCATTCTCCAATCTGTAAGGTGCAGCTTGATTAAAAGGGCAGCTCACCTGCTCACAAGTGTTTGGAGGTGATAACACCTTTGGTGTGTGGTCTGTGTGTAGAGAGGGAAAGACCATTATACATGGACATTGTCTCTGCGGTGCCTAAATTGCTGTGTGAGTGGAAACTATCCCACACGTGCTGAGGTACTCTGCCCGCCATGAGAAAAAAAAGACTATTTATTTTGTGTTACATTTTGGCTGTGAGAGTTTATGAGAGTCAATAAACTTTATTCAGTTTTTACACCACAAATACCTGCCTATGGGAACCCTACCAGCTGCCAAAGAGTGCGAGTCCCTACACTACTTTTAGGACTTGTGAAAAAATCTGATGTAGTTTTAGGTCAAATATTTGAAGAAATATGGAAAGTTCCAAAGGGTTCCCAGACTTTATAGAACTACTGTATATTTACTGGCTCACTGTTTTATAATTAATATGTAGATTGTACACCGTAAAAGCTAATATCTACATATACAGTTGGAGTAGAAAGTGTCACGTGGAGAATTTCTCACAAACTGACGTGTTTTTCCTTGGCACCATTGCATTATAAGTTTTTATTAGTTCCAGACTCAAAATTGTGCTTGAAGACAATATTGTTTCTAAAGTCATTTGTATGCAAATATTTACCATGTCACATTTTATCCACAACCATAAGAGATATATACGCAGGAATGCAAAGAAAATAAATTTCGCCCCAAGGCAGTGAAAGTAATTTGAATTTTGAGATACTACCATGAGAAGATAAGCAACCTGGTGAGAATTAAAAAAAAAAGATGAGATATTATTTTAGGTGGAGGAATTAGCCGTAAGATAGGGCATTAAAAAAATGAAATGGATTGACTGCATATTTTATATTGTCACAGATAAAAGGGGAGTGACAAGATAAATACATGCGAATGCGATTAAGGTTTAAACAGCTCGCGTATTAATGCACTGTCTGTTTAATAGAAATACTTCCATGGCCCATTATATTCATCCTGTAATTTGCATTCCTTTAAAAGTATGAGTTTGAGGTGCTTTTTATTCTGCAACTACTTATGGGTACAATTATTAAAGGGATAATCCAAGTTTAAAATGAAAAAACTAATATAAAATATATGTATTCACTTGTGCCTAGAGCTGGATCTGTGATTGCCATTTAGCTCCAACCAGATGAGTAGAAAAGAGCTAAAAATCTAGAGTTAGTCCACAGCCATGAGTGGCGCTATTTTGTAATTCATTTTTTTATTTAAGGCTGAACATCCCCTTAAAGGGAACCTGTCACCAGTTTTGGCAGATATAAGATACGGCCATCACCTTTCAGGGCTTTTGTATATCTGCCCCCAACCCAACCTGTAAGAGAAGAAAAAGAACTTATTATACTCGCCTGGTGGGCGGTCCGGTCCGAGGGGTGCCGCTCATCTTGGTCCGCTGCCTCCCATCTTCCTAACAATGCCGTCCTCCTTCTTGGTTCATGTGGATGATTCTTCCCTGCGTCTTCCACAGAAGTTTCCTCAATATCGGTCTCCTGCGCAGCCATACTCATCTGCCCTGTTGGGGGCAGAGCAAAGTACTGCAGTGCGCAGGCAGTGGGAAAGGTTGGAGAGCCCCGTCGCCTGTGCACTGCAGTACTTTTCTCTGCCTTCAACAGGGCAAAGAAGTGTGCTTGCACAGGAGCGCAATGTCGGGGAGACTTCTCAGGATGACGAAGGTCTTTGACAAAAACTTATAGATTCAGTCATGTGGGTTATAAGTGTTTTTAGAGCCTTTCCCTAAGAGAAACACACCACTATAGATACATATGTGTTTTTTACCTGTGGATTTTCCCCATCTAATGCAATTTAATTGGGAAAATCTGTGTGTAAATGTCATCATATGCACAAGAGAAAATTACATGTTGCAGATGTGAAACATTCACTTGAGGTCAATTTACTTGGCGTAAAAAGCACAGGGGGCAGTAGATTTCTATAAACCCTATCCACTTTATTGGAACTGTAAGATGCTGTCTTTTTGACACAGCAAAAGTACGCAGAGTCAAAAACTCCCGAAAAACTAATTTTGGGAATTTGATCTAACAAAGCAACAAATCAAAGTACGCAATACGGGCTTGTTTATATGCTTATTTTTGCTGCGTTTTTTCCATTCATTTTTCAAGGGTAACAAATGCTTTACCTTACACTGTGTTCCAAATTATTATGCACAAAGAGTTTAGGAGTGATAAGGTTAGAATTTTTTTGTTTGTCATTTAAACTCATTGATGGTGATGTGTGTCAGGGCTCTTTATATCACTGAAAGCAATTGCAGATACCTGTGCAAATTAGTTTGGCAGGTGTGTCCAAATAAAGGCAAGACTACTTAAGAAGGCTGTTCCACATTACTAAGCAGTCTATATTTTTTGCCAAAATAGGAAAGAAAAAGGATGTGTCGGCTGCTGAGAAGCAACAAATTGTGGAGTATTTAGGTCAAGGCATGACTACAATCAACATTGCCAAGACACTTCATCGTGATCATCGCACAATCAAGAAGTATGTAGCTGATTCCCAGCACACACTTGTGCATGCTGATAAGGAAAAATTGAGGACTCTTTACAACAGGCAATTGCATAAGGTTAAAAGAGCAGCTGCAAAAATGCCTTGTCATAGCAGCAGACAAGTTTTTGAAGCTGCTGGTGCCTCCAACATCCCCAGAACAACAAGATGTATTGTCCTTCAGAGGTTTGCAGCTGTGCGTAAGCCATCCTGTCGACCACCTCTATCCACTGCACACAAGCAGAAATGGCTCCAGTGGGCCAAACAATACATGAAGACTGACTTCCAAACTGTTTTGTTCACCG
Source organism: Ranitomeya variabilis (assembly GCF_051348905.1). Taxonomy (NCBI): domain Eukaryota; kingdom Metazoa; phylum Chordata; class Amphibia; order Anura; family Dendrobatidae; genus Ranitomeya; species Ranitomeya variabilis. Next base: position 202,837,685 of record NC_135232.1, on the reverse strand, counting down.
ATGAGTTTCGTGCAACGCTCGATGGTCCAGATGGATGGAGTGGAGGATGGCTGGTTGATGGACACCCCATGAAAACACAGCTAAGGCGCCAAAAAGGAGGAGGTGGAGTAATGTTTTGGGCTGGAATCATGGGGAGAGAGATTGTCGGCCCCTTTATGATCCCTGAAGGGGTAAAGATGAACTCCATAATCTATGTGGAGTTTCTAAAACAACACTTCCTGCCATGGTTCAAGAGGAAGAACCGTGCGTTCCGCAGCAAGATCATTTTCATGCATGATAATGCACCGTCTCATGCTGCAAAAAACACATCTGCATCTCTGGCTGCTATGGGCATAAAAGAGGACAAACTTATGGTGTGGCCACCATCTTCTCCTGACCTCAACCCCATTGAGAACCTCTGGAGCATCATCAAAAGGAGTGTCTATGATGGCGGGAGGCAGTTCACATCTAAGCAACAGCTCTGGGAGGATATTCTGTCCACATGCAAAACAATTGAAGCAGAAACCATCCAAAAACTGACAAATTCAATGGACGAGAGAGTTCAGAAGCTTCTTTCGAACAAGGGGTCCTATGTGCAAATGTAACATCACCTAGAATAAAGTTTTCACTTGAAAACTGTTTGATTTCATTTTGTAATAAGCTGAATGCTTATACCTTCACAATTGACTATTTTTTTGTTCAAAATTAAAAAAAGGTTGAAAACTCTGCTGTGCATAATAATTTGGAACATGCATTTTGCGTGTTTATTTTTTTAAAAAAGATACTGTTTTCATAGGCAGTTTGTTCCAAAACATTGCAATTATACTAGAATAGTAGATGACTGGAAAATAACAATGATTGCAATTCAGATAGGTAATTTAGACAAAATATGAGGAAATATTATTTGCATAATAATTTGGAACACAGTTTATAGTATCAGCAAAGTGAATGAGAATTCTAAAGTCTCCTACACAAGCTGCTAATTTTTTCTTTGCGACTTAGAACCATCAAAGCATTTTTTCAAATTTCAGCACGTCAATTTTTTCAGCGTGTTTGCAGCGTAAAAAACGTATAAAAAATGCAAGTAAAAAGTGTAAAAATGTGTATATTTTGCGTTGCATTTTTCCTGCCGACAATGGTTTTGGTGCAGAAATATCTGATGCAAATACTCACCGTGTGCACATATCATTATAGGCAGGATTACTTCTGAATGATTTACTCTCACATGGATTTCTTTTTACCTTTTATTTGTCATAAAGCTACGTGTACGTTATAATATATTTTATTTATTATATGGGTTTCATTGAGTGGTCTAGATGTAGACTGTTCCAGCTTTAATATATACAGTGCTCAACATAAATGCGTACACCCCAACAGATTTTTTTGAAAATCTTTACTTTCAGAATCAACATTTTTTATGGGATACCATGCTATAAAATACTCCATTGATTGCAAACAAGATTTGTTATTTTTTCACACCCAAAAAGGTAATTTCCCTAACAAACTCATTAAAGATCATGTTGCAAAATGGGTACACCCCATTGAAAGTCTTAGGAGCAAAGCTAAAGTATAGACTACAAAAATTCCATTAACAAGGGCGTTCCTTAAGAGGGAAAACCCCTTCCATTTCATGCTGTCAGCAGTGGCACCACATGGAAGAGAAATGTCACAAGACCTGAGAAAGAAAATTATTTTCTTACGCAAGAACGACGACTGCTTCAAGAAATCAGCAAAGCTTTACTTATCAATCAGAATACTGTATCATAAGTGAGCTAAACTTTAACAGAGATGGAATTGCAGCCATCTCACAGAAATGTCCAGGCCGACCATGGAAGTTAACACCTAAACAGGAGCATCTTGCATGTTCGCGGCAGTTAGCTAAAGAAGAAGAAAGACAAACCATTGTGAGTGTTTCCCGTGCCTCAATATGACATATACAGCAGAGGAATAGCAGACATGGGTGTCAGCACAAAGGAAGCTTCTACTCTTCACTAAAAAGCCTACCTACAATTTGCCAGAGCTAATGCTGAAAAGCATGAAAACTGCTGTGACATTTACCTTAGCCTGTGATGAGACTAACGCAAATGTTTTTGGAATTGATTGCTTCAAAACAATATGGTGTTGCAAAGGTGAGAAGTACAAAGCAAAATGCATGGTTCCCACAGTAAAACATAGTGGTGGCAGTGTCCAGTGTGGGGTTGCACGAGTGATGCTGTTGTTGAGCAGCTACATTTCATTAAAGGGAACCTGTCACCTGAATTTGGTGGGACCGGTTTTCGGTCATATGGGCGGAGTTTTCGGGTGTTTGATTCACCCTTTCCTTACCCGCTGGCTGCATGCTGGCCGCAATATTGGATTGAAGTTCATTCTTTGTCCTCCGTAGTACACACCTGCGCAAGGCAATCTTGCCTTGCGCACGCACAGTATGCTTTGCCCAACTGCGGGCAAAGCCGAAAAGCATTAGTGCGCATGCGCTGGTGCACTATGTCCTGGAGGTATTTCGCTGTGTTCCAGGACATAGTGCGCCGGCACATGCGCACTAATGCTTTTCGGCTTTGCCCGCAGTTGGGCAAAGCATACTGTGCGTGCGCAAGGCAAGATTGCCTTGCGCAGGCGTGTACTACGGAGGACAGAGAATGAACTTCAATCCAATATTGTGGCCAGCATGCAGCCAGCGGGTAAGGAAAGGGTGAATCAAACACCCGAAAACTCCGCCCATATGACCGAAAACCGGTCCCGCCAAATTCAGGTGACAGAGTCCCTTTAATGTTATCATGAATTCTAAGGAGACAAGTTGAGCATCACTCTCCATCCAGCATCCAGGCTCTAAAAGATTGGAAAAAGATAGATGTTGCAATATGTCACCAACTTGTTCATTCCATGACCAGAAGACTCGGTGTGGTTCCTTAAAAATCATGGTGGACATACAAAATACTAGATGTGGTAGTTTTTGATAGGGGGAGGGGTCATTTTTGCATCAACTAATTTGTGTCAAATGGAAGATTTTGCAATGAAAGTTATATTATTAACCTTACTTTCATGTTATGGGTTAAAAAATGTTCTATGAAACTCAATCTTGTGAAAATTTTGAATGACGTTCTTGCGTTCAGTGAGGTACAATCTTACTTTTCAAAAGGGGTGTACTCATTTATGCCGAGATTTGTATGTAGACATCATCCTGGCTTATATGCTATTATCGTTTGATTGGCAGGAAGCTGATCTGCAGTGTAAAGCAAGGACGAAGTTACTTTCGCATTCTCCAGCAAGAGGAGGAAGGGAAGAAATTGGAAGCGCAAAAGAAAAAGCATCTTCTGCAGGAGAAGTACCGAACTGAGCCACAGCCCTTCAGGGACTCTTGCGAGGATGACTCGGGGGATGACGAAGGAATCAGTAAAGCAGATAATAAGACAAGGTGAGCCTATTTTTTTTGTCTTCTAGTCCGTATCCGATGTAAAGACAAACAATGTCAGTCGGCTCAGAAGTTTTAAAGTATATTGCAAATGAGCCAATGAGCCGTAAACTACTAGGAAAAAAGGGTATTCATATATTGGGTCTCCAGAGTCTTATTTATGGGCAGGCTGTGAATTTGAGCTGAATCTCTGCACCTCTCCAAGTTCACTTGCTACTAATACTCCTAATTTAGCAGGTTGTGTTATGCCGCTTTTATCACCTTTCTGCACTGGGCTGTGTAAACAGATGGGGAAACAAGCTGTTAGGAAATTTGCCGTGCCGATGCTGGAGGGAAATGCTTATCCTATAAATGCACTGTCTTTTTTTTTTTTTTTTTTGCATTTCTGATATCTTCAAGCTACAGGATCATCTTAAAGACATTTTGTTTTTTAATTGATCGCTAGGTTTGCAAGGCTTGCTTTTATATATGGCAACAAAGTAACATTCTTAAAGCTCGCGGCACCTGATGGACTGGAGATACGTCCGTGTCGTAGAACTGTCTGCTAAGCATCGTAGGTGTGTTCGTTGTGAATTTTACATATTATGCTAACTTGGATGAATTTATTTCTCCCTCCAGGTTCTTTCTCACAGAGATTGGAGAACATCAGAAAAAAGGGAAGAGAGCAACGAGCCGTCCATTCACGCCTGTACACAACAGTCTGTTTTCCAAACAAGTCCTTGATGTAGATCCGTACGTTCAATTCCAATAATTATTTTCAGTGTTTTTTTATTTTTTAGCTTAAAAGGCATGTGTGTCTAAGCGGACCAAACTCCTTTTTTTTCAGTACTGTAAAGTTAAACACAACTTCAAGCAAATCATTATGCGCCTGCAGAAATCCCTGGGTGGTGTTTAGCTCTGCTGTTTTACTTTGTAGAATTCTACTATTCTAGCCTTTGATTTTATGGTTGTGGTGGTTGTTTGCAGCTGTGGTTTTAGTTTTCACTGCTAGATCTTAGTGTCGTAAAATGAGTTCTCATAGAGACAGGTACATGGATTTATTCTGCAATATGCCAATTTTCATGACTAATTATATTTGCGACAATGGTATAAGCGTCAGACACAAATAAATATTTTTAATTGTGTCAGTAAAGGGGGTGTGATAGCGCCCATCAGGCAGATTCTGCCCATGGTTAATGCAAGTTTTCCTGCTTTTATACAAAAAGATTAAAAAATATTCAACATCCTGGTGTTGATGGCACACCTGCTTTCACTTGTACAGCTGGAGGTAACCAACCTTTGGGACGTGGAGATTTACCCTAAGGTGTATATTCTCTCATCTGAGAAAATCGGTCTGATTATGTTAATCACACTTTGATCAGGCTCTTTAAAGGGGATGCCCTGTCCAAATCGATAAGTCTGCAGTCACTCTGTGTGACTGCAGACTTATGAATCCCCCCAGCGCATGCACGTTGTGCTGCGGGAGAACTCTGGTTTCAGACCCGGGACCGGAGGATATGTATGAGTTATACATGTTCCGGCCAGTGAATGCAGCGTCCCTTCCATACAGTTGTATAGAGCTAGGCCGCACCCTCTAGTTGGCCACACCCACTGGACAGCTGTGTCACTACACGGGGCGCAACCTCACTCCATACCAGTGTATGGTGCGAGGCCATTCTCACTAAACGGGCCCTGGACTGAAGTATGTATAACTCCTATAGAGTAACCGCAACTTACTGATTTAGACTGGAAAACTCATTTAATCCTTAAAGGGAACCTGTCAGCAGATTTTGCTGCTATAAGATGCGGCCACTGCCTTTCAGGGCTTATCTTCAGCATTCTGCAAGTGAAGAAAAATAAGTTATATTATACTCACCCCGGGGGCGGTCCGGTCCGATGAGTGTCGCAGGTCGATTGCCTCCCATCTTCTTGCGACACCGCCCTCCTGCTTCTTCATCGCTCCCTGGTATCGCACTCCTGCGCAAGGCTTACTTATCTGCCCTGTTGAGGGCAGAGTAAAGTACTGCAGTGCGCAGGCGCTAGGTCTCTGACCTTTCCCTGCGGTTAATTAATTTTAACCCAGCGGTTACTGGTTAATTCATTCAATATTTTGATAGAGTTATTTTTCTCTTTTTAACCCCTTTAGCCCATATGATGTACTATCCGTCTAGGTGACCTGGGACTTAATTCCCAGTGACGGGATAGTACGTCATAGGCGATCGGCTGCGCTCACGGGGGAAGTGCGGCACTACATGCCAGGAGTGGTCACGGATCGCTCCCGGCACATTAACCCCCGGAACACTGCGATCAAACATGATCGCAGCGTTCCGGCGGCATAGGGAAGGGGCTCCCTGCGTGCTTCCCCGAGACCCTGGGAGTAACACAATGTGATCGCGTTGCTCCGAGGGTCTCCTACCTCCTCCCTGCAGGCCCCGGATCCAAAATGGCCGCGGGGGCCTTCCGGGTCTTGCAGGGAGGTGGCCTGCCTGCAGTGCCTGTGTGATTGCTGATCTGACAGTGCACTGCAAAGTGTCAGATCAGCGATTTGTCACTATAATGTGATGTCCCCCTGGGGCAATGTAAAAAAGTAAAAAAAAAAAAAAAATCCTAAATAAAGAAAAAAAAATATATTGTTCCAATAAATACATTTCTTTATCTAAATAAAAAAAAAACAATAAAAGTACACATATTTAGTATCGCCGCGTCCGTAACGACCCGACCTATAAAACTCTCCAACTAGTTAACCCCTTCAGTGAACACCATAACAAAAAAAAAAAAACAAGGCAAAAAACGACGCTTTATTATCATACCTCCAAACAAAAAGTGGAATAAAATGCGATCAAAAAGATAGATATAAATAAGCATGGTACCGCTGAAAACATCATCTTGACCCGCAAAAAACAAGCCGCCATGCAGCGTCATCAATGAAGAAATAAAAAAGTTATAGTCCTCAGAATAAAGCGATGCAAAAATAATTATTTTTGATATAAAATAGTTTTTATCTTATAAAAGCGCCAAAGCATAAAAAAGATATAAATGAGGTATCGCTGTAATTTTTCTGACCCGAAGAATACAATTGCTTTATCAATTTTACCAAATGTGGAACGATATAAGCGCCCCCCAAAAAGAAATTCATGAATAGCTGGTTTTTGTTCATTCTACATCACAAAAATCGGAATAAAAAGTGATCAAAAAATGTCATGTGCCCGAATATGGTTCCAATAAAAACGTCAACTCGTCCCGCAAAAAACAAGACCTCACATGACTCTGTGGACCAAAATATGGAAAAATTATAGCTCTCAAAATGTGGAGACGCAAAAACTATTTTTAGTGTGTGAGGGCTGCCAATCATAAAAATCCACTAAAAAACCCGCTATAAAAGTAAATCAAACCCCCTTTCATCACCCCCTTAGTTAGAGAAAAATAATAAAATTTTAAAAAATGTATTTATTTCCATTTTCCCATTAGTTCTAAAGTTGGGGTTAGGGTTAGGGTTGGGGCTAAAGTTAGGGTTAGGATTGGGGCTAAAGTTAGGGTTTGGGGCTAAACTTAAGGTTAGGGTTTTGGCTAAACTTAGGGTTAGGGTTGGGGCTAAAGTTGGGGCTAGGGGCTAAAGTTAGGGTTAGGGTTGGGGCTAAAGTTAGGGTTTGGATTACATTTACGGTTGGGATCAGGGTTGGGATTAGGATTAGGGGTGTGGTTAGGGTTATAGTTGGGAATAGGGTTCTGGGTGTGCTTGGGTTAGGATTTCAGTTAGAATTGGGGGGTTTCCACTGTCTAGGCACATCAGGGGCTCTCCAAACGCGACATGGCATCCGATCTCAATTCCTGCCAATTCTGCGTTGAAAAAGTAAAACAGTGCTCCTTCCCTTCCCAGCTCTCCCGTGCGCCCAATCAGGGGTTTACCCAAACATATGGGGTATCAGCATACTCAGGACAAATTGGACGACAACTTTTGGGGTCCAGTTTCTCCTGTTACCTGTAGGAAAATACAAAACCGGCGCTAAAAAAATTATTTTTGTGGAAAAAAAAAGATTTTTTATTTTCACGGCTCTGTGTTATAAACTGTAGTGAAACACTTGGGGGTTCAAAGTTCTCACAACACATCTAGATAAGTTCCTTCGGGGGTCTAGTTTTCAATATGGGGTCACTTGTGGGGGGTTTCTACTGTTTAGGTACATTAGGGGCTCTGCAAATGCAACGTGACTCCTGCAGACCAATCCATCTAAGTCTGCATTCCAAACGGCGCTCCTTCCCTTCCGAGCTCTGCCATGCTCCCAAACGGTGGTTCCCCCCCACATATGGGTATCAGTGTACTCAGGACAAATTGCACAACAACTGTTGGGGTCCAATTTCTCCTGTTACCCTTGGGAAAATACAAAACTGGGGGCTAAAAAATAATTTTTCTGGAAAAGAATTTTTATTTTCACGGCTCTGCGTTATAAACTGTAGTGAAACACTTGGAGGTTCAAAGTTTTCACAACACATCTAGATAAGTTCCTTAGGGGGTCTTCTTTCCAAAGTAGTGTCATTTGTGGGGGGTTTCAATGTTTAGGCACATCAGGGCCTCTCCAAACGTGACATGGTGTCCTATCTCAATTCCAGTCAATTTTGCATTGAAAAGTCAAACGGCGCTCCTTCCCTTCCAAGCTCTGCCATGCGCCAAAACAGTGGTTTACCCCCACATATGGGGTATCAGCGTACTCAGGACAAATTGTACAACAACTTTTGGGGTCCAATTTTTTCTCTTACCCTTGGGAAAATAAAAAATTGGGGGCGAAAAGATCATTTTTGTGAAAAATATGATTTTTTATTTTTACGGCTCTACATTATATACTTCTGTGAAGCACTTGGTGAGTCAAAGTGCTCACCACACATCTAGGTAAGTTCCTTAGGGGGTCTACTTTCCAGAATGGTGTCACTTGTGGGGAGTTTCAATGTTTACAGTGGCTTACCCCCACATTTGGGGTATCAGCGTACTCAGATCAAATTTTACAACAACTTTTGGGGTCCAATTTATCCTGTTACCCTTGGTATAATAAAACAAATTGGAGCTGAAGTAAATTTTTTGTGAAAAAAGGTTAAATGTTCATTTTTTTTAAAACATTCCAAAAATTCCTGTGAAACACCTGAAGGGTTAATAAACTTCTTGAATTTGGTTTTGAGCACCGTGAGCGGTGCAGTTTTTAGAATGGTGTCACACTTGGTTATTTTCTATCATATAGACCCCTCAAAGTGACTTCAAATTTGATGTGGTCTCTAAAAAAATGGTGGTGTAAAAATGAGAAATTGCTGGTCAACTTTTAACCCTTATAGCTCCCTAACAAAAAAGATTTTGGTTCCAAAATTGTGCTGATGTAAAATAGACATGTGGGAAATATTACTTATTAAGTATTTTGTGTGACATATCTCTGTGATTTAAGGCCATAAAAATTAAAAGTTGGAAAATTGCAAAATTTTCAAAATATTCGCCAAATTTCCGTTTTTTTTTTACAAATAAACGCAGGTAATATCAAATAAATTTTACCACTATCATGAAGTACAATATGTCACGAGAAAACATTGTCAGAATCATCAGGATCTGTTGAAGCGTTCCAGAGTTATAACCTCTTAAAGGGACAGTGGTCAGAATTGTAAAAATTGGCCCGGTCATTAGCGTGCAAACCACCCTTGGGGGTTAAGGGGTTAAATAATTTCTTTTTTTATTTTATTTTTTAGTCCCCCTTAGGGTACTTAACCCCTTCGCGACCCATGACGCCACATAGGCGTCATGAAAACCTGTGCCAATCCGACCCATGACGCCTATGTGGCGTCATGGAATGATCGCGTCCCTGCAGATCGGGTGAAGGGGTTAACTCCCATTTTACCCGATCTGCAGAGACAGGGGGAGTGGTGCTTCAGCCCAGGGGGGGTGGCTTCACCCCCCCGTGGCTACGATCGCTCTGATTGGCTGTTGAAAGTGAAACTGCCAATCAGAGCGATTTGTAATATTTCACCTAAAAAACAGGTGAAATATTACAATCCAGCCATGGCCGATGCTGCAATATCATCGGCCATGGCTGGAAAACCTGAAGTGACCACCCCCCACCCCACCGATCGCCCCCCCAGTGCTCCGGTGCGTGGTCCGGTCCCCTTCGTCCTGTGCTCCGCTGCCCCGTGCTCCTGCCCGCTCCCCCGTCCTGCTGTCCGCTCCCCCCGTCCTCCGATCACCCCCCCTGTGCTCAGATCCACCCCTCCACCACCCCTTCATACTTACCGATCCTCCCGGTGTCCGGCCGTCTCCTCGCTGGGCGCCGCCATCTTCCAAAATGGCGGGCGCATGCTCAGTACGCCCGCCGGCCGGCAGATTCCTTACAGGTACATTTTGATCGCTGTGGTAGTTTCTACCACAGCGATCAAAATAAAAAAAATAATAAATAAAACCCCCCCTTTATCACCCCCATAGATAGGGACAATAATAAAATAAAGAAAATATTTTTTTATTTTTTTTTTTTCCACTAGGGTTAGGGTAAGAACTAGGGTTAGGGTTAGATCTAGGGTTAGGGTTACGGGTAGGGTTAGGGTTATGGCATGTGCGGATTTGGCAGCGGATCCGCAGCGGATCGGCCGCGGATCCGCAGCGGATCGGCCACGGATCGGCCGCGGATCCGCAGCGGATCGGCCGCGGATCCGCAGCGGATCGGCCGCGGATCCGCAGCGGATCGGCCGTGGATCCGCAGCGGATCGGCCGCGGATCCGCCGCGGATCCGCCGCGGATCCGCCGCGGATTGGCCGCGGATCCGCAGCGGATTGGCCGCTGCGAATTCGTAGCAGTTTTCCATCAGGTTTACAGTACCGTGTACACCTATGGAAAACCAAATCCGCTGTGCCCATAATGCGGAAAATTCCGTGCAGAAACGCTGCGTTGTATTTTCCACAGCATGTCAATTCTTTGTGCGGATTTCGCAGCGTTTTACACCTGTTCCTCAATAGGAATCCACAGGTGAAATCCGCACAAAAAAACACTGGAAATCTGCTGTAAATCCGCAGGTAAAACGCAGTGCCTTTTACTTGCAGATTTTTCAAAAGTCGCGCGGAAAAATCTCACACGAATCCGCTACGTGGGCACATACCCTTAGGGTTAGGGTTGGAATTAGGGCTAGGGTTGGAATTAGGGTTACGGGTGTGTTGGGGTTAGGGTTGTGGTTAGGGGTGTGTTGGGGTTAGGGTTGGGATTAGGGTTATGGCTACAGTTGGGATTAGGGTTAGGGGTGTGTTGGGGTTAGTGTTGAAGTTAGAAATGAGGGGTTTCCACTGTTTAGGCACATCAGGGGTCTCCAAACGCAACATGGCGCCACCATTGATTCCAGCCAATCTTGCATTCAAAAAGTCAAATGGTGCTCCCTCCCTTCCAAGCCCCGACGTGTGCCCAAACAGTGGTTTACCCCCACATTTGGGGTACCAGCGTACTCAGGACAAACTGGGCAACAACTGTTGGGGTCCAATTTCTCCTGTTACCCTTGCAAAAATAAAAAATTACTTGCTAAGACATAATTTTTGAGAAAAGAAGAATGATTTTTTATTTTCACGGCTCTGCGTTGTAAACTTCTGTGAAGCACTTGGGGGTTGAACGTGCTCATCACACATCTAGATAAGTTCCTTGGGGGGTCTAGTTTCCAAAATGGGGTCACTTGTGGGGTGTTTCTACTGTTTAGGCACATCAGGGGCTCTGCAAATGCAACGTGACGGCCGCAGACCATTCCATCAAAGTCTGCATTTCAAATGTCACTACTTCCCTTCCGAGCCCTGACGTGCGCCCAAACAGTGGTTTACCCCCACATATGGGGTATCACTGTACTCACAACAAACTGGGCAACAAACATTGGGGCCCAATTTCTCCTGTTACCCTTGTGAAAATAAAAAATTGCTTGCTAAAACATCTTTTTTGAGGAAAGAAAAATGATTTTTTATTTTCACGGCTCTGAGTTGTAAACTTCTGTGAAGCACTTGGGGGTTGAATGTGCTCATCACACATCTAGATAAGTTCCTTGGGGGGTCTAGTTTCCAAAATGGGGTCACTTGTGGGGTGTTTCTACTGTTTAGGCACATCAGGGGCTCTGCAAATGCAACGTGACGCCAGCAGACCATTCCATCAAAGTCTGCATTCCAAAACGTCACTACTTCCCTTCCGAGCCCCGGCATGTGCCCAAACAGTGGTTTACCCCCACATATGGGGTATCAGCGTACTCAGGAGAAACTGGACAACAACTTTTGGGGTCCAATTTCTCCTGTTACCCTTGCAAAAATAAAAAATTCTGGGCTAAAAAAATATTTTTGAGGAAAGGAAACACATTTATTATTTTCACGGCTCTGCGTTATAAACTTCTGCGAAGCACTTGGGGGTTCAAAGTGCTCACCACACATCTAGATAAGTTCCTTGGGGGGTCTAGTTTCCAAAATGGAGTCACTTGTGGGGAGTTCCTACTGTTTAGGCACATCAGGGGCTCTGCAAATGCAACGTGACGCCCGCAGAGCATTCCATCAAAGTCTGCATTCCAAAACGTCACTACTTCCCTTCCGAGCCCCGGCATGTGCCCAAACAGTGGTTTACCCCCACATATGGGGTATCAGCGTACTCAGGAGAAACTGGACAACAACTTTTGGGGTCCAATTTCTCCTGTTACCCTTGCAAAAATAAAAAATTCTGGGCTAAAAAAATATTTTTGAGGAAAGGAAACACATTTATTATTTTCACGGCTCTGCGTTATAAACTTCTGCGAAGCACTTGGGGGTTCAAAGTGCTCACCACACATCTAGATTAGTTCCTTGGGAGGTCTAGTTTCCAAAATGGGGTCACTTGTTAGGGAGCTCCAATGTTTAGGCACACAGGGGCTCTCCAAACGTGACATGGTGTCCGCTAATGATTGGAGCTAATTTTCCATTCAAAAAGCCAAATGGCGTGCCTTCCCTTCCGAGCCCTGCCGTGTGCCCAAACAGTGGTTTACCCCCACACATGGGGTATCATCGTACTCAGGACAAACTGGACAACAACATTTGGGATCCAATTTCTCCTATTACCCTTGGAAAATTAAAAAATCCTGGGCTAAAAATCATTTTTGAGGAAAGAAAAATTATTTTTTATTTTCACGGCTCTGCGTTATAAACTTCTGTGAAGCATCTGGGGGTTATAAGTGCTCACTATGCATCTAGATAAGTTCCTTGGGGGGTCTAGTTTCCAAAATGGGGTCACGTGTAGGGGAGCTCCAATGTTTAGGCACACAGGGGCTCTCCAAACGCGACATGGTGTTCGCTAACGATTGGAGCTAATTTTCCATTCAAAAAGTCAAATGGCACGCCGAGCCTTGCCGTGCACCCAAACAGTGGTTTACCCCCACATATGAGGTATCAACATACTCAGCAGAAATTGCCCAACAAATTTTAGGATCCATTTTATCCTGTTGCCCATGTGAAAATGAAAAAATTGAGGCTAAAAGAAATTTTGTGTGAAAAAAAAGTACTTTTTCATTTTTACGGATCAATTTGTGAAGCACCTGAGAGTTTAAAGTGCTCACTATGCTTCTAGATAAGTTCCTTGGGGGGTCTACTTTCCAAAATGGGGTCACTTGTGGGAGCGCTCCAATGTTTAGGCACACGGGGGCTCTCCAAACGTGACATGGTCTCTGCTAGTGATGGAGATCATTTTTCATTCAAAAAGTCAAATGGCGCTCCTTCCCTTCCGAGCCTTGCTGTGCACCCAAACAGTGGTTTACCCCCACATATGAGGTATCAACATACTCAGCAGAAATTGCCCAACAAATTTTAGGATCCATTTTATCCTGTTGCCCATGTGAAAATGAAAAAATTGAGGCTAAAATAATTTTTTTGTGAAAAAAAAGTACTGTTTCATTTTTACGGATCAATTTGTGAAGCACCTGGGGGTTTAAAGTGCTCACTATGCTTCTAGATAAGTTCCTTGGGGGGTCTAGTTTTCAAAATGGGGTCACTTGTGGGGGAGCTCCAATGTTTAGGCACACGGGGGCTCTCCAAACGCGACATGGTGTCCGCTAAAGATTGGAGCCAATTTTTCATTCAAAAAGTCAAATGGCGCTCCTTTCCTTCCAAGCCCTGCCGTATGCCCAAACAGTGGTTTACCCCCACATATGAGGTATCAGCGTACTCAGGACAAATTGGACAACATCGTTCGTGGTCCAGTTTTTCCTTTTACCCTTGGGAAAATAAAAAAATTGTTGCTAAAAGATCATTTTTGTGACTAAAAAGTTAAATGTTCATTTTTTCCTTCCATGTTGCTTCTGCTGCTGTGAAACACCTGAAGGGTTAATAAACTTCTTGAATGTGGTTTTGAGCACCTTGAGGGGTGCAGTTTTTAGAATGGTGTCACTTTGGGGTATTTTCAGCCATATAGAACCCTCAAACTGACTTCAAATGTGAGGTGGTCCCTAAAAAAAATGGTTTTGTAAATTTTGTTGTAAAAATGAGAAATCACTGGTCAAATTTTAACCCTTATAACTTCCTAGCAAAAAAAAAATTTGTTTCCAAAATTGTGCTGATGTAAAGTAGACATGTGAGAAATGTTATTTATTAACTGTTTTGTGTCACATACCTCTCTGGTTTAACAGAATAAAAATTAAAAATGTGAAAATTGCGAAATTTTCAAAATTTTCGCCAAATTTCCGTTTTTTTCACAAATAAACTCAGAAATTATCGACCTAAATTTACCACTAACATGAAGCCCAATATGTCACGAAAAAACAATCTCAGAATCGCTAGGATCCGTTGAAGCTTTCCTGAGTTATTACCTCATAAAGGGACACTGGTCAGAATTGCAAAAAACGGCAAGGTCATTAAGGCCAAAATAGGCTGGGTCATGATGGGGTTAAATTTGATTGTCTGAGCATTTATACAATTGCAATACCCTTTTATTGCAATATATACTGAAAGTCATGGTTTCTTCTGAACGCCAGATACAGGCCGGAGCCACATAAGCATATCGTATCCGATGCGAGAGCATCTAAAGCGATTTGCTAATGACCCTCAGCTCCTGGTCTGCTGCTTGCAGGAGCCGAGTGTCATGCTACTGTGCTCCGATCCTCTCACATGAGAGAATTGCAGCACAGCTGCGGAGGAGACTGAGAAATTTCTCCATTTCCTCTGCTGTCAGCGTCGGTGAGAATCGCAACCAAGTGCAGTGCGATGTTTGACACTCACCCATAGACTTATATGGGTGTGTGTGATCCCAATTTGGCATGCAATCACAGCACAGTTATACGGACTGTGATGAATTCTGTTTGTTTATATCAGCAAGACTGAATAAGACTAATTTGTCTTCGACTGGTTTATGAAGCATGTTTTTAATAAACCAGTTGAAGAGTTAAATGAAAAGCATTCCCTTGAGTACCTCGTTAAGCAGCCAAGTGAGCCAATCTACAACAGTTAGTGCTAGAAGTGCGGGCAAGATCCCCAGAAAACAAGTGTGACACCTGTAGATAAATTCGATGTCCTGGATGAATGCGGCTATAAGGATAGAAGAGCGGTCGGACAAAATGGAGGAGCTGATCAAGCACTTGGTCAAAGGCCAGCAGCAGAAACAAGCCCAGCAACAATAGCTTGCACAACAGGAAACAAACTGTTGGTGCAGCAGCTCTAGCAGCTGCTGCAACGGGAGGTGCTTACGTGACAGATGGCACTCTTTGCAGATGCAGTCTATGGCAGGGTGACCACCCCACCTTCAAGTTAGATGATGACTCACACGTCCAGAAGGCAGTAAGACGTTCCATGCAAAAGATGACCCCGCGGGCCAGCTCCAGGTTCCCATACTTTGCAGTAAATGGGGACTTGCTATATCAGGTGACTAAGCTGGGGTGAAGGGAGGTATTGGAGCAGCTGGTAGTACAGGACCCTATAGGCATAGAGTGTTAGACATGGCCCACTCTCATGTGTTGGATGATCATCTGGTCGTTGACAAAACCCAAGAGCTGATTTTTCGAAGGTTCTACTGGCCCAGATTTCACAGAGAGATTTCACCAGAATAGCCCGAGAAGTGGTACATATCTTTTCCACGACCAGCCTGCCAAAGGATATCCTGATGGACAAAGGAACCCCATTCATGTCCAAAATGATGAGAGAGTTGTGTAGGGCCCTCTAGATTACGTGACCCAGGAATTCTGTGAATCATCTGTAAACAGACAGCATGGTGGAGACATTTAATAAAACCCTAAAAGCCATTCTCAAAAAGTAATCGAGAAGGATGGCTGAGACTGAGTTTGCCTACTCCCATATCTGCTGTTTTCCATGAGGGAAGTTCCACAGGCCTTTATGCGGTTCTGTCTGTTTGTCTGGTACCCTCCTGGATGTTGCAAAGACTGGGGAAGCAGAAGTTACACCCCACCAGAGCATCAATGAGCATGTGCCCAGATGCCGGAGAGAATTGCAAGGCTGAGACAGTTTAGACCTGGAGATCAAGCCATAGTGCTGATTTCCACAGTGTAAAGTAAATTTCTGGCTAAGTATCAAGGGCCATATGAAGTGATCGAGAAACTGATCAAAACTAACTATAAGATCCACAAGCAAGTGAGAAGTAAACCCTATCCGGTCTGACATGTCAACCTGCTCAAGTCATAGCAAAATAGGGAGCCAGTGGAAACTCTCTGCCTGAGGGACAATCCTGAAGCCAGTGTTGAAGATATTGAGTTGGCAGAAACACGATCACCGGCCCAGAAACAACGGTGCAGAGAACTGCTCCAGCGAAACCGAGAACTGTTTTCAGAGTTGCCTGGATGTATGCAATCCATGGAGCACAAAGTTCTGATAGAACCGGATGTGCCGGTAATCCTTAAACCATATCGAATTCCTGAAGCCCGCCGTAATGTGATTTCAATGGAGGTGAGAAGAATGTTGAATCTGGGCATCATCGAAGAGTCAAATAGCGGCTGAATGAGGGGTCCAAGTTTGATGCTTATTTAATGCTCTGAGTCGATTATTGAGAGGCTAGGGTCAGCAAGTCCCTAATGAAATCCCCAAGTCCCAAACGGCTAACGAGAAGCCTGCCTTCACTACACCTGATGGGTGTTTCCAATACACCAGGATGCCTTTTCGCCTGCGAGGAGCTGCAACCACGTTCTGGAGGGCCATGGACCGGGTCCTTGTTCCTCCCAAGAAATACGTTGCAGCTTACCTAGATGATATTGTGATATTCAGCTCGGATTGGAAAAATCAACTGCAGAAGATCCAGGTGGTACTGGATGCGCTGAGGAAGGCAATGTTTACCATAAACCCACAGAAGTCCCCTATGGGGAAGGAAGAGGCAAATACTTAGGCTTTATTGTTGGTAGGGGCGAAATCAAGCTATAGGAGAACAAAGTGGAGGCTATCCAAAATGAACCGCAACCAGTGTCCAAGAAACAGGTTAGTGCATTTCCGTTTCTGGGAATTGTGGGATACTATCAACGGTTCATTCCAAATTTTGCCATGATATCCGCACTCCTGACCAACCTCCTTAAGGGCACAAAGTCATTGGGATCTTTGCTGACAAGGAACTAAATGATCATCATATCCTGT
Source organism: Ranitomeya variabilis (assembly GCF_051348905.1). Taxonomy (NCBI): domain Eukaryota; kingdom Metazoa; phylum Chordata; class Amphibia; order Anura; family Dendrobatidae; genus Ranitomeya; species Ranitomeya variabilis. The sequence continues at coordinate 202,820,764 of NC_135232.1, read as the reverse complement.
GTGCACAAGACATGATTGTTCTGTCCACTTGGAAGTGCAGTCTGCCTTGTTTGTAACCAGTTGGCGGTAATTTAACTGCTGTAATCGGCTAGTGCTAATACTCCCTAAGGGGTCCAATAGTTTTTGAATATAGGCTCTTCAGTACTGTCTTAAAGGGTTCGATCACATCTGTTAGAAGTAAATAATCTTTAATGCTTGAATAGAAGATCGCGCTTCGTTTTCCTTTCTGGCATGTAGGACTCTTCAGTATTTTGTTCCTTTTCATTATTCACTAAGCGCATTTTGTGTGCTTTGTCTAGATAGCACCACCAGACTGCACAGTTTCTCTACTAGCACAATAGATAATCATCATCTCCGTGTAGTATTTCTGTCCTAAATTATTCACATCACAGGTTCATGAACTTCTTCCAAAAAGCAGAATCTCTGTAATGTTAACTACCCTGATCAGGTATTCTTGGGAGACTCGCACATATCCCCGTAATTAGAAATGAATCTGTCATATTCAGCACTGTGTGTTTCATACAGCCATATTCCAGCTCTGATGAGATTTTAAATTAGATTTTCAGACCTAATGAACAATGATTCACCATCCCTCTATCATGTCAGTCAGTTTCTAATCTTTTCATAACTGATTGTTACTGGTAAAACATTTTATCACATTTCGGCAGCTCTCAATTGTTTGAGAACTTATATTAGATAAGTAGTCGTCTGGTTACATAATAGTATAAATATTCCATGTACTGCTCCTTTTTTATGGAAAACGTGTTTACATTATTAGCAAAGGATGCCAGCAGAATTATCATTGCAGAACGCTAGGTTTTACCAAATTAACCATTTAAAGCAAAGTCACTTATATAAAGGGAACAGTATATGCCTCAGTACTATATTACTTTATATTCTTGTAGCCTAAAGTTAATCTGTCAGTCGGATCATCCCTCCTAGGCCATCTGTATGGGCATCTACAGTAGAAATTAAAAGTTTACATGCACTATATAAAAAGACTCATATTCATGTTTTTCTCAATATCTGACATGAAAGGAGAATAAACCTTTCCTGGTTTAGGTCAATTAGGATTACCATAATTATTAATATTTGCCAAATGCCATAATAATGAGAGAGCGAGCATGTTTTAAGGCATTTTTATTACTTACTGCAACGTCAAAAGTTTACACATACTAAGATTGCTATGATTGGAAGCTTGTGACGTTTTTTTTAGCAACATCAGAGTTAATTAGTGACACATCTGCGAATGTATTTTATTGCACACCTGAAACACACTGCTTCTTTGTGAAGCATCTTGAGAAAATCTAAAGAAATCAGCCAAGATATCAGGAAGAGAACTGTGGACTTGCACTAGTCTGGCTCATCCTTGGGTACAATTTCAATATACCTGAAGGTTCCGTGTTCATCTGTACAAACAATTATAACAAGTACAAACAAGATGGGAATTTCCAGTCATCATGCCACTCAGGAAGGAGATGGGTTCTGTGTCCCAGAGATGAACATGCTTTGGTCCAACATGTGCATATCAACCCAAGGACAAAAGCAAAAGACCTTTTGAAATTGATGGCGGAAGGAAAGCCTTCATGTGTTGCACCTGTCGAACAGCCGCAGACATGCAGCCGCAGGGAACGCAAACATATTTTTCAAACACTCCAAAGTGACTCGGTTTGCACCCGCTCATGCTCGGATAACACCTTATCTGAGCAAGTTCGCTCTTCACTAGTAGCCACTTCTTGATGTTTCCTCTGCACTAATATCTCAGGAGCTTTTCAAATGCGATACAATGAATGAAAAGCAATCAAACTAAATTTGCCCTCCAAAAGCCAAATGCCACTTCTTTCCCTTCTGTGCCGAGCCATGCATCTAAACCAGACCTGGGCAAGATGCGTCCCGCGGGCCGCATCCGGCCCGCCTGATCATTTTAAACGGCCCGCCAGCTAGCTGTCACATCTGGCAGCCACTCCCGGCACCGCTCGGCCAGCCGCCAGATGCTTCTGAGGAGGACCACTGGCGGCTGGAGTGAAGGCTCTGAGCTCATCCACACGCTGTCGGAACTGTATGTGCTTGCAGCGTATACAGTTCCTCCAGAGTCCAGGGTCAGGATGTGATTGACACAGCCTCAGGAGCCATTGGCTCCCGGCTGTGTCAATCATTCTTGTGACCGGAGGCAGCATTATGCCACCAGTCACAAGAGGCAGAGCCGGGTTGATCACCTGTTTGTCGCTGGCAGTGGCCATCTTCCCGAGGCTGCGCGTGCGCAGATGGAGTGCTGTGCTTCACGGGGCTTCAGGAAAATGGCCACGGGAGGCCGCGCATGCGCAGATGGAGATCGTGGCGGCCATTTTCCTGAAGCCGTGTTTGCAGATTTAGATCTTGGCTTCAGGAAAATGGCTGCCGCGATCTCCATCTGTGCATGCGTGGCCTCCCGCGGCCATTTTCCTGAAGCCCCGTGAAGCACAGCACTCCATCTGCGCACCCGCAGCCTCGGGAAGATGGCCGCCGCCAATGATATTCAACCCGGCTCTGATGCTCACATTGCATTCCGGGCCACTGCGTCACCTCACCGGTGGAAGGGACCCTGCGCACGCCATACCGCACCTCTGCCATCACCACACCACTGCTGCAACCCCCCATGGACACCAGGCCGTGGCGTCGCCCACCTAAGCAGGAAGGGACCCTGCTCAGGTGCACGCCACACCGCATCACCCCACCTCTGCCGACACCATGCCTCCTGTGACCCTGCTCTGCCACTGCCAGCCCTCAGGTAAGATACTGTAAATTCGGACAATAAGACGGACCCCCATCTTATAAAAAAATCTTTTTTTCTGCAATTTTCACCCCAAATTTGGGGTGCGCCTTATGGTCCAATGCGTCTTATAGTCCAAAAAATACGGTAATTATATTAGTCCAGCCCTCTAAAACCATCCCAATTTCTCATGCGGCCCCATGGCAAAATTAATTGCCCACCCCTGATCTAAACAGTGGAGTATGACCACATATTCAGCAATGATGAAAAAAACACACAAGTCAGGCTAACAACGGAACGGACTGGAGGGAATTTTCTACAATTGTCAATTTAAAAATGGTTTGTTATAAAGATGGTTCATTAGAGACAAAGTTTAAGGTATCGGACAATCCCTTTAGGGTGACCATACTCATTAGGTGGAAGCTGGTTGATAGTAAAAAAAAAAAAAAAAGTTAATTTTAATCAACATTGTAATCACTAGATCTTGGAATAATAATTCGTTCCACAATTGGAAGTGTTTAAATAAAAAGTTCATGTGCTGAGATAAATCTATAAATCTGCCCCTGCTGTGTACTGTGTAATGGCTGTGTCTGACTGTGCAGGGACATGGTCTGATCATACCACAGCTCTTGGGCAGGGGAGGATGCAAAAAGAGAGTATAGAGACAGGATAGCACAAGATCACAGCTGATTGTTCTGTGAGGTAAAACATTGCTTAAAAACAGGCAGAGAGTGAGGCATTGTTTTACCTCACTAAAAGAATCGGCTGTGATCCCATTCTGTAATGTGTAATGCTGTAAAAAGAAGCACAATGGGCAGGAGATTTCTATAAATCCCATCCATTTTGCTATAACTGAAAGATGCTGTGTTTTTGGCGCAGCAAAAACACGCAGCGTTAAAAGTGCCCCAAGAGCTCATCGTGGGAATGTAACCTAACAGTGACATTACTTTTGGCTGCAGTCATTGGCGGAATGATCTGCCAGATGGCACTGTTTTTCATCTCAGCGTGAGATTTCGGACTCCCTTAATTTGAATTAAACCAGCAATTTCATCTGCAAATGTATATTTATTCCAAAGATTCCCTGTACTTTATCTCAGACCTTATAATATAAAAAACATTTTTGGTCTTCATTAAACATTGCTGCTCCTGTTGTGATGGTAGAAGCATTTTTTACCAGCATGGAATTGGGAAGAGGTTTTATCTGATTGTTGAATAGGAACAGATTATTCTTCTAGTTTCTTTAAATAATAGCTAAATACATGGTAGAGGTCAGATCATATCATTATCGGGGCGGTGTACACAATGTCATATAAGAATATGGAGTACTTTTCTCATGGAGTTAATTATCCTGACTATATGAAGATTACCGAGACTTTTATGTCTTACTTCATCATTGCATGTGTTAAAGAGATCTATAAAAAAGGTGGAAAATACAAAAAAAGAACTACATTTACTATTTGGTTCTCTGAATAAGGGCTCATACCCATCTGCGAGAAAAAAAAACGATCCAATTTCCAGACCAAAAAAAACAGATGAGTGCTATGTGAGTGCAATGCGAGTACAAAGCGATTTCCGTGCAATTTTTTTCCACTGAACATCCGCATGATATGCGTATGCAATCCGTATGCAATGCGATTTTAACATGAAGTTTTACATACAGCAGTTCTCTGTATGTAAAAGCTCATGTTAAAATCGCATTATAAAATACAACTTTACACATTGCTTTAAAACAAAATAATCTTCAAAACATATATAGATAGATAGATAGATAGATAGATAGATAGATAGATAGATTAAAAGCCGGCAGATGCCGCGTACAGTATAGAATAGAATAGGTTAGAATAGAATAGATACAATATATATACATATAGAATAGGTGTGTATATATATATATATATATATATATATATATATATATATATATATATATATATATATATATATATATATATATATATCAGTGACACACATATATATACTGTATATGCTTGACAAAAAAGAAAAATATGCGGCACTCACCACGTTTGCAGTATTTCTCAAAAATCTTTTATTTCACCAATGGTGAGTGTGGGATTCGGGCTTAGGGAGGAATGCGGGGAGTGCTGGAGAGGACGACGGCCGTTTCGCATGTTACCCCTTCTATGTGTATATATCTATTCTATTCTTAACCTGTCAGTGTGATTTTACTGTACGCCAGACATGAATTGCCCGCTTTTCAAAGGACACCGATGTGTAAAACTCGGACAGCATTCGCATGGTGCGAGTGCTGTGCGATTTTTTTCCCGCACCCATTGACTTACATTGACGAGTCTCGTCTGAGATACGCGGCATGCTGCAATTTTTTTCTCAGTCTGATTTCAGCTGAGAAAAAAAATCACAGATGAGATGTAACTCATTGAATAACATTGGTCCGAGTGCAATACGGATTGCGCTCGTCCTTATTTCTGGCAAGTGAGTATGAGCCCTAAACCACATACAATTCTGAACCCCTTGACCCCCGGAGGTATTTTCTTTTTTGCTTTTTTGTTTTTTGCTCCCCTTTTTCCCAAAGCCATAACTTTGTTAATTTTCAGTCAATATGGCCATGAGAGGGCTTGTCTTTTGTGGGACGAGTTGTACTTTTGAACGACACCATTGGTTTTAACATATCGTGTACTGGATAACGGGAAAAAAATTCCAAGTGCGGTGAAATTGCAAAAAAGTGCAATCCCACAGTTGTTGGGTTTTTTTTAACCATGTTGAGGCAAAGTTACTGGTAAGTAAGTGGCATTGCGTCTTTAATTTCCATTGCTGTCTTGAAAATGGAAGGTAAATCAATTCATAATTGGATTGTAAATGTATTTAATGGTGATGCCACCATTGTCTGGGGATACCACCTGCTCTAATGTATTCAGTCAGCTATGACAGTAATCCAGTAAATCATCCACATTCGAAACAATGGTAACATACAGTTGTCTGAAAAGGTATTTACCCCTTCCTGATTTCCTATTCTTTTGCATGTTTGCCACACTTAAATATTTCAGATCACCAAACAAATTTAAATATTAGACAAAGATAACACAAGTAAGCACAAAATACAGTTTTTAAAGTGAACTTGTCCCTCAGTAAACTAGACAAAACTAGTCAGGTCGGCACCAAAATACTGATTAAAATGATCCCTTGGTTGATGAAATTCATCTTGTGGTTGTTGTTTAATCTGTGTTTGCAGTTTTCAGTTAATGAGATTCTCATGCTTTGGGGTGGGCCTGATGGGGGTCTTTATGTGGTGCTCTGCTTACATATTCATCTGTATGGCTTATAGCAGGGCACTGATCCCTCACTGACCTGCCTCCTATTTTACATACTGAATATAATATGGTTTGAAAAAAAAACTCACATTCAGCAGGCAGGCCTGGTCTGTAGCATGATGAGGTGGATAATATGCGTACCGTATTTTCGTTTTATTTAGACATAAAAAAAATTATCTTACTCAAAATAGCGACAGCGGCCACGCACGCGCAGTAGCATCTATTGCTTTCTGATAGATACTACTGCCATACAGATGAGTATCTAAGCAGAGCACCACATAAAGACCCCCCCACAAGTTGCCCCAAAGCACGAGAATCTCATTAACTGAAAACTGCAAATAAAGATTAAACAACAACCACAAGATGGATTTAATCAACCAAGGTCTCATTTTAATCAGTATAACAGCGCCAATCTGACAGAGTCTGTAGTTTACAATCCTACAGACAGGTTTACTTTAAATGAAGGTCTTTATTATTAAGGGAAAAAGAAATCCAAACCTACAGGGCCCTGTGTGAAAAAGTGATTTCCACGTAAACCCAATAACTGGTTGGGTCACACTTAGCAGCATCAACCGCAATCAATCACTTTTGATAACTGGCATTGAGTCTTTTACAGCACTCTGGAGGAATTCTGGCTCACTCATCTTTGCAGAACTGTTGTAATTTAGCCACATTGTGTCAGGACTCTGAACATTTTTATTACCTTTTGTGCATTACTGCCCTTTTCCAAGATGGCGTCTTTGGTCTCATGTGCACTGTGTCTTCCTGCTATAAAACTCCACCCCAGCCTTCAGTCTGTGCTAGAGTATTCTGCCTTGCATCCTGCTCCTGACTCTGATGACTCCCTGGCTATATACCTGCTCCTGTGAACCTGTGTGGTGATCCTGCTACTCTGCTCTGAGTTCCTGCTGCATATACCAGTTTCCAGTAATCCTCCTTCATCTGCTGCTCGTGTTTACTTCCATCTGCATTTGCTGGACATGTAAGCTGTTGCTGCTCTGCAAAAACCTGAGACTATTACCCAGGCCTCCCTGGTTGAGCTAAGATATTATTTGAACTGCCTTATTAGCATATCTATCTGTGTTTGGACTAAAACAAGGACTTACTCGTGTCAAGTATCCCCAAGAATAATTGTGCTTCATAGACTTTCTGCGTGATTGCATTTTCCTCTGAAGTTTCCTATAGACTGCTAAGCTGCGTTTAATATTTACTCCAAGTGTTGTGGACTTGAGTTTCTCTCTGCACCTGTTTGAATCACCGTGTGATAATATAGACTTTATCACTTATAAAACTGTCCTGTAGTTGTCTTGTTCCATGCAAAGAGTCTCCTGAGTTATCCCCTATAATTATTACACATTGGAGGGTTTCCAAGCTTTTTTAAGGTCATGCCACAGCATCTCAATCAGATTCAGATCAGTACTTTGACTAGACCACTCCAAAATCTTAATTTTGTTTTTCTTAAGTCATTCAGAGGTGGACTTGCTGGTGTGTTTTGGATCATTTTCCTGCTGCATAATCTAAGTGCGCTTCAGCTTGAGGTCACGAGCAGATGGCCTGACATTCACCTTTGCATTTTTTGGTAGACAGCAGAATTCATGGTTCCATTTACCACAGCAAGCCTTCCAGGTTTTGATGCAGCAAAACAGCACCAAACCGTCACACTACCACCACCATATTTTACTGTTAGTATGATGTTCCTTTTCTAAAATGCTGTGTTACTTCTACGCCAGATATAATTGAACATACACCTTCCAAACAGTTCAACTTTTAACCCATCAGTCCACAGAGTATTCTCCCAAAAGTCTTGGAGATCATGAAGATGTTTTCTGGCAAAACTGAGACAAGCCTTTATATTCTTATTGCTCAGTAGTGGTTTTCGTCTTGGAACTCTGCCATTCAGGCCATTTTTGCCCAGTCTCTTTGTTATGGCGGAGTCATGAACACTAACCTTAACTGAGGCAAGTGAGACCTGCAGTTCTTTGGATGTTGTGGGGTCTCTTGTGACCTCTGAGATGAATTGTTGCTGTGCTCTTTGGGTAATTTTGATCTTCTGGTCATGCCTGGGAAGGTTCACCACTATTCCACGTGTGGATAATGGCTCTCTGTTATGATCCTTAGTGGCTGAGGATCACAAAACGGACTAGCTAAGTTACTGAACATAGAAACGAGCTATAGGGAGGTGGTAACTGGACTGACCGCAAACCTGATCCTAACCAAACACACTAAAGGTAGCCGGTGAACGTGCCTAAATTCCTGGACGTCTCGATGCAGCCTGAGAAACTAGCTACCCCTAGAGCGGAAGTAAGACCTCACTTGCCTCAGAGAAATAACCCCAAAGATATAGAAAAGCCCCCAACAAATAATAACGGTGAGGTAAGGGGAAAATACAAACGTAGAAATGAAAACAGATTCAGCAAATGGGGCCCGCTAATACTAGATAGCAGAAGACAGATAGGGAACTGTGCGGTCAGTAGAAAACCCTATGCAAAATATCCACGCTGAGAATACAAGAACCCCCACACCAACTAATGGTGTGAGGGGAGAAACTCAGCCCCCTAGAGCTGCCAGGAAGCGAGGAAATCACATACTAGCAAGCTGGACAAGGACTAATCACCAACCAAGAAACATATTGAACACTGGTGATAAAAAAATGAATAAACAGAAACTTAGCTTCTCTTGAAGAGACTGATAACGAAGGAATGCAGGAGAGCTCCAAATAGCACTGACTACATTGACAGCAGGCAACAACTGAAAGTCCAGGTGGGCTAAATAGGAAACCAACTACCAGATAACGAGACAGCTGATCCCAGCCACAAACCTGCAGAAAGACACAAAGAGCCACCAGAGGGAGCCCAAAGACAGCACTCACACAGTACCACTTGTGACCACAAGAGGGAGCCCAAAAATAGAGTTCACAACAGCTCTCACTGTGGTTCACTGGAGTCCCAAAGTTTGATAAATTACATTATAACCTTTTCCAGACTTATAGATCTCAGTTACTTTGTTTCTCATTTGTTCTTGGATTTCTTTGGATCACAGCATGATGTCTAGCTTTTGGGGTCTATTGGTCTACTTCATTTTGTCAGGCAGGTCCTATTTAAGTGATTTCTTGATTGAGAACAGATATAACAGATGTGGCTATAATCAGGCCTGGGTGTGACGAGGGAATTTGAACCGAGCTTCCCAAAGATTTGATAAACCACAGTTAATTTATGTTTGGTGTCATGTCGGACGCTATTCACACTAGGGCGTCCGACAGACAGCGTTAATTCCACATTCGTCCACTATACGCTCAGTGGCGCCGGCTAGATTTTATCCAGGTTGTCCGGGGTTAATCTAGCTGGTAATCTGGTTGGAGGCTGGGTCACGCCCGTGGCCTTTAAATAGTCTTTCTGGACTTTGGGCGCCGCCGATTATAGCTTGTGTCTTGTGCCTGGTGATCTCGGTCTGGAGTGGTGGTCTAGGAGAAGAAATATCATATCTGCTGGTGTATTATCCTTTGTCATTTTTATCCTTCCTATATTTGTATTTGTTTTGCCCTGTGCTCATTATAGTGTTTTCCTGTGAGTCTGCGGCGTGGTGCGTTTTTACTTTTCCCTGTCTGTGCTTTCTGTAGGGGTTGGTGTGTGGTCTAATCATTGGATGGCGGGTGGAGATTTCAGCACAGGACTGTAACAGGAGTCAGGGTCAGGCCTGGCATCCCAGACAAGCACACCATCAGTGTAAATTCTGGGAGAGGGACAGACAGGGTTTTCCCTGGGTCTACCCAGTACCCGCATAACATTTGGTGGGAGAATCACTTTTTCTCACAGGGCCCTGTAGGTTTGGATTTCTTTTTCCCTTAATAATAAAGACTTTCATTTAAAACGGCAACTTTTTTACTTGTGTTATCTTTGTCTAATATTTAAATTTGTTTTGTGATCTGAAACATTTAAGTGTGACAAACATGCAAAAGAATAGGAAATCAGGAAGGGGGCAATCACTTTCTCACGCAGCTATAGATACAGAAAAACTTACAAAAAGTAAAGGCTGCATAATTAGAGAAATAGAATTGATAAAGTATTGGTTCTATTTAACACCCTTTTTTGGTTCTAGAGATATGAGTCTTTTCATTCAGTGCTAATTTTTGTGATCTTTACGAAGGGGGTGTTGTACAAATGGTAATAATGCAGAGCATCCTAAGACACGCCTCAGAGGATCATGTCAGCAACGCCCCCTTGTAAAGACCATAAAAATTAGCACTAAATAAAAAGACCCATATCTCTGGAAATGAATATAGGGTGTTAAATGTTTAGGGAAAAAAATAAATTACATCTGTAGGTGAGCAGTCGAACTAAAATATGAGCATAAACTGGCCACTTTTGATTTGAGGACAGGTCCTCTTTAAATGATCTGTTACAATGTGATACTTTTAGACACAATCATATTAAAAGCCAGTATATTGTAAAAAAATGTTTAAGAGCTAAAGGTTCATGTTGACTAACTATTCTTATTATTATTTATTTATATGGCACCATTGATTCCATGGTGCTGAACATGAGAAGGGATTACATACAAGTTACAGATATCACTTACAGTAGACAAACTAACAATGACAGACTGATACAGAGGGGCGAGGACCCTGCCCTTGCGGGCTTACATTCTACAGGATTATGGGGAAGGAGACAGTAGGTTGAGGGTTGCAGCAGCTCCGGTGTTGGTGAGGCTGTAGCTTCGGTAGTGGTGAGGAGGCAGCGGGGTCAGTGCAGGCTGTAGGCTTTCCTGAAGAGGTGGATTTTCAGGTTCCGTCTGAAGGATCCGAATGTGGCTGATAGTCAGATGTGTTGGGGCAGAGAGTTCCACTATAATACTCACTATGCACATGGATAAAAAAGTATTTAGCAGGGATTAGCATGTCGCTGCTTAAATCATTCCAATGTGGTCCCAAATAATCTGTAGACCACCAACACTCAATGTAGACTTTATAAGGGAATTCGCCATATTCCAGTTGCATAAAATATCATGCTTCTGTATTGAAGTTCCATTAAAAAGTATACCAAATATTCACCTTGAGTAACAGACTGACGTGTTTCTGCAATTCAAAGTGCCCCTAAGTCATAGTCAGTCTGTGAATATTTTTTACGCCACTTAATGGAATTCTAATAAGGAAGATGTGATATTTTAATTAATGTGGATGTGCTATTTCCCTTATAAAGCCTATATATATATATAGATAGATATGCTTTTCCAACTTGTAATCTGTGCTCAGATTATTAGGCCTCATCCACACATCCAAATTTAAAAAGTGACATGAAAAAAATGCTACCAGTTACATCAGTGCTTTGCTTAAGTGTGCCATCTATGTGTTCGTTTTTGCCATCAGTGATTTTTACAGATGGATAAAAAAGTTAATAAATTACAAAGTTTCTCCTATGATTTGACATTTTTATATAGAGACAGCACACAGATTACTGTATATACTGCTTTCGTCCGTGTGCTGTATGTGTTTTTCACAGACCCATAGACTTGTATTGCCCCTGTTCATCCGTGCTACCAGAAAAAATTACATTGATTATAATAGGTACGTGTTGTATTTGTGAAAAAAACGGACACAACGCGTGCATGCAACACGGAGGTCTGAATGAGGCTTTATAGTGTGAGAGTAAAAATAATGTGATTTATACAGGAATGTTCAATAAAAATGAGTCATCAGATTAATACGTTTCACATTTTACTGTTTAGGGAAACTCTCTTTCGCCAGCTCTGTGCCATTCATTGGCTTTTAGAGACTTTAACCTCAGATCCATCTGTTTCCATGAGGCCGGTATCTTCTTGTTGGAATATAAGGTAAAAAAAAAATCTAAAACGGTAATTGTTTTATTTTATACATTGCAGCTTAAAAGAAACAAGTTTTATACCACTGATACTGTTCAATATATTATTAGTCTCATGCAGTAAATCTCATTAAAGGGGTTTTCTGGTCTGTAATCAATCTATGTGACGGTAGACTGCCAAATTGTGACAAATGGTCACATTTCTCCTGTTTAACCCGAGCGAGTGGGCTGTCACGTACCACATGGACAGTGTTCATCATAAATGAGTACACCCCTTTTGAAAGTAAGATTTTAATCAATATCTCAATGAATACAAGAAGAATTTGCTAAATTTTGACAAGACTAAGTTTCATAGAACATTTTTTATCCCATAATCGTAAAGTAAGGTAAAATATAACTTTCTTTATGAAATCTTCAGTATTACTCAAATTAGTTGCTGCAAAACTGGAACACCCCACATCAAAAACTTCATCTAGTATTTTGTATGTCCACCATGATTTTTAAGGACACCACCAAGTCTTCTAGGCATGGAATGAACAAGTTGCTGACATATTACAGCATCTGTCTTCCAATTTTGAGTAAAACTGAAATCTTATGGTAATGAAACTTATATTATTAACCTTACTTTCATATTGTGGGTTAAACACTGTTCTAGGAAATTCAGTCTTGTCGAAATTTTAGAAATTGTTCTTGTGTTCAGTGAGAAATTGATTAAAATCTTACTTTTTAAAAACATGTGTACACTTTTATGCTGAGCACTGTGTGTGATTTGCAAACTTAACTTATAACCTGGTACCTTCTATTCTCATCTCGCTTCTCTCAATAGAAGAGAATAGAGATGAGTGAGATTAGTCAGCAGGTAAGGCTGGTTTCACATTTGCGGTTGTGTCCGCAGTGTTTCTACTGCATATATATCCACATGCGTTGTGTATTCCTATATTTAACATTAGGGACGCATGCGTTTTTGATTTTTCGCGCTTTGCCGCGTTTGATGATGCATGCGTTGTTTCGTCGTTTGTGGCTTGGTGCGGAAATGCAACATGTAGTAATTTTTAGAGGCGTCAATTTGCCACCTGGAAACGCATGCGGTCGATTGCGCAAGGATTGCGGCGAAAAAACGCATTGCTGTCTATATGAACGCATGCGTTCACAAGCACATGTGTTTGCTTGCGTTCGTGAACGCATGCGTTTCAAAAGAGAAAAACATGTCTAGACACTGATAAGCCACCCCCCACATACAAGGTGATAAAGGGAGGGAGTGGACATTTGCAGGTCACTACTCAGCAGACACTGAAGCAGACGAGACACAGGCTACATCTTTGAGGAACACAAGACACTGAACAATGTGAGTATAGCCTAGCCAATGCCTCTATTTTCTATTTTCTGTCTCTACATGTCCTAATTTCTTGCATTTCTTTCTTTCTGCATGCATCAGAATGTCTTCTACTTCTTCTTCTGATGAGGAGTTTCGTCCTGGGCCGTCGGAAGTCGAGCATGTCAGTGAGGTGAGTACTTGCCTCGTCAGATTGGTAAGTATTCACTGTCACATCTACACATGTGACAATTTGAATTTTTCATTTTTTTAGAGCTCTTCTTCAACTGCAGCACAGACTGGGCAGGAGCAGCGGACTCAAGGTCAGGTGGAAAGACCCGACAGTGTAATATTCTTGAATCTTCTTTTCTTTCCATTCCTATTTCTTAACTTTTTTCTTCTGGAATCCTTTTGTATGTTGACTTTCCTATTCATGCCATTTCTCAGCATCTTTTTTCTTTTTTTTCCTTATGTTAATTCACTAAACTTTAATGACTTTATTTAATTTTTAGGTTCCACAATGGGAGGATGACCTAATTGAAAATGACCTCCTCATCTCCCTGGTCCAGGAGCGAGTCCCGTTGTGGGACACCCGGGATCCACTGCACTCAAACAACGTCACGATCCGGCGTCTATGGAATGAGGTGGCCAAAGAGATGTGGGATGGCTGGGACAACGCCCTGACTCGGGTCTGAAATGCATTTGGTAAGTATTGCACTGCAGTGTGAAGCAGCAGTGACCTTGGCCGTGCTCACTCGACTGTGTGTGATGAAAAAAACTCTCAGGAGTTTCTGTCATCACACACAGTTGTGTGAGCACGGCCAAAAGTCCTTTTTCTGACCATAATTTTTTTTTTTTTTTAACAGTGGCCAAAGTCAAAACACGTTGGCGTTCGATGAAGGACAGCTTCAACAAGGACCTGCGTCAAGAGAGCCGTGTTCCCATTGGTTCAGGAGCAAGGATCAGAAGATATAAATACTATCGAGTTCTGGCATTTTTAAGACCGGTCCTTGCCCAGAGAACGTAAGTATTTATCACGTGCATTAGGTTGTATTGTATTGCCATAATCTGTATTTTTCTATTCCACAGGATTTTGCGTCTGGTTAATTTTTGGTATTAATTTTCTTTTTCCTTTTTTCACAGCACATGGAGCACAACAGAAAAATATTTTTTATAGTTGAAATACTCCGATCCTGTTCTGGCAGGTTTGATAATGCGGATGTGCTTTCCATCCACCGCTCCTAAACAGTTGGGGAAATCACACACACTCCAGAATTTTTCCGAAATTTCAAGCCACATGTCGACGGTGGGTAGGGGTATAAACTCATCCCGGAGTACATTCCACAAAGCCCGACAGGTGTCCACAACTATTCCGGACAGGGTGGATATTCCAAGCCAGTATTGGAAGTGGAGGGATGATAAACTCTCTCCGGTTGCCAGAAATCTGTAAGAAAAAGAAACTCCCCAAAAATTACAAACTATTCTATTTATGGTGTGGTTACGCTAAAGAAAGAAAGGAAAATACCCAAAACATACATGTCAGAAAACACAAAATTTGGACTGTCATTGGTTTAGATTTGGAACGTACCTTAATGTAACCAGCAGACGTTCCTCTGGTGGAATCGCTCTACGGAGCTGAGTGTCCTGTCTCCGTATGGCTCCTTGGACACGAGCAAGCAAATCCCGGAACGAGTCTTGCGACATCCTTGTATATTCATGGAATTTCTCTGGGTTGGCATTAAGCTCGCCATACAGCGTGTGATGGGCTCCACGGCTCTCACGTAGTTCGATAATGGGGTGTCTCCAAAAATGCCTACGTTGTCTCCTTCTCCATCTTTCGCGATTTCTGTCTTGCTCCCAAGCAAAAGTACAGGCAAGAAACAGCTTGATGCTTAAATCCAGGTTGAAATAAAAGCTCTCCATGCGAAGATCCATCATGACACAGGATACAGGAGCAAAATCTGAAGATTACAGCTGTTCAGGGGTCTATATAAAGAAATCCCATAATGCACGCCCTCTGTAGTCCCATTGGCAGTGTCTGGTTATGTTGATTTTTCTCTTGTGAAATTTCTCATCATGCGCACCACAAACGCAGGAAAAACGCATATAAATGCGTACAAACGTGACTTTTTTTTACCGCATGCGGTAACGCATGCGTCTAAAAAATGCTGCATTTGTACGTGTTTATATGCGTTTTTTCCATCACTTGCGGGTGCGGATTAAACGCTGCGGATTTAAATGCAAATGTGAAACTAGCCTAACTAATTTTTGCTTTCTTGGCCTTTTTTGAGAGAATATGAATGATAACACCAAAAGTTTTTCTCCACTTATGGTTAGTATTTGGGTGAAGCCATTTATTGTCAATCTACTGTGTTTTCTCTTTTTAAATCATAATGACAACCAAAAACATCCAAATGACCCACATCGAAAGTTCACATACCCTGGTGATTTTGCCCTCATAACATGCACAGACGTTGACACAAATGTGTTTGAATGGCTACTAAAGGTAACATCCTCACTGTGACCTGTTTGCTTGTAATCAGTGTGTGCATAAAAGCTGAGTGAGTTTCTGGGATCCAGGCAGACTCTTGCATCTTTCATCCAGCCACTGACGTTTCTGAATTATGAGTCGGGGGAAAGCAAAAGAATTGTCAACGGATCTATGGGAAAAAGTAGTTGAACTGTATAAAACAGGAAAGGGATACAAAAAGATATCCAAGGAATTGATAATGCCAGTCAGCAGCGTTCAAACTGTGATTAACAAATGGAAAATCAGGGGCTCTTTAAAAACAAAACCACAGTCAGGTAGACCAACAAAAATAGCGTCCACAACTGCCAGGAAAATTGTTCAGGATGCAAAGAAAAACCCACAAATAACATCAGCTGAAATTCAGGACTCTTTGAAAACTAGCGGTGTGGCTATTTCAAAATACACAATAAGGAGGCACTTGAAGACAAATGAGCTGCATGGTCAAGTCGCCAGAAGAAAGCCATTACTGCGCAAATGCCACAAAGTATCTCACCTACAATACGCAAAACAGCACAGAGACAAGCCTCAAAACTTCTGGAATAAGATAATTTGGAGTGATGAGACCAAAATTGAACTTTTTGACCACAGCCATAAACGTTACATTTGGAGAGAGATCAACAAGGCCTATGATGAAAGGAATATCATTCCTACTGTAAAGCACGGAGGTGGATTGCTGATGTTTTTGGGATGTGTGAGCTACAGAGGCACAGGAAACTTGGTGAAATTTGAAGGAAAGATGAATGCAGCATTATATCAGCAAATACTGGAGGCAAATTTGCACTCATCAGCCTGGAAGCTGCGCACGGGACGTACTTGGATGTTCCAACATGACAATAATCCAAAACACAAGGCCAAGTCGACCTCTCTTTTGCTACAGCAGAACAAAGTGAAGGTTCTGGATTGGCCATCTCAGTCTCCTGACCTCAATATCATTGTGCCACTCTGGGGAGATCTCAAGGGCGCAGTTCATGCTACAGTAGACAGCCCAGGAATTTACAGGAACTGGAGGCTTTTTGCCAAGAACAGTGGTCTGCTTTACCATCTGAGAAAATAACTTCATCCACAACTACCACAAAAGACTTCAATCTGTCATTGATGTTAGAGGGGGCAATACATGGTATTAAGAAATGGGGTATGTGAACTTTTGATCAGGGTCATTTAGATGTTTTGGGTTGTCATTATGATTTAAAAAGAGAAAACAAAGTAGTTTGACAATAAATGGCTTCACCCAACCACTAACCATGAGTGGAGAAAAAATGTTGGTGTTATCATTCATATTCTCTGAAAGAAGGCCAAGAAATCCAAAATTCTGCCTGGTTATGTGAACTTTTGTACATGTAACTCCGGCATCCCTGCACTCTGCTTCAACCTCCCCTCCGGCAGGGGATGCCGACATACTCACTGCCACGGTCGCCCAGCCGTGTTCTCTCTTCCTGGTCTTGACGTGGCTCCTGTGCCATGGCCTGCACATACCACACAGGTTTACTGGCAGCATGCTTAGGGCACACGCACGCTCCATGTCTCTTAAAGAGACAGCGGTCATGCACCTGATGTGTCCCCAGCAAATGGCTGGGAGGCACATAATACTCAAGGCACCTCTATCTGTTGGAAGATGCCTGAGCAACATTAGCATTTAGTTAGTCTGCAAGCTGCCAAGTCCGTTGTCAGGTCCCTGTTCCCATACCTGTTCCATTACCCAGAACCTGAACCAGTTCTGCCTTCTTGAACCCGCCTAGTCTGAACCAGTACCTGCACCTGCTACGATCCTGTCTGTACTTGTACCTATACCAAGTCCATCCTGTCTGATCCTGCCATTCGGTTCTGCTTGAATCCTGAGCCAGTCTTGATTCTGCTCCATCTGAATCCGCTCCAATATCTGTTCTGGACGTCATCCTGTTCCTGCCCTACCAGCTACTCTGTGTTCGTACCTTCGTCCCTGTCCCATTGGGGTCAGCTGCGGCAGTTCCGGGGTTGGTCCTGGAGTGGTTCCTGGCAACCACCTATGGCTCAAACCTAACCACACCTTCAATGGCTTTAGTGAAGAACCAGATAGTCGGTTAGTTACACCCCTCCAGGCTCTCCACTATCCGCTGCGTAGTGGGTCCACACCAACCAGCGTGAAAATACATAATTCTTGTCATTAGATCCCAATGTGATTAGTGCAAGCATGGAACAAATTGAAATTAAGAATAAAATACCAATAAAGTGCAAGTAAAGAATCCAGATGTCCTGTGTATCAGATGAAATACTGTATATCATATAGAAAAATATTTAGAATTGAGAGTCCTCAGTGGTTGATACCTTTTAATGGCTAACTGAAAAGATGGTAACAAATTGCAAGCTTTCGAGACTACATACGTCTCTTCATCAGGCAAAGACTAAAACAAATTCTGAAGAATCACATATTTATGCACAACATAGTATAGGAAAAAAACAAAAAACAAAAAAAAAAAACAAAGGGAGAGGGAAAAAAAACCATGGATAAGCCAGGTGACATGAAGCAGAATTACCATGGGTGATAAACAGTTACGTCCATAAATATTGGGCCAATTCTTAGATAAGGATTGTTTTATTGTCCTGTGATTAGGGTCTGTTGTGATGACCCCACATGGTCTGATGGGCAAGTTCCTTAGTTGTAGTTAGTTGATTTAAAAAGACATAAATCCGTGTGACACATTCATTCCTGCATTTAGAGTGTCAAAGGTCGTCATCAGTTTATATTCCCAGACTCTCCTGTCTCTCTGTGCTTTGAAATTACCTTTCAATACAAGTAATTTCATGTCCATAATGTTATGATTTGGGAGACAGAAATGTATTGCCACAGGTAGATCCATTCTTTTTTCTCTTATTGTGTGGCGGTGAGAATTCATCCTTGTCCTCAGTTTCTGCCCTGTCTCCCCCACATACAGACCCCCAGTTGGACATTTAGTACAAATAATTAAGTACACCACATTAGAAGTGATGCAGCTGAATGTACCTGGTATCTTGTAGTCCTGATGTGAGTTAGGGATCTTTATCTTTATCTTACCAGGATGGTTCCTTCTGGTAGAGGACCTATTGTGAACACATCAGACTATATGAAGGAAGCAAACAGACAACTTATGGACACACGCTGCTACAAAAAATTGGAGTCGGATCCTACACAGGATTATTACAAGGAACTAAACAAGTTGATATCTTGTCTGCCCGACGTATCCATAAGAGCCAATGACCTGATACCAGAAAGTCCAAGAACAGGGACATTCTACATGCTTCCCAAAATCCACAAATCTGGAAACCCAGGAAGACCAATTATCTCATGTGTGGGCACCCTTACTGAGCAGGTATCTGGATGGGTAGAGGGTGTTCTTAAACCCCTGGTAAAGGACACACCCAGCTTCATTCAGGACACAACTGACCTATTGAATAAACTATCAGCAATAGATCCTCTACCAGAAGGAACCATCCTGGCCACCATGGATGTGGAATCTTTGTACTCCAATATCCCACACCAGGATGGATTAAATGCCTGCAAATTCTTCCTGGAAAACACAGGGACTGATGCAAATTATGTGGTGAAACTTATAAAATTCATCCTCACCCACAATTACTTTGAGTTTGACAAGAAGATCTATCTACAGGAGACTGGCACAGCAATGGGAAGTAAAATGGCCCCACAGTATGCAAATCTGTTGATGGCCAAGCTCGAAAGCGACTTTTTGTCCTCCTGTCCCATCAGGCTTCTGGCGTACTACTGCTACATTGATGACATTTTAATCATCTGGACGGAGTCTGAGCCACAGCTAAAGACGTTCCATGAACAGTTTAATCAATTTCATCCTACCATCAACTTGACACTCAACTACTCCTGCACTGAAATTAACTTTCTGGACACCATCATTAAGCTGCAGAACAATAAAATAGAGACATCACTGTATCAGAAGCCAATCGACCGTCCATCATACCTTAAATGGGACAGTTTCCATCCAAAACACATAAAAAACTCCATTGTCTACAGCCAAGCCATCAGATACAATCATATATGTTCCAACCCAATGGATAGAGATGAACACCTGGGTCGCCTCAGAAAGACCTTTTTGAATCAGGGCTACCATCCAAGAACAATTGAAAATCAGATCACAAGAGCCACCAGAATATCAAGGAATCACCTGCTACATTACAAAATTAAAGAAGAAAATAACCGGGTACCTCTAGTAGTTACCTACAATCCAAATCTGGAGGCGATAAGGGGAGCTGCATGGAAATTACAACCTTTACTGCAAAAAGATGCCCGCTTACAATCCATTTTTCCAGACCCCCCACTACTGTGTTTTAGGCAGCCCCCAAATCTAAGAAGCATCATTGTCAAGAGCTCCTTGTCCTCTCCAACAGCTGCAGGTACTTTTCCTTGCAACCAGAAAAAATGTAAAACCTGTCCATTTATAATGACCACGGACAAGATAAAGATCCCCAACTCACATCAGGACTACAAGATACCAGGTACATTCAGCTGCGTCACTTCTAATGTGGTGTACTTAATTATTTGTACTAAATGTCCAACTGGGGGTCTGTATGTGGGGGAGACAGGGCAGAAACTGAGGACAAGGATGAATTCTCACCGCCACACAATAAGAGAAAAAAGAATGGATCTACCTGTGGCAATACATTTCTGTCTCCCAAATCATAACATTATGGACATGAAATTACTTGTATTGAAAGGTAATTTCAAAGCACAGAGAGACAGGAGAGTCTGGGAATATAAACTGATGACGACCTTTGACACTCTAAATGCAGGAATGAATGTGTCACACGGATTTATGTCTTTTTAAATCAACTAACTACAACTAAGGAACTTGCCCATCAGACCATGTGGGGTCATCACAACAGACCCTAATCACAGGACAATAAAACAATCCTTATCTAAGAATTGGCCCAATATTTATGGACGTAACTGTTTATCACCCATGGTAATTTTGCTTCATGTCACCTGGCTTATCCATGGTTTTTTTCCCCTCTCCCCTTGTTTTTTTTTTTTTTGTTTTTTTTTTCCTATACTATGTTGTGCATAAATATGTGATTCTTCAGAATTTGTTTTAGTCTTTGATCGATGAAGAGACGTATGTAGTCTCGAAAGCTTGCAATTTGTTACCATCTTTTCAGTTAGCCATTAAAAGGTATCAACCACTGAGGACTCTCAATTCTAAATATTTTTCTATCTACTGGCTAACACGGTACCAAGATATATTTCTTTCCTGTATGTATATCATATAGACATATTTTCATGTATACAATTTAGGACCTCTAGAGGGACAGATCTCTAGGGACCGAAGAAGTAGTATTCGCAGCCCGGGCTTGATGCCTGAGGAAGTCCAAGCATCCCTTTGCCACATAAGAGGACCCCTTGTATTGTAAATGGTGGGGTCCTTACGATTAATTTTGAAATGACAACCAGGATCTTGAACTCCTTTATTGTAGCAGTCACCTATGTGTTCAATAAAGAAATTAAATATCAACCCAGTAATGTCACTTTTACTATTCTGTATTTCTTTAAACCAGAAATCCTGGTGGCTGTAAAACTTCATTAAGAAGAATCAATAGAGAGAAGGACATGGAGATGAAGTGGGAGCAGTTTATCATGCTGGGGAAGGTAAATGATCATTTTTCTGCCAGAAATATTTTGCTGTGTTTTACAGAGGTAAATAAATGTAATCTCCAGAAATGGAGGGCTACATATTTCAGCTACTTAATTTTCTTTTCATGAACAACTGATATACCATATATACTCGAGTATAAGCTGTGATTTTTAGCCCATTTTTTGTGCTGAAAGCCCCCCTCTCGGCTTATACTCGAGTCATACCCAGGGGTTGGCAGGGGAGGGGAAGCGGGGCCTGTCTAATTATACTCACCTGCTCCTGGTGCGGTCCCTGACTTCCCCAGCATCGGCAGCTTCTTCCTGTACTGAGCGGTCACATGGTACCGCTCATTACAGTAATGAATATGCACCTCCACCTCCTCCCATAGAGGTGGAGCCGCACATTCATTACTGTAATGAGCGGTAACGGTGAAAGCTCAGTACAGGAAGAAGCTGCAGCGTCGGGGAAGCTGGGACTGCATAGCGCCAGGAGCAGGTGAGTATAACGGGAAGGGGAGCGCTGCGCGATATTCACCTGCTCCTCGTTCCGGCGCTGCTCCTTCTTCAGCATCTTCTGCAGTGACGTTCAGGTCAGAGAGCACAGTAACGTGGTTAGTTCGCGCCCAATGTCTGAACATGAGTGCAGAAGACGCTGAAGATGGAGCAGCGCCGGAACGAAGTCAGGTGAATATTGAAAGTGCCGGGGGCCTGAGCAACGGAGAGGTGAGTATGTGATTTTTTTATCGCAGCAACAGCAAATGGGGCAAGTGTCTGTATGGAGCATCTATGGGGCATTAACGTTTGTGGAGCACTATATGGGGCAAGTGTCTGTATGGGGCCATTATTAACGTTTGTGGAGCATTATATGGGGCAAGTGTCTGTATGGGGCCATAAGGTTTGTGCAGCACTATATAGGGCAAGTGTCTGTATGGGGCCATAATTAACATTCGTGGAGCACTATATGGGGCAAGTGTCTGTATGGAGCATCTTATGGGGCCATAACATTTGTGCAGCATTATATGGGCAAGTGTCTGTATGGGGCCATAATGTTTGTGCTGCACTATATGGGGCAAGTGTCTGTATGGGGCCATAAGGTTTGTGCAGCACTATATGGAGCAAATGTCTTTATGGGGCCATAACGTTTATTCAGTACTATATTGGGCAAGTGTCTGTATGGGGCCATAACATTTGTGCAGTACAATATGGAGCAAATGTCTGTATGGGGCCGTAACGTTTATGCAGTACTATATGGGGCAAGTGTCTGTATGGGGCCATAACGTTTGTGCAGTACTATATGGGGCAAGTGTATGTATGGGGCCATAACGTTTATGCCGCACTATATGGGGCAAGTGTCTGTATGGGGCCATAATGTTTGTGCAGTACTATATGGGGCAAGTGTCTGTATGGGGCCATAACATTTGTGCAGTACTATATGGGGCAACTGTCTGTATGGGGCCATAACGTTTGTGCAGTACTATATGGGGCAAGTGTCTGTATGGGGCCATAACGTTTGTGCTGTACTATATGGGGCAAGTGTCTGTATGGGGCCATAAGGTTTGTGCAGCACTATATGGAGCAAATGTCTGTATGGGGCCATAACGTTTATGCAGTACTATATGGAGCAAGTGTCTGTATGGGGCCATAACGTTTGTGCAGTACTATATGGGGCAAGTGTCTGTATGGGGCCATAACATTTGTGCAGTACTATATAGGGCAAGTTTCTGTATGGGGCCATAACGTTTGTGCAGCGCTATATGGGGCAAGTGTCTGTATGGGGCCATAACATTTGTGCAGTACTATATGGGGCAAGTGTCTGTATGGGGCCATAACGTTTGTGCAGTACTATATGGGGCAAGTGTCCGTATGGAGCATCTATGGGGCCATAACATTTGTGGAGCACTATATGGGGCAAGTGTCTGTATGGGGCCATAATTAACATTTGCGGAGCACTATATGGGGCAAGTGTCTGTATGGGGCCATAACATTTGTGCAGTACTATATGGGGCAAGTGTCTGTATGGGGCCATAACGTTTGTGCAGTACTATATGGGGCAAGTGTCTGTATGGGGCCATAACGTTTGTGCAGCACTATATGGGGCAAGTGTCTGTATAGAGCATCTTATGGGGCCATAATCAACATTTGTGCAGCACTATATGGGGCAAGTGTCTGTATGGAGCATCTATGGGGCCATAACATTTGTGGAGCACTATATGGGGCAAGTGTCTGTATGGGGCCATAACGTTTGTGCAGCACTATATGGGGCAAGTGTCTGTATGGGGCCATAATTAACGTTTGTGCAGCACTATATGGGGCAATTGTCTGTATGGGGCCATAATTAACGTTTGTGGAGCATTACTTATGGGGCAAGTGTCTGGAGCATCTTATGGGGCCATAATTAACGTTTGTGCAGTACTATATGGGGCAAGTGTCTGTATGGGGCCATAATTAACGTTTGTGGAGCATTACGGTATATGGGGCAAGTGTCTGTATGGAGCATCTTATGGGGCCATAATCAAGGTTTGTGCAGCACTATATAGGCCAAATATCTTTATGGAGCATCTTAAGGGGCCACAATCAGCATTTGTGCAGCATTATATTGGGCAAATGTGTCTATGGAGCATCTTATGGGGCCATTATTAACCTTTATGCAGGATTATATGGGGCATATTTTAATATGGAGCATCTTATGGGGCCATCATAAACTTTATGGAACATTATATGGGGCGCCTGGTTCAATATGGATATTCAAAAACACTTAACTGTTGTGAACTATATTTGTTGGCTCCCTCTTGTGGTCAATAGCGGTATGGCACTTGGATTATCCTTCCCCAGGTTGGTACCCACCTGGTTCGTTAGGCCTTGGGTGTTCCTATTTAGACTTCCTGGAAACTCAGTCTAGTGCCTGGAATCGATGTAATCAGTCTATGTCTGTTTTCCTCCTGACTCCTGGTCCCTGAGTTTTGCAAGATAAGCTAAGTTCTGATTTCTTATTTTTGTCCTTTTGCATTTGCTCTTATTTTGTTCCAGCTTGTTCAAAATGTGATTTCTGTTTTTGCTGGAAGCTCTAGGGGGCTGATATTCTCCCCCCACACCGTTAGTCGGTTCGGGGGTTCTTGGATCTTCAGCGTGGATATTTTTATAGGGTTTTTTGCTGACCGCATAAGTCCTCTTCCTATTTTCTGCTATTAATTAGTGGGCCTCTCTTTGCTAAATCTAGTTCATTCTTACGTTTGTCTTTTCTTCTTACCTCACGGTTATTATTTGTTGGGGGCTTGTATAATAACTTTGGGGTCTTTTCTCTCGAGGCAAGTGAGGTCTTATTTTCTCTGAAGGGGTTAGTTAGTTCTCCGGCTGGTGCGAGACGTCTAGAATCAATGTAGGTACGTTCCCCGGCTACTTCTAGTTGTTGTGCCAGGATCAGATATGCGGTTAGCCAAGTTACCACTTCCCTATGAGCTGGTTTTTGTGTTTGCGGACTTAGCTGGAACTCCAGAGATCCTCTACCACTAGGATCATAACAGTATTCCAGGCCAACAAAGAGAATATTTAATGCATTGCTGAAGCGGGATTAAAAGAAAAAAAAGTTCTGAGTTTTTTTTTTTCTCCTTCCCCTTTTTCTCTGAGTGGCTTGAAGCCCTGCTGCAGACATGAATGTTCAGACTCTGATTACTAGTGTGGATCAGCTTGCTGCACGAGTGCAGGGCATTCAGGATTTTGTTACTTGTAGTCCTATGTCAGAGCCTAAGATACCTATTCCTGAGCTGTTCTCTGGAGATCGATTTAAATTTAGGAATTTTAGGAATAATTGTAAATTGTTTCTATCTTTGAGACCTCGTTCGTCTGGAGACTCAGCTCAGCAAGTTAAAATTGTTATCTCCTTCTTGCGTGGCGACCCTCCGGATTGGGCCTTCTCATTGGCGCCAGGAGATCCTGCATTGGCAAATATTGATGCGTTTTTTCTGGCGCTCGGATTGCTTTATGAGGAGCCTAATCTTGAAATTCAGGCAGAAAAAGCGTTGCTGGCTATCTCTCAGGGCCAGGATGAAGCTGAAGTGTATTGCCAAAAATTTCGGAAATGGTCCGTGCTCACTCAATGGAATGAGTGTGCTCTGGCCGCAAATTTCAGAGATGGCCTTTCTGAGGCCATTAAGAATGTGATGGTGGGGTTTCCCATCCCTACAAGTCTGAATGATTCTATGACTCTTGCCATTCAGATTGATCGGCGTTTGCGGGAGCGCAAATCTGCTAATTCTCTGGCAGTATTGTCTGAACGGACACCTGACTCAATGCAATGTGATAGAATTCAGACTAAAACTGAACGACAAAATCATAGACGTCAGAATGGGTTGTGTTTTTACTGCGGTGACTCTACACATGTTATCTCAGCATGCTCTAAACGCCTAACAAAGGTTGTTAGTCCTGTCGCCATTGGTAATTTGCAGCCTAAGTTTATTTTGTCTGTGACTTTAATTTGCTCATTGTCTTCCTACCCTGTTATGGCATTTGTGGATTCTGGTGCTGCCCTGAGTCTTATGGACTTGTCGTTTGCCAAGCGCTGTGGTTTTGTCCTGGAGCCTTTGGAAAATCCTATTCCTCTTAGAGGAATTGATGCTACGCCATTGGCGGAGAATAAACCGCAGTATTGGACACAAGTGACCATGGTGGTGCGTACAACCTTGTATGCATTAAGCAGGGAGATGAATGGAAAACTGCGCTCAATACGCCCGAAGGTCATTTTGAGTACTTGGTGATGCCTTTTGGGCTCTCTAATGCTCCTTCAGTGTTTCAGTCCTTTATGCATGACATCTTCCGGAAGTATCTAGATAAATTTATGATTGTTTATCTGGATGATATTCTGTTTTTTTCTGATGATTGGGATTCTCATGTAAAGCAGGTCAGGATAGTGTTTCAGGTTTTGCGTGATAATGCTTTGTTTGTGAAGGGCTCAAAGTGTCTCTTTGGAGTGCAGCAGGTTTCCTTCTTGGGTTTTATTTTCTCCCCTTCTACTGTGGAGATGGACCCAGTCAAGGTCCGAGCTATTCATGATTGGACTCAACCCACGTCTGTTAAGAGTCTTCAGAAGTTCTTGGGTTTTGCTAATTTCTACCGTCGTTTTATTGCTAATTTTTCTAGCGTTGTTAAACCTTTGACGGATATGACCAAGAAAGGTTCTGATGTTGCTAATTGGGCTCCTGCAGCCGTGGAGGCTTTTCGGGAGCTGAAGCGCCGGTTTACTTCGGCGCCTGTTTTGTGCCAGCCTGATGTCTCACTTCCCTTTCAGGTTGAAGTGGATGCTTCTGAGATCGGTGCCGGAGCTGTTTTGTCGCAGAAAGGCCCTGGTTGCTCTGTGATGAGACCATGTGCTTTTTTCTCTAGGAAATTTTCGCCTGCTGAGCGGAACTATGATGTTGGTAATCGGGAGTTATTGACCATGAAGTGGGCATTTGAGGAGTGGCGTCATTGGCTCGAGGGAGCTAAGCATCGTGTGGTGGTCTTGACTGATCACAAAAATCTGATGTATCTCGAGTCTGCTAAGCGCCTGAATCCTAGACAGGCTCGTTGGTCGTTGTTTTTCTCCCGTTTTGACTTTGTGGTCTTGTACCTGCCTGGTTCGAAGAATGTGAAGGCTGATGCTCTTTCTAGGAGCTTTGTGCCTGACTCTCCCGGCGTCTCAGAGCCAGTTGGTATTCTTAAAGAGGGAGTGATCTTGTCGGCCATTTCTCCTGATTTGCGACGTGTGTTGCAGAGATTTCAGGCTGGTAGACCTGACCCTTGCCCACCTGATAGATTGTTTGTTCCTGATAAATGGACCAGCAGAGTTATCTCTGAGGTTCACTCCTCGGTGCTGGCAGGGCATCCTGGGATTTTTGGTACCAGAGATTTGGTGGCTAGGTCCTTTTGGTGGCCTTCCCTGTCGCGGGATGTGCGTTCTTTTGTGCAGTCCTGTGGGATTTGTGCTCGGGCTAAGCCTTGCTGTTCTCGTGCCAGCGGGTTGCTTTTGCCCTTGCCCGTCCCGAAGAGGCCTTGGACGCACATTTCCATGGATTTCATTTCAGATCTTCCGGTGTCTCAAGGAATGTCTGTCATCTGGGTGGTGTGTGATCGTTTTTCCAAGGTGGTCCATTTGGTGCCCTTGCCTAAGTTGCCTTCCTCTTCCGATCTGGTTCCTTAGTTCTTTCAGAATGTGGTTCGTTTGCACGGCATTCCTGAGAATATCGTGTCTGACAGAGGATCCCAGTTTGTGTCCAGATTCTGGCGATCTTTTTGTGCTAAGATGGGCATTGATTTGTCATTTTCATCTGCCTTTCATCCTCAGACTAATGGCCAAACGGAGCGAACTAATCAGACGCTGGAGGCTTATTTGAGATGTTTTGTTTCTGCGGATCAGGATGATTGGGTGATCTTCTTGCCATTGGCTGAGTTTGCCCTCAATAATCGGGCTAGTTCCGCTACTTTGGTTTCGCCATTTTTCTGCAACTCTGGTTTTCATCCGCGTTTTTCCTCGGGTCATGTTGAACCTTCTGACTGTCCTGGGGTGGATTCCGTGGTGGATAGGTTGCAGCGGATTTGGAATCATGTGGTGGACAACTTAAAGTTGTCACAGGAGAAGGCTCAGCGTTTTGCCAACCGCCGCCGCGGTGTGGGTCCCCGACTTCGTGTTGGGGATTTGGTTTGGTTGTCTTCTCGGTTTGTCCCTCTGAAGGTTTCCTCTCCTAAGTTTAAGCCTCGCTTTATTGGTCCTTATAAAATTTTGGAAGTCCTTAATCCGGTGTCTTTTCCTTTGGATCTTCCTGTGTCGTTTGCCATTCACAATGTGTTCCATAGGTCTTTGTTGCGGCGGTACGTTGTGCCTATGGTTCCTGCTGTTGAGCCTCCTGCTCCGGTGTTGGTTGAGGGCGAGTTGGAGTACGTGGTGGAGAAGATCTTAGATTCTCGTCTCTCTAGACGGAGGCTTCAGTATCTGGTCAAATGGAAGGGCTATGGTCAGGAGGATAATTCCTGGGTGGCCGCCTCTGATGTTCATGCGGCTAATTTGGTTCGTGCCTTTCACGCTGCTCATCCTGATCGCCCTGGTGGTCTTGGTGAGGGTTTGGTGACCCCTCCTTAAAGGGGGGGTACTGTTGTGAACTATATTTGTTGGCTCCCTCTTGTGGTCACTAGCGGTATGGCACTTGGATTATCCTTCCCCAGGTTGGTACCCACCTGGTTCGTTAGGCCTTGGGTGTTCCTATTTAGACTTCCTGGAAACTCAGTCTAGTGCCTGGAATCGATGTAATCAGTCTATGTCTGTTTTCCTCCTGACTCCTGGTCCCTGAGTTTTGCAAGATAAGCTAAGTTCTGATTTCTTATTTTTGTCCTTTTGCATTTGCTCTTATTTTGTTCCAGCTTGTTCAAAATGTGATTTCTGTTTTTGCTGGAAGCTCTAGGGAGCTGATATTCTCCCCCCACACCGTTAGTCGGTGCGGGGGTTCTTGGATCTTCAGCGTGGATATTTTTATAGGGTTTTTTGCTGACCCCATAAGTCCTCTTCCTATTTTCTGCTATTAATTAGTGGGCCTCTCTTTGCTAAATCTAGTTCATTCTTACGTTTGTCTTTTCTTCTTACCTCACGGTTATTATTTGTTGGGGGCTTGTATAATAACTTTGGGGTCTTTTCTCTGGAGGCAAGTGAGGTCTTATTTTCTCTGAAAGGGTTAGTTAGTTCTCCGGCTGGTGCGAGACGTCTAGAATCAACGTAGGTACGTTCCCCGGCTACTTCTAGTTGTTGTGCCAGGATCAGATATGCGGTTAGCCAAGTTACCACTTCCCTATGAGCTGGTTTTTGTGTTTGCGGACTTAGCTGGAACTCCTGAGATCCTCTACCACTAGGATCATAACCCTTAACCTACTGATGTCTCAATTAATTTTACTTTTATTGGTATCTATTTTTACTTTTGACATTTACCGGTAGCTGCTGCATTTCCCACCCTAGGCTTTTATTTGAGTCATTAAGTTTTCCCAGTTTTTTATGGCAAAATTAGGGGGGTCGGCTTATACTCGAGTATATACGGTATACGCTGTGTGCAGTATCGGTAAAGCTGTGGGGCATAAAAAAGAAATGTATTACTGGGTTCTACAGCAATGTACAGTGTGTGCTACCTATCAGTGTCAAACTTTGTTTCAATTCTAATTTCTAATCTCAAAGGTGAGATATTTCGGACCCTAAGGCTGCCGTCACACTATCAGTATTTGGTCAGTATTTTACATCAGTATTTGTAAACCAAAACCAGGAGTGGAACTAAAAGAGGAAAAGTATAATAGAAACATATGCACCACTTCTGCACTCCTGGTTTTGGCTTACAAATACTGATGTAAAATACTGACCAAATACTGCTAGTGTGACAGCAGCCTAAGTGTGTGACTTTACTACAAGGTAATTGCTCAGTGACCACTGTAGAAGTAATGTACACTGCTCAAAAAAATAGAGGGAACACTAAAATCCCACATCCTAGATATCACTGAATTAAATATTCCAGTAGTAAATCTTTATTCATTACATAGTGGAATGTGTTGAGAACAATAAAACCTAAAAATGATCAACGTAAATCACAACTAATATCCCATGGAGGTCTGGAGTTGGAATGATGCTCAAAATCAAAGTGGAAAATGAAGTTACAATCTGATCCAACTTCAGTGGAAATGCCTCAAGACAAGGAAATGATGCTCAGTAGTGTGTGTGGCCTCCTTGTGCCTGTATGACCTCCCTACAACGCCTGGGCATGCTCCTGATTGAGTGTGTCTTGATAATTGCCAATAATTTCCATCTGTTGTCTATTCCATTTGCACAACGGCATGTGAAATTGATTGTCAAACAGAGTTGCTTCCTAAACGGACAGTTTGATTTCACAGACGTATGATGTACTTGGAGTTATATTCTGTTGTTTAAGTGTTCCCTTTATTTTTTGAGCAATGTGTGTATATATGTATGTATATATATATATATATATATATATATATATATATATATATATATGTGTATGTATATATACAGCTCTGGCAAAAATTAAGAGACCACTGCAAAATTATAGGTATATTATTGAGTACAATGTAAATTGTTCTTTTATTCTATGAACTACTGACAACATGTCTCCGAAGTTCCAAGCAATGTATTTTGTATTTATTTTCTGAAAATTAGAAATGGTTCATTGTCATTTAGAAACAACAATACTAATGTTTTAACTCAGGAGTCAGGAAGAGTTCAGAAATCAATATTTTGTGTAATAACCATGATTTTCACATCTTTCATGCGTCTTGGCATGCTTTCACCAGTCTTTCACACTGCTTTTTCATTCGAGAGGTTTTCAATGGAGGTTCAGGTCTGGAGGTTGGGCTGGCCATGACAGGGATTTGATGTAGTGGTCCTTCATCCAAACCTTAATTGACCTAGCTGTGTGGCATAGCGCATTGTCCTGCTCGAAAAACCAATCCTCAGATTTGGGGAACATTGCCTGAGCAGAAGGAATCAACTGTTTTTGCAGGATAACCTTGTATGCGGTGTGAGATCTTTTTGAACACCTGGAATGGACCCGCAGATCCACGACAACGAACCTCCAAAGGGTGAGCTGACCAGGTAGACCACCCCCTATACAGGGAGCGTTAGGGGCAGACCCCAGGGAGACTATTGCCGCAGAAGCTGGAACCCGGAGACAGGTAGTAGGAGGTACAAAATAGAGAAGCTGGGTGTAGGGCAGACAGAGCAGGGTAAGTTGAAGTACAGTTTGGTAACAGCCGAGTACAGGCGAGACCAAAGGAGCACTGGGAAGGGGAAGACAAAAAGGAAGCAGGACAGGACAGAGACACCAGACTAACAGAGTATGGAGCGGATACTGGGAAGGCTGGACTGGATGAGGAGACAAGGAAGCCTGGGAAAGGCAGAGAAGCTGAACTGGCTGGACAGAGTAGAGACTCAGAACAGGCAGTGCAAAGACAAAGGTGGACCTGAGTCACAGAAGCACAAATGACAGACAGGCAAGGAGCAGAGGAAGGAATCGCCTTATATACATGAGGGGCTGAAGGACTTCCGGGTCACGGTACTCCAGGATCACAGAGAGGAGATACAGAGCGCCTGTATATCAGAAAGAGGAAGTGCTGGAGTGGGCGGTGCACATGCGCACCCGACGAGAACCAGGGAGCAGAGAAGAATGAAGGAGAGGACGCGCGCCTGCAGGAGGAGCGTGCCGTACCGGGTAAGTATGGGCAGGGGGAGCGGCGGTGGTCCCGGCAGCAGGCACGGCCGCAGAAGGATTGGTCGTGACATGCGGCTTGATTCATACGTCCTTCGCAAAGATTATCCTGCCCAATTCCAGCCTTGCTAAAGCATCCCCAGATCATCACCGATCCTCCACCAAATTTCACAGTGGGTGCAAGACACTGAGGCTTGTATGCTTCTCCATGTCTCCGTCTAACCATTAGATGACCAGGTGTTGGGCAAAACTGAAAATTAGACTCATCAGAGAAAATTACCTTACTCCAGTCCTCTATGGTCCAATCCTTATGGTCTTTGGCAAACTTCAGCCTGGCTCTCCTTTTCTTCCCATTGATGAAAGGCTTTTTCTCTAGCTTTACATGACTTGAGTCCTGCCTCTAGGAGCCTGTTACGAACTGTTATTGCCGTCCACTTCACCCCAGCTGCCATTTGCCATTCCTTTTGTAGGTCACTTGATGTCATCCTGCGGTTGCCGAGTGACATTCGAATAAGATGACAGTCATCCCGGTCAGTGGAGAGTCATTTTCACCCTCTGCTGGTCTGTAGCTTTGTTGTCCCCAATGTCTGCTACTTGACTTCGTTGTAATTGACTGCCGTGTTAGAAATTTTAAGGATGGAGGCAACATGATGCTCACTGTGTCCCTCTGCTAGTAAAGCCAGAATTTAGCCCTTCTTTTCCTCACTCAAGACTTTTCTTTTCAACTCCTTTGGCATGGTTAAAAGTTATTTTTTCATTCTCATTACTTTTGGGATATTACTAGCTTTTATACTTTCCTTAGTTAAATAAGATTTGGTTCAGGTGATCACCTAATCAGAAGCACATTAAGTGGAATGAGGTGTACTCTGGTTGGAATTCAACTGACACTGGAATGGAGTGGCTCTCAAACATGTAGAGAAGCTGATTTTTATAAAACTGTGCAGTGGTCTCTTAATTTTTGCCAGAGCTGTATATATACACTCACTGGCCACTTTATTAGGTACACCTGTCCAACTTCTTGTTAACACTTAATTTCTAATCAGCCAATCACATGGCGGCAACTCAGTGCATTTAGGCATGTAGACATGGTCAAGACAATCTCCTGCAGTTCAAACCGAGCATCAGTATGGGGAAGAAAGGTGATTTGAGTGCCTTTGAACGTGGCATGGTTGTTGGTGCCAGAAGGGCTGGTCTGAGTATTTCAGAAACTGCTGATCTACTGGGATTTTCACGCACAACCATCTCTAGGGTTTACAGAGAATGGTCCGAAAAAGAAAAAAAATCCAGTGAGCGGCAGTTCTGTGGGCGGAAATGCCTTGTTGATGCCAGAGGTCAGAGGAGAATGGGCAGACTGGTTCGAGCTGATAGAAAGGCAACAGTGACTCAAATCGCCACCCGTTACAACCAAAGTAGGCCTAAGAGCATCTCTGAACGCACAGTGCATCGAACTTTGAGGCAGATGGGCTACAGCAGCAGAAGACCACACCGGGTACCACTCCTTTCAGCTAAGAACAGGAAACTGAGGCTACAATTTGTACAAGCTCATCGAAATTGGACAGTAGAAGATTGGAAAAATGTTGCTTGGTCTGATGAGTCTCGATTTCTGCTGCGACATTCGGATGGTAGGGTCAGAATTTGGCGTAAACAACATGAAAGCATGGATCCATCCTGCCTTGTATGGAGCATCTTTGGGATGTGCAGCCGACAAATCTGCGGCCACTGTGTGATGCCATCATGTCAATATGGACCAAAATCTCTGAGGAATGCTTCCAGCACCTTGTTGAATCTATGCCACGAAGAATTGAGGCAGTTCTGAAGGCAAAAGGGGGTCCAACCCGTTACTAGCATGGTGTACCTAATAAAGTGGCCGGTGAGTGTATATATATATATATATATATATATATATATATATATATATATATATATATATATATATATATATATATATATATATATATATATATATATGTATATATACATATAATTGATAGATAGATAGAAAAGCCGGCAATAGGTTAGACTAGAATAGATAGAATAGATTTATACACATAGAATATATGTATATATTTGTCAGTGATACACATATATATGTCTTTATATTTCATAAAGAGATAGAAGAAAAGCCGTTAATTCATTTGTCGGCTTATTTAAAATCACTGCAGGAGCCGACAGGATAGAAGAGATGGATTACGTACAGTAAGTACATATAGATGAGGTAGATATATAGACGTCAGTGACAAATACAATTAGTACAGTGTGTGTGCAAATTAGCAGACATGTATATAATTAATAAAGGATTATTTTATGAAAAAAATGGCGTGGGCTCCCACGCAATTTTCAAAACCAGCAGAGGGAAAGCCAGTGACTGGGGGCAGATGTTTATAGCCTGGGAATGGGGTAATACCCATGGAACTTCCAAAGCTATTAATATCAAAAACAAATGAAAAAAATATTTGTACAATATTTTTAACTGCACTAAACTGCACTATACAACAGTCAAACTACCACGGTGGGTAATTACCTGTTTGATGGAAGAAGTGTTCAAATTTCCCTATTAGTCGTATACAGCGAATCGGGGACTGGCAATAGAAAAGGACTAAAATGGGAAACAATGAAAAAAATATATAAATAAAAAATAAAAATACAATGACTAAACAACTCGTGTGCCACTTATTTGTTGTATATAAATATGATAATCCCACTTAAATGTGATTAAAATAATATTATTAAAAAATAGATAATAATGTGTTGCTTGAAAACTTCTTAAAACTATTACTCCAAAAATAGATATCCCCAGATAAAGGATTTGTGTTTCTCTGGTTAGTTCTTAAACTGAGATGCCCATAAGTATAGTCCAGTACCTGTAGTACAAATGCTTGCGAGGAAAAATAATCTTATATTAAAAGCTGTCCTTAAATCCTGGGCTGCTGCGGTAAAACAAATAAGACCCGTTACTTAGCTGAATAGACGCTGTCTTGTGTCGGCTTCCAGGCAGCTTGTGCAAGCACCGTCCCGGCCGGTGACGGACGCTCGCGCGGCCTGTGCTTGATGATCCTAATGCGATGCTGTGCAGGACCTGCGATGATGTTCGGGTCACGTGATCATCAATCACGTGGTGCCCCTGGTGCTACGGAACGCTGTGGGAGCCACAAACCTACGCGTTTCGGAAATGCTACGGTTACCCTGTTGAAAACTGTATATGCTCCAGATATGGATTACTGCGTGGGACACAATGTCGGACAGGTATGGTATATTGTATGTTGTATATTTATTTTTTATTACAGGAGAACGAGGGCGTCGCAGGAATTAGGTGTGTAATAATGATTGGAAACTGTAGGTGTCCTATTGACACCTCTCCATTACTAAGCCGGGCGGCTTGATGTCACCTTACAATACAAAGGTGACATTAACCCCCAAACTATTACCCCACTTGCCACCGCTACAGGGCAAGTGGGAAGAGCGAGGCTAAGTGCAGGAATTAGCGCATCTTACAGATGCACCTTTTCTGAGGCGGCTGAGTGCTGATGTTATTAGCTGGGGCTGGCCAATATCCATGGTCCCTTCCTAGGCTATTAATATCAGGCAGCAGCTGTCTGCATAGACTTTGCTGGTTATTAATTATAGGGGGACCCCTCGTCATTTTTTATGGGGGTCCCATATTTTAATAGCCAGTAAAGGCTAAGTATACAGCTGTGAGCTTACATTAATAGCCTGGGAAGCTCCATGGGTATTACCCCATTCCCAGGCTATAAACATCTGCCCCCAGTCGCTGGCTTTCCCTCTGCTGGTTTTGAAAATTGCGCTGGAACCCACAACATTTTTTTCCGTAAAATAATCTTTTATTAATTAAATACATGTCTAGTAATTTGCACACACACTGTACTAATCGTATTTGTCACTGACCTCTGTATATTTACCTTTTTTATATGTATTTACTGTATGTAATCCAGTCTCTTCTATTCTGTCGACTCCTGCAGTGATTTTACAGAAGCCTGCAGATGAATTATCGGCTTTTCTTCTATCTATCTTTCTGTGCAATATCATACAGTATATATGTGTGTGTTACTGACATGGATATATATTTGTATTCAATTTGTATATTTCTATTCTATCTCTTCTATTCTAACCTGTCAGTGTGATTTTACTGTACACCGCACATGAATTACTGGCTTTTCAAAGGACACTGGTGCGTAAAAATCGGACAGCACTTACATGATACGAGTGCTGTGCGATTTTTTTCTCGCAACCAATGACATGCATTGGCGAGTCTCGTCTGAGATATGCAGCAAGTCGCAGATGAGATGTAACCCATTGAATAACATTGGTCAGAGTGCAATCCGATTTTTTCTCGGATTGCACTCATCCGTATTTCTCGCAAATGAGTATGAGCCCTTAGTCATAGGCTAACGAACTGCGGGCCAAATTTCCAGCTACGCATTCTCAGCGTGGTAAGCTCCTTCATCCCTCTCCCAGCATCTCACCAAAATCAATGTTCTTTAATGTAAAATTAATATAAATCATAATGAATTGCTGTACACAGTAGTAAAATGGTGATGAATTCGAGAGGCGCCTGCGACTGAAGACTTGTACATTACAGAAACAGTTATTACCTTTATTTATTTTATGTATTACTAGCTGAAGAGCCCGGCATTGTCTGGGCATAGTAAATGTCTGTGGTTAGTTATAGCACCTCACTTCTCTTATTTTCCCATCATGCCTCTCATTTTCCCCCTCACATCTCTCATTTTCTCCCTTACACCTCTCATTTTCCCCCTCACTCCTCTTATTTCCCCCCTCACTCCTCTCATTCCCCCCTAACACTTGTCATTTCAACCTCACATCTGTTATTTTCCGATCACTCCACTATTTTCCCTCACTCCTCTCATTTTGCACTCACACCTTTTCATTTTCACCTCACTCCTCTCATTTTCACCTCACACCTCTCATTTTCCCCTCAGTATATACATGTTTGTCATCTCCCTTATATATAGTATACACCTGTATGTCATCTCCTGTATATAGTATATACCTGTATGTCATCTCCCCTGTAAAAAGTATATACCTGCTGTATGTCATCTCCTCCTGTATATTGTATATACCTATGTGTCATCTCCTCCTGTATATAGTGTATACCTGTATGTCATCTCTTCTGTATATACTATATACCTGTATGTCATCTCCTCCTATATATAGTATATACATGTATGTCATCTCCTCTATATAGTATATACCTGTATGTCATCTCCCCTGTATATAGTATATACCTGCTGCATGTCATCTCCTCTATATACCTATGTGTCATCTCCTCTTTTATATAGTATATACCTGTATGCCATCTCCTGTATATAGTATATACGTGTGTCATCTCCTCCTGTATATAGTATATACCTGTAAGTCATCTCCTCCTGTATACAGTATATACCTGTGTGTCATCTGCTCCTGTATATAGTATGTACCTGTATGTCATCTCCTCATGTATATAGTATATACGTGTGTCATCTCCTCCTGTATATAGTATATACCTGTAAGTCATCTCCTCCTGTATATAGTATATACCTGTGTGTCATCTCCTCCTGTATATAGTATGTACCTGTATGTCATCTCCTCATGTATATAGTATATACCTGTGTGTCATCTCCTCCTGTATATAGTATATACCTGTGTGTCATCTCCTGTATATAGTATATATCTGTGTGTCATCTCCTCCTGTATATAGTATGTACCTGTATGTCATCTCCTCCTGTATATAGTATGTACCTGTATGTCATCTCCTGTATATAGTATGTACCTGTGTGTCATCTCCCCTGTATATAGTATATACCTGTGTGTCATCTCCCCTGTATATAGTATATACCTGTGTGTCATCTCCCCTGTATATAGTATGTACCTGTATGTCATCTCCCCTGTATATAGTATATACCAGTGTGTCATCTCCTCCTGTATATAGTATATACCTGTGTGTCATCTCCCCTGTATATAGTATATATGTGTGTGTCATCTCCTCCTCTATATAGTATACACCAGTATGTCTGTTGTGAATTTGCTTTTTGCTCCCTCTAGTGGTTACTAGTTTTTTGACTCTGGTTTTTCTGTCATTCCTTTTATCCGCACCTGGGTCGTTAGTTAGGGGTGTTGCTATATAAGCTCCCTGGACCTTCAGTTCAATGCCTGGCAACGTAGTTATCAGAGCTAGTCTGCTGTGCTCTTGTCTACTGATCCTGGTTCCAGTTATATCAGCTAAGTCTGCCTTTTGCTTTTTGCTATTTGTTTTGGTTTTGTATTTTTGTCCAGCTTGTTCCAAATCTATATCCTGACCTTTGCTGGAAGCTCTAGGGGGGCTGGTGTTCTCCCCCCGGACCGTTAGACGGTTCGGGGGTTCTTGAATTTCCAGTGTGGATTTTGATAGGGTTTTTGTTGACCATATAAGTTACCTTTCTTTATTCTGCTATCAGTAAGCGGGCCTCTCTGTGCTAAACCTGGTTCATTTCTGTGTTTGTCATTTCCTCTTACCTCACCGTCATTATTTGTGGGGGGCTTCTATCCAGCTTTGGGGTCCCCTTCTCTGGAGGCAAGAAAGGTCTTTGTTTTCCTCTACTAGGGGTAGCTAGATTCTCCGGCTGGCGCGTGTCATCTAGAATCAACGTAGGAATGATCCCCGGCTACTTCTAGTGTTGGCGTTAGGAGTAGATATATGGTCAACCCAGTTACCACTGCCCTATGAGCTGGATTTTTGTATTCTGCAGACTTCCACGTTCCTCTGAGACCCTCGCCATTGGGGTCATAACAGTTTGCCAGGCCAGTATTAAATGTTTAATGCATTGCAGAAGAGGGATTATAAGAAAGAAGATTCTGAGTTTTTTTTTTTTTTTTTTTCTTCTTCCCCTTTACCTCAGAGTGGCTATGCTTGCTGCAGACATGAATGTCCAGACCTTGATTACAAGTGTGGACCAGCTGGCTACTCGTGTGCAGGGCATACAAGACTATGTTTTCAGAAATCCTAGGTCAGAACCTAAAATACCGATTCCTGAACTGTTTTCCGGAGACAGGTTTAAGTTTAGGAATTTCGTGAATAATTGTAAATTGTTTTTGTCCCTGAGACCCTGTTCATCTGGAGATTCTGCTCAGCAAGTAAAAATTGTTATTTCGTTCTTACGGGGCGACCCTCAGGATTGGGCTTTTTCGCTGGCGCCAGGAGATCCGGCATTGGCTGATCTTGATGCGTTTTTTCTGGCGCTCGGTTTACTTTATGAGGAACCCAATCTTGAGATTCAGGCAGAAAAGGCCTTGCTGGCTATGTCTCAGGGGCAGGACGAGGCTAAAGTGTATTGCCAAAAATTTCGGAAATGGTCCGTGCTGACACATTGGAACGAGTGTGCACTGGCCGCTAATTTTAGAAATGGCCTTTCTGAAGCCATTAAGAATGTTATGGTGGGTTTTCCCATTCCCACAGGTCTGAATGATACTATGGCACTGGCTATTCAAATTGACCGGCGGTTGAGGGAGCGCAAAACCGCAAATTCCCTCATGGTGTTGTCTGAACAGACACCTGATTTAATGCAATGTGATAGAATCCTGACTAGAAATGAGCGGAAAATTCATAGACGCCGGAATGGCTTGTGCTACTACTGTGGTGATTCTACACATGTTATCTCAGCATGCTCTAAACGTATAGCTAAGGTTGTTAGTCCTGTCACCGTTGGTAATTTGCAACCTAAATTTATTCTGTCTGTAACTTTGATTTGCTCACTGTCATCTTATCCTGTCATGGCGTTTGTAGATTCAGGTGCTGCCCTGAGTCTCATGGATCTCTCATTTGCTAAGCGCTGTGGTTTTACTCCTGAACCATTAGAAAATCCTATTCCTCTTAGGGGTATTGATGCTACACCATTGGCAGCAAATAAACCGCAGTATTGGACACAGGTTACCATGTGCATGACTCCTGAACACCGCGAGGTGATACGTTTCCTGGTTTTACATAAAATGCATGATTTGGTTGTTTTAGGGCTGCCATGGTTACAGACCCATAATCCAGTCCTGGACTGGAAGGCTATGTCAGTCTCAAGTTGGGGCTGTCGTGGTATTCATGGGGATTCCCTGCCTGTGTCTATTGCTTCTTCTACGCCTTCGGAAGTTCCGGAGTATTTGTCTGATTATCAGGATGTCTTCAGTGAGTCTGAGTCCAGTGCACTGCCTCCTCATAGGGACTGTGACTGTGCTATAGATTTGATCCCAGGCAGTAAATTTCCTAAGGGAAGACTGTTTAATCTGTCGGTACCTGAACATACCGCTATGCGTTCATATATCAAGGTGTCTCTGGAGAAAGGACATATTCGTCCGTCTTCTTCCCCTCTTGGTGCGGGATTCTTTTTTGTGGCAAAAAAGGACGGATCTTTGAGACCTTGTATTGATTATCGGCTTTTAAATAAGATCACTGTCAAATTTCAGTATCCTTTACCGCTGTTGTCTGACTTGTTTGCCCGGATTAAGGGTGCCAAGTGGTTCACCAAGATAGACCTTCGTGGTGCGTACAACCTTGTGCGCATTAAGCAAGGTGATGAATGGAAAACCGCATTCAATACGCCCGAAGGTCATTTTGAGTACTTGGTGATGCCTTTTGGGCTCTCCAATGCGCCTTCAGTTTTTCAGTCCTTTATGCATGACATTTTCCGGAAGTATCTGGATAAATTTTTGATTGTTTATCTGGATGATATTTTGTTTTTTTCTGATAATTGGGATTCGCATGTGGAGCAGGTCAGGTTGGTCTTTAAAATTTTGCGTGAAAATTCTTTGTTTGTCAAGGGCTCAAAGTGTCTCTTTGGTGTACAGAAGGTTCCCTTTTTGGGGTTCATTTTTTCCCCTTCTGCTGTGGAGATGGACCCAGTCAAGGTCCGAGCTATTCTTGATTGGACTCAGCCCTCGTCAGTTAAGAGTCTTCAGAAGTTCTTGGGCTTCGCTAACTTCTACCGTCGTTTTATCGCTAATTTTTCTAGCATTGTGAAACCTTTGACGGATATGACCAAGAAGGGCTCCGATGTAGCTAACTGGGCTCCTGCTGCCGTGGAGGCTTTCCAGGAGTTGAAACGCCGGTTTACTTCGGCGCCTGTTTTGTGCCAGCCTGACGTCTCACTTCCCTTTCAGGTTGAGGTGGATGCTTCGGAGATTGGGGCAGGGGCCGTTTTGTCGCAGAGAGGCCCTGGTTGCTCTGTTATGAAACCTTGTGCCTTTTTCTCTAGGAAGTTTTCGCCTGCCGAGCGAAATTATGATGTGGGCAATCGGGAGTTGTTGGCCATGAAATGGGCATTTGAGGAGTGGCGTCATTGGCTCGAGGGTGCTAAGCATCGTGTGGTGGTCTTGACTGATCACAAAAATCTGATGTATCTCGAGTCTGCTAAACGCCTTAATCCGAGACAGGCCCGCTGGTCATTGTTTTTCTCCCGCTTTGATTTTGTTGTCTCGTATTTACCTGGTTCAAAGAATGTGAAGGCCGATGCTCTTTCTAGGAGCTTTGTGCCTGATGCTCCTGGAGTCGCTGATCCTGTTGGTATTCTTAAAGATGGAGTTATCTTGTCAGCTATTTCTCCGGATCTGCGACGTGTGTTGCAGAGATTTCAGGCTGATAGGCCTGAGTCTTGTCCACCTGACAGACTGTTTGTCCCGGATAAGTGGACCAGCAGAGTCATTTCCGAGGTTCATTCCTCGGTGTTGGCAGGTCACCCGGGAATTTTTGGCACCAGAGATCTGGTGGCCAGGTCCTTTTGGTGGCCTTCCTTGTCAAGGGATGTGCGGTCATTTGTGCAGTCCTGTGGGACTTGTGCTCGAGCTAAGCCTTGCTGTTCTCGTGCCAGCTGTTTGCTCTGTCCCTTGCCTGTCCCGAAGAGACCTTGGACACATATCTCCATGGATTTCATTTCTGATCTTCCGCTATCTCAGGGCATGTCCGTTATCTGGGTGATATGTGATCGCTTCTCCAAGATGGTCCATTTGGTTCCTTTGCCTAAGCTGCCTTCCTCTTCCGATCTGGTTCCTGTGTTTTTCCAGAACGTGGTTCGTTTGCACGGCATCCCTGAGAATATTGTGTCAGACAGAGGATCCCAGTTCGTTTCCAGGTTCTGGCGATCCTTTTGTAGTAGGATGGGCATTGATTTGTCGTTTTCGTCTGCTTTCCATCCTCAGACTAATGGACAGACGGAGCGAACCAATCAGACTTTGGAGGCTTATTTGAGGTGTTTTGTCTCTGCTGATCAGGACGATTGGGTTACATTCTTGCCGTTGGCTGAGTTTGCCCTTAATAATCGGGCTAGTTCCGCCACCTTGGTTTCGCCTTTTTTCTGCAACTCTGGTTTCCATCCTCGCTTTTCTTCGGGTCATGTGGAGCCTTCTGACTGTCCTGGGGTGGATTCTGTGGTGGATAGGTTGCAGCAGATCTGGAATCATGTGGTGGACAACTTGAAGTTGTCACAGGAGAAGGCTCAGCGCTTTGCCAACCGCCGCCGCGGTGTGGGTCCCCGACTACGCGTTGGGGATTTGGTATGGCTTTCTTCCCGCTTTGTTCCTATGAAGGTCTCCTCTTCCAAATTTAAACCTCGTTTTATTGGGCCTTACAAGATAGTGGAAATCCTTAATCCTGTATCTTTTCGTCTGGATCTTCCTGTGTCGTTTGCTATTCACAATGTATTTCATAGGTCCTTGTTGCGGCGGTACATTGTGCCTGTAGTTCCTTCTGCTGAGCCTCCTGCTCCGGTGTTGGTTGAGGGCGAGTTGGAGTACGTGGTGGAGAAGATCTTGGATTCTCGCCTCTCCAGGCGGAGGCTTCAGTACCTGGTCAAGTGGAAGGGCTATGGTCAGGAGGATAATTCCTGGGTGGTCGCCTCTGATGTTCATGCGGCCGATTTAGTTCGTGCCTTTCATGCCGCTCATCCTGATCGCCCTGGTGGTCGTGGTGAGGGTTCGGTGACCCCTCACTAAGGGGGGGGTACTGTTGTGAATTTGCTTTTTGCTCCCTCTAGTGGTTACTAGTTTTTTGACTCTGGTTTTTCTGTCATTCCTTTTATCCGCACCTGGGTCGTTAGTTAGGGGTGTTGCTATATAAGCTCCCTGGACCTTCAGTTCAATGCCTGGCAACGTAGTTATCAGAGCTAGTCTGCTGTGCTCTTGTCTACTGATCCTGGTTCCAGTTATATCAGCTAAGTCTGCCTTTTGCTTTTTGCTATTTGTTTTGGTTTTGTATTTTTGTCCAGCTTGTTCCAAATCTATATCCTGACCTTTGCTGGAAGCTCTAGGGGGGCTGGTGTTCTCCCCCCGGACCGTTAGACGGTTCGGGGGTTCTTGAATTTCCAGTGTGGATTTTGATAGGGTTTTTGTTGACCATATAAGTTACCTTTCTTTATTCTGCTATCAGTAAGCGGGCCTCTCTGTGCTAAACCTGGTTCATTTCTGTGTTTGTCATTTCCTCTTACCTCACCGTCATTATTTGTGGGGGGCTTCTATCCAGCTTTGGGGTCCCCTTCTCTGGAGGCAAGAAAGGTCTTTGTTTTCCTCTACTAGGGGTAGCTAGATTCTCCGGCTGGCGCGTGTCATCTAGAATCAACGTAGGAATGATCCCCGGCTACTTCTAGTGTTGGCGTTAGGAGTAGATATATGGTCAACCCAGTTACCACTGCCCTATGAGCTGGATTTTTGTATTCTGCAGACTTCCACGTTCCTCTGAGACCCTCGCCATTGGGGTCATAACATATGTCATCTCTTCCTGTATATAGTATATACCTGTATGTCATCTCCTCTTGTATATAGTATATACCTGTATGTCACCTCCTGTATATAGTATTTACCTGTATGTCATCTATCCTGTATATAGCATATACCTGTATGTCATCTCCTGTATATAGCTGTACGTCATCTCCCCTGTATATAGTATATACCTGTATGTCATCTGTATATAGTATATCCCTGTATTTCGTCTTCCCTGTATATAGTATATACCTGTAAGTCATCTCCCCTGTATATAGTATATACTTGTATGTCATCTCCCCTGTATATAGTATATACCTGTATGTCATCTCCCCATATATAGTATATACCTGTATGTCATCTCCTCCTGTATATAATATATAGCTGTATGTCATCTCCTCCTGTATATAGTATATACGTGTATGTCATCTCCCCTGTATATAGTATATACCTGTATGTCATCTCCCCTGTATATAGTATATACCTGTATGTCATCTCCCCATATATAGTATATACGTGTATGTCATCTCCCCTGTATATAGTATATACCTGTATGCCATCTCCTCCTGGCTGTCAATTTGCCTCCAACCCTTTTCCTTTCACTTTTTCCCCATTATGTAGATAGGGGCAAAATTGTTTGGCGAATTGGAACATGCAGGGTTAAAATTTTGCCTCACAACATAGCCTGTGACGCTCTCGGGGTCCAGACGTGTGACTGCAAAATTTTGTGGATTTAGCTGCGACGGTGCAGATGCTAATCCCGGACATACACACATACACACACACATTCAGCTTTATATATTAGATTTATTTACTTTATTACCATAAAGATAAGGGATTTTTTAAAGGTGCTTTCCCTGTTATTGCTATAAGCCATTACTACAAAATTGACATTGAGTACAGTAATTCATGTTTTGGGTGTTTATTTTTTTTTTTGCATGAGGCAACTACATTTTTGACCACTAGAGGGCAGCTGTGGTATCAGTAGTGTAATAAAGTATACTAGAGAGCATTTACTCAGGATGGGATGCTGTTTTTTATAGCGAAGTCATACTCCTAGTGTAAGAGGGTGGTGCTGTTATGCATAATAAGAAACACGCTGTCACTTTAAGAGGCTGCACCCCCTTGTCTATGTGATGGTATGTTCTGCTGTTCTCCCCTGCTCTTGTTTTGCTATGGACTGCTCAGGGCTGAGTGAAGGGGTGGAGCTGAAGCAGCATAGAGAGAGAAGTTTCCAGAGGGAACTGAGAGAACTTTGGGTGCTTTGCTATCTGCAAGGAAGAGACTTTTGCTGCAGGAAAGATTACACAGCTTAAGACGAACTGCGTTTGCTAAATAGACGTTCCCGGCTACAGCAAAGGGTGGCTGTTCTGCGCTGGTTTGTGAAGCCACGAAGATAGCGAGAAGGGGACCTACGGTTTCCAGGAGCAAAGAGAAGACCACGCTTTACAGAGCCGACAGGAACCCGTGT
Source organism: Ranitomeya variabilis (assembly GCF_051348905.1). Classification (NCBI taxonomy): domain Eukaryota; kingdom Metazoa; phylum Chordata; class Amphibia; order Anura; family Dendrobatidae; genus Ranitomeya; species Ranitomeya variabilis. The sequence continues at coordinate 202,776,041 of NC_135232.1, read as the reverse complement.
GTACCACAGTTAAGGACTTCGGGGGCCCCCTGGGACTGGACCTGTGTCCCCAACGTCACCGTGAGTCTGTTCCTGTCTGGTGCACCAGTTAGGGCCTAGTGCAGACTTCAGCAGTTAGAGCACGGTAGCCGTGTGGCCTGTGTAGTAAAGGCCAGGGAGGCTATATGCAGAGTAGCATCGATATATATATGTTCCATTGTGCAAAGTTGATTATGAGATTCTGAGTTTGCAATTGCTTAAGTATCGTGCTATTTTACATACAAGTTGACTCAGGTGCATTATCTTTTACTATTGTAAACCCGTTTGCATCTTCCTTGTCCCTTCCATTCCCTGTCTCCCAATAAATCTATCCTTTGTTGTTTGCACCTCATCTTGTGTACAGTAGTCTTCCTGCACCGTGGTGGTCCCCGGGCCATCGCTTCAAGTGGCGCTGCGAGCAGGGTACTGTCACCAAGATGGAGGCAGCAGACAGCAATGGCGGGAATGCTAATGTTAATGGAGATGCTGTGGGCATTGGTGGAACCCCTGCAAGGACACTCCCTATGGGCACCATATTTAGTGTGCTCCCAAAATTTGACGGCAAGAATATGCCACTGTCCGACTGGGTGTCCCGGCTGCAATGCACCCTGAAGATTTATAACATAAGCCCAGTCCTTGAAGTGGACATTGCTTTAACTGCCCTAGAGGGGGAAGCCCGCAGAAACGTCTGCCTACAACCAGAACTCACCCGCAGTACCCTGAAGGAGCTAGTGAAGTTCCTGGAAGAGATCTACGGTGAGACCGCTAGCGCGGGACATCTTCGCGCCAAATTTTTCTCTAGGCTGCAGCGGGAAGAGGAAGGAATTTCTCAGTATGCAACAGTACTGCAGGAAGTGTTTGAAGAGGTGCAGAGAAAGGAGGCGGATGGATTTGGCGGCATGGGCTCTAAAGACCGGATACTCCAGGAGCAATTCATTCTGGGACTACACAGCACATCCTTGAGGCAGGCACTGTCAGAACGGGTCTGGGCAGATCCAGCCCTTATGTTTCGTCAAGTCCTGGCAGAAACAGTGGCCCGAAGTAAAGAAGAAAGCTACGCGGAGTGATGCGTGTCCAGGACGCCAATTCCACGGGGGACCCAAACCATCAAGAAGTGCTGGTCCAGGTAGTGCAAGATTTGCAGCGGTCCCTTGTTAACGTGCAAGAGAAACTGACCCAGATGGAGCGGAGAGTGGGGGAACTACAAGAAACTGACCCACCATACTCCTACAACCATTCTTCGGCCCGATCGACAAGGGAGCAGTGGGAACAAGCCCCCTCCCGTCAGGCATCGGTGGCACGAGGACAGGCTCGAAGTACCCCTCGGCGAGGAGGAGGTGTTCAATGCTGGGAGTGTAGAGGACGGGGGCACCTTGCCAGAGACTGTCGGAACTATACGCAAGGCCAGTGGAAGCCGTCGTTAAACTACCAACCCCCGCAGTAGTGCGGCACTCTGCAGGGGAGGCAAGAAGAGAGGCCGCTCCATATCATAACGAACACTTGATCGCTGGGAGCCCCATCCTACGTGCTGAATTTGAAGGAGTTCTGGTGGATTGCCTGGTAGATACCGGGTCACAAGTGACAACGATGTCCGAAGCGTACTTCAAGCAGCATTTCCAGAACCTGGCCAAGCCAGAGAAAGAGACATTGATTCGCTTGTTTGCTGCCAACCAACAACCGATTCCGGTCACAGGGGTCGTGTGGATGAATATTCGAATCTGTGGACAAGTAGTTGGAAGAAAAGGGATCCTGCTAGTCCCTGAGCCTGTCAAGAAAGATGTGCCTGTAGTACTGGGAATGAATATCCTACGGGAACTCGATCAGATTATGTTTACCAAACGGGGACCTGGATATTGGAAGAAGGCTACTCCACATAAGCCTACTCAGGAGGCCCTTCAACGACTGATCCGCGTCTGTGGGACGCAGAAGAGTGTGCCATCTTATCAGACGGTGGGGGTCATCCGGGCTCCTGGGAAAGAACCTGTAATCCTACCTCCCGAGCGAGAAACTTTAGTGTACCTTCCAGTGGGGACTCACCGCAACCTTGATGGGTTGGAAGTGGTTGTTCAGCCGGTGGTAGGCGGCGGAGGGGATCAAGAAGTCATGATAGCTCGCACGATAGCTGTGGTCCAGCGAGGACATGTCCCCATAAGAGCTTTGAATGTGAGCCCCAGGGAGGTCGCCTTGCCATGAGGGACAGATCTAGCCCTGGTGTACCTACATAAGGGTGAAGTGGTGAGTCATAAGGAGATGCCTCTATCACCGAAAGAAGGCGTGGGGTGGACCCTAGCAGTTGCCGCGGGAGGCGAAGAGACACCATCCCCGGAGTGGAGTGGACGGGTCATCCTTGAACAAATGGAAGTGGATGTGAAGGCTATGGGCCCTGAGCACGTGCAAGCAATAGAAACTATGCTGTGGGAAAATCAGGCCGCATTCGCCCGTCACGCCGAAGATTTCGGCTGTACTGAAGCCATCACGCATGAGATCCCAACAGGGGAAGCTCGTCCAATTCGAGAACGATACCGGCAGATCCCACCCAAGATGTACCAAGAGGTGAAAACATTACTGCGGCAGATGCTGGATTCAGGAGTGGTGCAGAGTAGTCAGAGCCCTTGGGCAGCCCCGGTGGTGCTCGTCAAGAAAAAGGATGGGACCATCCGGGTTCTGTGTAGACTACAGGAAACTCAGTGCCTGCACTGTTCGAGACTCGTATCCGTTGCCCCGCATCGAGGAATCCTTGACAGCGTTGGGGAAAGCCAAGTACTTCTCCACCCTGGACCTAGCAAGCGGGTATTGGCAAGTAGCCGTGGCAGAGAAAGACAGAGAGAAAACCGCCTTCATCCTCCCTATGGGACTGTACGAGTTTAACCGGATGCCCTTCGGGCTCTCCAATGCCCCAGGCACCTTTCAACGGCTGATGGAGAAGTGTTTGGGAGATCTAAATTTTGAGGCTACCCTGATCTATCTGGATGACATCATTGTGTTTTCATCCTCTTTCGAAGATCACCTTGCCCGGCTTGGACAGGTACTCGGAAGATTGCGTGCTCATAACCTGAAGTTGAAGCCAAAGAAATGCCACCTCTTCAAGAGGGAGATCGAGTACCTAGGTCACATAGTGTCACAAGATGGAGTCCTACCCTCGCCAGAAAAAGTAGCTGCTATCCAGAAGTGGCCAGTCCCTCAAACAGTGAGAGAACTCCAGGCCTTCCTGGGACTAGCGGGGTACTACCGCCGGTTTGTTAAAGACTTCGCGAAGTTGGCCGGTCCCCTCAACGAGTTGCTGAGGGGGACCGCTGGAGTGCCGAAGACCCAGCGCATCCCCTGGGCACAGGGACAACACGAGGCCTTCCAGGCTATAACGGATGCCCTTACTTCGGCCCCGATTTTGGCCTACGCAGACTTCAATCAACCGTTCCTGTTGTACACTGATGGTAGCCTACATGGACTCGGTGCAGTACTTTCTCAGATACAGGATGGACATGAGAGAGTCATCGGGTATGCTAGCAGGTCCCTGCGAGACAGCGAAAGAAACCCTCACAATTACAGCTCCTTCCGGTTAGAGCTCCTGGCTCTGGTATGGGCCATGACAGAAAAGTTTGCAGGCTTCCTGACAGGTACAAAAATCCAAGTTCGAACAGACAATAATCCCCTGGCCCACCTTGAGAATGCTAAACTGGGGGCCTTAGAACAACGGTGGATGGCTCGCTTGGCCAAGTTCGACTTTACTATTCGCTATCGCTCTGCTACCGAAAACGCAAATGCGGATGGGCTGTCCAGAGTGCCTGTGGAGACTCCAGTGGGGGATCTTGATGAACAACTTGAAGAGGAGGAAACCCCAGACTTTAATAAGTTCAAGCCCCCGATGGTTGTGGCCCAGTCAAGAAGGGAGGCCTGCGCATTACCTCGGTCCCTGGGAAGAACCAATGAAGAATGGGGACACGTTCAGGATGAAGACGAAGGGCTGAGACAGATGAAATGGTGGGTAACGCAAAAGCGGAAGCCTGGCAAACAAGAAAGAGATGATCTGGACTCTGAAATGAGGAGTGTGTTGCACCAGTGGGATAGACTGGAAGTGAGAGAGTCAGTACTATATCGTAAGAAGCAACAGCCAAAAGATATGGAAGTAAGGTGGCAAGTGGTCATCCCAGGAAGAATGGCTCAAGAAATAGCTAAAGAAGCCCATGAATTCGGAGCGCACTTTGGCTCCACAAAGACCTACCAATGGTTGCAGCGGCATGTCTATTGTCCTCGGTTGGAGCTTGTGGTGGAAGAGGTTTGCCGGCAGTGTCGAGTATGTGACCTCATTAAGAGTACTGAACAGAGGGCACCCATCCAGACCATACAAACTAAGGAGCCATTGGAAGTCTTGATGATCGACTATCTCCTCGTGGGACACTCGGCCCGGGGGCTGCAATATTGTTTGGTGATGACCGATCATTTTTCTAAGTTCGCAGTAGTAACCCCGACTAGAGACCAGACTGCGGAATCGGCGGCGCGAGCCATCTGCCAAGACTTCATCCGGGTGTATGGGTGCCCAAAGCGCATCCACTCCGACCAAGGCGCGTGTTTCCAAGGCAAGGTGATGGAAGAATTGTATCGCATGTATGGCATCGAGCGGTCCCGGACCACCCCTTATCATCCTCAAGGCAATGGAGCTTGCGAACGCTTTAACAGAACCTTGCTTCAGATGCTGAGAACATTGGAAGAGGATAAGGTGTGTTGGCCAGACTATCTGCCGGAATTGGTCTGGACCTACAACAATCGGGTCCACTCCACCACGGGTTACACCCCCTATCTACTGTTGTTTGGAAGAGCTGGACGAGAGATCATTGAGCTGAATCTGGAACAGCCAGAGGAGCTGATGGAGCGAAATGTCACCTCATGGGTGAAAGAGCATCGACAACGTTTGCAAACGATCCCGCGGTTGGCGGGTCAGCAACTGCAAGAAAAAGAACATACGGCCCGCAAACCGACTCAAGAGTTACCGCTCCAACCTGGAGACCGAGTGTTGGTCAGAGAGAAACGCCCCAAGGGAAAACTAAGTGAGAGATGGGAAGTACAGCCGTACAAGGTTATCGAGAGAGTGTATGCTAACGGCCCTGTCTACAAGGTACAGATTGAGAATGGGGCATCCGCCCCTAGAGTACTTCACAGAAATATGCTGCGGCCTTGCCGGTCTGAGGTCTGTTCTACGCCATTGTCGCCTGAAGGCGCCACTCCACCTCCTAAATCTGTCATGCCTGATGGCCAAATCGATGAGGAGTGGTGGACCGTCCCTGACACAGTAGGGGGTCCTCAGCCGCCCAGAAACGGTAATCCCATGGATGTACCAGTACCGCCATGTGAGGATGAGACCAGACAAGAGCTCACAGTGTCCCCTGCAACAAGTGTTCCTCTGGAAGATAGTCAAGCCTTGCCTGACAGCCAAGAGCTTCGGAGATCCCAGAGGTCTAATGCAGGGGTTCCACCAGTCCGATATGTAGAACAGTGTGCTCTGTCTGTTTGTATACCTTTGTTGTCTCCTCCATTATACTTTTACCCTGAAGCTGTGATGGCCGAGGACGACCATCATTAAGAAGGGAGGCATGTAAGAGGGTGGTGCTGTTATGCATAATAAGAAACACGCTGTCACTTTAAGAGGCTGCACCCGCTTGTCTATGTGATGGTATGTTCTGCTGTTCTCCCCTGCTCTTGTTTTGCTATGGACTGCTCAGGGCTGAGTGAAGGGGTGGAGCTGAAGCAGCGTAGAGAGAGAAGTTTCCAGAGGGAACTGAGAGAACTTTGGGTGCTTTGCTATCTGCAAGGAAGAGACTTTTGCTGCAGGAAAGATTACACAGCTTAAGACGAACTGCGTTTGCTAAATAGACGTTCCCGGCTACAGCAAAGGGTGGCTGTTCTGCGCTGGTTTGTGAAGCCACGAAGATAGCGAGAAGGGGACCTACGGTTTCCAGGAGCAAAGAGAAGACCACGCTTTACAGAGCCGACAGGAACCCGTGTGTACCACAGTTAAGGACTTCAGGGGCCCCCTGGGACTGGACCTGTGTCCCCAACGTCACCGTGAGTCTGTTCCTGTCTGGTGCACCAGTTAGGGCCTAGCACAGACTTCAGCAGTTAGAGCACGGTAGCCGTGTGGCCTGTGTAGTAAAGGCCAGGGAGGCTATATGCAGAGTAGCATCGATATATATATGTTCCATTGTGCAAAGTTGATTATGAGATAGGTTCTGAGTTTGCAATTGCTTAAGTATCGTGCTATTTTACATACAAGTTGACTCAGGTGCATTATCTTTTACTATTATAAACCCGTTTGCATCTTCCTTGTCCCTTCCATTCCCTGTCTCCCAATAAATCTATCCTTTGTTGTTTGCACCTCATCTTGTGTACAGTAGTCTTCCTGCACCATGGTGGTCCCCGGGCCATCGCTTCACTAGCTCAAGACAACATGAGCATTAGGTCATCTGTTCAAATTCTGTGTAATCAACTGCATAAACATAAAGTAAAGTTCCTTTTTTTAATACAAGAATAAACGAAAAACTTTATTTTGAACAGGCCTGGCTTGTTACTCTCCACAAGGTGAAATGTTACACCTTAGATCCCAGTTTTAAGCCTCTCGCCTAGCCAAATCAGATCTCATACTTTGCACTAATGAGGGGCAATTCCTCGGAACACCGTGAATGCAAATTGAGATTCCGGTTAGGCTTTTTTCCTAACTCAAATGGCAAGGCTTATTAAAGGGTTGATAGTGACTTTTTGGATTGCTGCTTCCAATAGGTGGCGCTATAGCGTTCTAGCCCTCTTCACTTATGTGGGCCTTCTTTCCAGGAGTTCCCTAATCAGACAAATTCAGGGGGTTGCATATTGTTGATCCTCCTTCATTACTTTCTGGTCACTGCTGAGCAAATATGTGGTCGCTGTTGCTTCTCCTGGTCACATAATATCATCGCTTGGGGCTTTAAAAAGGACCTGTCACAAAGTGAAAAATGGCCAGTGCTCTTATTTTGTCCCTGCTGCTCCACTTAGTGTTTTTTTTTAAATCCACCATACAGGTCCAGAGCTATGGGCTTTTTAATTTCATCCTATTTTTGTGGTCTTCACAAGTTGGACGTGGCTCAAAACATTTTTGGTTGCATGTTTTTAGGCTGCCCCACATAATTACCCTGGGAGGAACCCCCCATTGGTTAAGACCATAAACATTAGTACTAAATAAAAAGGCCCATATGTCTAGAATAATGTGGTGGCTTTTAATAAAATAAAAAACTGAATAGTCAGGGGAGCAACGAATAAAATAAGGGCAAAAACGGGTCATTTTTGACCCGGCGATTTGACTTTTTTAAAGAGCCCAACCCACAAAGGTTAGCTGGCTTTTCTCAGAGGAGTTGTGTTCTTGTAACTATCATTTTTATGAGCAGTTGTATAATAATTTTTCTCTGTCTCCCTATTTACAGAATAAAAAGCAGAATCCAAAAGTTCTCCGCAGCCAGTTACGAGCCCGAAAACTGTCCTTCCTCAGCATTTCACGCTATAGTGGACTTTCATCAGTGCACACACCAACCATAAGTAGTGTGTCCTCTCTTCTCCCGAGCTCTGATGATATGGTAACTGGAGGTACGACATCCTCAGATATGCCTCAAGAAGGTGGAGATGACATGGAGTCTACAGTCAATAGTTCCCTCCATACCCCCGGCAAACAGAGCAAAGAGGAGGATGAGGAACCGCTATCTGAATGTAGGTTGTCTCAGGAAATGTCCCAGCCGTGTGAATGACCAGAATATTGCGCTTTTAGTTTCTTGGCATTCTGATTGACATAACTTTTCTAAGTTTAGGTCAATGTTTTACTCATTGGATTTTCTTTAGGTTCCTTTTTTTGGATTTATATGCATTAGAGCCAAATAAATGAATTGTAAAGAAGTAATTTTAAAAAAAAGTCATTATTACTTTTTATAACGTTTAAGCTCTACAGTAATCCCTTAAAGGGAATCTGTCACCTTTTTTTCGCCATCTAATCTCAGAGTATCATAATGTAGAGACAGAAACCCTGATTCAAGCTATGTGTCACTTACTGGGCTACTTGCTGTAGCTTTCATAATATCACTGTTTTATCAGCAGGAAATTATCACTAGAAGACTAATAAACCTGCTGCTATGTAGTCAAGAATATTCATGATCTCAGTAGTATCCCGCCCACACCACTGATTTTAAGCTTTCTGCCTATGCACAGTGTACACAGACAGAACTATCAGATCTGCAGCAGAGAAAACAATGATTTTATCAATATGGCAGCATGCAGACCAGTAAGTGACACATCCCTGGAATCGGGGTCTCTATAAAATGCTGCTCTGAGATGGGGTAGCAAAAACCTGGTAACAAATTGGACTTTAAAGATCAAATTTAAAGGATTGCCTTTAAAATTGATCTTTTAACAGGTTTGTTTTATTTAACTCCTATGAAATAACAATTTGGTATTTTTTATTAGAACTCTGCATTGTGCGGTTTCCCTGTAATTCCTACTAGAAATGTATGAATAAATTGACAACTGGGCGTTACTATTCTCCTTGTAAATGTAGTGTCTCTACACAATCTAGCACTGATTGGCCAATGTCAGGGTGTGTAGGGACACTCCGCAGTGTGGGGTGTCATCAGTGTTCAAATATAGAAAGCATATTCAATGTTTCCTGCGTCAGAAAAAAAATGGGAAGAAAGTACCAGATCCGACCAGGCATAAGCTTCAGCTGGGGCATTTTATAGGTCTTGACATTAGTGATGAGCGAGTATACTCGTTGCTCGGGTTTTCCCGAGCACGCTCGGTTGGTCTCCGAGTATTTGTTAGTGCTCAGAGATTTAGTTTTCGTTGCTGCAGCTGTGAATGATTTATGGCTGCTAGACAGGCTGAATACATGTGGGGGTTGCCTGTTTGTTAGGGAATTCCCACATGTATTCAGGCTGTCTAGCAGCCGTAAATCATTCACAGCTGCGGCAACGAAAACTAAATCCCTGAGCACTAACAAATACTTGGAGACCAATCGAGCATGCTCGGGAAAACCCGAGCAACGAGTATACTTGCTCATCACTACTTGACATATTTTTATTACACCATTTCATGCTCCAAAATAAAATACTATCTTTCAGTGCCAGATTTAGGGCATTTAGCTTTGTAGCTGTCAAATCGTTTTTTATATACAAAACTAGGCAAAATGACAAAAGTATTTCCAATTCTATCATAGTTCATGACTTCAAGACTAACATGTCCACCCTGTGGTTTTCGGCTGGTTTGAGCACAGTTGCTGCGCGGAGATGATTGGAGCGTCGATAGCTGATTTTGTATTTCAGTTGCAAACTGTTCAGTGGTATGGCAAGAACAAAATGCTATCACGTTCAGGAAAAAAAGGAAACATTTTGTCTTTTAAAGCATATTCTGGCCTGACTTTCTGTTTTGTATTGTTTGATAACCCATGAATGGTGCCGGATTTATGTGCACCTTCTATCATCTGAAGCATCGCTGGATACTTGCTATTGACCAGCATATATCATGCAGATATTCCTGTTATCACTGACTAATATTGGCCTTGAATTTCAAGCACTGCCAGTCAATCTTTCTGCTTAAATCTATACAAGTGGGAGGTTGATGATTATACGTATTGAACATTGCTTTCAGTATTGAGGAATTTCCTCGAAATTAGTCTATCACTAAAAAACGCAAATTAAACTAGTCACATACTAATATGGCTACTACAAAAATGATGGGCCAAAATTCTTGCGTAAAAGCTTTGAACTTGGCATTGCGCCTAAATTTTGAGAATTTTAGGCATCTTCTCCCAGCTCCAACGAAATGGCCAGGATGACGCCACAGTCTGTCTAAATCGTGACTAGCTGCGGTGATTCGTCACTCGTCAGACACTCCAGATTTCTAAAGAGGCGTGCATCTCTTCATGAATCAGGAGAGTCTAACTCCAGCACACCCCCCTCATCAAGACCGGCGTGAACAACTCAGGTCTTGATGAGTCCAACCCCATACCTTTACAAAACAAATCTGTATCTCCATTGGGCAAAATACACTTTTTATTTCCGTACGCTAATTAGGGTGCTCGGTGCAAGCTTGGTGTGGCCAAGCAGCTTAGGTTCACATTTTGTCCCCCCTAATTCGAATACACCCCTCTCTGTCTCTCATGATTGAGTGAAGAGGCTGCAGTAGAGAGGAGATTGTGCTATATACATACTTGATCCAATCTACGAACTCCAATGTTGGCCCACATTTACAAAAATGGGATAATTTGCATGAAATGTTTATTGTACTCACTTCAACCCCACCACTCCAATTTTATCAAGCACCAAACACTAACTCATCGAATGTCACAAAATTTTGCGCAAATTGTGATTTTTGTTAACTAGTGCACTTCTGAGGTTTTTTTAAAAGAGCAGGAGACCAAAGTATGAAATGTTGCACAGTAATGTAGAATTACGCGAAGGGGGCACTGAGCTCTCTAATTAGCATATGGGAATATAGAGCGCTTTTAATGCCTGAGGGTGGGACAGATTTATACAGTAAAGGTATGAATGATGCGATTATAGCGACTGAGTCTCTTATATGACTATCTGCTTAGTTTAAATAAAATATTGTTTTGAGGGTCCTTTCTTTAAGGATTTTTCAACAACTGAAATATAAGGATAAGTTGCCACAATGAGATTGCAGTGAGTTTTTGACACTATTTTTGCTGTGCCAAAAAACACAGTGTCTAACATTTCCAACAAAATGCAAGGGATTCAGTGAAGTCTTAAGCTGCAGAAAAGCACTAAAATACATGTAATCATGACTGAATTAATAAAGTTTTGTCAAAACTAAATAATAGGAAATCTAAAAAATAAAACCTCTATATTTTCAACAAAAAATACCAAAAAAGGTATGGTATGCCCACAATTTTGTTTTAGATCTGTCTTTGTGTGATTTTACTGCATACTAATACAAGATATTTAGATTGTTTGCTACCTAGCCTGATAAGCCAATAAAATACAGTGGAATAAAATATGATTTTTGGTAATTTTTTCTCCATACCACTGGAAAAGGTTAAAGACCATAAGTCAAATATTAAAATCCCAATTATGTTCCATTCAACAGCATGGTCCTGTGCCAGCTCATGACCTTTACTGTACTGTTGATGCCCTAGGCAAAGGCGCTCCAAACCTCACCTTGTTAAATATGCATGTATTTAATAAAAACCAATTAAGCACATAGTTGTAACAGCAGAAAAATCAAGATTTTTTTTTTGTTGCCAACATTTTTAGACTCTACAAAGATTAGGTTATATCCAGGGTAATGGAGCATTTAATTTAGTAGAATGAATTGAACTATGTACTGTGATTCCTTTCCTTGCAGCCTACATACTGCTGCTAAATCTCTTTAGTAGTGGTGAGCGAGTGTACTTGTTGCTCGGGTGATCTTGGAAATGTAGTTTTTGTTGCCTCAGCTGCATGATTTACAGTTACTAGACAGCCTGAATACATGTGGGGATTCTCTAGCAACCAGGCAATCCCCACATGTACTCAGGCTGGCTAGCAGCCGTAAATCATGCAGCTGCGGCAACAAAAACTAAATCTCCGAGACCACCCGAGCAACGAGTACACTCGCTCATCACTACTCTTTAGTAAGAGCCATTACTTTCCAATGATTTGAGCTCCACAGTTTGCATTACACTAAGGTTGTATTCACACTTCCAGATGTCATGTGTGTGTACTGTCCGTTTTTTTCTTGGACAGTAAATTAACCCATAGAGTTAAATGGGTCTATTCACACATCCATGAAAATCACAGATCTAAGTGTTAGATCTGCGATATTTAGAGCAGGCCCTTTTCTAATCTGTGTTTGCAGGTCCGACTCGGCCATGCAAGTCAGTGTGGATCCTTGAGACACTGATACAAATCTAAAGACTTTCGATTTGCTTCTGTGTCATATGGATACATATTAGTGAGAAATTTAAATTAAAACATGAACCTGAAGAGGTCTTTTAAAAAACTGATCCCCTACAGATACAAATAGGATGAAACTAGGGTCAACTATCAGTCAGTGTCAGGGCGCAGTTACAGCAACCCTATGTCTGAAGAATCGAACCTGCCGGGAGGAATAAAGTTAATTTCCTTCTGGCACTGGGGCACTCAGTGCAGCAGCTGCACAGTGTTAGAATGCTATTATTATTATTATTATTTATTTATATAGCACCATTAATTCCATGGTGCTGTACATGAGAAAGGGGTTACATACAGAGTTATAGATATCATTTACAGTAAACAGGTTTACAGTGACACACTGGTACAGAGGGGAGAGGACCCTGTCCTTGCGGACTTACATTCTATGGGATAGTGGGGAAGAAACAGAAGGTAGGGGTGAGGCGGCGGCGGCTCTGGCGGTGGTGAGGCGGCGGCTCGGTTATTGTAGGCTGTAGGCTTTCCTGAAGAGATGGGTTTTCAGGTTCCGTCTGAAGGATCCGAGGGTGGTGGATAATCGGACGTGTTGAGGCATGGAATTCCAGAGGATGGGGGATATTCGGGAGAAATCTTGGAGGCGATTGTGTGAGGAACGAATAAGTGTGGAGGAGAGTAGGAGGTCTTGGGATGAACGAAGATTACGTGAGGGAAGATAGTGGGAGATTAGTTCAGAGATATAGGGAGGGGACAGGTTGTGGATGGCTTTGTAGATCAGTGTTAGTAGTTTGAACTGGATTCGTTGGGAGATTGGGAGCCAGTGGAGGGATTTGCAGAGGGGATAAGCAGGGGAGTAGCGAGGAGAGAGGTGGATTAGGCGGGCAGCAGAGTTGAGGACAGACTGGAGTGGTGCAAGAGAGTTAGCGGGGAGGCCGCAGAGGAGGGTGTTGCAGTAATCGAGGCGGGAGATGATGAGAGCATGCACAAGAGTTTTAGTAGATTGTGGACTGAGGAAGGAACGGATTCTGGCAATATTTTTGAGTTGGAGGCCACAGGAGGTGGCAAGAGCTTGGACGTGAGGTTTGAAGGACAGGGCAGAGTCAAGAGTTACTCCGAGGCAGCGGATTTCAGGAGCGGGAGAGAGCGTGATGCCGTTCACCATAATAGATAGATTGGGTAGGGGGGATACGTGAGGTGGGGGAAAGATGATGAATTCGGTTTTGTCTACATTGAGTTTTAGGAAGCGAGAGGTGAAGAAGGAGGATATGGCTGACAGACACTTCGGGATTCTGGACAGCAGGGAGGTGACATCTGGGCCAGAGAGGTAGATCTGAGTGTCGTCTGCATACAGGTGGTACTGGAAGCCATGGGACTTTATGAGTTGTCCTAGGCCAAGGGTATAGATGGAAAAAAGTAGGGGTCCTAGGACAGAGCCTTGAGGGACTCCAACAGAGAGAGGGCGGGATGAGGAGGTAGTGTGGGAGTGGGAAACGCTAAATGTGCGGTTGGATAGGTATGAGGCAATCCAGGACAGGGCGAGGTCTTTGATGCCAAGGGAAGAAAGAATCTGTAGCAGTAGGCAGTGATCGACTGTGTCGAAAGCAGAGGACAGGTCAAGAAGGAGGAGGATGGAGAACTGTCTGTTAGCTTTGGCTGTGACTAGGTCATTAGTAATTTTTGTCAGGGCAGTTTCGGTGGAGTGGTGGGGGCGGAAGCCAGATTGGAGGTTGTCAAGGAGAGAGTTAGATGAGAGGTGGGAGGAAAGTTGAGCATGGACATGCTGCTCAAGGAGTTTTGAAGCAAACGGGAGCAGTGATATGGGGCGATAGCTGGGCATAGCAGTTGGGTCAAGGTTAGTTTTTTTGAGGATGGGTGTGATGGTGGCATGTTTGATTATCCATCAGATCAACCCATATCTGCAGGTTAATAGCGTGTTCATACATTTGTTAGGCGTCGGGATTTTCCTGCTGCGCGGGATAGATCCCAAGCCTTATCTGGGGCTGTGGTCTCCCATTCAAGTCCAGCCACTGCAATTGCTGCTCAGCACAGACGTCAGTCCCAGCGTCTTGCTCAAGCTCATGGTATATGTTTGGTTACTGCTGGCTCTCCAGCCAAGTCTATGGTAACCAGTGATATACAGGTGCAGACTTGCGCTCTGGAGTCTAAGTCCTGAGATCACCTTACTGAGCATGTCCAAGATGTGGCGTCTTCTCATTGGTGGTCAGACGTTAGCTGCTCTGGTGATGTGGCAGCTCCAGATTTGCGATGTCACAGCTGGCTGGGCGTGAGTGTTTGGGGTGGAGCCTAGCATTTAACCCCTTTCTGTCATTGGACGTACTATTCCACCCATGTGGGGTGGGCCCTACTTCCCAAGGACGGAATAGTACATCCAGAGCGATCGGTCGCGCTCACGGGGGGAGTGCGGCCGATCGTGGCCGGGTGTCAGCTGACTATCGCAGCTGACATCTGGCACTATGTGCCAGGAGCGGTCACGGACTGCCCCCTACACATTAACCCCCAGGACACTGCAATCAAACATGATCGCAGTGTTCCGGTGGTATAGGGAAGCATCGCGCAGGGAGGGGGCTCCCTGCGTGCTTCCCTGAGACGATCGGTACAAGGCCATCTGCTCACCTTGTACCGAGCGTCTCCTCCCTGCAAGCCCCAGATCCAAAATGGCCGCGGGGCTGCATCCGGGTCCTGCAGGGAGGTGGCTTCACAGCGCCTGCTCAGAGCAGGCGCCGGGAAGCCTCCAGCAGTGCACGTCAGATCGCCGATCTGACACAGTGCACAGCAAAGTGTCAGATTGGCGATCTGTCACTTTACTGTGATGCCCCCCCCCCCCCGGGGCACAGTGAAAATATTAAAAAATAAAAAATTACATGTGTAAAAAAAAAAAAAATCCTAAATAAATAATAATAATAAAAAAATTGTTCCAATAAATACATTCCTTTAGCTAAATAAATTAAAAAACAATAAAAGTATACATATTTAGTATTGCCGCATCCGTAACAACCCGACCTATCAAACTGTCCACTAGTTCACCCCTTCAGTGAACACCGTAAAAAAAAAAAAAAACGAGGCAAAAAACAACGCTTTATTATCATACCGCCGAACAAAAAATGGAATAACATGCGATCAAAAAGAAATAAATAACCATGGTATCACTGAAAACGTCATCTTGTCCCGCAAAAAACGAGCTGCCATACAGCATCATCAGCGAAAAAATAAAAAAGTTATAGTCCTCAGGATAAAGCAATGCAAAAATAATTATTTTTTCTATAAAATAGTTTTTATCGTATAAAAGCGCCAAAACATAAAAAAAGATATAAGTGAGGTATCGCTGTAATCATACTCACCCGAAGAATAAAACTGCTTAATCCATTTTACCAAACGCGGAACGGTATAAACGCCCCCCAAAAAAGAAATTCATGAATAGCTGGTTTTTGGTCATTCTGCCTCACAAAAATCAGAATAAAAAGCGATCAAAAAATGTCACATGCCCGAAAATGTTACCAATAAAAACGTCAACTCGTCCCTCAAAAAACAAGACTTCACATGACTCTGTGGACCAAAATATGGAAAAATTATAGCACTCAAAATGTGGTAACGCAAAAAACATTTTTTGCGATAAAAAGCGTCTTTTAGTATGTGACGGCTGCCAATCAAAAATCCGCTAGCAAACACGCTATAAATAGTAAATCAAACCCCCCTTCATCACCCCCTTAGTTATGAAAAATTAAAAAATTAAAAAAATGTATTTATTTCCATTTTCCCATTAGGGTTAGGGCTAGGGTTAGGGCTAGGCTTAGGGTTAGGGCTAGGGTTAGGGCTAGGGTTAGGGTTGGGGCCAGGCTTAGGGCTACAGGTAGGGTTAGGGTTGGGGCTATAGTTGGGGTTGGGGCTAAAGTTAGGGTTAGGGTTTGGATTACATTTACGGTTGGGAATAGGGTTGGGATTAGGGTTAGGGGTGTGTCAGGGTTAGGGGTGTGGTTAGGGTTACAGTTGAGATTAGGGGTGTGTTTGGATTAGGGTTTCAGTTATAATTGGGGGGTTTCCACTGTTTAGGCACATCAGGGGCTCTCCAAACGTGACATTGCGTCCGATCTCAATTCCAACCAATTCTGCGTTGAAAAAGTAAAACAGTGCTCCTTCCCTTCCGAGCTCTCCCGTGCGCACAAACAGGGGTTTATCCCAACATATGGAGTATCATCGTACTCAGGACACATTGGGCAACAACTTTTGGGGTCCAATTTCTCCTGTTACCCTTGGGAAAATACAAAACTGAGGGCTAAAAAATAATTTTTGTGTAAAAAAAATATTTTTTTTTTCACAGCTCTACGTTATAAACTGTAGTGAAACACTTGGGGGTTCAAAGTTCTCACAACACATCTAGATAAGTTCCTTGGGGGTCTAGTTTCCAATATGGGGTCACTTGTGGGGGGTTTCCATGGTTTAGGTACATTAGGGGCTCTGCAAATGCAACGCGACGCCTGCAGACCATTCCATCTAAGTCTGCATTCCAAATGGCGCTCCTTCCCTTCCGAGCTCTCCCATGCGCCCAAACGGTGGTTTCCCCCCACATATGGAGTATCAGCGTACTCAGGACAAATTGGACAACAAGTTTTGGGGTCCAATTTCTCCTGTTACCCTTGGTAAAATACAAAACTGAGGGTTAAAAAATAATTTTTGTGGGGAAAAAAAATAATTTTTATTTTCACGGCTCTGCATTATAAACTGTAGTGAAACACTTTGGGGTTCAAAGCTCTCACAACACATCTAGATGAGTTCCTTAGGGGGTCTACTTTCCAAAATGGTGTCACTTGTGGGGGGGTTCAATGTTTAGGCACATCAGTGGCTCTCCAAACCCAACATGGCGTCCCATCTCAATTCCAGTCAATTTTGCATTGAGAAGTCAAATGGCGCTCCCTCCCTTCCGTGCTCTGCCATGAGCCCAAACAGTGGTTTACCCCCACATATGAGGTATCAGCGTACTTAGGACAAATTGGACAACAACTTTTGGGGTCCAATTTCTTCTCTTACCCTTGGGAAAATAAAACATTGGGGGCGAAAAAATCATTTTTGTGAAAAATATGATTTTTTATTTTTATGGCTCTGCATTATAAACTTCTGTGAAGCTCTTGGTGGGTTAAAGTGCTCACCACACAGCTAGATAAGTTCCTTAGGGGGTCTACTTTCCAAAATAGTGTCACTTGTGGGGGGGTTCAATGTTTAGGCACATCAGGGGCTCTCCAAACACAACATGGCGTCCCATCTCAATTCCAGTCAATTTTGCATTGAAAAGTCAAACGCGCTCCTTTGCGCCCAAACAGTGGTTTACTCCCACATATGGGGTATCAGCGTACTCAGGACAAATTGTACAACAACTTTTGGAGTCCAATTTCTTCTCTTACCCTTGGGAAAATAAAAAATTGGGGGCGAAAAAATCATTTTTGTGAAAAAATATGATTTTTTTATTTTTACGGCTCTGCATTATAAACTTCTGTGAATAACTTAATGGGTCAAAGTGCTCACCACACATCTAGATAAGTTCCTTAGGGGGTCTACTTTCCAAAATGGTGTCACTTGTGGGGGGTTTCAATGTTTAGGCCCATCAGGGGCTCTCCAAACGCAGCATGGCGTCCCATCTGAATTCCAGTCAATTTTGCATTGAAAAGTCAAATGGCGCTCCTTCGCTTCCGAACTCTGCCATGCGCCCAAACAGTGGTTTACCCCCACATATGGGGTATCGTCAAACTCAGGACAAATTGTACAACAACTTTTGTGGTCCATTTTCTCCTGTTACCCTTGGTAAAATAGAACAAATTGGAGCTGAATAAATTATTTGTGTAAAAAAGTTAAATGTTCATTTTTATTTAAACATTCCAAAAATTCCTGTGAAACACCTGAAGGGTTAATAAACTTCTTCAATGTGGTTTTGAGCACCTTGAGGGGTGCAGTTTTTAGAATGGTGTCACACTTGGGTATTTTCTATCATATAGACCCCTCAAAATGACTTCAAATGAGATGTGGTCCCTAAAAAAAAATGGTGTTGTAAAAATGAGAAATTGCTGGTCAACTTTTAACCCCTTATAACTCCCTAACAAAAAAAAAATGTTAGTTCCAAAATTGTGCTGATGTAAAGTAGACATGTGGGAAATGTTACTTATTAAGTATTTTTTGTGACATATCTCTGTGATTTAATTGTATAAAAATTCAAAGTTGGAAAATTGCGAAATTTTCAAAATTTTCGCCAAATTTCCGTTTTTTTCACAAATAAACGCAGGTAATATCAAAGAAATTTTACCACTGTCATGAAGTACAATATGTCATGAGAAAAAGTTGTCAGAATCATCAGGATCCATTGAAGCGTTCCAGAGTTATAACCTCATAAAGGGACAGTGGTCAGAATTGTAAAAATTGGCCCGGTCAGTAATGTGCAAACCACCCTTGGGGGTAAAGGGGTTAAAAGGCTCTCAGCGGTGCACACGGGTGCGCTAGTATCATTTATTTTTGGTGTGTGTGTGTGTGTGTGTGTGTGGCTACTCTACCACTCTGTCTGCACGTGTGTGTGTGTCTTTGCTCAGAGACCGTATACATTGTAGACAGGTTGCACACTTATGCAGTTTCATACCCTTTGCTCTACGCCTGAGTCTCTAGTCTGCTACATTGTAAGGGTGGCGGTCAGGCACATGTTCAGTAGTGTCAAGAGTCAGGACTGGGGTAACTAGCCGCTTGACTTAGCATCTCTTTTGTACATGTGCGCGATTGGCACAGTTCAGTTACCGAGCAAGCTCAACCTTTATGCTATACTTCTCTACTAAAGCTACAGGGTTTTGTACATAGCGTCGTATGAGATCGTTCTTTTGGCTTAGCATCTGCTTCATTCATGTGTGCAGTTAGCACAGTTTAGTTGCAGAGCAAGCTCTCTTAATGTGCTGTCTTTCCTGTGATGTTTAACAGGGTTCAATACTTAGCAAACTCAGTGTGTTTAACCCCTTTCTGTCATTAGACATACTATTCCTTCCATGTGGGGTGGGCCCTACTTCCCATGGACGGAATAGTACGTCATAAGCGATTTGCCGCGCTCACGGGGGGAGCGCGGCCGATCACCTCCGGGTGTCAGCTGATTATTACAGCTGATATCCGGCACTACATGCCAGGAGCGGTCACGGACCGCTCCTGGCACATTAACCCCCGTTACACTGTGATCAAACATGATTGCAGCATTCTGGCGGCACAGGGAAGCATCGCGCAAGGAGGGGGCTCCCTGCGTGCTTCCCTGAGACCCTCGGAGCAACACGATGTGTTGCTCCGAGGGGCTCCTACCTCCTCCTCCCTGCAGGCTCTGGATCCAAGATGGCCGCGGGGGGCCTGCAAGCCTCCATCAGTGCCTGTGTGATCGCTGATCTGACACAGTGCACTGCAAAGTGTCAGATCAGCGATCTGTCACTATAATGTGATGTCCCCCCTGGAGCAATGTTACAAAGTAAAAAAAAAAATATTTACACTTGTAAAAAAAATTTAAAAATCCTAAATAAAGAAAAAAAAATATTGTTCCAATAAATAAATTTCTTTGTCTAAATAAAAAAAAAACAATAAAAGTACACATATTTAGTATCGCCGCGAGTAGTAGAGCGTCGGGTGGTTTCGTCAAACTCAATTTGACAGGTGGACACGCCCCTATCAAAGTGTATCAAAGTGTGTAACCCCACCCCTCCCTGTCTGCTGACAGCAGCTGTGTGACTGCTCCCCCTCCCTTTTTGATATAGTTTAATATTATTATCACTGTATTTGATACAGTGTTTATTATCCCAGTAATTGTTTTATATTAGATTAATGTGCTGTATTAAAGTTTACTCTTGTTTGATAAGCCGATGATAGGGAGAATGAGCCTGTGTTTCTGCTATCACAGTGTTTAATATTGTGTTTATTATCCCAGTAATTGTTTTATATTAATGTGCTGTATTAAAGTTTGCTCTTATTTGATAAGTTCCCTGTGCTCTCCCTTTTTGATATAGTTTAATTTGTTAATACAGTGAATATTATCCCCGTAATTGTTTTTTATATTAGATGTTTATATCTCATTTATATGTGCTTTATAATGGGCACATTATGTATGTGGCCATATTACAACACCCGCAAGTATGAAGCGCGGTGTTTTATACGTATATAAAAAAGCAAAGACCCAGTATTGTTATTCTCATTTATATGTGATTTATAGTGGGGACATTATGTATGCGGCCATATTACAACACCCGCAAGTATGAAGCGTGGTGTTTTATACGTTTATAAAAAAGCAAAAGACACGGTATTGTAAAAATGTAAAAGATTTTATTGTAAAATAAACACATCACAAAGACATTTCAATGCTTGCAGAGTATAAAAGCAATCACATTAAATAGTCCAGGGATCATACAGCAGTACACTTCTTACAAAATAAATAGCACGATGATTATACATCATTACACTTCTTATAAAATAAATAGTATCGCTTGAATATACATCATTACAATTCTTACAAAATAATATGGTGTTACAAGGCATGTACGACATATTTATCCAGTACATTCTTTACATCGTGAGCCACATGGTTTGTAGCATCAGTAGAGACCTTTTTTTAGGTAGCAGAGTTCCACGTGTGGTACCTAATGACGGGGAATGTAAAGATTGGATTGTACGCGGCGTAGGGGTTAGCTTCTGCGGCGTAAATACTGCGTGTGTCTCGCTGCTGGAAATTTTTAGTTCATCTAAAAGCTTCCTAGTAGTGGGATTACCAACAACTGTAGACGGTATATTTAGCTCGGCCATAGCCTGCATAAATGATTCCCAACCCGGCGGTAAATTTCTGCCAGTCAGAGCATGACTCTGCGTAGTACTACGTACCAAATCCAGTAAGTTAGACCCCGGTATTACGGATCCTTTGAAAATAAATTCAGCTTTATTATTCCATGCTGTAACATTTTTATTCTGTAGTAACCTGTTTAGTAAAAACTCAGCATTCTTTTTATATCTTTGGTTTATGTGGCTGACAATTTCAGCGATCTCTTGATTTTTATCAGAGTCGGTATTTGACAATTGTTGCTGACCAGGATCAGGAGTGCTAACGAGATTTAAAGCCGTTACTTCTTTTGAGCTGTGCCGCGTATGCACTAAGTATCGTTGTAGCACGGTGCTATACATTTTAATTTTCACATCATCGGGAATGTCACGACGTTGTAAAATGGCGCTAATTTCGCCATCAAGGCGATGAATAACACTGTCGCGTATGTTAGCTGTAGCAGCAGGTCTTAGTTTGTCTAGCTCCTGTTTGGGGACTAGATACATTTTCTCTGTATGCTCCATTATCTTCCTGCGAGTAGACTTGTTATTATAGGGATTGCAAAAGCTAAAAGAGGTCCGATAAACCCGCCGGCCTGATTTAGTAGCCGCTTCTTTTTCTTTATGGGTTGAGATCTGTCGCTCAGGGTTCTTATAGCTTTACGCCACTTCTTTAATATGCCTTTTTGACGCTCTTTCAGCGGAATCCTGCCTTTTAAGATGTTTAAAGCAATCTCGCCTATGGCTGTAATTAAATCACTGCTCGCATCGCGCAAAATAGACTTTCGGACAGTCGGGGTTGCTTTCACCAGAGTTTTTAAGAGAGCCCAGTTACGCCGGAGTCTCTCAGACATCTTTACATCACAACGCACACAGCGTAGAACGTCTGATACTTGGGTAAAATTCACTTTTTAGAAGCGTTTTTCTTTTGAACATAAACAGCAGGCAACGCTGGTGGAAACAATCCGGTCCTTAAGCGAAGTTCCTCAGGGGTATTAGCTCTCAAATCTACAAGCAAATACCCATAAGGCTCCCGCATGGCATCCTCAAAAGCTTCTAGAAAAAAACGTGTTTTTCCGGGATACATCTGGCGAGCTAGAGTTAAAATTTGTAATTTATCTCGGGGGTTATTAAAAAGCACCATGTATTTTGTGTTTAAATTTATCGTACGGCTTTTCTTACCCTGACAAAATATGTTTTGAACCAGGTAGAAAATGCTGAGATTTCTGTGGTGCACATACTTGGTAAAGGCTTTTTCTATCTCACAATTTTCACTAGCACTCTCCATGAGATCATCAACAATAGCCAAATTCACCTTCTCCGGCGGGAATAATTCGTCATCTACGAATGTATTCGGCAGACCCTCCACAAATCTGGCGTGGGGAAAAGAGAGAGAGATTTCATCATATAGTTTTTGCCAACACGAATAAAACCAAACAATATTATCAGGTTTCTGAGAAAAATTAGTTTCAATATTATACAGCAGTTGTTTTACAAAATAGCTCTTTCCAGAATTAGACGGTCCTGCTAGAATGCATGAGAATGGGTGTTGCAGGCGTGTATCCATCACCACAATACTCTGCTAATACCCAAAAGGCAGGGTGGTGAAACCGTCAATTAGTCGTCACTTTGTATAAACGCTCTTTTGTGTTTTGCGTAACGGCCTCGTTTCAATCTCCCAGTACTTTTTTGTGTACCATCGGATATTTCACTGGTCAGCTCCCCCAGGTAATCCCCTAAAGGCGGCTGCCACTCACCATCTCTCTGTACAAAAATAACTGAATCTGTGTCGTGATAAAGGCACCTCTCCTGCAGCCGGTCCAGCAGCGAATAGATCTCTAGCCGGGCATACGCTGTTGTAAAACACGCTATAAAAATGTTTGTGTTTTTGTTGACGGTGTGGTGACCTTTTGTGTATTTCCAGTTAATTGTTGCGTTGTCATCATCAAGGAAATGCAACATCGAGATGTCATAGTAAGGTAGGAACAAATACTTAAATAGCTCATCTGGATCCCTAACAATGCTGGTACATGATAGATTAGATCTCTGAGCAAACTTCCCCCATAAAGAATTTAAGAAAAGCTTGGAGATCTGTCTCTTAGCAGGGTTGACGGCTATATTTTCAGGTCGTAATTAGTGTTGAGCGATACCGTCCGATACTTGAAAGTATCGGTATCGGAAAGTATCGGCCGATACCGGCAAAGTATCGAATCTAATCCGATACCGATACCCGATACCAATACAAGTCAATGGGACTCAAGTATCGGACGGTTTTCCTGATGGTTCCCAGGGTCTGAAGGAGAGGAAACTCTCCTTCAGGCCCTGGGATCCATATTAATGTGTAAAATAAAGAATTAAAATAAAAAATATTGCTATACTCACCTCTCCGACGCAGCCTGGACCTTACCGAGGGAACCGGGAGCCTTCTTTGCTTAAAATGCGCGCTTTTACTTCCTTCCGCGACGTCACGGCTTCTGATTGGTCGCGTGCCGCCCATGTGGCCGCGACGCGACCAATCACAGCAAGCCGTGACGTAATTTTCAGGTCCTCAATGCCTAATTCTAGGCATTCAGGATTTTAAAATTACGATCCGGCTTGTGATTGGTCGCGTCGCGGTCACATGGGCGACGCGACCAATCACAAGCCGTGACGTCACGGGAGGCAGGAAACGCGCGCATTTTTAAAATTACGTCACGGCTTGTGATTGGTTGCGTGCCACCCATGTGACCGCGACGCGACCAATCACAGCAAGCCGTGACGTAATTTCAGGTCCTGATGCCTATTTCTGCATTCAGGACCTGAAATTACGTCACGGCTTGCTGTGATTGGTCGCGTCGCGGTCACATGGGCGGCACGTAACCAGGGTCGGACTGGCCCACCGGGAGATCGGAGAATCCTCCGGTGGGCCCGCCCCCCAGAGGGCCCTCCCCCTCACCAGACTCCTGCTCTGTCCTGTATTTTAGCGCATTATGAGTGCATACACCCAGCAGTGAGTGTTATTCCATACCTGGTGCTGGCCGCCTGCACTGCTCAGTAACATGTAATGTGAGGTGAGAGCTTTCTCATCACCTGCTGCGGCTTCTGCTGATGTCTTCGCGCCGCTCTCTCAGCTGTGCAGTGCTCATGAGATCAATATAAGCGGCAGCAGCAGGTAATAGAAAGCTCTCACCTCACATCACTTGGTGCTGAGCTGTGCAGGCGGCCAGCACCGGGTATAGAATAACCCGCACAGCACCACGCACAGCACAGAGCCACTGGCTGTGAGACACTGCACACAGCATCTAGAACGGAGTTGATTTTTGAGGGCATGATGTCACTGGAAGGGGCGGGGCCTCCATCAGACCAGTGACCTGATAGCAGGAAGCAGCGCTGTGCTTACTGAGGCTGCTGGAGCCCTGTGACTACTAGAGGACCGAGGGGGCTGTGTGAGGAGAGGAATGAGGGTCTGCACAATGGACCCTTGCACAGATAGGAACGAAGATCCAGCATTCAGTGTGAGTGGTCAGAGGATGTATTTATTTGATGTAACTTGAAAGGGGCTGTGTGGAGAAGGAGGGATGATGAGAGGGCTGTGTGGAGGAGGGATGATGAGGGGGCTGTGTGGAGGAGGGATGATGAGGGGGCTGTGTGGAGAAGGAGGGATGAGGGGGCTGTGTGGAAAAGGAGGGATGATGAGGGGGCTGTGTGGAGAAGGAGGGATGATGAGGGGCTGTGTGGAGCAGGAGAGATGATGAGTGTCCGTGTGATGAAGGGGGATGATGAGGGGGCTGTGTGGAGAAGGAGGGATGATGAGGGGGCTGTGTGGAGAAGGAGAGATGATAAGGGGCTGTGTGGAGAAGGAGGGATGCTGAAGGCACTGTGGAGAAGGAGGGATAATGAGGGGCTGTGTGGAGAAGGAGGGATGATGAGGGGGCTGTGTGGAGAAGGAGGGATGCTGAGGGGGCTGTGTGGAGAAGGAGGGACGATGAGGGGCTGTGTGGAGAAGGAGGGATGATGAGCTTTGTGGAAAAGGGGGGGTGATGAGGGGGCTGTGTGGAAAAGGGGGGATGATGAGCTTTGTGGAAAAAGAGGTGATCCGGAGCTGTGTGGAGAAGAGGGGGGAGTGAGAAAAAGCCCATTGGTGAGTTCATCGCCTCTGCACCGTGGGACTTTCTCACTGCGCTATTGGGGATCTCACCAAGGTCACCGCTGTTCAGGGGCCTGGCTGGGAACACAGCCTCAATGACTTGCCATAACCTCGATGAGGTTAGCCGACCCCAGTGACCAGAGGTAAACTTTATACCTCCAATCACAGCTGCGGGCTCGCATCATTTGACAGCGTGTGAACATCAGCTGTCTGACTGGCGGTAATGATTTTACCATCGATCAGAAGCAGTGTTTGCCGCTCTGTCTTGCATCTGACAGAGTGGTAAACACTGGATGTATTGGCCCCCCATTCAAATGAATAGGGTCCAGGTACTGTTCTGGTACCCGAACCTGGACTCATTTTTAACTGTTCTGCCGGACCCAAACATCTAGGGGTCCGCTCGTCTCTAATCCTGTGTCTAGTGTGTGACTGGTGTATGTATGGCGCGTGAGTGTGTCATGTGGCTAGCGTGTGACTGGTGTGTGTGTCACATGTATGTATCCTGTGTCTAGCGTGTGACTGGTGTGTATGTGTCGTGTCTATTGTGTGTATGTGGCACATGTCTAAATAATAAAATCTTTCTGTGCTTATAGAATATCATTGTTCTAGGCAGTACTTGTCTTGTTTACACAAAATTATCTGCTGCCGATACGGGTGCTTAACTAGATGGAAACTAAGGCTACTTTCACACTTCCATCTTCAATATCTGCACAGGATCCGTCAAGACGTTGAAATGACGGATCCTGTGCAGATTGTGGAAAACGTGTGCACTGGGCCCGTCTTTCTGACGGACCCGTCGAGGCTATGTGCACCTGTTGTGTTTGCGTCTTCGCAGCGGTTTTCCGCTGCGAAAATGCATACACAACACAAGGTTAAAAAAAAATAAAAAAATTGCAGTGTTCTCACCTACCGGCGTTCCCGCGCAGCGATGCTCCCGGTAGCTAGCGTTCCTAGTAATACACTGCGAAATCTCGCAAGAAGTCGCAATGTATTACTAGGAACGCTAGCTGCCGGGAGCATTGGTGACGCTGCGCGGGAACGCCGGTAGGTGAGAATACTGCGATTTTTTATTTTTTTAATTATTTTTAACATTATATCTTGTTACTATTGATGCTGCATAGGCAGCATCAATAGTAAAAAGAGAGAGAGAGCAAGCGAGAGAGAATTTCCCTGACGGGAAATTCTTCCACGCATGCTCTCTTTGAAAAGACGGGACCAGTTGCTGGATTCCTGCTTTTCACAGGCAGCGACACATCCTGTGCCTATAGGCTTCCATTGTAGCCAGTGACGGGCAGCGCAGGATGCGTCGCTGACCGATTTTCCGACGTGCAGAAAAAACGTCCCTCTGAACGTTTTCTCTGCCCGATGGACCGTTTTTTTATGCAGGATTCAGTGAAAGAGGGAAGACGCTGCAGCTAGTACCCCTTAAGCATGGTGGGCCCTTAGAATGATTTTCTCTGGTGGGCCCAAACTACTCCAGTCCGACGCTGCACGTAACCAATCACAAGCCGTGACGTAATTTTAAAAATGCGCGCGTTTCCTGCCTCCCGTGACGTCACGGCTTGTGATTGGTCGCGTCGCCCATGTGACCGCGACGCGACCAATCACAAGCCGGATCGTAATTTTAAAATCCTGAATGCCTAGAATTAGGCATTGAGGACCTGAAAATTACGTCACGGCTTGCTGTGATTGGTCGCGTCGCGGCCACATGGGCGGCACGCGACCAATCAGAAGCCGTGACGTCGCGGAAGGAAGTAAAAGCGCGCATTTTAAGCAAAGAAGGCTCCCGGTTCCCTCGGTAAGGTCCAGGCTGCGTCGGAGAGGTGAGTATAGCAATATTTTTTATTTTAATTCTTTGTTTTACACATTAATGTTGTTTCGATACCGATACCCGATACCACAAAAGTATCGGATCTCGGTATCGGAATTCCAATACCCACAAGTATCGGCCGATACCCGATACTTGCGGTATCGGAATGCTCAACACTAGTCGTAATTGCACACCTTCTTTTTCAAGAAAGGAGTCAATGTACTGCCTTTTCTTGACCTCATCAGTTCACCAGCTAGGGTAACCAGAGGCTTCCTGCTTCTCCCGCAGATGTAATTTAATGTAGGGTGCAAACAGATCATCAGTGGTTTTAGGAAAATGCCATATTTCATAGATGTGTGCGATCCGATACCCTTTTTCTATAGCCATCTCGAGCTCTGTAGTGCACCAGGTGCCTGACAATGCACGCTCTTCATCACTATGCGCACAAATATCTGCCTGGGAATTTACAGCGCATGTGTAGCATAGGGGAAACATTAATTTTTTGTTGAGTTTTACCAGTAGAACTGGAAAAAATAAATCTCTCGGTGGGTAGACCTTGACTTTAGCAATGCCAAAGTATTTTTTAATGAATCCAAAATTGTCATAGATGATGTCTGGATGCCCTACAGGGTATGTTTTAGTTTTGTTTACAAAGGGGTACAGACTGGTGAAATCGTAGTAATGTAAAGTCTCCCCTTCTGCCAGCTGGTGATAGAGCTTAATGGCGTTAGTTCGCCCGCCATAAAGCGCCTCACGGGGGTCTAAAGGAACGGGGAATTCCATCTGGTGGAGAAATGATTGAAGGTTAGAATCATTTTCAACCATTTCATTCCACTCATGCTCCCACATCACTCTTATTGTGTAGCCGCAGGCCTGTAAGTAGCGCTTTTTAGCTAAAAAGGTGTAATATAACTGGCCGTAGGACGTGTTTGTGACCTTATTCCTGTCATTTTCATTATAGCACACGGGACACCCGTGATAAAAACACCCCTGAAATTCAAATGCTATGTGTTGGCCGCTAACATAGGCATAACCATCTAGAAAATATTTCCCGACTCGTTTTTCACCGCCTCTCAATGCGTGCTGTATGTCGATGTTCTCAGAGTGGGCTACATACATGAGCCATTGTATAGCCGGTGACGAGTAGCGCTTTTTTGCCTTGTGATAATTATCACCAGGCAAAATGCCGATGGTCTTTTTTGGTAGAAATTTAAACCTGTACATTGCCATACACACCGAGGCCAGGGTGATGAGCTGAAAAGGATCAACACATCTGCTCACTACAATCGTTTGCCTTTGACGCTTACAGTATTTTTTGACATTTTTCTGTGTCATCTGCATAATACGCTCTCTATAGATCTCGCAGGCGCGTCTCAGAATTTAAACATCTTGTTTGCAATAAGATTTTAGCTCAGCCTTGAAGTCAAAAGTTGTATTTACCTGTGTCGCATACCACTCCAGGAACTCTACCTTCTCACCAGGTGACATGTCCTCCACCCCATAATATTTTACATCAGGTATGGGGCCTACATAGTTTTGTTTTTCTCTGGTATTAAAAAAGTGTGGAAAATGTCCTTTGCCTCCTGAAAAACCCATGGCCTGTGGTAATTTACTGAGTTTCATGGGGATAAAATTTAGAGAGTCTATGAACCTTATAGACAGATCGGGTAGCGTCACACACAAGAGGCGGCCGCCTCGGGTTATCAACTTTACCTGTAGTTTTTCAGAAATCAGTTCCTTAACAATAAAGTATGAGTCGTATCTACCACCATTGTGGGCAATAAATGTGTGATCTGAAAATTTACCGCTTGTAAAGAACTGTACAAAGTCATGTGTACAGGTATAACCCTCAAACTCCCAGGAGGGGTGACCATACAGCGTAGTAGCATAAATGTAATTCGGAATGTGCGTGCCTGTCTCCTGCATACATTCAAAATCATAAAAGATATAACAATCCGTCTCATCCTGTGCTACATACCGCCGCATGTAACAAAGATGAGCATCGAATTTATTTATACGGCCGCGACATACAGGGCAGCGCAAACCTTTACATTTATGCTCAGTCTCGCTATTTCTGAAAACAAAACGGTTGCATTTATCACAAAATGTTTTAAGCCTGCAGAATGTTAAGTCGGCTACACCCAATTGCGTGTGATAATCTAAGCACTCGCTCGATCGGCAATAAGTCCTGCAAATAGGGCACCTGGGCTGTTGCTCGCCAGCGGTTTCTACACACTCATCTCTCTGACACGATTTACAAAAATACTGGCAGGAATGACTGCTCTTGTGATGAAACACAGAATTGCAGCGTTCGCAAAAGTAATCAGCACCGATAAAGCCCTTCATATTTTTGATACCGTAGTAATGTTGATCATGGAACAATATGAATACGGTTTTACCATTAGCTGTATTGCCGCTCTGAAAGTAGCGCCAGTCACCCTGACTATAGTACAGGACTTTAATGGTGACCCCCAAATATTTTTCAAATGCAGGAATGTCGCTAAAGCTCACTAACTGACCATCAGGTATGCCCAGTGCTGTGTGTATGTATTTAGAGCGGCTCAGTAAATCGCCATCAGCGAGACCCGTGTCGTCCATCAGGGCGCACACACTAGCAGCCAAACACAGATTTGTCGTGTAATTGTTAAAATCATACAGCCATTGTCTCTTTTGTTTAATGATCCGACTGCTCGCTATAGATCTCAAGCGCCTTTTTTGTTTTACACCACCACGGCAGTTTTTAATGATGGTGACGACTAGCTTTAGCGAATTGGTTGCTATGCATTCAGCGTTACTTTGAAGTGTACGGGCAACGGCGTTTAAAAAAGATTCAGAATTAAAATCTTCCCTGGTCTGTTTTGTAGCGAAAATAGGGTCTAGAGTATCGCCACCTTCAAGTCTTAACTGTACAAAGTCGCCAGGTTCAATGTCCCTGATGATTCTATCCAGTAATGACTGAATGCCGTCAGACCCGCATTCACATAGCCGAGACAACTCTGCAGATGACCTGCATACATCTACACAAAATTCACAAGCCTCAGACGTTGACACAGACGCTGATGGTGCTGTGTTGTACAACGATCATACAGTATTTTTACAACGCATCTATCATCATCATAGGCCTCTCCGCAATTTCAACGGGCATATACATACAAATCATTTTAGATTTGTAAATTTGGAGCGTGTACGATCATTTGTAGAGGGTGTGAATATTGTTCATGACGGCATTCAGTCATTACTGGATAGAATCATCAGGGACATTGAACCTGGCGACTTTGTACAGTTAAGACTTGAAGGTGGCGATACTCTAGACCCTATTTTCGCTACAAAACAGACCAGGGAAGATTTTAATTCTGAATCTTTTTTAAACGCCGTTGCCCATACACTTCAAAGTAACGCTGAATGCATAGCAACCAATTCGCTAAAGCTAGTCGTCACCATCATTTAAAACCGCCGTGGTGGTGTAAAACAAAAAAGGCGTTTGAGATCTATAGCGAGCAGTCGGATCATTAAACAAAAGAGACAATGGCTGTATGATTTTAACAATTACACGACAAATCTGTGTTTGGCTGCTAGTGTGTGCGCCCTGATGGACGACACGGGTCTCGCTGATGGCGATTTACTGAGCCGCTCTAAATACATACACACAGCACTGGGCATACCTGATGGTCAGTTAGTGAGCTTTAGCGACATTCCTGCATTTGAAAAATATTTGGGGGTCACCATTAAAGTCCTGTACTATAGTCAGGGTGACTGGCACTACTTTCAGAGCGGCAATACAGCTAATGGTAAAACCGTATTCATATTGTTCCATGATCAACATTACTACGGTATCAAAAATATGAAGGGCTTTATCGGTGCTGATTACTTTTGCGAACGCTGCAATTCTGTGTTTCATCACAAGAGCAGTCATTCCTGCCAGTATTTTTGTAAATCGTGTCAGAGAGATGAGTGTGTAGAAACCGCTGGCGAGCAACATCCCAGGTGCCCTATTTGCAGGACTTATTGCCGATCGAGCGAGTGCTTAGATTATCACACGCAATTGGGTGTAGCCGACTTAACATTCTGCAGGCTTAAAACATTTTGTGATAAATGCAACCGTTTTGTTTTCAGAAATAGCGAGACTGAGCATAAATGTAAAGGTTTGCGCTGCCCTGTATGTCGCGGCCGTATAAATAAATTTGATGCTCATCTTTGTTACATGCGGCGGTATGTAGCACAGGATGAGACGGATTGTTATATCTTTTATGATTTTGAATGTATGCAGGAGACAGGCACGCACATTCCGAATTACATTTATGCTACTACGCTGTATGGTCACCCCTCCTGGGAGTTTGAGGGTGATACCTGTACACATGACTTTGTACAGTTCTTTACAAGCGGTAAATTTTCAGATCACACATTTATTGCCCACAATGGTGGTAGATACGACTCATACTTTATTGTTAAGGAACTGATTTCTGAAAAACTACAGGTAAAGTTGATAACCCGAGGCGGCCGCCTCTTGTGTGTGACGCTACCCGATCTGTCTGTAAGGTTCATAGACTCTCTAACTTTTATCCCCATGAAACTCAGTAAATTACCACAGGCCATGGGTTTTTCAGGAGGCAAAGGACATTTTCCACACTTTTTTAATACCAGAGAAAACCAAAACTATGTAGGCCCCATACCTGATGTAAAATATTATGGGGTGGAGTACATGTCACCTGGTGAGAAGGTAGAGTTCCTGGAGTGGTATGCGACACAGGTAAATACAACTTTTGACTTCAAGGCTGAGCTAAAATCTTATTGCAAACAAGATGTTGAAATTCTGAGACGCGCCTGCGAGATCTATAGAGAGCGTATTATGCAGATGACACAGAAAAATGTCAAAAAATACTGTAAGCGTCAAAGGCAAACGATTGTAGTGAGCAGATGTGTTGATCCTTTTCAGCTCATCACCCTGGCCTCGGTGTGTATGGCAATGTACAGGTTTAAATTTCTACCAAAAAAGACCATCGGCATTTGGCTGGTGATAATTATCACAAGGCAAAAAAGCGCTACTCGTCACCGGCTATACAATGGCTCATGTATGTGAGCCCACTCCGAGAACATCGACATCCGCCACGCATTGAGAGGCGGTGAAAAACGAGTCGGGAAATATTTTCTAGATGGTTATGCCTATGTTAGCGGCCAACACATAGCATTTGAATTTCAGGGGTGTTTTTATCACGGGTGTCCCGTGTGCTATAATGAAAATGACAGGAATAAGGTCACAAACACGTCCTACGGCCAGTTATATTACACCTTTTTAGCTAAAAAGCGCTACTTACAGGCCTGCGGCTACACAATAAGAGTGATGTGGGAGCATGAGTGGAATGAAATGGTTGAAAATGATTCTAACCTTCAATCATTTCTCCACCAGATGGAATTCCCCGTTCCTTTAGACCCCCGTGATGCGCTTTATGGCGGGCGAACTAACGCCATTAAGCTCTATCACCAGCTGGCAGAAGGGGAGACTTTACATTACTACGATTTCACCAGTCTGTACCCCTTTGTAAACAAAACTAAAACATACCCTGTAGGGCATCCAGACATCATCTATGACAATTTTGGATTCATTAAAAAATACTTTGGCATTGCTAAAGTCAAGGTCTACCCACCGAGAAATTTATTTTTTCCAGTTCTACCGGTAAAACTCAACAAAAAATTAATGTTTCCCCTATGCTACACATGCGCTGTAAATTCCCAGGCAGATATTTGTGCGCATAGTGATGAAGAGCGTGCATTGTCAGGCACCTGGTGCACTATAGAGCTCGAGATGGCGATAGAAAAAGGGTATCGGATCGCGCACATCTATGAAATATGGCATTTTCCTAAAACCACTGATGATTTGTTTGCACCCTACATTAAATTACATCTGCGGGAGAAGCAGGAAGCCTCTGGTTACCCTAGCTGGTGCACTGATGAGGTCAAGAAAAGGCAGTACATTGACTCCTTTCTTGAAAAAGAAGGTGTGCAATTACGACCTGAAAATATAGCCGTCAACCCTGCTAAGAGACAGATCTCCAAGCTTTTCTTAAATTCTTTATGGGGGAAGTTTGCTCAGAGATCTAATCTATCATGTACCAGCATTGTTAGGGATCCAGATGAGCTATTTAAGTATTTGTTCCTGCCTTATTATGACATCTCGATGTTGCATTTCCTTGATGATGACACCGCAACAATTAACTGGAAATACACAAAAGGTCACCACACCGTCAACAAAAACACAAACATTTTTATAGCGTGTTTTCCAACAGCGTATGCCCGGCTAGAGATCTATTCGCTGCTGGACCGGCTGCAGGAGAGGTGCCTTTATCACGACACAGATTCAGTTATTTTTGTACAGAGAGATGGTGAGTGGCAGCCGCCTTTAGGGGATTACCTGGGGGAGCTGACCAGTGAAATACCCGATGTTACACACATCACAGAATTTGTATCCGCGGGCCCCAAAACTTACGGGTACAAACTCAACACCGGTAAAACTGTCTTAAAAGTTAAGGGGATAACACTAAATGTTGGTAACTCTCAATCTATTAATTTCAACAGTCTAAAAGATCTAGTTCTGGACTACCCGAGCAATTCTGACATAGATACACAGAAACGTATTGTCGTACAACAGCCGTCCATTATAAGAAATAAAAAGTACTGGGAGATTGAAACGAGGCCGTTATGCAAAACACAAAAGTGCGTTTATACAAAGCGACGACTAATTGACGGTTTCACCACCCTGCCTTTTGGGTATTAGCAGAGTATTGTGGTGATGGATACACGCCTGCAACACCCATTCTCATGCATTCTAGCAGGACCGTCTAATTCTGGAAAGAGCTATTTTGTAAAACAACTGCTGTATAATATTGAAACTAATTTTTCTCAGAAACCTGATAATATTGTTTGGTTTTATTCGTGTTGGCAAAAACTATATGATGAAATCTCTCTCTCTTTTCCCCACGCCAGATTTGTGGAGGGTCTGCCGAATACATTCGTAGATGACGAATTATTCCCGCCGGAGAAGGTGAATTTGGCTATTGTTGATGATCTCATGGAGAGTGCTAGTGAAAATTGTGAGATAGAAAAAGCCTTTACCAAGTATGTGCACCACAGAAATCTCAGCATTTTCTACCTGGTTCAAAACATATTTTGTCAGGGTAAGAAAAGCCGTACGATAAATTTAAACACAAAATACATGGTGCTTTTTAATAACCCCCGAGATAAATTACAAATTTTAACTCTAGCTCGCCAGATGTATCCCGGAAAAACACGTTTTTTTCTAGAAGCTTTTGAGGATGCCATGCGGGAGCCTTATGGGTATTTGCTTGTAGATTTGAGAGCTAATACCCCTGAAGAACTTCGCTTAAGGACCGGCTTGTTTCCACCAGCGTTGCCTGCTGTTTATGTTCAAAAGAAAAACGCTTCTAAAAAGTGAATTTTACCCAAGTATCAGACATTCTACGCTGTGTGCGTTGTGATGTAAAGATGTCTGAGAGACTCCGGCGTAACTGGGCTCTCTTAAAAACTCTGGTGAAAGCAACCCCGACTGTCCGAAAGTCTATTTTGCGCGATGCGAGCAGTGATTTAATTACAGCCATAGGCGAGATTGCTTTAAACATCTTAAAAGGCAGGATTCCGCTGAAAGAGCGTCAAAAAGGCATATTAAAGAAGTGGCGTAAAGCTATAAGAACCCTGAGCGACAGATCTCAACCCATAAAGAAAAAGAAGCGGCTACTAAATCAGGCCGGCGGGTTTATCGGACCTCTTTTAGCTTTTGCAATCCCTATAATAACAAGTCTACTCGCAGGAAGATAATGGAGCATACAGAGAAAATGTATCTAGTCCCCAAACAGGAGCTAGACAAACTAAGACCTGCTGCTACAGCTAACATACGCGACAGTGTTATTCATCGCCTTGATGGCGAAATTAGCGCCATTTTACAACGTCGTGACATTCCCGATGATGTGAAAATTAAAATGTATAGCACCGTGCTACAACGATACTTGGTGCATACGCGGCACAGCTCAAAAGAAGTAACGGCTTTAAATCTCGTTAGCACTCCTGATCCTGGTCAGCAACAATTGTCAAATACCGACTCTGATAAAAACATAACAGGTTACTACAGAATAAAAATGTTACAGCATGGAATAATAAAGCTGAATTTATTTTCAAAGGATCCGTAATACCGGGGTCTAACTTACTGGATTTGGTACGTAGTACTACGCAGAGTCATGCTCTGACTGGCAGAAATTTACCGCCGGGTTGGGAATCATTTATGCAGGCTATGGCCGAGCTAAATATACCGTCTACAGTTGTTGGTAATCCCACTACTAGGAAGCTTTTAGATGAACTAAAAATTTCCAGCAGCGAGACACACGCAGTATCTACGCCGCAGAAGCTAACCCCGACGCCGCGTACAATCCAATCTTTACATTCCCCGTCATTAGTTACCACACGTGGAACTCTGCTACCTAAAAAAAGGTCTCTACCGATGCTACAAACCATGTGGCTCACGATGTAAAGAATGTACTGGATAAATATGTCGTACATGCCTTGTAACACCATATTATTTTGTAAGAAGTGTAATGATGTATATTCAAGCGATACTATTTATTTTATAAGAAGTGTAATGATGTATAATCATCGTGCTATTTATTTTGTAAGAAGTGTACTGCTGTATGATCCCTGGACTATTTAATGTGATTGCTTTTATACTCTGCAAGCATTGAAATGTCTTTGAGATGTGTTTATTTTACAATAAAATCTTTTACATTTTTACAATACCGTGTCTTTTGCTTTTTTATAAACGTATAAAACACCACGCTTCATACTTGCGGGTGTTGTAATATGGCCGCATACATAATGTCCCCACTATAAATCACATATAAATGAGAATAACAATACTGGGTCTTTGCTTTTTTATATACGTATAAAACACCGCGCTTCATACTTGCGGGTGTTGTAATATGGCCACATACATAATGTGCCCATTATAAAGCACATATAAATGAGATATAAACATCTAATATAAAAAACAATTACGGGGATAATATTCACTGTATTAACAAATTAAACTATATCAAAAAGGGAGAGCACAGGGAACTTATCAAATAAGAGCAAACTTTAATACAGCACATTAATATAAAACAATTACTGGGATAATAAACACTGTATTAACAATATTAAACACTGTGATAGCAGAAACACAGGCTCATTCTCCCTATCATCGGCTTATCAAACAAGAGTAAACTTTAATACAGCACATTAATCTAATATAAAACAATTACTGGGATAATAAACACTGTATCAAATACAGTGATAATAATATTAAACTATATCAAAAAGGGAGGGGGAGCAGTCACACAGCTGCTGTCAGCAGACAGGGAGGGGTGGGGTTACACACTTTGATAGGGGCGTGTCCACCTGTCAAATTGAGTTTGACGAAACCACCCGATGCTCTACTACTGCCGCGTCTGTAATGACCCGACCTTTAAAACTGTCCAACTAGTTAACCACTTCGGTGATCACCGTAAAAAAAAGAGGCAAAAAACAACGCTTTATCATCATAATTCCAAACACAAAGTGGAATAACATGCGATCAAAAAGAGGGATATAAAAAAAGATGGTAGCGCTGAAAACGTCTTCTTGTCCTGCAAAAACGAGCCACCATACAGCGTCATCAGCGAAAAAATAAAAAAGTTATAGTCCTCAGAATAAAGCGATACAAAAATAATTATTTTTTATATAAAATAGATTTTATCGTATAAAAGCGCCAAAACATAAAAAATGATATAAATGAGGTATCGCTGTAATCGTACTGACCCAAAGAATAAAACTGCTTTATCAATTTTATCAAACGTGGAACGGTATGAACGCCCCCCCCAAAAGAAATTCACAAATTGCTGTTATTTGTTTATTCTGCCTCACAAAAATCGGAATAAAAAGCGTCAACTCATCCCGCAAAAAACAAGACCTCACATGACTCTGTGGACCAAAATATGGAAAAATTATATCTCTCAAAATGTGGAGACGCAAAAACTATTTTTTGCAATAAAGTGTCTTTTAGTGTGTGACAGCTGCCAATTACAAAAATCTGCTAAAAAACCCGCTATAAAAGTAAATCAAACCCCCCATTCATCACCCCCTTAGTTAGGTAAAAATAATTAAATTTAAAAAATGTATTTATCTCCATTTTCCCATTAGGGTTAGGGCTAGGGTTAGGGTTGGGGCTAAAGTTAGGGTTGAGGCTAAAGTTAGGGTTGGGGCTAAAGTAAGGGTTAGGACTTCAGTTATGGTTGGGTCTACAGTTAGGGTTGGGGCTACAGTTAGTGTTAGGGTTGGGGCTACAGTTAGGGTTAGGGTTGGGGCTACAGTTAGGTTTACGGTTGGGGCTAAAGTTATGGTTAGGGTTGGGGCTAAAGTTAGGGTTAGGGTTGAAGCTAAAGTTAAGGTTAGGGTTGGGGCTAAAGTTAGAATTAGGGTTGGGGCTAAAGGGTTGGGTCTACAGTTAGGCTTGGGGCTAAATTTAGGGTTAGGGTTGGGGCTACAGTTAGGGTTAGGGTTGGGGCTAAAGTTAGGGTTAGGGTTGGGGATAAAGTAAGGGTTGGGGATAAAGTTAGGGTTAGGGTTTGGATTACATTTATGATTGGGATTAGGGTTAGGGGTGTGTCAGGGTTAGGGGTGTGGTTAGGTTATGGTTGGGACTAGGGTTAGGGGTATGTTGGATTTAGGGGTGTGGTTAGGGTTGGGATTAAGGTTAGGGGTGTGTTGGGGTTAGGGATATGGTTGGGATTAGGGTTAAGGGCATGTTCAGGTTAGGGGTGTGGTTAGGGTTATGGTTAGGGTTGGGATTAGGGTTAGGGGTGTGTTTGGGTTAGGGTTTCAGTTAGAATTGGGGGGTTTCCACTGTTTAAGCACATCAGGGGCTCTCCAAATGCATCCGATCTCAATTCCAGCCAATTCTGTGTTGAAAAAGTAAAACAGGGCTCCTTCCCTTCCGAGCTCTCCTGTGCGCCAAAAGAGGGGTTTACCCCTACATATGGGGTATCAGTGTACTCAGGACAAATTGGGCAACAACTTTTGGGGTCCAATTTCTCTGGTTACCCATGGGAAAAAAAATTGGGGGGGGCTAAAAAATCATTTTTGTGGGAAAAAATGATTATTTTCATGGCTCTGCGTTATAAACTGTAGTGAAACTACACTTAAACTTCAAAGTTCTCACAACACATCTAGATGAGTTCCTTAGGGAGTCTACTTTCCAAAATGGTGTCACTTGTGGGGGTTTCAATGTTTAGGCACATCAGGGGCTCAAATTTCTCCTGTTACCCTTGGGAAAATGCAAAACTGGGGGCTAAAAAATAATTTTTGTGGAAAACAAAATAATTTTTATTTTCACGGCTCTGCATTATAAACTGTAGTGAAACACTTGGGGGTTCAAAGTGCTCACCACGCATCTAGATAAGTTCCTGTTAGGGCTAGCGGAACGCACCAAATGGATATAGAGACTTTATTATAATACACTCACCGGCCACTTTATTAGGTACACCATGCTAGTAACGGGTTGGACCCCCTTTTGCCTTCAGAACTGCCTCAATTCTTCGTGGCATAGATTCAACAAGGTGCTGGAAGCATTCCTCAGAGATTTTGGTCCATATTGACATGATGGCATCACACAGTTGCCGCAGATTTGTCAGCTGCACATCCCAAAGATGCTCCATACAAGGCAGGATGGATCCATGCTTTCATGTTGTTTACGCCAAATTCTGACCCTACCATCCGAATGTCGCAGCAGAAATCGAGACTCATCAGACCAAGCAACGTTTTTCCAATCTTCTACTGTCCAATTTCGATGAGCTTGTACAAATTGTAGCCTCAGTTTCCTGTTCTTAGCTGAAAGGAGTGGTACCCGGTGTGGTCTTCTGCTACTGTAGCCCATCTGCCTCAAAGTTCGACGCACTGTGCGTTCAGAGATGCTCTTAGGCCTACCTTGGTTGTAACGGGTGGCGATTTGAGTCACTGTTGCCTTTCTATCAGCTCGAACCAGTCTGCCCATTCTCCTCTGACCTCTGGCATCAACAAGGCATTTCCGCCCACAGAACTGCCGCTCACTGGATTTTTTTTCTTTTTCGGACCATTCTCTGTAAACCCTAGAGATGGTTGTGCGTGAAAATCCCAGTAGATCAGCAGTTTCTGAAATACTCAGACCAGCCCTTCTGGCACCAACAACCATGCCACGTTCAAAGGCACTCAAATCACCTTTCTTCCCCATACTGATGCTCGGTTTGAACTGCAGGAGATTGTCTTGACCATGTCTACATGCCTAAATGCACTGAGTTGCCGCCATGTGATTGGCTGATTAGAAATTAAGTGTTAACAAGAAGTTGGACAGGTGTACCTAATAAAGTGGCCGGTGAGTGTATATGCGTTCGCAGCTCGGGGTTCACTGTGTAGGAGAACCTGCTGCTAGCAAATGGCGGAACTAAATGGCGGTATGAGCTACCTCTGTTACTTCACAGAGTAGCCGTGAACTCAAAGCACTGCGCCCTGTTAATCTTCACAGTGGCACAGGCTAACTACCCAAACGAGAGCAGTCAGTGGTCATGCATGCACACAAAACTCCTCGCCGGAGGTGCCAGCATGCTAGGGCCTTATTTCAGCCAGGTCCCTGAATACTCAAACACACAAACTCCTCGCCGGAGGTGCCAGCATTCTAGGGGCTTATTTCAGCCGGGTCCCTGAACACAATCATACGTGACCACACTGGCGCAAAGTACAACATAGAACAATACTAGCGCATGGCCGTGCGGCCATGCAAGCCTTAAATAGTTGCAGCACGTACAGGACCTTCCTAGAAGGACCAATGAGAGGCTGCCACAGAGCGTGAGCACCTACAGGACCTTCCTGAAGGACCAATGGCCTTAGCTGCAGTGTCTGATCATGTGACCCTCGATCTCCACTGAGAGATCTTACTCTGGGCATGCTCAGAACGAGAAAAGCAGGACTTAGTCCCAGAAGCGTCTGCTCGCCGCTGCCCAGCACTGACTTCAATGGCAGAAGCAGGAAAAGCAGCAGTAACTCTCTGTACAGAGTCAGACTGAGCGAGACGCTGGGACCGACGTCTCCGCTGAGCAGGCTCCACTTCGGCAGGAGAAGAATGGGAGACTGTAGCGGAGATGGCTCGAGATTCCCCCTGTGCAGAGGCGGGAACTTGACCCCTAACATTACCTCCCCCTCCTTGGGCCTCGCTACGTTCAAAGGCAGCAATGAGCTGCAGAGCCCGAATGTGCTCAGCAGGCTCCCAGGACCTATCCTCAGGACCGTAACCCTTCCAGTCCACCAAATAAATTTTTTTGCCACGAACCACCTTGCACCCAAAATAGCGTTCACCTCGTAATCATCCGTAGACGAACCCGATGTCCCGGCAGATGACTCAGAAAACCGGGACATGTATACGGGCTTAAGGAGGGACACATGAAAGGTGTCGGTGCTACCTAGGCGTGGAGGAAGGGCTAGACGGTAGACCACAGGGTTAACCTGTTCGAGGACCTTGAAGGGACCCAAGTAGTGAGGTGCAAACTTAGTGGACTCAACACGCAGCCTGATGTTACGGGCGGAGAGCCACACTAAGTCGCCAGGAGCAAAGGTCGGAGCAGGGCGCTGATGTGCATCGGCGGAGGACCTCATTCTCTCCTTGGAGGCCTGGATAGCGTCCTGAGTGCGGTCCCAAATGTCTCGTGCCTCCACTGCCCAGTCTGCCACCCTGGAATCAGCAGAGGACACGGGCATAGGCACAGGAACCTGCGGATGTTGGCCGTAATTAAGGAGGAAAGGAGTCTGACCGGTGGAGTCGGCTACAGCGTTGTTAAGGGCAAACTCAGCCCACGGTAACGGGGTAAAGGGCGGAATGAACTGGCGATAATAATTAATGAACCCCATAAAGCGCTGCACCGCTTTAAGAGAATGGGGTTCCGGCCAGTCCATTACAGCCTGTAGTTTGGCAGGATCCATAGCCAATCCCTGGGCGGAGACGATATAGCCTAGGAAAGGTAAGGACTCCTGCTCGAACATACACTTCTCCAACTTGGCATAGAGGGAGTTTGCCCGTAGGAGGTCGAAGACTTTGCAAACATCTCTCCGGTGGGAGTCAATATCTGGAGAATAGATGAGAACAATAACTGAATTGCTGGTTTACTACATTCTGTGTTTGAAAAATCTGAATAAAAAGTGATAAAAAAATATTATCTGCCAAAATATGGTACACAAAAAAATCTGCAACTCGTCCCGCAAAAAATAAGCCCTTGTACAGCTCTGCTAACCAAAAAAATAAAAAAGATACAACTCTTACATCTCTTTAATCACACCAACCCAAAGAATAAATCTGCATTATAACTTACATCGCACGGTGAACCGTGCAAAGATAAAAATAAAAACTACTCTTGTACTGCTGTCTATTTGTTCATTCTACCTCCGAAAAATCTGAATAAGGTTCGGCTCACATCCTGCGCTCTCCGCTGATCGCTTATGTTGGGGTATATGAACTTTTGATCAGGGTCATTCGGATATTTTGGATTGTCATTATGATTTAAAAAGAGAAAATACAGTAGTTTGACCTTGAAGCATGAGAAAAAAGCAATGACAGATCCCCCCTTTAATGGGTTCCTTTTTGAGAGACATGGCATAATAAAAAAATATGTCATCAATGTCTAATATATATAGTCCAACTCTGATCTATGTCTAGAATCCTAGAATTCTCCATAGCAAACCAAGATCTGCCCACCATTTAGTGGCAAGATGTTGGCGCTTGTGCTGGTTGTCTCCATTTATTGCTACAGGAGAAATGTATTATTCCCAAATCTTTTAGTTTTTTTATATTGTAATGTTGTTAACTCTTATGTGCCTGTGTAATATTTGTTTTCAGACATGCAGAGTTTACTGCAGATTATTGCCGAAAATGTGACAAAAGACTTAGATGAAGAAAATGAATGGAAAAACAATGTAACAAGGTACTTATAGTAAAATGTACAGTGAAGCCTTTAAGATGTCCCACCCCTTATTACTATTCTCTGTAATGTAAAGTGCTGCGGACTATGTTGGCACTTTTGAAATACAAATTATTTGTATTGTTTTGGTCCTCAGTCTGTTTGAGGGGTATGTTCAGTTCCTCAACATTAAAATCTATCCTGTATTTCTTGACGGGGTTCCTTAATGTAATCATTTCATACTGCATTGTGTGTATGGATTTCTGTAAACCATATTGATTTTAATGTCAGCAACAAATCTGCAGCGTCTGACCATAGAGTCTACAGCTGCATTCATAATTTTGTGCACAGTTAGCTAGTGTAAGGCTACGTTCTCACAATGAGCTTTTGATGCGTTTTTGATATTGCAGATTTTTTCTGTACAATTTCTGCTCCGATTATTTAAATTAGATTACTTGCATTTTTTCATTGTGTTTTTTTAACATGTGTTTTTACCACATTTTTCATGCAGCATGTTTTGTCTTTGGTGTGGCATGCTCTAAATAAAGCTGCTTTGTTTTTTATATGTCCTGTTTTTTTGCTTTGACAAAAGTAAATCGACATACTCAGGTGAGTCTTACATGCATTTTTATGCATTTTTGCTGCGAAAACGCATTATAAGCGCATGTGTGTTTTTTACCTGCGGAATTTCCGCACCTATTTTAAAGGTACATTTCCATTATCAGTATTACTAGCGTTCTGGATGCAGCTTATTTGCACGACGCGTTGTACAGTACAAGCACATTGTGCCCATTGTGCACCTGCGGTTCATGTCTCCAAGTCGAAACATGTCAATTTCTCTTGCTGGAACACTTAGGCCATGTTCACACGTTGCGGTTTTTACTGTGGATCTGCAGCATTTTTGACGCTGCGGATCCGCAGCAGTTTTCCATGCGGTGTACAGTACCATGTAAACCTATGGAAAATAAAAACCGCTGTGCACATGCTGCGGAAAAAAACACGCGGAAACGCAGCGGTTTATTTTCCGCAGCATGTCAATTCTTTTTGCAGATTCCGCAGCGGTTTTACACCTGCTCCATAATAGAAAACCGCAGGTGTAAAACCGCAGTAGAATCCGCACTAAAAACCGCAGTAAATCCGCAGGAAAAACGCAGTGATTTGCCCTGCGGATTTATCAAAATCAGTGCGGAAAAATCCGCACACCATTCCGCAGCATGTGCACATAGCCTTAGTCTTCTGTGTGGACTTTCCATATACTTGCATTAGATGCAGAAAATCCGCAGTTACAAAAAAGCAGATGTGATGTAAGTGCATTTACGCAGCTGTTTTTACCGTCGTTTAATCTAATAAATAATTTAAAAGAACAATGTGGGGTCCCTCTTATTTTTGATAACCAGTCACCCCACCACAGCAATCGGGAAGAGCCGTGCAAAGCGCCAGAATTGGCGCATCTAATGTGATGCACCACTTTTGGGGCTGCTGCGGGCTGCTATTTTTGGGCTGGGAAGGGCCCATCTACCATGGACCTTCCCAGCGTAATAATATAAGCACACAGTTGTCTGCTTTACATTTGCTGGTTAACAAAAATGTGGTGGAGGTTAAGGGGGGGCACATCTTTTTTCTTAAATGAATTTATTTATCATGGCCGCGCCTGAAGCACGTCACTAATACCGCCCATCGTCGCTCCTGTCACATGATCAGAGGGGTGTCGATGAGTTGTCATGACAACCCAGGGTCTGCAGAAGATTCCTGTCTTTGTCATTGCTGCTCTGCTATGACCTCTGCCCAGCGGCCGGCGTTCATAGCAGATGATCAATTCTGCTACACTGCTAGACAATAGCAGACGGTAATAGCAGTGTTTTTTTTTTATAAACTGTTGTCAGGTGAGTATGGGATTTCATTTTATCCATAATGCAAGCTTTAATTTATGTTCTGTCCAAAAGAGTAATGCATTGTACTGTTTTCTGTAGTTGTGCTGTATATTTAAAATGTAAAATGATGTTAGGAAGTGAACATACACTTTTACAACTATTACTCTTGGTACCTCCAGGTCTCAGCTCCTATTTCATGCTGCTCTCAGATCACATAATGCAGCCTGCTGATGGATTCTCTTTAAATGGGAGATGAGTTGCAGTACCTAAGAATGGCCACCATGCAGTGTACAGAGCTGTGGTGTTGCAGCT
Source organism: Ranitomeya variabilis (assembly GCF_051348905.1). Classification (NCBI taxonomy): domain Eukaryota; kingdom Metazoa; phylum Chordata; class Amphibia; order Anura; family Dendrobatidae; genus Ranitomeya; species Ranitomeya variabilis. Next base: position 202,732,188 of record NC_135232.1, on the reverse strand, counting down.
CTGTGTAAAACACTGTACTTCTAGCTACCTTGGGACCTGGTAACTGTTCATTGGCGAATGTTCCAGGTATCAGCCATGCACCAATCTGATATTGACGACCTATTCCAAGAAATAGGTCTTCAATATCTTTGTACAAGAAAACCTCTTTAATAAATTATTGCAACTTACGTGATTAAACTATTAGTAAGATAATGAGGAATAATATGTTTAATGCTCTTTTTTTTATTTCAGCGACACCTCTCCAGCTCAGGTCAGAGAGACAATGATTAAGGATGATCAAGGGAGCCTCAGAGACATTACACAGAGACCTAAAAGGTGTGATGTGGTATGGTGTAACATATGTGGCTCTGTAAGCAATTTATACCTGTGGTTGTCGCCAAAACACTTTGGTTCCAGAAGAAGGTACAGTCACAACCACATGGTGGCTCTGAGCCAGTCAAGCAATACCTTGGATTGCATATGGAACATGTTTGAATTTGGGGTAGTTTGAGGGACTGTCCAGCAAGTGCAGTAGAAAGATTTAGATTCTTGTCTGAAACAACATCCTGGCATAGAAAAACCGACACCAAATCTCAGAGTAAGGACATGTCCACATGTTTCGTATTTGATCAGTATTTGTCATCAGTATTTTTAACCCCTCAGTGACAGAGCCAATTTGGTACTTAATGACCAAGCCAATTTTTACAATACTGACCACTGTCACTTCATGAGGTTATAGCTCTGGAACGCTTCAACGGATCCCACTGATTCTGAGATTATTTTTTCGTGACATATTGTACTTCATGTTAGTGGTAACATTGAAATTATAATCCTCCCTAAATTCCTATATGTTCTAATTTTAATGCTAATCATTCTCCCATCTACTGACCCCATATTCTAATTTTCTACTTCAGGTATGACAAAAGACAAGATATATTTAAATCAAGGAGTTGTGTGTGATTTCCTGCTATGTGTATACCTAGATACTTAAAGTGGGAAACTGTTTGTAGCTTGCAGAATTCATCGTCTACTTTCCATCCCATAGTGTTTAGAGGTAACAATATGGATTTATGCTAGTTTACTTTTTGACTGGAAAACTCAAATTCATCAACAAGATCCATTACCAAAGTGTCACGATCCATTTTTGGATTTGTGGCAGATCTGGTTTCCCTCAGTTTAAAACCTTTTTCCTTTCAGGTCATCAGGGGTTAATGCAGTTTCCCCGGTGGCCTGCTGGGGTATTGCATTGCATTGCTGCTGGGTCAGCAAATGTGGGTGGCGACCACTCCCATCATCCTTTAAGAGGTCACCTGGTGCATCAGCTGACTGTTGGTGTTAGTTCATTCTGCAGCGACCTAGCTGGGAGAAGGAGCTTTCTGGGAGCAGTGTTCTACAGCAGATTTCTTTTTTCCTGGTGTCGTTTTCTTGCTGTGCGGTGCTTTACAGCAGAAAGCTAAGTGTGGTGATTTTATTACCCAGTCCCTTTTGGTGTCTCTTTCCTTACATCTTGTTGTATTAGTGCAGCGGTGGAACCAGTGCTCTCACTTGCCAGTTCCCTATGTAGGGATAAGAGCAGGGCAAGTGAGGGACAAGGTTTCCTGGTCAGCAACGGGGTGAAAGAACCCGTATAGGGACGATAGCAAGATCAGGGCACATCCTCAGCATAGTGCAGGAGGTGTCCATTCCCTCTTTCCCTACTGACAGGGCCCACAGTTGTAATTGTGTCCCTAGTGTTCCTTTGTTTGTTGTGCTGTTTGTGACCGACCTACGTTTGGGTCATTTCATACCAGGTCAGTCACATCGTGACATTAACACCGTCCGTCACATTTTTTCTGGTGAGCCATGGCCCAAATGCAGGCCTCTGCCCAAGTGCTCCAGACTCTTACCACTGAGCTTAAGGATCTGCGTGGTGAGGTGGTGCAGCAGCTGCAGCAGTTATTATTATTTATTATTATAGCACCATTTATTCCATGGCGCTTTACATGTGAGGAGGGGTATACATAATAAAAACAAGTACAATAATCTTGAACAATACAAGTCACAACTGGTACAGGAGGAGAGAGGACCCTGCCCGCGAGGGCTCACAATCTACAAGGGATGGGTGAGGATACAGTAGGTGAGGGTAGAGCTGGTCGTGCAGCGGTTTGGTCAATCAGTGGTTACTGCAGGTAGTAGGCTTGTTGGAATAGGTGGGTCTTCAGGTTCTTTTTGAAGGTATCGATGGTTGGCGAGAGTCTGATGTGTTGTGGTAGAGAGGTTCAGAGTAGGGGGGATGCACGAGAGAAATCTTGTATGCGATTGTGGGAAGAGGAGATAACAGGTGAGTAGAGAAGGAGATCTTGTGAGGATCGGAGGTTGCGTGCAGGAAAGTACAGGGAGACGAGGTCACAGATGTATGGAGGAGACAGTTTGTGGATGGCTTTGTATGTCATAATTATAAACATAAGGATGAATGACCTCGTGGAGATCAAAACATCCAACGACGCGGAGACACCATCACGTGTTTCTCAACGCAGTGATCCAGAACACTGCCCCCATCCCTTAAGGGAAATATGCAAATGCATGTAGAACAGCCGCGGAGACACCATCACGTGTTTCTCAATGCAAGCAATGAATAGCCAGGTCTTTCACCGGGAAGGAACAACCACGGGAAGGGCAGCATCCAATGAAGGAAAACCACCTATACCAAAACATGGTATCCATCCACAGACAGCTGTTTCGGGTATTTGCCCCTCATCAGTGTGGAGTAGGAAACTGGCTATTAGGAGCAGTGCCTAGTGAAAAGGCTATAAACATAAGGATGAATGACCTCGGGGAGATCAAAACATCCAACACCGCGGAGACACCATCACGTGTTTCTTAACGCAGTGATCCAGAACACTGCCCCCATCCCTTATGGGAAATATGCAAATGCATGTAGAAAAGCCGCAGGGACACCATCACGTGTTTCTCAACGCAAGCAATGAATAGCCAGGTCTTTCACCAGGAAGGAACAACCACGGGAAGGGCAGCATCCAATGAAGGAAAACCACCTATACCAAAACATGGTATCCATCCACAGACAGCTGTTTCGGGGTATTTGCCCCTCATCAGTGTGGAGTAGGAAACTGGCTATTAGGAGCAGTGCCTAGTGAAAAGGCTATAAACATAAGGATGAATGACCTCGGGAGATCAAAACATCCAACACCGCGGAGACACCATCACGTGTTTCTCAACGCAGTGATCCAGAACACTGCCCCCATCTCTTATGGGAAATATGCAAATGCATGTAGAAAAGCCGCGGAGACACCATCACGTGTTTCTCAACGCAAGCAATGAATAGCCAGGTCTTTCACCGGGAAGGAACAACCACGGGAAGGGCAGCATCCAATGAAGGAAAACCACCTATACCAAAACATGGTATCCATCCACAGACAGCTGTTTCGGGGTATTTGCACCTCATCAGTGTGGAGTAGGAAACTGGCTATTAGGAGCAGTGCCTAGTGAAAAGGCTATAAACATAAGGATGAATGACCTCGGGGAGATCAAAACATCCAACACCACGGAGACACCATCACGTGTTTCTCAACGCTGTGATCCAGAACACTGCCCCCATCCCTTATGGGAAATATGCAAATGCATGTAGAAAAGCCGCGGAGACACCATCACGTGTTTCTCAACGCAAGCAATGAATAGCCAGGTCTTTCACCGGGAAGAAACAACCACGGGAAGGGCAGCATCCAATGAAGGAAAACCACCTATACCAAAACATGGTATCCATCCACAGACAGCTGTTTCGGGGGATTTGCCCCTCATCAGTGTGGAGTAGAAAACTGGCTATTAGGAGCAGTGCCTAGTGAAAAAGCTATAAACATAAGGATGAATGACCTCGGGGAGATCAAAACATCCAACACCGCGGAGACATCATCACGTGTTTCTCTGTGTTTGTCTGTGGATGGATACCATGTTTTGGCATAGGTACTTTTCCTTTATTGGATGACCTGGCTATTCATTGCTTGCATTGAGAAACACGTGATGGTGTCTCCGCGGCTGTTCTACATGCATTTGCATATTTCCCTTATGGGATGGGGGCAGTGTTCTGGATCACTGCGTTGAGAAACACGTGATGGTGTCTCCGCGGTGTTGGATGTTTTGATCTCCCTGAGGTCATTCATCCCTATGTTTATAGTCTTTTCACTAGGCACTGCTCCTAATAGCCAGTTTCCTACTCCACACTGATGAGGGGCAAATACCCCGAAACAGCTGTCTGTGGATGGATACCATGTTTTGGCATAGGTAGTTTTCCTTTATTGGATGCTGCCCTTCCCGTGGTTGTTCCTTCCCGGTGAAAGACCTGGCTATTCATTGCTTGCGTTGAGAAACACGTGATGGTTTCTCCGCGGCTGTTCTACATGCATTTGTATGTCATGGTTAGGCTTTTGTACTGGAGTCTCTGGGTAATGGGGAGCCAGTGCAGGGATTGACAGAGGGGAGAGGCTGGGGAATAGCGGGGGGACAGGTGGATTAGTCGGGCAGCAGAGTTTAGAATAGATTGGAGGGGTGCGAGAGTGTTAGAGGGGAGGCCACAGAGCAGGAGGTTACAGTAGTCGAGGCAGGAGATGATGAGGGCATGGACTAGGGTTTTTGCAGATTCTTGGTTTAGGAATGTACGGATCCGTGAAATATTTTTGAGTTGGAGGCGGCAGGAAGTGGAAAGGGTTTGGATATGTGGTTTGAAGGAGAGATCAGTGTCAAGGATTACCCCAAGACAGCGGGCTTTTGGGACTGGGGAGAGTGGGCAGCCATTTACTGTAATGGATAGGTTCGTTGGGGAGGTCGTGTGAGATGGGGGAAAGACGATGAATTCTGTTTTGTCCATGTTATGTTTTAGAAATCTAGCGGAGAAGAAGGATGAAATAGCAGATAGACATTGAGGGATTCTGGTTAGTAGGGTGGTGATATCTGGTCCAGAGATGTAGATCTGTGTGTCTTCAGCATAGAGATGATACTGAAAGCCGTGAGATTCTATGAGCTGTCCCAGGCCAAAGGTGTAAATGGAGAAGAGCAGGGGCCCTAGAACTGAACCTTGCAGGACTCCGACAGATAGGGGGCGAGGTGAGGAGGTGGTGTGTGAGTGGGAGACGCTGGATGTCCGGTCAGTTAGGTATGACGAGATCCAGGATAGGGCCAAGTCTGTGATGCCAAGGGATGAGAGGGTCCGCAACAACAGGGAATGGTCCACTGTGTCAAAGGCAGAGGACAGGTCCAGGAGGAGGAGGAAATGAGTAGTGCCGCTTGCTCTTGGCGGTTAATAGGTCATTCGTGACCTTAGTTAGGGCAGTTTCAGTAGAGTGGTGTGACCGGAAGCCTGATTGAAAGCGGTCGAAGAGGGAGCAGGAAGAGAGATGGGAGGACAGTTCAAGATGGACATGTTGTTCCAGTAGTTTTGAGGCATAGGGGAGAAGTGATATAGGGCGATAGCTAGATACAGAGGATGGGTCAGTTGTTGGGGTTCTGGGCCTCGGCTCAGGTACAGGCTCAACCAGAACCCAAGATATCTCTCCCTGACAGGTTCTCTGGAGGAAGAGATACATTTTTGTTTTTTAAGGAGGAATGTAAGCTATACTTCAGGCTCCGCCCTCGTTCATTAGGAAGTGAGGAACAATGGGTGGGAATCATCGTCTCACTTCTTAAGGGTGATCCCCAATCCTGGGCCTTCTCTCTGACGACTGGTTCTCCATCTATACGGTCACTGGATGAGTTTTTTGCTGCTCTGACGCTGGTGTATGGTGATCCTGATGGCGTCTCCCTGGCAGATTCCAGACTCCGTAAGATCAAGCAGGGGGCCGGCTGGCTGAGGAGTGCTGTTCAGAGTTCAGGAGGTGGGCCACAGACACACAGTGGAATGACCCTACCCTTAAAAACCATTTTATGCAGGGTCTGTCCCCTAGGTTGCAAGATACTCTGGTGCAGTACGCCGCCTCCAGGATGTCCCTTGCCATCCGGGTGGATAGATGCTTGAGGGAGAGGCATACACCAGATGTGTCCCCTGTAGTCCTTGCTTTGAGGAGGACACACCTGAGCAGGCGGACGAACCCATGCAGGTGGGAGGAGTTGGTTCCCAAACGGGGTTGCCTGTGGTTCGTCGTGGAGTGGGGGCATGTTGTTACTGTGGGCAGACCGGTCATTTTATCAATGTCTGCCCAGCACGTGCCAAAGTACCTGCACCATCTAAAAAGCCGCATCCCCCTGGTCGTGTGGAGGGAGGCGACCAGGGTGTGTATATTTCCTCCATTTACTCGTCTCAGTGTACCTTACCTGCTGAGGTAGTTTTTGGTGGGGTAACTGAGAATATTTCGGTGCTAGTGGACAGTGGAGCAGGAGTCAATTTGGAGGATGCTCATTTTGTCCAGACCCATGGCCTGATGAGTAGGAAGCTAGTGAGACCCCTAATAGTCCAGGCCATTGACTCTGCCCCGCTCAGCCAGAGGAGCATTACCCAAGTCGTAGACAATACACATCTGTGTATAGGGGCTTGTCATGAAGAGTCCCTGTCATGCTACATTCTGGAGGGCATACCAACTCCCATGGTCTTAGGACTCCCTTGGTTGAAAAAACACAACCCGGTCATTGACTGGCGGTCCAGGGAAGTAGTCAGCTGGGGTCAGTCATGTGAGGTCTGCTGCCCGGGAGCTACTATCTCTGCTATCTTTCTACAACCTACCCCTTCTTCCCCAGTGGGGGCAGTAGAGGTGCTGCCAGGGAGTAGGGGCAAGACTCTACCCTCACCACATGCTAACCCGGTGTGAAAAAGACCGCTTAGGAGGAGAGGTCAGAAGAGGGTGGTGGTTCCCTCGGTGTATAGTGGGGGTGTGAGTTTGGTGACACAGGGGGACACCTCTGTTGTCGGTTCTGTAAAGAGTTCACCATTTTGTGGCAGACACATTCATGAAAATAAACATTCAGGTCCGGACCTGTGTGTGAATGAATACGTATGGGTGTCCACCAAAAATATCAGGTGGAATTGTGGTGCTGGAATCTGGAGTTCAAGAGTAATGGGGCCATATCGGGTGTCGGACATTGTCAGCCCAGGGACTTACCAGCTGGCGTTACCCTCAGTAATGCCCAGACACAACTCATTCCACAGGTCGGTGCTCTGGAGATTTGTGCCGCCTACGTTGTCATCTCCATCGTGCTGCGTTCACCTTAAACCTCAGGGTCAGGTGACTTCCTAGGTGAACTCTGGTGAATCGAGACGTCTTTCCTTACCTCTTGTTGTATTAGTGCAGCGGTGGGACCAGTGCTCTCACTTGCCAGTTCCCTACGTAGGGATAAGAACAGGGCAAGTGAGGGACAAGGTATGCTGGTCAGCAACGGGGTGAAAGAGCCCATATAGGGACGATGGCAAGATCAGGGCACATCCTCAGCATAGTGCAGGAGGTGTCCATTCCTTCGTTCCCTACCGACAGGGCCCACCGTTGTAATTGTGTCCCCAGTGTTCCCTTGTTTGTTGTGCTGTTTGTGACCGACCTACGGTTGGGTCGTTTCATACCGGGTCAGTCACATCGTGATACAAAGGCAATGTAACTCTTGGACTGGCCATAAACAGGATTAAATCTTGTGCATATAACCCCAAACGGTCCTCCCCAGGAACCCACTTTAATCCCTTGATACCCTACAGTCTGATGGATCTTGACGGATAGTGGTTCCTTGATAATGGCAAATAAAAAGGGGGGACAGAAGACATCCTTGTCTGGTCTCAATCCCCAAGAGAATTGATGAGATTGTAAGGTGGCGGCTGGGACAGCTCAAGGATAGGAGGTATGTGTCCCCCAGGTGTCAAAGCTCAGTGATGTAGGACCCAGAGAAGCAAGCTCCGGCACATATAGTGCTGAGAGGTGTTTTTATGAGCCCGGATTATCTGTCAGGGTTTTATGAGCAGCTGAATGAGCTAGCTGGGATCAGCTGCCCACTTACCTCCAGTCCAGGTCTTGGATGGTCTGATTTAAGACAGCTGGGGCTGTTTCTCTCTCTCTCTCTCTCTCTGTGTTTTGCAAGGTGAGGAAGACTTGCCTGTACTGCTCAGAGGAAAAGACTCAGATTTAAACAGCTGAGCCCGTGTGTTATATGGACTTGTTATTTTCAGTTTTGTTCTGTGATACATTTGTTTACCTGGAAGAGGCTGTTTTTATTTGTAACACTGATGGTTTAAGAACTCCTTTTAATAAACCGCCCATTTGTTTGGAACCAGCTAAATAAGTCCCGTGTGTGAACTAGCATCTACTGCAGAGCCAATCCCTTAAAATCTTTGCTTTAAATGTGGGCAGAAATCTTAAAGGACAGGTGACTGATGTCTGGAAACTATATGACCTGGGTCAAGGCAGCCGGAGCCATGCAAGCACCTGCAACCATAGAGGAGCTAATTAAACAGCTGGTACAGGTGAATCTACATCAGCAGGAGACCAACAAGCTGCTAATGCAACAGCAGTGACAGCATCATGAACAGATGATTCTCCTAGCAGAGGCCGTCCATGTCAGGGAAGCTGCACCACTCCCAGGTCTAAGCGACGAGACCCAGTTGAGAAAAACAGTGAGAGAGGCATTGCAAAAGATGACCTTGAGGCTGTGTTTAAGACGGTTGCGAACCGTGAAAGACTACCACCAGAGCAGTGGGCAGAGGTTCTAGCTCCATATTTGAAAAGAGAGCCACAGAAGGCGTACTTTGATTTGGCCCTACAAGACGCCAAGGAATATGACAAACTTAAAGCTGAGATCTTAGCCCGACTGGGTGTAACACTGGCAGTCAGGGCTCAACAGGTCCATCTCTGGGACGTTCACAGTGATAAACCTCCCCGGTCACAAATGTTTGACCTTCTGCACCTGGTCCAGAAGTGGCTGCAACCAGAGACTTCTTTCGCAGCCCAGATGGTCGAGAGAGTGGTCATGGATCGGTTTATCCACTCTTTGCCGAAGCCGATTCAGTCCTGGGTTGCCAAAGGAGATCCCCAAAATGCAGACGACCTGGAAGACCTAGTGGTATGGGTAACGTCACCTTTCTGGTGTTCCCAAAGAATGGATGGCTCACAAAAGAAAGGGACTAAATCCACACTTGGGGGCGTCCAAAGTCGCAGCCAAGCAATAAGTTTCCTGCTATTCGGTGTTAGAGTTGTGATGCCCCTGGCCATATAGCTGCCCGGTGTCCAATGAGCTTTGAGGCACTCGACTACAGCATAGATTGGCGTTGCTCCTGTTTTGCTTACCCCGCCTGCAGCGCTGTTCCTCAACCTGACAAGGGCCCTCAGGCATGCTCAGTGTCTGTAAACAGGGAGCGAGTGACTGGACTGTTGGACTCAGGAAGTTTGGTGACTCTGATAAGGGCCACACTTCCACATCGGCTAGTCCCTGGGAAGGTGGTGGGAGTCCAGTGTATCCATGGGGACGCTAAGAACTATTCTTTGGCCCAGGTCGATGTAAGCATGAACTGTGGCACCGCATCTCATGAAGTGGGTGTCGTCAAGGACTTGTTGCACCCCATTATAATAGGATGGGACTTTGCATTGTTCTGGGACATGTGGGGGAAAGCGGGGACACCGGGGTGTTCAGATGAAAGCCAGATCGCCCCTAAAGAAACCTCACCACAAGATGTTACAGATGAGTTTCCCATGTGTGCTTATTGGGGATGAGTGTGAGGTAGCATCCCCTGAGGCCAACATTCTTGAATTGGAGGTGTCCGAGGAAAACTTTTGGAACTGCCCAACTCAGGGATCTAACTCTTAAATGTAAGAGAATTGAGAATGTAACCATGTTAAATGGGGTGCCTCAGGAGCAGAGAGACGACAATCGGTTCCCTCATTTTCCTATGAATGGAGATCTGCATTATAGGGTAACCAAGCCAAGACTGTCATGATTCTCAATGGCGAGAGAACATAGCCCAGCATATATGAGAACTAGCTCTTGGAAGATGGAAACTATACTGACCATGAACTAAACCTGCCGCACAACTAGAAGTGGCCGGGTAGCATGCCTAAGTTTTTTTATCCCTAGATGCCCAGCGCCAGCCGGAGAACTACCTAATCCTAGCAGAGGAAAAGACAGTCCTGGCTCACCTCTAGAGAAATTTTCCCAAAAGGCAGACAGAGGCCCCCACATATATTGGCGGTGATTTTAGATGAAATGACAAACGTAGTATGAAAATAGGTTTAGCAAAAATCGAGGTCCGCTTACTAGATAGCAAGAAGACAGAAAGGGCACTTTCATGGTCAGCAGAAAACCCTATCAAAACTCCATCCAGAAATTACTTTAAGACTCTAGCATTAACTCATAACACCAGAGTGGCAATTTCCGCTCACAAGAGCTTTCCAGACACAGTAACGAAACAGCAGCTGTGAACAGGAACAAAATGCAAAAACACAAGGACAAAAGTCCAACTTAGCTGGGAGTTGTCTAGTAGCAGGAACATGCACAGAAAGGCTTCTGATTACATTGTTGACCGGCATGAAACTGACAGAGGAGCAAGGTTATATAGCGACTCCCACATCCTGATAGGAGCAGGTGAACAGAGGGGATGATGCACACAAGTACAATTCCACAAGTGGCCACCGGGGGAGCCCAGAATCCAATTTCACAACACAAGACGTGAGGTGACAGAGCAGTTGCTGGTGTCAGGGGATTATAGACACAGGGTTTTAGACATGGCTCATTCCCATGTGTTGGGTGGTCAACTGAGGGCAGATAAGACCCAGGAGCGCATCCTCCAGACATTCTACTGGCCTGGTAAAGTCATCAAGAGAGCATCAATATATATTGGTGATCCTGGATTATGCTACCAGGTACCCAGCAGCGGTACCCTTAAGAAATTCCTCTGCAAAGTGTATCTCTCGGGAGCTGCTCCATATGTTCTCTCAAACCATTCTGCCGATGGAGGTACTGACGGATCAAGGGACCCCCTTCATGTCAGAGGTCATGAGGGAGTTGTGCAAGACACTGCAGATTTCTCAACTCAGAACCTCAGTATACCATCCCCAAACTGATGAACTGTTGGAGAGGTTTAACAAAACCTTGAAAGCTATGCTAAAGAAAGCAGTGGAGAAGGATGGACGAAACTGGGACTGTCTGCTTCCCTACCTGTTGTTCTCCATCAGGGAAGTTCCACAGGCTTCTTCCCATTTCAACTACTCATTGGCCGACACCCTCGATGACTCCTGGATGTGGCGAAAGAGTCCTGGGAAGCTGAAACCACCCCCCCATAGAAGCATGGTAGAGCATGTCTCCCAGATGTAAGCGAGGACTGCCAACATGATGCTCATTGTGAAGGAGCATCACCTCAAGGCACAGGATGCACAGTCCTGAGTGTAAAATATGTCAGCCATTGTGAGGCAGTTCAACCCAGGGGATCAAGTACTTATGTTGGTGTCCACTGTGGCGAGCAAGTTCCTGGTCAAGTGGCAGGGCCCCTATGAGGTGGTAGAAAAAGTTGGTGAAGTCAACTATGAAATCCACCAAGGGAAGAGGAAGCCCTACCAGGTTTAACCAGATTAGACTGTGGCAGGACAGAGAACCTGTGGAAGCTCTTTGTCAGGTGGCCAAGTCTGATAGCAGCGTGGAAGATGTTAAGGTGGTGGACACCTTGTCCCATTCACTGAAACAGCAATGTCACAGAGCCTCACGTTCGCATCTGTCATGAATCCAGACCTCTGCCACCAATTTGTCACGATTGACACCGTGACCGTCACCCCTACATCATGGATCGGGGTGACTTTAGGCCAAAAAACGGCTATTACATGTGCAGGGGGGCTTATCTTAGTTATCCCTCCACTGCTACAATGTGATGAAAAAACACACAAGGCTATTGACCTCTTAGTTTACACCAGGGGCTTATTTTAGGTATCCCACTGCTCTTCAATATACCACGAACTGCAGGGATTTATGTATATCCCGCTTAGAGTTCCACTTGAAACTTGCAGCTCTCTGGCGCCCCCCTTACCCTCAGGTCAGATTAGGTACTGCACCTAGAGTAACTAGTCGCCAGAAAGGCTGCCTGCTATGTACTGGCTATTGGGCACTCTGCAGCTAGGTGATATAAATACTCCCACTCAGGCAGGAACAATAATTATCAACGCCGCGGTCGCTACAACGACTCCCAAAGGCCCAGCACAAAGGTAAGCTGCCACCAGCTTCGATTAAACGGGTCCGAAGCTAACCCAAAACAGTAGCGTAATTCCCTTCAGAAGACTTAGGGTATGTTTTAGAACAGGAAGAACGAACTAGTAATTTATATATTTTACTCTGAAAGTTTAAGGCAGTGTTTACAAAAAAGGCATAAAAAGATGTTACAATATGAGACAATTGAAAATGTACAAGGTAATTATAAAATAAAGGGATTAAATGAGAAAAGGGTACACTCACATGTTCTCAGGACATTGCAGGCAACCAGGCTAGTGGGTGGAGTTCCCATATGTCCCAATGCATCAAGACTGGCAGTCAGGGCTCCTCAGGTAAAAACTAACTGCTGGAAACCTGGCAGAAACGTATAACCCGCAGCCCGTGAGATCACCAACAGGGCTGAGTTAAGATCGCCCTCCTCTTTCCTCAGCTGTACAGTTTTCTCCAACCATTCTTATGATTGTCATATCTTCGCTGGAGAATCTGGCAGAGTCATAACACACCCCTCATCCATCTTGTATTAAGATTTGCTCTCTATAGATACTAAATTCGGGCTAGTAGGACACACAGTTCCAGAGAAATATGTACTTTTTTACCTGTTGGAATTAGAGGTTGCTCCTTGCAGGGGTTGATAGATCCGCCGATGGACTATAACAATATGTATTTATTATTTTCTTAGCCTAAACCGTTGGCCCAATATCTTACAATATTAGGACAAAGAGCCTCATGTTTTACAAGCGAGATCAGACCAGTTTCTGCTAGCACAACTTTCCACTGCAGCTATGCCGGTCGTAAATTCCTTTGCTCCCAGAGCTAGAGGCAATAAAATCTCCCCCACACACATTGAAAAGGAAAGCTAAACCCTGAAGTAAAGGTCAGGGGGTCAGCGCCCACACTTTAGGTGCTGGCAATGAGAGACTAACACTTATATTATATTTCATACAATATCGTGACACCTCCCCCTTTTGGTCTGCGCTACGGAGGCAGGACCTTTCGGTGCTCCTCCATGAGCACCTCAGCAGGTTCACCCCGGCGGGACAGTCCTTCTGCATTTCCATGCTCCCTGCCCGTTTTGTGTTCAATGGTGAAGTCAAACAGCTGAAGGGCAAGGCTCCAGCGTAGCAACCTGCCATTGGTTCCACACATAGCGTTTAGCCAGAGCAGAGGGTTGTGGTCGGTCACCACAGTGAAGGTACGACCGTACAAGTAGGGCTGCAGGCGCTGCAGGGCCCAGACTATGGCCAGGCACTCCTTCTCAATGGTGGAGTAGGCCACTTCCCTCGGCAAAAGTTTCCAGCTCAGGTACAACACGGGGTGCTCTTGATCCTCCGAGTCAACCTGGCTGAGCATAGCACCAAGGCCAAACTCGCTGGCGTCGGTCTGTACCAAGAACGGTCGACTGTTGTCGACTGCTTTCAACACAGGGGCGTTGCACAGTGCTGTTTTCAACGCCTGGAAGGCCCCTTCACAGCCATCGGTCCAGTTGACGATGTGGGGTAGCTTCTTCCTGGTGAGGTCCGTCAAAGGTTTGGCCAGGCTACTATAGTGCTGAACGAAGCGCCTATAGTACCCTGCAGTGCCCAGGAAAGACATCACCTGTTTCTTGGTCCTGGGAGTGGGCCAGTCCACGATCGCTCCCACTTTCTCAGGATCTGGCTTTAGGGTGCCTCCGCCTACCCGGTGCCCCAGGTAGTGGACCTCCCTCATGCCCATCTGGCACTTTCCCGGCTTGATAGTCAGTCCTGCTCGGTGAATTCGCCTGAGCACCTCCTCGAGATGCTGCAGGTGTTCCTTCCAGGAGGGACTGAAGATGGCAATGTCATCCAAGTACGCTACGGCGTACTCCTCCAGTCCCTGAAGCAGGAGGTTGACCATCCGCTGGAAAGTGGCAGGGGCATTTTTCATACCGAAGGGCATGACCGTGGACTCGTACAGTCCAAAGGGTGTGATAAAGGCGGACTTCTCCTGCGCCTCGGGGCTCAGGGGAAACTGCCAGTATCCTCGACTCAAATCCATTATTGTCAGGTATTTTGCGCCAGCTAACTTCTCAAGCAGCTCCTCGATGCGCGGCATTGGGTGCGCGTCAGAGGCTGTAATGGCGTTGAGCCCCCTGTAGTCCACGCAGAGCCGGGTGATCCGGTCCTTCTTTGGCACGAGACCTACGGGTGAGGCCCACGCGCTCTTTGACCGTCGAATCACCCCCAGCTGTAACATCTCATCGATCTCCTGGAAAAACCTGGTCAGAGATTCGATAGGGTGTTCGCCGTAGTGGGGCATGATTCCCGGTGTCCACCTTGTGGACTGCTAACTCAGTCCTTCCAGGTCGGTTGGAGAACACGACCCGGAAGGGTTCCAGTGTGGTTTGCAACTGCAACCGCTGTGGTTCAGTTAGCGAGGTGCTTACCTCCACGTCCTCAATAAACCCACCGGCCTTGGCTTGGGCCAGCATGTCCAGGAGGGTGTCTTCCTCCCCGTCTTTGGGCAAGCTGCAGACCGGTAGGACGAAATGTTCACGTTCGTGATGAGCCTTTATCATGTTGACGTGAAAGGCCTTTCGCCTACCCCGAGCGTGGTCAAGCGTGACCACGTAGGTGACCGGGTTGAGCTGCTGGTGGATGACGTACGGGCCCTCCCAGGCTGCCTGAAGCTTATCCGTTGGCACCGGGACCAGCACCCACACCTTTTGACCCACAAGATAGGTCCTCTCCCGGGCGTTCTGGTCGTACCAGTGCTTCTGGTCAGCTTGAGCCTGCGTCAGGTTGTCATGCACCAACTGCGTCAAGGTCTGCATCTTGTCACGGAAGCGCATGACATACTCCACTATGGACACTTCAGAAGGGTTCGGCTCCTCTTCCCAGGATTCTCTTACCAACCCAAGGGGTCCCCGGACTCACCTGCCATACAGGAGCTCGAAGGGGGAGAACCCCGTCGAGGCCTGTGGAACCTCTCGGTAAGCGAACAGCAGGTGTGGGAGGTATCGCTCCCAGTCGCGCCCTTGTGTCTCAACCAGCATGCGTAGCATCTGTTTGAGGGTACCATTGAAGCGTTCACACAAGCCATTGGTCTGTGGGTGATACGCACTCGATACCAGGTGCTTCACCTGCATTCTCTTACTGAGAGCCTCCATTAGGCGAGACATGAATTGGGTCCCTTGATCAGTAAGCATCTC
This sequence comes from Ranitomeya variabilis, assembly GCF_051348905.1. Taxonomy (NCBI): domain Eukaryota; kingdom Metazoa; phylum Chordata; class Amphibia; order Anura; family Dendrobatidae; genus Ranitomeya; species Ranitomeya variabilis. The sequence continues at coordinate 202,716,899 of NC_135232.1, read as the reverse complement.
CCTGGGAAATCCTACACGTGAAAAGATAGCCAACAGGGCATCCGCCACCTTATCTGCCCTAGTTGAAGACAGAGCTACTGCCTCTGGGTACCGGGTAGCGCAGTCTACCACAGTGAGGATGTATTGCTTTCCAGAGCTGCTGGGGACGGCCAGCGGGCCCACAATCTCCACCGCGATCCTCTGGAAAGGCTCCATGGGAGCCTTAAGAGCAGGCCCCGCCTTCCCCACTCTTTGACAGGTGACACAGGAGCGGCAGTAGTTTGACACATCTGTCCCCATCTTAGGCCAATAGAAGGGTTGAGACAGCCAGGCCTTTGTTTTGCTGATCCCCAAGTGTCCAGCTAGCGGGATCTCATAGGCAATCCGTAACAACTCACCCCGGAATTGCTGCGGGACGACCAGCTGTCTTTCCCTCAACCACTCCTTTTGCGATTTTCTGGGTACTGTCTCCCGGTACAGCCTTCCTCTTTCCCAGAACACCCTCTCCTTATCAGTCTCGGAGATGGGCATCTCGGCGAGTTGTCTCAAACTCTCTAGGCTCGCATTTGTGTGCAGAGCGGCCTGAAACTCCTGGCTAGGGGAAGCCAGATGCGACGTCAGGGTCCCTTCCCCATGGGAACCCTCTGGGACCTGCTCTGGGTCCACCTCTGGTTCAGTCATAATGATGACTGAGGAGGGTCCGGAAGGCAGACAGTTTTCTGCGTTCCGGGCACTCTGACTGTGGGTGACAGCAGCTACGTAGGCTGTCTCCCCGGGGATTTCTACCGACCCATCAGCCGACGCTGCTATGGGCTCTACCTCCCCATCCACCCCCATTACCTCAGGAGCATTGCTACTTATCGTCCAGTTACCTTCCTCAGTGGCACTGGTCAATTGCATGGCATCACCGTCCTCACGGTTCCCATGTATCTCCCCATTTCCTGTAGCACCGACACTTGCCCCTGCTAGGGGTTCCTCAGCTGTCTCACTCCGCAGAGCGACGTGGCTGAGCACTCCTTTACCTATGGACAGATCAACTTTCACAGAAAAATCATTATCAGGTTCAGTTGGCACAGGTACAACATTTTCACCATAAATCCTAGGGAAAAAATGGTTATCAGATGCATCATTATAAGATAAAGCATGGTCAGGTAACACATACGATTTCCCATCATCATCATCATCATCATCATCAGGGTTAACGTTATCCTTATTTGCAGATTGGGGAGGTGTGTCAGGGACGTAGTATGCAACCATCCTCCCCAAATCAGTCCCCAACAAAACATCAGTGGGCAAATTATCAGACAGCCCCACTTCCTTCACCCCGCTCCCGGCACCCCAATCAACATAAACCCGGGCCATTGGCAAGGGACAGCTGATGCCCCCAATCCCAGTGACAGTTAGGGTTTTCCCCGGAATGATTTCTTCAGGGGCCGCCAGTTCGGGTCGGATGAGGGTTCGTTCAGCCCCGGTGTCTTTGAGGCCTGTAGCAACATGGCGTCCCATGGTGACGTGCTGTACGTTGTCACACACCCTCCCAACCACACCATCCACCAAAAGAACTGCTGCATTAGGCCCTGGGGCCTTGGATGAGGGGTTCTTCTGCTTGTCTGGACAGTGGGGACTGATATGACCAGTCCGCTTGCAGATGTAACACTGACGAGGTTCGGTGGTAGGTCTGATGCTGTTGGCTACGGGGACAGGACCCCTGGGGTGTTGGCTGGCAGGGGTACTGGCGTTGGTTGCAGGCTTACCCCCTCTCCAGATGGTGGTGACTGGCTTCCGCACTTCCGATCTACGGTTGGCCTCATAGGCATCGGCAATCTGCGCTGCTTTCGTCTCGTCTTTGGGCTCTCTGTCCATCACGAACTGTCGCACCTCAGCTGGGCAAAGACGTAAGAACTGGTCTTTGATCATCAGGTCTCACAGCTGTGCAAAGGTGGTCACTGACAGTCCTTGGGTCCACTGGTCAAAGTGGGTCCCCAGTCCATGTGCCACATCGCCGTAGCTGTCATGTGAGTCACGGTGGAGGTTCCGGAACTTTCTACGGTAAACCTCAGGTGTAAGCTGGTACTTGGCTATGAGAACCTGCTTGATGGCCTCATAGTCACCATCTTGTTCTTGAGGGAGGGCAGCAAACGCCTCCAGAGCTTTGCCTCTCAGCCCTGGGGTCAGGTGTCGTGCCCATTCATCTGTAGGCAGCTGGTACTGTCTGCAGGCTTTCTCAAAGGCCCGCAGAAAAGTGTCCAAGTCCCCGTCCTTTTCCATAACAGGAATGTGATCGGGCCGGGGCTTCGGTATCTGAGCACTGTTGGGCTCATGGCTCCGGGAGGTGGAGGGCATCCCCCCTGCCGGAGCATCTCCAGTTCATATTCTCGCTGGGCTTGGTGCTCAGCTCGTTGGGCCTGGGCCTCTCGCTCGGCTCTCTCAGCCTCTTCGAATTGCAGGACCAGCTGCAGACGTCTCTCTAGGTCATCTGCGGAGCATTGTTGCAGAGCCAGTTGCAGGCGGAGGTCTGCGCTCCCCTGGTTGCAAGTAGGGCCCGTATTCAGTGGTTGGACCTCTGCTGCAGCACCATGTTCGCTTGTGCTGGCTTCTGCGGCCTCTGGGCTCTGTGGCCTGGCTTGGTCTGCTTCAAATTGCACCAGTTCAGCGACCATTTGAGCCTTGGTCTTGCCCTGGGAGTTCAGGCCATGGTACGTGCATATCCCAGCAAGAGCGTCCTTCTTCTGATGGGCGTACCAGGCTTCTCCTTTCGCAGCCATGGTTGCCAAATAAAAGATAGGATAGAAAACGAAGAGAAAGGGAAGGGATAATTACCAGTACACACAATTGTCTCAGGACTAATAAACACTGAGATCATTCTCCAAACTTATTTGCGCAGAGTCCTCACAAGAACTTTGCAAGTTTTTAGTGAGAGGAATGATTGCGCAAACCAGATCACTAATGCTCTAAGATCCCACCGCACTGCCACCAATTTGTCATGAATCCACACCTCTGCCTCCAATTTGTCACGATTCACACCGTGACAGTCACCCCTACGTCACGGATCGGGGTGACTTTAGGCCAACAGACGGCTATCACATGTGCAGGGGGGCTTATCTTAGTTATCCCTCCACTGCTACAATGTCATGAAAAAACACGCACAAGGCTATTGACCTCTTAGTTTACAGCAGGGGCTTATTTTAAGTATCCCACTGCTCTTCAATATTCCACGAACTGCAGGGATTTATGTATATCCCGCTTAGAGTTCCACTTGAAACTTGCAGCTCTCTGGCGCCCCCCTTACCCTCAGGTCAGATTAGGTACTGCACCTAGAGTAACTAGTCGCCAGAAAGGCTGCCTGCTGTGTACTGGCTATTGGGCACGCTGCAGCGAGGCGATATAAATACTCGCACTCAGGCAGGAACAATAATTATCAATGCCGCGGTCGCTACGACTCCCAAAGGCCCAGCACAAAGGTAAGCTGCCACCAGCTTCGATTAAACGGGTCCGAAGCTAACCCAAAACAGTAGCGTAATTCCCTTCAGAAGAACGAACTAGTAATTTATATATTTTACTCCGAAAGTTTAAGGCAGTGTTTACAAAAAAGGCATATAAAGATGTTACAATATGAGACAATTGAAAATGTACAAGGTAATTATAAAATAAAGGGATTAAATGAGAAAAGGGTACACTCACATGTTCTCAGGACATTGCAGGCAGCCAGGCTAGTGGGTGGAGTTCCCATATGTCCCAATGCATCAGGACTGGCAGTCAGGGCTCCTCAGGTAAAAACTAACTGCTGGAAACCTGGCAGAAACTTATAACCCGCAGCCCGTGAGATCACCAACAGGGCTGAGTTAAGATCGCCCTCCTCTTTCCTCAGCTGTACAGTTTTCTCCAACTATTCTTATGATTGTCATATCTTCGCTGGAGAATCTGGCAGAGTCATAACACACCCCTCATCCATCTTGTATTAAGATTTGCTCTCTATAGATACTAAATTCGGGCTAGTAGGACACACAGTTCCAGATAAATCTGTACTTTTTTACCTGTTGGAATTAGAGGTTGCTCCTTACAGGGGTTGATAGATCCGCCGATATACTATAACAATATGTATTTATTATTTTCTTAGCCTAAACCATTGGCCCAATATCTTACAATATTAGGACAAAGAGCCTCATGTTTTACAAGCGAGATCAGACCAGTTTCTGCTAGCACAACTTTCCACTGCAGCTATGCCGGTCGTAAATTCCTTTGCTCCCAGAGCTAGAGGCAATAAAATCTCCCCCACACACATTGAAAAGGAAAGCTAAACCCTGAAGTAAAGGGAAGGTGGGTCAGCACCCACACTATAGGTGCTGGCAATGAGAGACTAACACTTATATTATATTTCATACAATATCGTGACAGCATCATTCTGAAGCCGTATCGGATTCCATAGGCCCGCAGAGAGGTGATCTCAAAGGAAGTGAAGCGGATGCGGATTTTAGGGATCATTGAAGAGTCCAAAAGTGGCTGGTCCAGTCCCATAGTGTTGGTGCCAATATCAGATAAGGTGTGGCCCTTCTGTAATGACTACAGGAAGCTCAATGAGGTCTCGAAGTTTGACACCTACCCAGTGCCTAGGGTAGATGAGCTTATTGAGAGGCTAGGATCAGCTCGATACATCACCACCCTGGACCTCACCAAAGAATACTGCAAAATTCCCCTGTCCAAAGTGGCCAAGGAGAAGATGGCCATTTCAACACTAGACAGATAGACGGATGTTACCAGTACGTGAGGATGCTGTTTGGATTCCAGGGAGCTCTGGACACTTTCCAGAGAGCCATGGACCAGATCTTAGCACCCCACAAAAAGTATGCAGCGGCCTACCTAGATGATATTGTCATATTCAGTAAGGACTGTTGTAGTCATCTTGGCAAAGTTCATGCCATGCTTGATGCCCTAAGGAAGGCGCACTTTACCATCAATGCAACAAAATGTGCTCTGGTGATGGAAGGAGCCAAATATCTGGACTACATGGTAGTAGAGGGAAATAAGACCCAAAATAAATAAGGTAGAAACGATCCAGAGCTGGTCACAGCCCCTCTCCAAAAAGCAGGTCCTGGCATTTCTAGGTATTGTGGGCTACTGTCGAAGATTTGCCCCTAACTTTGCCCTGATAGCAGCCCTACTGACGGATCTTCTGAAAGGGACGAAGCTGGCTATGGCTAAGCGGTTCCTGGAAGCCGAGGCTGCCTTCCAGGAACTGAAACTGGTCCTCTGTAAACAGTCAGTTGGTGGCGCCAAGTTCTCCAAAGAGTTTGTGGTCCAAACGGACACATCGGATGTCGGGCTGTGAGCAGTTTTGTCCCAGGAGGATAACAGAGAGGAACACCCTGTAATGTACTTCAGTCAGAAGCTCTCTACATGGGAGAAGAACTATTTAATAGTGGAAACATAATGTCTGGCCATCAAGTGGGCGTTGGACACTCTGAGATATTACCTGTTAGGTAGAAGGTTCAGGATAGTGTCGGCCCATGCCCCACTAAGGTGGATGCGAGAGAAGAGGGGAAACAATGCCCAAGTAACTAAGTGGTTCCTAGCTCTACAAGATTTTAATTTTCAGGTGGAGCATAGCACCTGGGAAACAACATGGGAATGCAGATGCCCTATCAAGGGTCCATTGTATGTTGGCAGAAGGTGTCAAGTCCCTCGCCTTTGGGCAGAAAGGGAGGTATGTAAGGTGTCAGCTGGACTGATCATGGATGGCAGGTATGTGTTCCCCAGGTGCCATACCTCGGTGATGTAGGACCCAAAGAAGCAGGCTCCAGCACTTATAGTGCTTAGAGGTGTTTTTATGAGCCCAGATTATGGGTCCAGGTTTTACGAGCAGCTGAACGAACTGTGTGGAATCAGCTGCTCGCTTACTTAAATGGCTGAGCCCGTGTGTTATATGGACTTGTTATTTTCCATTTTGTTCTGTAATACCTTTGTTTATCTGGTGGAGCTTGTTTTACTTTGTAACCCTGACAATTTATGAACTCCTTTAATAAACCACCCATTTGTTTGGAATCAGCTAACTAAGTCCCGTGTGTGAACCAGAGTCTAGTGCAAAGCAGATTCCTAACAGGATATAAAACCATTAATCTGGACCTTGGCATTTGGAGATCAATACAAGACTGCCATCCATCCTCTGAAGCCTTGTCCAAGGCCAAATCCTAGAAGGGCCTTCTTAACGTAGGCCTTCTCAACCAAATCAAATGCCTTAGCAGCATACAGAGATGCTAAGGCACAATCTCCCTGTTCTTTCCCAGAAAACTTTGCAATTACCTGTGCTTTCTAATGGTGGTGAAGAAGGCAACTCAATTTTTTTTTTTGTTCTTTTAATATTTTTTTTAGACCCCCCCCCTCAGGGGACACGAACCTGTAATAGTCTGATTTATTTTTCTATATACTGCAATGCCATGTCCTTTGAAGCCCAGATGGCTGCTATTGTAACCCATCAGCACCTTCTCAACTGCGCTGTGGGAGGGTGGCAGTAAATGTTTGGACACACCTTCTCATTTAAAGATTTTTCTGTATTTTCATGACTATGAAAATTGTAAATTCATACTGAAGGCATCAAAACTATGAATTAACACATGTGGAATTATATACTTAACAAAAAAGTATGAAACAACTTAAAATATGTCTTATATTCTAGGTTCTTCAAAGTAGCCACCTTTGCTGATGACTGCTTTACACACTCTTGGCATTCTCTTGATGAGATTCAAGAGGTAGTCACCGGAAATGGTCTTCCAACAATCTTGAAGGAGTTCCCAGAGATGCTTGTGAGATCTTTTTGGAACTCCTAGAGTGAACCCGCAGATCCGCAACAACGAACCTCCCAAGGGTGAGCTAACCTGATTTACCACCCCCTATACAGGGAGCGCTAGGGGCAGGCCCGAGGGAGACTATTGCCGCAGAAGCTGGCACCTGGGAACAGGAAGTAGATTCAAATGAGAGTGGGAAAGCGTTGGATAGATTTGCGGGAAAAGACACAGGACGGACTGGTATAGGCTGGATACAAGCGAGACACGAAGAAAACTGGAAATGGCGGAGACACGAAAGTAGCTGGGCTGGACAGGGACACAAGGCTGACAGGGTACAAAGAAGACACATGACTGGCTGGAACGGACAGTGACACAGGGAAGACTTAATTAGACGGAAACACGGGGCAGGCTGGACAGAGCCGAGATTCAGGACAGACAGCGTAGAGGCAAAGGAGGACCTGGGTCATAAGGAACACAAATGACAATCAGGCAAGGAGCAGAGGGAGGGCTGAACTTAAATACACGGCGTGCAGTAGGACTTCCGGGTCAGGATCCTCCAGGGTCACAGAGTGGAGGTACGGCATGTCTGCATATCAGAATGAGGAAGTGTGCATGCGCAAGAGGAAGCTGGAGTGAGACGTACGCACGCGCACCCAGCGAGATCCAGGAACCAGCGGTGAGTTATGAAGAGGAGAGAGAAGGACGCGCGCCTGCAGGAGGAGCACGATGGAGTGGGTAAGTATGCCGGCAACGGGGGAGAGAGCAGCAGGCAGGGCGGCAAGCGGGGCAGCGGGGGCGACGGCGTGGAGCGGCGCCGTGACAATGCTTAGCACTTGTTGGCCCTTTTGCCTTCACTCTGCGGTCCAGCTCACCCCAAAGCATCTCGATTGGGTTCAGGTCTGGTGACTGTGGAGGCCAGGTCATCTGGCGTAGCACCCCATTACTCTCCTTCTTGGTCAAATAGCCCTTACACAGCCTGGAGGTATGTTTGGGGTCATTGTCCTGTTGAAAAATAAGTGATGGTCCAACTAAACGCAAACCGGATGGAATAGCATGCTTCTGCAAGATGTTGTGGTAGCCATGCTGGTTCAGTATGCCTTCAATTTTGAATAAATCCCCAACAGGGAACCAGGCATGTAGAGTCCATCCGTTCACCTTTTCTGCGTTGCACAAAGACACGGTGGTTAGAACCAAAGATCTCAAATTTGGACTCATCAGACAAAAGCACAGATTTCCACTGGTCTGATGTCCATTCCTTGTGTTCTTTAGCCCAAACAAGTCTCTTCTGCTTGTTGCCTGTCCTTAGCAGTGGTTTCCTAGCAGCTATTTTACCATGAAGGCCTGCTGCACGAAGTCTCTTAACAGTCGTTGTAGAGATGTGTCTGCTGCTTCAACTCTGTGGCATTGACCTGGCCTCTAATCTGAGCTGCTGTTAACCTGCGATTTCTGAGGCCTGTTGACTCGGATAAACTTATCCTCAGAAGCAGAGGTGACTCTTGGTCTTCCTTTCCTGGGGCGGTCCTCATGTGAGCCAGTTTCTTTGTAGCGCTTGATGATTTTTGCAACTGCACTTAGGGACACTTTCAAAGTTTTCCCAATTTTTCTGACTGACTGACCTTCATTTCTTAAAGTAATGATGGCCACTCGTTTTTCTTTACTTAGCTGCTTTTTTCTTGCCATAATACAAATTCTAACAGTCTATTCAGTAGGACTATCAGCTGTGTATCCACCAGACTTCTGCTCAACACAACTGATAGTCCCAACCCCATTTATAAGGCAAGAAATCCCACTTATTAAACCTGACAGGGCACACCTGTGAAGTGAAAACTATTTCCGGTGACCACCTCTTGAAGCTCATCAAGAGAATGCCAAGAGTGTGCAAAGCAGTCATCAAAGCAAGAGGTGGCTACTTTGAAGAACCTAGAATAAAAGACATATTTTCAGTTGTTTCACACTTTTTTTGTTAAGTATATAATTCCACATGTGTTAATTCATAGCTTTGATGCCTTCAGTGTCAATGTACAATTTTCATAGTCATGAAAATACAGAAAAATGTTTAAATCATTAGACGTGTCCAAACTTTTGGACTGTACTATATATATATATATATATATATATATATATATATATATATATATATATATATATATATATATACAGTATATATATATATATATATATATATATATATATATATATATATATATTATATATATTAGGATGTTTTATACAATTGCAACATTATGCTGTGATAGACTGAGTGACCAGCCATCGTCTGATAGTACCTGAATTCAGAAAGACTATTATGTGTCCTATATATTGCGTGAACTATAGTACAGGTTGTGGTACTTTCAAGGCTAATTGTTTACCATGCTTTATCCATTTCGTATATCACTATGACAGCTCCCCGACCCCTCGTTTGTCTTCTACAAACCTTTTCATAAAGAAGAAAAGCAATCTGTCCTTAGAGATGAGGGAAACATTCTTTGAGGTGGCTGATGAAGCAGATATCTACTTACATGATAAGGTGGAAGTTATGGAAAGGCAAGTACAAACTTACATCCAATAAGAAATAAAAACTGAAAGAAATGAACTGAAATATAAGTTTATGTGCATGCAGCAAGTAGATGCATGTTCACACTGGCCACTAAGCACACAAAACCCAACATAAAACCAAATGAGCAAATACCCTGCAGTAAATACCGTATTTTTTGGATTATAAAACACTTTCCCAAAAAGTTTTGGGGATAATGGAGGTGCATCTTACCTAAATGTAGCTTACCGAGAGGGGCGGCTGCAGTGGAGGGGCACCCCAGGAGGCAGGATTGCTGCTGCAGTAAGCTGGCCACGGTAGCAGGAGTGGGACAGTGTTTTGGGCTCCGGGTTGGGAGATGGGAATGATTGGCAGTTCGAGGCTGCAGCGGGCTCCAGGCTGTCAGAGAATGTCAGAAGTACCCGTACTTCCCATCCTTTACACTGCGGTGGACTTCGGGAAAATGGCTGCAGGTACACATTGTGGTACTTTCAAAGCTAACTGTTTACCATGTTTTATCGATTTTGTATATCATATATGACAGTTCCCCGAACCCTCGTTTGTCTTCTACAACATTTTTCATAAAGAAAAGCAATCTGTCCTTAGAGATGAGGGAAACTTCTCCCGAGATCTCGGCTCCCAAGATCTCAATGTGTGCATGCACCGTCTCCAGCGGCCATTTTCCCAAAGTTCATTGTAGTGAAAAGGATGGGAAGTGCAGGGACTTTCAACATTTTCTGAAGCCAAGAGCCTACCGCACCACCAAACACCCCTTCTTCTCAGCCTGGGAGCCGCAACATCGCTACTCCCCTGCCGCCAGCTCCCTGCAGCAGCAATCCTGCCTCCTGGGACCACTGGGGTCCTCTGCAGCTGCACCCCCCCGTTAAGCTACCGTGAAACCAGACTATAAGATGCACTACCATTTTATTAAAAAAAATGTTTTTCTATTTTCCGTCCCAAACGGGGTGCTTCTTATGGTCCAGTGCATCTTATAGTCCCCAAAATACTGTAATTAAATAGTAATAGCATATGAAAATAACATAGGGTACTTGGTTAACGTAATATTGATCAAAAAAGTGTAAAAGTCATCCTACCATGTCAAGGTTAGCCTATTCGGGATGGTCCTAACCTGTAGTATTAAAACCTTACCATTTATCTAATGACGTAAATGTGAATAAAGCCCGAGAAGGACCGAATCCCCTTCTAATGGACACCTAGCAGTGGGAAGCTATATAAAGGTAATGTCCAGCTCAAAGAAAAGAGAGGCCACACCTTTATTTGCATAGAATGCAGAAACCTGAAACAAAAACCTCAAGGAATGAACTGGCGCATGTTCAAACTGGTCAAAACCGAAGATGAAAACAAAATGAGCAAATAAATAGCAAAAAGTGCATGAAAATTATATAAGGTACTTGGTTAACAAAATTTTGATTAAAAAAAGTGGCAAGATGGCTTTTACTTTTTTTGGTCGGATGGTTTTTATGTGAACATGTGCCTACTCGTTACATGCATACCAACTTATATTTCAGTTAATCTCTTTAAGGTTTTGTTTCAGGTTTTTGCTCTCAAATATTGTGCAAATATGGTCTTGACCTCCTCTTTCCTTGAGCTCAACATTATGTTTATCTAGCTCCCCACTGCTCGATATCCATTAGTCGGGGCCCCAGTCCTTCTCGGCACTTATTCACATTTACGTCATTAGACAAATGGTAAGGTTTTAATACTAAAGGTTGGGAACATCCCAAATAGGGTCACCTTGACGCAGTGGGATGGCTTTTATGCAGTGGCGTAACTTGAAACTCATGGGCCCCGATGCGAAAGCTCCAACGGGACCTCCAAATATTTTGAATCTTTAATAGCAATAGTATTTTTCTAGTCAAAAGGGACTTTTAGGGCCCCCTAGGCTCCAGGGACCGGGTGCAATTGTAACCCCTGCTCCTGTTGTAGTTATGTAAGAGGGTGGTGCTGTTATTGACAGTAAGGAACACGCTGTCACTTTAAGAGGCTGCACCCCCTTGTCTGGCGTGATGGAATGTTCTGCTTCTCCCCTGCAATAATCGTTGGAATGAACTAGTCTGTGCAGAGTGCAGGTGTGGAGCTGGAGCAGCGTGTGTGAGCTGAGGCTGCTTCAGAGAGGACTTTTTGTGCTGATAGCTGAAAGAGAGAAAAACTGTGTCCTGATATAGCTGCAAGAGAGTCACGAAGATAAAGAGAAAGGGATTTATAGTTTCCAAGAGCATCCCTAGGATCCAGAAGCAAGGAGAAGACCCCGTTACACAGAGCTGACAGAAAGCCATGTGCACCACCATATTAGACTGCTGGGGGCCCCCTGGGACTGGACCTGATTCTCCAACATCACCATGAGTTTGTTCCTGTTTGGTGCACCTGTTAGGGCCTAGTGTAGGCTTCAATAGTCAGTACACGGGAACCGTGTGGCCTACTTAGTAAAGGCCAGGGAGGTTATATGTAGAGTAGCATCATCACTCGTTTATTGTTTACATTTGCTTGTTAGACATATTTTGAGTCTGCAACCGTGCTGTTTTACGGAAAAGTTAAAGTTCATAACTCTTGTAAATTGTCTGTTGCCATTATATACCCCTGCTTGCATCTTCCTCATTCCCTTCATTCCTTGCCTTCCAATAAATCTACCCATTAGCAGTGGCGGGAATGCTAATGTTATTGGAGATGCTGTGGGCATTGGTGGAACCCCTGCAAGGACACTCCCTATGGGCACCATATTTAGTGTGCTACCAAAGTTTGACGGCAAGAATATGCCACTGTACGACTGGGTGTCCCGGCTGCAAAGCACCCTGAAGATTTATACCATCAGCCCAGACCTTGAAGTGGACATTGCGTTAAATGCCCTAGAGGGAGAAGCCCGTAGAAACGTCTGCCTAGAACCAGAACTCACCCGTAGTGCCCTGATGGAGCTAGTGAAGTTCCTGGAAGAGATCTACGGTGAGACTGCTAGCGCCGGACACCTTTGCGCCAAATTTTTCTCTAAGCTGCAGCGGGAAGAGGAAGGAATTTCTTAGTATGCAACAGCACTGCAAGAAGTGTTAACAGAGGTGCAGAGAAAGGAGGCGGATGGATTTGGCGGCATGGGCTCTAAAGACCGGATACTCCGGGAGCAATTCATTCTGGGACTGCACAGCACATCCTTGAGGCGAGCACTGTCAGAACGGGTCCAGGCAGATCCGGCCCTTACGTTTCGTCAAATCCTGGCGGAAACAGTGGCCCGAAGTAAAGAAGAGAGCTATGCGTCTGGGTTGATGCGTGTCCAGGACGCCAATACCAGAGGGGACCCAAACCATCAGGAGGTGCTGGTCTAGGTGGTGCAAGACATGCAGCGGTCCCTTGTCAACGTGCACGAGAAACTGACCCAGATGGAGCGAAGAGTGGGGGAACTACAACAGTCTGACCCACCATACTCATGCCACCATTCTGCAGCCCGACCGATAAGGGATCAGTGGGAGCAAGCCCCCTCCCGTCAGGCATCGGAGGCACGAGGACAGGCTCGAGGTACCCCTCGGCGAGGAGAAGGCATCCAATGCTGGGAATGTGGAGGACGGGGGCACCTTGCCAGAGACTGTCAAAACTATACTCAAGGCCAGCGGAAGCCGCCGTTAAACTACCAACCCCCGCAGTAGTGCAGCACTCTGCAGGGGAGGCGAGAAGAGAGGCCGCTCCATATCATAACGAACACTTGATTGCTGGGAGCCCTATCCTACATGCTGAATTCGAAGGAGTTCTAGTGGATTGCCTGATAGATACCGGGTCACAAGTGACAACGATGCCAGAAGAGTATTTCAGGCAGCATTTCCAGGACCTGGCCAAGCCAGAAAAAGAGACATTGATCTGGTTGTTTGCTGCCAACCAACAACCGATCCCGGTCACAGGGGTCGTGTGGATGAATATTCGAATCTGTGGGCAAGAAGTTGGGAGAAAAGGGATCCTGCTAGTCCCTGAGCCTATCAAGGAGGATGTGCCTGTAGTACTGGGAATGAATATCCTACGTGAACTCGATCAGATTATGTTTACCAAACAGGGACCTGGATATTGGAAGAAGGCTACTACACATAAACCTACTCAAGAAGCCCTTCAATGACTGATCCGCTTCTGTGGGACGCAGAAGAGTGTGCCATCTTATCAGATGGTAGGGGCCATCAGGGCTCCTGGTAAAGAACCTGTAATCCTACCTCCCGAGCGAGAAACTATAATATACCTTCCAGTGGGAACTCACCGCAACCTTGACGGGTTGGAAGTGGTTGTTCAGCCTGTGGTAGGCGGAGGAGTGGATCAAGAAGTCATGATAGCTTGTACGATAGCTGTGGTCCAGCGAGGACATGTCCCCATAAGAGCTTTGAATGTGGGCCCCGGGGAGGTCACCTTGCCACGAGGGACAGATCTGGCCCTGGTGTACCTACATAATGGTGAAGTGGTGAGTCAGAAGGAGATGTCTTTATCACCGAAAGAAGGCGTGGGGTGGACCCTAGCAGTTACTGCAGGGGGCGAAGAGACGCCATTCCCGGAGTGGAGTGGGCGGGTCATCCTTGATCAAATGGAAGTGGATGTGAAGGCTCTGGGCCCTGAGCGTGTGCAAGCAATAGAAACTATGCTGTGGGAAAATCAGGCCGCATTCGCCCGTCACTCCGAAGATTTCGGCTGTACTGAAGCCATCACGCATGAGATACCAACTGGGGAAGCTCGTCCAATTCGAGAACGATACCGGCAGATCCCGCCCAAGATGTATCAAGAGGTGAAAACATTACTGAGGCAGATGCTGGATTCAGGAGTGGTGCAGAGTAGTCAGAGCTAGTGTTGAGCATTCCGATACTGCAAGTATCGGGTATCGGCCGATACTTGCTGTATCGGAATTCCGATACCGAGATCCGATACTTTTGTGGTATCGGGTATCGGGTATCGAAACAACATTAATGTAATAATGTGTAAAAGAGAGAATTAAAATAAAAAATATTGCTATACTCACCTCTCCGACGCAGCCCGGACCTCAGCGAGGGAACCGGCAGCGTTGTTTGTTTAAAATTCGCGCGTTTACTTGGTTACGTGAAGTCCCGGCTTGTGATTGGTCGCGGCGGCCATGTTGCCGGGACGCGGACCAATCACAGCAAGCCGTGACGTAATTTCAGGTCCTTGCAGGATTTTAAAATTACGTTCCGGCGTTGTGATTGGGCGCGTCGTGGTCACATGGGCGATGCAACCAATCACAAGCCGGGACGTCACGGGAGGCTGGACAAGCGCGCATTTTAAAATGCGCGCGTCCAGCCTCCCGGCTTGTGATTGGTTGACCGCGATGCAACCAATCACAAGCCGGGACGTCACGGGAGGCTGGACAAGCGCGCATTTTAAAATGCGCGCGTCCAGCCTCCCGGCTTGTGATTGGTTGACCGCGATGCAACCAATCACAAGCCGGGACGTCACGGGAGGCTGGACAAGCGCGCATTTTAAAATGCGCGCGTCCAGCCTCCCGGCTTGTGATTGGTTGACCGCGATGCAACCAATCACAAGCCGTGACGTCACGGGAGGCTGGACAAGTGCGCATTTTAAAATACGCGCGTGTCCAGCCTCCCGTGACGTCACGGCTTGTGATTGGTTGCGTCGCCCATGTGACTGCGGCGCAACCAATCACAACGCCGGGACGTAATTTTAAAATCCTGCAGGACCTGAAATTACGTCACGGCTTGCTGTGATTGGTCCGCGTCCCGGCAACATGGCCGCCGCGACCAATCACAAGCCGGGACTTCACGTAACCAAGTAAACGCGCGAATTTTAAACAAAGAACGCTGCCGCTTCCCTCGGTAAGGTGCAGGCTGCGTCGGAGAAGTGAGTATAGCAATATTTTTTATTTTAATTCTTTCTTTTACACATTAATATGGTTCCCAGGGCCTGAAGGAGAGTTTCCTCTCCTTCAGACCCTGGGAACCATCAGGAATACCGTCCGATACTTGAGTCCCATTGACTTGTATTGGTATCGGGTATCGGTATCGGATTGGATCCGATACTTTGCCGGTATCGGCCGATACTTTCCGATACCGATACTTTCAAGTATCGGACGGTATCGCTCAACACTAGTCAGAGCCCTTGGGCAGCCCCGTGGTTCTCGTCAAGAAAAAGGATGGGACCATCCGGTTCTGTGTAGATTACAGGAAACTCAATGCCTGCACTGTCCGAGACTCGTACCCGTTGCCCCACATCGAGGAATCCCTGACAGCGTTGGGGAAAGCCAAGTACTTCTCCACCCTGGACCTAGCAAGCGGATACTGGCAAGTAGCCGTGGCAGATAAAGACAAAGAGAAAACCGCCTTCATCCTCCCTATGGGGCTGTTCGAGTTTAACCGGATGCCCTTCGGGCTCTCCAATGCTCCAGGCACATTTCAACGGCTGATGGAAAAGTGTTTGGGAGACTTAAATTTTGAGGCTACCCTGATCTATCTGGATGACATCATTGTGTTTTCGGCCTCATTCGAAGAACACCTTGCCCGGCTTGGACAGGTACTCGGAAGACTGCGGGCTCATAACCTGAAGGAGAAGCCAAAGAAGTGCCACCTCTTCAAGAGAGACATCGAGTACCTGGGCCACATAGTGTCACAAGATGGAGTTCTACCCTCGCCAGGAAAACTGGCTGCTATCCAGAAGTGGCCAGTCCCTCGAACCGTGAGAGAAATCCAGGCCTTCCTGGGACTCGCTGGGTACTACCGCCGGTTTGTTAAAGACTTTGCAAAGATGGCGGGTCCTCTCAATGAGTTGCTGAGGGGGACCGCTGGAGTGCCGAAGACCCAGCGCATCCCCTGGGCACAGGGACAAGATGAGGCCTTCCAGGCTATAAAGAATGCCCTTACCTCAGCCCCGATTTTGGCCTACACAGACTTCAATCAACCGTTCCTGTTGTACACAGATGGTAGCCTTCATGGACTCGGTGCAGTACTTTCTCAGATACAGAATGGACATGAGAGAGTCATCGGGTATGACAGCAGGTCCCTGCGAGACAGCGAAAGAAACCCTCACAATTACAGCTTCTTCCGGTTAGAGCTCCTGGCCCTGGTGTGGGCCATGACAGAAAAGTTTGCAGGCTTCCTGACAGGTACCAAGATTCAAGTTCGAACAGACAATAATCCCCTGGCCCACCTTGAGAGTGCTAAATTGGGGGCCTTGGAACAACGGTGGGTGGCTCGCCTAGCCAAGTTTGACTTTACCATCCATTATCGCTCTGCTACCAAAAACGCAAATGCTGATGGGCTGTCAAGAGTGACTGTGGAGACTCCAATGGGGTGTCAAGCTCACGCCCTGACTGGTGGGCGTGAGCTCGGGGGGTTTGTGGCCCCACTGTGCCACAAACCAGACTACCCTGGAAGGGGCGTGACTATGACAGCTGCCTGGGTTTTCACTGGAGCCTCTGATGGTGAGGTCAGGCTTGTGCAGCAGGCAGCTGCCAGGTGCTACTCAAGGGTGGTGTCTGGCTGTGGCTGCTGATCCCACTTGGGAGACAGGAACACCAGGATTGGTGTGGGCATCAGGCACGACTGGCAGAAGAGCACGGCTGAAACTCAGACGAGTAGGCTGGCACGGCTGAGACACAGGGCTGGCAGAGACATGGCAGAGAACACAGGGCTGACAGGAACACAGGACTGGCAGGAACGGCAGGAAACACAGGACTGGCTAGGACGGCAGGAACACAGGACTGGAAGGCATGGCAGGAACGGCAGGACTGGCAGGAACACTGGATTGGAAGGCACGGCAGAGAACACAGGACTGGTTGATGTGGTTTATGAAGGAACAGGTAGGGACCTATTCACACAAGAGGTGCAGGAAAGGAAGCAAGCAGAAAGGAATGAGGTATGAAGGAACAGGTTGGGGCCTGTTCACACAGGAGATGTAGGTACAGAAACAAGCCAGAAGGAAAGTAGAATGAAGGAACAGGTTGGAACCTGTTCACACAGGAAGAGAACCGCAAGGCTGCGGATAGGAATGGTTGAGCAGCAAGAGAAAGTGTAGCAACTAAAGCTAAGCAGAGCAGAACCGCAAGGAATACGGAGAGGAGCTGCAGCGAGAGGTTTCTGCAGCAAAGCAGAGCGGAGCCACAAGGAATGTGGAGAGGAGATGCTGCAAGGGATTACAGCAGCTACAGAAGCTAAGCAGAGTAGAAAGGAGCAGAACCGCAGGAGTGTGGAGCAGAGGTAAAGCCACAAAGGTACAGAGCAGGCAGAGCCGCAAGAGTGCGGAGTGTAAGCAAACTGAGAACACGAGGAAAGACACAGCAGTGAAGGAAGCCACAGACAAGGAGACCAAGATAAGACTAAGTTCAGACAAGGAAATGGAACAAGACAAGAAACAAGGACAAAGACACAGGGACCAGGATATTCTGCCTCCTGGAGGAGGGCGGACAACAAGATCAAGGCAATAGCACAGAGAAAAGCCTCCAGAGAGGGAGTAACACAGAGCAAGGCCTGGCAAACTCAGAAGCCAAACATTAACTGAGCTAACACATTGCACAGGCCCAGAACACTGGGTGGAGCTGCACTATATACTGGAGGCCTCTTGGTAATTGGTCAGGAATAGATTAGACAGATGCACCTGATTCCTATAAGAACCAGAGAGTTCAGGCGCCGACCCCCTATACACACAGCCATGAAGCATGCAGAGAGCAGAGACACAGAACATGGAGCTGGCATGAAACAGAAACCACATCATGACCTGGAGCAGTGGGTAAGATAGTGTGAGAGATGAGAGGCCTTGCCATGATGCCAGCAGAGTTGTTACATGGGGGATCTTGATGAGCAACTCGAAGAGGAGGAAACCCCAGACTTTCATAAGTTTAAGCCCCCAATGGTTTCGGGCCAGTCAAGAAGGGAGGCCTGCGCATTACCCCGGTCCCTGGGGAGAACCAATGAGGAATGGGGACACGTTCAGGATGAAGATGAAGGGCTGAGACAGATGAAATTGTGGGTAACTCAAAAGTGGAAGCCTGGCAAACAAGAGAGAGATGATCTGGACTCTGAAATGAGGAGTGCGTTACACCAGTGGGATAGACTGGAAGTGCGAGAGTCAGTGCTATATCGTAAGAGGCAACAGCCAAAAGATATGGAAGTAAGGTGGCAAGTGGTCATCCCAGGAAAAATGGCTCAAGAAGTAGCTAAAGAAGCCCACGAATTTGGAGCACACTTCGGCCCCACAAAGACCTACCAATTGTTACAACGGTATGTGTATTGCCCCCGGTTGGAGTTTGTGGTGGAAGAGGTTTGCCGGCAATGTCGAGTATGTGAACTCATTAAGAGTACCGAACAGAGGGCACCCATCCAAACCATACAAACTAAGGAACCGCTAGAAGTCTTGATGATCGACTATCTCCTCGTGGGACACTCGGCCCAGGGGCTGCAATACTGTTTGGTGATGACCGATCATTTCTCTAAGTTCGCAGTAGTCACTCCGACTGGAGATCAGACTGCGGAATCGGCGGCGCGAGCCATTTATCAAGACTTCATCCGGGTGTATGGGTGCCCAAAGCGCATCCACTCCGACCAAGGCGCATGTTTCCAAGGCAAGGTGATGGAAGAATTGTATCGTATGTATGGCATCAAGCAGTCCCAGACCACCCCTTACCACCCTCAAGGCAACGGAGCTTGTGAACGCTTCAACCGAACCTTACTTCAAATGCTGAGAACGTTGGAGGAGGATAAGAAGGCGTGTTGGCCAGACTATCTGCCGGAATTGGTCTGGACCTACAACAATCGGGTCCACTCCACCACGGGTTATACCCCCTATCTACTGTTGTTTGGAAAAGCTGGACGAGAGATCATTGAGCTGAATTTGGAACAGCCAGAGGAGCTGATGGAGCGAACTGTCACCTCATGGGTGAAAGAGCATCGGCAATGATTGCAAACGATACGGCGGTTGGCGGGTAAGCAGCTGCAAGAAAAGAACATACGGGCCGCAAACCGACTCAAGAGTTACCGCTGCAACCTGGAGACCGAGTATTGGTCAAAGAGAAACGCCCGAAGGGAAAACTTAAGTGAGAGATGGGAAGTTGTCATGATCTCTGCAGGCAGAGATCATAGCAAGCCTATAGAGGGACAAGCTCTCGGAAGATGGAACTATACTGACCATGAACTAAGCCTGCCGCGCAACTAGAAATAGCCAGGTAGCATTTCCTATTTATCGCTAGATGCCCAGCTCTGGCCTAAGACCTAAATAGCTAGCAGAGGGAAATATAAGACCTGGCTCACCTCTAGAGAAATATTCCAAAGAAGACAGTAGCCCCCCACATATAATGACGGTGAGTTCAGATGAAACAACAAACGCAGCAGGAAAATAGTCTTAGCAAATTTGAGGTCCGCTTACTAGATAGCAGAAGACAGATAGTATACTTTCATGGTCAGCAGAAAAACACTAACAAAACACCATCCAGAGATTACCTTAAACTCTGGCATTAACTCATAACGCCAGAGTAGCAATCCCTGATCAACGAGAGCTTTCCAGACACAGTAACAAAACTTCAGCTGTGAACTGGAACAAATAGGCAAAACAAAACATGGACAAAAGTCCAACTTATCTAGTAGTTGTCTAGAAGCAGGAACAAGCACTGAGAGGCATCAGATAACATTGTTGACCGGCAAGAAACCACCAGAGAAATGAGCTTAAATAGCGACACCCACTACTGATGGAATCAGGTGAAACAGGAAAGAGGATGACAAGTCCAATTCCACAAGCGGCCACCGGGGGAGCCCAGAATCCAAATTCACAACAGTACCCCCCCCTCAAGGAGGGGGCACCGAACCCTCACCAGATCCACCAGGGCGACCAGGATGAGCCCTATGGAAGGCACGAACAAGATCAGAAGCATGAACATCAGATGCATTGACCCAAGAATTATCCTCCTGGCCGTAACCCTTCCAGTTGACCAGATACTGGAGTTTCCGTCTGGAAACACGAGAGTCCAAAATTTTCTCCACAACGTACTCCAACTCACCCTCAACCAACACCGGAGCAGGAGGCTCAACTGAAGGTACAACAGGTACCTCATACCTGCGCAATAACGACCGATGAAAAACGTTATGAATGGAAAAGGACGCAGGGAGGTCCAAACGGAAAGAAACAGGATTAAGAATCTCCAATATTCTATAAGGGCCGATGAACCGAGGTTTAAACTTAGGAGAAGAGACCCTCATAGGGACAAAACGAGAAGACAACCACACTAAATCTCCAACACAAAGCCGAGAACCAACACGACGATGACGGTTGGCAAAACGCTGAGTCTTCTCCTGGGACAACTTCAAATTGTCCATAACCTGCCCCCAGATGTGATGCAATCTCTCCACCACCGCATCCACTCCAGGACAATCCGAGGATTCCACCTGACCGGAGGAAAATCGAGGGTGAAACCCCGAATTACAGAAAAACGGGGACACCAAGGTGGAAGAACTGGCCCGATTATTGAGGGCGAACTCTGCCAATGGCAAAAAAGCAACCCAATCATCCTGGTCAGCAGAGACAAAACACCTCAGATATGTCTCAAGGGTCTGATTAGTCCGCTCGGTCTGGCCATTAGTCTGAGGGTGAAAAGCAGATGAAAAAGACAAATCTATGCCCATCCTAGCACAGAATGCCCGCCAAAATCTAGACACAAATTGGGTACCTCTGTCAGAAACAATATTCTCAGGAATACCGTGCAATCGGACAACATTCTGAAAAAACAGAGGAACCAACTCAGAAGAAGAAGGCAACTTGGGCAGAGGAACCAAATGGACCATTTTAGAGAAACGGTCACAGACCACCCAGATGACAGACATCTTCTGGGAAACAGGCAGATCTGAAATAAAATCCATCGAGATGTGTGTCCAAGGCCTCTTAGGAATAGGCAAGGGCAACAGCAGTCCGCTAGCCCGAGAACTACAAGACTTGGCCCGAGCACAAACGTCACATGACTGCACAAAGACTCGCACATCTCGTGACAGAGAAGGCCACCAGAAGGATCTTGCCACCAAATCCCTGGTACCAAAAATTCCGGGATGACCTGCCAATGCAGAAGAATGTACCTCAGAGATGACTCTGCTGGTCCAATCATCCGGAACAAACAGTCTATCAGGCGGACAACGATCCGGTCTATCCGCCTGAAACTCTTGCAAGGACCGCCGCAGATCAGGAGAAACGGCCGACAAAATTACTCCCTCCCTAAGGATACCTGTGGGTTCAGAATTACCAGGAGAGTCCGGGTCAAAACTCCTAGAAAGGGCATCTGCCTTAACATTCTTAGAACCCGGTAGGTATGACACCACAAAATTAAAGCGAGAAAAAAATAAAGACCAGCGCGCCTGTCTAGGATTCAGGCGTCTGGCAGTCTCAAGATAAATCAAATTTTTGTGGTCAGTCAATACCACCACCTGATGCCTAGCCCCCTCGAGCCAATGGCGCCACTCCTCAAACGCCCACTTCATGGCCAAAAGCTCCCGATTCCCAACATCATAATTCCGCTCTGCGGGCGAAAATTTGCGAGAAAAGAAGGCACAAGGCCTAATGACGGAGCAGTCGGAACCTTTCTGCGACAACACTGCCCCAGCTCCGATCTCCGAAGCGTCAACCTCAACCTGAAAAGGCAGATTCACATCAGGCTGACGCAACACAGGGGCAGAGGCAAAACGGCGCTTAAGCTCCTGAAAGGCCTCTACAGCATGAGGGGACCAATTAGCAACATCAGCGCCTTGTCTGGTCAAATCAGTCAGTGGTTTAACGACATCCGAAAAACCAGCAATAAATCGGCGGTAAAAGTTGGCAAAGCCCAAAAATCTCTGAAGACCCTTAAGAGAGGAGGGCTGAGTCCAGTCACAAATAGCTTGCACCTTGACGGGATCCATCTCAATGGAAGAGGGAGAAAAAATATACCCCAAAAAGGAAATTTTCTGGACCCCAAAAACGCACTTAGACCCCTTCACACATAAAGAATTAGACCGCAGAACCTGAAAAACTCTCCTGACCTGCTGGACATGAGAGTCCCAGTCATCAGAAAAAATCAGAATATCATCCAGATATATTATCATAAATTTATCCAGAAAATCGCGGAAAATATCATGCATAAAAGACTGGAAAACTGAAGGGGCATTAGAAAGACCAAAAGGCATGACCAAATACTCAAAGTGGCCCTCGGGCGTATTAAATGCGGTCTTCCACTCATCCCCCTGCCTGATCCGCACCAAATTATACGCCCCACGAAGATCAATTTTAGAGAACCACTTAGCACCCTCTATACGAGCAAACAAATCAGTAAGCAATGGCAATGGGTATTGATACTTAACAGTGATCTTATTCAGAAGCCGATAATCAATACATGGTCTCAAAGAGCCGTCTTTTTTTGAGACAAAGAAAAACCCAGCTCCCAAGGGAGAAGAAGATGGACGAATATGTCCCTTTTCCAAAGACTCCTTTATATATTCCCGCATAGCAGCATGTTCCGGCACAGACAAATTAAACAAACGACCCTTTGGATATTTACAACCCGGTATCAAATCTATGGCACAATCGCACTCACGGTGCGGAGGTAACGACCCAAGCTTGGGTTCGTCAAAGACGTCTTGATAATCAGAGAGGAACTCAGGGACTTCAGAGGGAATGGACGACGAAATAGAAACCAAAGGTACGTCCCCATGAATACCCTTACATCCCCAGCTCAACACAGACATTGCTCTCCAGTCCAAGACTGGGTTGTGAGACTGCAACCATGGCAATCCCAGTACCAAATCGTCATGTAAATTATACAGCACCAGGAAACGAATAATCTCCTGGTGATCCGGATTGATACGCATGGTTACTTGTGTCCAGTATTGTGGTTTATTATTAGCCAATGGGGTGGAGTCAATCCCCTTCAGAGGAATAAGAGTCTCCAAAGGCTCTAAATCAAAACCACAACGATTGGCAAAGGACCAATCCATAAGACTCAGAGCGGCGCCAGAGTCAACATAGGCGTCCGTGGCAATGGATGACAAAGAGCAAATCAGGGTTACAGACAAAATAAACTTAGACTGAATGGTGCCAATGGAAACAGACTTATCAAGCTTCTTTGTACGCCTAGAGCATGCCGATATAACATGAGTAGAATCCCCACAATAGAAACACAATCCATTCTTCCGTCTAAAATTCTGTCGCTCGCTCCTGGACAGAATTCTATCACACTGCATACTTTCTGGCGTCTTTTCCATAGACACCGCCAGATGGTGCACCGGTTTGCGCTCCCGCAGACGCCTATCAATCTGAATAGCCATTGTCATGGACTCATTCAGACCTGCAGGCAAAGGGAACCCCACCATAACATCCTTAACGGCATCAGAGAGACCTTCTCTGAAAGTTGCCGCCAAGGCGCACTCATTCCACTGAGTAAGCACAGACCATTTACGGAATTTTTGGCAGAAAACTTCAGCTTCGTCTTGCCCCTGAGATAGTGCCATCAAAGTTTTTTCTGCCTGAAGTTCCAAATGAGGTTCCTCATAAAGCAAGCCCAAGGCCAGAAAAAACGCATCCACATCGCGTAACGCAGGATCCCCTGCTGGCAATGAGAAGGCCCAATCTTGAGGGTCACCCCTGAGCAAGGAAATCACAATCCTAACCTGCTGAGCAGGGTCTCCAGCTGAACGAGACTTCAGGGACAAATAAAGCTTACAATTATTTCGGAAATTCTGGAAGCTAGCTCTATTCCCTGTGAAGAACTCCGGCAAAGGAATTCTCGGCTCAGATACCGGAGCATGTACCACAAAATCTTGTAAATTTTGTACTTTCGTGATGAGATTATTCAAACCCGCAGTTACACTCTGGAGATCCATTATTGTCAGGTGCACACAGAGCATACAGAGATTAGGAGGAGAGAGAGAAAAAAGACTGCAGCAAGGCAGACTGGAGGAAAAAAAAAAAAAAAAAAAAAAATTCCAGCAGACTTCTTATAACTCTCCTTTCTCAACCTGGGTCTTTAACACTTTATTGGCCGGTCAAACTGTCATGATCTCTGCAGGCAGAGATCATAGCAAGCCTATAGAGGGACAAGCTCTCGGAAGATGGAACTATACTGACCATGAACTAAGCCTGCCGCGCAACTAGAAATAGCCAGGTAGCATTTCCTATTTATCGCTAGATGCCCAGCTCTGGCCTAAGACCTAAATAGCTAGCAGAGGGAAATATAAGACCTGGCTCACCTCTAGAGAAATATTCCAAAGAAGACAGTAGCCCCCCACATATAATGACGGTGAGTTCAGATGAAACAACAAACGCAGCAGGAAAATAGTCTTAGCAAATTTGAGGTCCGCTTACTAGATAGCAGAAGACAGATAGTATACTTTCATGGTCAGCAGAAAAACACTAACAAAACACCATCCAGAGATTACCTTAAACTCTGGCATTAACTCATAACGCCAGAGTAGCAATCCCTGATCAACGAGAGCTTTCCAGACACAGTAACAAAACTTCAGCTGTGAACTGGAACAAATAGGCAAAACAAAACATGGACAAAAGTCCAACTTATCTAGTAGTTGTCTAGAAGCAGGAACAAGCACTGAGAGGCATCAGATAACATTGTTGACCGGCAAGAAACCACCAGAGAAATGAGCTTAAATAGCGACACCCACTACTGATGGAATCAGGTGAAACAGGAAAGAGGATGACAAGTCCAATTCCACAAGCGGCC
Source organism: Ranitomeya variabilis (assembly GCF_051348905.1). Lineage (NCBI taxonomy): Eukaryota > Metazoa > Chordata > Amphibia > Anura > Dendrobatidae > Ranitomeya > Ranitomeya variabilis. The sequence continues at coordinate 202,691,932 of NC_135232.1, read as the reverse complement.
ACCGGGGGAGCCCAGAATCCAAATTCACAACAGGAAGTACAGCCATACAAAGTTATCGAGCGAGTGTATGCTAATGGCCCTGTCTACATGGTACAGATTAAGACTGGGGCATCTGCCCCTAGAGTACTTCACAGAAATATGCTGCGGCCTTGCCGGTCTGAGGTCTGTTCTATGCCATTGTCGCCTGAAGGCGCTACTCCACTTCCTGAATCTGTCATGCCTGATGGTGAAATCGGTGATGAGTGGTGGACTGTCCCTGACACAGTAGGGGGTTTTCAGCCGCACGGAGACGGTAATCCCATGGATGTACCAGTACCGCCATGCGAGGACGAGACCAGACAAGAGCTCACAATGTCTCCTGCAACAAGTGTTCCTCTGGAAGATAGTCAAGCCTTGCCTGACAACCAAGAGCTTTGGAGATCCCAGAGGTCTAATGCAGGGGTTCCACCAGTCGGATCTGTAGAACAGTGTGCTCTGTCTGTTTTTACACCTTTGTTGCCTCCTCTATAGGTGCTGTTTCCGCTTTGCACGTTCTTCCATTACACTTTGACCCTGATGCTGTGATGGCCGAGGACGACCATCATTAAGAAGGGAGGCATGTAAGAGGGTGGTGCTGTTATGGACAGTAAGGAACACGCTGACACTTTAAGAGGCTGCACCCCCTTGTCTGGCATGATGGAATGTTCTGCTTCTCCCCTGCAATAATCGTTAGAATGAACTAGTCTGTGCAGAGTGCAGGTGTGGAGCTGGAGCAGCATGTGTGAGCTGAGGCTGCTTCAGAGAGGACTTTTTGTGCTGATAGCTGAAAGAGAGAAGAACTGTGTCCTGATATAGCTGCAAGAGAGCCACGAAGATACAGAGAAAGGGATTTATAGTTTCCAGGAGCATCCCTAGGATCCAGAAGCAAGGAGAAGACCCCCGTTACACAGAGCTGACAGAAAGACGTGCGCACCACCATATTAGACTGCTGGGGGCCCCCTGGGACTGGACCTGATTCTCCAACATCACTGTGAGTTTGTTCCTGTTTGGTGCACCTGTTAGGGCCTAGTGTAGGCTTCAATAGTCAGTACACGGGAACCGTGTGGCCTACTTAGTAAAGGCCAGGGAGGTTATATGTAGAGTAGCATCATCACTCGTTTATTGTTTACATTTGCTTGTTAGACATATTTTGAGTCTGCAACCGTGCTGTTTTACGGAAAAGTTAAAGTTCATAACTCTTGTAAATTGTCTGTTGCCATTATATACCCCTGTTTGCATCTTCCTCATTCCCTTCATTCCTTGCCTTCCAATAAATCTACCCATTAGGGTTGAGCGACTTTTATTTTTATAGGATCGGGTCGGGTACTCGGACGCGCCCTGCTTCTTTCCGGCAGCCTTCCTTCCTAAGAATGAGCGCGTGAAGGACCTTAGATGACGTCGCGGCTTGTCCATGTGACCGCTCGCGACCAATCACAAGCCGCGACGTCACCGCAGGTCATTCACGCGCTCATTCTTAGGAAGGAAGCCTGCCGGTTAGTACCAGGGCGCGTCCGAGGGTGAGTATATCAATATTTTTTATTTTGATTCTTAATTTAACACTTATATATGGATTCCGATACCGATTCCCGATATCGCAAACATATCGGAACTCGGTATCGGAATTCCGATACCAGATTCAGAAGATCGCCGACCTCATGGCCGACCCCACACAGAAGTCGGCGACTTCTGAAAATGGCCGACCCGTTTCGCTCAACCCTACTACCCATTATTGTTTGCACCTCATCTTGTGTACAGTAGTCTTCCTGCACTGTGGTGGTCCCCCGGCCATTGCTTCAGTTACACCCCTGCTTTTATGGGGGGGTTTTAGCAAAATGATGTTAACCAAGTGCCCTAAATTATTTTCATGCACTATTGTTATTTATGGTTTAGGTTTTATGTAATAAGAAATGGCTATTGATATTAAGCTAAACTTAATGGGCAGAATTAACTAAACACATTTATACAGTGTGCTCTGCGTGTGTCACACCTTTTTAGGTAACACTGATTACTTCTTTACAGGAAACGTCAAGAATTTAACACCCAAAAATATCGATCTTTAAATACCATCACTAATTTCCGTCAAGATATGGAGAAAATGCAAAAAGCGTATCACCATGTGAAGGAAGAAAAAGACTACACAGACACTAGGAATTGGTATGTAAATTTCTATCACTTGAGAAAGTCTGTTTGGAGTCCCTATGCTAACATACTGTTCCGCATTTGTTTCAAGTTACACACATAAACTTAAAGAGCAACCTTTTTTTTATTATTTCATAAATTGATAGTGCCCATGAAAATAAGAACTTTGTAATATATATTATCTGAGAAATCTGCTTCTTTCTCTGTCAGAATTGATCACTTATTTATCAAAATTCTCAATTCTGAAGTAAAATCTGTACTCAGACTTTCCCATTAATGAGATAGGAGATGACAGTTGCTATGGATACAATTCTATGTAGACAGAAGAAGGGAGTAGCTACAGGCAGAGCTCCTCCCTCCTCCTCTCCCTTCTATCTATATAGAATCTCATCAGTAGCAGCTGCCATCTCCTGTCTCAATACAAATTTTTGCCTCAGAATTGACAATTTTGATAATGAATGATGAACTACTTCAAAGAAAGAAGGAAATCTCTCTGATAAGATATAGTACAAAGTTGCTTATTTTCACGTGTACTATTGATTTGTAAAATAAAAATTAAAACAAAGGCTACTCTTTAAGTGTTTTTTTAATGATTTTTTTATTTGTACAAAGATGAAACATGACAAGTATAGCACATCCATTGGACCAGTATTAAGTTAGAGGGGTTCTAAAGGCCCTACAGTGATGTGAGTGAATGTGTGATGTTTGTCCCTTCACTATGACACCGAAAATATATCTCCCATAAATATTGGATCAATGCAAAACCCCAATATTCATATCTTTACACCAGAGACAGGGGGCCAAACAGCAATTGTCCACTTTTTCTTTGAAGAGAACAGAAGTTACCACTGAAGATGTTAGATATTCCACATCTCTGCCTGTTGAATATACAGATCTCAGTCTTTGGGTCTTTTTTTCCAGCAAATGTCCCAGCTGTAGTTATCTGGTTACTTCAATGGAGATGGAAGTATCAGTTCTCTTTCTCATTTATCTTGTTTTAATTAGTTCCTCTGTTCCTAGGTTTATTTAATCCCATATGTTCAATCTGAAGGCCCACTTCAGTGGTGGTTGAAGTGTCAGCTCTTCTCCCTTCTCTGGAGATGTCTTTATGGATTTTAAGTTTTCTCTAGGACACCTTCTGATAACACCATAAAAAAATCTGAAGATGTACTATATAATCGTCTAATTCTGTCTGTAACAGAAATCCCGCGTCGCTGATTGGTCGCCACATAGTTCACTCACGTTTACTGAACAAGTTCTGTCAGTCACAGTGCCACGCAGTTCAGTCACGTTTAATGAACAAGTTCTGCCAGTCACAGTGCCATGTAGTTCAGTCATGTTTACTGAATAAGTTCTGTCAGTCACTGTGCCACATAGTTCAGTCACGTTTAATGAACAAGTTCTATCAGTCACAGTGTGATGTAGTTCAGTCACGTTTACTGGACAAGTTCTGCCAGTCACAGTGCCACATAGTTCAGTCACGTTTACTGAACAAGTTCTGTCAGTCACAGTGCCATGTAGTTCAGTCATGTTTACTGAACAAGTTCTGTCAGTCACAGTGCCACTTAGTTCAGTCACGTTTACTGAACAAGTTCTGTTAGTCACCGTGTGATGTAGTTCAGTCACGTTTACTGGACAAGTTTTGTCAGTCACAGTGCCACTGTAATAATTATAGGGGATAACTCAGGAGACTCTTTGCGTGGAACAAGACAACTACAGGACACAGTTTTATAAGTGGTAAAGTCTATATTATCACACGGTGATTCAAACAGGTGCAGAGAGAAACTCAAGTCCACAATACTTGGTGCAAATATCAAATGCAGCACAGCATTCTATAGGAAACTTCAGAGGAAAATGCAATCACGCAGAAAGTCTATGAAGCACAATTATTCTTGAGGATACTTGACACGAATAAGTCCTTGCTTAGGCCACAACACAGATAGATATGCTTATAAGGCAGTTCAAATAATATCTTAGCTCAACCAGGGAGGTCTGGGTAAAAGTCTCAGGTTCTTGCAGAGCAGAAACAGCTTACATGTCCAGAAAATGCAGATGGAAGCAAACACGAGCAGCAGATGAAGGAGGATTACTGGAACTGGTGTATGCAGCAGGAACTCAGAGCAGAGTAGCAGGATAACCCCACAGGTTCACAGGAGCAGGTATATAGCCAGGGAGTCACCAGAGGTCAGGAGCTGGATGCAAGGCAGAATTGTTATGACCTGGTGGGTACGGAGCGGTGCTGAGATGACCTGGTGGGCAAAACCAATCATGGACTCACTACGGAGCAGCACTGAAATGACCTGGTGGGTAAAACAAAAATAGGACTAGCTCTGAGGAGGTGGTAACTTTACTGACCGCAATCCCTACTCCTAACTCCAACACTAGAAATAGCCGTGGAGCGTACCTAACTCTGCCTAGACGCCTCTGCACAGCCTAAGAACTAGCTACCCTTAAATATGGAAACGGAAAGCTATCTCGCCTCAGAGAAACCCCCAAAGGAAGATAGCCCCCCACAAATATTGACGGTGAGTGGAGAGGGAAATGACAAACTCAGAAATGAAACTAGATTTTTTAGAAAAGGAGGCCACTACTATCTAAATAGACAGAGATAGGATAGGTTGCTGTGCGGTCAGTATAAAAACTAAAAGTCCACGCAGAGTTTACAAAAATAACCACCACACCGACTCACGGTGTGGAGGGGCAAATCTGCGACCCCAGAGCTTCCAACTAGCGGGAATATTTCATAATGACAAGCTGGACAAAGAGACATAAATTGAACTGAACAGAAGGTCATAAGCAGGGAAACACCCAAAAAGTAGCAGACTTATCTTAAGCTGAAAATGGACTGGCCAACAGAGAACTTCCAGGAAAGGATTGAATCCACAGGAAATACATTGACAGCTGGCATCCACTAAAGCCAAAAGCCCAGTTAAATAACAAGGCCAGGAAACCGATTAGTGAACGCAGCTGCTAAGTTCCACTTGAAACCACCAGAGGGAGCCCAAGAGCAGAACTCCCAAAAATACCATTCGCAACCACAGGATGGAGCCCAAGAACGGAATTTACAACAGTACCCCCCCTTGAGGAGCGGTCACCGAACCCTCACCAGAGCCCCCAGGCCGATTGGGACGAGCCAAATGAAAAGCACGTACCAAATCGGCAGCATGGACATCGGAGGCAAAAACCCAAGAGTTATCCTCCTGGCCATAACCCTTCCACTTGACCAAATACTGAAGTTTCCGCCTTGAAAGACGAGGATCCAAAATCTTCTCCACCACATATTCCAGCTCCCCTTCAACCAACACCGGAGCAGGAGGGTCAACGGAGGGAACCATGGGCACCACATATCTCCGCAACAAAGATCTATGGAACACATTATGAATGGAAAACGAAGCTGGAAGGGCCAAACGAAAAGACACCGGATTGATAATTTCCGAAATCCTATAAGGACCAATAAAACGAGGTTTGAACTTAGGGGAAGAGACCTTCATAGGAACATGACGAGAAGACAACCAGACCAAATCCCCAACCCGAAGCCGGGGACCAACGCACCGACGGCGGTTAGCAAAACGTTGAGCCTTTTCCTGAGACAATGTTAAATTGTCCACCACATGAGTCCAAATCCGCTGCAACCTGTCCACCACAGAATCCACCCCAGGACAGTCCGAAGACTCAGCCTGCCCTGAAGAAAAACGAGGATGAAAACCGAAATTGCAAAAAAAAGGCGAAACCAAAGTAGCCGAACTAGCCCGATTATTAAGGGCAAACTCGGCCAACGGCAAGAAGGTAACCCAATCATCCTGATCAGCAGACACAAAGCATCTCAAGTAGGTTTCCAAGGTCTGATTGGTTCACTCCGTCTGTCCATTTGTCTGAGGGTGAAATGCCGAAGAAAAAGACAAATTAATGCCCATTCTACCACAAAAGGACCGCCAAAACCTAGAAACAAACTGGGTACCTCTGTCAGACACAATATTCTCCGGAATACCATGCAAACGAACCACATGCTGGGAAAACAAAGGAACCAAATCAGAGGAGGAAGGCAACTTAGGCAAAGGTACCAAATGGACCATTTTAGAAAACCGGTCACAAACCATCCAGATGACAGACATCGGAAATAAAATCCATGGAAATATGCGTCCAGGGCCTCTCAGGGATAGGCAAGGGCAAAAGCAACCCACTAGCACGAGAACAGCAGGGCTTAGCCCGAGCACAAATTCCACAGGACTGCACGAAGGAATGCACATCCCGTGACAAAGAAGGCCACCAAAAGGACCTGGCAACCAAATCTCTGGTTCCAAAGATCCCAGGATGACCAGCCAACACCGAACAATGGATCTCAGAAATCACCTTATTAGTCCATCTATCAGGAACAAACAATTTCCCCACAGGACAGCGGTCTGGTCTATCAGCCTGAAACTCCTGAAGCACCCGCCGCAAATCAGGGGAGATAGCAGAAAGAATCAACCCCTTTTTGAGAATACCAGCCGGCTCACGGACTCCAGGAGAATCAGGCAAAAAACTCCTAGACAAGGCATCAGCTTTCACATTCTTAGATCCCGGAAGATACGAGACCACAAAATCAAAACGGGAGAAAAACAAAGACCACCGAGCCTGTCTAGGATTCAAGCACTTGGCCGACTCAAGGTAAATCAGATCCTTATGGTCGGTCAAGACCACAACACGATGCTTGGCTCCCTCAAGCCAATGTCGCCACTCCTTGAATGCCCACTTCATAGCCAACAACTCCCGATTGCCGACATCATAATTACGCTCAGCAGGCGAAAACTTTCTGGAGAAGAAAGCACACGGCTTCAACACAGAGCCATCAGAGCTTCTCTGAGACAGAACAGCTCCTGCCCCAATCTCAGAAGCGTCAACCTCAACCTGAAAATGGAGAGAAACATCTGGCTGACGCAACACAGGGGCAGAAGTAAAACGACGCTTAAGCTCCTGAAAGGCCTCCACAGCCGCAGAGGACTAATTCACCACATCTGCACCTTTCTTGGTCAAATCGGTCAGAGGTTTAACCACAGTAGAAAAATTAGCAATGAAGCGACGATATAAATTAGCAAAGCCCAAAAATTTCTGAAGGCTCTTCACAGATGTGGGCTGAGTCCAATCATAAATAGCCTGGACCTTAACAGGGTCCATTTCAATAGCCGAGGGAGAAAAAATGAACCCCAGAAAAGAAACCTTCTGAACTCCAAAAAGGCACTTAGACCCCTTCACAAACAGTGTATTAGCACGAAGAATCTGAAATACCATCCTGACCTGCTTCACATGAGTCTCCCAATCATCGGAAAAAACCAAAATATCATCCAAATATACAATCATAAATTTATCCAAATACTCCCGGAAAATATCATGCATAAAGGACTGAAACACAGATGGAGCATTAGAGAGCCCGAAAGGCATCACAAGATATTCAAAATGGCCTTCGGGCGTATTAAATGCTGTTTTCCATTCATCACCCTGTTTGATGCGAACCAGATTATACGCCCCTCGAAGGTCAATCTTGGTAAACCAGCTAGCCCCTTTGATCCGAGCAAACAAATCAGAAAGCAAAGGCAAAGGGTACTGGAATTTGACCGTTATCTTATTGAGAAGGCGATAATCTATACAGGGCCTCAAGGAGCCATCCTTCTTGGCAACAAAAAAGAACCCCGCTCCCAACGGTGACGAAGACGGGCGAATATGCCCCTTCTCCAAGGACTCTTTTACATAAGTCCGCATAGCGGTATGCTCTGGCACAGACAGATTGAAAAGTCGACCCTTAGGGAACTTACAGCCAGGAATCAAATTAATAGCGCAATCACAGTCCCTATGAGGAGGCAGAGGACTGGATTTAGGCTCCTCAAATATATCCTGGAAATCTGACAAAAACTCAGGAACCTCAGAAGAAGGGGACGAGGAAATTGACATCAGAGGAATGTCACTATGTATCCCCTGACAACCCCAACTAGTCACGGACATGGATTTCCAATCCAGCACTGGATTATGTACCTGTAACCATGGAAACCCCAGCACAACCGCATCATGCAAATTATGCAACACCAAAAAGCGAATATTTTCCTGATGTGCTGGAGCCATGTTCATGGCTAACTGTGTCCAGTACTGAGGTTTATTCTTGGCCAATGGCGTAGCATCAATCCCCCTCAAGGGAATAGCACTCTGCAACGGCTCCAAGGAAAAACCACAGCGCTTGGCAAATTCCAGGTCCATTAAGTTCAGGGCAGCGCTAGAATCCACAAATGCCATTACAGAAAAGGACGACAATGAGCAAATCAGGGTAACAGACAAGAGAAATTTAGGCTGTAAGGTACTGATGGTAACCGACCTAGCAACCCTCTTAGTTTGCTTCGGGCAGTCAGAGATAGCATGAGTAGCGTCACCACAGTAAAAACACAGCCCATTCTGACGTCTGAACTCCTGCCGTTCTGCTCTCGTCAAAACTCTATCGCATTGCATAGGCTCAGAACTCTGCCCAGAGGACACCGCCATATGGTGCACCTCCTTACGTTCACGTAAGCGCCGATCAATCTGAATGGCCAGAGACATTGATTCGTTCAAACCAGCAGGCGTGGGAAACCCCACCATAACATCTTTAAGAGCTTCAGAAAGACCCTTTCTGAAAATAGCCGCCAGGGCATCCTCATTCCATTTTGTAAGCACAGACCACTTTCTAAATTTCTGACAATATATCTCTACTGCTTCCTGACCCTGACACAGAGCCAGCAAAAATTTTTCTGCCTGATACACAGAATTGGGTTTGTCATAAAGCAGTCCAAGTGCTTGAAAAAACGAATCTATATTGAGCAATGCAGGATTCCCTGGCTCAAGGGAGAATGCCCAGTCCTGCGGGTCGCCACACAACAGAGAAATAACAATCTTCACCTGCTGAATGGGGTCACCAGAGGAACGGGGTCTCAGAGCAAAAAATAATCTGCAATTATTTTTAAAATTCAAAAACCTAGATCTATCCCCAGAAAACAAATCAGGAATAGGAATTCTAGGCTCAGAAACAGGAGTTTGAACAACATAGTCTTGGATACTCTGTACCCTTGCAGCGAGATGATCAACACGCGCAGACAAACCCTGAACCTCCATATCAGCACCAAGCTCCTGCACCATCCAAAAATCAAGGGGAAAAAAAAAGGACAAAACAAGCAACACAGAAAAAAAAAAAAATGACTCAGAACTTTCTCTTCCCTCTTTTGAGATGCATTTAACACATTGTGGGCCAGCTGTACTGTTATGACCTGGTGGGTACCGAGCGGTGCTGAGATGACCTGGTGGGCAAAACCAATCATGGACTCACTACGGAGCAGCACTGAAATGACCTGGTGGGTAAAACAAAAATAGGACTAGCTCTGAGGAGGTGGTAACTTTACTGACCGCAATCCCTACTCCTAACACCAACACTAGAAATAGCCGTGGAGCGTACCTAACTCTGCCTAGACGCCTCTGCACAGCCTAAGAACTAGCTACCCCTAAATATGGAAACGGAAAGCTATCTCGCCTCAGAGAAACCCCCAAAGGAAGATAGCCCCCCCACAAATATTGACGGTGAGTGGAGAGGGAAATGACAAACTCAGAAATGAAACTAGATTTTTTAGCAAAGGAGGCCACTACTATCTAAATAGACAGAGATAGGATAGGTTGCTGTGCGGTCAGTATAAAAACTAAAAGTCCACGCAGAGTTTACAAAAATAACCACCACACCGACTCACGGTGTGGAGGGGCAAATCTGCGACCCCAGAGCTTCCAACTAGCCGGAATATTTCATAATGACAAGCTGGACAAAGAGACATAAATTGAACTGAACAGAAGGTCATAAGCAGGGAAACACCCAAAAAGTAGCAGACTTATCTTAAGCTGAAAATGGACTGGCCAACAGAGAACTTCCAGGAAAGGATTGAATCCACAGGAAATAAATTTGACAGCTGGCATCCACTAAAGCCAAAAGCCCAGTTAAATAACAAGGCCAGGAAACCGATTAGTGAACGCAGCTGCTAAGTTCCACTTGAAACCACCAGAGGGAGCCCAAGAGCAGAACTCCCAAAAATACCATTCGCAACCACAGGATGGAGCCCAAGAACGGAATTCACAACACAGAATACTCTAGCACAGACTGAAGGCTGGGGTGGAGTTATATAGCAGGAAGACACAGTGCACATGAGACCAAAGACGCCATCTTGGAAAAGGGCAGTAATGCACAAAAGGTAATAAAAAATGTTCTGACATTACGCCCTCCTTAGAAGCGGCCTCAGGACGATCCTGGACCTGGTTTCTCGGGGAATCTCTGATGAAAACGAGAAATCTTCTGTTGGGCATTGATGTTTTCCACAGGTTCCCAAGAGTCTTCCTCAGGGGATATCCCTGCCATCTTATCAGATATTGAAACCGATTCCTGCGAATCCTGGAATCAACAATTTCCTCCACCACAAATTGTTCTTGCCCATCAATCACAGGCTGCGGAGGTGGCACAACACGTCCCTGGAAGGTATTAGGAGATACAGGCTTTAGTAAAGATACATGAAAAACTGGGTGTACCTTCATAGTCCTAGGCAGCTTCAGCCGGAAGGCCACAGAGCTCACAATACCGTTGATCTTGAAAGGGCCAATGAATTTCTGTCCAAGCTTTTGTGAAGGAACGTTTAACTTCAGATTCTTAGTTGCTAACGACACGTAATCTTCTACCTTGAACATGGGTGCAGGTTTACGGAATCTATCAGCCGATCTCTTATAACGTTCTTGAGCTGTGGTCAGGGATTCCTTCAGAACCTCCAGATTTTGCCTCATCGCAGTCAGCCTTTCCTCCACTGCCGGAACCGGAGAATTAATTGGAGACCTAGGTAAGATACATGGATGATAACCCAGATTGGAAAAGAAAGGTGTAAATTTAGTGGAGGCGCTCTGAGAATTGTTATATGAAAATTCGGCTAACGGCAGCAACTCCAACCAATCATCCTGGAGATGGCTGACATAGCATCTTAGATATTGTTCCAGCGTCTGGTTGGTACGCTCAGTCTGACCATTTGTCTGGGGATGGTAAGCGGAAGAGAGACAGACATTAATATTGAGTGCTGAGCAAAACCCCTTCCAGAATCTTGAAGTGAACTGCACTGCACGGTCAGAGATGATCTCATCCGGAACCCCATGCAACCGAAAGACATTCTGTATAACCAAGTTCACTGTATCTTTAGCTGAGGGGAGGCCGGTGCACGGAACAAAATGAGCAGCTTTAGTCAGGCGATCAACTACCACCATGATTGTATTCATGCCCCCCGATGTAGGCAGCTCCACAATAAAGTCCAGTGATATAGACCCCCAAGGGCGGGACGGAACAGGTAATGGTTGTAGAAGACCCGTAGGTGCCACATGAGGAGTCTTGTAACGAGCACATACCTCGCAAGAGGGAACATAGTCCTTGATATCCTTCAGGCAAGTTGGCCACCAGAAGAATCTGCTCAGGAACTCTTGTGTCTTCTGTACCCCCTGTGACCAGCCAACTGGGAGTCATGTACCAACTTGAGGATCTGCAGACGGACGACCTCAGGGATGTAGATACGTCGATCTCTGAACCACATGCCACCCTTAAAGACAAGATTAATATCCACAGGTGGGTTGGCCTGAAATACATCACCCTCATAGGCCTCCCTGCACTCCTTCCACAAGTCCTGATCGTGGATAACTCCGATGAAATTGGCATCAGATAGAATGGTCTTGGACGGGGCTCCAGGTACGGAATCCGCAGCATGGATTCGGGATAAAGCATCAGACTTCCCATTACGAGAACCTGGACGGTACGAAATAACAAAGTTAAATTGATTTAAAAATAAGTTCCAACGAGCCTGATGAGGAGAAAGACATCTAGCGGATCTAAGGAACTCTAAATTGCGATGGTCAGTTAGCACTATGATCTGTTGTGCAGCTCCTTGCAGATGATGCCTCCATTCTTTGAAAGCCGCAATAATAGCCAGCAATTCCTTGTCTCCCACATTGTAATTCTTCTCAGCTGAGGTTAGTCTACGGGAAAAGAAAGCACAAGGATGTAGCAGACCCTTCTCTCCAGTTCTTTGGGAGAGAATAGCACCCAAAGCATTATCAGAAGCGTCCACCTCCACAATGAAAGAAAGTGTTGGATCTGGGTGTATCAACAGTGGTGCTGGTGTGAAACAGATCTTAAGCCAATTAAAAGCTTCTTGAGCCTGTGATGACCACTTAAAGGGCTTTTCCTTCTTTGTCAAGGAAGTAATGGGACGGACAATATCAGAAAAATTTCGAATGAAGCGTCTGTAGAAATTTGCAAAACCAAAAAAACGTTGGACCTCCTTAACGTTCTTGGGTACCGGCCAGTCAAGGATAGCCTGAATCTTACCAGATTCCGTGTTCAGCCCCTGGGGAGAGATGATATAACCTAAGAACTGCATCTTAGAATGATGGAACTCGCATTTCTGCGGCTTAATATACAGATGGTTCTCTTTCAGACGTCTTAAAACAGTTTTGACATGTTCTTCATGTTCCTGTAGAGAGTCAGAAAAGATTAGTATATCGTCCAAATAGATCACTACAAACTGGTCCAACAAATCTCTGAAAATGTCATTAGCAAGGTGTTGAAATGTTGCAGGGGCGTTACAAATTCCGAAGGGCATCACGAGAGATTCAAAGTGTCCATACCGGCATCGGAATGCTGTCTTCCACTCATCCCCTGGACGAATACGCACCAAATTATAAGTCCCACGAAGATCCAGTTTAGAGAACACCTTAGCATGGCGGACTCTTTCCAGTAATTCGGGAATCAGAGGCAAAGGGTAACGGTTTCATACGGTTACCTTATTGAGTTCCCGATAGTCGACACAGGGTCTCAGGGTCCCATCCTTCTTCTTTACAAAAAGATAGGTGCCCCTGCTGGTGAGGAAAAAGGATGTATGAAGCCTTTGGCCAGATTTTCATCAATATACTCCTTTAAGGCTTGAAGCTCAGGTGCCGCCAAAGGGTATACGTTACCAAAAGGAATAGCTGCCCCAGGAAGCAACTCAATGGGACAGTCATAATGCCTGTGTGGAGGAAGCTGATCTGCATTCTTCTTGTCACAGATGTCAGAGAACTCTTTATATGCTGGTAGTAAAGAAAATACCTGAATATGTGGTTCCGTAGCCGTGGACTCAGGGACAGCTTCTGTTAACGCTGAGTTGCTCCTTGTTGGAAAGATAATCTCCTTGGTCTCCCAGTTGATAATTGGGTTCTGAGAACGCAACCAAGGAATGCCTAAAATCACAGGAAAATGAGAAGAAATTAGCAAGAAAGAAAGTTGCTCCTGATGATTAGGCTCCAACAAAATTTCAAGGGGTACGGTCTCCTGATCCACAGGCCCAGAGATTAAAGGTGACCCATCTACTGTTTCCATGGTAATTGGAGAGGCTCTTTGCTGAATTTCAATACCATTTTCCTTGGCAAATGCGATATCCATGAAATTGCCACCTGCACCAGAGTCAATCATAGCTGCACTGGAAATCCACTGTCCTGAACACAGGATCTTAATAGGGAGAGAACAGTGAGAGTTCTTTTCCTTCATCTCCTTGGGGGGTGAAGTCATAGAAAGTGAATGGAATACAGCATTTAAAGGCAGGCTACATTCAGAGATCTCAGATTCATCATCACAGTTGTCATACTCCCCTACTGCTGCTAGCACCTTGTTAGGCCGTCCAGGACACTTAGGACAATTGATCAAGAAGTGGTCAGACTGGCCGCAGTAGAAATATAGACTTTCATGAAGGCGATGCTCCCGGCGCTCATTGATCTCGCGCCTCTGAACGGAATCAATTTGCATGGGCACCTCCTCCACCTCTCGTGATGTTTTACCTGCAGGCTCTTTGGAAGGAAGGGAAAAGTTAGAAATACGGTTATATGCAGCAAACTTCTCCTGCCTATGCTCAGTAAGGCGAATGTCAATGTGCACACAATGCTGTATAAATGTCTCTAGCTCTTGTGGTGACTCAGAGCGAGCTAGTTCATCTTTTACAATACTAGACAGACCCCATTTAAAAACAGGCAATTGTGCATAACTGTCCCAATTGGTATCTACCGCTAATCTCCTGAATTCAGTAGCATACTCAATAACAGAACGTTTTGCCTGGCGTAAAGACAATAAAGCAGATTCAGCGGTTGCACGGTGATTAGGATCATCAAACATTAATGCCATAGCGGCCAAGAAATCATCCAAGTTATTTAACCGTGGGTCACGAGACTCAATCATCGGATTCGCCCAGGCTAGCGCTCTTGCGGTCAGCAGCATTATTACACACAATACTTTGGATCTATCATTAGGAAAACGGTCAGCATGCACATCAAAATATAGCATACATTGATTCACAAAGCCACGAAATTTGTCGCGATCACCATTAAATCTGAATGGGGGCAACTTAGGTGGGCTAGCTGGTGGCGGTTGCTCAGAGGGAAAAGTCGCTTGTGCGGCTATTTGCGTGCTTATGTCCTGAAAAGCCCGTCCATACTGGGACTCTATGCCAGCAAGTTTGTTTTCCTGGGCTGCCATGCGGGTGCTTAAGTCCTGCAAAGTCTGTCCAAACACTTGTTGATTGTGTTCAAAGCTTCCAAACTTCTTTTGCAGACCTTCCACATCTTTCTGCAGTGATCTAATTATGGAAAACACCTGCTCTAGTCTGCTTTCTGCAGTCATTGTTCCAGCAGTCTCCTTTTTTTTTTTAGGCTAGAGTATCCTGTAATAATTATAGGGGATAACTCAGGAGACTCTTTGTGTGGAACAATACAACTACAGGACACAGTTTTATAAGTGGTAAAGTCTATATTATCACACGGTGATTCAAACAGGTGCAGAGAGAAACTCAAGTCCACAACACTTGGTGCAAATATCAAATGCAGCTCAGCAGTCTATAGGAAACTTCAGAGGAAAATGCAATCACGCAGAAAGTCTATGAAGCACAATTATTCTTGAGGATACTTGACACGAATAAGTCCTTGCTTAGTCCACAACACAGATAGATATGCTTATAAGGCAGTTCAAATAATATCTTAGCTCAACCAGGGAGGTCTGGGTATAGTCTCAGGTTCTTGCAGAGCAGAAACAGCTTACATGTCCAGCAAATGCAGATGGAAGCAAACACGAGCAGCAGATGAAGGAGGATTACTGGAACTGGTGTATGCAGCAGGAACTCAGAGCAGAGTAGCAGGATAACCCCACAGGTTCACAGGAGCAGGTATATAGCCAGGGAGTCAACAGAGGTCAGGAGCTGGATGCAAGGCAGAATACTCTAGCACAGACTGAAGGCTGGGGTGGAGTTTTATAGCAGGAAGACACAGTGCACATGAGACCAAAGACGCCATCTTGGAAAAGGGCAGTAATGCACAAAAGGTAATAAAAAATGTTCAGATGACAGCCACGTAGTTCAGTCACGTTTAGTGAACAAGTTCTGTCAGTCACATTGTGATGTAGTTCAGTCACGTTTACTGGACAAGTTCTGTCAGTCACAGTGCCACGTAGTTCAGTCACGTTTACTGAACATGTTCTGTCAGTCACAGTGCCACGTAGTTCAGTCACGTTTAGTGAACAAGTTCTGTCAGTCACAGTGTTATGTAGTTTAGTCACGTTTACTGGACAAGTACTGTCAGTCACAGTGCCACGTAGTTCAGTCACGTTTACAAAACAAGTTCTGTCAGTCACAGTGCCACATAGTTCAGTCACGTTTACTGAACAAGTTCTGTCAGTCACAGTGCCACGTAGTTCAGTCACGTTTACTGATCAAGTTCTGTTAGTCACAGTGCCAGTAAACTGTCAGTTCAGTTGTATTAAGTTCTATGAGCAATAAAATTTAATGATAATGTATCTATTTTAACTGGAAAATCCTGTGTATTCATTGCATTATTCTAAAATCTTCATAAATAAACTACATACTTCTTCTAGAATACCCGATGCGTTAGAATCGGGCCACCATCTAGTAATAATATGTATCTCATTTTTATATAGAAAAAAACCTTTTTTGTAATTTCTTCAGTTTTTCAATAAAGGTGTTGGATCACTGCTACATACTATACATCTGTCACCTCATGCAAAACATAATATTTCAACTAGATTATTAAAAAATTACTAAAAATATCTCTGTTATGTACTTGTTATGGCGCCTACTGGTATTCTTCTATGCTATTGTTCGCATGGGTGTCAGAGTGATTTGAAGTATTGTACGGGCCAGCTAAGTGAATTGCTTTTCAGGAAGCTGCTTTTCTGTTGCTTAGAGGAGTGCCATGCTATTGCCATCATTTGGTTTCCTGAGAAGCAAAGAAAATGGAGATTAATCTCGACAAACTTGCGAAATAACAGAAATTGCGATACTACTCAAGTGTAAGGGTCCATTCACATGGAGGATATTTTATATGAGAAAATCCATGGTGTACTTTATGTGGACTCTGCATCAGAAATTTGATGCTAACCTTTCGGTTTTTGCCGTGGTTTGGTAGGTTGAACTGACTGGGGTCTGCATGTGGATTAACCCTAATAGCCGCAATAATGGAAGCAGTTTTGGAAGTGGAAATGGAACCACCGCTTGTATTCTCACTCTAAAATTAGAGGGATCTGTGGTGCTGGTGCTGATCATCTTGCCTATCCACTACCACATAACGCTATGAAATGATTTAGAGGGCATTATAAAAAGTGTACAATAGCAGTATCTAGACACAGGAACACTGTTTAATTGTCTGAAACTGAAAAATTGTTATATATTGAATTATCTACCTAAGAATTGTAATGTTTCATGGACAAACCCCTTTAATTAGCCTTTTGTTTCAGTTCTGCAAACTAATAATTGGAATTTCTATTCTTTTTATTTCATTTTATACTACTTGTTATATGTATATTTTCATGTTTATTTTTGTTTTGTTACTTATCTGTAAAAGGAGCACGATCGGCCACAGGACTCCCTTTCTTGTGGTCAAGTTCTTCTGTGTACATACTGTAGATAGAGAAGACTTGTGTTAGGTGTCGAGTTCCCGCCACTGCAAAGGGGGAATCTCGAACCATGTCTGCTGCGGTCTCCTATTCTCCAGCCGCAGTGGAACCTGCTCAGCGGAGACATCGGTCCCAGCGTGTGGCTCAGCCTAATACTATGTGAATGGTTACTGCTGCCTTTCCAGGCTCTGCCTTTGTAGCCAGCACTGGTCAGCGGCAAGCAGGCTTTTCTGGGACTAAGTC
The DNA here is from genome assembly GCF_051348905.1 of Ranitomeya variabilis. Lineage (NCBI taxonomy): Eukaryota > Metazoa > Chordata > Amphibia > Anura > Dendrobatidae > Ranitomeya > Ranitomeya variabilis. Next base: position 202,674,549 of record NC_135232.1, on the reverse strand, counting down.
CTGCTTTTCACGCACTGAGCATGCCCACGGGAGGACCTCTCATTGGAGGGTCACACGCTCAGGTCCTGTAGCAGCTCCTATTGGTCCACCAGGAAGGTCCTGAAGAGCTGCATCTATAAAAGGTTTGCATGGCCGCACGGCCATGCGCTAGTATCAAATGTGTTTGGCTTATGCCAGTGGATACTATACCACTCTGTACATATGTGGTGTGAGGCTGTAGCTTTGGGTCAGGCAGGCAGCTAGCATCAGTGGGGGCAATTAGCCTTGGCTTAGCATCTGGTTCCTTCATGTGTGCGGTAGCACAGAAGAGTTCCAGAGCAAGCACAACCCTAGTTAGGGTAATAGTTTTGTGTACAGCGCGACTCTGGGAGGCAACAGAGATCACTTCCAGTTCACACGGGGTGAAGCTTAACCCACGTGTGAGCTCAGAGGTTATCCGCCGTTACTTTGCAGCAGATATCTCTGCACGGTGGACCCCGGGCTGCGAACGCAGCTTGTAGCTACCTATCTATACTCGGTGCGTTCCGCTAGCCCTAACAACTTAGCTGTCTTTTTTAAACAAATAGTATCACTATTTATCTGTTTTGCTCTTGTAACTATTATATATTCATTGTTATCAATAATGTATATAAAGTTGTCTAATGTCGAGGCTTTATTCTCTTAGAATGTTCATTCTCCGAGCATATCCTGAATAAAACATTTTGGCCATTCCTTAGTGATATCTAACACAAAACAGCTTTTACATCGCTTCTCAACATGTTGGCTGAGATCAGTCGTGGAAGATAGCCTTTCTAATAACTTTTCTTATATATTCTATTTTACAGGTTTATAATGCTACTTTCTAGGATTCCTCCTGTTCTGAAGAACAACCGGAAAGTTCATAATATTTTAGAGAAGCTGGAAAAGCTTGAGGAAAAGCCATTTATCAGAATACGCACAAACTCCTTTCTGAAGGTTCTGCATGGACTTCGTACTTGGGAATTGTGCTCTCCTGACATAAGTGTAGCTATAGAGGTAAATATAAATATTAACCCTTAGTAAAATTTGCGTTCAATGTCCGTTTTATAACCTAAAGTGTCATGTAAATGTTTGGGCACTCCTTATCAAACTTACTGTTATTGTGAACAGTTAAGCAAGTTGAAGATGAAATGATCTCTAAAAGGGCTAAAGTTAAAGATGACACATTTCCTCTGTATTGTAGGCCAAAGAATTGTCATTTTTTACATTTTAAAAATTACAAAAAGGAAAATGAACCAATGCAAAAGCTTGTTCACCCTTGGAGATTTGTGTGCTCAGATAACTTTGACCAAGGTTTCAGACTTTAAATAACCTGTTATGAGTATTGCTTGTTCACTATCATCGTTAGGCTACGTTCACATTAGCGTTGTGCGGCGCAGCGGCGGGCTCAGCCGCGGCGACACATGCGTCATGCGCCCCTATATTTAACATGGGGGGCGCATGGACATGCGTTGTCTTGCGTTTTGTGATGCATGCGTCATTTTGGCGCAACTGTCAGGGAGCAGAGGATGCTGCATGATGCAGTTTTTTCTGCGCCAAAAATCATGCAAAAAATGAACGCATGCATCGCAAAACGCATGCACAACGCAGCGTTGTGTGTTGCGTCGCTGACGCTGCGCCACACAACGCAAATGTGAACGTAGCCTTAGGAAAGCCCAAGTGATGCTAATTACCCAGTTTAATAAAAACCCAGTGTTAGGACTGGTGGAACGCACTAGATAATAATATTAAAGTATAAAGAATATTAAAGAATATGAGGTGCGTTCGCAGTCCGGGGTCCACTGTGCAGAGATGGCTGATGGACGCTTGCTCACACGTGGGTTAGACCTCACCCAGTGTGAATGGAAGTGAACTCTGTTGCTTCACAGGGTTGCCGTAATAACGCTGTGCCCTGATAGCAGTCACAGGGTGCAGCTGAAAGACACTAGTGGGATCCCTATGAATCACCCCCACTAAACTGGTGATTGGACTCGCTCTGACCCTCGGTGGCTTTTGAGTCCGCGCCTGAGGACGCCCTGAGTCAGATGCTGAGTCCAAGGGGGAATTCCCACCCTACTCTGACCGGCTGTCAGGAAAGCGCACTGATTGCGCACAGTGCCGTAAAGACGGGCAATGCAAATAGATACTGAAACGCGTGCTTAGTGTGCAGGTAGCACTGTCGGGCGCTAGGAAGCTTCCACCATTCGCGAGCAGTCATCAACACAAGGAATGGGAATGATTAAGGAGCTTTCATCCGTCGACAGACATTCATCTACACACACACATATTAAGTCTATTCTAGCGCATGGCCGTGCTGCCATGCAAACCTTTTATAGCTGTAGCACTCAAGGACCTTCTTAGTGGTCCAATAGGAGCTGCTATAGGACCTGAGCGTGTGACCCCCGACCTCCAATGGGAGGTCGTCCTGTGGGCATGCTCAGTATGGGAAAAGCAGGACTTAGTCCCTGAAACGCCTGCTCGCTGCTGATCAGTACAGGCTACAAAGTCAGAGCCTGGAAAGGCAGCAGTAACCAAGCACACAGTATCAGCTTGAGCCAGACGCTGGGACTGACGACTCTGCTGAGCAGGCTCCACTGCAGCTGGAGGAGAATGGAAGACCGCAGCGGACATGGTTCGAGATTCCCCCTGTGCAGCGGCGGGAACTCGACTCCTAAGGCTACTTTCACACTAGCGTCGGGCTCGGCCGAGGTTCCCGACGCTAGCGTTGTCTCCGCCGCACAACGGGGGCAGCGGATGCATTTTTCCAGCGCATCCGCTGCCCCATTGTGAGGTGTGGGGAGGTGGGGGCGGAGTTCCGGCCGCGCATGCGCGGTCGGAAAAAGTGGACCGTCGGGAGCAAAAAACGTTACATGTAACGTTTTTTGCTCCCGACGGTCCGCCACAGCACGGCGCAACCGTCGCACGACGGTTGCGACGTGTGTCATTGCGTCGCAAATGCGTCGCTAATGTTAGTCAATGCAGAAAAAATGCATCCTGCAAGCACTTTTGCAGGATGCGTTTTTTCGGCAAAACGACGCATTGCGACGTAATGCAGTTAACGCCAGTGTGAAAGTAGCCTTACACCCAGCCTCCTCTAGCCTTGTGGCGATAACATCAGCCATGGGATCTTCCTAAGCAGCTGCCTAGCACTCTGAAAATTAAAATGGTGGAGGTCCACAAAGCAGGAGAAGGCTATAAGACAGCAAAGCGTTTTTAAGCTTCCCTTTCCTCAGGACACTCACACTTTGATTCTGATAGCACCATTAATGGTCCCGTCGGTGGATACACCCAAATCCTGTTTTGTGGGGGAGTTCAGACACAAGATACTGGCTTTTATCGTAAGTCATTTTACAAGACTCGTTAATGAGTTGATTGTGACTTGTAGGATCACTACTTTCAACAGGTGGCGCTATAGAGTTCAAGTCCTCTTTTTCTCCTAAGAGGCAATTTGCATAATAATTTTCCCAGAGGAGCATTGCACGGTGAATAAGCCTCCTTACCTTGACAAGCCAGAGCTGGTATGTCACTCTCCACAAGGAGAAACCTTACCCCTTAGACCTCAGTCCAGAGCCTCTCACCTTGCCAAGTCAGTTGTCATGCTTTGCACTGACGAGGACCTACAGCCCGAAACACCGTGTCTGCAAATTGAGATACTGATTTGGCTTTTATCCTAAGTCATATTACAAGACTCGTTAAACGGTTGATTGTGACTTTTAGGATCGCTTCTTCCAACAGGTGGCGATATAGAGTTCAAGTCCCCTTTTTCTCTGAAGAGGCAATTTGCATTGTAACCTTGAATTTATCAAATCTGCCAAATGTTTCTCCTTCTACCAAGCTCTGTGGAGTCTTTTTCTTAACCAATTCAACTTTATCTCATACAGACCTGGCTCCCGTAATGGTAAGGCTGATGCTTTTTCTAGGTTGTTCTCCAAATATTCTTCTACAGCAGCACCACCAACAACCATCCTGCCTGAGTCCAACTTCCTGGAGGTGATCCATAACAAAGACTTGCTGGAAGATACACGGGAAGCATATGAGCCAGACCCAATTCTTCTGCATCCACCTGATGGTATATCGCTTACCTTTCATAATAAAGTATGGACTCACAATCATTGCCTCTGTGTTCCAGAAACTGTGAGACCAAAGGTATTAAAATGGATCCATGTCTCCAAGTTAGTAGGACACAGAGGAATTAAAAAAAAATAATTTCTGTTTTGCTTCTTTTGGTTGCCCAATTGCCAAAAAGATGTTAACAATGTGTATCTTGCTGTAGCACCTTGCCATGTATAAAGGGCCCCACACACCACCAATGGGATTATTTTAGCCTCTGAAAATTCATCTTGTCCTCGGGGCTCTATATTTATAGACTTTATTGTTGAACTACCAGTTTCAAAGGGGAAGAGTTCCATCCTAGTAGTGGTGGACAGACTTACCAAAGAAGCACATTTTGTCCCCTGCACTGGTTTGCCTTCTGCTAAAGAGACTCCTGATCTCATAATTCAAAATGTGTTTCATCTTCATAGGGTTCCAGAATAACTCGTCTCAGATCGTGGAACACAATTTACATTGAGATTCTGAAAGAATTTTTGTGCAGCATTGGACATTGGTGTCAGCTTATCTTCTGCATTCCACCCCCAATCTAATGATCAGACTGAACTCACAAACCAACCCTTAGAGAAATATCTCAGATGCTACATTTGTCATCTTCAGGATAGCTGGGTGGATTTGCTTCCAATGGCAGAATTTTCATATAACAATTCTCAAAATTATTTGACCAAACACCATTCTTTGCAAATTTGGGTTGCCATTAAAGCATTCTTCCTAATTTTCACAGAGAAACGCCTATTCCTGCTGTCGCTGAAAGAATACAATCTGTGCAACAGAATCTGGAAACTTTATGCCCAGGAGGAAGCAGCAGATAAATCTCGTAGACCTTCTCCAAGCTTCCAAGTGGGTGTTGAAGTATGGCTTGCCACCAAGAGTTTGAAACTCCATATACCATTTCCAACACTAGGCAAAAAATGTATTGATGCTTTCAAAATCATTGGACAAGTTAGCTTAGTAGCTTTTCATCTTCAACTTCCCAGAACAATGAAGATACGTCCAGTGTTCCATGTCTCCTTACTAAAGCCATTTGTTCCAAATCCTTTCCATGGCATTGTCTACCAACTCTTGGTACTATTGAAGTGGAGGAGCAAGAACATTACATAGTTTAAAAGGTCCTGGACTTTCGAATATTTAGAAACAAGTTGCAGTACTTAATAAATTGGGAAGGGTATGGCCCTGAAGTTAACTCCTGGGAACCTGTTGAAAACATCAATGCTCCTCAACTGCTTAAAGTGTTTCACCAAAAATACCCACAAAAACCAAGTCAAGCATTGTCTGGAGGCTGCTGTTGAAAAGGGGGAAAAAGGTCCGGATTCCTGTTGTTCTTCTACAGTTTGACCACTAGTGGCTACTGTTGTTCACCTTAATAATTGTGCTGCAATCCCACTCCTTATCACTTGAGTCTGCTGTTGTGTACTGCAATTGCCCTTTACTAAGATGGCAGATTCTGAGCCTGAGGAATCCAGCTTGTCTCTTGTTGGGCCTACTTAAAGTCACATGGTTCTCTCACTCGTTGCTTGAGTATTGTGTTTATCTGTTAGTCTAGTTTTATTTTCCAGCTCCTGAACTTTCTATTCCAGATTGTTCTCATTTATCTATGGATTGTTTCCTACAACTCCATTGGTATCTCCAAGAACTTCTGTTACCGCTTGCTGTTAGAGATGGGCAAACCCAAACAGTAAAGTTCGGCATCCGTACCGAACACCAGGCAATCCGTGTTACTGTTCGGGTTCGGCTGCCCCAATACCAGGTGTTTGTCGCGCTGTCATGTGCATGGCAGCACGGCAAACACCACTTCTGATCAGCGGTGAAATAATCCTCGCCGGTCAGAGAGTCACGGTTTCCACCCCAGTGTCAAAAGACAGCATGAGAGCTCAGCTGTGATCAGAGGTATAAAGTTTACCTCCGGTCACTGGTGTCAGCTGCTGCCGCTAATAACATGGTGTCCTGTAATTATTCCAGTAAATTTTATATTCAAAAAGTCTTCTTCCCTTCCGAGCTCTGCCACATGCCCAAACAGTAGTTTTCCCCACATACACTCCCTGACAGAAGTTATGTCGCTTATTCATGTTATGTAAATAAAACCTTGTAACCTGACATTAAATTCATCCATTGGTTGTATAAATTATTCTTTTGAAAGCTGAAACCCTCCAAAATGTAGTTTAGGTTAAGAAAATAAATTGGCATCAATGCAGAACTATTGATCAGTTAATGGACACAGAATGGTCAGATTTTGGCAAGACAAAAGTTTTGTCGCCCACAGAAAGTAATGTGATATTCAAACAAATAATTAACTTAAAATATAAATATATGTTGCATAACATTGGTGAATGAAGCTGTGGTGCTATTAGAGTCATATTTAATATTTTGTGTGACTTCCATGAGCTTGAAGGACTGCTGTTGGGAACTCTATTTTTAGGCTCCCTCTAGTGGTCACAAGCGGTACTGTGTAGTGTTGTCTTTCTGCAGGTTGGCTGCATCAGCTGGTTCGTTATCCTTGGTTGGTTTCCTATTTAACTCACCTGGATACTCAGTTCCTTGCCTGCTATCAATGTATTCAGTGCTCTTCAGATTCCTTGTGATTACCTTGCTCCCAGCCTCTCCAAGACAAGCTAAGTTTTTGACCGTTCATTTTTGATTATCAGCATTCATCATGTTTCTTGTCCGGCTTGCTAAGATGTGATCTCCTTGCTTGCTGGTTGCTCTAGGGGACTGACTTTCTCCCCCCACACCGTTAGTTGGTGCGGGGGTTCTTGAAATCTCAGTGTGAATATTTTGTAAGGGTTTTTTACTGACCGCACAGACCCCTTTACTATTTTCTGCTATCTAGTATTAGTGGGCCTCATTTGCTGAATCTGTTTTCACCCCTGTGTATGTGCCTTCCTCTTACCTCACCGTTATTATTTGTTGGGGGCTTCTATATCTTTGAGAATTATTTCTCTGGAGGCAAGAGAGGTCTTTCTTTCTCTCTAGGGGTAGTTAGTTCCTCAGGCTGGCTCGAGACGTCTAGGATTTTTAGGCACGTTCACCGGCTACTTCTAGTGTGTTTGGATAGGTTCAGATTTGCGGTCAGTCCAGTTTGCCACCTCCCTAGAGCTTGTCCTATGTTTGTTACTTAGCTGGAGTAATTTGTGATCCTCAACCACTAAGGATCATAACAGTATAGCAGGCCAAAAAAGTGTTTAATGCATCGCGGAAGTGGGATAAAAAGAAGACCTGAGTACATTTTTTTTTTCCTCCCGCTTTTCCTTTGCTGCAGTCTGTTTAGCTTCTTTCATCCCCTTGAACTCTGGGTGGTTTTGAGCTCAGCTGCAGACATGAATATTCAGACTCTGACTTCTAGTGTGGATCATCTTACTGCACGGGTGCAAAGTATTCAGGATTTTGTTATTCATAGCCCTATGTCAGAACCAAAGATACCCATTCCTGAGTTGTTTTCTGGAGATAGATCTAGGTTTCAGAATTTTAAGAATAATTGTAAGTTATTTCTGTCTCTGAGACCTCGTTCCTCTGGTGATTCCGCTCAGCAAGTTAAAATTGTTATCTCCTTGTTGCGTGGCGACCCTCAAGATTGGGCCTTCTCTCTGGCGCCAGGAGATCCTGCGTTGCTTAATGTAGATGCATTTTTTCTGGCTCTTGGACTGCTTTATGAGGAGCCTAATCTTGAGAATCAGGCAGAAAAAGCATTGCTGGCTATCTCTCAAGGTCTGGATGAAGCAGAGGTGTATTGTCAAAAATTTCGGAAATGGTCGGTGCTTACTCAATGGAATGAGTGTGCCCTGGCTGCAAATTTCAGAGAAGGTCTTTCTGAGGCCGTTAAGAATGTTATGGTGGGGTTTCCCACCCCTACAAGTCTGAGTGATTCTATGGCTTTAGCCATTCAGGTTGATCGGCGTTTGCGGGAGCGCAAATCTGCTCATCCTTTGGCGGTATTTTCTGAACAGAGACCTGAGTCTATGCAATGTGACCAAACTCTGACCAGAATTGAGCAACAAAGTCATAGACGTCAAAATGGGTTGTGCTTTTACTGTGGTGATTCTGCTCATGTTATCTCAGCATGCTCTAAATGTTTAAAAAAAATCGCTAAACCTGTCACCATTGGTACGATACAGCCTAAATTTATTTTGTCTGTTACTTTGATTTAGTCTTTGTCGTCCTACCCGGTTATGTCTTTCGTGGATTCGGGTGCTGCCCTGAATCTGATGGATTTGTCGTTTGCCAGGCGCTGTGGTTTTGTCCTGGAGCCTTTGGAATTTCCTATTCCTCTGAGGGGAATTGATGCTACGCCATTGGCTGAGAATAAGCCTCAGTATTGGACGCAAATGACCATGTGCATGACTCCCGTACATCAGGAGGTGATTCGCTTTCTCGTTCTGCATAATTTGCATGATGTTGTCGTTTTGGGTCTGCCATGGCTGCAGGCTCATAATCCAGTTTTAGATTGGAAAGCTATGTCTGTGTCAAGTTGGGATTGTCAGGGAATTCATGGCGATACTCCGTTGGTGTCTATTGCTTCTTCCACTCCTTCTGAGGTCCCTGAGTTTTTGTCTGACTACCAGGATGTATTTGATGAGCCCAGGTCCAGTGCCCTACCCCCTCATAGGGATTGTGACTGTGCTATAAATTTAATTCCTGGTAGTAAATTCCCTAAGGGACGACTTTTTAATTTGTCTATACCAGAGCATGCCGCGATGCGGAGTTATATAAAGGAGTCTTTGGAGAAGGGACATATTCGCCCATCCTCTTCCCCTCTTGGTGCAGGATTTTTTTTTGTGGCCAAGAAGGACGGTTCTTTGAGACCTTGTATAGATTATCGTCTTCTGAATAAAATCACAGTCAAATTTCAGTATCCTTTGCCACTATTGTCTGATTTGTTTGCTCAGATTAAGGGGGCCAGTTGGTTCACTAAGATAGATCTCCGTGGTGCGTATAACCTTGTGCGCATTAAGCAGGGAGATGAATGGAAAACAGCATTTAATACGCCCGAAGGCCATTTGGAGTACTTAGTGATGCCTTTTGGACTCTCTAATGCTCCTTCTGTGTTTCAGTCCTTCATGCATGACATCTTCCGAGAATATCTGGATAAATTTATGATTGTTTATCTGGATGACATTTTGGTCTTTTCTGATGATTGGGAGTCCCATGTGAAGCAGGTCAGGATGGTGTTTCAGGTCCTGCGTGCTAATGCTTTATTTGTGAAGGGCTCAAAATGCCTCTTCGGAGTACAGAAGGTCTCCTTTTTGGGTTTTATTTTTTCTCCTTCTACTGTGGAGATGGACCCAGTCAAGGTCCAGGCTATTCATGACTGGACTCAGCCTACGTCTGTTAAGAGTCTTCAGAAGTTCTTGGGTTTTGCTAATTTTTACCGTCGTTTCATCGCTAATTTTTCTAGCGTGGTTAAACCTTTGACGGATTTGACCAAGAAGGGTTCTGATGTGACTAATTGGTCTCCTGCGGCCGTGGAGGCCTTTCGGGAACTGAAGCACCGGTTTTCTTCAGCTCCAGTCTTATGTCAACCAGATGTCTCTCTCCCCTTCCAGGTCGAGGTTGATGCTTCTGAGATTGGAGCAGGGGCTGTTTTGTCGCAGAGAAGCTCTGATGGCTCTGTGATGAAGCCATGTGCTTTCTTTTCAAGAAAGTTTTCGCCTGCCGAGCGGAATTATGATGTTGGTAATCGGGAGTTGTTGGCTATGAAGTGGGCATTTGAGGAGTGGCGACATTGGCTCGAAGGAGCTAAACATCGTGTGGTGGTCTTTACTGATCACAAAAACCTGATTTACCTCGAATCTGCCAAGCGCCTGAATCCTAGACAGGCTCGTTGGTCGCTGTTTTTCTCCCGTTTCAACTTTGTGGTCTCATACCTGCCTGGTTCGAAGAACGTGAAGGCTGATGCACTTTCTAGGAGTTTTGTGCCTGACTCTCCGGGAGTTTCTGAGCCGGCTGGTATTCTCAGAGAGGGAGTGATTTTATCTGCCATTTCCCCAGATTTGCGACGAGTGCTGCAGAAATTTCAGGCGGATAGACCTGACCGTTGTCCACCAGAGAGACGGTTTGTCCCGGATAGATGGACCAGCAGAGTTATTTCCGAGGTTCATTCTTCGGTGTTGGCGGGTCATCCTGGGATTTTTGGTACCAGAGATTTGGTGGCTAGGTCCTTCTGGTGGCCTTCCTTGTCGCGGGATGTGCGTTCCTTTGTGCAGTCTTGTGGGATTTGTGCTCGGGCTAAGCCTTGCTGTTCTCGTGCCAGCGGTTTGATTCTGCCTTTGCCTGTCCCAAAAAGGCCTTGGACGCACATTTCCATGGATTTTTTTTCTGATCTTCCAGTATCTCAGGAAATGTCTGTCATCTGGGTGGTGTGTGATCGTTTTTCCAAGATGGTCCATTTGGTGCCCTTGCCTAAGTTGCCTTCCTCCTCCGATTTGGTTCCTCTATTTTTTCAGAATGTGGTTCGCTTGCACGGCATTCCTGAAAATATTGTGTCTGATAGAGGATCCCAGTTTGTGTCCAGGTTTTGGCGGACTTTTTGTGCTAAGATGGGCATTGATTTATCTTTTTCGTCGGCCTTCCTTCCTCAGACTAATGGCCAAACCGAGCGAACTAATCAGACGTTGGAAACTTATTTGAGATGTTTTGTTTCTGCTGATCAGGATGATTGGGTGACTTTTTTGCCATTGGCCGAGTTTGCCCTTAATAATCGGGCTAGTTCTGCTACTTTGGTTTCGCCTTTTTTCTGCAATTCTGGTTTCCATCCTCGTTTTTCCTCGGGTCAGGTTGAGTCTTCTGACTGTCCTGGGGTGGATTCTGTGGTGGATAGGTTGCAGCAGATTTGGAACCATGTGGTGGACAATTTGAGGTTGTCACAGGAGAAGGCTCAGCGCTTTGCCAACCGCCGCTGCGGTGTGGGTCTCCGACTTCGTGTTGGGGATTGGGTGTGGCTGTCTTCTCGGTATGTTCCTATGAAGGTCTCCTCTCCTAAATTCAAGCCTCGCTTCATCGGTCCTTATAAGATCTTGGAAATCCTTAACCCGGTGTCTTTTCGTTTGGATCTCCCAGCATCGTTTGCCATTCATAATGTGTTCCATAGGTCTTTGTTGCGGAGGTATGTGGTACCTGTGGTTCCTTCTGTTGAGCCTCCTGCTGGTCGAGGGAGAATTGGAGTACGTGGTGGAGAAGATTTTGTATTCTCGTATCTCTAGACGGAGGCTTCAGTATTTGGTGAAGTGGAAGGGCTATGGTCAGGAGGATAATTCCTGGGTTGTCGCCTCTGATGTTCATGCGGCCGATTTGGTTCGTGCCTTCTACGCGGCTCATCCTGATCGCCCTGGGGGTCTTGATGAGGGTTCGGTGACCCCTCCTCAAGGGGGGGTACTGTTGTGAACTCTATTTTTAGGCTCCCTCTAGTGGTCACAAGCGGTACTGTGTAGTGTTGTCTTTCTGCAGGTTGGCTGCATCAGCTGGTTCGTTATCCTTGGTTGGTTTCCTATTTAACTCACCTGGATACTCAGTTCCTTGCCTGCTATCAATGTATTCAGTGCTCTTCAGATTCCTTGTGATTACCTTGCTCCCAGCCTCTCCAAGACAAGCTAAGTTTTTGTCCGTTCATTTTTGATTATCAGCATTCATCATGTTTCTTGTCCAGCTTGTTAAGATGCGATCTCCTTGCTTGCTGGTTGCTCTAGGGGACTGAGTTTCTCCCCCCACACCGTTAGTTGGTGCGGGGGTTCTTGAAATCTCAGTGTGGATATTTTGTAAGGGTTTTTTACTGACCGCACAGACCCCTTTACTATTTTCTGCTATCTAGTATTAGTGGGCCTCATTTGCTGAATCTGTTTTCACCCCTGTGTATGTGCCTTCCTCTTACCTCACCGTTATTATTTGTTGGGGGCTTCTATATCTTTGGGAATTATTTCTCTGGAGGCAAGAGAGGTCTTTCTTTCTCTCTAGGGGTAGTTAGTTCCTCAGGCTGGCTCGAGATGTCTAGGATTTTTAGGCACGTTCACCGGCTACTTCTAGTGTGTTTGGATAGGTTCAGATTTGCGGTCAGTCCAGTTTGCCACCTCCCTAGAGCTTGTCCTATGTTTGTTACTTAGCTGGAGTCATTCGTGATCCTCAACCACTAAGGATCATAACAGACTGCATCCATTCGGTTCAACAATGAGTCACACAATGTATTATTGAAGTCATCAGGATTAGCAAAGAATCCAGTCTTACATGCCTCCCAGAGTTCTTCTAGATTCTTTGGTTTTGTCTTCCAAGCTTCCTCTTTCATCCTACCCCAAACATGCTCAATGATGTTCATATCTGGTGACTGGGCTGACCAGTCCTTGAGCACCATGATCTTTATTGCCTGGAGGAACTTTGTTGTAGAGATGGATGTATGAGATGGAGCACCATCCTGCTGCAGAATTTGATCCCTTTTATGATTTGGAATAAAAGAGGTAGCTAATATTTCTTGATATTTTAGGCTATTGATATTGCCTTCCACCTTGCAAATGTTTCGCACACCCCATTCTAAATGTAACCCCAGAACATGATCTTTCCACCACCAAATGTAACTGTTTTCTGGGTGTATTTTTGATCCATACAGGCTCCAGTAGGTCTCCTGCAGTATTTGCGGTGGCTGTGGTATATTTCTACTGAAGATTCATTAGAGAAATCCACCTTCTGCCACTTTTCCAGCGTCCATCTGTTTAGCAGGCTGTGGGACTTTGCAAATGACACACGGTTTTTTATTTGCCTTTTGTTTAGTGCTGGCTTTTGGGCACTGATTCGACCATGGAGGCCATTTTGAGACAGAATCCTACAAACTGTTCTAGTTGACACAGGGACTTGAGGTGACCAGGCCTGTTGGAGCTCTGCTGCAGTGGAAGAGGGGCTTGCTTTGGATTTTCTAACCAACAAACGTTCTTCCTGAGCAGTTGTCTTGCAGGGTCTGCCAAACCTGGGCTTGTCAAACACATCTCCAGTCTCTTCAAATCTTTTTTTAATTCTTTGTATTTGATGCTGAGACACATTAAAGGTGCCAGCCACCTCTGCAGTGGATCTGGTCTTCAGCCTCTTGATAATCCAGGCTTTGGTCGCAGGGTGGATTTTTGGCATGTTGTCAGAGCTCAAGTTGCAGTTCAAGTGAAGGTCTGGGGTGCTGGGTTTCTTTTTATACACACACATTAATTAACTGATCATTTACTGAGCACAGGTGAGGATGTAAACTAGGATTGGGTGCAATATATGACAAGGCAACAAAACTTTTGTGAAAATAAAAAAATTTGGGTCTAAAGTAAAAATTTTGTGAAAAAAGTTGAATGCTCATTTTTTTCCTTCCACATTCCTTTAATTCCTGTGAAGCACCTGAAGGGTTAATAAACTTCTTGAATATGGGTTTTGAACACCTTAAGCTGTGACATTTTAGAATGGTGTCACTTTTGCCTATTTTCTGTCATATGGGCCACTCAAACTCACTTCAAATGTAATATTGTACCTAAAAAAATGTTTGTTTTTTTTAAATCTTGTTGGAAAAATGAGAAATCACTGGTCAACTTTTAAACCTTATAACTTCCTAACAAAAAAAATTATGTTTCAAAAATTGTGCCTATGGAAAGTAGACATGTGGGAAATGTTTTGTATGAACTATTTTGTGTGACATAACTCTCTGATGCAAAGGACATAAAAATTAAGAGTCAGGAAGATGAAAACAGGCTTCGGGTGAAGGGGTTAATAACAATTGCCTATCTTTAGGACAGGTCATCAATCACTAATAGGTGGAGGTGCGACACCAGGCACCGATGCCGATCAGCTGTACCCGGTGCCAGAGTTGGTCGGTTGTGCTCTCTTCCAGAGCAGAGCATCACAACTCCGTCATTTGCCTGGTGGCCCCAGTACAGTGCTACAGATCCACCACTATTCATTCTAACAGGGCCAAATATGCAGTTCCCAGCCGTGAACTGAACACTGAGCAGTTGACCTGTGCCGTGCAGTTATGTAACTGAGCACCTTCGGTCGGCGGCACTGTGAACAGATGATCGATGAGAGTGCCGCACCAATTTGGTATTGATGACCTATCCTAAGGATAAGGCCATTATTATTAACCCCTTAATGACCGCCAATACGTCTTTTAACTCACCTGATATATAAGAGAATATCATCCCCATACAGGTGACAATCCAGCAGCTGTCGGCTGTACACTATAGCTGACAACTTGCTGCATGAGCCACGATCAGTGTTTGCACTGTCCAAATCTGTTTAACCCCTTAGATGCTGCTGTCAATAGTGACTACATCATATAAATGGTTAACAGAGTGTGGGGGCTTCCTCTTTATCCCAATTGGTGCCCTCTGATCATGATTGTGCTGTCCTGATGTTTGCGATGGCAATTCACGACCAAATAGCTGCCTTAGAGTCTGACGGCAGTTATAACCTTTCAGAAGTTAGCGGCATTTAGGAGGTAAAAATACACATTTTCATTACTATCATGCCACTTTGCATTAATTCCTCAACATCACCTGAAGGGTTAATAAACTACCAAACAGCAGTTTTCAATATGTCAGGGGGTGCTGTTTTTAAAATGGTATCACTTTTGGGGGTTTCCCAATATATGGGACCCCTAAAGTCACTTCAAACATGGATAGGTCCCTAAAAAAATAAATTTTGTAAATTTCCTTGAAAAATTACTGCTACACTTTTAAACCTCCTAAAATGCTAACAAAATAAAATAACATTTTACAAATGGTGCTGATATAAAGCAAGCATGAGGGAAATGTTATTTACTAATGTTTTGCTGTGGTATGACTATCTGGATTAAAGGGATAATCATTAAAAGTCTCAAAATTGCTAATTTTTAAAAAATGTTCTCACATTTCTGATATTTTTTTTATAAATAAACACAAAACATATCAACCTAAATTTACCATTATCATAAAGTATAATGTGTCACGAAAAAAACGTCTCAAAATCACTGGAATTTGTAGAAGTATTGCAGAGTTATTACCAAAATAAACCATAAAGTGACACTGGTCAGATTTTAAAAAATTGGCTCCGTCACTAAGGGGTTAAAGTACTGGACAAACACTTTGAGGATTTAATTGCTTCTGATAGAAAAGCGCTTCAAAAATGTATTCTGCCTTCAGTTAGTATTGTTTTCGCATTTCAGATTCTGATACATCCATAAACCGTCCCCCCCCCCCAAAAAAAAAAAACCTCTCATTGGCAGCAAATGATTGACTAGTACTCTTTATAGGACCTCAGTTGGTCTTAGCACAGGATCCTACTGTGGTGAAATGATCCTTTCAGCTCTCACAGCCTTTTGTTTATTTACAGTGTAATTATAACCTGCTGATTGCTTTTTGGCACCGCGAGCAGCCATAAAACCCTGATTAACGTTTCACATTTAAATTCAGATCCTCCTTATTTAAACAATATTCCAAAGTCTATTAAAATATATTTCCTCCTGTTGACATGTCACAAACTAAAACAACAGATAAACACCTCAATTAATAAATATGAATAAATTTAAAGCCACTTGTTTTGCTCTATATTCTGTCATTCCAATCTGTATATTAACCATTTAGCGTACCTATTCCTGTCTGGAGCATACTGCATTATTGCCTTAATACACTGACATTTATAAATAAGATCGAAAGGATCAGTTAAATGTTCTGTCAGATCTCTGAGTAAATATAATATATGCCAGTGTTGGCCATCTTCTAAAGCTTGGCCAGATATCCAGCCATCATTAATGACAGTATTTTGCCGTTCTCAATATCATCAAGGAGGGCAGCATGGTGGCTCAGTGGTTAGCACTACAGCCTAGCAGCGCAGGGTTCAAATCCCACCAAGAACAACATCTGCAAGGAGTTTGTATGTTCTCCCCGGGTTTGCGTGGGTTTCCTCTGGGTTCTCCGGTTTCCTCCCTCACTCCAAAGACATACTGATAGGGAATCTAGATCATGAGCCCCATCGGGGACAGTGCAGACATCCCAGTCCAAAAGTCTTCATAACACATATGCTTTTTAGAACCTTAACTTTGTTTGCCTTTTGTAAATGTCTACACAGTTAATATGTAAACAAAGTATTTTTTTTCATGCTGCACTATTTGTCTAGAGTGCGCTACCCCAGTCAGGTTAATTCCCAGTGATTCACAGTTTTAAGTGAGCCCTAAATGTTTTAGGTGGGCCTATAACAACACCTATCTAATCTAACTTTTCTAACATTTCCGCTGAGAACCTGGTCCATTCTGTTTCCTACACATTCCATTCATTTAGTAGCATTTTTCGATCTGTTACATACACTGACTGGTTCCCAAAGGCTTACATGTATAACCTTGTTTATTGTAAAGATGGTTGAACCATAGCGCGTTGAACAAGCACATTTTATCATTTATGCCCCTACCCCATCCTGTTTCCTCATAGATTAAAATGTAATAAAAAAAATATTATTATACACATCTGAGATCTGAGTTTCTCCCAGGGGGTCAGAATTTTATAAATGCCCTAAATAAATGACTTAAAAAAAAAAATCACAATTATTGGTATTCTGTAGGACCAGGTAGGTAGAGAGAGTAGCAGCTACTTTCTGCAGTGCTAAGGTCGGGAGCATAGATGCAGTGTCTGAGCAGCTGATGCATGTGCCGTCTGATGCACCTGTACATACTTGTTTATTGTACACATTCACACCTAACATTAGTATTAGGAGGAGTCAAATGTGCATGCTCTGTGTGGCTGATCATTGTTGGTTGAATGATTGTCTATATGGCAACTTTAACGATGAGCCTCGCGGGCTATGGGATTTAGTGCATATTTTTAAACCCCGGGAACCAAAATGGCTTTTTTCCCTATTGGTATCCTGTAGTAAAATGATGTATTAAATGGAATACTGCTTTAAAATATGATGAAGCATTTAGTTGCCAAAACTTTCATAGTAGTTATTTTTCTACAATGAAGATACAAATATGATATTGCTATATATCCACTCTTTGGTTCCTTTTTTACTTGTTAGATTAATATTCCAGTACATAGCATACTTTACGTACGGTATACAGACACAATATTCTCTAATTTTCTGAAGACATGACTTCGAATTAATACTATTTTATTCTACAAAATCACCTTTCAACACTATACATTTAATATATCGATCAAAAAAAAGGTCTAATCTGGTAGAGAAAAAAATGTTATCCTGTACTGCAAACCACAACTTAATTATTTTTTTGTTCTCGGAAAGAGGTAATAATCAAAGGGGCAAAATCAGGAGAATATGACAGATGATTGACAATTTCAGATCCCATTTCATTGAGTTTCGCAGGGTTGTACAAGACTTGTGGACCAGAGCATTATCCTGCAAAAAAGTGAGATGCCTTTGAGAAGATTTTGCTGAAGTTCCAATCTTCCAATGACATGGATAACTTTTCTTAATCACAATTTCAAACTGACATAACCTGTTCTGCTAAAACTTAGCATGTTCACTTTTCAGAGTTAATACTTGTTTCCATAGCAACAGAGTTTCATTTTGTCTGATAAAAATAATCAAAATCAACTATGTATTAATACCTCCTCATATATAGAATGATGTTGTCTAATATCATGGATAGACCATATGTCAACAAAATACATTTCCAGTTGAAAATCTGGAAAATCTAGAAGAAGGTGGCTCTGAGCCAGAAATCGAAAATATATGACATCTCTGCAAAATCTATATATATATACTGTAATTGTTTAAGGGGTACTTCCGTCTTTCTGTCTGTCCTTCTGTCTGTCTGTCGGCAACTTCCGTCACGGTTATTCATTCGCTGATTGGTCTCGCCAGTTGCCTGTCATGGCTGCCGCGACCAATCAGCGACGGGCACAGTCCGATTTGTCCCTCCCTACTCCCCTGCAGTCACTGCCCGGCGCCCGCTCCATACTCCCCGCAGTCACGGCTCACACAGGGTTAATGCCAGCAGTAATGGACCGCGTTATGCCGCGGGTAACTCACTCCATTACCGCCACTATTAACCCTGTGTGACCAAGTTTTTACTATTGAGGCTGCCTATGCAGCTTCAATAGTAAAAACATGTAATGTGAAAAATAATTTAAAAAAAATAAATCATTATATACTCACCTTCCGCCGCCTTTCCGACGCTCCGTTGACCGGTTCATGCAAGCGGCAGGTTCCGGTGCTAAGTTTGGTGTGCGACAAGGACCTGCCATGACGTCACGGTCATGTGACCGCAACTTCATCACAGGCCCTGCGCGAAGAAGCTACGGTACCATGGGACAGGCAGGGACAGCATCAGCGCCTGGAGCAGGTGAGTATTTCATATTCACCTGTCCGCGTTCCATCCGCCGGGCGCCGCTTCGTCTTCCCGTCCTCTTGCACTGACTGTGCAGGTCAGAGGGCGCGATGACGTATTAGTGTGTGCGCCGCCCTCTGCCTGAACAGTCAGTGCGGAGAGACGAGACGCTGAGGAGCAGCGACGAGAGGTGAGTATGTGATTTTTTTTTATTGCAGCAGCAGCATTACATGTGGCACAATGCTGTATGGGACGTCTATGGGGCCATAAACAACTGCATGGAGCATTATATGGGGCATCTATGGGGCCATAACGGCATGGACCATTATATGGGGCATATATGGGGCCATAACTGCATGGAGCATTATATGGGGCATCTATGGGGCCATAAACAACTGCATGGAGCATTATATGTAGCATCTATGGGGCCATAACGGCATGGACCATTATATGGGGCATATATGGGGCCATAACTGCATGGAGCATTATATGGGGCATCTATGGGGCCATAAACAACTGCATGGAGCATTATATGTAGCATCTATGGGGCCATAACTGCATGGAGCATTATATGGGGCATCTATGGGGCCATAACTGCATTGAGCATTATACTACGTAACTGGCCAAAATACTACGTGACTGGGCAATATACTACGTGGACATGCATATTCTAGAATACCCGATGCGATAAAATCGGGCCACCATCTAGTGTATTATAGTTGCCTTTTTTTTTAGCCATCCAGATAAATGCAGTCTCACAATTCTTTTGACAAGGTGCAAAATTAGGGTTAGAGGGTTGCTTAGGCCTATATACAATTATACAAATATATGATCATTTCAGATGCACTTTATACTCACATGCAGCTATGGAAAGGCATTAACATTTATGAAGACTACATGCTAATATGGTAACAGTACTGCATACAATAAAAAAGCAAACTAAAAAGACAAACACACCAAAAAATTACCAGAAAATCAAAACAGCTTTCCAATGCAAAACAATACTGAGACAATACAGTCTTTAGCCATGTTGCACTTAACAATTACACTTAGGTCCAGAAATATTTGGACAATGACAGAATCTTCGTGATTTGGGCTCTGCATGCAACTAATTTTTCTTTAACCCCTTCACAACATGCGCCATATATGTACGGTGCATGTAGCGTCTCCGCCTTTGATGTAAGCTTCAGCGATGAGCCCGCATATTTTCCAGCACACGACATTTGCCCTTAACAGCTGCTTGCGGAATCGCAATCAACCCGTGGCTGTTAACATGTTAAATGCCGCAATCAATATCTGACAGCGGTATTTAACATGCATGTGTCGGAAATGCGTCACAAACCCCGCCCATCAGCACCCTTGTCACATGATTGCGGGTCGCCGATGGGTTGGCATGACAATTCGGGGTCTGCAGTAGACCTCTGTGGTTGTCACAGCTGATGTGCTATGAGTTCCAGCCATTGGCCAGCGTTCATAGCAGATGAGCATTTCAGCTACACAGTGTTAGGTGTCGAGTTTCCGCCGCTGCACAGGGGGAATCTTGAACCATGTCTGCTGTGGTCTCCCATTCTTCTCCAGCTGCAGTGGAACCTGCTCAGCGGAGACGTCAGTCCCAGCGTCTGGCTCAGCCTGATACTGTGCGAATGGTTACTGCTGCCTTTCCAGGCTCTGCCTTTGTAGCCACACTGGTCAGCGGCAAGCAGGTTTTTCTATGACGAAGTGCTACTTTTCACGCACTGAGCATGCCCACAGGAGGACCTCTCATTGGAGGTCGGGGGTCACACACCCAGGTCCTGTAACCATTCCTATTGGTCCACCTGCAAGGTCCTGAAGAGCTGCAACTATAAAAGGTTTGCGTGGCCGCACAGCCAAGCGCTAGTATCAAATGTGTTTGGATTATGCCAGTGGATACTATACCACTCTATTCATATGTGGTGTGAGGCTGTAGATTTGGGACTGTACACTCAGGCAGGCAGCTAGCGTCAGAGGGGGCAATTAGCCTTCGACTAGCATCTGGTTCCTTCATGTGTGCGGTTAGCACAGATTAATTCCAGAGCAAGCACAACCCTAGTTAGGGTAATAATTTTGTGTACAGCGCGACTCTGTGAGGCAACAGAGATCGCTTCCAGTTCACACGGGGTGAAGCTTAACCCACGTGTGAGCTCAGAGTTTATCCGCCGTTACTTAGCAGCAGATATCTCTGCACGGTGGACCCCGGGCTGTGAACGCACCTTGTAGCTACCTCTCTATACTTGGTGCGTTCCGCTAGCCCTAACAGTATACTAGCGCCAGGGTCTGGCTAAGTAATTGCGGATGAACAGCAATTGCAGGGGTACATCCAGCAGCTGGAGGGGAGGTTGGCAGCTCTCGAGCATGCAGCCTCAGCTGTGGATGTTACCGCAATAGCTGTTCAGGCTGCTAGCGTGGCTGCAGCAACTTTAACCACTGCCACCCCTGATCCGACCTTATCCCACCTCCCGCCGCCAGAGAAATAATCTGGTGGCAGTAAATCATGTAGGCGTTTCGTGAGCCAGTGCGGTATACACCTCGAGCTCCTGGCTGCACGTTTTCCCACAGAGCGGGCAAAGGTGGGATTCATGATTTCTCTTCTGTTGAACAGGGCGTTGGAGTGGGCTACGCCGCTGTGGGAGCGCGACGATCATGTGGTGCAGAGTGCTCCTCGGTTTTTGAGCACTCTGAAACAGGTCTTTTTAAGACCTCGAGTCACCCATGATACGGCGCTCCAACTGCTGGCATTGACTCAGGGTTCGTCCATGGTCAGCCATTTTGCTGTCCACTTCCGGACTTTAGCATCCGAGCCGGAGTGGGCCGGATAAAGCCCTCATCCCGGTATTTTGGAAGGGGCCATGTGAAGGACGCTTTGGCCACAAGGGAGATTCCCACCACACTGGAGGAGCTCATAGCAGTATCAACTCACATCGACCTTCATTTTAACGAGCGAAGGTTGGAGCGAGCCCAGTGTAGGCAGAGGTTTCGGCTGGCTCCCACCTTCGCCGAACCTCTGGAATCTCCGGTCCAGGAGTCCGATTCACATGCGGCCATGGAGGTGTCTAAGTCCCGGACCGCTCATATACTTAAGGGCTGTCATGTTTGCTGGCAGTCAGGACATCTTGCCTCCAGGTGTTCTCAGCGGTAGGGAAAATGTCAGCATCTAGTGGTATAGCAAAGAAACTCCGGCACACAAAAAAAGAAAATTCACTTCATTGTTGTTTTTTTGTCTTTATTCCAATGAAAAAAATAAGTGCGTTGGTGGGATTCCATACAAATCAAACTTTCTGATAGACAGGTTACATATATTCCTCCTCAACGTTTCGGCCTATTTGGCCTTTTTCAAGAAACTTCTGTCTTTCTGTTCAGGGCCTCCAACAATTGTGTGCCGGAGTTTCTTTGCTGTATTATATATTGGACTATTTCTCTCCTTGGCACCACTAGTTGATCAGTGAGCACCCTCTTTAACGTAATTTTTAGCGTCTAGTGGTAGTCGGAGGAGGTACACTAGACACGGTGACGTTTTCCTCCAAATTGTCCTTCAAGGGGACAATTACCATAAGCCTATCCACTCTTATGGTAGAGCTTTGTGTGGACTCCGGGGCAGAGGGCAATTTTATGTCATCTGCTTTTGCCCAAAGACACGCAATACCCCTGGTGATGCTCGCCAAACCTGTGACCATTCGAGTGGTAAATGGGTCGACACTACCCTCACAGATTACACACCAAACCATTACTTTCACCCTTTTCATGTCTCCATCTCATCAGGAGATTATTTCCCTACTAGTCATTCCCGAGGGTATTGATGAGGTCCTTTTGGGGATACCATGGCTATGTTACCACTCTCCTCATATAGAGTGGTCCTCAGGGAGAATTCTGGGATGGATTAAATCCTGTGAGGGTAGATGTCAGAGGGACTGCGTTCAGGTTGCTACAACTGAGGTACCCGCAGATCTTTCCTCTCTCCCCGAGCACTATTGGCCCTATGCGGACGTGTTCTCCAAAAGGGCTGCAGAGAACCTTTCACCTCACCGCCCCTATGACTGTCCTATTGACATCTTGCCTGGTGCAGAGCCTTACTGGGGTCGAGTCTATCTGTTATCTCTTCCGGAGATGGAGGCAATGTCCCAGTACATCTGAAAGAATGTGGCAAGAGGATTCATTGGGAAGTCACTATCACCTGCAGGGGCTGGTTTCTTCTTCGTGCAGAAGAAGAGTGGAGAACTATGTGCATGCATAAACTACAGGGGTCTTAACGCCATCACCATTAAGAATAAGTACCCACTACCCCTGATATCTGAGCTCTTTGATAGGCTACGGGGAGCAAGGGTATTTACTAAATTAGATCTGCGGGGTGCTTACAACCTGATTCGCATCCATGAGGGAGACGAATGGAAGATGGCTTTTAACACCAGGGATGGGCACTATGAATATCTGGTGATGCCCTTCGGGCTCTGTAATGCCCCAGCCGTTTTCCAAGACTTTGTGAACGACATCTTCCGGGATATGCTCACCACCTCGGTCGTAGTCTATCTGGATTATATTCTCATCTACTCTCCAGATATTGACTCCCACCGGAGGGATGTTTGCAAAGTCTTCGACCTCTTACGGGCAAACTCCCTCTATGCCAAGTTGGAGAAGTGTGTGTTTGAGCAGGAGTCCTTGCCTTTCCTGGGCTATATCATCTCTGCCCAGGGATTGGCTATGGATCCTGCCAAGCTACAGGCTGTGATGGACTGGCAGGAACCCCATTCTCTTAAAGCGGTGCAGCGCTTTATGGGGTTCATTAATTACTATCCCCAGTTCATTCCCCACTTCTCAACTTTGGTAGCTCCCTTGGTTGCCCTCACCAAGAAGGGAGCAAATCCCAAATTGTGGTCGGAGGAGGTCTCGAGGTCTCCAAGGCCTTTCTTGCTATTAAGTCACACTTCGCTAGCGCTCCCATCCTACATCGCCCCGATGTAGATAAGCTGTTTATAATAGAGGTGGATGCTTCATCCGTTGGTGCTGGAGCGGTCCTCTTCCTAAAGGATGCTCAAGGTCGGAAGCATCCTTGCTTCATCTTCTCCAAGACCTTCTCACCAGCAGAGAGGAATTATTCTATCGGGGACAGGGAGTTGCTAGCCATGAAGTTGGCTTTCTTGGAGTGGAGACACCTGCTGGAGGGGGCTAGCTTTCCCTTCCAAGTTTTTACAGACCACAAAAATTTGGTGTACTTACAGGCAGCCCAGCGGCTAAATTCTCGCCAGGCCAGATGGTCCCTGTTCTTCTCCTGGTTCCATTTCACCCTCCTTTTTCTCTCCGGGGAGAACGACGCTCTCTCCCGCTCCGTAGTGTCATCAGAGCAGGAGGAGGAGCCTCAGCTTATTGTCCCTTCTGAGAGCCTGAGAACCGTGGCTCCGGTTTCGCTAGAGTCTGTGCCCCCGGGCAAGACTTTTGTACCATCAAATTTGCGACCGGAGGTTCTCTCTTGGGCTCATTCTTCCAGGGTGGGTGGACATTTTGGGATCAAGAGGACATTTGAGCTTCTGGCAAGGACATACTGTGGCCGCATATGGCTCGTGACGTCGGGGATTATATTCGGGCGTGTGTCTCCTTTGCCAAGAATCGATCTCCTCGGCAACGGCCTGCTGGGCTACTTTACCCCCTGCTGGTGGCAGACAGGCCCTGGGAGATAGTCGGGATGGACTTCGTGATGGGCTTACCTAAGTCTCGTAGCTGCACCATTATCTGGGTAGTCACTGATCATTTTTCTACAATGGTGCACTTGGTGTCGCTTCCACGGTTACCTTCTGCACGGGCCTTGGCGGCGTTGTTCATAAAACATATTTACCATATACATGGCATGCCTGACAAAATTGTCAGTGACTGGGGTCCCCAGTTCGCGTCTCGGTTTTGGAGAGAGCTCTGTCGTTTACTCTGCATTGAGCTGAATCTCTCTTCTGCATACCATCCCAAGACGAATGGGTTGGTAGAGAGGGCCAACCAGACTCTGGTGACATACCTGCGACATTTTGTCTCTGCTAGGCTGGATGACTGGGCATCTTTTGCTACCTTGGGCGGAATTTTCTTTGAACAATGCCGTAGTTGACTCCACTGGGCAGACTCCATTTCTCCTTAATTACGGCCAGCATCCGTGTGTCCCTGTGCCCATGCCCGTGTCATCCACTGATTCCAGGGTGGCAGACTGGGCAGTAGAGGCACATGACATTTGAGACTGCAAACAGGATCCCATTCAGGCTTCCAAGGAGAGAATGAGGGTTTCTGCCAATGCACACCGGCGCCCCACTCCGACCTTCACTCCTGGTGACTTAGTGTGGCTCTCCGCCCATAACATCAGGCTGCGAGTTGAGTCTACTAAGTTTGCGCCTTGTTACATTGGTCCTTTCAAGGTTCTGGAACAGGTTAATCCTGTGGTCTACCGTTTGGCTATTCCTTCGCGCCTTAGTATCACCGATACCTTTCATGTTTCCCTCTTAAAGCCCGTCTATATGTCCCAGTTTTCCAAGTCATCTGCCGGGACATCGGGTTCATTCACGGATGAGTACGAGGTGAACTCTTTCTTGGGGTGCAAGGTGGTACGTGGCAATAAGTACTATCTGGTGGACTGGAAGGGTCATGGCCCAGAGGACAGAGCCTGGTAAAATGTGGAGCACATTCAGGCTGCTCATTGCAGCCTTTGAGCGTAGCGAGGCTCAAGGAGGAGGTGGCCCTAGGGGGGGTTATGTTAGGTGTCGAGTTCCCGCCGCTGCAAAAGGGGAATCTCGAACCATGTCTGCTGCGGTCTCCCATTTTCCTCCAGCCGCAGTGGCACCTGCTCAGCGGAGACATCGGTCCCAGCGTCTGGCTCAGCTCGATACTATGCGAATAGTTACTGCTGCCTTTCCAGGCTCTGCCTTTGTAGCCAGCACTGGTCAGCGGCAAGCAGGCTTTTCTGGGACTAAGTCCTGCTTTTCACGCACTGAGCATGCCCACGGGAGGAACTCTCATTGGAGGTCGGAGGGGTCACACGATCAGGTCCTGTAGCAGCTCCTATTGGTCCACCAGGAAGGTCCTGAAGAGCTGCAACTATAAAAGGTTTGCATGGCCGCACGGCCATGCGCTAGTATCAAATGTGTTTGGCTTATGCCAGTGGATACTTTACTGCTCTGTACATATGTGGTGTGAGGCTGTAGCTTTGGGACTGTACACTCAGGCAGGCAGCTAGCATCAGTGGGGGCAATTAGCCTTGGCTTAGCATCTGGTTCCTTCATGTGTGCGGTAGCACAGAAGAGTTCCAGAGCAAGCACAACCCTAGTTAGGGTAATAGTTTTGTGTACAGCGTGACTCTGTGAGGCAACAAAGATCGCTTCCAGTTCACACGGGGTGAAGCTTAACCCACGTGTGAGCTCAGAGTTTATCCTCTGTTACATTGCAGCAGATATCTCTGCACGGTGGACCCCGGGCTGTGAACCCACCTTGTAGCTACCTATCTATACTCTGTGCGTTCCGCTAGCCCTAACAGAGGTTCCTATGGAGACTATTGAAGCCAGTAAAAAATGGAAAAAAATGTTTTGAAAAAATATAAAAGTTCAAATCATCCCCCTTTAACCTCATTCAAAATAAAACAAAAATCAAAAACACACATATTTGGTATTGCCATGTTCAGAAATGCCCGATCTATCGAAATATAAAAAGAATCAGATCGGTAGACGACATAACGAGAAAAATTAATAATGCCAGAATTACAATTTTTTTTGGGTTGCCACAACATTGCAATAACAGGATATCGAAACACTGTATCTATCCGAAAATCGTATCAATAAAAACGTCAGTTCAGCACCCAAAAAGTAAGCCCTCACCCAGCCCCAGATCTCGGAAAATAATGCTTTTTTTTTTTACAAATGATGGAATTTTTTTTTACCACTAAAATAAAAAAGAACCTAGACATGTTGGCTATCTGTGAACTTGTAATGACCTGGAGAATCATATTGGTAGGTCAGTTTTAGCATTTGGTGAACATGGTAAAAAAAAAAAAACAACAATTGTGGAATTGCACTTTTTTTCTAATTTCACTGCACTTGGAATTTTTTCCAGCTTTCCAGTGCATTATTTGGTAATATAAGTGGTGTTATTCAAAAGTACAACTCATCCTGCAATATACAAGCCCTCACATGTTGATGGAAAAATAAAAATGTTATTGCTCTGGGAAGAAAGTGAGCGAAAAAAACAGAACTCACAAATAGAAAATGGCCCTGGCGTGAAGGGGTTAAAATAAAATAATTGAAGTGTAGACTTTCAGGTTTAAAGGGAACCTGTCACCCCCAAAATCAAAGTTGAACTAAGCCCAACAGCATCAGGGGCTTATGTGCAGCATTATGTAATGCTGTAGATAAGCCCCCGATGTATCCTGAAAGATGAGAAAAAGAGGTTAGAATTTACTCACCCAGGGGCAGTCCCGGTATGATGGGCGTCGCGGTCCGGGGCCTCCCATCTTCTTACGATGACGTCCTCTTCTTGTATTCACGCTGCGGCTCCGGCACAGGCATACTTTGCAAAGTACTGCAGTGTGCAGGTGCCGGGAAAGGTCAGAGAGGCCCGGCGCCTGTGCACTGCAGTACTTTGCTCAACAGGGCAGAAAAAGTACGCCTGCGCTGGAGCCACAGCGTGAAGACAAGAAGAGGACGTCATCGTAAGAAGATGGGTGGCCCCGGACCGCACCGCAACGCCCATCGGACCGGACCGCAGCGGGAATGCCCCTGGGTGAGTATAATCTAACCTGTTTTTCTCATCTTTCAGGATATCAGGATACATCGGGGGCTTATCTACAGCATTACATAATGCTATAGATAAGCCCCTGATGCTGGTGGGCTTAGCTCACCTTCAATTTTGAGGGTGACAGGTTCCCTTTAATTAAAGGGGTGGGACAAAAGTATCCTGTGAAATGTTTAGGAATTGCAACCATTTTTCTATGTGAATACTTTTATGTCCAAAAATATAATTTTTATTGTACATCAACCATTTTTATACAAAGCCTCCTCGTTTTAGAAATTGACAAATTAACTTTACAATAAATAAAATGCTCATTTTTAATACTTTGTAGAGAATAATTTGTAAACAATGACTGCCTGAAGTCTGGAAGCCATGGACATCCCCAAAAGCTAGGTTTCCTCCTTTGTGAGGCTTTGCCAGACCTACACTGCACCTGATTTCAGTTGTTGCTTGTTTGTGGGTGTTTCTGCCATAAGTTTTCTCTTAAGCATTTCAAATACATGCTCTATTGGTTTGAGATATGGCGATTGACTCGGCAATCACAGAATATTTTATTTTGGGTAATTGTCCATCTGTACTGTGAAGCACCGGTCACTCAACCTTGCTGTATTTGGATAAATCTGAGCAGAAAGTATAGCCCTGTACATTTCAGAATTAATCTGGCTACTTCTATCTTAAAGGGAACCTGTCACCACGTTTTTGGAAGATGGGATAAAAATAGCGTTAAATAGGGGCAGAGGTGGGCGTTACAGTAGTGTGTTTGTTATGCGTTTATTACCCACCTAAGTTGCCGAAATCCCTTTGCAAAGTCTCTGTTTTTGCCTGTCAATCAGGCTGGTCTGGTCAAAAGGGCGTGTTGTCTTCCCCCAGATTTTGTGTAGTTTTCCATTGGTGGCGTAGTGGTGTGCGCATGCCCAAGGTCCCGAATCCTCTGCCAGGGGATTTAAAAGAGCGCGCTGTTCGTTATTTCATTGGTGATCGGTGGGCGCGGCCATCTTCCTTTGGCCGCGCGTGCGCAGAAGCGGCGCTCTGCTGGCCGCGGCTTCAGGAAAATGGCCGCGGGATGCCGCGCGTGCGCAGATGGATATCGCGGCGGCCATTTTCCTGAAGCCGCGGCCAGCAGAGCGCCGCTTCTGCGCACGCGCGGCCAAAGGAAGATGGCCGCGCCCACCGATCACCAATGAAATAACGAACAGCGCGCTCTTTTAAATCCCCTGGCAGAGGATTCGGGACCTTGGGCATGCGCACACCACTACGCCACCAACGGAAAACTACGCAAAATCTGGGGGAAGACAACACGCCCTTTTGACCAGACCAGCCTGATTGACAGGCGAAAACGGAGACTTTGCAAAGGTATTTCGGCAACTTAGGTGGGTAATAAACGCATAACAAACACACTAATGTAACGCCCACCTCTGCCCCTATTTAACGCTATTTTTATCCCATCTTCCAAAAACGTGGTGACAGGTTCCCTTTAACTCACATTACCTATAAACACTAGTGGCTCCCTGCCATTGGAAGCCATGCATGCCCATGCCTCCACCATGTTTTACAGAGGATGTTGTGTACTTTGGATCATGAGTCGTTCCAAGCCTTCTCCATACATTCCTTTTCCCATCATTCTGGCACAGGTTGATTTCTGTTTCATCTGTCCAAAGAATGCTTTTCCAGAACTGAGCTGGCTTCTTTTTTTACGAAGTCTAATGTGGACTTTCTATATTTTAGGCCAAGTAATGGGTTGCACCTTGTGGTGAACTCTGTGTCTTCTTTTTATGGTAAAGTTAGATACTGAAACACATAGTTCCTGGAGAATGTTCTTCACTTGCGTGGATGTTGTGATGTTTTTTTTAACCATGGGAAAGATTGTTCGATCATCCACCACTCTTGTCACTACTCTGTTATCGGATGTCCAGGGACTCCTTCCTTGTCCTAACGCTAGGTGATGCTCTAGCTCGCCCTGTTCCCCGGGTTACTTCTGAAGGTGAAGATACCGAGGCCACTTACCTTGCCTTAGCTCCTGAATCTGCCCTCAGTCTGTACCCTTCCCCCAACCAGGGGAGAGGGGAGTAATAGTGCACCATAGTACACCAACCGGACTAACAAGGTAGTACAAACAGGGGTAATGGAAAATACCAAACATACAAATATACAATACACTCACATATAACAGAGGTGAACACCAAGGAGTGAAGGATGGGGTTAAACCAAAGTAGTAGAAGAAAGGGAATTATCACACTCGCAAAAACAAGCAATTGTCACAGATAAATCCACCAACCGCCTACTCAAATAACCACTAACAACCTCCAAGCCATGCAGCATTGGCTAGCTTTGAGGATGTGTGTTGCTCTTAAAAAAAATCCCTATATTTCCTAGGTTCTAGTTTATCCTGTTTTATGGGGCCATGTCACATGTAGTCCAGGCTATATACCTGACTTGTTATGTTGTTGAAGACTGTTTTTAGGAGATGGTTGGGGTATAAATTTAATTAGAGGTGAGTATCTATATATATAAGAGGCATCGTGATTACTCGCTAATCCCACCCCATGCACAGTAGCTCCCCCCCCACCACATCACAAATAATCCCGCCCCTTCAACACATCACCACACATAATCCCGCCCCCACCCCATTACCACACACAATCCACACTACATCACCACACACAATCCCGCCCCCACAAATCCCGCCCTCCACAACATTACCACACATAATCCCGCCCCCCCACCACATCACCACACATAATCCCGCCACCCACCATATCACCACACATAATCCCGCCTCCCACCCCATCACCACATATAATACTGCCCCCCCACCACATCACCACACATAATCCCACCCCCCATATCACCACACATAATCCCGCCCCCCACCACATTACTACACATAATCCCACCCCCACCACATTACCACACATAATCCTGCCCCCACCACATTACCACACATAATCCCACCCTCCCACCATATTACTACAAATCCAGCCCCCCACCACATTACCACACATAATCTAGCCCCCCACCACATTACCACACATAATCCCGCCCTCCACCACATCACCACACATAATCCAGGCCCCCACCACATTACCACACATAATGCCTCCCCCCACCACATTACCACACATAATCCCACCCTCCCACCACATTACAACAAATCCAGCCCCCCCACCACATTACCACACATAATCCTACCCCCCCACCACATTACCACACATAATCCCACCCTCCCACCACATTACTACAAATCCAGCCCCCCACCACATTACCACACATAATCTAGCCCCCCACCACATTACCACACATAATCCCACCCTCCACCACATCACCACACATAATCCAGGCCCCCACCACATTACCACACATAATGCCTCCCCCCACCACATTACCACACATAATCCCACCCTCCCACCACATTACAACAAATCCAGCCCCCCCCACCACATTACCACACATAATCCTACCCCCCACCACCACATTACCACACATAATCCCGCCCCCCCACCACCCCATTACCACACATAATAAATCACCACACATAATCCCGCCCCCCACCATATCACCACACATAATCCCGCCCCCACCACATTACTACACATAATCCTGCCCCCCACCACATTACCACAAATAATCCCTCCCTCTCACCACATTACTACAAATCCAGCCCCCCACCACATTACCACACATAATCCTGCCCCCCCACCACATTACCACACATAATCCCTCCCTCCCACCACATTACTACAAATCCAGCCCTCCACCACATTACCACACATAATCCCACCCCCCACCACATTACTACAAATCCAGCCCTCCACCACATTACCACACATAATCCCACCCCCCCACCACATCACCACACATAATCCAGGCCCCCCACCACATTACCACACATAATCTAGCCCCCCCACCACATTACCACACATAATGCCTCCCCCCACCACATTACCACACATAATCCCACCCTCCCACCACATTACAACAAATCCAGACCCCCAACACATTACCACACATAATCCCGCCCCCCACCACATTACCACACATAATCCTGCCCCCCACCACATCACCAAACATAATCCCGCCCCTCCACCCCATTACCACACATAATCCCGCCCCCCCACCACATCACCACACATAATCCCGCCCCCCACCATATCACCACACAAAATCCCACCCCCCACCACATTACTACGCATAATCCTGCCCCCCACCACATTACCACACATAATTTCTCCCTCCCACCACATTACTACAAATCCAGCCCCCACCACATTACCACACATAATCCTGCCCCCCACCACATTACCACACATAATCCCTCCCTCCCACCACATTACTACAAATCCAGCCCCCACCACATTACCACACATGATCCCACCCCCCCACCACATCACCACACATAATCCAGGCCCCCCACCACATTACCACACATAATCTAGCCCCCCCACCACATTACCACACATAATCCCGCCTCCCACCACATCACCACACATAATCCAGGCCCCCCACCACATTACCACACATAATCCCGCCCCCCCACCACATTACCACACATAATTCCTCCCCCCACCACATCACCACACATAATCCCGCCCGCCCACCACATAACCACACATAATCCCGCCCGCCCACCACAACACCACACATAATCCCGCCCGCCCACCTCATCACCACACATAATCCTGCCCGCCCACCACATCACCACACATAATCCCGCACCCCCAACACACCACCACACATAATCCCGCCCCCCACCACATCACCACATAATCCCGACCGTCAACACATCACCACACATATTCCCGCCCCCCCATTACCACACATAATCCCACCCCCACCACATTACCACAGATAATCCCACCCCCCACCACATTGCCACACATAATCCTGCCCCCACCACATTACCACACATAAACCCGCCCCCACCACATTACTACAGATAATCCTGGCCCCACCACATTACCACACATAATCCCGTCCCACCACCACATTACTACAGATAATCCCGGCCCCCCACCACACTGCCACAGATAATCCCGCCCCCCACCACATTACCACACATAATCCCACCCCCCACATTACTACACATAATCCCGCCCCCCACCACATTACCACACATAATCTCAACCCCCCCACCACATTACCACACATAATCCCGCCCCCCACCACATAACCACACATAATCCCGCCCCCCCACCACATTACTACAGATAATCCCGGCCCCCCACCATATTACCACACATATTCCTGCCCCTCACCACATTGCCACAGATGATCCCGCCCCCACCACATTACCACACATAATGCCGCCCCCCCACCACATTACCACACATAATCCTGCCCCCCCACCACATTACTACACATAATCCTGCCTCCCCACCACATTACCACATAATCCCGCCTCCCCACCACATTACCACACATAATCCCGCCCCCCCACCACATTACTACAGATAATCCCGGCCCCCCACCATATTACCACATAATCCCGCCCCTCACCACATTGCCACAGATAATCCCGCCCCCACCACATTACCACACATAATCCCGCCTCCCACATTACCACACATAATCCCCCCCACCACATTACTACAGATAATCCCGGCCCCCCACCACATTACCACACATAATCTCGCCCCTCACCACATTACCACACATAATCCCACCCCCCACATTACCACACATAATCCCGTCCCCCACCACATTACCACACATAATCCCGCCCCCCACCACATTACCACACATAATCCCGCCCCCCACATTACCACACATAATCCCGCCCCCCACCACATTACCACACATAATCCCGCCCACCCACTGTATTACCACACATAAAAATTACCACACATAATCTTGCCCCCCACCCCATTACCACAGACAATCCCGCCCGCCCACCACATCACCACACATAATCCCGCCCACCCACCACATCACCACATATAATCCCCCGCCCCCAACACATCACCACACATAATCCCGCCCCTCAACACATCACCCCACATAATTCCACCCCCACCACATCACCACACATAATCCCGCCCCCCCACCACATCACCACACATAATCCCGCCCCCCACCACATTACCACACATAATCCCGCCCCCCACCCCATTACCACACATAATCCCGCCCCCCCACCCCATTACCACACATAATCCCGCCCCCCCACCCCATTACCACACATAATCCCGCCCCCCCACCCCATTACCACACATAATCCCGCCCCCCCACCCCATTACCACACATAATCCCGCCCCCCCACCCCATTACCACACATAATCCCGCCCCCCCACCCCATTACCACACATAATTACACCCCTCCACTCCATTACTACACATAATTCCACCCCCAACACATCACCACACTATTGTTATTAATTTCATTTTAAGTTAATTTACCACCTGTGTAAGCGCTATTGAATGTTGTCATTATTTACTTTAGTTTAATCACCAGCAGCGTTAATTAGATAGCAATGAGCGTGCCAAGCGTTAGCTGGCTGGAAACATCTAGTACTTCATCTAAGCAAATTACGTGGAGGACTCCAACACTACAGCAGATATAATTAGTAACTTTATGACAATGACTG
This sequence comes from Ranitomeya variabilis, assembly GCF_051348905.1. Classification (NCBI taxonomy): domain Eukaryota; kingdom Metazoa; phylum Chordata; class Amphibia; order Anura; family Dendrobatidae; genus Ranitomeya; species Ranitomeya variabilis. The sequence goes on along the minus strand of NC_135232.1, from coordinate 202,640,841 downwards.
TAAGAAACATATAGGCAATACAGTACTAGAATCAAGGTGTTTGTATGCTGCCTTCAGATAATAACAAAATCACTGACAACTCTTTTGAAAAGTTACATATTATAAAATAAATACTTGTATAATGTAATCCTTTAGAGAGATACTTTTTACAGCAGAATACAATTTTTAAAAAGTTAAATGGTTTACTTCCCCATAATGGCTTATGTTTTCCTTATTGCTTTCTGTATTGCAGTTTGTAAGAGAACATCTAGTACAGATGCCTTTAGAGGATTATATAACATGGCTTCAGGCTCGACTGGCTTCTTCACCATCTAGTAGAGCTCAAAGTGCACCACCACAAAGATGACCTCAGCAAGTCTCGTAATATTGTATCACCGACAGCCAAGGATACATCCTACATGTCTTTGAGCACTTGAGTTTTTCTTTTTTTTCACATTTTAAATGATAATGAGGAAACAGACTACATGGCTATGCTTTGTTTTTTTTCATTTTGTTAAATATTTAATTTTGACTTTTCTGTATGGTTATTGAGAATAAAGTTATAAATGTGTCATGGTTGTGGACAGGGTTCTTTCCCTGTCCTCTCAGGGTTAATTTTGTATGGCCTCCTTTTGGTTTGGGGAGGGCTATATTACCCGCCTTTGTCTGCTGATCCTTGTCAGTGATACATCTGTTCTGGCTGTGTGTCTGACCCCCTGGTGTGCTTGCATACTGTGTAGTCTGTTTGCCTTCTCGTGTATGATCTGGTCCATGTTCTCGATCTGTGCATTGCTTTGTGACTCTGTGCTTACTGTCTGTTTCTGGCTCTGACCTTTGGCTTGGTACTCTAACTTCCCTTCTGTCTGCCCCGTTTTGTACTGCACCGCTATCTTCCGCTATCTGACCCTTTGCTACGTCCTGACCACTCTCAGCATCTCACTCTTTAGCACTTTCAGACCTCTCTCTGGTTTCACCGGTCACCGCCGCTACTCGGCATCTGGCTCCCCCTCCGGCCACTCCCCCGGAGGTCACGTGTTTCAGGTCCTGCGCTCCGGCAGTTAAGCTCACCGCAGCACTCTTTACTCGCTCTCTGTCCATCTGTATCTTGTGCACAGACTCCTGCTGAAAGTCTGCAGCAGGGTTCTTGATAAAATGTAAGTAGTGTTCACAGACAGTGTAAGCTGATAATAAAGCGCCACATCAGCGGGTTTTTTGTTTTTAATTTCAGCGTTGGAGTGGTAGCACTTAACCATGTTTTCCCTCCATTCGCCATCTTCAGTTATTTCCAGCACCACTCTAGTTTTGATACGCTATCTTGTGACCCCAGCTTCTGATTCATCAGATGTCAGAGATATCGGTCAGAAACTCTCAATGTAAGTCTATCAGGACCTTGTTCTGGTCTCGTTCTGTTTCTCATAGACTTATATTGAGTTGTGATTTCTGGCTTGCCAGCAAACACTGGAGCGATCCAGCAGGTTACAAAGTACAGAGGATGAAGAGGGCGGCTGATAAGTATTATACTAGGGGCGAGGAACTTACATTAGTGACACCATTCCACTGGTAAAATTTAAAAAAAAGCTAGAGTAGTAGTTTAATTCTTCTAACAGATTTTTGAAGGCTTGGTATCAGATGGCTATTTGTTCTAATGGGAATTGCAGGCAGATCCAGACTTAGGTACATCAAACTTACATACTACTCATAGTTACAAATGTAAGATTTAAAAATGAAAATAATCACCTCATTACTCACCTCTCTGGCCGCTTCACTGCTTCTATAGACAAGGACTCTTGGGACTTGGAGGTCACTGCATGTTGTTAGGTCGTAATGTCATGACATCAAGACATGCACCGCAATCTTACGACACACATTGATGTCAGAGGTCTAGATGCAGCTGGATGTCCTGGCCTATAGTGAAGAAGTTGGAGATACGTAGAAATAAGTGGATTGGATGGCAAGCAGCGAGTAGTTTGGTAGCTTGAGAGATCAGCGATGCCGCGAGTATTATTTTTTGCCAGCACTTTTCCAACTTGCATAAAATTTGAGTTATGAACAAAACCGTAGGACCTATATAGTTAATAACCCAGGGACTATCTATGTCTCAAAGTTTTACAACTTTTGGCACTTTTACACTTTTTTGAAAAGTTGGTAGAGCTTGGCAAGAATCAGGCCTAGCCCGTATGTGCCCAAAAAATGTATAATAATTTACACCACAAAAGTGGTGAAAATTATTACAGAAATTAACACCAGACCTTGACCAGTGTACATTTCTTGTGTTGGCACATGGAAGCTGAGAAATGTGCCAAATTCTGTTTACGGCATCTTTCTTCAACACGTACTTCATCAAGACTAGCATACTAAACTTAATTGCTGGTGAAACTGGGCTTTAGAATCTATTCACAACATCCTTGATCATATAGATTTCAGTATAAGTCTGGAAGTTAAAAAAAAAAGAAAAAAGCATTTGTAATGACTCCATACAACAATAGTGTCCATGTTTCAATACATGGAGAATAACTTCCTTTATAATATTTGAGTTCCAGCTTAAGTTTTCTGGTTTCACACAACTCTTGATTTGAAAATACTGTACATGTAATAAAATATGAATGATTAGTAATGTACTCCCGAATGGTCATATTACTAGCTATGCCTAATACAACACTAGATCATTTTGTGGCAATATTAATTGGCTTGTGCACAAAAGTGTTATTTAACTTTTTTTCTACTTTTACATTTCAAATGCTCAACAGGGAGTTTTACTTGTTCAGGGTGAAATCTACACTTGTGTAAAAAAGTGTTTACCCCCTTCCTGATATCATATTGTTTTGAATGTTTGTCACATTTAAATGTTTCAGATCACCAAACAAATGTAAATATTAGACAAAGATAACACACAAGTAAATACAGAATGCAGTTTTTAAATGAAGTTCTTTATTATTGAGGGAAAAATAAGTACAAACCTACAGGCCCCTGTGTGAAAGAGTGATTTCCCCCCCACCCCGTTAAAACATAAATTAACTGTTGTGTGGTTTATCACATCTTTGGGAAACTCAGTTCAAATTCATTAGCCACACCCAGGCCTGATTAATGCCACACCTGATTAATGCCACACCTGATTAATGCCATCACTTAAATAGGACCTACCTGACAAAGTGAAATAGACCAACAGATTCTCAAAAGCTAGACATCAGGCCGTGATCCAAAGAAATTCTGGAGCAAATGAGAGAAAAAGTATCGGTCAGTCTGTAAATAGTTATAAAGCAATTTTTAAAGCTTTGTAGCTCCAGTGAGCCACAGTGAGATACATTATCCACAAATGGCGAAAACATGGAACAGTGGAGATCCTTCCCAGAAGTGGCCAATGGACCAAAATTACCCCAAGAGTGCATCAACGACTCATCCAAGAGGTCACAAAAGACCCCAAAACATTATCCAATGAACTGCAGGCCTCACTAGCCTCAGTTAAGGTCAGTGTTCATGACTACACCATAAGAAAGATACTGGGCAAAAATGGCCTGCATGGCAGAGGTCCAAGACAAAAACCACTGCTGAGCAATAAGTACATAAAGGCTTGTCTCAGTTTTGCCATAAAACATATTGATGATCCCCAAGACTTTTGGGAGAATATTCTGTGGACTGATGAGACAACAGTTGAACCTTTTGGAAGGTGTATGTCCCATTACATCTGGTGTAGAAGTAACACATCATTTCAGAAAAGAAACATCATACCAACAGTAAAATGTGGTGGTGATGGTCTGGGGCTGTTTTGCTGCTTCAGGACCTGGAAGACTTGCTGTGGTAAATGGAACCATGAATTCTGCTGTCTGCCAAAAAATCCTGAAGGAGAATGTCTGGCCATTTATTCGTGACGTAAAGCTGAAGCGCGCTTGGGTTATGCAGCAGGACAATGATCCAAAAGACACTAGCAAGTTCACCTCTGAATGACTAAAGAAAAATAAAATTAAGACTTTAGAGTGGCCTAATCAAACTTCTGACCTTAATCCGATTGCTGTGGCATGACCTTAAAAATGTGGTTCATGCTTGGAAACCCTCCAGTGTGGCTGAATTACAACAATTGTGCAAAGATCAGTGGGCCCAAATTCCTACAGAGCGTTGTAAAAGACTCATTGCCAGTTATTGTAAACGCTTGACTAGGGTGGCCAACCAGTTATTAGGTTTAGGGGGCAATCACTTTTTCACACAGGGCCCTGTTGTTAGGGCTAGTGGAACGCACCAAATTATAACAGAGATGGTATAAGGTGCGTTCGCAGCCCGGGGTCCACTGTGCAGAGATGGAACCTGCTGCTGAGTAATGACGGACTATATGGCGGTACAATGTGGATACACACACGGGTTAACTTCACCCTGTGTGAAGGAAGCAAACCCTGTTGCGTTACAGGGCCGCGGTACCGCACCAAGAGCGCAAGCAAGGAGTCTCAGGACTCTATCCCAAGGCACTGGATTAGAGTACTTACAGACCACTTGCGCTCGATACCGCAACTGGGGTGTCAAAGTAACAGAAACTTAAAGCACAAGAGTGCGTGCTGTGCCGCTTTGGCGGACGCCACTAACCACACAGACTTGGGATAGGAAAGCGCTCTATAAGCGCACGGCGCCGCACTAGCGGCTACAGCAGTAGATGCTGTATCGTGTGTCTTTATGTTGACAGCTAGTCGGGCGCTAGACAGCAAGCATCCACCTTTCGCGAGCAGTCATACACAAGGGAGGGGATATTAATGAACGACTTGCACTCATCAACACACATGTATACAAATGTACACTAGCGCATGGCCGTGCGGTCATGCGAAGCTTATATAGCTGCAGCACGTACAGGACCTTCCAAAAAGGACCAATGGAAAGCTGCCACAGAAGTTCAGCACCTTCAGGACCTTCCTGGAGGACCAATTGGATCAGCTGCAGTATCTGAGCATGTGACCTTCGATCTCCAATGGGAGATCTTGCCCTGGGCATGCTCAGAAGGGAAAAAGCAGGACTTAGTCCCAAAAGCGTCTGCTCGCCGCTGCCCAGCATTGGCTTTAATGGCAGAAGCTGGAAAAGCAGCAGTAACTGTATGCACAGAGTGAGACTGAGCAAGACGCCTGGACCGACGTCTCTGCTGAGCAGACTCCACTGCAGCTGGAGAAGAATGGGAGACCGCAGCGGAGATGGCTCGAGATTCCCCCTGTGCAGAGGCGGGAACTCGACACCTAACACCTGTAGGTTTGGATTTCTTTTTCCCTTAATAATAAAGATCTTTATTTAAAAACTGCTTTTTTTTTACTTGTGTTATCTTTGTCTAATATTTAAATATGTTTGTTGATCTGAATTATTTAAGTGTGACAAACATGCAAAAGAATAGGAAACCAGGAAGGGGGCAAACACTTTTTCACATAACTGTACTTGTCTTTGCATAGGTTTCTACAAGGGGTTCCAAATTCCTTTCACACTCCAAAAGTATAGTAAGGATATTTGGCTTCTAGAGATGGTGTCAATCAACTATCAGGATTTGGTTTATTGGTCGCGTTACTTTATTGGAGCCCTGTAAATCACCTCTTACCAGACAGCATCCTCGCTTCCTCTTCTAAGTAACCAGCCAGGCACTACATTGTTGTGGCGTGACCCATGTGTGATGATGACGTGCCAGTCCTGCTGGTCAAAAGAAGAGCTGCAGATGCTGTCAGGTAGTTCTCTGAGCTACTGTACATTGGTCACAGACCACTGACATGGACGCAAGACCATGTTCTGGAAATTGATGCACACCATCTCTTTTAACTACCGTGCTTACTATGAAACATCTAGGCAGGGAAAATCCATGATGACTGGAATGTGATTCTATCAAAACAGAGCCACCAGCATGCACGGTGAACTACAGTATCCTTTATGTGGCATGCAATAAATGTCAGTTGGAGTGTCGGTTCCAGAATTTAGTTGAAGGTTCCCATAAATATTTTTGCCTTGAGGCTTCCCCGTATTCACATATAGTAGGTAAAAAAAAATCTTTCAATATTGTCCAGAGAGCCAAGCCTACATGTTGTCATTTAGTGTATGAGTGATAATACTGGAAGTTGTTCTGTGCGCATACTAGCTCACCTCGAGCAGAAACAAAACTGTCTCTCCAGTGGACATATAGATAACTAGCTAGCTATTCAATGTCTGACCTATTAAAGCGTATCAAAACATGACTTGGGATATGAGCCACTACACAGATACCCATGTGTAGACAGCTGCTTTGGAGATGCAATACATGCTGGAAAATTCCTACTATTTACACGTATGAAATTTCTCATACTGTTATTAATCTGTCCCAACTCTAGTGTCATGTTCTGCTTCTTTTCCCAATTGCTGGCTCCCTCTACTCCAGTGTTCACTGGTTTACCATGGAAACCCAGCAGACACTTCTAATGTCACATCATCACCAATACCGCATCCCTGGACTTGTTCTTAGTGTCATGACAAACCCAGCTCTGCTTAACTGCTGGGTCCTGATTCATATTTTCCGAAGTGCAATTCCCAAAAGAACAGAACTCCGCCATTTGGCCAGAGAATTAGAGGCCACGTGTTAATGAAGGCAAGGAGGAGCAGAGCTGGGACCCCCTGCTGTCTTTTGTGCAAGTCGGCCAACATCAAGGGAAAGCTCTAGACTGATCGTCACCGACATCTAGAGATGAATTATGAAAGTACCGTGCATCTCAGGGTTAGGTCCAATATACCACCAGAATCCTGGGAGCCCTCCACATGCATCCCTGCATCTCATCTTGCTCTAGAGGGCCCAGATACCGAGTTATCAAGACTGGCTCTCCAGAACCACTTAGGCAACCCAAGTTTGGACTCTCCGTATCGATCCAGCCCCAATGAACCCGTTGAGACATCAGTCGTCCCGTTTGGACCCCCCCAGTAAGTTATGACCCATACCTGATATTGGGAATTAATTCAGCTAGGAGGACAAGGGGGAAGAATTCAGTCCAACCCAGAGGGGTGGTGGCAAGTATGGGAGGGGGCGAGCTAGGGGTTAGAAGCTAGCTACAAACGTGACGCCTTTGTCTTTGTTCTGTCATGGAAGCCACGTCACGTTACGTGTGGAGACAGACCAGAAACTAGGAACGTGCCTGTGGATATGAAAACTGCCTTTCATCCACAAGTGATAAGAAACGGTAACGTGGCACATGCAGCTAACTTCAATCCCAACTTGTACCCTACTTTTATCTGTACTTCTGGCTGTAATATCTGTATATTACTCTGTATATATCTGTAGTATCTGGTGCACTTTTCGGCATTTAAAATATCAATTCATTTTGGGCTGCTCTTTTATCTTGAAACCCAATTTCCCACATACGTGAGTCTGGCTAGTACTTGTACACTACCTGGAGTTGGTTTCTGACCCGCTATAAGCTTGGTAACGGACCGGGCTTATATCTATCAAGGAACTGGTGGCAGCATACCATTCTGGTGCTATTGGAGGATCCTGGAAGTGACATATCGGAGGTTTATATATATATTCCCGGCCTGAGACTGGTGATATATTTTCTGCCCTCACTGCAGAGTGCCCCGATAACCAGTACGTGACAGGGCAGCTTCTCCGGTGACTACTTATCCTAGGTGCAGTTCCCTGACTGATATGAGAGTAAGGGAGGTGCCAGAGAGCTGCGACTATGTAAGCTCCCTCACAGATTGGTGATGGCAGGGTGATATCCGTATCCCCCGGCACCCTCTCGTCCGTGTTTCCTTACACTCGGCTTTATTGTTTCAAGGTTCCTGCCATCATTATCGGTTCTGTTTTTCCAAAGTGAAAGTCAGCATACTCTGCTTATACAAGGAGCCAGCTCTGCAGTTACAAGGTGACGCTCCACAAACTCAGTTCTGCTCTATAAAGGTGCCAGTTGCATACTCGACTCTTATATTCCAAGATGCCAGTCTGTATATTTTGCTCTGTTATTCTAAAGAGCTTGTCCTCATATTCATTTTTGCTATTCCAAAATGCCTGTCTTCATAATCGGCTCTTCTGTTTTAAGGTGTCATCCTGTATGCCGACCTTTAGCAGTCCACGTCCAAGGTGCCATCCAGCTTACCCAGTTCTGCTATTCTATGCCTAAGGTGTCGCTCAGTATATCCAGTTCAACTATTCCAGGTTGCTACAAGTACTGACCAGTTTATTTAGCTCTGCTAATCCATGTAGCTAAACATGCCGTACAGCATTTCCAGCTCTCTTGTTCTTTGCTGCATCAACTCATCCTGTAGTGTGCTGCTTATCCAGACCTATGGCTTTAAGAATCCACTTTGCCGAGTGACGATTACAAAACAAAATCCCTAAAATATAATACTCCACTGACATTCTAATTAGCCTAGATGTGTCTTATCAAGCAACAAACAAGTTACAGTGGATGATAGTGTTTCAAAAAAGGAACATGGAGAACCATGTGTCCAAATGTAGATTAAATGACCAATACACCAAGAGATAGATGAAGTATTTTCCCCAGTTCATAACCTTCTTGGAAAGCCACAAATCGTTCTTAAAACAGTTCATAATTTGCAAGCTGTCCTTGATGGTTCATGTTCCAGGGCGTCCTACAGGGCCTACACATATGATGCCAGATGAGGTAGGGTTTTTAGTGAGTGGACACTGTGGGCAGTACCTTTTGCTTCATAGTCTATTTGCATGCATGAAAGTTGTCAGGAGCAGTCCCTTCTGAATATAGATGTCTTTGTGGCTATTGATCACTGTTTTAGAATTCCTGAAGTCCTTATGATAGGTCATCAATGTCAGGTCAGTGAGGGTCCAAAACTCCGCACCCTAAATTAAAAAGCTGTTTGCAGTGTCAGCGGTGGACAGATGTGGACAGTGTATAAATGTGGAAAGATGCATTCATATCTATCCATTTATCTGGCAGTCAATCTATGTTGGTTTCTCATGAATAAGTGATCAATCATGTGAGGTCCCTCATTATTAAAATGACTGAATCAGTTGATGTTTAGCATGTTTATCTCTGCATTGTGTGCCTGAGTCTGACTGAATGGTCTTTGTACTATGGAATTGCTTCCTGTCAGCAAAGTATAAAACCTGGCACTTCTCTGGTGTTGTCAGTTGTTTGCTGGGAGCGCTGCCAGGCTCTCTGTATAAAGTCTGCCTTCTCCTACTTCAGTGCTTCTGGCTGCACTTACTTAAGCCAGGGCTTCCCTGCCACTGAGGACAGACACAACCTTCTCTGTTCTAAGGACTCTGCCTGCACCTCCCCCAATACTGTGTCCTAGGGCTGCCCCAATGGGGGTGTCAGCAGCAGCTGTTTGATCCACATCCTTCACCCCATTGCCAGGCCTTCATCACTGCCCTGTCCTCCGTTACCCTGTGCTTGACTGGCATCTGATGTAAGAGAAATCTGCAGCACAATATGCCTTCCCTACTGCATTGTACTGTATGCTTCCTTGCTGTCCTCTACTTTACTTACCAAGTCTCAGGTAAGAGCAATTTTCTTAAATGTTATGTTACTTACATGATGTGTCACTCATAGTTTACCAACTGTCTAAAGTGGTGAGTAGTAGGACTGACTGCAATAACATGGAAACGGGCCTAAATGCAAATGCAACAAATCTTAACTTTAGATGTTCAAACACATTAGAGCTAAGTCTGCTGTTTTCAGTGGGATCTACAGACTTCTTTTAAAGGGTACCTTCCAGTTCCACCAATTTATGATGTGAAAAAGTTACATTGGCCAAGGTCTGGGGCCTGAGACCCCTACAGATTGCTAATGAATGGGCAGATGCATCTTGCAAAATGTTTCTGTTTGGCGCTGATCAGTTTGTCTTCTTTATGGATTAATTGTATATGTGGTCTGTGTGGCAGCAGGGTGGCTCAGTGGTTAGCACTGTTACTCTGCAGCGCTGGGGTCCTTGAGTCAAATCCCACTTAGGACAACATCTGCAAAGAGTTTGTATGTTCTCTCCATGTTGCGTCAGTTTCCTCCAGGTATTCTAGTTTACCTCTACACTCCAAAGACATAATGAAAAGGAATTTAAATTGTGAGCCCCAATGGGGATAGTGATTATCATGTCTGTAAAGCGCTGTGGAGTATGATATCGCTATATAAGCAAGCATAATAAATTTACACCCAAATGCTTAATGATCAAAACTTCAGGAAAGACACATGACATTTTAGCAGTTTCTGAAAATGATATAACTTGTTAAATGTATGGAGGCCTTCAGACTCTTCCCTGATAACAAGGGAATGAATATTTGACCATGTTCAATTTCAAAGTCCAATAACAGCTGCTTACTCCTTTCATCCCATAGTGGAGAATTAGTTAGGAAATGCTGTGAAAAGCTTTCACTAGGCGATAATTACCCCAGCAATCCTGAATACGGGGCTTTGGAACCCAAAAAATGGGGCTCGGAAATCCTGAATAGCGTGGAGGTGTGCAAGAACAGCCTTTTTTGCAGATTGCATCAAACTGTTCATTTAGCAACTCTTACGTTTTTTACTATCTCACTGATGGATTTCTTTTTTCAGCCTAATGATGGTCTATTTCTCTTCCATTGATTGCTCCTTTGTCCGCATATTGTGGGTTCACAGCAATAGCTTCCAAATGAAAATGCCACACCTGTAATCAGCTCCAAATCTTTTACCTACTTAACTGATGATGGATTAATGAGGGAATAGCCCATGCTGCTCATTACAGAGCTTTTAAGATAATTGTCCAATTACTATTGGTCCCTTTACACATTAAAGAGCTGTAATTCATAACCCTTAGTCCAGTTAGGATGTAAATATGCCAAAGTTAAGGCTGCGGTCAGACGGCTATATGTTCTGATGTGCGAGAATTGGGTCAATTATGCTAATGACACTCTGATCAGCGTTTGAGTCGAGTGTAATCTTAGTGCGATCCAATTCTCTCACATGGAGATGGAGGAAGGAGACTGAGAATGGAACTTTATTTTTCCATCTTCTCTATTGTTTTTGTACGCGTAAATCAGACTGCACTCAGATGACATCTAAGTGCAGTCATATGTTTTACATCCACCCATAGGCTCATATGGGTCTGCATGTTCTGATTATCGAATATAGTATAACATTGGGCCGTGTGCTATCCAATAAAACATCAGATAGCACTTGGCCGTGTTATAACCTCGCATGAGCAAGCCCTAAGGACTCATTCACAGGTCAGTATTTGTATGTCAAAACCAGAAGCATCTTCAAAACACAGAACAAATGGCAATTATATTTTTTCTCTGTAATTTCCACTCCTGGCTTTGGTATACAAACACTGATGCAAAAATTCTGACATGAGAATGATGCCTACAGCTGAGAGTCTGCACTTTTTTTGTTTTAGTGGACAGCTAATGCAAAAACCTGTATCACTGTCCAAATATTTTTTAACCTAACTGTATATGCATTTGTGCCTCTCTGAAATTTTGTTACGGGTACTGAATTTAATTTTATGTGGTTATTTCTGCGCATCATCTCTAATATGTCTAGTAGTGCATGTAAAATTAAATCTGTTGGTTTCTTTTTTTTGGACTGGTCTTTTTGTTCTACTGCAACATTTTGACCTTTTCAGGTATTTATATCAAGTATACTCTTCGGAATAAGCAGTAATGTTGGATTTCAAAGAGTATTCTAACTACGCACATTTTTGGGATATCATGTATGTCATGATTGGCTTGTCGTGAATGTTTGAGCTAGCTGGGCATGTGCATAGTCCTATCTATTACTGTCTATGGGAAATTGCAGAGCCAGTCTTTGTGACAGGGTCTCTAGGGTCACATTCAGACATTAATGACATATTGTATGACATCTGTTAATCATCTGAATTCCCCTTAGGCACATAGAGGCCATGTGATTGGCAGGACCATCATTATTTAGAAATATAACTTTAAATAGTAATATAAAAATTGACATGTTTCAATATTAATAAATAGCACTATTTCCGAGTACAATTCTTGGCAAATATGGCAAAAATTCACATACAGGTCCTTCTCAAAAAATTAGCATATAGTGTTAAATTTCATTATTTACCATAATGTAATGATTACAATTAAACTTTCATATATTATAGATTCATTATCCACCAACTGAAATTTGTCAGGTCTTTTATTGTTTTAATACTGATGATTTTGGCCTACAACTCCTGATAACCCAAAATACCTGTCTCAATAAATTAGCATATTTCACCCGACCAATCAAATAAAAGTGTTTTTTAATACCAAACAAAAAAACCATCAAATAATAATGTTCAGTTATGCACTCAATACTTTGTCGGGAATCCTTTGGCAGAAATGACTGCTTCAATGCGGCGTGGCATGGAGGCAATCAGCCTGTGACACTGCTGAGATGTTATGGAGGCCCAGGATGCTTCAATAGCGGCCTTAAGCTCATCCAGAGTGTTGGGTCTTGCGTCTCTCAACTTTCTCTTCACAATATCCCACAGATTCTCTATGGGGTTCAGGTCAGGAGAGTTGGCAGGCCAATTGAGCACAGTAATACCATGGTCAGTAAACCATTTACCAGTGGTTTTAGCACTGTGAGCAGGTGCCAGGTCGTGCTGAAAAATGAAATCTTCATCTCCATAAAGCATTTCAGCCGATGGAAGCATGAAGTGCTCCAAAATCTCCTGATAGCTAGCTGCATTGACCCTGCCCTTGATGAAACACAGTGGACCAACACCAGCAGCTGACATGGCACCCCACACCATCACTGACTGTGGGTACTTGACACTGGACTTCAGGCATTTTGGCATTTCCTTCTCCCCAGTCTTCCTCCAGACTCTGGCACCTTGATTTCCGAATGACATGCAAAATTTGCTTTCATCAGAAAAAAGTACTTGGGACCACTTAGCAACAGTCCAGTGCTGCTTCTCTGTAGCCCAGGTCAGGCGCTTCTGCCGCTGTTTATGGTTCAAAAGTGGCTTTACCTGGGGAATGCAGCACCTGTAGCCCATTTCCTGCACACGCCTGTGCACGGTGGCTCTGGATGTTTCCACACCAGACTCAGTCCACTGCTTCCTCAGGTTCCGGTCACCTCTTCTCGTTGTACAGCATTTTCTGCCACATTGTTTCCTTCCAACAGACTTACCATTGAGGTGCCTTGATACAGCACTCTGGGAACAGCCTATTTGTTGAGAAATTTCTTTCTGGGTCTTACCCTCTTACTTGAGGGTGTCAATGATGGCCTTCTTGACATCTGTCAGGTCGCTAGTCTTATCCATGATGGGGGTTTTGAGTAATGAACCACACAGGGAGTTTTTAAAAGCCTCAGGTATCTTTTGCATGTGTTTAGAGTTAATTAGTTGATTCAGAAGATTAGGGTAATAGGTCATTTAGAGAACCTTTTCTTGATATGCTAATTTATTGAGACAGGTTTTTTGGGTTATCAGGAGTTGTATGCCAAAATCATCAGTATTAAAACAATAAAAGACCTGACAAATTTCAGTTGGCGGATAATGAATCTATAGTATATGAAAGTTTAATTGTAATCATTACATTATGGTAAATAATGAAATTTAACACTATATGCTAATTTTTTTGAGAAGGACCTGTATTTAATACTAATAAGGTGAAAAGTGGTTCTTGGTATCCTTGTACCATCAGTAAAAAGCAATGCTTAAAGGAGTTTCCATCTTATATGATATGCCATCACCTTATTTTTGGCAAATTCAAAGAAAAAGGTAAAGCACTCTTATGGTAGGAACGTTAATGATGATGGATACTGTAACAATGTTGGTCCCCTCACTTTGTAAGGTTCTGTGGGGCACAACTCCTGGTACTGTATGGAGTATCCATCTAATACAGTTTTGCCTGTAGGGCTGAAGAAGCCTCTTTTCCACATTAACGCATTGCTGGATGTTACAGATCGTGGCTGTGCTGCTGCCAGAGTATAGTTCAGATTCGGAGGATATTTCGTAAGTTTTGTATTGTACAATGCCTTTCAGGGTCGAACAGAAATTTTCGTCAGGTCAGTAGCAAAACAGACCTGATAAAATGGTCTTTTTGACCCTGAAGCGTATCTAATATATAATTGCCTAGAATACTACTTCCTGCAATTTGTGCCAACTTCCGTGGCTTTGTCCGGAGCTAATGTCCGGAGCTAATGTCCGGAGATAAGTGACGTCATCAGTGTCCTACACCCAGGCAGAGCACAGTGGCCCCAGGCAGAGCACAGGGACCCCAGGCAGAACATGGGGCCCCAGGCAGAGCACAGGGGCCCCAGGCAGAGCACAGGGGCCCCAGGCAGCATATGGGGCCCCAGGCAGAGCACAGGGGCCCCAGGCAGCATATGGGGCCCCAGGCAGAGCACAGTGGCCCCAGGCAGAGCACACACCAAATCGGAGGCCGAGGGGCCCCGCCAACCAAATCGGAGGCCGAGGAGCCCCGCCCACCAAATCGAAGGCTGAGGGTCCCCGCCCACCAAATCGGAGGCCGGGGGTCCCCGCCCTCCAGATCGGAGGCCGAGAGGCCCCGCCCACCACATCGGAGGCCGAGGTGCCCTGCCCACCAAATCGGAGGCCGAGGGGCCCCGCCCACCAAATCGGAGGCCGAGGGTCCCCGCCCACCAAATCGGAGGCCGAGGGTCCCCGCCCACCAAATCGGAGGCCGAGGGTCCCCGCCCACCAAATCGGAGGCCGAGGGTCCACACCATCCAAATCGGAGGCCGAGGGGCCCCGCCCACCAAATCGGAGGCTGAGGGTCCCCGCCCACCAAATCGGAGGCCGAGGGTCCCCGCCCACCAAATCGGAGGCCGAGGGTCCCCACCAACCAAATCGGAGGCCGAGGGTCCCCGCCCACCAAATCGGAGGCCGAGGGTCCCCGCCCACCAAATCGGAGGCCGATGGGCCCCACCCACCAAATCGGAGGCCGAGGGTCCCCGCCCACCAAATCGGAGGCCGAGGGTCCCCGCCCACCAAATCGGAGGCCGAGGGTCCCCACCAACCAAATCGGAGGCCGAGGGTCCCCGCCCACCAAATCGGAGGCCGAGGGGCCCCACCAACCAAATCGGAGGCTGAGGGGCCCCGCCCACCAAATCGGAGGCCGAGGGGCCCCGCCCACCAAAGCGGAGGCCGAGGGTCCCCGACCACCAAATCGGAGGCCGAGGGTCCCCGACCACCAAATCGGAGGCCGAGGGTCCCTGCCCACCAAATCGGAGGCCGAGGGTCCCCGCCCACCAAATCGGAGGCCGAGGGTCCCCGCACACCAAATCGGAGGCAGAGGGACCCCGCCCACCAAATCGGAGGCCGAGGGGCCCCGCCCACCAAAGCGGAGGCCGAGGGACCCCGACCACCAAATCGGAGGCCGAGGGTCCCTGCCCACCAACTCGGAGGCCGAGGGTCCCCGCCCACCAAATCGGAGGCCGAGGGTCCCCGCCCACCAAATCGGAGGCCGAGAGTCCCCGCCCACCAAATCGGAGGCCGAGGGACCCCGCCAACCAAATCGGAGGCCGAGGGGCTTCGCCAACCAAATCGGAGGCCGAGGAGCCCCGCCCACCAAATCGAAGGCCGAGCGGCCCCGCCCACCAAAGCGGAGGCCGAGGGGCCTGGCCCCGCCCACCACATCGGAGGCCGAGGGGCCCCGCCCACCAAATCGGAGGCCGAGGGGCCCCGCCCACCAAATCGGAGGCCGAGGGTCCCCGCCCACCAAATCGGAGGCCGAGGGTCCCCGCCCACCAAATCGGAGGCCGAGGGTCCCCGCCCACCAAATCGGAGGCCGAGGGTCCCCGCCCACCGAATCGGAGGCCGATGGGCCCCACCAACCAAATCGGAGGCCGAGGGTCCCCGCCCACCAAATCGGAGGCCGAGGGTCCCCGCCCACCAAATCGGAGGTCGAGGGGCCCCGCCAACCATATCGGAGGCCGAGGGGCCCCGCCCACCAAATCGGAGGCCGAGGGTCCCCGCCCACCAAATCAGAGGCCGAGAGTCCCCGCCCACCAAATCAGAGGATAAGGGGCCCCGCCAACCAAATCGGAGGCCGAGGGGCCCCGCCAACCAAATCGGAGGATAAGGGGCCCCGCCAACCAAATCGGAGGCCGAGTGTCCCCGCCCACCAAATCGGAGGTCGAGGGTCCCCGCCCACCAAATCAGAGGCCGAGAGTCCCCGCCCACCAAATCAGAGAATAAGGGGCCCCGCCAACCAAATCAGAGGCCGAGGGGCCCCGCCAACCAAATCGGAGGCCGAGGAGCCCCGCCCAACAAATCGAAGGCCGAGCGGCCCCGCCAACCAAAGCGGAGGCCGAGGGGCCCGGCCCCGCCCACCAAAGCGGAGGCCGAGGGGCCCCGACCACCACATCGGAGGCCGAGGGGCCCCGTCCACCAAATCGGAGGCCGAGGGGCCCCGCCCACCAAATCGGAGGCCGAGGGTCCCCGCCCACCAAATCGGAGGCCGAGGGTCCCCGCCCACCAAATCGGAGGCCGAGGGTCCCCGCCCACCACATCGGAGGCAGAGGGGCCACGCCCACCAAATCGGAGGCCGAGGGGCCACGCCCACCAAATTGGAGGCCGAGGGTCCCCACCCACCAAGTCGGAGGCCGAGGGGCCCCACCCACCAACTCAGAGGCCGAGGGGCCCCGCCCACCAAATCGGAGGCCGAGGGGCCCCGCCCACCAAAGCGGAGGCCGAGGGACCCCGACCACCAAATCGGAGGCCGAGGGTCCCTGCCCACCAAATCGGAGGCCGAGGGTCCCCGCCCACCAAATCGGAGGCCGAGGGTCCCCGCCCACCAAATCGGAGGCCGAGAGTCCCCGCCCACCAAATCGGAGGCCGAGGGGCCCCGCCAACCAAATCGGAGGCCGAGGGGCTTCGCCAACCAAATCGGAGGCCGAGGAGCCCCGCCCACCAAATCGAAGGCCGAGCGGCCCCGCCCACCAAAGCGGAGGCCGAGGGGCCTGGCCCCGCCCACCACATCGGAGGCCGAGGGTCCCCGCCCACCAAATCGGAGGCCGAGGGTCCCCGCCCACCGAATCGGAGGCCGAGGGGCCCCACCAACCAAATCGGAGGCCGAGGGTCCCCGCCCACCAAATCGGAGGCCGAGGGTCCCCGCCCACCAAATCGGAGGTCGAGGGGCCCCGCCAACCATATCGGAGGCCGAGGGTCCCCGCCCACCAAATCAGAGGCCGAGAGTCCCCGCCCACCAAATCAGAGGATAAGGGGCCCCGCCAACCAAATCGGAGGCCGAGGGGCCCCGCCAACCAAATCGGAGGATAAGGGGCCCCGCCAACCAAATCGGAGGCCGAGGGTCCCCGCCCACCAAATCGGAGGTCGAGGGTCCCCGCCCACCAAATCAGAGGCCGAGAGTCCCCGCCCACCAAATCAGAGGATAAGGGGCCCCGCCAACCAAATCGGAGGCCGAGGGGCCCCGCCAACCAAATCGGAGGCCGAGGAGCCCCGCCCAACAAATCGAAGGCCGAGCGGCCCCGCCAACCAAAGCGGAGGCCGAGGGGCCCGGCCCCGCCCACCAAAGCGGAGGCCGAGGGGCCCCGACCACCACATCGGAGGCCGAGGGGCCCCGTCCACCAAATCGGAGGCCGAGGGGCCCCGCCCACCAAATCGGAGGCCGAGGGTCCCCGCCCACCAAATCGGAGGCCGAGGGTCCCCGCCCACCAAATCGGAGGCCGAGGGTCCCCGCCCACCACATCGGAGGCCGAGGGGCCACGCCCACCAAATCGGAGGCCGAGGGGCCACGCCCACCAAATTGGAGGCCGAGGGGCCCCGCCCACCAAATCGGAGGCCGAGGGGCCCCGCCCACCAAATCGGAGGCCGAGGGTCCCCGCCCACCAAATCGAAAGCCGAGGGTCCCCGCCCACCAAATTGGAGGCCAAGGGTCCCCGCCCACCAAATCAGAGGCCGAGAGTCCCCGCCCACCAAATCAGAGGATAAGGGGCCCCGCCAACCAAATCGGAGGCCGAGGGGCCCCGCCAACCAAATCGGAGGCCGCCCCGCCAACCAAATCGGAGGCCGCCCCGCCCAACAAATCGAAGGCCGAGCGGCCCCGCCAACCAAAGCGGAGGCCGAGGGGCCCGGCCCCGCCCACCAAAGCGGAGGCCGAGGGGCCCCGACCACCACATCAGAGGCCGAGGGGCCCCGCCCACCAAATCGGAGGCCGAGGGTCCCCGCCCACCAAATCGGAGGCCGAGGGTCCCCGCCCACCAAATCGGAGGCCGAGGGGCCCCGACCACCACATCAGAGGCCGAGGGGCCCCGCCCACCACATCGGAGGCCGAGAGGCCCCGCCCACCAAATCGGAGGCCGAGGGGCCCCGCCCACCAAATCGGAGGCTGAGGGGCCCCGCCCACCAAATCGGAGGCCGAGGGTCCCCGCCCACCAAATCGGAGGCAGAGGGTCCCCGCCCACCAAATCGGAGGCCGAGGGGCCCCGCCCACCAAATCGGAGGCCGAGGGGCCCCGCCCACCACATCAGAGGCCGAGGGGCCCCGCCCACCACATCGGAGGCCGAGAGGCCCCGCCCACCAAATCGGAGGCCGAGGGGCCCCGCCCACCAAATCGGAGGCTGAGGGGCCCCGCCCACCAAATCGGAGGCCGAGGGTCCCCGCCCACCAAATCGGAGGCAGAGGGTCCCCGCCCACCAAATCGGAGGCCGAGGGGCCCCGCCCACCAAATCGGAGGCCGAGGGTCCCCGCCCACCAAATCGGAGGCCGGGGGTCCCCGCCCACCAAATCGGAGGCCGAGGGGCCACGCCCACCAAATCGGAGGCCGAGGGGCCACGCCCACCAAATCGGAGGCCGAGGGTCCCCGCCCACCAAATCGGAGGCAGAGGGTCCCCGCCCACCAAATCGGAGGCCGAGGGGCCCCGCCCACCAAATCGGAGGCCGAGGGTCCCCGCCCACCAAATCGGAGGCCGGGGGTCCCCGCCCACCAAATCGGAGGCCGAGGGGCCACGCCCACCAAATCGGAGGCCGAGGGTCCCCGCCCACCAAATCGGAGGCCGAGGGTCCCCGCCCACCAAATCGGAGGCCGAGAGTCCCCGCCCACCAAATCGGAGGCCGAGGGGCCCCGCCCACCAAATCGGAGGCCGAGGGGTCCCGCCAACCAAATCGGAGGCCAAGGAGCCCCGCCCACCAAATCGGAGGCCGAGCGGCCCCGCCCACCAAAGCGGAGGCCGAGGGGCCCCGCCCACCAAATCGGAGGCCGAGGGTCCCCGCCCACCAAATCGGAGGCCGAGGGTCCCCGCCCACCAAATCGGAGGCCGAGGGTCCCCGCCCACCAAATTGGAGGCCGAGGGTCCCCGCCCACCAAATTGGAGGCCGAGGGTCCCCGCCCACCAAATCGGAGGCCGAGGGGCCCCGCCCACCAAATCGGAGGCCGAGGGGCCCCGCCCACCAAATCGGAGGCCGAGGGGCCCCGCCAATCAAATCGGAGGCCGAGGGTCCCCGCCCACCAAATCGGAGGCCGAGGGGCCCCGCCCACCAAATCGGAGGCCGAGGGGCCCCGCCCACCAAATCGGAGGCCGAGGGTCCCCGCCCACCAAATCGGAGGCCGAGGGTCCCCGCCCACCAAATCGGAGGATAAGGGGCCCTGCCAACCAAAACGGAGGCCGAGGTGCCCCGCCAACCAAATCGAAGGCCGAGGAGCCCCGCCCAACAAATCGGAGGCCGAGGGTCCCCGCCCACCAAATCGGAGGATAAGGGGCCCTGCCAACCAAAACGGAGGCCGAGGTGCCCCGCCAACCAAATCGAAGGCCGAGGAGCCCCGCCCAACAAATCGAAGGCCGAGCGGCCCCGCCCACCAAAGCGGAGGCCGAGGGGCCCGGCCCCGCCCACCAAAGCGGAGGCCGAGGGGCCCCGCCCACCACATCGGAGGCCGAGGGGCCCCGCCCACCAAATCAGAGGCCGAGGGGCCCCGCCCACCAAATCAGAGGCCGAGGGGCCCCGCCCACCAAATCAGAGGCCAAGGGGCCCCGCCCACCAAATCGGAGGCCGAGGGGCCACGCCCACCAAATCGGAGGCCGAGGGTCCCCGCCCACCAAATCGGAGGCCGAGGGTCCTTGCCCACCAAATTGGAGGCCGAGGGTCCCCGACCACCAAATCGGAGGCCGAGGGGCCCCGCCTACCAAATCGGAGGCCGAGGGTCCCCGCCCACCAAATCGGAGGCCGAGGGTCCCCGCCCACCAAATCGGAGGCTGAGGGTCCCCGCCCACCAATTAGGAGGCCAGGGGTCCCCGCCCACCAAATCGGAGGCCGAGGGGCCCCGCCCACCACATCGGAGGCCGATGGGCCCTGCCCACCAAATCGGAGGCCGATGGGCCCCGCCCACCAAATCGGAGGCCGAGGGTCCCCGCCCACCAAATCGGAGGCCGAGGGTCCCCGCCCACCAAATCGGAGGCCGAGGGTCCCCGCCCACCAAATCGGAGGCCGAGGGTCCACACCAACCAAATCGGAGGTCGAGGGGCCCCGCCCACCAAATCGAAGGCCGAGGGGCCCCGCCCACCAAAGCGGAGGCCGAGGGTCCCCGCACACCAAATCGGAGGCAGAGGGACCCCGCCCACCAAATCGGAGGCTGAGGGGCCCCGCCCACCAAAGCGGAGGCCGAGGGTCCCCGACCACCAAATCGGAGGCCGAGGGTCCCTGCCCACCAAATCGGAGGCCGAGGGTCCCCGCCCACCAAATCGGAGGCCGAGGGTCCCCGCCCACCAAATCGGAGGCCGAGAGTCCCTGCCCACCAAATCGGAGGCCGAGGGGCCCCGCCAACCAAATCGGAGGCCGAGGGGCCCCGCCCACCAAATCGGAGGCCGAGGAGCCCCGCCCACCAAATCGAAGGCCGAGCGGCCCCGCCCACCAAAGCGGAGGCCGAGGGGCCCGGCCCCGCCCACCAAAGCAGAGGCCGAGGGGCCCCGCCCACCAAATCGGAGGCCGAGGGTCCCCACCCACCAAATCGGAGGCCGAGGGTCCCCACCCACCAAATCGGAGGCCGAGGGGCCCCGCCAACCAAATCGGAGGCCGAGGGGCCCCGCCCACCAAATCGGAGGCCGAGGGGCCCCGCCCACCAAATCGGAGGCTGAGGGGCCCCGCCCACCAAATCGGAGGCCGTGGGGCCCAACCAACCAAAGCGGAGGCCGAGGGTCCCCGCCCACCAAATCGGAGGCAGAGGGACCCCGCCCACCAAATCGGAGGCCGAGGGGCCCCGCCCACCAAAGCGGAGGCCGAGGGTCCCCGCCCAGCAAATCGGAGGTCGAGGGTCCCCGCCCACCAAATCGGAGGCCGAGGGTCCCCGCCCACCAAATCGGAGGCTGGTCCCCGCCCACCAAATCGGAGGCCGAGGGTCCCCACCCACCAAATCGGAGGACGAGGGGCCCCACCAACCAAATCGGAGGCCGAGGAGCCCCGCCCACCAAAAGTAAGTGCGGCCCCGGGTGCAAAAGTAAGTGCGCCCCCGGGTGCAAAAGTAAGTGCGCCCCCGGGTGCAAAAGTAAGTGCGCCCCCGGGTGCAAAAGTAAGTGCGCCCCCGGGTGCAAAAGTAAGTGCGCCCCCGGGTGCAAAAGTAAGTGCGCCCCCGGGTGCAAAAGTAAGTGCGCCCCCGGGTGCAAAAGTAAGTGCGCCCCCGGGTGCAAAAGTAAGTGCGCCTCCGGGTGCAAAAGTAAGTGCGCCCCCGGGTGCAAAAGTAAGCGCGCCCCCGGCCCCGGGTGCAAAAGTAAGCGCACCCCCCAGTCCCGTGTGTGAAAAGTGCTGCTGTAAAGCTGGTAGCGCTGTTCAAGCACCATGTATTTCCTTCAGGAAATGCCCATCTAATATATAATTGCCTAGAATACTACTTCCTGCAATTTGTGCCAACTTCCATGGCTTTGTCCGGAGCTAATGTCCGGAGATAATGTCCGGAGCTAATGTCCGGAGCTAATGTCCGGAGCTAATGTCCGGAGATTAATTGCCTAGAATACTACTTCCTGCAATTTGTGCCAACTTCCGTGGCTTTGTCCGGAGCTAATGCCCGGAGCTAATGTCCGGAGCTAATGTCCAGAGATAAGTGACGTCACCAGTGTCCTACACCCAGGCAGAGCACAGGGGCCCCAGGCAGCCTATGGGGCCCCAGGCAGAGCACAGTGGCCCCAGGCAGAGCACAGGGGCCCCAGGCAGCATATGGGGCCCCAGGCAGAGCACAGTGGTCCCAGGCAGAGGACAGGGGCCCCAGGCAGCCTATGGGGCCCCAGGCAGAGCACAGTGGCCCCAGGCAGAGCACAGGGGCCCCAGGCAGCATATGGGGCCCCAGGCAGAGCACAGGGGCCCCAGGCAGCATATGGGGCCCCAGGCAGAGCACAGTGGCCCCAGGCAGAGCACAGGGGCCCCAGGCAGAACATGGGGCCCCAGGCAGAGCACAGGGGCCCCAGGCAGAGCACAGGGGCCCCAGGCAGCATATGGGGCCCCAGGCAGAGCACAGGGGCCCCAGGCAGAGCACAGGGGCCCCAGGCAGAGCACAGGGGCCCCAGGCAGCATATGGGGCCCCAGGCAGAGCACAGTGGCCCCAGGCAGAGCACAGGGGCCCCAGGCAGAACATGGGGCCCCAGGCAGAGCACAGGGGCCCCAGGCAGCATATGGGGCCCCAGGCAGAGCACAGGGGCCCCAGGCAGCATATGGGGCCCCAGGCAGAGCACAGTGGCCCCAGGCAGCATATGGGGCCCCAGGCAGAGCACAGGGGCCCCAGGCAGAGCACAGGGGCCCCAGGCAGCATATGGGGCCCCAGGCAGAGCACAGTGCTCCCAGGCAGAGCAAAGGGGCCCCAGGCAGCTTATGGGGCCCCAGGCAGAGCACAGTGGCCCCAGGCAAAGCACAGGGGCCCCAGGCAGAGCACAGGGGCCCCAGGCAGCATATGGGGCCCCAGGCAGAGCACAGTGGCCCCAGGCAGCATATGGGGCCCCAGGCAGAGCACAGTGGCCCCAGGCAGAGCACAGGGGCCCCAGGCAGAGCATGGGGCCCCAGGCAGAGCACAGGGGCCCCAGGCAGAGCACAGGGGCCCCAGGCAGCATATGGGGCCCCAGGCAGAGCACAGGGGCCCCAGGCAGAGCACAGGGGCCCCAGGCAGCATATGGGGCCCCAGGCAGAGCACAGGGGCCCCAGGCAGCATATGGGGCCCCAGGCAGAGCACAGTGGCCCCAGGCAGAGCACAGGGACCCCAGGCAGAACATGGGGCCCCAGGCAGAGCACAGGGGTCCCAGGCAGAGCACAGGGGCCCCAGGCAGCATATGGGGCCCCAGGCAGAGCACAGGGGCCCCAGGCAGCATATGGGGCCCCAGGCAGAGCACAGTGGCCCCAGGCAGCATATGGGGCCCCAGGCAGAGCACAGTGGCCCCAGGCAGCGCACAGGGGCCCCAGGCAGCATATGGGGCCCCAGGCAGAGCACAGTTGTCCCAGGCAGAGCACAGGGGCCCCAGGCAGCTTATGGGGCCCCAGGCAGAGCACAGTGGCCCCAGGCAGAACATGGGGCCCCAGGCAGAGCACAGTGGCCCCAGGCAAAGCACAGGGGCCCCAGGCAGAACATGGGGCCCCAGGCAGAGCACAGGGGCCCCAGGCAGAGCACAGGGGCCCCAGGCAGCATATTGGGCCCCAGGCAGAGCACAGGGGCCCCAGGCAGCATATGGGGCCCCAGGCAGAGCACAGGGGCCCCAAGCAGCATATGGGGCCCCAGGCAGAGCACAGGGGCCCCAGGCAGCATATGGGGCCCCAGGCAGAGCACAGTGGTCCCAGGCAGAGCACAGGGGCCCCAGGCAGCTTATGGGGCCCCAGGCAGAGCACAGTGGCCCCAGGCAGAACATGGGGCCCCAGGCAGAGCACAGTTGCCCCAGGCAAAGCACAGGGGCCCCAGGCAGAACATGGGGCCCCAGGCAGAGCACAGGGGCCCCAGGCAGAGCACAGGGGCCCCAGGCAGCATATGGGGCCCCAGGCAGAGCACAGGGGCCCCAGGCAGCATATGGGGCCCCAGGCAGAGCACAGTGGTCCCAGGCAGAGCACAGGGGCCCCAGGCAGCCTATGGGGCCCCAGGCAGAGCACAGTTGCCCCAGGCAGAACATGGGGCCCCAGGCAGAGCACAGGGGCCCCAGGCAGCATATGGGGCCCCAGGCAGAGCACAGTGGCCCCAGGCAGAGCACAGGGGCCCTAGGCAGCCTATGGGGCCCCAGGCAGAGCACAGTTGCCCCAGGCAGAACATGGGGCCCCAGGCAGAGCACAGGGGCCCCAGGCAGAGCACAGGGGCCCCAGGCAGCATATGGGGCCCCAGGCAGAGCACAGTGGTCCCAGGCAGAGCACAGGGGCCCCAGGCAGCCTATGGGGCCCCAGGCAGAGCACAGTTGCCCCAGGCAGAACATGGGGCCCCAGGCAGAGCACAGGGGCCCCAGGCAGAGCACAGGGGCCCCAGGCAGCATATGGGGCCCCAGGCAGAGCACAGTGGCCCCAGGCAGAGCACAGGGGCCCCAGGCAGAACATGGGGCCCCAGGCAGAGCACAGGGGCCCCAAGCAGAGCACAGGGGCCCCAGGCAGCATATGGGGCCCCAGGCAGAGCACAGGGGCCCCAGGCAGCATATGGGGCCCCAGGCAGAGCACAGCGATATTTTGGACCACTGTGCGGTGTTTCAGACCCCCTGTGTGATGTCTGGGGCCCTGTTCTTAAGTATATTAAAGTTTAAAGTAACGTATATTAAAGTATATTATAGATCAAATTTGACACGTTTATGAGCACCATTGAGTGATATACTCAAGAATGACATAATTTTTCAACATTTTATGGTTTCAAACTGTAAACACTCAGAGTTTTTTTTACTTCAACCAGAAAACCTTAACGGTTCATAAAAAACTTGACTGTTCAGGATATGATAAAAGTCATAGTATTCTGAATCTTTAACTTATAAAGATACCTTTACATGGGGTGATTATTGGTTCCAGAGAGGCTTTCGGCCGATAATCGTACACATGGCTGGTGACAGGACAGTACAATATAAACGTTCAAAGGTAAACACTGATAACATTAAAATCTAATATATAATTGCCTAGAATACTACTTCCGGCAATTTGTGCCAACTTCCGTGGCTTTGTCCGGAGATAATGTCCGGAGATAAGTGACGTCACCAGCGTCCTACACCCGCTCAGGGTGGACAAAGATATATGCATTCGTGGTGCGCGGCACTTTTCTGATTGGTTGCCGCCTGCCGCGAGCGACCAATCAGAAATGTGCCGTACTGTCAAGAATTGTCAAGAGCTGGTGAGTGCAGCCATTTTTTGTTCTTTCTTACTATTATTTATTAATTGTATTATTCTTACATTTGAATAAATAAAGTATATATGGATTCTAGACTCCCGATTCTTTAGAATCGGGCTGCCATCTAGTTGTACAATAAAAAGCTAACAAAATATCCTCTTTATCTGAACTATATTCTGCCAACAATGAAGCCAAGATCACTTTATTATCGGTAAACTTCTGACCTCTGGGACCCCAACAAATCAGCACTACACTAGCACTGTTTTCCCTTACTCTCAGGAATGGCGGAGGCTCCGGAGGTTGGACCTCGATTGATCATAAAATGATAGGACTTCGTCTGTCCTTCTACTCCAGAAAACAAGCATGTAAAAGTTGCAAACTTTGACATGACTAATGGATATGCAAACACTTTACACCTTTTGGGCCCTGATTCATCAAAAAAAATTGCTTTGAAAAGTAAAAAAAAAATGTGGAATATGTGGTTACACATAAATGTTGCGACTTTTGGCGTTTTGCCATACTTGCAGAGCTCTGGCAAAATGTGCACAGATGGGGCAGAATAGGGCATGATGCCACAGCCAGTCACGAAATACGTATACCTTACACCAGTGATCTTCCGTCACTGACTGGAGTAAGATGTGTGGTGAAACGCACTCCACTTTCAGACGCGTCTCTCAATTAATCAGACGCCTGTGACTCCAGCTAGCCACCTCATCAAGACCGTCGTGAACAAGGCTAGTTTTGATGGATCAGTGCCTTGGTGTTTACTCTCTGGCCCTATCACTTTACTAAAAAAATGGGCACTAGTTAACTGGAGGAGTAGCCAACCGTGACCATTGATATTTCAAATTTACTCAGAAAGTGACTTCAATTATAGCAGACATTTCCTCCAGCCCATGGCTGAAGTAGATTTCTGTTTCTGGCATAAGAACAGTCTAAAATGTACCAATTCATTGTGCACCTTTTATTGATTGGCGCATCTTACTTCAGAGGGTCTTTGATCAAAACTGGTGGTAGAAAATGCCAATATTTGCTATTTCCACCTTCAGTGTACAGTATAACATTTATGAATATGCTAAATATAGGACCTTAGTTACAATTACTTCCTATAGACTCTAATTTTAAAAAGACCGTATACTGCCCTGTCGAGTATGCTTCTATATGGCAAGAAAAACTGCTATATAGAGAAGTACAGAAAAGAAAAATGAGAGGAGAAATGAGAAGCTGCCCATATGGTAGTGTAGTGGACTTGTCACAAGATGCCCAAGGGCAGCCTTTAGGTTGGTTTCAAGATTTTATGTAAAGTACATAACTAATGATTGATCAGTCTTACATAAAATACAAAGTGAGCAGAAAGTCTTCCATGTAAGGAGGCGTTCATCCTGGCGTACTGGCGTATCTATAAAAGGTAAATGAAGGCCTTTGCTGTCAGTAGGCTCACATGTTAAAAAAAAATATTTAAAAAATCACACCACATACTTTTTTTTTTCCGTATGGAATAGCACAACAGACTGTGTTACCTCATAGGGCAGAAATAAAGATACAGTGACACTTAATAGCATAACAAAGGCCAAAGGACATGTTTTCAGGCTCCAGTGGGAATCAGAGTCCTGTAGACATACTTGTATTCTCCAGGGCTTTTCTAGTGCATAAGGGCAAACAGTGAAAAAGCCGCCTGGAAGAACAACACTGACTTATAAATGCACAATCAGTGGCTTGTTTGCTCTTGAGATGGAAGTGAATTGCGTACATTTATTGATAGCTTTTTAGTGTACAGAGCGGAAAGAAAGGGCAAGTAACCTATATAGTAATTGCGCTGCCTAATTCTCCAGAAATCATGCTATTCTGAATGCTTATCTACTTTCCATTTTCTAGTGAGAAGTTTTGCTGAGCTTTCTGCTATACATTTAATCCTATCAAGTTTACATTAAATGGAACCTGTCACCAGTTTTGGCCAATAAGAGATACGGCCATCACCTTTCAGTGCTGATATACAGCATTCTATAATGTTGTATATAAGCCCCCAGCCCGACCTCTAAGAGAAGAAAAATAACTTACTGTACTCATCTGCGGGGCGGTCCAGCCCGATGGGCGTCACTGGTCTTGGTCTGGCACCTTCCATCTTCTTACGATCCCCGTCCTCCTGCTTGCTTCGTGTGGATGATGCGTTACTTCGGCATCCACACAGTCTCCTCAGCACAGCGCTCCTGCGCAGACATACCTCTCTGCCCTGTTGAGGTCAGAGTAAAGTACTGCAGTGCGCAGGCATCGTGGCTCTTTGACCTTTCCCAGCACCTGCGTACTAGCAGTACTTTGCTCTGCCCTCAACAGGGCAGACAAAGTACGCCTGCGCAGGAGCGCGATGCCATGGAGAAGCATCAAGCAAGCAGGAGGGCGGCATCAAAAGATGATGAGAGGCACCAGACCAGGACCTGCAACACCCATCGGACCGGACCGCCCTGCAGGTGAGTATAATAAAAGTTATTTTTCTTCTCGTGCAGGTCGGGTTGGGGGCAGATACACAGCATTCTAGAATGCTGTATATCAGCCCTGAAAGGTGATGGCCGTATCTCTTATCGGCCAAACCCAGTGACAGGTTCACTTTACCTTCTGTGAGATTTTATAGGGAACCTGTTACCTCGAGTAACACTATTTACCTGAAGATTTTGTGTGACTAGCATTTATTGCTTTGTAGATTAGAGTACTGGAGGAGCGACTACACGGTGAAAATTACATTTTATTTCTTTCCCCATGAACTCACTTCCAGGGAGCTGTTACAGTCACCTATTACTATACAGTTGATGCAGCTGCAATCACTCCCTGACACTTTGATCTACACACACAGATATGGTCAAGGTGACAGGTTCCCATTAAGTTCTTCACATTATGTTTCTTGCTTTTGAATTAAAAAAATCAAACCTTGGAATAAAACACAAGTGCTGAAGATGTATGAAGATATCATAAGGTTAATGCCAGCTGATTGCACAGGGAAAGGATTCTGGGATTGTTAAACTACCGTATATTGCAGCAGAGCCTGACCTATTCAAAGCTACAATAGAGAAGCAATTTCCTTAATAATAACTCTAATAACTTTAGCTAAAATAATTTGAATTATTAATAAACATTACTACATGATTGTACAACATTTAAAAACTTTATTGTTACAAATAAAATTCCACTAACTGCCAAAAAGATTTATTATTTAAAAACAACCCATTAAAAACCCATTAGGGCAGTGTGGTCACATTGCGAGGTCCAACAATAGAGTAATATGATATCTGTCACAGTAAATTCATAACTAAATCAATGGATACAAAGTACAAAGAACTACGTAAAAATACTGATGATAACGCTAACATTATGAATACATGGTTATACTGACGCATATCAAATTCTAATAATCTCTAGAACAGGACATTGTTTATACAGAACATACATCATGAACCCATTGAATGTAATACTTACCAAATACCAAAAAATATATTAACAAGTACAAAAAAATGAATTACTCCAAAACCAATTACAATGTTCACATTAAGACAATATTTATCAAATTGCACTGATCCATATAGCAATCTACCTACTGTTTTGTACATAAGTTATAAAGACAATACGTATAATACCCACCAAACATCATATCAAAGGACCACGTGACAGACACTGCCCAGGACCACAATGCTCTTTAATATGGCCTAGGATGTGAAGCCTGAACATGAACGTACGCTGTGTGCCGATCTTACTGGGACCCTGCATAAATCCGTATACTATAAGTAGACCCTGTCTATGTTCATCAGAACATAAACGTCAAGTGCTCAGTGAAGTGTACTGTAGATTATCTGTTTCTATATTTAAGCAGCCAGAATACCCTAAAGGGTTATTCCCAAAATTGACTCTCACACCTATACAAAAGGATAGGTGGTAACTTTCTGATTGGTGGAGATTCAGCTGCTGGGATCTCCACTGATCCGGAGAATGGGCATCTGAAACATCCTGGGTGATTGGAGCAATCACACTGCTCTTGCGCTCTCTATGTGAATACCACATAGAACGAGTGGTCACAGTTGCATTCCAATGGGGTATTTGGGAGCTGGGTTCAGAGCCCCTTTTATTTTGGGCTCTTCTTGGAGTAGGGCAGAACAAAGTGCACAGGCCCAAGCTGGCGATATCTCCGAGATTTCGCCCGGCTATGTGGATGACGCATTATTATTATTATTATTATTTATTGTTATAGCGCCATTTATTCCATGGCGCTTTACAAGTGAGGAGGGGTATACATAATAAAAACAAGTACAATAATCTTGAGCAATATAAGTCATAACTGGTACAGTAGGAGAGAGGACCCTGCCCGCGAAGGCTCACAATCTACAAGGGATGGGTGAGAATACAGTAGGTGAGGGTAGAGCTGGTCATGCAGCGGTTTGGTCGATCGGTGGTTACTGCAGGTTGTAGGCTTGTCGCATGAGGTGTCATCGACGTCAGTCAGAGCAGGAGGATGGCTATCAGAAGCCAGGAGGAGGAATAGACACCTCAGCAAGGACGTCTATGGGGCTAGATCGGCAGAATTTACATAGAGCGTGAGGGAATTTCAAAAGGTTTTTGGGGGTTTACAGGTGGAGTCAAGGAGTTATAAAACATTTTATGGAATGCAGCACAGACACTGATTTCCTTTAAATGTGAAGAAACTAAAGTAGCTATGTGCCATTAGTTTTTGGACACTACTTTTGTTCTTCCTTGTTATTCCTTGCCACGACAGTGTCTCACTTCAAACTAGAGCGCATTCTTTTATAGGCTGGTCGTCCACTTGTTGCATAGTTTTTCTTACATCTGGTCTAAGGAGATCTACCCTACATCTGGCCTTTAAAATAATAATTTTAAAAACAAGAGGGAAAAATGTAAAATAAGATTAAATAGTAATGTTGCCAATGATGTATAAAGAAAGTACACTAGCCTCATTACTACTAAGATCTTTTATGCAGTTTCTATTGTGAAATCTGGTGACGTTTAAACATTTGTGGTCTTTCTGTATACAAACTGGTAGAATATGGACAGCACAAGTCAATGCAAATGAAATGTTAGTTCACATGAACGTTTTTACTTACGGACCGGTGGTCTGTGTGTAAAAAATCATAACACACAATACTATGATCCATATTCCAGATCGGCATTAAAAGTCAAATGGTGCGCAAAAATGGATCACATACGGATTACTATATGTATGTCTTGTGTTTTTTACAGATAAAATTACAATTAATAAGAATGGAAAATATATTTGACCTGTTATTAATTAAATCACTCATGTAAAAAATGGATGTGCAAAATGGACATGTGGATGGCACACAGACATACAAAAAATACAGTTGTAAAAATGCAATTTTTTCAGGATGAAAATGGGACGATTGTGCATATTTGGAAACTGAGATGTAAAGTGCCACTTTGACATGATTGATACCAGAACTGCAGATGAAAATGAAATAAGAATATTTGAAAGGTTGTCCATCCCATTTATGATTACCTGTGTGGTCTTAAATAAAAAGAAAAAAGTACACGCAACTACTGACCTGCATCGCTCCTCAGTAACAATACCTGGGTCCCCTGCTTGTCTCTTTGCTCCCTCTTCTGGCGGTTATAAATGCTGCGCCCCAGGGTCCTGGTCATCGCAGTGGTATTGCTTTCCACTCGGGGAGAGTGATGCTATGTTTGGAGGCAAGGAAGGATAACTGCATCCAGGTATCACAAACATGCAACACACATTCACACTCCCGCCACCAGGGGGAGCTTCTGCTCTTATTTATTAGGTCACTCCCTATATATATATATATATATATATATATATAACTGGTAATCTAGGGAAAGTTAGTCAGTTCCAGACATGAGTTAGTTCCTGACAGAGCTCTGGAGGAGTCAGTTCCAGACAGTAGTCTGAGGAGGACAAAAGGTGAAAGGTGTCTTATAGACATGACGTCATCTTGCCCCCTGACCTGAATGTCATAGTCATCAAACGCCACAGCGGTGGAGCTGGAGAGGTAAGTATCACAAGTGCCAGGACCCTGACCATGCGGAGGGGCCCACTCGCGGGTGTCTGCACTAACACAGACACCGGGCCCCCATAGTGTGCAGGTGTCCCCGATGGCGAGTGGGCCCCCCGCCTGCTCAGGGCCCTGGCACTTGCCCTGGTATGCCGGGTGCTGACGCCGGCCATGGGTTCGGGTACTGTTCAGGTACCCTAACCCGAACTTTTTTTTAACTGTTTTGCCAAACCCGCCAGACCTGAACATCCAGGGGTCCACCTATCTCTATTAGTGACATTACCGCTACCCATGAGCTATCTTGTTTTTCTCCTACACCCTGCATTACTCATTGTGGTTGTCATCGTACATAACAGACCCAAGGAGGAGAAGCAGTTGGTCCACTCTTTATAAATTCTCAGGGTTATGTCTGTTGTAAGCACATCTCACTAAGGTGAGCAATTTCGCTTACTATGAGTTGCTGCATTTACCCAAAACTACACTATGAAGCCCAGCTTTTTTGTCTTTTTCTTTTAGAATCAGTGGTGGGCCAGGTTATACCGAGCTCATAAATACAGAGGACGGCATGGCCACAGGTTTACCAGTCCTCTAGTGATAATATGCTGCTGATAAAACAGTAATTTCATCAAAACTCCAACAAGTATCCCAGCAAGTGACCAGGAGCGCTGTCTCTATGTTATGCTGCTATCAGATTAGGTAGCAAAAATATGTTGACAAATTCCCTTTAAGGCTACCTCCAGAAATGAACCACTAACAGCAGATTTGGGGATTAATGCAATAGCAAGCTGTCAGCTCACAAACTATATGATGGGTTCACTTGGCATGAAGCAGCATTATATTCAAAGGCATCAGGAAAGAAAAAATATTCACTATCGGTTACAAAACATACAAATGCTATCAGATAAATTCTTATTAACATCAAGTTTGAACATTATGGGGCTATTTCCTTAACCCCTTCCCGACCTGTGACACAGCGTATGCGTCATGAAAGTCGGTGCCAATCCGACCTGTGACGCATATGCTGTGTCACAGAATGATCGCGTCCCTGCAGATCGTGTGAAAGGGTTAACTCCAATTTCACCCGACCTGCAGGGACAGGGGGAGTGGTACTTCAGCCCAGGGGGGGTGGCTTCACCCCCCCGTGGCTACGATCGCTCTGATTGGCTGTTGAAAGTGCAACAGCCAATCAGAGCAATTTGTAATATTTCACCTAAAAAACTGGTGAAATATTGCAATCCAGCCATGGCCGATGCTGCAATATCATCGGCCATGGCTGGAAATACTGGTCTGCCCCCCCCCCACCACCCCTGATCTACTCCCCAGTCCTCCGTTCGGTGGTCCGGTCCCCTCCGTCCTCCTGTCTGCTACCCCCGTTCTGCGATCCACCCCCCGTCCTCCGATCCACCCCCCGTGCCCCGATCTCCCCCCCTTCATACTTACCGAGCTTCCCGGTGTCCATCCGTCTTCTCCCTGGGCGCCGCCATCTTCCAAAATGGCGGGCGCATGCGCAGTGCGCCCGCCGAATCTGCCGGCCGGCAGATTCGTTCGATGTACATTTTGAGCACTGTGATAAAGCCTATCACAGTGATCAAAATAAAAAAATAGTAAATGAACCCCCCCTTTATCACCCCCATAGGTAGGGACAACAATAAAATAAAGAAAATATTTTTTTTTTATTTTTCCCCCACTAAAGTTAGAATTAGGGTTAGGGTTAGGGTTAGAACTAGGGTTAGGGTTAGGGTTAGAACTAGGGTTAGGGTTAGGGTTAGAACTAGGGTTAGGGTTAGAACTAGGGTTAGGGTTAGAACTAGGGTTAGGGTATGTGCACACATATTCTGGTCCTCTGCGGATTTTTCCACAGCAGATTTGCTAAATCCGCAGTGCAAAACCGCTGCGGATTTATCGCGGATTCACCATGGTTTTTCTGCGGATTTCACTGCGGTTTTACAACTGCGGTTTTTTATTGGAGCAGTTGTAAAACCGCTGCGGAATCCGCAGAAAGAAGTGACATGCTCCAGAATGTAAACCGCTGCGTTTCCGCGCATTTTTTCCCGCAGCATGGGTACAGCGTTTTTTGTTTCCCATAGGTTTACATTGAACTATAAACTCACGGGAAACTGCTGCGCACTCGCAGCTGCGGAAACACTGCAGATCTGCAGCGTTTTCCGCAGCGTGTGCACATAGCCTTAGAATTAGGCTATGTGCACACGGTGCGGATTTGGCTGCGTATCCGCAGTGGATTGGCCGCTGTGGATTCGTAGCAGTGTTCCATCAGGTTTACAGTTCCATGTAAACCTATGGAAAACCAAATCCGCTGTGCCCATGGTGCGGAAAATACAGCGCGGGAACGCTGCGTTGTATTTTCCGCAGCATGTCAATTCTTTGTGCAGATTACGCAGCGTTTTACACCTGTTCCTCAATAGGAATCCGCAGGTGAAATCCGCACAAAAAACACTGGAAATCCGCAGTAAATCCGCAGGTAAAACGCATTGCCTTTTACCTGCGGATTTTTCAAAAATTGTGCGGAAAAATCTCACATGAATCCACAACGTGGGCACATAGCCTTAGGGTTAGGGTTGGAATTAGAGTTAGGGTTGGAATTAGGGCTAGGGTTGGAAATAGGGTTAAGATTAGGCTTGTGGTTAGGGTTATGGTTATGGGTGTGTTGGGGTTAGGGTTGTGGTTAGGGTTAGGATTAGGGTTAGGGGTGTGTTGGGGTTAAGGTTGTGGTTAGGGGTGTGTTGGGGTTAGGGTTATGGCTAGAGTTGGGATTAGGGTTAGGGGTGTGTTGGGGTTAGTGTTGGAGTTAGAATTGAGGGGTTTCCACTGTTTAGGCACATCAGGGGTCTCAAAACGCAACATGGCGCCACCATTGATTCCAGCCAATCTTGCGCTCAAAAAGTCAAATGGTACTCCCTCCTTTCCGAGCCCCGACGTGCGCCCAAACAGTGGTTTACCCCCACATATGGGGTACCAGCATACTCGGGACAAACTGGGCAACAATTATTGGTGTCCAATTTCTCCTGTTACCCTTGTGAAAATAAAAAATTGCTTGCTAAAACATCATATTTGAGGAAAGAAAAATTATTTTATATTTTCACGGCTCTGCGTTGTAAACTTCTGTGAAGCACTTGGGGGTTCAAAGTGCTCACCACATATCTAGATAAGTTCCTTTGGGGGTCTAGTTTCCAAAATAGGGTCACTTGTGGGGGGTTTGTACTGTTTAGGCACCTCAGGGGCTCTGAAAATGCAACGTGACGCCTGCAGACCATTCCATCAAAGTCTGCATTTCAAAACGTCACTACTTCCCTTCCGAGCCCCGATGTGTGCCAAAACAGTGGTTTACCCCCACATATGGGGTACCAGCATACTCGGGACAAACTGGGCAACAACCATTGGGGTCCAATTTCTTCTTTTACCCTTGTGAAAATAAAAAGTTGCTTGCTAAAACATCATTTTTGAGGAAAGAAAAATGATTTTTTATTTTCACGGCTCTGCGTTGTAAACTTATGTGAAGCACTTGGGGGTTCAAAGTGCTCACCACATATCTAGATAAGTTCCGTGGGGGGTCTAGTTTCCAAAATGGGGTCACTTGTGGGGGGTTTCTACTGTTTAGGCACATCAGAGGCTCTGCAAACAACATGATGCCCGCAGACCATTCCATCAAAGTCTGCATTCCAAAACGTCACTACTTCCCTTCCGAGCCCCGACGTGTGCCAAAACAGTGGTTCCCCCCCACATATGGGGTATCAGCGTACTCTGGACTAACTGGACAACAACTTTTGGGGTCCAATTTCTCCTGTTACTCTTGTGAAAATAAAAAATTGCGGGCTAAAAAACAATTTTTGAGGAAAGAAAAAAGATTTATTATTTTCACGGCTCTGCGTTATAAACTTATGTGTAGCACTTGGGGGTTTAAAGTGGTCACCGCACATCAAGATTAGTTCCATGGGAGATCTGGTTTCCAAAATGGGGTCACATGTGGGGGAGCTCCAATGTTTAGGCACACAGGGGCTCTCCAAACGCGACATGGTGTCCGCTAACAATTGGAGCTAATTTTTCATTCAAAAAGTCAAGTGGCGCTCCTTCCCTTCTGAGCCCTGCCGTGTGCCCAAACAGTGGTTTACCCCCAAATGTGAGGTATCAGTGTACTCAGGAGAAATTTCCCAATAAATTTTAGGATCCATTTATTTTATCCTGGTGCCCATGTGGAAATGAACAAATTGAGGCTAAAATAATTTTTTTGTGAAAAAAAGTACTATTTAATTTTTATGGATCAATTTGTGAAGCACCTTGGGGTTCAAAGTGCTCACTATGCATCTAGATAAGTTCCTTGGGGGGTCTAGTTTCCAAAATGGGGTCACATGTGGGGGAGCTCCAATCTTTAGACACACAGGGGCTCTCCAAACGCGACATGGTGTCCGCTAAAGATTGGAGCTAATTTTTCATTCAAAAAGTCAAATGGCGCTCCTTCCATTCCGAGCCCTGCCGTGTGCCCAAACAGTGGTTTACCCCCACATGTGAGGTATCAGTGTACTCAGGAGAAATTGCCCAATAAATTTTAGGATCCATTTTATCCTGTTGCCCATGTAGAAATGAACAAATTGAGGCTAAAAGAAATTTTTTGTGAAAAAAAAGTACTTTTTGATTTTTTATGGATCAATTTGTGAAGCACCTGGGGGTTCAACGTGCTCACTATGCTTCTATATAAGTTCCTTGGGGGGTCTAGTTTCCAAAATGGGGTCACTTGTGGGGGAGCTCCAATGTTTAGGCACACAGGGGCTCTCCAAACGTGACATGGTGTCCGCTAACGATTGGAGCTAATTTTTCATTCAAAAGTCAAATGGAGCTCCTTCCCTTCCGAGCCCTGCCATGTGCCCAAACAGTGGTTTGTAACCAGATATGAGGTATCGGTGTACTCAGGAGAAATTGCCCAACACATTTTAGGATCCATTTCATCCTGTTGCCCATGTGGAAATGAACAAATTGAGGCTAAAATAATTTTTTTGTGAAAAAAAAGTACTTTTTCATTTTTACGGATCAATTTGTGAAGCACTTGGGGGTTCAAAGTGCTCACTATGCATCTAGATAAGTTCCTTGGGGGGTCTAGTTTCCAAAATGGGGTCACTTGTGGGGGAGCTCAAATACTTAGGCACACAGGAGCTCTCCAAACGCGACATGGTGTCCCCTAAAGATTGGAGCCAATTTTTCATTGAAAAAGTCAAATGGCGCTCTTTTCCTTCCGAGCCCTGTCGTGTGCCCAAACAGTGATTCCCCCCACATATGGGGTATCGGCGTACTCAGGACAAATTGTACAATAACTTTTGGTGTCCAGTTTCTCTTTTTACCCTTGGGAAAATAAAAAAATTGTTGCTAAAAGATCATTTTGTAACTAAAAAGTTAAATGTTCATTTTTTCCTTCCATGTTGCTTCTGCTGCTGTGAAGCACCTGAAGGGTTAATAAACTTCTTGAATGTGGTTTTGAGTACCTTGAGGGGTGCAGTTTTTAGAATGGTGTCACTTTTGGGTATTTTCAGCCATATAGACCCCTCAAACTGACTTCAAATGTGAGGTGGTCCCTAAAAAAAATGGTTTTGTAAATTTTGTTGTAAAAATGAGAAATCGCTGGTCAAATTTTAACCCTTATAACTTCCTAGCAAAAAAAAAATTGGTTTCCAAAATTGTGCTGATGTAAAGTAGACATGTGGGTAATGTTATTTATTAACTGTTTTGTGTCACATAACTCTCTCGTTTAAAAGAATAAAAATTCAAAATTTGAAAATTGCGAAATTTTCAAAATTTTTCGCCAAATTTCCATTTTTTTCACAAATAAACGCAAAAATTATTGACCTAAATTTACCACTAACATGAAGCCCAATATGTCACGAAAAAACAATCTCAAAACCGCTAGGATCCGTTGAAGCGTTCCTGAGTTATTACCTCATAAAGGGACAATGGTCAGAATTGCAAAAAACGGCCAGGTCATTAAGGTCAAAATAGGCTGGGTCATGAAGGGGTTAATACTGGCACTGCTCACACCAGTCTTAGATAAAGTATGGTGCGCCAAATTCATTAAGAGGCACACAGAATTTAATTAAATCAGCGGCTATGCCTCACCAGAAGTCTTAGTCCAGTTAAATCCTGGAGTATAATTTCTGACATAACAAATTCCAGCACTTCTGTTGAATTTGTTGAGTGCAAGTGGCCATATAAAAGCTTCCTTGAATTGCCCCCTATGCCCCTAAAAGCATTGAAAGTCCCTGGGTACATGTGCTGAATAAATCGAAATGATCCCATCACCCAGCCAATACCAAAAGGGCATTAATTAATAATTCTATTCCAGACTGAGTCATCCAGCCAACTTGCATTTACATGGTAAATAATTATTGCAATAAACCCCCTTTCGGTGACATAAGCCATTGCATGCCTAGCGGTATATGTTGAAGCTTTTTATCTGAGGGATAGTTCTCTAGAAGGCACTGGTGTGGGATGTGGCCAATGGATGACAGAGATTCCCAATGACAGCCAAGAAGAATAAATTGACACTGTACATTGTATGACTATGACGAGCACAATATGATTAATGCTTTTCATGAAACTCTTAATGCAGCTTTATCTCAGAGTAGTAAGTATTCCCCATTGATCACTGATAGTAATGTTTATTTAAATAGGATTTAATTGGACATGAGATTAATCTGAAGCATAGGAAATTATTAACTATAAAGAAGTTGTTCATATTTAATCAGTTAAACATTAGGCAGGCATGCTGCCAGTCCGAAATGTATTTGTAGATTGCTAGGGAAGCAAGCAGAGCCTTTAGTTCATCTGCACGATCTTATAGATGTGGAAATGTGCAGTGCTCGGCAGCCTTTGACACCATATACTTTGCTTTCATTGTGTAAGTAAATTCAGATCATCAGATACTTTAGTGAAAAGCAAAACTTTTTTTCTTTGCATAAAATTTCCAACATCAATCATAAGATTTCTCCTTTAGGACATAAGATGCAGCGCGATCTGATTCTATTCCCCTGAAGTGCAGTTCTGCTGTTACGTATGACTGTTGTATATGAACTGTTGAATTGTAAAGCGCTGCGGAATATGTTGGTGCTATATAAATTATTATCATTAGTAAGGAGTGCTGTACAGACCTTACACAGTCATATTGTTTTCTAGTGCTAAGCC
Organism: Ranitomeya variabilis; assembly: GCF_051348905.1. Classification (NCBI taxonomy): domain Eukaryota; kingdom Metazoa; phylum Chordata; class Amphibia; order Anura; family Dendrobatidae; genus Ranitomeya; species Ranitomeya variabilis. Next base: position 202,602,492 of record NC_135232.1, on the reverse strand, counting down.
CAGTGATCAATCACTCAAAATCAGTTTTTAACCTAGCTGGTAAATATTGTGTAGTAGGCTAGTGCAATGCCATATTACTGCGTCTCTGAAGAAGTCTCCATGTATGTGGATCTGCACTGAACGAGAGACCTCCCAGGTATTATCATTCTCATTGGGCTGCCCTACAGGAATATCTTACCTGCGGGTCTGGGTTGAAAGTGAGTTATTGGTATTTTTTAAAGCCTTTTTGGAAAAAAAATACACTTCTTCTGTTCAACTAGTGAAAAATAAAAATCTACGGTATAAGGTGCATACCGTATATTACTATTATTTTCTTGTTACTGTTTTAATTTCAATACAAGTAGAGATGGCCTCCAGAATTTGCCATATGGAGGAGTCAATGTTTTTCTCATCTCTTGCCTTCCTGAATAATTGTTGATTTCATACAATGGATTATTGTTCTTTAGATCATTGCTACTATACATGTCTTACATAAACTACAGCGCTTTTGCCACCTAAATAAAAAAAAACAGTCATTCTAAATCATCGATTTGTCCTCTTTAAAGTGAAAAATTATCGTCAGCCTTTAGAAATCGCTCAAATGATGTAGAAGCCATCTAGCTAGCTTTTTTGAAGAAAAAATGGATCCAGTTGAACTCTGATTTTTTTTTAGCTGTTCAAAAAAGTTGTGTCTGCACTATTTTTTGGTTACTGGATTTCTGCTGGATCTGTTCTAACTAATGATTACTGGACATGTGAATGTAGCCTTACTTTGCAGAGTTTGGGATTGTAGGAAATCTGACAACTCCTGATAGCTACATACAGTATTTTAGAGTCTCCCCTTTCCTCGAGTACAAATACATTTATATCGGATATTGATGGTTTCATGAAAATGGAAAGTGTTATCAGTGCATGACTCCTCTCAGTATCTGAGCCACGTCAGACTTTCGTGTGACCTGTTAAGTGCAAACTAGATAGTTACATTTGGTCAAAGGTCTTGAGGAATTATACAAATGTCTATGACAGTGTGCAGAATCGTATTAGTCATTTTAAAGGGAATCTGTCACCCCCCCCCCCGGGATGTATATAGCCTATTAATATTGGCATACAGGTAATAAAAATGTTACACTAGTCCTACCTATATGCCTCATATTAACCCCTTCATGACCTTGGGATTTTCCGTTTTTCCGTGTTCGTTTTTCGCTCCCCTCCTTCCCAGAGCCATAACGTTTTTATTTTTCCGTTAATATGGCCATGTGAGGGCTTATTTTTTGCAAAACAAGTTGTACTTTTGAATGACATCATTGGTTTTAGCATGTCGTGTACTAGAAAATGGGAAAAAAATTCCAAGTGCGGTGAAATTGCAAAAAAAAGTGCAATCCTACACTTTTTTTGTTTGGCTTTTTTGCTAGGTTCACTAAATGCTAAAACTGACCTGCCATTATAATTATCCACGCCATTACGAGTTCATAGACACCTAACATGACTAGGTTATTTTTTATCTAAGTGGTGAAAAAAAATTCCAAACTTTGCTAAAAAAAATAAATAAATTGCGCCATTTTCCGATACCCGAAGCGTCTCTATTTTTCATGACCTGGGGTCAGTTGAGGGCTTATTTTTTGTGTGCCGAGCTGGTGTTTTTAATGATACCATTTCAGTGCAGATACATTCTTTTGATCGCCCATTATTGCATTTTAAAAAACGTAATTCTGGTGTTTCGAATTTTTTTCTCTCTACGTTGTTTAGCGATCAGGTTAACGCTTTTTTTTAATTGATAGATCGGGCGATTCTGAACGTGGCGATACCAAATATGTGATAAAATCAGCTGACATATGCCGGAAAACATATGGGCTCATGCCAGAGCCTGCATGGAGTGCAGGGACACAACCATTGACGTATATACACACATGGTCAAAATAAATTGAATCTGACAAAAGTAATAATAAAAGATCTATGAAAATGAACAAATGAAAGTCAGACATTGCTTTTCAACCATGCTTCCACAGAATTAAAAAAAAAAAAAAAAACTCATGAAATAGGCCTGGACACAAATGATGGTACCCCAGAAAATAATGTGACAAAAGGGACATGTTAAATCAAGGTGTATTCACTAACTAGCATCACAGGTGTCTACAATCTTGGAATCAGTGAGTGGGCCTGTAAATAGGGCTACAGATACTCACTGTGCTGTTTGGTGACATGATGTGTATCACATTCAACATGGACCAGAGGAAGCAAAGGAAAGAGTAATCTCAGGAGATTAGAAAGAAAATTATAGACAAACATGCTGAAGATAAAAGTTATAAGACCATCTGCAAGCAGCTTGATTTTCCCGTGACTACAGTTGCACATATTATTCAGAAATTTAAGATCCATGGGATGGTAGCCAACCTCCCTGCACGTGGCCGCAGGAGGAAAATTGATGACAAATCAAAGAGACGGATAATACGAATGGTAACAAAAGAATCCATAAAAGCTTCTAAACAGATTAAAGATGAACTTCAAGCTCAACAAACATCGGTGTCAGATTGCACCATCCGTCGTATGAGCCAAAGTGGACTTCATGGGAGATGACCAAGGAGGACACCATTGTTGAATAAATCATAAAAAGGCCATACTGGAATTTGCCAAACTACAGGTTGACAAGCCACAAAGCTTTTGGGAGAATGTCCTATGGACAGATGAGACAAAAATGGCACATCAGCTCTATGTTCACAGATGGAAAAATGAAGCATATCAAGAAAAGAACACTGTCCCTACTGTGAAACATGGAGGAGGCTCTGTTATGTTCTGGGGCTGCTTTGCTGCATCTGGCACAGGGTGTTTAGTATCTGTGCAGGATACTATGAAATCTCAAAACTATCAAGTGATTCTAGAGAGAAATGTGCTACCCAATATCAGAAAGCTTGGTCCCAGCCACAGGTCATGAATCTTGCAACAGGTTAATGACCCAAAACACACAGCTAAAAACACCCAAGAATGGCTAAGAAGAAAACATTGCACTATTATGAAGTGGCCTTCTATGAGCCCAGACCTAAATCCTATTGAGCATCTTTGGAAAGAGCTGAAACATGCTGTCTGGAAAAGGCAACCTTCAAACACGAGACAACTGTAGCAGTTTGCTCTTGAGGAGTGGGCCAAAATACCTGTCGAGAGGTGCAGAAGACTCATTGACCGTTACAAGAATCGTTTGATTGCAGTGATTGCCTCAAAAGGTTGCGCAACAAAATATTAAGTTAAGGGTACCATCTTTTCTGTCCAGGCCTATTTCATGAGTTTTATTTTGTTTTAATTCTGTGGAAGCATGGTTGAAAAGCAATGTCTGACTTTCATTTGTTCATTTTCATAGATTTTTTTTATTTATTATTACTTTTGTCAGATCCAAGTTATTTCTATGACCATTGTGGGTTTTTCTGTCATTAATCGAGGGGTACCACCAATTTTGACCACGTGTGTATACGTCATAGATCGTGAAGAGGTTAATAAATCGGATAACTCTATTCCAAACATAATCAACACAATTGACAGATTTGGGACCTTTTCGGGCCTGACAATAAACTAGTCTAAATCCGCTCTTCTACCTTTGAACTCCAAGAGTACTGCTATTTGCTATTGCTTCAGAAATTTAAGTATCTGGGGATTTACATTACTAATACACCACAGGGATTTATTCCATTAAATCTAAGTCCACTAGTTATTAAAAAGAGGAACAAAGTGTGAATATGGGAAAAACTACCTCTGTCAGCCTTGGTTAGAGTAAACCTCATTAAGATGTGCTTAATGCCATGAATTCTGTACGTTGTGCATAACTCACCTGTCTGGATTCCTAAATACTGGTTTAGGAAAATGCACAACATCTTTAGAGATTTGGTGTTAAGAGGAACCCCCAGAATAAAACTGGAAAAACTGCAATTACCAAAAAATCAGAGAGTTTAAGTTTGCCTCATATATGGGGGTACTACTTGGCTTCCCAGTTTCGGCACTTCCGAGGCTGGGCAATGGAGGACGCCTTGGAAGTAGGATCAATAATATTAAAATACTTGGGGTGGGGGGAGAATTTACTAGAGATACTGGAATCACACAAATTTGTAGGTAGTCCGAGTATATACCCTATCTGGTCCATAAAATTTGGTGGACAAGTAAAAGACTGGGATGACAGACTGCTCAAAGTACACGCCTACCTGGAATAACTTTAATCTAGAGGAGTTGCAGAGATTGGAGGGATTTGGAGAATGGAAGAATCGGGGATTGAAATATGTGCATTAGTTATACTCTGATAACAAACTCAAGTCATTCGAACAGCTGAAACAGGAGTTTAATTTGTGTTAAGTTGAATTCTTTAAATACTTGCAACTAAGACATGCAATACGGGCTCGTGAAGCCATCTCTGATCTTTCTATATCCTCTAATGGGCTGTTAGACTTCGTAGTACAGGAAAAATCAATGAAGGGAATCATCTCTCTGGTTTACAACTCATTGTTGCTAATTATTTTGGGTGACTCTATGGCTCAGGTTTGGAGCAAGTGGGAGGAGGATTTGGGTAACATTTCTACAAAAGAATGGGAAGATGTGCTGGAATCTCCAGAGCTCCTCTCAATAAACACCACGCAAAGAAGGTCTCAACTGTTTCTATTTCATAGCGTTTATAGGACCCTCAAAGTATCGCATGGAATGGGCCTAAAAACAGATAATTGTTGTCGCCATTGCAGGAAAGAAAATGTGGACCTGATGCACATGTTTTGGACATGCCTGACATTGGTGGGGCTCTGGGGGGGGGGGTAGATTAATAGCAGAAGTGTTTAATATTCATAACACGCTTAGTGTTTGAAAGCCTGTGCGTTAGGATTAAAGGGGAAGGTGGGAGGATCTCCCGAGGTACACTTAGCTATTGCTAGAATACTCTACCAGACTAGAAAATATATAGCCAAACATTGGCTGGCAACCAGACCTTCCTGTGAAGAAGAAGTGGTCCAAACTCTCAACTCTACTATCTTAATGGGAAAAAGGGTTTATATCAAGAGGGGGGTGGTAGGTTAATTTGGTAAAGTATGGGGAGACTAAGTGCGCAGCTGTGGTTTCAGAGGAGCTGGCTAGAGATGTCTTATTTAATTTACTGATCCTGTATATTATGATTACCACCTGTCTGTGTAGTAGGATAATGTATTTGACTAATATCTAAAAGTAATACCTATGTCAGTATAGTTATGGTTTTATTTTAATGCACACTGTGAGGAGGGTGAATGTTAGTTCTGGGTTGGGAATGGGAGAAAAACTCTTCAAAACCACTTTAGTACGGTAATCAAAAATCTTGTTCAAAACTCTTGAACAAAGGAACATTCTCTGAAGCAGTTTCCACTAGAAAACTCAACATTTCTTGAATGCCTCATATAAAAAACCTCAGTGTGCACATAACCTTTCAAACATTTTTTTGAGCAATTTTTCAGATTTTTTTTTATATGGATCTGCTCTAAACAAAACTCTGTGTGCATATACTGTTAGATTTTTGTGGAGATTTTACAGTGGAAAATGAAATAATTGGAAATTCTCAAATACTCCTCCAAATCTCAAAACTGCTGACAAACTACTCGTAGACTTTGAGACTGTAAAAAACAGTAACAAAGACCAGTAAAAGCCTGACTGTGACAGCCTGTTTCATTACACTTTCAAAACTTTTCATTATGTTTCTTCTTAATTCTGATCTGTCAGCGGACTTCATAATGCAACTTGCATGCATCTATTAGGCTTGATGAGAATCTTTGCCCAAAAAACGTGACAGTTGCAGCTTGTACAGAGCAGTGTGAGATCGCAGCAGCAGGAAAGAGGGATAGTGAGAACCTATCTATCAAGCTAGGTGAAAAGAGATTGAAGCAAACTTTTACAAAGAATGGTACAGCCATTATGACATCTAAGTACAGCATCCTTTCCAGGTCTAAAATATTTTAAAAACATACACAGGTTATATTGTGAAATCTTTTGACAAGTCCTCTTTAAGGTACTTTTCACTAGACCTTGCTTGTTCATGCATTTTTTTTGTTATGAACTTTAAAACCAATTAAAGTGTGGAGATACATTTTCTCTCTTGATACCAGCATGCTTATTAATGATACATTGCCCGGAGCAAAATAATAGTCAACGGATCTTTCTGTTATGAACCAGACAGCTTCTTAGAAATAATACTATTGTTAAGTTTGGAAAAAAATAAAAATACATTCAATAAAAAAAATCACTATAACATAAAATAACATTTGTAGCAACATTATTTAATTGGAACCTCCTACGTCAGATAACGCTATTAACCTGCAGACATGGTGTTAATAAGTGCCCTATCACTGAAAATGAGGAAATTAACTTTAAGGGTAGATTCCCGTGATCAGGAAGTAGCTTTGGACGCAGCGTATCTGTGCTGCGTCCAAAACGCAACTTTCTAATCACGCAGGTAAATCCGCATGTGATCACTGAACCGTGCGGACTTACCGCATCCAAATACATTCTAGTGTTGAAATTTCTGTTGCGGAGACTAGCGTCAATGCAAGATAAATAGACATGCTGTGGCTCGTGAACCCGCACCGCAGGTGATCTGCAGGTGTACATAGACACACAGTGGAAACGGGATTTCTAGAAATCCCATCCACTATGCTGTAACATCTGGCCACGGCGTTTTGTATGCTGCATATTTATGCAAAACTGTAGCAATTCCTGATGGTGTGCACGTACCCTGTTTCTTCTGGGAATTGCCAGCTTTCAGTCATACAGGCATAGCGGCATGGCTACAGTTACTATTCACAGCCATGTGATCAGTAGGTGTTAGCATGCCCAGGTACTTTGACGCACTGCACTTCAAAGCTGGCTGTAAATTAAAGTATTGGAGTGTGATAACTAACAACTGTCGGTCACAGTGTATGACATTTTATGGTATTTTCAGATACAAAAAAATAGCAGAAATTTTTAAAAAATTATAAATTGATACAAAATGAAGGAAACTCCTGATGTTTTTTCACAAGGAAACCTTAAACACCTTTGAGGATTAAAACAGACTTCATGAGAATTTGCTCAGGTAATCTAAATATTATTCATAGAGATTCTGCTGATTAATGTGCTTTTCATCATTTGTAGATGTGAAATATTTCTTATGAAGGGATTAAGAAATGTTTCTTCTCTCCCTTGAAGCATGCTACGACCTTCCTTTTGATCCAGAAAGATGTTTAAGAGAGCTCATCCCAGTAAGAGACATAAAAAAGGCTTTATTCCTGCCTCGTTAAGCAGAATTATTGTGCAATTAGCTATAGTGGCTCGGAAGGTAGATATCACGATAGAGTGAATTGTACTTATAAAGTAAAGGGTTAATCAGTTCTTTTGTGTTATCTTACCATGTATACAATAGACATAAAAACAAGTGTAGAAATCTGGAGGTTATAAGATGTTGATTTCCATGTATGAATGAGTGGAATATTGCATTTAGTGTGAGAAATCAACCGGAATACCGAAGTCTAGAGGTTCAAAAGTACCATTCACATCGCATTCATATTAATAAGTAACCACGGAACACAACAACCAGCTAGCAGATATCAGGGAGATTGCTTATCTTACTGCAGATAAAAAAGATGTAAATCCTTACCTTGGTGACCATGGATCAAGTTGTAAACTAGGGAATGCTAAATGTATAATCAGAGGAAATCTGCAAAGAATATGCAATCACATTACTGCGATAGTAAACAGTGAAAATAAAAGCTGAATAGATTGCGAGCAACCAAATGAGGATAAAGATAAATGTTCACATAACGGCAATTCCATTACCAATCAATGCATTGACCGTTACTCATCAAGGCCCCTTTCACACTGTGTTATTCAGTGGTCCCTATGGGGCTTACATACCACAAAGTGGGATTCAGGCGTATGCGCCGAAGGGGGCATTGACCATAATGGTACAGAGTCACCACATGCTCTGTTGTACATCATTTTCAAGGATATACACCTACTGGAGGCAGACACCCAGGCATAGGAGACAGTAGGCGTATATGCCCAAAAGTGATGCACGACAGAGCATATGGTGACTCCATTTGCACTATTATAGTCAATGGCCGCGCATACGACCAAAACCCATTTTGCAGGGCCTCGAATGTAAGCCTCAATGGGACCACTGAACGTAGCGAAGAACACAGCGTGAAAGGGGCCTTATACCCATTTACATGGGAAGATTCATGTGTTCCAAATTATCGCATCTTAGTCCATGGTAATAACGGGAAAGGATACAGATGTTGTCAATGTAACAAAGATCTTATAATAAAGTTATTAAATGGACAAGTCACAAATGTAATGTTAGATGGCTACTGCAGAATAAACAATAAGATGTAATTTTTCATGAGGATGTAGTAAGTTGGTCAGTTAGTTGTATGACTACAATGCAACCTTTTCGGATTGCTAATCTAAAGCAGAAGCCTTTCTGGCAACAAAACCATCTACCTGGTAAAAACAAAAATCAAAGAAATAACGGGGGGGTCCCAATTGTTACCAGGTTGACCCGATGTCATCATGATGACATCCGGGTCACTAGATCTAGGAAACTTGCTGATCATGCACAGTGCATGATCAGCAACTTTCCCTGTCAGTGCAGAGCTGACAGTTTCTACAGCATGTGGATGCTACTGCATCCCCATGCTGTAGAAACAATCAACCTGCACAAAATGATAGTCCCTTAGTGGGACAAAGTAAAAAAAAAGTAAAAAAGAAGTTTAAATAATTATAAAAATATTTAAAAAAAATAAAAATATCAAAATATATTGTATCTGTAAACAAATATTTGAAAAATATAAACAATAAAATTACACATATTTTGTTTTGTCGCGTCCACAACAACCCAACCTATAAAACTGTCCCACTAGTTAACCTCCTTAGTGAACACCATAAAAAATAAATAAAAAACAAGGCAAAGAACAATTTTTTATCATCGTACCGCTGAACAAAAAGTGGAATAAAACGTGATGAAAAAGATGGATATAAATAAACATGGTACCACTGAAAATCTTCTTGTGAAGCAGCTCCATCAGTGGAAAAATAAAAAAGTTATAGCTTTCAGAATAAAGCAATGCAATAATAATTATTTTTTCTATAAAATAGTTTTTATTGTGTAAAAGTGCCAAAACATAAAAAAGATATAAATGAGGTATTGCTGTAATAGTAATAACCCGAAGAATAAAACTGACTTATCGATTTTGCTACACACGGAACGGCATAAACCCACGCCCAAAAAAATTCCTGAATTGCTAGTTTTTTTTTCATTTTGTCTCAAAAAATCAGAATAGAAAGCAATCAAAAAATGTAATGTGCCTAAAAATGGTGCCAATAAAAACGTTAACTTGTCCCACTAAAAATGAGACCTACAGGACTCTATGGGCCAAAATATTGAAAAATTATATCTCTCAAAATAAGGTGATGCAAAAACTATTTTTTGCAATAAAAAGCGTCTTTCAGTGTGTTACAGCAGCCAAACATAAAGGGGTAATAAACTTCTTGAATGCAGTTTTGAGCACCTTGTGGGGTGCAGTTTTTAGAATGGTGTAACTTTTGGGTATCTTCTATCATATAGACCCCTCAAAGGGACTTCAAATGTGATGTGATCCCTAAAAAATTGGTTTTGTAAATTTTGTTGTAAAAATGAGAAATCGCTGGTCAACTTTTAACCCTTATAACTTCCTATAGAAAAAAAATATTTGGTTTCAAAATTGTGCTGATGTAAAGTCGACATGTGGGAGATGTTACCACTATCATGAAGTACAATATTTCACAAAAATTAGTCTCAGAATCACCAGGGTCCATTGAAGCGTTCCAGAGTTATAACGACATAAAGTGACAGTGGTCAGAATTGTAAAAATTAGCTTGGTTTTTACCACCTTCGTGGGTAAAGGGGTTAAACATTTTGTTATTGGAACTTTACAATTACCTTTGTTGCCTAGTCAAATGCTGGACAAGTAATGAAAAAGTAAATCAAAGCAAGTAAGTTTAATTTGTTTTTTTACCAAGTCCAATTGTTCTATTGGATTTTTACAGAAATTGAGTCGGCAAATGAGTCAATAACACATTGTAGACTGCACCTCGGTGCCTGAGGCAAAAGTTCTTTACACGTTGTGTAAGTAAGGTGAAGTGTGGCAGCAGTCCAGTAATCCTAACTTTGTAATTAGGATTGTCACTGCCAGAGATGACTTTATCCATTTATTCTAAGACACCAGAGGTACACATAGCAAAATTAATTAACCCCTTTAACCCCACGGGTGGTTTGCATGTTAATGACCCCAGCCAATTTTTACAATTCTGACCACTGTCCTTTTATCTTTTATGTGGTTATAACTCTGGAAAGCTTCAACGGATTCCGTGATTCTGACACTGTTTTCTCATGACATATTGTACTTTATGTCAGTTGTAAAATTTCCTTGACATTATTTGAGTTTATTTGTGAAAAAAACGGAAATTTGGCGAAAATGTTGAAAATGTCGCAATTTTCCAACTTTGAATTTTCATGCCCTTAAATCACAGAGATATGTCACACAAAATACTTAATAAGTAACTAATTTCCCACATGTCTACTTTACATCAGCACAATTTTGGAACCAATTTATTTTTAGTTAGGGAGTTATAAGGGTTAAAAGCTGACTAGCAATTTCCCATTTTTATAACACCATTTTTTTTAGGGACCACATCACATTTGATGTCACTTTGAGGGGTCTATATGATAGAAAATGCCCAAGTGCGACACCATTCTATAAACAGCACCCTTCAAGGTGCTCAAAACCACATTCAAGAAGTTTATTAACCCTTCAGGTGTTTCACAGGAATTTTTGGAATGTTTAAAAAAAAATGAACATTTAATTTTTTTTCATACAAAATTTACTTCAGCTCCAATTTGTTTTATTTTACCAAGGGTAACAGGAGAAAATGGACCTCAAAAGTTGTTGTACAATTTGTCCTGAGTACCCCGATACCATATATGTGGGGGTAAACCACTGTTTGGGCGCATGGCAGAGCTCGGAAGGGAAGGAGCGCCATTTGACTTTTCAATGCAAAATTGACAGGAATTGAGATGGGAAGCCATGTTGCGTTTGGAGAGCCACTAATGTGCTTAAACATTGAAACGCCCCACAGTTGACACCATTTTGGAAAGTAGACCCCCTAAGGAACTTATCTAGATGTGTGGTGAGCACTTTGAACCCCCAAGTGTTTCTCTAAAGTTTATAATGTAGAGCCGTGAAAATTAAAAAATCCTTTTTTTCACAAAAATGATCTTTTAGCCCCCAGTTTTGTATTTTTCCATGGGTAACAGGAGAAATTGGACCCCAAAAGTTGTTGTACAATTTGTCCTGAATACGCTGATACCCCATATGTGAGAGAAAACTACTGTTGGGGCGCATGGCAGAGCTCTGAAGGGAAGAAGTGGTGTTTTGGAATGCAGACTTTGATGAAATGGTCTGTGGGTGTCACCAGGGCCAGACTGGCCATCGGGCAGTTCTGGCAAATGCCAGAAGGGGCGGTGCCAGTAGTGGATTGCTGTGCGCCGACTCACCCTCCCCCCAGCGCTGCCGCTGCCGCATTCAACTATACCGGCATCCATGACGCTGGTACAGTTGAATGCAATGATGGAGAAGAGAGCGTCACCTGACGCTCCCTCTCCCATCATTCCCCACTCTGTCTCTGACACTGCGGGTGCGCGCGCACTCACTGTGTCCTAGGCAGTGCAGCGGCAGCCGCCGAGACAGGAGCAGGGAGCACTGCAGGCACGAGGGGAGGTGAGGAGTGTTTTTTTTTACTGGACTGTGGGGCCATTCTAGGGGGGAGGAGAGATGTGGGTTCTGCTGTATACTACTATGTGGGCTGTGCTGTATACTACTATGTGGGCTCTGCTATATACTACTATGTGGGCTGTGCTGTATACTACTATGTGGGCTGTGCTGTATACTACTATGTGGGCTGTGCTTTATACTACTGTGTGGGCTCTGCTGTGTACTACTATGTGGGCTCTGCTATATACTACTATGTGGGCTGTGCTGTATACTACTATGTGGGCTGTGCTATATACTACTGTGTGGGCTGTGCTGTATACTGCTATGTGGGCTGTGCTATGTGCTATACACTACTATGTGGGCTGTGCTGTAAACTACTATGTGGGCTCTGCTGTATTCTACTATGTGGGCAGTGCTGTATACTACTATGTGGGCTGTGCTGTTTACTACTGTGTAGGCAGTGCTGTATACTACTATGTGGGCTGTGCTGTATACTACTATGTGGGCTGTGTTATACACTACTATGTGGGCTCTGCTGTATACTACTATGTCTGCTGTGCTATAAACTACTATGTGGGCTCTGCTGTATTCTACTATGTGGGCAGTGCTGTATACTACTATGTGGGCTGTGCTGTACACTACTGTGTGGGCAGTGCTGTATACTACTGTGTGGGCTGTGCTGTATACTACTATGTGGGCAGTGCTGTATACTACTACGTGGCCAGTGCTATACACTACTATGTGGGCTCTGCTGTATACTACTGTGTGGGCTGTGCTACACAACTACTATGTGAGCTGTGCTATACACTACTATGTGGGCTGTGCTGTATACTACTATGTGGGCTGTGCTATATACTTGTTGTGAATTTGCTTTTTGCTCCCTCTAGTGGTTACTAGTTTTTTGACTCTGGTTTTTCTGTCATTCCTTTTATCCGCACCTGGGTCGTTAGTTAGGGGTGTTGCTATATAAGCTCCCTGGACCTTCAGTTCAATGCCTGGCAACGTAGTTATCAGAGCTAGTCTGCTGTGCTCTTGTCTACTGATCCTGGTTCCAGTTATATCAGCTAAGTCTGCCTTTTGCTTTTTGCTATTTGTTTTGGTTTTGTATTTTTGTCCAGCTTGTTCCTAATCTATATCCTGACCTTTGCTGGAAGCTCTAGGGGGCTGGTGTTCTCCCCCCGGACCGTTAGACGGTTCGGGGGTTCTTGAATTTCCAGTGTGGATTTTGATAGGGTTTTTGTTGACCATATAAGTTACCTTTCTTTATTCTGCTATCAGTAAGCGGGCCTCTCTGTGCTAAACCTGGTTCATTTCTGTGTTTGTCATTTCCTCTTACCTCACCGTCATTATTTGTGGGGGGCTTCTATCCAGCTTTGGGGTCCCCTTCTCTGGAGGCAAGAAAGGTCTTTGTTTTCCTCTACTAGGGGTAGCTAGATTCTCCGGCTGGCGCGTGTCATCTAGAATCAACGTAGGAATGATCCCCGGCTACTTCTAGTGTTGGCGTTAGGAGTAGATATATGGTCAACCCAGTTACCACTGCCCTATGAGCTGGATTTTTGTATTCTGCAGACTTCCACGTTCCTCTGAGACCCTCGCCATTGGGGTCATAACAGTTTGCCAGGCCAGTATTAAATGTTTAATGCATTGCAGAAGAGGGATTATAAGAAAGAAGATTCTGAGTTTTTTTTTTTTTTTTCTTCTTCCCCTTTACCTCAGAGTGGCTATGCTTGCTGCAGACATGAATGTCCAGACCTTGATTACAAGTGTGGACCAGCTGGCTACTCGTGTGCAGGGCATACAAGACTATGTTATCAGAAATCCTAGGTCAGAACCTAAAATACCGATTCCTGAACTGTTTTCCGGAGACAGGTTTAAGTTTAGGAATTTCGTGAATAATTGTAAATTGTTTTTGTCCCTGAGACCCTGTTCATCTGGAGATTCTGCTCAGCAAGTAAAAATTGTTATTTCGTTCTTACGGGGCGACCCTCAGGATTGGGCTTTTTCGCTGGCGCCAGGAGATCCGGCATTGGCTGATCTTGATGCGTTTTTTCTGGCGCTCGGTTTACTTTATGAGGAACCCAATCTTGAGATTCAGGCAGAAAAGGCCTTGCTGGCTATGTCTCAGGGGCAGGACGAGGCTGAAGTGTATTGCCAAAAATTTCGGAAATGGTCCGTACTGACACATTGGAACGAGGGTGCACTGGCCGCTAATTTTAGAAATGGCCTTTCTGAAGCCATTAAGAATGTTATGGTGGGTTTTCCCATTCCCACAGGTCTGAATGATACTATGGCACTGGCTATTCAAATTGACCGGCGGTTGCGGGAGCGCAAAACCGCAAATTCCCTCATGGTGTTGTCTGAACAGACACCTAATTCGGTGCAATGTGATAGAAAAACCGCAAATTCCCTCATGGTGTTGTCTGAACAGACACCTGATTTAATGCAATGTGATAGAATCCTGACTAGAAATGAGCGGAAAATTCATAGACGCCGGAATGGCTTGTGCTACTACTGTGGTGATTCTACACATGTTATCTCAGCATGCTCTAAACGTATAGCTAAGGTTGTTAGTCCTGTCACCGTTGGTAATTTGCAACCTAAATTTATTCTGTCTGTAACTTTGATTTGCTCACTGTCATCTTATCCTGTCATGGCGTTTGTAGATTCAGGTGCTGCCCTGAGTCTCATGGATCTCTCATTTGCTAAGCGCTGTGGTTTTACTCTTGAACCATTAGAAAATCCTATTCCTCTTAGGGGTATTGATGCTACACCATTGGCAGCAAATAAACCGCAGTATTGGACACAGGTTACCATGTGCATGACTCCTGAACACCGCGAGGTGATACGTTTCCTGGTTTTACATAAAATGCATGATTTGGTTGTTTTAGGGCTGCCATGGTTACAGACCCATAATCCAGTCCTGGACTGGAAGGCTATGTCAGTCTCAAGTTGGGGCTGTCGTGGTATTCATGGGGATTCCCTGCCTGTGTCTATTGCTTCGTCTACGCCTTCGGAAGTTCCGGAGTATTTGTCTGATTATCAGGATGTCTTCAGTGAGTCTGAGTCCAGTGCACTGCCTCCTCATAGGGACTGTGACTGTGCTATAGATTTGATCCCAGGCAGTAAATTTCCTAAGGGAAGACTGTTTAATCTGTCGGTACCTGAACATACCGCTATGCGTTCATATATCAAGGAGTCTCTGGAGAAAGGACATATTCGTCCGTCTTCTTCCCCTCTTGGTGCGGGATTCTTTTTTGTGGCAAAAAAGGACGGATCTTTGAGACCTTGTATTGATTATCGGCTTTTAAATAAGATCACTGTCAAATTTCAGTATCCTTTACCGCTGTTGTCTGACTTGTTTGCCCGGATTAAGGGTGCCAAGTGGTTCACCAAGATAGACCTTCGTGGTGCGTACAACCTTGTGCGCATTAAGCAAGGTGATGAATGGAAAACCGCATTCAATACGCCCGAAGGTCATTTTGAGTACTTGGTGATGCCTTTTGGGCTCTCCAATGCGCCTTCAGTTTTTCAGTCCTTTATGCATGACATTTTCCGGAAGTATCTGGATAAATTTTTGATTGTTTATCTGGATGATATTTTGGTTTTTTCTGATAATTGGGATTCGCATGTGGAGCAGGTCAGGTTGGTCTTTAAAATTTTGCGTGAAAATTCTTTGTTTGTCAAGGGCTCAAAGTGTCTCTTTGGTGTACAGAAGGTTCCCTTTTTGGGGTTCATTTTTTCCCCTTCTGCTGTGGAGATGGACCCAGTCAAGGTCCGAGCTATTCTTGATTGGACTCAGCCCTCGTCAGTTAAGAGTCTTCAGAAGTTCTTGGGCTTCGCTAACTTCTACCGTCGTTTTATCGCTAATTTTTCCAGCATTGTGAAACCTTTGACGGATATGACCAAGAAGGGCTCCGATGTAGCTAACTGGGCTCCTGCTGCCGTGGAGGCTTTCCAGGAGTTGAAACGCCGGTTTACTTCGGCGCCTGTTTTGTGCCAGCCTGACGTCTCACTTCCCTTTCAGGTTGAGGTGGATGCTTCGGAGATTGGGGCAGGGGCCGTTTTGTCGCAGAGAGGCCCTGGTTGCTCTGTTATGAAACCTTGTGCCTTTTTCTCTAGGAAGTTTTCGCCTGCCGAGCGAAATTATGATGTGGGCAATCGGGAGTTGTTGGCCATGAAATGGGCATTTGAGGAGTGGCGTCATTGGCTCGAGGGTGCTAAGCATCGTGTGGTGGTCTTGACTGATCACAAAAATCTGATGTATCTCGAGTCTGCTAAACGCCTTAATCCGAGACAGGCCCGCTGGTCATTGTTTTTCTCCCGCTTTGATTTTGTTGTCTCGTATTTACCAGGTTCAAAGAATGTGAAGGCCGATGCTCTTTCTAGGAGCTTTGTGCCTGATGCTCCTGGAGTCGCTGATCCTGTTGGTATTCTTAAAGATGGAGTTGTCTTGTCAGCTATTTCTCCGGATCTGCGACATGTGTTGCAGAGATTTCAGGCTGATAGGCCTGAGTCTTGTCCACCTGACAGACTGTTTGTCCCGGATAAGTGGACCAGCAGAGTCATTTCCGAGGTTCATTCCTCGGTGTTGGCAGGTCACCCGGGAATTTTTGGCACCAGAGATCTGGTGGCCAGGTCCTTTTGGTGGCCTTCCTTGTCAAGGGATGTGCGGTCATTTGTGCAGTCCTGTGGGACTTGTGCTCGAGCTAAGCCTTGCTGTTCTCGTGCCAGCGGTTTGCTCTTGCCCTTGCCTGTCCCGAAGAGACCTTGGACACATATCTCCATGGATTTCATTTCTGATCTTCCGCTATCTCAGGGCATGTCCGTTATCTGGGTGATATGTGATCGCTTCTCCAAGATGGTCCATTTGGTTCCTTTGCCTAAGCTGCCTTCCTCTTCCGATCTGGTTCCTGTGTTTTTCCAGAACGTGGTTCGTTTGCACGGCATCCCTGAGAATATTGTGTCAGACAGAGGATCCCAGTTCGTTTCCAGGTTCTGGCGATCCTTTTGTAGTAGGATGGGCATTGATTTGTCGTTTTCGTCTGCTTTCCATCCTCAGACTAATGGACAGACGGAGCGAACCAATCAGACTTTGGAGGCTTATTTGAGGTGTTTTGTCTCTGCTGATCAGGACGATTGGGTGACATTCTTGCCGTTGGCTGAGTTTGCCCTTAATAATCGGGCTAGTTCCGCCACCTTGGTTTCGCCTTTTTTCTGCAACTCTGGTTTCCATCCTCGCTTTTCTTCGGGTCATGTGGAGCCTTCTGACTGTCCTGGGGTGGATTCTGTGGTGGATAGGTTGCAGCAGATCTGGAATCATGTGGTGGACAACTTGAAGTTGTCACAGGAGAAGGCTCAGCGCTTTGCCAACCGCCGCCGCGGTGTGGGTCCCCGACTACGCGTTGGGGATTTGGTATGGCTTTCTTCCCGCTTTGTTCCTATGAAGGTCTCCTCTCCCAAATTTAAACCTCGTTTTATTGGGCCTTACAAGATATTGGAAATCCTTAATCCTGTATCTTTTCGTCTGGATCTTCCTGTGTCGTTTGCTATTCACAATGTATTTCATAGGTCCTTGTTGCGGCGGTACATTGTGCCTGTAGTTCCTTCTGCTGAGCCTCCTGCTCCGGTGTTGGTTGAGGGCGAGTTGGAGTACGTGGTGGAGAAGATCTTGGATTCTCGCCTCTCCAGGCGGAGGCTTCAGTACCTGGTCAAGTGGAAGGGCTATGGTCAGGAGGATAATTCCTGGGTGGTCGCCTCTGATGTTCATGCGGCCGATTTAGTTCATGCTTTTCATGCCGCTCATCCTGATCGCCCTGGTGGTCGTGGTGAGGGTTCGGTGACCCCTCACTAAGGGGGGGGTACTGTTGTGAATTTGCTTTTTGCTCCCTCTAGTGGTTACTAGTTTTTTGACTCTGGTTTTTCTGTCATTCCTTTTATCCGCACCTGGGTCGTTAGTTAGGGGTGTTGCTATATAAGCTCCCTGGACCTTCAGTTCAATGCCTGGCAACGTAGTTATCAGAGCTAGTCTGCTGTGCTCTTGTCTACTGATCCTGGTTCCAGTTATATCAGCTAAGTCTGCCTTTTGCTTTTTGCTATTTGTTTTGGTTTTGTATTTTTGTCCAGCTTGTTCCTAATCTATATCCTGACCTTTGCTGGAAGCTCTAGGGGGCTGGTGTTCTCCCCCCGGACCGTTAGACGGTTCGGGGGTTCTTGAATTTCCAGTGTGGATTTTGATAGGGTTTTTGTTGACCATATAAGTTACCTTTCTTTATTCTGCTATCAGTAAGCGGGCCTCTCTGTGCTAAACCTGGTTCATTTCTGTGTTTGTCATTTCCTCTTACCTCACCGTCATTATTTGTGGGGGGCTTCTATCCAGCTTTGGGGTCCCCTTCTCTGGAGGCAAGAAAGGTCTTTGTTTTCCTCTACTAGGGGTAGCTAGATTCTCCGGCTGGCGCATGTCATCTAGAATCAACGTAGGAATGATCCCCGGCTACTTCTAGTGTTGGCGTTAGGAGTAGATATATGGTCAACCCAGTTACCACTGCCCTATGAGCTGGATTTTTGTATTCTGCAGACTTCCACGTTCCTCTGAGACCCTCGCCATTGGGGTCATAACAATACTACAGTGTGGGCTCTGCTGCATACTACTGTGAGGGCTGTGCTGTATACTACTATGTGGGCTGTGCTATATACTACTGTGTGGGCTCTGCTGTATACCACTATGTGGGCTGTGCCATATACTACTATGTGGGCAGTGCTGTATACTGCTACGTGGGCTGTGCTGTATACTACTATGTGGGCTGTGCTGTATACTACTATGTGGGCAGTGCTGTATACTACTATGTGGGCAGTGCTGTATACTACTATGTGGGCTGTGCTGTATACTGCTACATTGTCTGTGCTGTGTACTGCTATGTGGGCTGTGTTATCTGCTATGCGGGTTGTGCTATATACTATGGGGGTATATTATATTCTATGGGGGAGGCCGTGTTATATACTATGTGGCTGTTATATACCATTGTGGGGGTATATTATATTCTATGTGGGAGGCTGTGTTATACTATGGGGGGCTGCATTATATTCTATGGGGGCTACATTATATATTATGGGGAGGTGGGCTGTATTATATTCTATGGGGTAGCTGCATTATACTCTGGGGTGGCTGCATTATATTCTTTAGGGTGGTGGCTGCATTATACTATATGTGGCCTGCATTATACTGTATCGAGGATTATGGGGAATACGTTATACTATATGAAGAACTATGGGGTGCATTATACTATGGGAAGTGAATTGTACTACATGGATGACTATGGTGGTGCATTATACTATATGGAGCACTATGAGGAGTGTATTATGCTATATGGAGGACTATGAGTAGTATATTATACAAAGAAAAAAAAAATTGGTTCCAGCTTCTTGTAAAATGTAAAACTTTAATCCAACATGGTAAAATCAGAGTAACTCCTGTGACAAAGACCGCTGTGTCGGTCAAAACGCGTCGCTTGCCTCATATAGTGCTATGGTGTTGTCCCAGGAGTTACTCTGATTTTACCATGTTGGATTAAAGTTTTACATTTTACAAGAAGCTGGAACCAATTTTTTTTTCTTTTTGGAGTCTCAGTACGTCTCATCAGGACGGAGTTCCGGGCTTCTTTCATTTATCAGTGAGCTGGCTTTTTTGTCTTTTCTTTTGTCAGTAGTGTATTATGCTATATGGAGGACTGAGCAGTGTATTTTAATATATGGAGGACTGTGGTGCACATTATAATATATGGAGGACTATGGGGTGTATTTTACTAAACAAGTAAAATGCTGAATATTCAGATTGCTTTTGCTGGAACAAAAATCATTGTTCTCAGCAGCACATCGCCGGTGTAAACTGTAGATGTGCTGCTGATAACATGATACTGACGAATAAAGATGCGGCCGCACTCACCGGTCTCAATTTCCAGGTACTTTATTTGTGCAAAAGATACTTCACGGCACGGGGGTGTTCACATGACAAGAAGAGGTGTAGGCAGAACGACGGCCGTTTCGCGCCCGTGTGGCGCTTCAACGGGTTCTAAGGGTGGACGGACATGACGCCCTAAGAAGTGCATGAAACAAGCGCCACTCCCCCTGACGTCACTGCGTCCAACCCAGTGCGATACAGATTAAAAACAACATTGTTTACAAAAACAGAATTATTTAAAAACAAATACAATCAATATGCACAGGCCTATAAATAAGCAATATTATGAGCAAAAATTAACTATTTACCGATACTCCTAGCCTGAAAACATCCCGAAATCCCAAGAGTGCACTCAGACTTTCATATGAGACGCCAAATATAAGTTGGCTTAAATAACATAACGCTGCATTACTCTATCCCTTGAATTCTATTTATATAGTAATACTCTTACTTGCTGCAACAAAAGGTAATGTTATAACCAAATATTTAACTAGGAATATATAAAAAACCATTGAATAGATATCTACGCTACTATGGAGGTAGCCAGACTGCCCTATAGACACACAGTACAGTAACTTATAGGAAGATGGACATGTCAAGTTTGTCATTTAAACCTGCGGGGCCTGTGGCTCCAGTCCGCATAATCCATGATGCTTCCCTCCTTAATAATAAATTATGGTGGTCTCCCCCTCTACTGGGAGTTTTAACCTGTTCTATTCCCGCAAAAGTCAACACTTCAGGGTTACCACCATGTGCCTCTAATATGTGATTAATTAGTCTCGGTACTCCTTTACCTGTTTTCACCGACCTCAGATGTTCACTAAATCTAACATATAGACATCTAATAGTTTTGCCTATATAGTACCTGCCACACGGGCATAGCACTACATAGACAACATATTTCGTATGGCACGTAATTAGTTGTTTCACAGTGTGTGTAATAGAACCAATCCGCAACACTTTATCGATAACATGAAATTTACAGTACGAGCAGTGTCCACAACGAAAGTTTCCAACAGGGGTACAACGTTCCAGCCAATTGCTGTTTCTTCCCTCTGTTATGCGATTTCTTACCAGCAGATCCCTAATTCTGGTGCTCCTCCTGTTAGAAATTAGGGGACCTCTCACCACCATCTCACTAAGTTCTCTATCACTGTCTAAGAGGTGCCAGTTATTTCTGATAGCTGCCCTAATCTGTTGGTCCATTGGGCCATACTGAAAGCAAAAGGTAAACCTCTTGCCTATCGATTTGGGCACATCTCTAGTTCTACCGTGTAAGTTATCATTCATTTTCCTCCGTGCTCCCTGCCACATATAGTCAGGATACCCTCTTTGCTTGATTCTCTGCTCGAGATCTCCTAATTGTTCCGCCAAACCTCCCTGTGTGTTATTGGCCCTTTTGGTTCGCACTATCTGGCCACATTTTTCGCATGATCCCACTTTCCAAACACAATGGGAGCAGATAATGCTTAAATGTTCCCAGGAGTTGTTAAATCTGGTTCTTAAATCCAACATCCAGAATTCTGAGCAAATTGATATTGATATACAGAAAACGCAAGCGGAGTTACAAACAAGATTTACCGATAGCCAGTGGGCACAATTTAGTAAGAAAATGGAGACAAAATTGGTTCCCATACAAGCCGAAATTAAGCAAAGGAAGCGAGACAAATTTATAAGAGACAAGAAAGATTTTGATCAAGGCCAAATTTTCACCTGGAATAAACAATCCAGAATGGAGGGGAAACGAGCATTTGATGGAGGAAGTTCTAATCGCCACAGAAGAAGATCGGGAAAACGCAAGTTTAACCCCAGGAGGGATTATGTGACTACCGAATATGACTCCAGCCAGAGTGAGGGTATGCTAGCCTCAGGTAGTTCAGTGGAAGGATTGGGGGCAGCAGGTTCCTTGAATCAGGATTTCCCTTTAGGCGGAGAAGGACGCGCCGAGGAGGCCAGAGGCGGCAGAACAGTACAGGAGCGGAAAAGGAAGTTTGTTTCGTGGAGGCAGAGACGCTAGTAGACCTTGATAGTCAACATGTGGTTAATTTAACCAGTCATACTTTACATGCGGCGCACTTTTCACTTTTGGCAAAAGGATTGAATTATTGTATCCCCATTGATTTTGACTTGACACAGTTTAAAATAGATTTATTTAAATCAGTTCGTAAGATTCACTTGTATAAGCAGTTCCACAATAATCCTGGAACACAAAATAGCCTAGAAGGAGAAAAACCATGTATGGTAGGCCCTTTGGGCTTTATGGCAGGTGCAGGGTTAGAGGTGTTGGCAGATTCTTATGCTGAGGCGGAATTATTAGTAAGTCTTACTGACAGTCTATCAGGGGCACCAGTACAACAGAGGAGTTCTGACGTACCTTTTACAGGGGGGGTTCCATCTAAATACATGCCCCCAGTGTCCCCCGGGAATGTTATCGATCTTTTTGCCACACAAGTTATAAGGGATGTAGAGGCTCTAATTTATCCTAAAGCACCCGCCAATCTAACGTCAGTAGAACAGAGGGCCCTAAAAGAAATTGTTAGCTGGAAGGACACTATTGTCCGGCCAGCTGATAAAGGGGGCAAAACAGTACTAATACCTAGGGAACTATACATCAAAGAAGCCCTAAAACAATTGAGTGACACTGTAACTTACAAAAGATTGGGAGGGGACCCCACCATTAAATTTAAAGGAGAGCTGAGAACACTCCTACGAGTAGCGGTGGAGGTTGGAGTACTGTCGAGTAACAAAGCGGAGAAGCTGCTGCCGGAGTTCCCCATCAGGCCACATTGGTACCACGTCCCTAAAATCCACAAATCTGTAACGGAGCCACCTGGCCGACCAATCGTGTCAGGGGTGGGTTCCCTGACAGAACCACTTTCCAAATATGTAGATTGGCTATTACGCCCCTTATTACCGCATATTCCTTCGTATATCAAGGATACCGGTGCGTTTTTAGCACACATTCAGACATTCATGTGGCAACCTACTTTCAGATTGGCGTCCATTGACGTTATAAATCTGTATACGCGTATACCGCAGGAATTAGGGGTAGCATCGATACGGAGCATTTTGGAGACTACTGACAAAAGCAGCAAAGTGGTGGATTTTATATGTAATAGTCTGAAATTTATTTTGACGCATAATGCGTTTACTTTTTTGGACCTCTGGTACCTTCAAATGGTGGGCACCGCGATGGGGACTCCGGCAGCATGCACATTCGCAAATTTATACCTGGGATTTTTTGAAGAGCAGCATCTGTACACAGCAAAAAATGTCTTTTTAAAACATGTCAAGATGTACTTACGGTACGTCGATGACATGTTTCTTGTGTGGGATGGGACTGAAGAACAATTTGGAGAATTTGTCTCCTATCTGAATGATAACAATATGGGTATGGCTTTCACGTCCATGTTTGGGGGCTCCCATTTAGATTTTCTCGACGTGTCCGTACAAATAGTAGATGACAAAATACATACCTCGCTGTACCGTAAGTCCATATCCACCAATGCCCTCATGCATCATGATAGTTACCACCCTAGCCATACAAAACGTGCCCTACCTTATGGCCAGATAGTGCGAACCAAAAGGGCCAATAACACACAGGGAGGTTTGGCGGAACAATTAGGAGATCTCGAGCAGAGAATCAAGCAAAGAGGGTATCCTGACTATATGTGGCAGGGAGCACGGAGGAAAATGAACGATAACTTACACGGTAGAACTAGAGATGTGCCCAAATCGATAGGCAAGAGGTTTACCTTTTGCTTTCAGTATGGCCCAATGGACCAACAGATTAGGGCAGCTATCAGAAATAACTGGCACCTCTTAGACAGTGATAGAGAACTTAGTGAGATGGTGGTGAGAGGTCCCCTAATTTCTAACAGGAGGAGCACCAGAATTAGGGATCTGCTGGTAAGAAATCGCATAACAGAGGGAAGAAACAGCAATTGGCTGGAACGTTGTACCCCTGTTGGAAACTTTCGTTGTGGACACTGCTCGTACTGTAAATTTCATGTTATTGATAAAGTGTTGCGGATTGGTTCTATTACACACACTGTGAAACAACTAATTACGTGCCATACGAAATATGTTGTCTATGTAGTGCTATGCCCGTGTGGCAGGTACTATATAGGCAAAACTATTAGATGTCTATATGTTAGATTTAGTGAACATCTGAGGTCGGTGAAAACAGGTAAAGGAGTACCGAGACTAATTAATCACATATTAGAGGCACATGGTGGTAACCCTGAAGTGTTGACTTTTGCGGGAATAGAACAGGTTAAAACTCCCAGTAGAGGGGGAGACCACCATAATTTATTATTAAGGAGGGAAGCGTCATGGATTATGCGGACTGGAGCCACAGGCCCCGCAGGTTTAAATGACAAACTTGACATGTCCATCTTCCTATAAGTTACTGTACTGTGTGTCTATAGGGCAGTCTGGCTACCTCCATAGTAGCGTAGATATCTATTCAATGGTTTTTTATATATTCCTAGTTAAATATTTGGTTATAACATTACCTTTTGTTGCAGCAAGTAAGAGTATTACTATATAAATAGAATTCAAAGGATAGAGTAATGCAGCGTTATGTTATTTAAGCCAACTTATACTTGGCGTCTCATATGAAAGTCTGAGTGCACTCTTGGGATTTCGGGATGTTTTCAGGCTAGGAGTATCGGTAAATAGTTAATTTTTGCTCATAATATTGCTTATTTATAGGCCTGTGCTTATTGATTGTATTTGTTTTTAAATAATTCTGTTTTTGTAAACAATGTTGTTTTTAATCTGTATCGCACTGGGTTGGACGCAGTGACGTCAGGGGGAGTGGCGCTTGTTTCATGCACTTCTTAGGGCGTCATGTCCGTCCACCCTTAGAACCCGTTGAAGCGCCACACGGGCGCGAAACGGCCGTCGTTCTGCCTACACCTCTTCTTGTCATGTGAACACCCCCGTGCCGTGAAGTATCTTTTGCACAAATAAAGTACCTGGAAATTGAGACCGGTGAGTGCGGCCGCATCTTTATTCGTCTGTATGCAATCAATGTTGGATTTCCATTCACGGCCATAGCACCCGACGTCAGCGGACCAGCTGGAGCGCAGTAAGCCAGGAGGCTAGAGGATTGCCGGACCAGTAGTGCAGGTAGCTGTTTTCTTTTATTTGTTCGATAACATGATACTGTATGGTAATCTTTTAGTGATCTATTAGTGATCATTCTGTCCCATCATTATTCCTCAGCTGGTGGAAAGAGGCCAGGAAACAAGTGTTGAACAACTTCAGTATTGTTGATCAAACTCATTGAACTCAGCGCATGTAAATACAACCTAAATGCTTTTGTGTAATGTGCAATATGTTAGCATTTGGGGCCCCATTTTA
Source organism: Ranitomeya variabilis (assembly GCF_051348905.1). NCBI lineage: Eukaryota > Metazoa > Chordata > Amphibia > Anura > Dendrobatidae > Ranitomeya > Ranitomeya variabilis. The sequence continues at coordinate 202,577,421 of NC_135232.1, read as the reverse complement.
AACTTTGCCTAGGCGTAGGGCCCCACTTTGCCTAAAACCGGCCCTGCCTACAAGTGTGCAAAGATATTATACAGTCACCGTGTGACAAGTGGGCCTGTGTAACTTCAAATGCCAGGGCTGAATTTTAGTCCCAGTCCGGCCCTGGGCGTCCTGTTGCATTTGCAGAGCCCTTGATGTACCTAAACAGTAGAAAACACCCACAAGTGACCCTATATTGGAAACTAGACCACCCAAGGAACTTATCTAGATTGTGATGATCACTTTGAACCCCCAAGTGTTTCACTAAAGTTTATAACGCAGAGCCGTGAAAATAAAAAATCTTTTTTTTCCACAAAAATGATTTTTTAGTCCCAGTTTTGTATTTTCCCATGGGTAAAGGGAGAAATTGGACCCCAAAAGTTATTATCCAATTTGTCCTTAGTACGCTCATACCCCATATATGGGTGTAAACCACTGTTTTGGTGCATGGCAGAGCTCGGAAAGGGAAGGAGCACCGTTTTACTTTTTCAGCGCAGAATTGTATGGATTGAGATCGGACTTCATGTTGTGTTTGCAGAGCTCCTGCTGTGCCTAAACAGTGGAAATCTCCCAATTCTAACTCCAACCCTAACCCCAGCATACCCCTAACCCTAATCCCAACCCTAACCGCACCCCTAACACCAACACACCCCTAACCCCAACACACCCCTAACCCTAATCCTAACCCTTACCACACCCCTAACCCAAACACACCCCTAATCCCAACCCCAACACACCCCTAACCCCAACACATCCCTAACCCTAATCCAAACCCTAACCATACCCCTAACCCTGACACACCCCTAACCCAACCATAATCGTAATCCAAACCCGAACCCCAAATCTAGCCTCAACCCTAACTTTAGCCCCAACCCTAACCCTAACTTTAGCCCCAACCCTAACTTTAGCCCCAGCCCTAACCCTAATGGGAAAATGGAAATAAATACATTTTTTATTTTATTATTTTTCCCTAACTAAGGTGGTGATAATGGGGGCCGGTTGATTTACTATTTATAGTGGGTTTTTATAGTGGGTTTTTATGTTTGGCAGCTGTCACACACTAAAAGACACTTTTTATTGCAAAACATATTCTTTCCGTTACCATATTCTGAGAGCTATAATTTTTCCATATTTTGGTCCACAGAGTCATGTGAGGTCTTGTTTTTTGCAGGACGAGTTGTCGTTTTTATTGCTATCATTTTTGGGCACATGACATTTTTTGTTCGCTTTTTATTCCAATTTTTGTTAGGCAGAATGAACAAAAACCAGCAATTCGTGAATTTCTTGGGGGGGGGCGTTTATACCGTTCTGCATTTGGTAAAATTGATGAAGCCGTTTTATTCTTCAGGTCAGTATAATTACAGCGATACCTCATTTATAACATTTTTTATGTTTTGACGCTTTTATACAATAAAAACTATTTTATAGAAAAAATAATTTTTGCATCGCTTTATTCTGAGGACTATAACTTTTTAATTTTTTCGCTGATGACGTTGTATGGCAGCTTATTTTTGGCGGAACAAGATGGCGTTTTCGGTGGTACAATGTTTATTTATATCCGTCTTTTTGATCGCGAGTTATTCCACTTTTTTGTTCTGCGGTATGATGATAAAGCATTGTTTTTTGCCTAGTTTTTTTTTTTTACGGTGATCACTGAAGGGGTTAACTAGTGGGACAGTTTTATAGGTTGGGTCGTTACGGATGCGGCGATACTAAATATGTGTACTCCAGATATAAGAAAAAAAGAAGGCACTCACCAGTCTTCACAGGATTCAAAACTTTATTGGTAACATTTCCAGGTAAAATCCCTAGCCGGAGCTAATTGAGCTGCAGCTCGTGTGAGCAGGGGAGAACCAGGATGATGGCCGTTTCGCGCTGTGCTTGCGCTTCTACGGTTCAATCAGTGGTAAGGTAAGGCAGCGGAAATATAGTGCCGACTGCGGCACCTCCCCCCGCCAACTCCCTAAGGCTACGTTCACATTTGCGTTGTGCGCCGCAGCGTCGGCGCCGCAGCGCACAACGCAAACAAAAACGCAGCAAAACGCATGCTCAACGCTGCGTTTTGCGCCGCATGCGTCGTTTTTTTCATTGAATTTGGACGCAGCAAAAATGCAACTTGCTGCGTCCTCTGCGCCCCGACGCGGGCGCCGCAGCGACGCATGCGGCGCAAAACGCAAGTGCGCCGCATGTCCATGCGCCCCCATGTTAAATATAGGGGCGCATGACGCATGCGGCGCCGCTGCGGCGCCCGACGCTGCGGCGCTGGCCGCAAATGTGAACGTAGCCTAACCCTCCCACATCTTAAAATACAATCCTGCTAAAAGCACAATTAAAAACAAAACAAAGAAAAGAAAAGAACTGGAATAATACATTTGGCTTCAGTTATGATTGGTATGTGCAAGAAGTGGGTACTGCGATGGGTACTCCGGTAGCTTGTACTTTCGCCAACCTGTTTTTAGCCCTCTTTGAGGAAAAATATGTTTACACAGATAATAACCGTTTTTTGCGACATATTAAATTTTACCAAAGATATATCGACGATATAGTGGTGATCTGGGATGACACTGAGGAGACATTTAATGATTTTGTAGTCCAACTAAACAAAAGTAATAAGATGAACATGGCTTTTACATCAGTTTTCGGTGGACGCCGATTGGAATTCCTGGATGTTCTAGTTGAAATCAGAAATTATAAGATTTGTACATCTTTGTATCGCAAACCTGTGGCAGGTAACACTATGATGCACTTCAACAGCTTCCATCCGGGGCATATTAAACGAGCGTTACCCCGGAGTCAATTTTTAAGGGTGAGCAGAGTGAATAATACTAATGAAGGTTTTGCGCTTCAGTCTGAAGAGATGATACATAGATTTGAACAAAGGGGTTATCCACGTAAATTGTTAGAGGCAGCTAAAGAAAGGGTGACCAATGAGAGGAATACGGATAGTGAACATTCGTTATCTAGTCGGAATTGTGACATAGGGAAAAGATTTACTTTTTGTTTTGCATTTAATAATATGGATCAGCAGATAAGATTGGCCATTAAAAAGAATTGGCACATCCTGGGGCGAGACAAAGATTTGGCGGAGGTTGTAGCCAGAGGCCCATTGATAGCAAACAAACGGAGTGTCAGATTGAGGGATAGATTAGTAAAAAACCGCATCAGTAGACCGAAACAGAATTGGCTAAATTCTATGGTTCCTAAAGGGAATTTTAAGTGCGGACATTGTTCGTACTGTAAACAGCACATCACGGATCGGGTGTTGCATATAGGGGCATTAGAACATGTTGTTAATGATTTTATTACATGCAAAACAGATCACGTAGTGTACGTGATCTTTTGCCCCTGTAGGCATTATTATATAGGGAAGACGATAAGACCGCTCTATGTTCGGTTTCGAGAACATTGTAGGTCAGTGATAACGGGCAAAGGAGTACCCCGGCTGATTACCCATATAAAGGAACAGCACGGAGGAAAAATAGAAAGTATGACCTTTGCGGGTATTGAAAAAGTAAATTTACCAGTCAGAGGGGGAGACTTGGATAATTTACTCCTCAGGTGTGAAACTAGATGGATTATAGTAATGCGATGGGACCATTAGGTTTCAATGACAGGGTGGACATGTCTATATTCTTGTAATGAAGCCAGCGGTCTGAGTAGATATTTATGATATTTATTATATTTACTGTATTGTAATGTGATCGGTAACTACTGATATTGGTTCTTTTGGAAATATTAGCAGAATGTTAATTTGGATGTGCAATAACTGAAGCCAAATGTATTATTCCAGTTCTTTTCTTTTCTTTGTTTTGTTTTTAATTGTGCTTTTAGCAGGATTGTATTTTAAGATGTGGGAGGGTTAGGGAGTTGGCGGGGGGAGGTGCCGCAGTCGGCACTATATTTCCGCTGCCTTACCTAACCACTGATTGACCCGTAGAAGCGCAAGCACAGCGCGAAACGGCCGTCATCCTGGTTCTCCCCTGCTCACACGAGCTGCGGCTCAATTAGCTCCGGCTATGGATTTTACCTGGAAATGTTACCAATAAAGTTTTGAATCCTGTGAAGACTGGTGAGTGCCCTCGTTTTTTCTTATATCTGGACTGCATAAGACGACTATTTTTAGAGGAACGCCTAAAGTCAGGATTTGGTGGGTTGCGTTGTTCACTGCCGGATCGTAACACATCCTGTTAGTGGTTAAAATTAACCGTTGAAGGCTGTGCCGCCCGATGTTTCATGTCTTTCACATTTTGGTTTTCTAAATATGTGTACTTTTATTGTTTTTTTATTTACATAAAGAAATGTATTTATTGGAACAATATTTTTTTTAATTTATTTAGGATTTTTTTAATTTTTTTACACATGTAAATATTTTTTTTTTACTTTGTCCCAGTTTGGGATATCATGGTAAAGTGTCAGATCACTGATCTGACAGGCACTGCAGGAGGCTTGCCGGTGCCTGCTCGCGTTAGACGTACTATACCGTCGGTGGTCATATACCACCCATACCACATCAACGGGATAGTACGTCTAATGTCAGAAAGGGGTTAATATTATTTACCCAAGGTTTACCCAAATCTTTGGGAAGAGCCTTTGCTTTGTTAATGATTTTCCTTATTCTATTGTTAGTGCAGCTTTCCTATTAAAGGTGCAATTATAATACATACTTATCATGGACAAGCTTTCCTAGTACGTTTGTCTCATATTACAGCATAAACAGGCTCTTTCACTAGATAAAATTATCTTTTGGGTGGTGTGCAGGCAGTCGCATCAGGAGTCAGCTGATTCTGATAGCTGACACCTGTCACTAAGTGCCAGGAGCGGTCACGTACCGCTCCCGGCTCTTTAACCCCCGAAATGCTCTGATCGAACAAGATCACAGCATTCCGGAAGCTGGCAGAGGGCTGACAGCCACTCCTCCTTTGGATCAGAGACCCCGCAATGTGACGCAGGGTCCCGATTGTTACCAGGTTGACCCGATTTCATCATGACGACATCCGGGTCACCAGAGCTAGGAAACTTGCTGATCATGCACAGTGCATGATCATACAGCAAAACAAGGCAGAGATGCTTACCTGCCTAGGCCACCAAACAAATGCACTCTCAGGATGCAGTGGACCCATGTGGTAGAAAAAACACAGGTGCAGCATAACCGATGAAGCAGCCACTCACAACCTACCAAATTAATGGAGGGGGTGGCTGCTTGGCACATTGCTGCACATAAAAGACTTGTATGCGGCGCTGTTCACACAATGGAGATGCACAGCATCCAGGCAAGCCTAGTAGTGACACCCTTCTATTAGATCAGGCGGGCCTGCCCAGCGCTATCCAAATGCACCCCATGTGAACAGACACCACAGTTTACAAGACAAAAATGGGCCCAACTGCACCCTGGAAAAAAAGTGCAAAAAACACATAAAAAATAAAAAAAATTCTATGTGAGGTATTGGTTAATATTTTGGCCAAAATATTAACCAATACCTCACATAGAAAATTTTTTTTTTTTTATGTGTGTTTTTTGCACTTTTTTTCCAGGGTGCAGTTGGGCCCATTTTTGTCTTGTAAACTGTGGTGTCTGTTCACATGGGGTGCATTTGGATAGCGCTGGGCAGGCCCACCTGATCTAATAGAAGGGTGTCACTACTAGGCTTGCCTGGATGCTGTGCATCTCCATTGTGTGAACAGCGCCGCATACAAGTCTTTTATGTGCAGCAATGTGCCAAGCAGCCACCCCCTCCATTAATTTGGTAGGTTGTGAGTGGCTGCTTCATCGGTTATGCTACACCTGTGTTTTTTCTACCACATGGGTCCACTGCATCCTGAGAGTGCATTTGTTTGGTGGCCTAGGCAGGTAAGCATCTCTGCCTTGTTTTGCTGTATTTTCTATTTTTGGAGGATCTTTGAATCCTCTTTTTGTGCTTTTGCTGTTTACAGTGCATGATCAGCAACTTTTCCTGTCAGTGCAGAGCTGACAGTTTCTACAGCATGGGGATGCTACTGCATCCCCATGCTGTAGAAACGATCAACCTGCAAAAAATGATAGTCCCATAGTGGGACAAAGTAAAAAAAAGTTTAAATAATTGTAAAAATATATATAAAAATGATAATAAAAATATATTGTATCTATAAACAAATATTTGAAAAAATATAAACAATAAAATTACACATATTTTGTGTTGTCGTGTCCGCAACAACCCAACCTATAAAACTGTCCCAGTAGTTAACCCCTTTATTTAACACCATAAAAAATAAATGAAAAACAAGGCAAAGAACAATGCTTTATCAGCGTACAGCCAAACAAAAAGTGGAATAAAGCGTGATGAAAAAGATGGATATAAATAAACATGGTACTACTGAAAATCTTCTTGTGAAACTGCTCCATTAGTGGAAAAATAAAAAAGTTATAGCTTTCAGAATAAAGGAATGCAAAAATAATTTTTTCTATAAAATAGTTTTTATTGTGTAAAAGTACATAAAAAAGATATAAATGAGGTATTGCTGTAATAGTAATAACCTGAAGAATAAAACTGACTTATCGATTTTGCCACACACAGAATGGCATAAACCCATGCCCCAAAAAATTCCTGAATTGCTAGTTTTTGTTCATTCTGCCTCAAAAAATCGGAATAGAAAGCAATCAAAAAATGTAATGTGCCTAAAAATGGTGCCAATAAAAAAATTAACTGGTCCCACTAAAAATGAGACCTACTATGGGCCAAAATATTGAAAAGTTATAGCTCTCAAAATATGGTGATGCAAAAACTATTTTTTGCAATAAAAAGCGTCTTTTAGTGTGTTATAGCAGCCAAACATAAAGGGGTAACAAAACTTCTTGAATGCAGTTTTGAGCACCTTATGGGGTGCAGTTTTTAGAATGGTGTAACTTTTGGGTATCTTCTATCATATAGACCCCTCAAAGGGACTTCAAATGTGATGTGATCCCTAAAAAAATGGTTTTGTAAATTATCTTGTAAAAATGAGAAATCGCTGGTCAACTTTTAAGCCTTATAACTTCCTATAAAAAAAATTTGGTTCCAAAATTGTGCTGATGTAAAGTCGACATATAGGAAATGTTACTTATTAAATATTTTGGGTGACATTTCTCTGTAATTTATGGACATGAAAATTCAAAGTTTGAAAATTGTGACATTTTCAAAATTTTCGCCAAATTTCTGTTTTTTTCACAAATTAACGCAAGTCATATCAATCAAATTTTACCACTATCATGAAGTACAATATTTCACAAAAATTTGTCTCAGAATCACTGGGATCTGTTGAAGCGTTCCAGAGTTATAACCACATAAAGTGACAGTGGTCAGAATTTTAAAAATTAGCCTGGTTTTTCCACCTTTGGGAGTAAAGGGGTTAAACATTTCGTTATTGCAACTTTACAATTACCTTTGTTGTCTAATCAAATGCTGGACAAGTAATGAAAAAGTAAATCAAAGCAAGTAAGTTTCATTTGTATTTTTACCAAGTCCAATTGTTCTATTGGATTTTTTCAGAAACTGAGTCTGCAAATGAGTCAATAACACATTGTAGACTGCACCTCGGTGCCTGAGGCAAAAGTTCTTTACACGTTGTGTAAGTAAGGTGAAGTGTGGCAGCAGTCCAGTAATCCTAACTTTGTAATTAGAATTGTCACTGCCAGAGATGACTTTATCCATTTATTCTAAGACACCAGAGGTACACATAGCAAAATTAATTAATATTGTTTACCCAAGATTTACCCAAATGTTTGGGAAGAGCCTTTGCTTTGTTAATGATATTGCTTATTCTATTGTTATTGCAGCTTGTCCTACTAAAGGTGCAATTAAACTGCATACTTATCGTGGACAAGCATTCCTATTAGGTTTGTCTCATAGTACAGCATAAACAGGCTCTTTCACTACATAAAATTATCTTTTGGGTTCACAAAAGCTCATTGTTCTTGGCAGGATATTTGTAAACAGGATCTGCGGTTACAAGAATAATGGCAGCCCATGTGCACTGACAAATCTGTTATTGGTTGTTCAGTGCACATCTGAAGTGAGGTCAGCCGGTGTAAAAGGACTATTAAATGACTGTCGACCCGTAAACATATTGCTTGTTGGCTAACATTTAATGCGCCGCATTGCATAGTGTAAATGGACCTCAAGTCTTCTCCTTGACTCTGGTTATGTTGTACTAAAGAGTAGCATAGAGGAGAGGAGAAGTCTTGTTTTGCTTTAAGTCTCCTCATCTTGGCATGCTTAACATGTCACTCTCCATAAGGAGAAACGTTATGTCTTGATCCCGGTCAGACGCCTCTCATACAGCCAAACCAGATCTCACACTTTGCACTGATAAGGGGCAGTACCCCGAAACACAATGTCTGAAAATTGAGTTTCTGGTTTTGGCTTTTATCCTAAGTCATGTAACAAGGCTCATTAACCCCTTCACCCCCAAGGGTGGTTTGCACGTTAATGACCGGGCCAATTTTTACAATTCTGACCACTGTCCCTTTATGAGGTTATAACTCTGGAACGCTTCAACGGATCTTGGCGATTCAGACATTGTTTTCTCGTGACATATTTTACTTCATGATAGTGGTAAAATTTCTTCGATATAACTTGCGTTTATTTGTGAAAAAAATGAATATTTGGCGAAAATTTTGAAAATTTCGCAATTTTCCAACTTTGAATTTTTATGCCCTTAAATCACAGACATATGTCACACAAAATACTTAATAAGTAACATTTCCCACATGTCTACTTTACATCAGCACAATTTTGGAACCAAAATTTTTTTTGTGACGGAGTTATAAGGGTTAAAAGTTGACCAGCAATTTCTCATTTTTACAACACCATTTTTTTTTAGGGACCACATCTCATTTGAAGTAATTTTGAGGGGTCTATATGATAGAAAATACCCAAGTGAGACACCATTCTAAAAACTGCACCCCTCAAGGTACTCAAAACCACTTTCAAAAAGTTTATTAACCCTTCAGGTGTTTCACAGGAATTTTTGGAATGTTTAAATAAAAATAAACATTTAACTTTTTTTCACACAAAATTTATTTCAGCTCCAATTTGTTTTATTTTACCAAGGGTAACAGGAGAAAATAGACCCCAACATTTGTTGTACAATTTGTCCTGAGTACGCTGATACCCCATATGTGGGGGTAAACCACTGTTTGGGCGCATGGCAGAGCTCGGAAGGAAAGGAGCGCCATTTGACTTTTCAATGCAAAATTGACTGGAATTGAGATGGGACGCCATGTTGCATTTGGAGAGCCCCTGATGTGCCTAAACATTGAAACCCTGTACAAGTGACACCATTTTGGAAAGTAGACCCCTTAAGGAACTTATCTAGATGTGTGTTGAGCACTTTGACCCAACAAGTGCTTCACAGAAGTTTATAATGCAGAGCCGTAAAAATAAAAAATCATATTTTTTCACAAAAATGATCTTTTCGCCCCCAATTTTTTATTTTCCCAAGGGTAAGAGAAGAAATTGGACCCGAAAAATTGTTGTGCAATTTGTCCTGAGTACGCTGATACCCCATGTGTGGGTGTAAACCATTGTTTGGGCGCAGGGCAGAGCTCGGAAGGGAAGGAGCGCCATTTGACTTTTCAATGCAAAATTGACTGGAATTGAGATGGGACGCCATGTTGCGTTTGGAGAGCCCCTGATGTGCCTAAACATTGAAACCCTGTACAAGTGACACCATTTTGGAAAGTAGACCCCTTAAGGAACTTATCTAGATGTGTGTTGAGCACTTTGACCCAACAAGTGCTTCACAGAAGTTTATAATGCAGAGCCGTAAAAATAAAAAATCATATTTTTTCACAAAAATGATCTTTTCGCCCCCATTTTTTTATTTCCCCAAGGGTAAGAGAAGAAGTTAGACCACAAAAGTTGTTGTGAAATTTGTCCTGAGTACGACGATACCCCATATGTGGGGGTAAACCACTGTTTGGGCGCATAGCAGAGCTCGGAAGGGAAGGAGCGCTATTTTACTTTTCAATGCAAAATTGACTGGAATTAAGATGGGATGCCATGTTGCGTTTGGAGAGCCCCTGATGTGCCTAAACATTAAAAACCCCCACAAGTGACACCATTTTGGAAAGTAGACCCCCTAAGGAACTTATCTAGATGTGTTTTGAGAGCTTTGAACCCCCAAGTGTTTCACTACAGTTTATAACGCAGAGCCGTGAAAATAAAAATTCTTTTTTTTTTCACAAAAATGATTTTTAGCCCCCAGTTTTGTATTTTTACAAGGGTATCAGGATAAATTGGACCCCAAAAGTTGTTGTCCAATTTGTCCTGAGTACGCTGATACCCCATATGTGGGGGGGAACCACTGTTTGGGTGCATGACAGAGCTCGGAAGGGAAGGAGCGCCATTTGGAATGCAGACTTAAATGGATTGGTCTGCAGGCGTCACGTTGCATTTGCAGAGCCCCTGATGTACCCAAACAGTACACACCCCCCACAAGTGACCCCATATCGGAAACTAGACCCCCCAAGGAACTTATCTAGATGTGTTGTGAGAACTTTGAACCCCCAAGTGTTTCACTACAGTTTATAACGCAGAGCCGTGAAAATAAAAATTCTTTTTTTTTTCACAAAAATGATTTTTAGCCCCCAGTTTTGTATTTTCACAAGGGTATCAGGATAAATTGGACCCCAAAAGTTGTTGTCCAATTTGTCCTGAGTACGCTGATACCCCATATGTGGGGGGGAACCACTGTTTGGGCGCATGACAGAGCTCGGAAGGGAAGGAGCGCCATTTGGAATGCAGACTTAAATGGATTGGTCTGCAGGCGTCACGTTGCATTTGCAGAGCCCCTGATGTACCCAAACAGTACAAACCCCCCACAAGTGACCCCATATCGGAAACTAGACCCCCCAAGGAACTTATCTAGATGTGTTGTGAGAACTTTGAACCCCCAAGTGTTTCACTACAGTTTACAACGCAGAGCCGTGAAAATAAAAAATCTTTTTTTTCCCACAAAACTTATTTTTTGGCCCCCAGTTTTGTATTTTCCCAAGGGTAGCAGGAGAACTTGGACCCCAAAAGATGATGTCCAATTTGTCCTGAGTACGCTGATACCCCATATGTTGGGGTAAACCCCTGTTTGGGCACACGGGAGAGCTCTGAAGGGAAGGAGCACTGTTTTCCTTTTTCAACGCAGAATTGGCTGGAATTCAGATCGGATGCCATGTCCCGTTTGGAGAGCCCCTGATGTGCCTAAACAGTGGAAACCCCCCAATTATAACTGAAACCCTAATCCAAACACACCCCTTACCCTAATCCCAACAGTAACCCTAACCACTCCTCTAACCCAGACACACCCAACCCTATTCCCAACCGTAAATGTAATCCAAACCCTAACCCTATCTTTAGCCCCAACCCTAACTGTAGCCCCAACCCTAGCCCCAACCCTAGCCCTAACCCTAGCCCTAACCCGAGCAATAACCCTAGCCCTATCACTAGCCCTAACACTAGCCGTAACACTAGCCCTAACCCTAGCCCTAACCCTAGCCCCAACCCTAGCCCTAACCCTAGCCCTAACCCTAGCCCAACCCTAGCCCTAACCCTAACCCTAGCCCCAACCCTAACCCTAACCCTAGCCCTAACCCTTGCCCTAGCCCTAACCCTAGCCCTAACCCTTGCCCTAACCCTAGCTCTAACTCTAGCCCTAACTCTAGTCCTAACTCTAGTCCTAACTCTAGCCCTAACCCTAACCCTAATGGGAAAATGGAAATAAATACATTTTTAAATTTTTTAATTTTTCCCTAACTAAGGGGGTGATGAAGGGGGGTTTGATTTACTTTTATAGCGGGTTTTTTAGCGGATTTTTATGATTGGCAGCCGTCACACACTGAAAAACGCTTTTCATTGCAAAAAATATTTTTTGCGTTACCACATTTTGAGAGCTATAATTTTTCCATATTTGAGACCACAGAGTCATGTGAGATCTTGTTTTTTGTGGGACGAGTTGACGTTTTTATTGGTAACATTTTCAGACACGTGACATTTTTTGATCGCTTTTTATTCCGATTTTTGTGAGGCAGAGTGATCAAAAACCAGCTATTCATGAATTTCTTTTGGGGGAGGCGTTTATACCGTTCCGCGTTTGGTAAAATTGATAAAGCAGTTTTATTCGTCGGGTCAGTACGATTACAGCGATATCTCATTTATATAATTTTTTTTATGTTTTGGCGCTTTTATACGATAAAAACTATTTTATAGAAAAAATAATTATTTTGGTATCGCTTTATTCTCAGGACTATAACTTTTTTATTTTTTTGCTGATGATGCTGTATGGCAGCTCGTTTTTTGCGGGATAAGATGACGTTTTCAGCGGTACCATGGTTATTTATATCAGTATTTTTGATCGCGTGTTATTCCACTTTTTGTTCGGCGGTATGATAATAAAGCGGGGTTTTTTTTGCCTCGTTTTTTTTTTTTTTTCTTACGGTGTTTACTGAAGGGGTTAACTAGTGGGGCAGTTTTATAGGTTGGGTCGTTACGGACGCGGCGATACTAAATATGTGTACTTTTATTGTTTTTTTTATTTTATTTAGCAAAAGAAATGTATTTATGGGAATAATATATATATATTTTTTTCTTTATTTAGGATTTTTTTTTATTTATTTTTTACACATGTGGGGAATTTTTTTTAAACTTTTTTACTTTGTCCCAGGGGGGGACATCACAGATCATTGGTCTGGCAGTGTGCACAGCACTCTGCCAGATCTGCGATCTGCTGTGCAAGGCTGCAGGCTTACCAAGTGTCTGCTCTGAGCAGACACTCGGTAAGCCACCTCCCTCCCTGCAGGACCCGGATGCCGCGGCCATCTTGGATCCGGGACCTGCGGCGAGGAGGGAGGTAGGAGACCCTCGGAGCAACGCGATCACATCGCGTTGCTCCGGGGGTCTCAGGGAAGCCCGCAGGGAGCCCCTTCCCTGCGCGATGCTTCCCCATACCGCCGGTACACCGCGATCATGTTTGATCGCGGTGTGCGGGGGGTTAATGTGCCGGGGGCGGTCCGTGACCGCTCCTGGCACATAGTGCCGGATGTCAGCTGCGATATGCAGCTGACACCCGGCCGCGATCGGCCGCGCTCCCCCCGTGAGCGCGGCCGATCGCGTATGACGTACTATCCCGTCGGTGGTCATACGGGCCCACCCCACCTCGACGGGATAGTACGTCAGATGTCAGGAAGGGGTTAAAGGGTCGACATTGACTTCTAGGATTGCTGCTTCCTATAGTTGGCACTATAGTTCTAGTCTTCTTCCTGACCCCATTTTCCAAACTACACCTCTCAATGAATTTATCTAGGGGTGCAGTGATCATATTGGCACCACAGGTATATCACAGAATTTGTTTACCACCAAAATTTTGTTTTATCCCCAGATTTTACGTTTTCACGTGGGAAAATGGACAAAATAGCACTAAGATGTGTCACACAATTTCTACTGACTGCAGAAATTCCCCATTTGTGGCTGTATAGTGCTACTTAGCCATACGGCGAGACTTGAAAGGGATGGGGTGCTAATTGCCTCCTGGAGTGCAGATTTTCCTAGAATAATTTGCGTACTCCATATACAGAGCCCCTAAGTGCTAGAAGAGCAAAATCCCCATTCAAATGACCCTATTTTGGAAATTATACTCCTTTGGCAATTTAGCTACAGGTGTAGTGATGATTTTGATTTCATGGTGTTTTTCAAAAACAAGTAGCAGTGGATGTTGCTGAGTGAAAATTGCAAACTTCTATTGCAGTGACCAGTACGTTGTATGTTGTAGTGCCCAGTTTATGCTTCTGGAAACATGCACCCACAGATTAGGTGGGCTCGCATCGCTACAGAATTGCCAAACATGTAGAAGCCCCCTATATTTCCGGTAACAGATGACGGACCTGACTGGGGACTTATATTTTTCCTGGATTGATTTGAAGCTTTGGTTGGGAATATTTTACATACGATTTTGGATCACATTTATCCTGCGCTCTATGCTGAGTGCTTACTTTGGGGTTTCCATCTAAATCTTCGAGTGACATGGTTCAAATGAAACCCCCAAGGTATCCATTCACTATAATGAGGCAGCAGAGTTATTCTGGACTCCATCTGGCCTCTGTTCAGTGCTGTGGGCGATGGTGCTTTTATGCACGCATAAAAACATACCGCCGAATCATAGGCAACACTGTATTCAGTGTCTCCATCTGCCTCATTGCAATGGTTTATAACTGTCAGTGCTACGCTGACTCAAACCCCTTAGACCATGTTCTGCACGTGGTCTAAAGGGCTTGCCATAGCCTGGTGACCCGGATGTCATCATGACAACCTTGGGTCACCATGGCAACGATTGAGGCCCCCCCGTGAACAGACTCACTCCCTCTCCTGGCCTTCTAAATGCTGCAATTGATGTCAAAGCTGATTGCAGCATTTAGGGGATTAAATTGCCGAGAGCAGTGCATAATTACTGGACATTGCCATACCATATGGATGAAATTGGTTAATTGTTTTTTATATGTCTGCCACTCTTATGATTAACGTATCCTAATTCTACATAAGAAAAAAATTAATACTGTAATATATGCATTAAGATAAACTGTATCCTAATAAGATCTACAGTATAAGAATTTTTATCAATTACTCTATCTATGCAGTTCCATTTTTCATCTGTGAAAATACACAGATTATGGTGCCATTGCCTAGATTGCTGTTTCACTTTGGATGATTTCTGTGTATTTACATGTGAATATATTCTTCCAAGAGAACCTTCACTTGTGACTAGTGTTGAGCATTCCGATACTGCAAATATCGGGTATCGGCCGATATTCGCTGTATCGGAATTCCGATACCGAGTTCCGATATTTTTGTGATATCGGAAATAGGAATCGGAAGTTCCTATAAGTTCCCAGGCGTGTGCGGTGCGTATGGTTCCCAGGGTCTGGGGGAGAGGAGACTCTCCTTCAGGCCCTGGGATCCATATTCATGTAAAAAATAAAGAATAAAAATAAAAAATATGGATATACTCACCCCTCCGACGGACCCTGGACCTCAGCGGTGCAAGCATCTGACTCTGTTCCTAAGATTGCAGTGAGTGTAGGACCTGCGATGACGTCGCGGTCTTGTGATTGGTCGCGTGACCGCTCATGTGACTGCGATGTCATCGAAGGTCCTTCACTCACTGCATTCTTAGGAACGGAGGCAGACGCTTGCACCGGTGAGAGTCAGGGTCCGTCGGAGGGGTGAGTATATCCATATTTTTGTATTTTTATTCTTTATTTTTTACATGAATATGGATCCCAGGGCCTGAAGGAGAGTTTCCTCTCCTTCAGACCCTGGGAACCATCCAGGATAGCTTCCGATATTTGTGTCCCATTGACTTGTATTGGTATCGGGTATCGGTATCGGCGATATCCGATATTTTTTGGATATCGGCCGATCCAATCCGATACCAATACTTTTGAATATCGGAAGGTATCGCTCAACACTACTTGTGACATGTGAATGAATTCCAATATTGAAAATGTTTCAACATTAAAGTCCACTCCCAACCATGACAAAATGCCTATATGACAAGAAATTGAATATATTTGAAAAGTAGTTTCTGCTAATTTTTAGTTGTTTGATATTATATTAATTTAAATGGTCAAGATCATTAACGGGTAAAATTGCAAAGTGTTTGTAAAATGAATAATGGAGGGACTTTTAAATCAATAGTTTATTGCTCATTGTCTAGGCTACCAACCTCCACCACCATTGCAGTACATCAGAGATGGCCAATTTTATAGGTAAGGAGCACAGTGCTTTCAAGCGTTTTACAACAGAGATGATAAGCGCTGCTCTAAAACTGTCTAGAACATTGGCTTCAGCTAGCTCCAGTGTCACTGCGCTCCTCCGATGATGCAGTGACAAAGCAGTGGAGAACACGCAGGTTAGGTCATTGATGCATGAGGCTGCTAGTCTTAACTCTCAATTAAGCAGGTGCCCTCTGCTTCCTGATACACTGGATGGTATCAGACACAGGAGGCTAGTAACTAGTGCACTCCTAAGGGCAAATGTTGAAAAATAACCCTTAAAGCAAAAAAATAGAAATATCTCCAGTGGAAAAGCAAAATTATTTGATCTCGTAATCTGGTACAGAAATCTTAATCTCAAAGTGTAATACAATTTTATAAACCATATTATGACATATTCAATTAGAGCTTAATTTATAAGTTTATAAGTGGCATTTTGACCCCAATTTGTGATAATCCATCATCCAATAGTTTATTATCTAGTACATCACATTTCAGTTACATGATAACAGGCAAATAACTCAAACCCTTCTGTGATTTAATCAATTATAATGGCTATTGGAACACTTACAGAACAAGTCATATCAGGACAATAAACCAGAGAACTGCAAGACAAGGTGAAAATGAAATGTCCAAACTAGCCGGGAGAGACAAAGTAAACTAAAACATAACTTTTAATGTGTGTTTTATTTTAAAAACAATGGATAAATCAAGACAAAGAAACCAAAAGTGATAAAGTGCAAAGTGCTAAAAGTACCAGTGCTCAATGATAAATGGTTTGATCTCACCAGAATTGTAGTCCTTTTCTGCAGGTTGCAGATATGGTATGCAGGAGACCATAAAATGGCTATATAACCCAGAGGGGAGAATGGGAGAGTTTCTAATATCCCCTGTCGTGCCCCTGTAGTGCTCCTGCACTTACAAGGACAGTCCCCAAGTAAGGCTATTAAATTGTACCCACCAAGTCATGTATATTCTCCCTACGCATTTCCTCCCCCATTCAGGGGATTAATCAAGGGAGAGAAAAATTGTAAATGTGGGAGGTTAAGAATTCCTACATTGACAGGAAATTCACATATCTAGTCCCACCAGTTTAGGTTAGGTTAACATTTTCCAATTCTCAAAAGGAAATGGGGATGGGGACTCATAAAAACTCAAAAAACTATGATCAACTACAAGCACTCATTAGGCAAGAATTTGGCCTATAAGTTGCCATAAGGCAGGATTTGGCCCGGAATTTAAAGTCTTGAAAAATAAATGTCAATCCTGTATTTCATAGAGAAAAATTAAAAATACATAAAGACAACTCCAGGGAGGAAACATTTCACCCTCACATCGAACATGTAGGATTAATTATAACTGAGGAAGTTAGAAACTAATTATAGCTGGGAAGTGAGAGAGAGCTGACATTTCAACCTCAGTTGAAGTAGGGCCACTGGAAATGAACAAGTAATTACAACAAGGAATCTCATGTGAACAAGCCAAAAAGGCTAAGATTCAGAAGTGGAGTAAACCAAGGGCTCACTCTGTTCAAAGGACTCAGCTTCCTATGATCATAACATTGTTCCAGATCTTTTGGAGCCAGTGGTCAGTGGTGACTATTGGGGTTTACATTGATCCGATATTTAAAATATAATTTTAAATATAAAATATAATTTCAGCGTTGTAGCGAAGGGATGACCATAACACATTCACTCACATCACCCTAAGGCCATTTTAACCGCTCTACCTTAAAGGGAACCTGTCCCCCCCACCCAGGCATTTTTAACTAAAAGAGCCACCTTGTGCAGCAGTAATGCTGCATTCTGACAAGGTGGCTCTTGTACAGTACAGACCAAAAGTTTGGACACACCTCCTCATTTAAAGATTTTTCTGTATTTTCATGACTATGAAAATCGTAAATTCACACTGAAAGCATCAAAACTATGAATTAACACATGTGGAATTATATACTTAACAAAAAAGTGTGAAACAACTGAAAATATGTCTTATATTCTAGGTTCTTCAAAGTAGCCACCTTTTGCTTTGATGACTGCTTTGCACACTCCTGGCATTCTCTTGATGAGCTTCAAGAGGTAGTCACCGGGATTGGTTTTCACTTCACAGGTGTGCCCTGTCAGGTTTAATAAGTGGGATTTCTTGCCTAATAAATAGGGTTGGGACCATCAGTTATGTTGAGCAGAAGTCTAAAAAACAGAAAAAAGAAACCGCACAACCAGCTGGTTCTATCACCTGAGCTATCTGCGTGTGATTCTGATACCAAGAAGCAAAAAACGGATGGATGGTAATAGGTTACCTCCCCAACCCCCAGCATCATAGAATCCTACTTTTCAATTAAAAATATTAAACAAAAAAATATGACTAAAATTGACTAAAACAACATCATATACAAGAAAACATAACACCATAAGTACCATAATATCAAAATGACAGAATAATGTAGGAAGGAAAGAGGATAACATACAACTTCACTGGGAGACAGACATTCACAGAAACACTGACATATCCAGTTTTTCATTTAACCCCAAAGGGCTCGTAGCGTTGACACGCATGATCCATTTACCTTCTCTTCTCAGTAACAACCTATTATGGTTGCCCCCCTGTTCTGGTAGAGTAACCCTTTCCAATCCAATAAACCACAGCACTGACGTATTACCCCCATGATAATTATGCATGAGAAATTAAACGGGGGACACCCTTCCCTGTACTAATGGATCTCAGATGCTCTCTAAATCTAATATACAGGGGTCTGATCGTTTTCCCGATATAAAAAAAGCCACAAGGGCAAAAAAGCGCATACACTGTGTATGCGGTCTTACATGTTATAAAATCGCGGACCCGGTGTGTATGGGAACCAATCCTAATCACTTTGTCTGTTATGTGGTAACTGCAAAAATTGCAGCTGCCACACCTGAAGTTACCTTTTGGTATACCCGCTTCCAACCAATTGGGCTGCTTCGTGGCAACTACATTTTGCACCAGGATGTCCTTTAAATTTTTTCCTCGACGGACTGCAAACAAGGGACCCCTACTGGCGGTTTCTGTTAAATCAGGATCTTTTTCCAATATCTGCCAGCTCCTTCTGACTGCTGCTCTTATTACGGAGTCCATGGGCCCATAATTAAAACTGAAGACAAACCTCTTTTTTTGCCCTGCATCAGCTTTCCTACCCCCTCCAGTGTGACAAACTTGCTCACCTGACCTATCCACTCTCTCCAAGGCTTTATCCAATACAGAGCTGGGGTAACCCCTGGCTCTAAACCTAGTGTAAAGCTCCGCCGGAGCCCAGTATCGGTATGCACAAATCTTCCTGTAATGTCATAAAACCGTTTACTGGGGGGGTGCAGTCGACCTTTGTACCTCCGGTAAACCCGGGTAGCCTTATAGAGGTATTTGAGAGACAAGTTATACAGGATGTGGAAGCACTAATATATCAAAAAACAACCTCAAATTTATCTGCAGCTGAGTGGGGAGCGTTATCTGAAATAAGAGGCTGGTCAGATGTGGTAGTACGTACGGCCGATAAAGGGGGCAACACAGTTTGCAGTTATCACATAACAGACAAAGTGATTAGGATTGGTTCCCATACACACCGGGTCTGCGAATTTATAACATGTAAGACCACATACACAGTGTATGCGCTTTTTTGCCCTTGTGGCTTTTTTTATATCGGGAAAACGATCAGACCCCTGTATATTAGATTTAGAGAGCATCTGAGATCCATTAGTACAGGGAAGGGTGTCCCCCGTTTAATTTCTCATATGCGTAATTATCATGGGGGTAATACATCAGTGCTGCGGTTTATTGGATTGGAAAGGGTTACTCTACCAGAACAGGGGGGCAACCATAATAGGTTGTTACTGAGAAGAGAAGGTAAATGGATCATGCGTGTCAACGCTACGAGCCCTTTGGGGTTAAATGAAAAACTGGATATGTCAGTGTTTCTGTAAATGTCTGTCTCCCAGTGAAGTTGTATGTTTTCCTCTTTCCTTCCTACATTATTCTGTCATTTTGATATTATGGTACTTATGGTGTTATGTTTTCTTGTATATGATGTTGTTTTAGTCAATTTTAGTCATATTTTTTTGTTTAATATTTTTAATTGAAAAGAAGGATGCTATGACGCTGGGGGTTGGAGAGGTAACTTATTAGCGGATATGTTTATAAGAGTTCCACCCACCTTCAGTCAGTGTCAAGACCCGTGGAAGCGCATTTGCACGAAACGGCCGTCGTCTTGTGGAAGCCCGTTTTTCCCTGCCTGTCCCGCATTTGACATGTTGTCAGAATAAAGTTTGGGTTTTACCTGGATGGTGAGTGCCCGCTTTTTCTTCTACTCATTTGAGCAGAAGTCTGTTGGATACACAGCTGATAGTCCTACTGAATAGACTGTTAGAATTTGTATTATGACAAGAAAAAAGCAGCTAAGTAAAGAAAGACGAGTGGCCATCTTTTCTTTTAGAAATGAAGGTTAGTCAGTCTGAAAAATTGGGAAAACTTTGAAAGTGTCCCCAACTGCAGTTGCAAAAACCATCAAGCGCTACAAAGAAACTGGCTCACATGAGGACCGCCCCAGGAAAGGAAGACCAAGAGTCACCTCTGCTTCTGAGGATAAGTTTATCCAAGTTACCAGTCTCAGAAATTGCAGGTTAACAGCAGCTCAGATTAGAGACCATGTTAATGCCACACAGAGTTCTAGCAGCAGACACATCTCTACAACAACTGTTAAGAGGAGATTTTGTGCAGCAGGCCTTCATGGTAAAATAGCTGCTAGGAAACCACTGCTAAGGACAGGCAAAAAGCAGAAGAGACTTGTTTGGGCTAAAGAACACGAGAAACGGACATTAGACCAGTGGAAATCTGTGCTTTCGTCTAATGAGTCCAAATTTGAGATCTTTGGTTCCAACCACCGTGTCTTTGTGCGACACAGAAAAGGTGAACGGATGGACTCTACATGCCTGGATCCCACCGTGAAGCATGGAGGAGGAGGTGTGATGTTGTGGGGGTTCTTTGCTGGATACACTATTGGGGATTTATTCAAAATTGAAGGCATACTGAACCAGCATGGCTACCACAGCATCTTGCTGCAGCATACTATTCCATCCGGTTTGTGTTTAGTTGGACCATCATTTATTTTTCAACAGGACAAGGACCCCAAACACACCTCCAGGCCATGTAAGGGCTATTTGACCAAGAAGAAGAGTGATGGTGTGCTACGCCAGATGACCTGGCCTCCACAGTCACCAGACCTGAACCCAATCAAGATGGTTTGGGATGACCTGGACCGCAGAGTGAAGGAAAAAGGGCCAACAAGTGCTAAGCATCTCTGGGAACTCCTTCAAGATTGTTGGAAGACCATTCCCAGTGACTACCTCTTGAAGCTCATCAAGAGAATGCCAAGAATGTGCAAAGCAGTCATCAAAGCAAACGGTGGCTACTTTGAAGAACCTAGAATATAAGACATAATTTCAGTTGTTTCACACTTTTTTGCTAAGTATATAATTCCACATGTGTTAATTCATAGTTTTGATGCCTTCAGTGTGAATGTACAATTTTCATAGTCATATAGTCATGAAAATACAGAAAAATCTTTAAATGAGAAGGTGTGTCCAAACTTTTGCTCTGTACTGTACATGTAGGAGAACGGCGCATAGGGGATAAAACGCTGCAATGCCATGCGTCTTCCAGACCTGAACAAAACACTTCAGAACTGATCCGAAGAATAGAAGTTGTAGGGGGGGGGGACTGAATTATTCAGTGCTCTATGTCTTTACTCAAAAAGAAAAGGTTCCTGCATAAATTCTCAAATGTCTTTCCATAACCACAAAGATTAGATTACATTTTGTGATTTTTCAGAAGACTTTATATTTGTAAAATATACACACAGGAAACAAACATATAAATCGGTCAGAAGACAACTGCGGTGCTTGAGGACAGGACATGGCATTGGGGCCTCAGTACCTCCTGTCCAGGGTCTTGTTTCTACTCCCATGTGCTACTCTTGGGTGAATCAGTAAGTTAGCAGTGAAATGTTCTGACTTCATGAATAAATGCAAAAAACAATGAATTATTAAAATGCTGTCAGCAAGCCATTGTGCTCGGCATCTGTACGCACTGCGCTGCACTCCCGACATAGCCTTCTTTAATATTCAACTTACAGAAACTGGTGTATTTAGAGATAAATTGCCAAGCTATGTGGATCATTGTTCGCATGAATTTATGATGGAGCACATATCCGGCTTAGACACAAACGGTGCTAAGAAACTGTGTTTTCATCATCTGCCAAACCAGGATATTTACATTGTGTTCATAGTGAAAGGTAATCCTGTGCATTCCTGAGAAAAAACATTAAAGATAAAATTGCAATATATAATTATCCAATTTTCTATGTTCTCTTTACTTATCTTAACCCCATAAGGACCAGGCCTAATTTGTCCCAAAAGGAAACCTGACTGCTGATGCATGCTGCCCGATCCACGGCATCATGTATCAGACCGTGGCTGTATGATTTCAGCCATCTGTTTAACTCAGAAACACTGTGGCATTTCAGAGAATAACAGACTAAAAGCTGCCCGAGCCACACAGGAGACTAGTGGGACAGCAACTTCTCCCCGCCCGCTCCCCTGGAGTGACAGATCTCTCCCTAAAAGTGTACACAGAGAGATACCTGTCATTACAAGGGTGAGAAGCCACTGGGGACCTACTTATCTGACTTGTCTGCCATGCGGCTTCATCCCTGGAGGCTTTAAAACTGTTTTCCTTTGCAATGTCTCAGCATTTCTGGGTTGGATCGGATAGCATGTATCAGCTGTCAGGTTCCATTTAAAGGAAAGAAAAACACATCCTGACCATAGCTTAGAACAGGTTTCGCAGTGTGTGAGATGTAATCACTCTTATGTCTGTTGTGCTGAGGCAGCTTGTAATTGCTGTGCAGTGAAATTAGAGCAGGCTGCCATTATGTCTCACACAGGAGCAGTATGTTCTGGACTAATCCTGTGTGAAATGAAATGAGATCTTACTCTGAGTTCACCTTAGAGCAAGTATAACTTGAGGATAAAAGACATTTTTGTGATACTGATATATCTCTGGAAAAGCAATGTGTGGAGAGAGGCAGTACAGCAGAGCTGACAATGCTGTGAGAGGACGAAAGCTGACATAAGTGTTTGTAATGTGACACAGCTAAACACCGCTATGCTGCTTCTCTCCCACACAGACGTTATCTGAAATGTGTTAGTCATCTGTGCTTTCTAATCAAGCAGGAGGTAAAGGTACCTTCACACGAAGCGACGCTGCAACGATAGCGACAACGATGCCGATCGCTGCAGCGTCGCTGTTTGATCGCTGGGGAGCTGTCACACAGACCGCTCTCCAGCGACCAACGATGCCGAGGTCCCCGGGTAAACAGGGTAAACATCGGGTTGCTAAGCGCAGGGCCACGCTTAGTAACCCGATGTTTACCCTGGTTACCAGCGTAAAAGTAAAAAAAACAAACAGTACATACTCACCTGCGCGTCCCCCAGCGTCTGCTTCCTGAGACTGACTGAGCTCCGGCCCTAACAGCACAGCGGTGACGTCACCGCTGTGCTTTCACTTTCACTTTAGGGCCGGCGCTCAGTAAGTGTCAGGAAGCAGACGCTGGGGGACGCGCAGGTGAGTATGTACTGTTTGTTTTTTTTACTTTTGCGCTGGTAACCAGGGTAAACATCGGGTTACTAAGCACGGCCCTGCGCTTGGTAACCCGATGTTTACCCTGGTTACCAGTGTAAAACATCGCTGGTATCGTTGCTTTTGCTTTCAAACACAACGATACACGGCGATCGGACGACCAAATAAAGTTCTGGACTTTATTCAGCGACCAGCGACATCACAGCAGGATCCTGATCGCTGCTGCGTGTCAAACTAAACGATATCGCTAGCGAGGACGCTGCAACGTCACGGATCGCTAGCGATATCGTTACAAAGTCGTTTCGTGTGAAGGTACCTTTAGACCAGGAAATCAGGGCTGTCATACATCACTGAGAAACCTTCTCTAAGCTATTGTGAGACATGTTCTTCTTTCATTTGAGAGTTGCTGCCTGCTTATGATTGATCAACATCACACAGCAAGAAGTAAATGGTGAAAAATGTCTATTAAACCCACTTGGACTTAAAAACAGATTACCCATTAGGTGCCAAATACTTTGATTGCTAACATATGCAAAAAGGAAAGGGAAATTAAAAAAATATATATATTCTGCTTGGCAGCCACTATTACATTATGTGTCCAGCTCAATATGAAAAATCTGGTAAAGGGTTCTCTTCAAAGGGAGCATATCACACCCGAAATGCAAATTAAACTAATTAAACCGTTATATAGGGGACTTAAGCCCTATAAAAATCTAAAAAATAGTATGTATTTCATTGCTGGAATTATTTTTAAAATTCAGATGTGTAGCGAGCTTCTTCAGAGAGAAGTAGAGGTTGGAGAGGATTAGTTATGTGCTCTTCCTGTGTTCAGTGCACAGTGATGCAGGGAAAACAGGAAACTGACTCTTCTCTTCTGGATACAGGAAGCGGCTTCCGCTAATTGGACACAATGATGAAAGGGGGCAAACCCCACACTTTTGTATGCCACTAACTCCTTCACAGTTTTTTTTACTCATAGAAAGCATTTAGTAAGTGCAAAAAAGCAGCAAAAACCACAGCAAAAACATTACCATCATTTTTTGATGCATTTTTAGTATTAAAAAAGCAGGTACAGCAGGATGTGAAACACATTTATTTTTGTGATTTTCTCAAGTTTAACCCAAAATTTCTTGGTCTCTTCACCTGAGCATGGCAGTTAGGATTAATGGACATCTGTCATCATGTTTTTCCTACCCCATCTGAGAGCTGCATGATGAAGAGGTAGACACCTAGATTCCAGCAATATATCATTTACTGGGCTACATGCTGTAGTTTTGATAAAATCACTGCTTTATCTGCTGCAGATCTAGCAGTTCTCCGAATGCTGAGCCCTGTATAACCCCGCCCACACTGTTGATTAAACAGTGATTTTTGCAAAATGACACTAAGCAGACCAGTAAGTGACATATTGCTGGAATCAGCATCTCTGTACATAAGGCTGCTCTCAGATTAAGATAGCAAAAACCTGGTGATAAATTTCCTTTACAAATAACCTACAGTGCAAAATATTAGAAAAAACAATCTTAAATCCTCAAGAATTATATGCTTGAGGAGCAGCATGTTCAATGTATCACAGTTGAGTTTGATGACATATAGCTGAAGTCTATAGCATTCATGAAGAGCAAAGAAGTTGAATAATTCTAAAAATTAGACAGTTGATATATCCCTATCTTTATTGAGGCCTGCTGCCACATACAGAGGTTTAATACTAGGGCTAGGACCATCCTTGTCGCAGTGGGATGGCTTTTAATTTTTTTTAATCATATTAGTGTCAGCTAAGTACCTTATGCTATTTCCATGTACTTTACTATTTACCCCCTTCATGACCTTGGGATTTTCCATTTTTCCATGTTCGTTTTTCAATCCCCTCCTTCCCGAAGCCATAACTTTTTTATTTTTCCATCAATATGGCCATGTGAGGGCTTATTTTTTGCGGGACGAGTTTTACTTTTGAAAAACATCATTGGTTTTACCATGTTGTGTACTAGAAAACGGGAAAAAAAATTCCAAGTGGGGTGAAATTGCAAAAAAAGTGCAATGCCACAATGGTTTTTTGTTTGCCTTTTTTGCTAGGTTCACTAAATGCTAAAACTGACCTGCCATTATAATTCTCCAGGTCATTATGACTTCATAGACACCTAACATGTCTAGGTTATTTTTTATCTAAGTGGTGAAAAAAAAATCCAAACTTTGCTAAAAAAAACAAAACAATTGTGCCATTTTCCGATACCCGTAGCGTCTCAATTTTTCATGATCTGGGGTTGGGTGAGGGCTTATTTTTTGCGTGCTGAGCTGACTTTTTAATGATACCATTTTGGTGCAGATACGTTCTTTTGATTGCCAGTTATTGCATTGTAATGCAATGTCGCGGCGACCAAAAAAACGTAATTCGGGCGTTTTGAATTTGTTTCTCGCTACACCATTTAGCGATCAGGTTAATCCTTTTTTTTATTGATAGATCGGGACACCTCTGGTTACTATGTAGACGCATCGCTGACCCCCGATCATGTGACGGGGATCGGCGATACGCTCGTTTCCGGCCCGATGGCCGGAAGCGGTAGTTAAATGCCACTGTCAGCATTAATAGTTAATAGTTAATAGCAACGGGTGGATCGCGATTCCACCCATCGCTATTGTGGGCACATGTCAGCTGTTCAAAACAGCTGACATGTCCTGGCTTTGATGCGGGTTCACCACCGGAACCCGCATCAAAGCAGGAGATCTGACCTCGGAAGTACTATCTCGTCCGAGGTCAGAAAGAGGTTACTTATGTACTACAGGGTATTTATTTTTAATTATTTTACTCACTTATATAGCGCCATTAATTCAACAGCGCTTTACATACATTATTGGCACTGTCCCCATTGGGGCTCACAATCTATATTCCCTATCAGTATGTCTTTGGAGTGTGGGAGGAAACCAGAGAACCCGGAGGAAACCCGCATAAACACGGGGGAACATACAAACTCCTTGCAGATGTTGTCCTTGGTGGGATCTGCTCACTTTGCTTTTATCTTAGGTTTCGTCTGTGACGTGGCCACAGTGTGAATGTGCACCTACATATTGTACTTATACCAACATATATTGCGGCTGATTTCTTTGGTTTTATATATGCCTATCTGTCTAGTAGCAGGGAGAAATTAAAGAACTCATATGAGTAGTCTGCAAGTCAATGAAGCTATTAAAAGTTAACAACCCAGGTTTGTTAAATTCTAGATTAGATATACAGTATCTTGGTACCGTGTTAGCCAGTAGATAGAAAAATATTTAGAAATGAGAGTCCTCAGTGGTTGATACTTTTAATGGCTAATTGAAAAGATGGTAACAAATTGCAAGCTTTCGAGACTACGCAGGTCTCTTCATCAGGCTTCAGAAGTGGTTTTAGTTCCATAAAGATGCGGTACATTCTGGTATCCTCCATTTTGATGCAGGAAAGATACATATCTTGGTACCGTGTTAGCCAGTAGATAGAAAAATAAGGACTCTCAATTCTAAATATTTTTTTAGATTAGATCCTAGAACATTTGGTTTTCTTTTTATTGTGAAGAAAACAACAAATAGGACAAAATAACTGAAAAGTTCAGTGTGCATAACTAGTCACCCCCCTAAAGTCAGTACTTTGTAGAACCTCCTTTTATGGCAATTACAGCAGTAAGTTGCTTTGGATAAGTATCTATGAGCTTCACATATCTTGCCACTAGGATTTTTGTCCATTCCTCAAGGTAAAACTGCTGCAGCTCCATCACGTTAGATGGTTTCCCCTGGTGAACAGCAATCTTCAGTCTAACCACAGATTCTCAGGGTCTGGGCTTTGATTAGGCCACACTAAAACATTTACACATTTCCCCTTAACCCACTGGAGTGTTGCTTTAGCAGTATGTTTTGGATTATTGTCTTGTTGGAAGGTGAACCTCCGTCCCAGTCTCAAATCACTGACAGAATGAAGCAAGGTTTTACTCAAGAATATCCCTGTATTTCGCACCATCCATCTTTCCCTTGACTCTGAAAATTTTCAATGTCCCTGATGCAATTAAACATCCCCACAACATGATGCTGCCACCACCCTGTTTCACTGTGGGGATGGCGTTCTTGGAGTGATAAGGTGTGTTGGTTTGGCACCTGACTTAGCGTTTTCCTTGGTGGTCAAAAAATTTCACTTTTGGTCTCATCTGACCACAGCACCTTCTTCCATAAAGGCCACCTCTATGAAGTGTACGGCTTATTGTGGTCATATGGACAGATAATGAAGTCTCTGCTTGGGAACTCTGCAACTCCTTTAGGGTTACCTTTGTTTGTTACGACTCTGACTGGTGGCTTCATTGCCCGGGCTGAGAGTTTTAAGGCCCCGTCTCACTAAGCGATTTACCAACGATCACGACCAGCGATACGACCTGGCCGTGATCGTTGGTAAGTCGCTGTGTGGTCGCTGGGGAGCTGTCACACAGACAGCTCTCTCCAGCGACCAACGATCAGGGGAACGACTTCGGCATCGTTGAAACTGTCTTCAACGATGCCGAAGTCCCCCTGCAGCACCCGGGTAACCAGGGTAAACATCGGGTTACTAAGTGCAGGGCCGCGCTTAGTAACCCGATGTTTACCCTGGTTACCAAAAAAAACAAACAGTACATACTCGCCTTTCGGTGTCCAGGTCCCTTGCCGTCTGCTTCTTGCTCTGACTGAGATCCGGCCGTACAGTGAGAGCAGAGCGCAGCGGTGACGTCACTGCTGTGCTCTCACTTCTCACTGTACGGCCGGCAGTCAGTGAGAGCAGGAAGCAGACGGCAAGGGACCTGACGGACATCAGAAGGCGAGTATGTATTGTTTTTTTTTTTTTTACATTTACGCTGGTAACCAGGGTAAACATCGGGTTACTAAGCGCGGCCCTGCGCTTAGTAACCCGATGTTTACCCTGGTTACCAGTGAAGACATCGCTGGATCGGTGTCACACACACCGATTCAGCGATGTCAGCGGAGCCTCAACGACCAAAAAAAGGTCCAGGCCATTCCGACACGACCAGCGATCTCGCAGCAGGGGCCTGATCGCTGGTACGTGTCACACATAGCGAGATCGCTATGGAGGTCGCTGTTGCGTCACAAAACTTGTGACTCAGCAGCGATCTCGCTATGTGAGACGGGGCCTTTACTGGGTGGCTGTCTCTTGGCAGGGGGATCATCAGATTGGGATTTCTTTTATAACAAACACTGATTTGTGCTTCTCAACCACTTTGTCCTTGACTTGTTTGGAGATCTCCTTGGTCTTCACAATGTTGTTCGGTGCCTCTTGTTTAATGGTGTTGCAGCCTCAGTGGCCTTTTAGAAAAGGTAAAGTGTATATAGTAACAGACGATGTGACACTTAGATTGAACACAGGTGGACTTCCTTTCACTATGCATGTGACTTATGAAAGTAATTGCTTGAACCAAAGATTTTGAGGGGCTTTATAACAAAAGGGGTGGATACATATGCACATTCCAATTTTTAGTTGTTTGATCCTATAAATTTCAAAAATTAAAAAAATATTTAAACACAGGTTGGAATGTAGCAAAATAGGTAAAAAGCCACTTGATATAAAAAATGAATCTTTTCAGCAGTAATGTGAATATTACATTATTGTATCTTTGTTACATTGCAATTCTAGCAATTGACAAGTAGGTGAACTAATAATATATATATAAAATGAGCAGCGGTGGTCTAATGTTTTTACTTCACATCATTAACCGTAACACATGCCATAAATTCATTCTCTGACAAGTTAAAACAGCAATTTCAGGCTTATGCACCTTGGATACACAGTGCAATAAACCGACATTTAAGCTGAGGTCATCTTGAAGCTGCACATGGTCTCTTTGTTACAATGTTAGTTTACATATGTTTATGGCAATGACAATATCCCCTTAAAGAGAACCTGTCAGCATGAGTTTTGCAATGTAAAGTAAACACATGGCTCTAATGATGCTGCTATACTGGGAACATTGATGGTTATGTTGAAGAATTCAGCTTATTTGGTCTTCTTTAATCACCATTTGACGTTTTCTGGTAATTAGATTTCGGTGCACAGGGGATGGGCTGTACACTAGGTCTCCTCCCTGTCTGTGATTCCCAGCCCCTCCGCCTGCCTCTGGTCTTTTATTGACCTGCCTCCTCTTTTTAAATTCTCAGAAATGTCCTGTCATTCCAAGACAGGAGGCAGGAGGAGGAACGGGGAGAAGCCGCCGGGGACCCACCTGTCTGATTAGTCTCCTGTGCGGGTTGGTCTCCAGCAGCTATTAAAATTATGTTTTTCTTTGAAATGTCGCAGCATTTCAGAGTCAAACAATCATAGCTGTGATCGTATAGTCAGTGGCTGATACTTGATGCCCACCTGTCAGGTTCACCTTAACGACCACTGATACGCATTAAAGCGGCGCCCACTAAGAGTACTTATTACCTCATCGCCGTTTTAAAATAGGGATCGGAAATAAGGCTGTAGTGCCCACCAGAGTCGGAAAATCTCTGGGATCTTGGCTACCGAGGCAGCTGGGATCCTGGAGAACATGAACAGGTCCGGTGTCCAATCACATGATCGCTGTTATTCAATGTGTAACAGCAATCACAAAAAAGTGTACCTGCTGTTTCAATGGTTTCTCTCTGTTCTGACATGATATACATATCAGAGGATAGAGAAATGATTATAAAAACTTAATTCCAGCTCAACCATTTGCTCTATGCTCATCTGCCTGTGGCTCAGACAATGGCCTCCCCCTGGCCTCACATCAAGGAAAATAGAAAAAATTGGAGTCCGGCTCAACAGGACTGGATTTTCCTTTTCTCATGAGTAAGACTGCCTAGTGCAGTCGAAACGCTTCAACTGGGTCATGTCGACCATGTAAATATTTATTTTGTATGCACTATATTTTCTTTTGAAAAATAAAAAGAAAAGGAAAATCCAGTCCTGTTGAGCCGGACTCCAATTTTTTCTATTTTCATAGAGAAATGATGCCTCCTGAGAATGCCAAGAGTGTGCAAAACAGTCATCAAAGCAAAAGGTGGCAACTTTGAAGAACCTAGAATATAAGACATAATAATTTCAGTTGTTTCACACTTTTTTGTTAAGTATATAATTCCACATGTGTTAATTCATAGTTTTGATGCCTTCAGTGTGAATGTACAATTTTCATAGTCATGAAGGTACAGAAAATCTTTAAATGAGAATGTATGTCCAAACTTTTGGTCTGTACTGTATGTAATATATATATATATATATATATATATATATATATATATATATATATATATATATATATATATATATATATATAATCAGATCAGCATACATATATACAGCAGGGGAAATAATTACCACCCCCAAAACACAATGTTTCCACTCCATGCTTGACAGTGAGGATGTTGTCCTGGTGAGCAGGGGGACCTTGAGGGCACTGCAGGATTTCAAACCTTTACGGCGTAATATGTTAGCAATGGTTTTTTTGGTGACAGTAGTCCCAGCTATAAAAATATTTCTCCATTGTGCTGATGGCCATCGCCGACACGGAATACAAATTTATAGCGGTGGATATAGGGGCATATGGCCACCCCAATGATTCCCAAGTTTTCAAATTGTCTGCAATCGAGCATCATCTCTATGGAAACACCTTCCAATTCCCCCAAGACCACTGCCTCAAACCTCTGGGCCACCACTGCCATTTGTTTGTGTTCTGGGTGAAACCTTCCAACTATCGGAACACCTGCTGAAACCCTACTCCAGTAGTGGATTGACGCCAACTAAAAGAATTTTTAATTACCGGAGTGGAGTGCGCTTTTGGGCTTCTGACAGCCAAATGGCGAGTTCTATTGACCGCTATCAACTTGAACACTGACACTGTTGACGAGGTGGTGAAAGCTTGGGTAGTCCTGCACAATTTTGTGATATGCAAGGAACATATTTCCATTGAAGACCACTCTGAAGAAACCACCTTGGCTGATTATCAGAACATTACGTATAGAAGTTCTGTGTCAGTCTCCAGAATGAGGGACAAATTTGCAGAATACTTTATTTCACCTGAACGAAGAGTAGACTGGCAGGATGAGAGATTTTTACAAATTTGTCTTGGACCTTGTAACCTAAAGTATTTTACCTTATTTTACCAAAGTTGTGTACCTGTTTGGGTTTTACCCAAAGTATTTTACCTTTACCCACAGTATTTAAAGAAGTTGTCCACTACAATAATTTTTTTTTTCATAAATCTTGCTATTATGTGCCACTGAAAACATCCACTGTGTTTATTTTAGCAATATTACCTTTTATCATGCTGTAGCAGCACATCTTCAGTGCTGGATCCAGCTCTCATGAGGTTAATCGACAACTTCCTTTCTCCTGAGTTATTGTGCTCTAATACTACAAGTTCCATGATGCATTGCACTGTCCACTAAGCCCGAACCTACCACACCCACTCCAAAACACACCCAAACCCCTCCCTCTTCTCCCCCCTCTATCTTCAAAAAGATTTGTGATGTCATTTCTGTCCAACCTCCTCTTTACATTTGTCCAACCCACACTCCATTACACACAGATAGATAGATGATAGATAGATAAATAGATAGATAGATATGGGATGGATAGATAGATAGATACATACAGATATATTTATATATCTATGTCTATTTACATAGATATGTCCATATCCATGTTTCTAAACCCCTTCACCCCTGGAGCCTTTTTCGTTTATCGCTCCCCTTCTTTCCAGAGCCATAATTTTTCTGTCAATATGGCCATGTGAGGGCTTATCTTTTGCGGGACAAGTTCTACTTTTGAATGACACCATTGGTTTTACCATGTCGTGTAACAGAAAATGTGAAAAAAAAGTCAAGGTGCGATGAAATTGCCAAAAAAGTGCAATCCCACACTTGTTTTTGCTTGGCTTTTTTGCTAGGTTCACTAAATTCTAAGGCTGTGTGCACACGTTGCGGATTTGATTGCAGATCCGCAGGGTTTTTTGCTGCACAGAATTGCATCAAAACCGCAGTGTAGTGCACAACCAATGTAAGTCTATGGGAGCCGCAGACTTGTTGTGCACATGCTGTGGAAAAAGCCGCACTGAAACGCAGCTTTTTTTTCCCGCAGCATGTCACTTCTTTTGTGCCAAACTGCAGTGTTTCTGCACCCATAGACTTGCATTGAGTCGGGCACATCCGCAGCAAAACCGCAGATGTAAAAAAGATCTGCAGTTTTGCTGCGGATGTGGGTCCGAGAAACGCTGCTACATATTTATTTGGCTTTCAAAAACGTATACAAACGCATACAAAAACGCGCAAAAACCACACCAAAATTTTTTTAAAAAATGCATCAAAAACGTGCAAAAACTGCACCAAAAACGCATCAAATCTGCATCAAAAACGCATCAAAACTGCACCAAAAACTGCATCAAAACCGCAGCAAAAACTGCATAAAAAACGCATGAAAACCGCACCAAAAACTGCATCAAAAGCGCACCAAGAACTGCATCAAAACTGCACCAAAAACTGCATCAAAACCGCACCAAAAGCTGCATCAAAACCGCACCAAAAACTGCATCAAAACCGCACCAAAAACTGCATCTAAACCGCACCAAATACTGCATCAAAACTGCACCAAAAACGCATCAAAACTGCACCAAAAACTGCATCAAAACTTCACCAAAAACTGCATAAAAAAGCAACAAAAACAGCATCAAAATCGCACCAAATACTGCATCAAAACCGCACCAAAAACGCATCAAAACTGCACCAAAAACAGCATAAAAAAGCATCAAAAACCTGAATCAAAACCAAGCAAAAAATGCACCAAATACTGCAGCAAAAACTGAATCAAAACCGTGCAAAAAATGCACCAAGAACCTCAACAAAACCGCGCAAAAACCGTGAAAAAAACGTGAAAAAAATGCATTAAAAATGCAGCTGCGTTTTCTGCAAGAAGATGCAGATTTTGTGCAGAAAATTCTGCACCCAAATCTGCAACGTGTGCACACAGTATAAAACTGACCTACCATTATGATTCACCAGGTCATTATGAGTTCATAGACACCAAACATGTCTAGGTTATTTTTTTATGTAAGTGGTGAAAAAAAATGCCAAACTTTGCTAATAAGAAATAAAATAATTGCGCCATTTTCTGATACCCTTAGCGTCTTTATTTTCTGAGATATCGGGTTGGATGAGGGCTAATTTTTTGCGTGCCGAGCTGACGTTTTTAATTATACCACTTTTGTGAAGATAAATTCTTTTGATCAACCGTTATTGCATTTTAATGGAATGTCGCGGTGACCAAAAAAACATAATTTTGGATTTTGTTTTTTTTTTCTCGCTACGCCATTTAGCGATCATGTAAATGTTGCGGCTTTGAAGTGGGCTTACCACTGAAGCCCACCTCAAAGCGGGGGATACTGCCAGCTGACGTACTATGCCGTCAGCTGGCAGAAAGGGGTTAATGAACATGTTTCAGTTTAAAAAAATGAAAAAAGTGGCATGGGCTCCTGCGCAATTTTCTGCCCCAGAGGGGGAAAGCAGATGGCTGGGGGCCAATATTTGTAGCCTGGGAAGGGGGTAACACCCATGGCCCCTCCCAGGCTATGAATATAAGCCCACAGCTGTCTGCGTAGCCTTTACTGGCTATTAAAATAGGGGGACCCCAAAGAAATTGACGTGGGGTCCCCTATATTTTATAGCCAGAAAGGCTACGCAGACAGCTGCGGGCTGATATTCATAACCTAGAGAGGAGCCATGGATATTGCCCTCCCCCAGCTTCAAATACCAGTCCGCAGCTGCCCCAGATATGGCACATCTGTGAGATGCGCCAGTTCTGGCACTTAGCCCCTCTCTTCCCACTCCCGAGTAGCCGTGGGATATGGGGTAGTAAGGGGTTAATGTTACCTTGCTATTGTAAGATGACATTACGCCGGGTTAATAATGGAGAGGCGTCAATATGACGCCTATCCATTTTAATCCTATAGTAGTGAAAGAGTTAAAAAAAATAAAAGTCACAGCCAGAAAAAAGTATTTTAATATTCTTAATTTAACCATACTTACCATACTTCAGCGCCTGCAAAAAACGTAAAATAATAAACCGTATACTCACTTTCCGCCGTAGTACAATTAATAACGAGTGTCCCAGGATGATCTCCCCTATAGAACAGTGACATTGGGTGATGTAACTGCTCTATAGGACCTCCAGTGACACACTGACAGGAGACAATGGCTCCTACAGTGCATCACTAAGAGGTTACCTTAGTTCACTGGTCTCACTTTATGGCAAAAGCTGCGTGGGAACTTTCTCACACAGCAATGCCAAAAGTGAGACTAGGGACTATTTTTTTTACAGTGGCGGAGGAATACAGTGCGGAAGGATACCTCCATCCCATCATTGTATTCCTGGAGCCCCTAGAGAGCGGTCGCATCAGCTGATGCTGATGCTCTCCACGGGAGATTGTTGAGGGACACTCATTTTAATTGGATATCTGCGGATCAGGGAGATCAAAGTGACAAGTGATGGTGAGTATGTACTCTATGTTATATGTACTGTATGTCTATATGTATGTATGTACTGTATGTATGTACTGTATGTGGCATGTTGCATGTCGCAAAAAAAAAATCCCAATTAAATGTCACCTGCTTAACCCAGCAGGAATTACGGCGGCGTCTAAAAATCACTAAAATTGACAAATCTCCGGGCCCGGATGGGATACACCCTCGAGTACTGCAGGAATTAAGTACAGTCATTGATAGACCATTATTTTTAATCTTTAAAGACTCCATAATTAGGGTTGAGCGACTTTCATTTTTTTAAGATCGAGTAGGGTTTTGGGAAACCCGATTTTGTCCAGAGTCGAGTCGAGTGCAGTCGGCCGATTATCGCTAAAAGTCGGGGATCGACCGAAACACGAAACCCAATGCAAGTCAATGGGGAAGCATAGTCGGCAGTGAGTGGAGGCCAGGAAAACACCTACAGTGCCCATTTTAATGCCAAAAACATCCATTCTTGTTTCTGAAGCTTGTCAATCTTAATTAACTTTATAATAATATTTGGGCATAGGGAATTGGGGGTCATTTGGCAAAAGTTGTGGGGGGAGTAGGGCCGGCTCAAGTTTTTCGTGGGCCCAGGAAATGCGGACTACGTCACGGCGGTGTTGCAGGGAAAGGTAATTATTTAAAAGTTGCAAGTGCTGTGATCCTGAGCAAGCAGGGGGGGGGCCCACTCGTTCGCATTGCCACTGGCACAGGGCCCCTCAAAGTACGGCGGTGTGTTTGCATGGCGGGGGCGCCTCCCACCAGCAGCGACACTTTTGCGTACTCTGAGGGGCCCTGTGCCAGTGACGTCGCCAACGAGTATGCCCCCCCACCTGATGAAGGAACCTGCACTTTCATCTGCACCTTCCTCTTTGTCCCTGTGTAAGGTGGTATAACATGCGGGAAGGGGAACCTTACTTTCAGCAGGGACAGATTCTGGCTGTGTAGAGTACAAGGGGAATGTAGTGGTCTCGGTCAATGTACCAGCAGACTCATTTAGCAGTGGCTGGGCAATGGGCAGGATGAGGAGGAAACAGATATAGGGCCAAAGAATAAAGTAGGCTACATGCAGTTCAAAATTGGTAACAGGACTAAACAGGCGGCATTGCTTTGTTCAGTGGAGTAGCAAACCCAAGAGCAGCAGACACTGTTTCAAGGGCCTAACCACACTAGTAGGCCAAATGCAGTTTAATATCTGATAGTATAGGGCGAAAGCCAGAATGTGGAAGCTCAGCTTTGTTCAGTTGAGGACAACACCAGGGAGGGGCAGACACCTTTAGTAGGCCGGAAAAGCCTATTGCATTTTTTAAAATGGTAATTTGGAGCAGAAGGTTGAAGCTCAGCTTTATTTAGTTGAGGACAACACCAGGGAGGGGCAGAAGCCGTTAGTAGGCCCTAACCACCTTTTTTTTTTTTAAAACCACATAATGAGAGCCGGAAGGTTGAAGCTCAGCTTTATTTAGTTGAGGACAACACCAGGGAGGGGCAGAAGCCGTTAGTAGGCCCTAACCACCATTTTTTTTTTTAAAACCACATAATGAGAGCCGGAAGGTTGAAGCTCAGCTTTATTTAGTTGAGGACAACACCAGGGAGGGGCAGAAGCCGTTAGTAGGCCCTAACCACCTTTTTTTTTTTTAAAACCACATAATGAGAGCCGGAAGGTTGAAGCTCAGCTTTATTTAGTTGAGGACAACACCAGGGAGGGGCAGAAGCCGTTAGTAGGCCCTAACCACCATTTTTTTTTTTTAAAACCACATAATGAGAGCCGGAAGGTTGAAGCTCAGCTTTATTTAGTTGAGGACAACACCAGGGAGGGGCAGAAGCCGTTAGTAGGCCCTAACCACCTTTTTTTTTTTTAAAACCACATAATGAGAGCCGGAAGGTTGAAGCTCAGCTTTATTTAGTTGAGGACAACACCAGGGAGGGGCAGAAGCCGTTAGTAGGCCCTAACCACCATTTTTTTTTTTAAAACCACATAATGAGAGCCGGAAGGTTGAAGCTCAGCTTTATTTAGTTGAGGACAACACCAGGGAGGGGCAGAAGCCGTTAGTAGGCCCTAACCACCTTTTTTTTTTTTAAAACCACATAATGAGAGCCGGAAGGTTGAAGCTCAGCTTTATTTAGTTGAGGACAACACCAGGGAGGGGCAGAAGCCGTTAGTAGGCCCTAACCACCATTTTTTTTTTTTAAAACCACATAATGAGAGCCGGAAGGTTGAAGCTCAGCTTTATTTAGTTGAGGACAACACCAGGGAGGGGCAGAAGCCGTTAGTAGGCCCTAACCACCTTTTTTTTTTTAAAACCACATAATGAGAGCCGGAAGGTTGAAGCTCAGCTTTATTTAGTTGAGGACAACACCAGGGAGGGGCAGAAGCCGTTAGTAGGCCCTAACCACCTTTTTTTTTTTTAAAACCACATAATGAGAGCCGGAAGGTTGAAGCTCAGCTTTATTTAGTTGAGGACAACACCAGGGAGGGGCAGAAGCCGTTAGTAGGCCCTAACCACCTTTTTTTTTTTTAAAACCACATAATGAGAGCCGGAAGGTTGAAGCTCAGCTTTATTTAGTTGAGGACAACACCAGGGAGGGGCAGAAGCCGTTAGTAGGCCCTAACCACCTTTTTTTTTTTTAAAACCACATAATGAGAGCCGGAAGGTTGAAGCTCAGCTTTATTTAGTTGAGGACAACACCAGGGAGGGGCACACAGACAGACTCCTTTAGTAGGCCTGAAAAGCCTATTGCATTTTTCAAAATGGTAATTTGGAGCAGAAGGTTGAAGCTCAGCTTTATTTAGTTGAGGGCAACACCAGGGAGGGGCAGAAGCCGTTAGTAGGCCCTAACCAAAGTTGAAGGCCAAATGCAGTTTAATTTCTGATACTATAGGCCGAAAGCCAGAAGGTGGAAGTTCCGATTTAGACAGTGGAGCACAATTTGAATTAGGGACTGCAGACAGACTTAGTAGGCTGTCCCCTGTGGACCATGCATCCACCACATTAACCCATTGCGCCGTAATGGACACGTAATCTTCCGTGGCCATGCCTACAGGTCCATGCGTCTGTTGTCAGGTGCACCTTTGTACTCACAGATTGCCAGAGTGCATGGACAATGCGGTCTTCTACATGCTGGTGGAGGGTTGGGATGGCTTTTCTCGCAAAAGAAGTGTCGACTGGTTAGCTTGTAGCGTGGTACAGCGTAGTCCATCATGGCCTTATTAATAGTAAATAAAATATATAACTAGGCTCTATGAACTTTTAAATAGGTTCCAGGGGTACACGGGCAGCATTGGTGTGGTCAGTGGAGGAGTATTGCAAGTAGGGGCTGCAGACAGGCTATCAAAGGCCTAAAATAACAAACAGTAGGCAGTCATGGCAGTTTTACATCGGTTACATGGATACACAGGCAGGCACTCCAGGCAGCATTGTGGTCAGTGGAGGAGTATTGCAAGTAGGGGCCGCAGACAGGCTATCAAAGGCCTAAAATAACAAACAATAGGCTCATTGCAGTTTTACAGCGGTTACATGGATAGACGGGCAGGCAGCTTGGTGGTGGTGAGTGGAGGAGTATTTAAAGTAGGGACCGCAGACAGGCTATCAAAGGCCTAACATAACAAACAATAGGCTCATGGCAGTTTCACAGCGGTTACATGGATACACGGGCAGGCAGCTTGGTGGTCAGTGGAGGAGTATTTAAAGTAGGGACCGCAGACAGGCTATCAAAGGCCTAAAATAACAAACAATAGGCTCATGGCAGTTTCACAGCGGTTACATGGATACACGGGCAGGCAGCTTGGTGGTGGTGAGTGGAGGAGTATTTAAAGTAGGGACCGCAGACAGGCTTCAAAGGCCTAACATAAGAAAATGGGCTGGCTGTAGGCACTTTATAATTGGTTCCAGGGGTACACGGGCAGCAGTGGTCTGGTCAGTGGAGGAGTATTTAAAGTAGGGACCGCAGACAGGCTTCAAAGGCCTAACATAAGAAAATGGGCTGGCTGTAGGCACTTTATAATTGGTTCCAGGGGTACACGGGCAGCAGTGGTCTGGTCAGTGGAGGAGTATTTAAAGTAGGGACCGCAGACAGGCTATCAAAGGCCTAACATAACAAACAATAGGCTCATGATGGCAGTTTCACAGCGGTTACATGGATACACGGGCAGGCAGCTTGGTGGTGAGTGGAGGAGTATTTAAAGTAGGGACCGCAGACAGGCTATCAAAGGCCTAAAATAACAAACAATAGGCTCATGGCAGTTTCACAGCGGTTACATGGATACACGGGCAGGCAGCTTGGTGGTGGTGAGTGGAGGAGTATTTAAAGTAGGGACCGCAGACAGGCTTCAAAGGCCTAACATAAGAAAATGGGCTGGCTGTAGGCACTTTATAATTGGTTCCAGGGGTACACGGGCAGCAGTGGTCTGGTCAGTGGAGGAGTATTTAAAGTAGGGACCGCAGACAGGCTTCAAAGGCCTAACATAAGAAAATGGGCTGGCTGTAGGCACTTTATAATTGGTTCCAGGGGTACACGGGCAGCAGTGGTCTGGTCAGTGGAGGAGTATTTAAAGTAGGGACCGCAGACAGGCTATCAAAGGCCTAACATAACAAACAATAGGCTCATGATGGCAGTTTCACAGCGGTTACATGGATACACGGGCAGGCAGCTTGGTGGTGAGTGGAGGAGTATTTAAAGTAGGGACCGCAGACAGGCTATCAAAGGCCTAAAATAACAAACAATAGGCTCATGGCAGTTTCACAGCGGTTACATGGATACACGGGCAGGCAGCTTGGTGGTGGTGAGTGGAGGAGTATTTAAAGTAGGGACCGCAGACAGGCTTCAAAGGCCTAACATAAGAAAATGGGCTGGCTGTAGGCACTTTACAATTGGTTCCAGGGGTACACGGGCAGCAGTGGTCTGGTCAGTGGAGGAGTATTTAAAGTAGGGACCGCAGACAGGCTTCAAAGGCCTAACATAAGAAAATGGGCTGGCTGTAGGCACTTTATAATTGGTTCCAGGGGTACACGGGCAGCAGTGGTCTGGTCAGTGGAGGAGTATTTAAAGTAGGGACCGCAGACAGGCTATCAAAGGCCTAACATAACAAACAATAGGCTCATGGCAGTTTCACAGCGGTTACATGGATACACGGGCAGGCAGCTTGGTGGTCAGTGGAGGAGTATTTA
The DNA here is from genome assembly GCF_051348905.1 of Ranitomeya variabilis. NCBI lineage: Eukaryota > Metazoa > Chordata > Amphibia > Anura > Dendrobatidae > Ranitomeya > Ranitomeya variabilis. Next base: position 202,537,287 of record NC_135232.1, on the reverse strand, counting down.
AAGTAGGGACCGCAGACAGGCTATCAAAGGCCTAAAATAACAAACAATAGGCTCATGGCAGTTTTACAGCGGTTACATGGATACACAGGCAGCTTGGTGGTGAGTGGAGGAGTAGTGCAAGGAGTGTCTGTCCCAGTACTCCCAAAATATAAATAGATGTTAATGTCTCGCAAAACAACCAAAACAAAAAAAAAAGGTGGCATACTTAGGTACAGGGGTGGGCTCATCTACTGAGTTTCTGACATTGTAATTTGGCAGTAACTATTTAATGGTGCCAATATAGGACACAGACACAGACTACTTTAAGTTGCATCATAGATGTCTACAAATTTGTATTGTCAGTGCCAGACATTGAATGATGTCAGCGAATAGACTAAAGATTGGTGGAGCTGTGCGACATAATTTTGCACGTGGTAGAGCACATTTTGAGCTGGGGTAGGGGGGAACTCTCTTGAGGCCGGCGGGACCGCCCCAGGGCCCCTCATGTTACAACGGTGTGTCTGACGTTGGGTGCGCACCACCACCGCCAGAGACACTACATTGTACTATGAGGGACCCAGTAGCAATGCCGTCAACCAAAAGCGAGCACACCCACCTCTTCAGACAAACAGCAGTCTCACGGGTGCTTGCGCCAAGTCGCGATACCACGGCCCCGTGTGGGGAGTTTTGCCATTTAGGGAGGTGTAAACATGTCGTATGCTGTACAATCAGCTGCAGCAAATTAGACATTAGAAAAGTAATTCACAGGCAAGAGCTTTTCATAGGAAAGCTAGGTGTCGGCCGGGCAAGGTGGGGCAAAAGATTTCGAAATCCAGTTGTGGTTCATTTTAATGAATGTTAGATCGTCAACATTTTGGGTAGCCAGACGAGTCCTTTTTTCGGTTAATATTGAACCTGCAGCACTGAATACTCTTTCTGATAGGACACTTGCTGCCGGGCAAGCAAGCTCCTGCAATGCATATTCTGCCAATTCTGGCCAGGTGTCTAATTTGGAGGCCCAGTAATCAAATGGGAATGACGGTTGAGGGAGAACATCGATAAGGGATGAAAAATAGTTAGTAACCATACTGGACAAATGTTGTCTCCTGTCACTTTCAATTGATGCAGCAGTACCTGTCCTGTCTGCGGTCATAGCAAAATCACTCCACAACCTGGTCAGAAAACCCCTCTGTCCAACGCCACTTCTGATGTGTGCACCCCTAACACTCCTAGTCTGCTGCCCCCTGGAGCTTGTGTGAGAACGATCACGTGCGCTGTGTGCTGGGAATGCCTGAAGCAAACGGTCAACAAGAGTTGATTGTTTGGTTGCTAATATTAGTTCCAAGTTCTCATGTGGCATAATATTTTGCAATTTGCCTTTATAGCGTGGATCAAGGAGGCAGGCCAACCAGTAATCGTCATCGTTCATCATTTTCGTAATGCGTGTGTCCCTTTTTAGGATACGTAAGGCATAATCCGCCATGTGGGCCAAAGTTCCAGTTGTCAAATCTCCGGTTGTGATTGGTTGAGGGGCAGTTGCAGGCAAATCTACGTCACTTGTGTCCCTCAAAAAACCAGAACCCGGCCGTGACACGCAACCAATTTCCTGTGCCCCCGTGAAAGTTTCCGCATTAAAAATATACTCATCCCCATCATCCTCCTCGTCCTCCACCTCCTCTTCGCCCGCTACCTCGTCCTGTACACTGCCCTGACCAGACAATGGCTGACTGTCATCAAGGCTTCCCTCTTCCTCTGGTGCAGACGCCTGCTCCTTTATGTGCGTCAAACTTTGCATCAGCAGACGCATTAGGGGGATGCTCATGCTTATTACGGCGTTGTCTGCACTAACCAGCCGTGTGCATTCCTCAAAACACTGAAGGACTTGACACATGTCTTGTATCTTCGACCACTGCACACCTGACAACTCCATGTCTGCCATCCTACTGCCTGCCCGTGTATCCTCCCACAAATAAATAACAGCACGCCTCTGTTCGCACAGTCTCTGAAGCATGTGCAGTGTTGAGTTCCACCTTGTTGCAACGTCTATGATTAGGCGATGCTGGGGAAGGTTCAAAGACCGCTGATAGGTCTGCATACGGCTGGCGTGTACAGGCGAACGTCGGATATGTGAGCAAAGTGCACGCACTTTGAGGAGCAGGTCGGAGAACCCAGGATAAGTTTTCAATAAGCACTGCACCACCAGGTTTAAGGTGTGAGCCAGGCAAGGAATGTGTTTCAGTTGGGAAAGGGAGATGGCAGCCATGAAATTCCTTCCGTTATCACTCACTACCTTGCCTGCCTCAAGATCTACTGTGCCCAGCCACGACTGCGTTTCTTGTTGCAAGAACTCGGACAGAACTTCCGCGGTGTGTCTGTTGTCGCCCAAACACTTCATAGCCAATACAGCCTGCTGACGCTTGGCAGTAGCTGGCCCATAATGGGACAACTGGTGTGCAACAGTGTCATCTGCCGATGGAGTGGTTGGCCGACTGCGTTCTGTGGAAGAGCTGTAGCTTCTGCAGGAGGACGAGGAGGAGGAGGAGGGGGTGCGAACGCCTACAGCCAACTGTTTCCTAGACCGTGGGCTAGGCACAACTGTCCCTAAATTGATGTCGCCTGTGGACCCTGCATCCACCACATTCACCCAGTGTGCCGTGATGGACACATAACGTCCCTGGCCATGCCTACTGGTCCATGCATCTGTAGTCAGGTGCACCTTTGTACTCACAGATTGCCTAAGTGCATGGACGATGCGCTGTTTAACATGCTGGTGCAGGGCTGGGATGGCTTTTCTGGAAAAAAAGTGTCGACTAGGTAGCTCGTATCGTGGTTCAGCGTACTCCATCAGGGCTTTAAAAGCTTCGCTTTCAACTAAACGGTAGGGCATCATCTCTAACGAGATTAGTCTAGCTATGTGGGCGTTAAAACCCTGTGTACGCGGATGCGAGGATAAGTACTTCCTTTTTCTAACCAGAGTCTCATGTAGGGTGAGCTGGACTGGAGAGCAGGAGATCGTGGAACTTTCGGGTGTGCCGGTGTACATGGCAGACTGAGAGACGGTTGGAGACGGTATTGTTTCCGCCGGTGCCCTAGATGCAATATTTCCTCCTACTAAACTGGTGATTCCCTGACCCTGACTGCTTTTGGCTGGCAAAGAAACCTGCACAGATACTGCCGGTGGTGCGGAAAATGGTGGCCTTACAGTGACGGAAGGGATGTTGCGTTGCTGACTAGCTTCATTGGCCGAGGGTGCTACAACCTTAAGGGACGTTTGGTAGTTAGTCCAGGCTTGAAAATGCATGGTGGTTAAGTGTCTATGCATGCAACTAGTATTTAGACTTTTCAGATTCTGACCTCTGCTTAAGCTAGTTGAACATTTTTGACAGATGACTTTGCGCTGATCAGTTGGATGTTGTTTAAAAAAATGCCAGACTGCACTCTTCCTAGACTCGGATCCCTTTTCAGGGATTGCAGACTGAGCTTTAACCGGATGGCCACGCTGTCCTCCAACAGGTTTTGGCTTTGACACGCGTTTTGGGCCAGATACGGGCCCGGCAGATGGAACCTGTTGCGATGTTGATGCCTGCTGCGGCCCCTCCTCCACCTCCGCTTCTGAACTACTGCCGCCTGCACCCTGTTCCCCCAATGGCTGCCAATCGGGGTCAATAACTGGGTCATCTATTACCTCCTCTTCGAGCTCGTGTGCAACTTCGTCTGTGTCACTGTGTCGGTCGGTGGTATAGCGTTCGTGGCGGGGCAACATAGTCTCATCAGGGTCTGATTGTGGATCTGTACCCTGAGAGGGCAATGTGGTGGTCTGAGTCAAAGGAGCAGCATAGTACTCTGGCTGTGGCTGTGCATCAGTGCACTCCATGTCAGAATCTACTTGTAATGGGCATGGCCTGTTAAATGTTTCACTTTCTAAGCCAGGGACGGTATGTGTAAAGAGCTCCATGGAGTGACCCGTTGTGTCGCCTGCTGCATCCTTCTCTCTTGTTGTAGTTTTTGCTGAGGAGGACAAGGAAGCGACTTGTCCCTGACCGTGAACATCCACAAGCGACGCGCTGCTTTTACATTTACCAGTTTCGGAAGAGGAGGCAAAAGAGCTAGAGGCTGAGTCTGCAATGTAAGCCAAAACTTGCTGTTGCTGCTCAGCCTTTAAAAGCGGTTTTCCTACTCCCAGAAAAGAGAGCGTTCGAGGCCTTGTGTAGCCTGACGACGAAACTGGCTCCACAGCTCCAGACTTAGGTGGAATATTTTTATCCCCACGACCACCTGATGCTCCACTACCACTACCATCATTACCAGCTGACAATGAACGCCCACGACGACCTCTTGCACCAGACTTCCTCATTGTTTAAAAATCGTAACCAAAGTAACTTTATTTGTTGCTGTCAAACAACTTACACGGTGAGCTATAACTTCAGTATGATTTCAATATCCCTTAACAGGTTGGTGAGACCACAAGGAAAATCAGGCACAATGTTACACACTCTGTTTTCTGTGACACCAAATCACAGAGATGACACACACGCAGGACTGTCACTCAAGCACTAATGTCAATATTAATCTCCCACCTAATTTATTTATTTTTTTTTCTCTGTGAGACTTTAGAAACCAAATAATATTTAAAAAAAAAACAAAAAAACAAGGCTTTCTATGGCCCACTGAATGAGAGATGGCACGCACAGGAGTGGCACACAAGCCCTGACTGAGGCCAATATTTTTCTCCCACTGATTGATGTAGTGTTTTTGTGTTGAGGTTGATTTTAAAACACAAATGAAGGAAAAAAATAAAAAGGCTTTCTATGGCCCACAATTAGAGAGAGAGGTGGCACACCCAGGAGTCAAGACTGGCACACAAGCTGAAATGGCAATATTACTCTCCCACTGTTTTTTTATGTATTTTTTTTTTATTTTCAGGGAGACTTTAGAAACCAAATAATATTTAAAAAAAAAAAAAAAAACAAGGCTTTCTATGGCCCACTGAATGAGAGGGACAGAGGTGGCACACCCAGGAGTCAAGACTGGCACACAAGCTGAAATGGCAATATTACTCTCCCACTGTTTTTTTATGTATTTTTTTTTTTTATTTTCAGGGAGACTTTAGAAACCAAATAATATTAAAAAAACCAAAAAATAAATAGGCTTTCTATGGCCCACTGAATGAAAGGGAGAGAGGTGGCACACCCAGGAGTCAAGACTGGCACACAAGCTGAAAGGGCAATATTACTCTCCCACTGTTTTTTTATGGTTTTTTTTTTTTTTCAGGGAGACTTTAGAAACCAAATAATATTAAAAAAAAAAAAAAAAAAATAGGCTTGCTATAGCCCACTGAATGAGAGATAGCACACACAGCAGTGGCACACAAGCCCTGACTGAGGCCAATATTTTTCTCCCACTGATTGATGTAGTGTTTTTGTGTTGAGGTAGATTTTAGAACACAAATCACGGAAAAAATAAATAGGCTTTCTATGGCCCACTGAATGAAAGGGAGAGAGGTGGCACACCCAGGAGTCAAGACTGGCACACAAGCTGAAAGGGCAATATTACTCTCCCACTGTTTTTTTATGTTTTTTTTTTTTTTTCAGGGAGACTTTAGAAACCAAATAATATTAAAAAAAAAAAAAAAAAAAAAAAATAGGCTTGCTATAGCCCACTGAATGAGAGATAGCACACACAGCAGTGGCACACAAGCCCTGACTGAGGCCAATATTTTTCTCCCACTGATTGATGTAGTGTTTTTGTGTTGAGGTAGATTTTAGAACACAAATCACGGAAAAAATAAATAGGCTTTCTATGGCCCACTGAATGAAAGGGAGAGAGGTGGCACACCCAGGAGTCAAGACTGGCACACAAGCTGAAAGGGCAATATTACTCTCCCACTGTTTTTTTATGTTTTTTTTTTTTTTTCAGGGAGACTTTAGAAACCAAATAATATTAAAAAAAAAAAAAAAAAAAAAAAAAGGCTTGCTATAGCCCACTGAATGAGAGATAGCACACACAGCAGTGGCACACAAGCCCTGACTGAGGCCAATATTTTTCTCCCACTGATTGATGTAGTGTTTTTGTGTTGAGGTAGATTTTAGAACACAAATCACGGAAAAAATAAATAGGCTTTCTATGGCCCACTGAATGAAAGGGAGAGAGGTGGCACACCCAGGAGTCAAGACTGGCACACAAGCTGAAAGGGCAATATTACTCTCCCACTGTTTTTTTATGTTTTTTTTTCAGGGAGACTTTAGAAACCAAATAATATTAAAAAAAAAAAAAAAAAAAAAAAAAGGCTTGCTATAGCCCACTGAATGAGAGATAGCACACACAGCAGTGGCACACAAGCCCTGACTGAGGCCAATATTTTTCTCCCACTGATTGATGTAGTGTTTTTGTGTTGAGGTAGATTTTAGAACACAAATCACGGAAAAAATAAATAGGCTTTCTATGGCCCACTGAATGAAAGGGAGAGAGGTGGCACACCCAGGAGTCAAGACTGGCACACAAGCTGAAAGGGCAATATTACTCTCCCACTGTTTTTTTATGTATTTTTTGTTTTTTCAGGGAGACTTTAGAAACCCAATAATATTTTAAAAAAAAAATAAATAGGCTTTCTATGGCCCACTGAATGAGAGGGAGAGAGGTGGCACACCCAGGAGTCAAGACTGGCACACAAGCTGAAAGGGCAATATTACTCTCCCACTGTTTTTTTATGGTTTTTTTTTTTTTTCAGGGAGACTTTAGAAACCAAATAATATTAAAAAAAAAAAAAAAAAAATAGGCTTGCTATAGCCCACTGAATGAGAGATAGCACACACAGCAGTGGCACACAAGCCCTGACTGAGGCCAATATTTTTCTCCCACTGATTGATGTAGTGTTTTTGTGTTGAGGTAGATTTTAGAACACAAATCACGGAAAAAATAAATAGGCTTTCTATGGCCCACTGAATGAAAGGGAGAGAGGTGGCACACCCAGGAGTCAAGACTGGCACACAAGCTGAAAGGGCAATATTACTCTCCCACTGTTTTTTTATGTATTTTTTGTTTTTTCAGGGAGACTTTAGAAACCCAATAATATTTTAAAAAAAAATAAATAGGCTTTCTATGGCCCACTGAATGAGAGGGAGAGAGGTGGCACACCCAGGAGTCAAGACTGGCACACAAGCTGAAAGGGCAATATTATTCTCCCACTGTTTTTTTAGGTTTTTTTTTTTTTTTTCAGGGAGAATTAGAAACCAAATAATATTAAAAAAAAAAAAAAAAAATAGGCTTGCTATAGCCCACTGAATGAGAGATAGCACACACAGCAGTGGCACACAAGCCCTGACTGAGGCCAATATTTTTCTCCCACTGATTGATGTACTGTTTTTGTGTTGAGGTAGATTTTAGAACACAAATCACGGAAAAAATAAATAGGCTTTCTATGGCCCACTCAGTGAGAGATGGCACACACAGGGATGGCACTGTAGCAGAAATGCCAATCTTAATCTCCCACAAAAAAAAAAAACAAAAAAAAAAAAAAAACTGTCCTACAATTACTATCTCCCTGCAGTAATGTAAGCCAGGTATGGCAGGCAGCAATAGGAGTGGACTGATGCACAAATTAAATAAAAAGTGTGGAAAAACAGAAAAGATAGCTGTGCAGAAAGGAAGGAACAAGAGGATATGTGCTTTGAAAAAAGCAGTTGGTTTCCACAGTGGCGTACACACAGCAATACAGCTATCACGGAGCCTTCTAGGGCAGCCCAATGAGCTACAGCGCTGAGGGGAAAAAAAAAAAAAAATAGCTTCCACAGTCCCTGCACACCGAAGGTGGTGTTGGACAGTGGAAATCGCTGCAGCACAAGCGGTTTGGTGGTTAGTGGACCCTGCCTAACGCTCTCCCTGCTTCTGATGAAGCGGCAGCAACCTGTCCCTAAGCTCAGATCAGCAGCAGTAAGATGGCGGTCGGCGGGAACGCCCCTTTATAGCCCCTGTGACGCCGCAGACAGCAAGCCAATCACTGCAATGCCCTTCTCTAAGATGGTGGGGACCAGGATCTATGTCATCACGCTGCCCACACTCTGCGTTCACCTTCATTGGCTGAGAAATGGCGCTTTTCGCGTCATTGAAACGCGACTTTGGCGCGAAAGTCGCGTACCGCATGGCCGACAAGCACAGGGGTCGGATCGGGTTTCATGAGACGCCGACTTAGCCAAAAGTCGGCGACTTTTGAAAATGATCGACCCGTTTCGCTCAACCCTATCCATAATAACAGGGTCTGTACCACAGGACTGGCGTATAGCAAATGTGGTGCCAATATTCAAAAAGGGGACAAAAACTGAACTCGGAAATTATAGGCCAGTAAGCTTAACCTCTACTGTGGGTAAAATCCTGGAGGGTATTCTAAGGGATGCTATACTGGAGTATCTGAAGAGGAATAACCTCATGACCCAGTATCAGCACGGGTTTACTAGTGACCGTTCATGTCAGACTAATTTGATCAGCTTCTATGAAGAGGTAAGTTCCGGACTGGACCAAGGGAACCCAGTGGATGTAGTGTATATGGACTTTTCAAAAGCTTTTGATACGGTGCCACACCAAAGGTTGTTACATATAATGAGAATAATGGGGATAGGGGAAAATATGTGTAAGTGGATTGAGAGCTGGCTCAGGGATAGGAAACAAAGGGTGGTTATTAATAGAGCACACTCGGACTGGGTCGCGGTTAGCAGTGGGGTACCACAGGGGTCAATATTGGGCCCTCTTCTTTTTAACATATTTATTAATGACCTTGTAGGGGGCATTCAGAGTAGAATTTCAATATTTACAGATGACACTAAACTCTGCAGGGTAATCAATACAGGGGAGGACAATTTTATATTACAGGATGATTTATGTAAACTAGAAGCTTGGGCTGATAAATGGCAAATGAGCTTTAATGGGGATAAATGTAAGGTCATGCACTTGGGTAGAAGTAATAAGATGTATAACTATGTGCTTAATTCTAAAACTCTGGGTAAAACCGTCAATGAAAAAGACCTGGGTGTATGGGTGGATGACAAACTCATATTCAGTGGCCAGTGTCAGGCAGCTGCTACAAAGGCAAATAAAATAATGGGATGCATTAAAAGAGGCATAGATGCTCATGAGGAGAACATAATTTTACCTCTATACAAGTCACTAGTTCGACCACACTTAGAATACTGTGTACAGTTCTGGTCTCCGGTGTATAAGAAAGACATAGCTGAACTGGAGCGGGTGCAGAGAAGAGCAACCAAGGTTATTAGAGGACTGGGGGGTCTGCAATACCAAGATAGGTTATTACACTTGGGGCTATTTAGTTTGGAAAAACGAAGACTAAGGGGTGATCTCATTTTAATGTATAAATATATGAGGGGACAGTACAAAGACCTTTCTGATGATCTTTTTAATCATAGACCTGAGACAGGGACAAGGGGGCATCCTCTACGTTTGGAGGAAAAATGGTTTAAGCATAATAACAGATGCGGATTCTTTACTGTAAGAGCAGTGAGACTATGGAACTCTCTGCCGTATGATGTTGTAATGAGTGATTCATTACTTAAATTTAAGAGGGGTCTGGATACCTTTCTGGAAAAGTATAATGTTACAGGGTATATATATTAGATTCTTTGATAGGGCGTTGATCCAGGGAACTAGTCTGATTGCCGTATGTGGAGTCGGGAAGGAATTTTTTTCCCCAAGGTGGAGCTTACTCTTTGCCACATGTGTTTTTTTTGCCTTCCTCTGGATCAACATGTTAGGGCAGGTTAGGCTATGGGTTGAACTAGATGGACTTATGGTCTTCCTTCAACCTTAATAACTATGTAACTATGTATGTTGCATGTCGTATGTTGCATGTCGTATGCCGCATGCTGCATGTCGCCACATGTCGCATGTTGTCGCATGATGTCGCATGCCGTCGCATGTTGTTGCTTGTTGCCGCATGTTGCATGTCGTCGCATGTCGCCACATGTCGCATGTTGTTGCATGTTGAATGTCGTCACATGTTGTCACATGTCGCATGTCGTCGCATTTTGTCACATGTCAAATGCTGCATGTCGCCTGTTGTCACATGTCGCATGTTGCATGTCATTGCATGTTGCATGTTGGCACATGTTGCATGTTGCATGTTCCATGTCATCGCATGTCATCACATGTTGCATGTTGCATGCTGCATGTTGCATGCTGCATGTCACATGTCGTCGCATGTCACATGCTGTCACATGTTGCATGTCGTCGCATGTTGTCACATGTTGCATGCTGCTTGTCGCCGCTTGTCGCATGCTGCATGTTGTCACATGTCGCATGTTGTTGCATCTTGCATGTCGCATGTTGGCACATGTCGCATGTTGCATGTAGCATGTTGCATGTCGCATGCTGCATGTCGCATGTTATCACATGTTGCATGTTGCATGCTGCATGCTGCACTTCACATGCTGAATGTCACATGTCGCATGTCGTCACATGTCGTATGTCGCATGTTGTCACATGTCGCATGATGCATGTCGTATGTCATCACATGTTGCATGTTGTCACATGTTGCATGTTGTCGCATGTTGTCACATGTCGCATGTTGCATGCTGCTTGTCGCCGCATGTTGCATGCTGCATGTCACATGTCATCGCATGTTGCATGCTGCATGTCGCATGTTGTCACATGTCGCATGTTGCATGTCATCGCATGTCGCATGTTGTCACATGTTGCATGCTGCATGTCGCATATTGTCACATGTCGCATGTTGTCACATGTCACATGTTGTCACATGTCGCATGTTGTTGCATGTCGCATGTTGTTGCATGTCGCATGTTGCATGTCGCATGTTGTCACATGTTGCATGTTGTCGCATGTTATATGTTGCATGTTGCATGATGTCACATGTTGCATGCTGCATGTCGTCACATGTTGCATGTTGTCACATGTTGCATGTCTCATGTTACATGTCACATGTTGCATGTCACATGGTGTACTGTATGTTGTATGTTGTATGTACTGTATATGTGTGTATGTGTTTTTTTTTTTACATTCAACACATTAGCCGGATGATGGGACTAATACTGTCCCATCATTGGCTAATGTGTCACTCACTGTCACTGTAGCAGGCATAGATCGATGGGACTTGTAGTCCCATCGGATGATGCCTGCACACAGAGACACACACACCAATGACCACCCCCCCATGCGCAGCAGACCCCAGCATGGCCAGCAGACCCACCGCACACACCCTCTGACCCCCGGCGCCCGCACATCTCGGCACCAGCATGCAGACCCCCAGCACCCGCACATCCCGGCGCCGGTACGCAGACCCCCAGCGCCGGCACGCAGACCCCCGGCGCCCGCACATCCTGGTGCCGGCACGCAGACCCCCGGCTCCAGCACACAGACCCCCAGCGCTGGCATGCAGATCCCCAGCGCCAGCATGCAGACCCCCGGCGCCTGCATGCAGACCCCCGGCGCCGGCACGCAGACCCCCAGCACTGGCACGCAGTCCCCCGGCACCAGCATGCAGACCCCCAGCGCCCGCAAATCCCGGCACGGGCACGCAGACCCCCGCGCCTGCCCATCCCAGCCCAGCCTAGCCCCGCCCGCAGTCCCCAGTGCCGCCCACAGCCCAGTCACTCTTGATGAGTGACCGCTGTCTGTGGAGGCTGGGTCACGCCTGCTGTCAATTTCCAGAGTCTGGAAATTGACGTGACTTCGGCGGAATTTAGCGGCGGCTGCAGCCTGGGGGTCACGTGACCCTGACTCAGCCGCCAGCATAGCGCCGCTCACAGGCGAAAACGGCAACAGAAGGTATTCGCACAATTCATTAGGGGCCCCGGGGGGATACATTGGGGGGTTAATTGAAAGTAGGGGACAACCCCTTTAACTTTGTTTTACCCAACGTATTTAACCTTATAAACCTTCTAAATAAATGAAAGACAAAATTTATAACCAATAAACTGTTTTATTAACAAATTATTAAACAAAAACAATATTATAAGATTAAATAGTGTGGGGTGGAGATAATGCTGGAGGGGCTGTCAGATTGGGACACTTCGACATTGGGAGTGTGGAGAGAGGAATGTGATGGTGGTGAAGAATCAGTAGGTAAAACAGGTGAAGGGGTAGGGAAAGAAATAGAATGGGTGGACATGAAACCAAGAGTAGTATTGGGAATTTGGAAGGTTGGAGGGGTGGAGTGGATGTATTGCGAGGCAGAAGAGGTGGTGGCTGGAGAAGAGGGTTGTGTTTGGGGCATGATGGGTGAAGGAGACTGGTGGCAGTGGACAGGGAGTGGAGGTGCGGATGATCTTGGTGGGAACTAGTACGGGGCGGGATGTTGGTATGGGGCATGATGCTGGTATGGGGCAGGATGCTGGTAGTGGCTGGAGGGAGGGACAGTGGCTGGAGGGGGGCAGGTGCGGAAGGGGGGCGAGTGGAGTGGCTTGGGAGGTAATAAGCGCTAGAGCAGACTGGCATGATTGCATTAGTTGCATCTGCTGATCAGGAGATAGCTTATCCATACGCTCAAGTACGACTGGAAAAATGTGTGGTTTGGAGATTTACTTGCATCTGAATGCATCCTATCCAGGCGTGTGTGCAACTCAAGAGTCCTGTTGCTGAGCAAATTAAATCCTGCAGTCATTTGCTAAGACAACAGTTTGAGACAGTTCTGGAAGGCTGCATTCAGATTAAGGAACTCGGGCGCATAGCTCTGTATCTGACCCCACTGGCACTGCCGCCCAGAACCCACAGGTGTACTAGAGGTGGCAGCATCAGTGGGGTGGGGTAAAGGAAAAGCTATATCCTCACCAACAGATTCATGCAACACAGCCAGCCAGGATGCTCCAGCGCTGGTGGATGAGACCGAGGGATCAGATGTGAGGGAAGGCTGGGAAGGTGCAGATGGTCTGGGACTGTCGAAGTGTCCCTCGGTGGTGGACTCCTGAGGGATCGCCCCAGAAGGGTTCAACTCTGCAGGCTCCCGAGTGCGGCTGCCTGTGCTGTTTAACAAAGAGAAAAAATCTATAATTAATATATTGATATTGCATGGCCCTGGCTGAAATCACAAAAAAAGTGTTAGACATGTAAACTTTTGTTATGAAATGGAGTGGGTAATATTTACCTTCGGCTCTAGCATATTTATATTTGCTCCTGCGTCCTCCAGATCCATTCAGGGCTTGCATCTCTTTGTTGAACTCCTTCTTAAAGCGATCCCTGATTGACCGCCACCGCTTGACAATTCTCTCGCCTGAAAAGTGAAATCACAAATTGGTCAGTATACAACACTTTGCATCCAGCTACATAACTAAACTGTGTATACTTACGTGCTTGATTCTAGGCCCGAACATCGAGGTCCTCCCAGTTCACTACAAGTTGTTGGCCCGCTTGCTCCTAGAGCCGACGGGTCACAACTATATCGGTGTGGCGGCGGTCACCCATGTTCCACAGCGGCTCCCTCTCTCGAATCAGATCGATGAGGAGATCATTATTTAGCCCAACCTCCTCACCGTCCGAGTCAGGAGCACGCTGTGAAACTGTTAAAAAGACAGAAAACAAAGACATTAGACTCAAAACAACATAAAGTTAAAAAAAAAGGTGCTTACCCGATGACGACCGCCTTGACTCTCAATCCGACGACCCTGGGAGCCGCTTTGAGGACCTCTGGATCGAGCACAAGAATCTGAAGACTGTAAGAAAAAAAATGACTAAAAATGATGTGCTTGTATGTAGACTTATGTGTTGTGTGCAGTGTGATGTCTGTAATGATCAGTTTGTATGTGTTGTATGTTGTGTGATGTCTGTAATGATCAGTTTGTATGTGTTGTGTGCAGTCTTATGTCTGTAATGATCTTTTTTTATGTGTTGTGTGTAGTGTGAGGTTGTGGTTCTGCGATGCATGCAAGAAACTTACCAATTGCGAGCCCACTCCAGGTATCTCTCCACCCCTTCGGTCTTCTTCAGGAAGCACCTCTTCTGCTGCTGCAGCTTCCTGGTAGATGAAAATGATAGATTGATAAATACATAAATTAATAAAATAGATAGATAGATAGATATTAGATAGATAGATAAATAGATAGATAGATAGATAGATAGAAAGATAGATGGCAAAAAAACCAAAACATTAAAAGCAAAACCCTACGCTGGGTAGGGCTCCCAGAAGAAGACATGGCTGATGGCTGGCTGATGGCTGAGATCTTCTGTGGCTGGCAGGCGCTGTAGGTGGCAGGCTCTGTGGCTGGCAGGCTCTTTTGCTGGCAGGCTCTGTGGCTGGCAGGCTCTGTGGCTGACAGGCTCTGTTGCTGGCTGTCTTGCTGGCTGGTAATGAGTGAGGGCCTCACTGGCATTATTTATATATGTTTCCTGGGAGCCGGCCAATTGGTTCTGAGCATGCTCAGATTAAAAAAATGGAATGCGGCACCGGATCAGTCTTTTTCCGGATCTGGCGCATTCCGGCGCACATAGACTTGCATTGTAGCGCCAGATCCGGTGTTTTCCAGTTTTTCGCCGCAGACAAAAAACGTTTCTGTAGACGTTTTTTCCAGACGCCGGAATGTAAATTTTTGCTGGATCTGGAAAAAAAGCAAGGAAAGGTGGGCCATGCGGCGCAAACCGGCGCTAATCCAAGTCAATGAGAAAATAACGGATCCGGCTTTTGATTTCGCCGGCTCCGCTTTTTCAAAAAAGAGCTGGATTCGGCCTGAGGGAAAAAACCTGATGTGTGAAAGTAGCCTTAGAAAGCTCTTTGGTCTTACCCATGTTGTAGAGGTTAGAGTCTGACTGATTAATTGAGTCTGTGGACAGGAGTCTTTTATAAAGGTGATTATGTAAGACAGCTGTCTTTAATGCAGGTAAAGAGTTGATTAGGAGCGTCTGACTGGTCTGTAGGAGCCAGAACGCTTAATGGTTGGTAGGGGATGAAACCTATTTCATCCTGCAAAATGCAAATAAATGTATATAATTTATACAATGTGATTTTCTGGATTTTAATTTTGATATTCTATCTCTCAATGTTAAAATTAACCTACCATATATACTCGAGTATAAGCTGACCCGAGTATAAGCCGAGACCCCTAATTTTGCCACAAAAAACTGGGAAAACTTAATGACTCGAGTATAAGCCTAGGGTGGAAAATGCAGCAGCTACCGGTAAATGTCAAAAATAAAAATAGATACCAATAAAAGAAAAATTAATTGAGACATCAGTAGGTTAAGTGTTTTTGAATATCCATATTGAATCAGGAGCCCCATATAATGCTCCATACAGTTTATGATTGGCCCCATAAGATGCTCCATATTAAAATATGCCCCATATAATGCTGCACAAATGCTGATTATGGCCCTATAAGATGCTCCATAGAGACATTTGCCCCGTATAATGCTGCACAAATGCTGATTATGGCGCCATAAGATGCTCCACAGACACATTTGCCTCGTAAAATGCTCCACAAATGCGGATCATGGTCCCATAAGATGCTCCATAGAGATATTTGCCCCATATAATGCTGCACATGGCCCCATAAAATGCTCCATAGAAATATTTGTCCTGTATAATGCTGCACAAATGCTGATTATGGCCCCATAAGATGCTCCATAGACTATTATGCCCCATATGCTGTTTCTGCGATTAAAAAAAAAAAAATCACATACCCACCTCTCGTCGCTCAGGCCTCCTGCACTTGCTATAGTCACCTGTCCGCGCTCCACCACCGGGCGCAGCCGCGTCTTCCCCGTCCTCCGCACTGACTGTTCAGGCAGAGGGCGGCGCGCACACTAATCGCATCATCGTGCCCTCTGACCTGAGGCGTCAATGCAGAGGACGTGGAAGGCAGAGCGTGGCGTTGACAGTGGAACGGGGGACAGGTGAATGCAGATAAAGGCATACTGAGGAAGGTTTCTGCCAGACAAATTAATTGGATTAAGAGAGCAGCTGCCAAAATACCATTGCACTGCAGCAAACAGTTATTTGAAGCTGCTGGTGCCTCTGGAGTTCCTCGAACCTCAAGGTGTAGGATCCTTCAAAGGCTTGCTGTGGTGCATAAACCTACTATTCGGCCACCCCTAAACAGTGTTCACAAGCAGAAACGGTTGCAGTGGGCCCAGACATACATGAAGACTAATTTTCAAACTGTCTTGTTTACTGATGAGTGTCGAGCAACCCTGGATGGTCCAGATGGATGGAGTAATGGATGATTGGTGAATGGCCACCATGTCCCAACAAGGCTGCAACGTCAGCAAGGAGGTGGAGGAGTCATGTTTTGGGCTGGAATCATGTTGAAACAGCTGGTAGGGCCCTTTAAGGTTCCTGAAGGTGTGAAAATGACCTCTGCAAAGTATATAGAGTTTCTCACTGACAACTTTCTTCCATGGTATAAAAAGCAGAAACGTGCCTTCAGGAGCAAAATCATCTTCATGCATGACAATGCACCATCTCATGCGGCAAAAAATACCTCTGAGTCATTGGCTGCTATGGGCATAAAAGGAGATAAACTGATGGTGTGGCCACCATCTTCCCCTGACCTCAACCCTATAGAGAACCTTTGGAGTATCATCAAGCAAAAGATCTATGAGGGTGGGAGGCAGTTCACATCAAAACAACAGCTCTGGGAGGCTATTCTGACTTCATGCAAAGAAATACAAGCAGAAACTCTCCAAAAACTCACAAGTTCAAAGGATGCAAGAATTGTGAAGGTGATAGGATGTTTTGGAGTTAAATAGCTTTTTTTATTCAGTGAATGTGACCTCCTAATGCTGCAAATTCCACAAATGAGCATTTTCAGTTCTTTAAAACATATCAAATGTTTAGAAATTCTAATGTGCCTAATAATTTGGAACAGTGCATTTTGAGTTTTTATTCATTTCGGAGATTATACTGTTATCATTGGGAGGTTTCTTCAATAAAATTCGATGTATAATCTAATGGGTGATGACTTTTATTAGACTGACTGTCATTTGCATCGACCATTTAGGAAAATCTGAGAAAAATGTAATTTGCCAAATAATTTGGAACATGGTATATTTGATCTTACAATTTTTGTCAGAAATTCTTTCTGGTATATTCTATTTTTCAAGTAGAAAAGCTATACATTTTTTTCTGTATGAAATAGGCAATGCTGAAATTTATATACCTACAATATTAAATGGGTATTCCCATCTCAAAGTTTTTACCCCAATATGTAGTAGGTGTAATAATAATAATATTTGCAAATACCTCCAATTATAATATTTTAATTTTTCTGATTTGCTATTTCTTTTTCCTTATGTGCAGGCATTGCATGACCTTATGAATCCATGGTAACGACCACTAGCAGCTAGCTAAGTAACTATGATTATATCAGTGGTTGTAACCATGGATAGCTAAGGTCCTGCAATACCTGCACATGAGGAAAGAGACGTAGCTAATCAGAAAAAACATTTTACATTTATTGGAGGTATTTGCTAATATTATTATTAGTACACCTACTACATATTGGGATAGGATTTTTGAGATGGGAATACCCCTTTAACTGGGTTAGAAACCTATAAGCACCAAATACTCATGTAATATAAACCATTACATATTGAATGTTTTATGTCATTTGATCATTTCAAGAGCAGACTGCGTCTATTTGCAGTGTCTTTGTATTATGTATTTTTTGTTTTTAATAGAGGAGATTTCTCTGCTCAAGATCCCTCTATTTTGGCTAGAGAGCAGCTAATGGCTTGTGGCTTATAGGTTGCTAACACAGTTGAATGCATTGCCTATTTCATCTAAAAAGTTATTGTCACGGAGTTACCGTGACAGTGTGGAGCCGGAAGATCGCAGCATCTGCTCCTACTGCGGCACTGAGAAGAAGTGTCATTATCGATGGAAACTTGGAGTTTCAGATTGCAAAGATCTTGGATTCTCGTGTTGCTTGTCGAGCGGCTTCAGTATCCGGTACATTGGAGCAGGTACGGTCCTGAGGAGAGGATGTGGGTACCAGCAATGATGTTTATGCAGCCAGACTGGTCCGAGCTTTTCACGTGGCACTCCTCGATAAACCTGGTCCTGAGGTCCCTCGTAGAACAGGGGGGTACTGTTACTGGGTTACCGAGACAGTGTGGAGCTAGAAGACCCCAACGTCTGATTACTCCTACTCCAGTGCTGAGATAAAGCACTTCTTCATTTTAAAAGGAACCTGTCACCCCCCCAGGCGGTTTTAACTAAAAGAGCCAGCTTGTGCAGCACTAATGCTGCATTCTGTCAAGGTGGCTCTATTAGTTGGGGTCCCTGCCAATGCTGAACAATTCGTTTTTAGAATTTGCCTTACCTGTAGTTTGTCAGGGGGGTATGTCTTTTCCC
This sequence comes from Ranitomeya variabilis, assembly GCF_051348905.1. NCBI lineage: Eukaryota > Metazoa > Chordata > Amphibia > Anura > Dendrobatidae > Ranitomeya > Ranitomeya variabilis. Next base: position 202,519,007 of record NC_135232.1, on the reverse strand, counting down.
CCCTGACACAAACGCCTCACAGCCATCACTCAGGGCCTCCATGAGCTGGGCATCGCCTCCACTTCCTTCATTAACGTCCCCAGTGCCTGCGCAGTGCAAACTGCGCATGCCCGAAAAAAAAACTTGCAGTGCAGGTGCCGGGGACATTAATGAAGGAAGTGGAGGCAGCGCATGGAGGCCCTGAGTGATGGCTGGGAGGCGTTTGTGTCAGGGGGGAAAAGACATGCCACCCTGACAAACTACAGGTAGGAAAAGCAAATTCTAAAAATGAATAGTTCAGCATTGGCAGGGACCCCAACTAAAAGAGCCACCTTGACAGAATGCAGCGCCTCTTTTGGTTAAAAACGCCTGGGGGGTGACAGGTTTTCTTTAGTGGTGATTATTCTTTCTGGCAGGACAGGGGTTATTCGGCCATGTTGGAAATCCCTGTGCTCACAGCTGAGCTTGGTTAGCCACTCCTTTCCCTTTTATAATCTGAGCTGTCATACAAATCTTTGTCAGAGCTAGCATTTGCTGCATAGCTAATGGAGGGAAAGGAGTTCATATGAGAACGAGTGTTGGAGGCGTTATATGTGAATGTTGCTTGGTTTGTATGTGTGATAATTCCCTATCCTCTATTTTGGTTTATTCCCCTACCACCACGCCTTGGTGCATTCCTCTGTTATATCTGAGTGAATATTTTCTATGCCTGGAGTTTACTGTTAATAGTTGCTTGTGTTCCCTTGTTTGTTGGGTTGGTGGACTACGGTGCACAGTAGTGCCCCTCTTCCCTTGGTGGGGAAGAGAACAGATGAAGGGATAACTCAGGAGATAAGGCAAGGGTGGAGGCCCCGGCATTTTCACCTTCAGAAGTATCCTGGGGAATAGGACGAGATAGGGCACCCCCTAGTGTTAGGTACAGGGAAGGAGCCCCTGGTCCCAGGTCACCCAACAGCTGTGTCGTGACAGGTATATAGCTTTTCTAGTTAAAAAATTAAATATGCTAGAAAGAATTTCCAACGGCATGTAAAGTATCTCTATAACCAGTTTTAATTCAGTAAGTACGTGGAAAATATTTAAGAGGTATGTTAATGTTTGAACTTTCTTTAGTTCACCTATATAATGTACATCAAATGTAGTTTATAATACCTTGATATACTATATTGTAGCACAGTGCGGAATTCACAGTTCTGCTAGTTCTTATTGGAAACTTTAAGCAAACTTGTTCTTAGGCATCCTCATTAAAGAGGTTGTCTATTTTTTGTACATCGCTTCCTCGCCTCCCAGCTTTCGGCTTGCAGAGGGCTGGTGCAAAGGGTTGTCAACTTGATGTTTTGCTTTATCTGGACAGCTTATGAAAAAATCATGGACAATATTTTTTACAGACACATTGGAAAATCATAATAAATAATTATGATTACAAGTGATACATATCTACAGCCCATAATTCTCATATGAAGACTGTAAAATGATGATAATTACAGTCAAAATTATCTGTATAAGCTTCTTCAGCTTAATAAAAAAATCACAGACTCTCTAAATCTTATTTATGGACAGAACAAAAAATGTGCCCCATTTTACGGACTATCTTGCCATTTCTGGACCGTTGGCAACCCAGATGGCGCATTCCTGAAGGCTGACAGTTTGGAAAAGCAGTACAGCCGTGCTACTGGTTCAAGCTGTGCCCACTCTGATTCAGCTAGCAGCAGCATTACATCTGCAGCTGTCACGCTGTGAAGGTCTTTCGTAAGGAAGGGGGGCCTCAAACTGTCCCTCGAACTGGGACCCTAACTATCCCTGTCCCAGTGGTACTCTAGAAGGTAGAGAGAGGCCCGAGTCTCCAACCTTACTGTGCCACTGTTAATCCCTGATCTGTCCCCTCCCCACCCCATGAGGCATGGGACAGAAATGTAATGTAAAGAAAACACAAAATATAAAAACAGGGATAACAGAAAACCTCTCTCATACAAAAGCACTAACCAACAATAGGGAGGAGGATAGGGACAGGGAGGAATAAACTAAACGGGAACAGGGACCAGGAGCTAAACACACATCTACTACTGCAAACCACAAAACACTTCTACAGCAACTCTACTCCAAACACTGAGCTTTAGCACAGAGCACAGGAAGATGAATCTTTCATCGGCAGGGACAAAAAGGTCTGACCAGTTTATATAGGAAGAGGTAATGACCAGATCAGAAGCAGCTGAAATGGAGCTGCATGTTTCTGACCAGCATACAACGGGATTTCTGAAGAAGACCTGTGATTCCTTATCTGATATGACCATCTAACGCTGGGTCTTCCTGAAGAACATAAAAACCTTGTGACAGCAGCATCAGAGGAGTTCAGGGGCACTAAAGTTGCCCAGATTCAGTGATCTGGCTAGATTCAGCGCTGCGCTTGCAAAATTTGTATCAAACAGCTTGCAAGATGGCTCTCCTTGCTTAGGAAACTCCATCACCTCTGATAGACTTTAACGAGAAGTAAACTATGAAATTAAAAATCCCTCCATTGTTGAGAACAGAGAGGATTTTTAAAACATGTTTGAATGCAGCTCTGATGTATAATATTGGATTGAATAACTCAAGATCCATAGAAGATTAGTAATGCAATGTATTGATAAAGATACTCAACTTCACATGTAGGACAATTTTAGATATGCTTTTTACACAAGTAAACATACATTAATATTTATAAAAACTCAAGTGAGGTTTTTCTGCAACTTTCCCATAACTGTGATGCCAGTTAACAAAGTATTAATAAAAACAATGCCAGATGATTGTTAAATTTCTAATAATATTAAAGCAAACATGTCATCCTGTTACACTTTATGTTATTACAGTGCTAAACATTTCCTTGTTTATTGGTATTACGGAGAAAAATTACTTGACAAAAAAGTTCCACACACTGCCCCTTCCAGTCATCTGGGATGTGTTGCAGCAGAGACTATTCGCTGTATCCCACTCAGCTTTGAATGACGACCCCGCCTGTCATGTGAACCTGTGTTGCAAGACATCAATCTAAGCTGAGTGGGCATGCTCACAAACAGGACAAATGCTTGGAAAATTTTTAAGGCATTCACAGGTTTTGATGTGACATTCATTCAGAAGTTGAGCCATATATCACCGAAGCATTATTATGGAAGTATTCTCTCTAGATGCACTGCCAGTGATAAATATCTCTCAATTGTTTATTGTGGAATCTGCTGTTAACTACCTAGTCTAGCAACTCTGAAATGTGATGCATGTGTTTATTCACAGGTGAAATTGAATCCTGCCAATCACAATGTGGTGAACATCTCAAGAACTGCTCCTGCCATGCAAGTTGTTTGAATTTAGGAAGCTGTTGTACAGATTATGAAAAATTGTGTCTCCGAATTTCTCCCCACTCAGGGACTTTAATGGGAGGGAAAAGGTTTACTATTCTAGATGTAAAGGTTGATAATACTACAACTGTGACTTGCAGGTAAGTGTGAAAATGAAGCTTAAACTGAATATCCATCTTTGAACACTATTTTGATAAAGAGGAACTGCGCTTTCAAAAACTTTGCAAAAATAAATAGTACATGCAAATACACTGCTCAAAAAAATAAAGGGAACACGTAAATGTAAACACAATGTAACTCCAAGTCAATCACAATTCTGTGAAATCAACCTGTTCAGTTATGAAGCAAATTGCCTCTTCAAAGAAAAAGAGGACTTAAAACTCTATAGCGCCTCCTGTTGGAAGTAGCGATCCTACAAGTCACAACCAACCCTTTAACGAGTCGTGCAATATGACTCAGGATAAAAGCCAAATCAGTATCTCAATCCTCAGACATGGTGTTTCGGGCTGTTGGCCCTCATCAGTGCGAAGCATGAGAACTAATTTGGCTAGGTGAGAGGCTCTGGACTGGGGTCTAAGGGGTAAGGTTTTTCCTTGTGGAGAGTGACATACCAGCTCTGGCTTGTCAAGGTAAGGAGGCTTATTCGCCATGCAATGCTACTCTGGGAAATTTAATATGCAAATTGCCTCTTCAGAGAAAAAGAGGACTTAAACTCTATAGCGCCACCTGTTGGAAGTTGCGATCCTACAAGTCACAATCAACCCTTTAACGAGTCATGCAATATGACTCAGGATAAAAGCCAAATCAGTATCTCAATTCGCAGACAAGGTGTTTCGGGCTGTTGGCACGACTCGTTAAAGGGTTGATTGTGACTTGTAGGATCGCTACTTTCAACAGGTGGCATTATAGAGTTTAAGTCCTCTTTTTCTCTGAAGAGGCAATTTGCATATATAATTTCCAGAGGAGCATTGCACGGCGAATAAGCCTCCTTACCTTGACAAGCCAGAGCTGGTATGTCACTCTCCACAAGGAGAAACCTTACCCCTTAGGCCCCAGCTATGAAGCAACACTGATTGTGAATCAATTTCTCCTGCTGTTGTGCAAATGGAACAGACAACAGGTAGAAATGATAGGCAATTAGCAAGACAACCCCTATAAAGGAATGGTTCTGAAGTTGGTGACCACAGACCATTTCTCTATTCTCATTCTTTTTGGCTGTTGTTTTGGTCACTTTTGCATTTTGTCTTTGCTATCTCACCCCGCAGCATGTAGCATGAGGAGGTGCCTACAACCTTCAGAAGTTGCTCAGGTAGTGCAGCTCATCCAGGATGAGCTGTGGCAAGAAAGGTAGCTGTGTCAGCTGTCATGGTTCTCAATGGCAAGAGAACATAGTAAAGCATACAAAAAGGACTAGCTCTCGGAAGATGGGAACTCGAGCTGACTGTGAGCTAAACCTACCGCACAACTAACAGTGGCCGGGTAGCGTGCCTACGTTTTATCCCTAGACGCCCAGCGCCAGCCGGAGAACTGACTGACCCTAGCAGAGGAAAATACAGACCTGGCTTACCTCTAGAGAAATTTTCCCCAAAAGGCAGACAGTAGCCCCCACATATATTGTCGGTGATTTCAGAGGAAATTGACATACGAAGTATGAAGATAGGTTTAGCAAATTGAGGTCCGCTTACTAGATAGTAGGAAGACAGAAAAGGGAACTTCACAGTCAGCTGAAAACCCTTTCAAAACACCATCCTGAAATTACTTTAAGACTCTAATATCAACTCATGACACCAGAGTGGCAATTTCAGCTCACAAGAGCTTCCAGCCTCAGAAATAATCAATCACAGAGAACTGGAACAAAAATGCAAAACAAACTTAGGACTACAAGTCCAACTTAGCTGATAGTAGTCTAGGAGCAGGAACATGCAACAGAAAGGCTTCTGGTAACATTGTTGGCCGGCATAGAAATGACTGAGGAGCAAGGTTAAATAGAAAACTCCCACATCCTGATGGAAACAGGTGAACAGAGGAGATGAAGCACACAAGTGCAGTACCACCAGAAACCACCGGGGGAGCCCAGAAACCAAATTCACAACAGTACCCCCCCCTCAAGGAGGGGGCACCGAACCCTCACCAGAACCACCAGGGCGATCAGGATGAGCCCTATGAAAGGCACGGACCAAATCGGAGGCATGAACATCAGAGGCTGTCACCCAAGAGTTATCCTCCTGACCGTAGCCCTTCCACTTGACCAGATACTGAAGTCTCCGTCTGGAAACACGGGAGTCCAAGATCTTCTCGACAACGTACTCCAACTCACCCTCAACCAACACCGGAGCAGGAGGCTCAACGGAAGGCACAACCGGTACCTCATACCTGCGCAACAATGACCGATGGAAGACATTATGAATAGTAAAAGATGCAGGGAGGTCCAAACGAAAGGACACAGAGTTAAGAATCTCCAATATCTTGTACGGGCCGATGAACCGAGGCTTAAACTTAGGAGAAGAAACCTTCATAGGGACAAAACGAGAAGATAACCACACCAAGTCCCCAACACAAAGACGAGGACCAACACGACGACGGCGGTTGGCAAAATGCTGAGTCTTCTCCTGGGACAACTTCAAATTGTCCACCACATGCCCCCAAATCTGATGCAACCTCTCCACCACAGCATCCACTCCAGGACAATCCGAAGACTCCACCTGACCGGAAGAGAAACGAGGATGAAACCCCGAATTACAGAAGAAAGGAGAAACCAAGGTGGCAGAACTAGCCCGATTATTGAGGGCAAACTCCGCCAAGGGCAAAAAGGCAACCCAATCATCCTGATCCGCAGACACAAAACACCTCAAATAAGTCTCCAAGGTCTGATTAGTTCGCTCGGTCTGGCCATTAGTCTGAGGGTGGAAAGCAGACGAAAAAGACAAATCAATGCCCATCCTAGCACAGAACGCTCGCCAAAATCGACACGAATTGGGTACCCCTGTCAGAAACGATATTCTCCGGAATACCATGCAAGCGCACTACACTTTGAAAAAACAGAGGAACCAGCTCGGATGAAGAAGGCAATTTAGGCAAGGGAACCAAATGGACCATCTTAGAGAAACGGTCACACACCACCCAGATGACAGACATCTTCCGAGAAACAGGGAGATCAGAAATAAAATCCATGGAGATGTGAGTCCAAGGCCTCTTCGGAATAGGCAAGGATAACAACAATCCACTAGCCCGAGAACAACAAGGCTTGGCCCGAGCACAAACATCACAAGACTGCACAAAACCTCGCACATCTCGCGACAAAGAAGGCCACCAGAAGGACCTAACCACCAAATCCCTGGTACCAAAGATTCCAGGATGACCTGCTAACGCAGAAGAATGGACCTCCGAGATGACTCTACTGGTCCAATCATCAGGAACAAACAATCTACCAGGCGGGCAACGATCAGGTCTATCCGCCTGAAACTCCTGCAAGACCCGTCTCAAATCTGGGGAAACAGCAGATAATATCACTCCATCCTTAAGGATACCTGTAGGTTCAGAATTACCAGGGGAATCAGGCTCAAAACTCCTAGAAAGGGCATCCGCCTTCACATTTTTAGAACCCGGTAGGTAAGAAACCACAAAATTAAACCGAGAGAAAAATAACGACCAGCGCGCCTGTCTAGGATTCAGGCGCCTGGCGGACTCAAGATAAATCAAATTCTTGTGGTCGGTCAATACCACCACCTGATGTCTAGCCCCCTCAAGCCAATGACGCCACTCCTCAAAAGCCCACTTCATAGCCAAGAGCTCCCGATTACCAATATCATAATTTCGCTCAGCGGGCGAAAACTTACGAGAAAAGAACGCACAAGGTCTCATCACGGAGCAGTCGGAACTTTTCTGCGACAAAACCGCCCCAGCTCCGATTTCTGAAGCGTCGACCTCAACCTGAAAAGGAAGAGTAACATCAGGCTGACGCAATACAGGGGCGGAAGAAAAGCGGCGCTTAAGCTCCCGAAAGGCCTCCACAGCAGCAGGGGACCACTCAGCAACATCAGCACCCTTCTTAGTCAAATCAGTCAACGGTTTAGCGACATCAGAAAAACCAGTTATAAATCGACGATAAAAATTAGCAAAGCCCAAAAACTTCTGAAGGCTCTTAAGAGAAGAGGGTTGCGTCCAATCACAAATAGCCTGAACCTTGACAGGGTCCATCTCAATGGAAGAGGGGGAAAAAATGTACCCCAAAAACGAAATCTTTTGAACCCCAAAAACGCACTTAGAACCCTTTACACACAAGGAATTAGAGCGCAAAACCTGAAAAACCCTCCTGACCTGTTGGACATGAGAGTCCCAGTCATCCGAAAAAATCTAAATATCATCCAGATACACAATCAAAAATTTATCCAAATATTCACGGAAAATGTCATGCATAAAGGACTGAAAGACTGAAGGGGCATTTGAAAGACCAAAAGGCATTACTAAATACTCAAAATGGCCCTCAGGCGTATTAAATGCGGTTTTCCACTCATCCCCCTGCTTAATTCGCACTAAATTATACGCCCCACGAAGATCAATCTTAGAGAACCACTTGGCCCCCTTGATTCGAGCAAACAAATCAGTAAGCAGTGGCAAAGGATACTGATATTTAACCGTGATTTTATTCAAAAGCCGATAATCAATACACGGCCTCAAAGAGCCATCTTTTTTAGATACAAAGAAAAAACCGGCTCCTAAGGGAGATGACGAAGGACGAATATGTCCCTTTTCCAAGGACTCCTTAATATATTCCCGCATAGCAGCATGTTCAGGCACAGATAGATTAAATAAACGACCCTTTGGAAACTTACTGCCCGGAATCAGATCTATAGTACAATCGCACTCTCTGTGCGGAGGTAGTGAACCAATTTTAGGCTCCTCAAAAACGTCACGATAATCAGATAAAAATTCCGGAATCTCAGAGGGAATAGATGACGAAATGGAAACCAAAGGTACGTCCCCATGAGTCCCCTGACATCCCCAGCTTAACACAGACATTGCTTTCCAGTCGAGGACTGGGTTATGAGATTGCAGCCATGGCAATCCAAGCACCAACACATCATGTAGATTATACAACACAAGGAAGCGAATAATCTCCTGGTGATCCGGATTAATACGCATATTTACTTGTGTCCAGTATTGTGGTTTATTACTAGCCAATGGCGTGGAGTCAATACCCTTCAGAGGTATAGGAACTTCCAGAGGCTCTAAATCAAACCCACAGCGTTTGGCAAAGGACCAATCCATAAGACTCAAAGCGGCGCCAGAGTCGACATAGGCGTCCGCGGTAATAGACGATAAAGAGCAAATCAGGGTCACAGATAGAATAAACTTAGACTGTAAAGTGCCAATTGAAACAGACTTATCAACCTTCTTAGTACGTTTAGAGCATGCTGATATAACATGAGTTGGATCACCACAATAGAAGCATAACCCATTTTTTCGCCTAAAATTCTGTCGTTCACTTCTGGACAGAATTCTATCACATTGCATAATCTCTGGCGCCTTCTCAGTAGACACTGCCAAATGGTGCACAGGTTTGCGCTCCCGCAAACGCCGATCAATCTGAATAGCCATTGTCATGGACTCATTCAGACCTGTAGGCACAGGGAACCCCACCATAACATCCTTAATGGCATCAGAGAGACCCTCTCTGAAATTCGCCGCCAGGGCGCACTCATTCCACTGAGTAAGCACAGACCACTTACGAAATTTTTGGCAGTATATTTCAGCCTCATCCTGCCCTTGAGACAGGGCCATTAAGGCTTTTTCAGCCTGAATCTCCAAATGAGGTTCCTCATAAAGCAACCCCAAAGCCAGGAAAAATGCATCCACATTGAGCAACGCAGGATCCCCTGGTGCCAAAGCAAATGCCCAGTCCTGAGGGTCGCCCCGGAGCAAGGAAATTACAATCCTGACCTGCTGTGCAGGATCTCCAGCGGAGCGAGATCTCAGAGACAAAAATAATTTACAATTATGTTTGAAATTCTGGAAGCGAGATCTATCCCCGGAGAAAAATTCAGGTAAAGGAATTCTAGGTTCAGATATAGGAGCATGAATAACAAAATCCTGTAAACTTTGAACCTTCACAGCGAGATTATTCAAACTTGTAGCTAAACTCTGAGGATCCATATTAATCAGGTGAAATCAGAACCATTCAAGGATTAGAAGGAGAGAGAGACGAAGGCTGCAGTAAGCAGAGATGCAAGTGAATCAACTAATGAGCAAACTCAGGAAAAAAAAAAAAAAATTCTCTGCAGGGTTCTTTTCTCTCCTTTCTTCTGCCAATTATTTTAACCCTTGGCCGGCCAAACTGTCATGGTTCTCAATGGCAAGAGAACATAGTAAAGCATACAAAAAGGACTAGCTCTCGGAAGATGGGAACTCGAGCTGACTGTGAGCTAAACCTACCGCACAACTAACAGTGGCCGGGTAGCGTGCCTACGTTTTATCCCTAGACGCCCAGCGCCAGCCGGAGAACTGACTGACCCTAGCAGAGGAAAATACAGACCTGGCTTACCTCTAGAGAAATTTTCCCCAAAAGGCAGACAGTAGCCCCCACATATATTGTCGGTGATTTCAGAGGAAATTGACATATGAATGAAGATAGGTTTAGCAAATTGAGGTCCGCTTACTAGATAGTAGGAAGACAGAAAAGGGAACTTCACAGTCAGCTGAAAACCCTTTCAAAACACCATCCTGAAATTACTTTAAGACTCTAATATCAACTCATGACACCAGAGTGGCAATTTCAGCTCACAAGAGCTTCCAGCCTCAGAAATAATCAATCACAGAGAACTGGAACAAAAATGCAAAACAAACTTAGGACTACAAGTCCAACTTAGCTGATAGTAGTCTAGGAGCAGGAACATGCAACAGAAAGGCTTCTGGTAACATTGTTGGCCGGCATAGAAATGACTGAGGAGCAAGGTTAAATAGAAAACTCCCACATCCTGATGGAAACAGGTGAACAGAGGAGATGAAGCACACAAGTGCAGTACCACCAGAAACCACCGGGGGAGCCCAGAAACCAAATTCACAACAGTCAGCACAGTGTCCAGAGCATGGAGCAGACACCAAGAGACAGGCCAGTTCACCATGAGACGTGGAGGGGCCATATGAGAGCAACAACCCAGCAGCAGAACCTCCTTTCTGCAGTGACAAACAAGAGGAGCAGTGCCAGAACCCTGCAAAATGACCTCCAACAGGCCAATAACATCCATGTGTCTGCTTAAACTGTCAGAAACAGACTCCATGAGGGTGGTATGAGGGCCCGACGTCCACAAGTGAGCATTGTGCTTACAGCACAAGACTGCATAGGGCAATTAGCATTTGCCAGAGAACACCAACATTGGCCCCCTGTGCTCTTGATGGATGAGTGCAAGTTCACACTGAGCACATGTGACAGATGCAACAAAGTCTGGAGACAACATGGAGAATGCTCTGCTGCCTACAACATCCTCCAGCATGACCAGTTTGGCAGTGGGTTAGTACTGGTGTGGGGAGGCATTTCTTTGGAGGGCCGCACAACCCTCCATGTGCTATCCAGAGGTATCCTGATGGCCAATAGGTACCAGGATGAGATCCTCAAACCATTCTGAGACATATATAGGTGATCTGGGCCCTGGGTTCCTTCTTATGCATGACAATGCTAGGCCTCATGTGGCTGATGTGTGTCAGCAGTTCCTGCTTGATGAAGGCATTGATGGCATCGACTGGCCTGCCCATTCCCCAGACCTGAATCCAATCCAATACATCTTGGACATCCTGTCTCATTCCTTTCACCAACGCCCGCAGACTATTGCACCACAGACTGTCCAGGAGTTGACTGATGTTTTAATTCAGGCTTGAGAGAAGATCCCTCAGGATAACATCCATTGCCTCATCGGGATCATGCACACGCTCTGTAGGGAGGTCATACAGGCACATGGAGGCCACACACACACTACTGAGCATCATTTCCTTGTCTTAACGGATTTCCACTGAAGTTGTATCAGACTGTAATTTGATTTTACACTTTGATTTTGAGTATCATTCCAAATCCAGACCTTCATGGGATACTAATTTTGATTTACATTGATCATTTTTATGTTTTATTGTTCTCAACACATTCCACTCTGTATTGAATAAAGATATGCAATTGGAATATTTCATTTAGTGATATCTAGGATGTGGTATTTTAGCGTTCCCTTTATTTTTTTGAGCAGTGTATAAGAAACTTCTTTCTTCACTTATGAGACACTTCTTCCATCTCACCTTTCTCCAGAACTCAACATCTACACTGGAAAAAAAAACAATCCTGCTCAAAACAACACAGAGCCAGAGCAGTGTGGTGTCAGTTATTTATGCTATATAAAGCAGGAATGGGAGATGGTATAAGACAACAATCAGAGGAAGACACAGAAAGATTGTGCTCAGTTTTTTAACAAGTATTTTGCCTCACCCCAGAGCTGGATTCACATCTATACTGCTCAATACTGTGTATAATTTCCTACATGCTGCTGCTGTGATGTATATGGGAGAGATCACAGCAACACTTCTCATCACATTAGCTCAGAGTCAATTGAAAATTAAGAGAAAGAGCCTGTGCAGAGAGAAGACGGGTAGAAATGCTGACTACAGATCAAATAATGGCTAGAAATAGAGTACACTAAAAGTAATCTAAAAGTTACTATAAAGTATAGTTGTTGTTTTACTTCTAAATATACTGTGCTAGTTAATTTTTTTATATATTTTATAATGGTTTTAGCTCTGTTTTCTGATGAAGAGTTCTTTAACACCTGCATAGATGTAAATAGCACTAAAGGCAACTGATAACTCTACTGCATACTGTTTATACAATTAAAGGGTTATTCTGGCTTTTAAACCAATGGCATAATTTTAAGATAACTCATTCTACTAGATAAAAGGGAGCAGAGGGATGGGTTTAACTCTTGTACCCCTCCAATCAGCTACTTGAAGAGGTTTCAATGTCTGGGTTGTCATTTTTTTAATTTATTTTGTTTTTGCCAAATTCTATTTACTTTCCAAATAGATTGGAGATGGTGTGAAAACACCAAAAGTCACAATATTTTCTGGCTAAAATTGCTTCATGAATTTGGGTTTAAGTATTTAAAATAAGGTACAATAATTTCGCTACCTTGGAATATCAATATTTGTACTGTGTATCAAGATTTCTACTTGATATATACAGTATATTTTTAATGGAAACATGATTCCCTGCATTTATAGGCTAAAAGCCTATCTATACCTGGGCTTATATATCCTAGACTTGAGATTGATAGTATTTTATACTGGCGGACAGAAAAAGGCCCCCGTGCAAGAACAGTATACGGGCCCTTTCCAGTACATGCATAATTCCACCTGCTTTGGAGGTAGAAATGGGCCCCCTTACTTCATGGGCCCCTGCACAGATTACACCGATGATATGCCCACCCCTGGCATAATACTGATACAAACTGCTGTATGGTTGTGTGACTATGGAGGCATTCAGGGTGTGTGACTACAGAGGCATTCAGGGTGTGTGACTACGGAGCCATTCAGGGTGTGTGACTATGGAGGCATTCAGGGTGTGTGACTACGGAGCCATTCAGGGTGTGTGACTAAGGAGGCATTCAGGGTGTGTGACTACAGAGGCATTCACGGTGTGTGTGACTACGGAGGAATTCAGGGTGTGTGACTATGGAGGCATTCAGGGTGTGTGACTACGGAGGAATTCAGGGTGTGTGACTATGGAGGCATTCAGGGTGTGTGACTACAGAGGCATTCAGGGTGTGTGGCTATGGAGGCATTCAGGGTGTGTGACTACAGAGGCATTCAGGGTGTGTGACTACGGAGGAATTCAGGGTGTGTGACTATGGAGGCATTCAGGGTGTGTGACTACGGAGGCATTCAGGGTGTGTGACTACAGAGGCATTCAGGGTGTGTGACTACGGAGGCATTCAGGGTGTGTGACTACGGAGGCATTCAGGGTGTGTGACTACGGAGGCGTTCAGGGTGTGTGACTATGGAGGCGTTCAGGGTGTGTGACTATGGAGGCATTCAGGGTGTGTGACTATGGAGCCATTCACGGTGTGTGACTATGGAGGCATTCAGGGTGTGTAACTACGGAGGCATTCAGGGTGTGTGACTACGGAGGCGTTCAGGGTGTGTGACTATGGAGGCATTCAGGGTGTGTGACTATGGAGGCATTCAGGGTGTGTGACTATGGAGCCATTCAGGTTGTGTGACTATGGAGGCATTCAGGGTGTGTGACTACAGAGGCATTCAGGGTGTGTGACTACGGAGCCACTCAGGGTGTGTGACTACGGAGGCATTCAGGGTGTGTGACTATGGAGCCGTTCAGGGTGTGTGACTATGGAGGCATTCAGGGTGTGTGACTATGGAGCCATTCAGGTTGTGTGACTATGGAGGCATTCAGGGTGTGTGACTACAGAGGCATTCAGGGTGTGTGACTACGGAGCCACTCAGGGTGTGTGACTACGGAGGCATTCAGGGTGTGTGACTATGGAGCCGTTCAGGGTGTGTGACTATGGAGGCATTCAGGGTGTGTGACTACGGAGCCACTCAGGGTGTGTGACTACGGAGGCATTCAGGGTGTGTGACTATGGAGCCGTTCAGGGTGTGTGACTATGGAGGCGTTCAGGGTGTGTGACTACGGAGCCACTCAGGGTGTGTGACTACGGAGGCATTCAGGGTGTGTGACTATGGAGGCATTCGGGGTGTGTGACTACGGAGCCATTCAGGATGTGTGACTAAGGAGGCATTCAGGGTGTATGACTATGGAGGCATTCAGGGTGTGTGACTATGGAGGCATTCAGGGTGTGTGACTACGGAAGCATTCAGGCTGTGTGACTAAGGAGGCATTCAGGGTGTATGACTATGGAGGCATTCAAGGTGTGTGACTATGGAGGCATTCAGGGTGTGTGACTACGGAAGCATTCAGGCTGTGTGACTACGGAGCCATTCAGGATGTGTGACTAAGGAGGCATTCAGGGTGTATGACTATGGAGGCATTCAGGGTGTGTGACTATGGAGGCATTCAGGGTGTGTGACTATGGAGGCATTCAGGGTGTGTGACTATGGAGGCGTTCAGGGTGTGTGACTATGGAGGCATTCAGGGTGTGTGACTATGGAGCCATTCAGGTTGTGTGACTACGGAGGCATTCAGGGTGTGTGACTATGGAGCCGTTCAGGTTGTGTGACTATGGAGGCATTCAGGGTGTGTGACTACGGAGGCATTCAGGGTGTGTGACTACGGAGCCACTCAGGGTGTGTGACTATGGAGGCATTCAGTGTGTGTGACTATGGAGCCGTTCAGGGTGTGTGACTATGGAGGCGTTCAGGGTGTGTGACTATGGAGGCATTCAGGGTGTGTGACTACGGAGCCACTCAGGGTGTGTGACTACGGAGGCATTCAGGGTGTGTGACTATGGAGGCATTCAGGGTGTGTGACTATGGAGGCATTCAAGGTGTGTGACTATGGAGGCGTTCAGGGTGTGTGACTATGGAGGCATTCAGGGTGTGTGACTACGGAGCCATTCAGGGTGTGTGACTACGGAGCCATTCAGGGTGTGTGACTACGGAGGCATTCAGGGTGTGTGAATTTGGAGGCATTCAGGGTATGTGACTATGGAGGCATTCAGGGTGTGTGACTAAAGAGGCATTCAGGGTGTGTGACTATGGAGGCATTCAGGGTGTGTGACTACGGAGGCATTCAGGGTGTGTGACTATGGAGGCATTCAGGGTATGTGACTATGGAGGCATTCAGGGTGTGTGACTGTGGAGGCATTCAGGGTGTGTGACTATGGAGGCATTCAGGGTGTGTGACTACGGAGGCATTCAGGGTGTGTGACTATGGAGGCATTCAGGGTATGTGACTATGGAGGCATTCAGGGTGTGTGACTATGGAGGCATTCAGGGTATGTGACTATGGAGGCATTCAGGGTGTGTGACTACGGAGGCATTCAGGGTGTGTGACTACGGAGGCATTCAGGGTGTGTGACTATGGAGGCATTCAGGGTATGTGACTATGGAGGCATTCAGGGTGTGTGACTGTGGAGGCATTCAGGGTGTGTGACTACGGAGGCATTCAGTACCTGGAATAAGGCTACGTTCACATTTGCGGCCAGCGCCGCAGCGTCGGGCGCCGCAGCGGCGCCGCATGCGTCATGCGCCCCTATATTTAACATGGGGGCGCATGGACATGCGGCGCACTTGCGTTTTGCGCCGCATGCGTCGTTGCGGCGCCCGCGTCGGGGCGCAGAGGACGCAGCAAGTTGCATTTTTGCTGCGTCCAAATTCAATGAAAAAAACGACGCATGCGGCGCAAAACGCAGCGTTGTGCATGCGTTTTGCTGCGTTTTTGTTTGCGTTGTGCGCTGCGGCGCCGACGCTGCGGCGCACAACGCAAATGTGAACGTAGCCTAAGAAAGTTTATTTTCACTGTGGGCAAACATGGATTTTGAACATGGCAGGAAATAGAAATGCAAAATGAATTAAAAAGCTGTAAAACATTTCATTACACTGAGCATTTTCTACATCTAGCATAACCTGAAACTCAAAGCCGACTGGATTAGTTAAAAATGTTGTAGAATATTAAAGTCAGATTGTGAGGAGAACTCAATGAACAGAATGGAAACTATAAGGGAAATTGCAGTGGAATAAACTATAGCGGATAATATACTGATCTGTAAAATCACTAAATAGTGGGTAAAGTAGAAGTACGGACTCCAGCAATCTAGTTACATCTGCATCACTGGCAAATGACTCCCTGTGTCATAGCTGTTAGTTACAATTTCTGATCATGATGATCATGGTCTTCTTCTGTCAGATATAATAAAAATGATTTTCCTACTAACAGATTCAACAATGAAATCGACACTCAGGGTTCAGTCAGTGAATCTGGACAAGCTCAGTGCGTTTCTCCACTGGTATTTCAGACTGGTCATATCCCATTTACATTGTTATTTAATGGAACATCCAGTTCATCCCCTTCTGGAACATGGCTAGCAGGTAAGGAAATCTGGCTACAAAGGAAGCGAATAAACAAGGGCAGCAGCAGATGAGATCAGACTAGGTTTGGTATACAGTAGGGTTGAGCGACTTTTACTTTTTTAGGATCGAGTCGGGTTTCGTGAAAACCGACTTTGTCAAAAGTCGAGTCGAGTGAAATCGGCCGATTATCGCGCAAAGTCAATGGGGAACAATCTCCTCCTCCTCCCTCCCCCCTGTGACGCCGCAGAAAGCAAGCCGGAACCTATGTCATCACGCTGCCCACACTCCTTCATTGGCTGAAAAAATGGCGGGGAAAGCGTCATATGAAACGCGACTTTGGCGCGAAGATCGCCGACCGCATGGCCGATCCCACAGTGGGATCGGGTCGGGTTTCATGAAACCCGAATTTGCTGAAAGTCGGCGATTTTTGAAAATGTCCGATCCGTTTTGCTCAACCCTAGTATACAGTTATCATTCATGAAATTTTGTCAACATTTTCCAAAACATTTTATAGACACTGGAGTTTTTTTTATCGCTAATAATTTTAAATATCTTATTATTTGTATTAATTGCATTCATTGTTATTATGAATGAATTAATGTAGTCATTTTCTAGGATCTATACTAAATGATTGTGTAGAGCTGTGCAGAGATTACATACATATGATTTAATGTCCCAGTGATAATTTGCTGATACATACTTCTGGAGGAAATCGAGGTACGGTTTCAATAGAAAGCATAGGGTACAAAGTCGATGCTTTTATTGAACCCTTGCTCTGCAGTCCTCTTTTTTGATCTGCGCACTGTTCAGGTAATTGGAGTCATCCTGGGGGTAATAGAATAGAAGATGATCTCTAAATATATTAGTTTTGGGAGGAAATATTCAGTACAATTTATTTTTCAGTTGCTTAAAGGGCCACTGTCACCCCCTCCAGCCGTTATAAACTAAAAGAGCCACCTTGTGCAGCAGTAATGCTGCAGTCTAACAAGGTGGCTCTTTTAGTTTTTGCTTCTGTTATTCCCTCAATAAAAGAGTTTTATAATTTTCCCCAAATACCTGTCTTTGTACCTGGAGGAGGGTCTGAAGCCTCCTCTGTTAAGCGCCCAACTGCCGTCACTCATCTCTTCTGGGGCGATGGTCGCCGCCCCCTGCGCGCTGTTTTTCTTAAATCCGGCGCCTGCGCTGTGCGTGCCTGCCTGGGGCTTGCGCAGTGTTCATTGGCCGTCATAGCTCAGATGCCGGGTGCCTGACTGCGCCTGTGCGGGCAGTGCGGCCACCCTGTTACTGAATCCCCGCCCCGCAGTGTGTTATGCATTATGCACAGTGCGGGGCTGGGATTCCTGGGCATTCACACTGCGCTGTTCAGACGCACCCCAGGTCCCCCGCCTTCCAGCTTTGTTCTTTGTGGCTGTTCCAAACGCCGGCAAGGAAACCTGTATATTCCGGCAACGCTGGAAGGCGGGGGACCGGGGGAGCGTCTGAACAGCGCAGTGCGCATGCCTAGGAATCCCAGCCCCGCACTGTGCATAATGCATAACACAGTGCGGGGTGGGGATTCAGTAGCAGGGTGGCCGCACTGCCCGCACAGGCGCAGTCAGGCACCCGGCATCTGAGCTATGACGGCCAATGAACACTGCGCAAGCCCCAGGCAGGCACGCACAGCGCAGGTGCCGGATTTAAGAAAAACAGCGCGCAGGGGGCGGCGACCATCGCCCCAGAAGAGATGAGTGACGGCAGTTGGGCGCTTAACAGAGGAGGCTTCAGACCTGCCTCCAGGTACAAAGACAGGTATTTGGGGAAAATTATAAAACGCTTTATTGAGGGAATAACAGAAGCAAAAACTAAAAGAGCCACCTTGTTAGACTGCAGCATTACTGCTGCACAAGGTGGCTCTTTTAGTTTATAACGGCTGGAGGGGGTGACAGTGGCCCTTTAAGTCCCTCCTCATTCTGGATTAGGAGTCTGTGGGTTTTCTCAGTCAAAGATTGATATCCTCTGTGTATGAATGTTAATACAGATAACGTCAATCACTGAGTAGGACCACCCACTGGACTCCAAAACTTAGAATATGCAGGATAAATGGATGAAATGCAAGTTAGGCCGGGGTCACACTTGCGAGTGTGATACAAGAAACTCGCGCAAGTCTCTCACATCAATACTCGGCACTGCCGCCGGCACTCGGGACCGAGGTGTGCAGCTGCATAGAAATACATGCAGCTGAATGTTCCGGTCCCGAGTGCCGGCGGCAGTGCCGGGAACTGATGTGAGAGACTTGCGCGAGTTTCGTGCATCAAAAGACTTGTGCGAGTTTCTTGCATCACACTCGCAAGTGTGACCCCGGCCTTATACTGAATCTTTCCACACAAAACTCAATATCAATCTTGCCTGCTCATCCTGCTTTATTACACCCTCTCTGCTTATCGGAGATCATGTTTAATGTGACGGCTTCATTTTAAAGTATTGTTGTTGTAATCAGTTATGTATGATGAGGATTATTATGATTAGAGTTAATTATGTCACTCAGCCATCCCATATTATTGCAGTGTTCTTTTTTATGGCTTTCAGTTCATCACAGTAAAGCTTCTGGGGATGAAAAGAGTATATTGATTGACTCACAAAAGTGGCAATATTATGGTACTCCTGGATATAATGGAACTCTTACAATGACTTGGGATCCCGACACCCTCCCAACTCAGCTTGTCCGTATAGAGGTTTGGGGCTACAATGAAACAGGTGAGGTCAAGATGACATCTACAAGAGCTCTTGTTATATCACCCACTATTGTTAGATATTACACATTAGGTATTATGGCTTGCTTTGCAGCTAATGTATTTCAAGGTAGTCTCAGGTTAATCGAGACTTAGTCTGACTGTGCCTATGGAAAACCTCCATGTCTGCCATTTTTGTGTTTCTGTAAAGCCCTTTCAATTACTCCTGATATTCCTCTTTGGTTACGGGTTTGTAAACCTTTAAATATTAAAAATATTACTTTGAGAATCTAAATCAGGAAATACATTAATACGTAGTTTTGTTCATATAGGGTTCAATTTTTCCACCTACAGTGAATATAAAAAGTGTGTTAAAATGCCAGATTTTTGTCATGTAATAAAATCATATCAGGAATCATTTCATAACTTTTTCTAACTTTAATGTCAACCCATAATCTGTACAAATCCACTGACAAACTAAAATCATTTTAAGGGGGAAATTAAAATAACAAAACTAAAATAATGTGGTTGTGTAAGGAAGTGGAGATGCTGTCACATCCCCTTGAAGAATCTGTGGTTATATAATGCATTGCTATGTGTTGAAATGTTGATGTATTCCTTTCTTGCCCAATAACATCTAGTTAGCAACAGACAGGGTAAAAAGTTGGGACTTGCCTATTATGAGAGTAGTTATATGGACACTAACTGAGGCAGATTTCCTCTTATGAGATTGGGTTTATCAACTGACAAGTACTGACCTAGCTACCTGCAGACCCGTATTTAAAGGGTGTAAGTGTGCCAAGTGGGAGACTCGAGATGTAAGATCATACAATCCCCAAGAAGGTGAAAAAACAGTGGGAAGTTGGATTTCAGGCAGAAAGCCTAGCATAGATGGACGGAAAGGACGAGTTCCTAGGTGCAGGCCAAGGAGGCCCTTATGATAATGCAGAACTTTGCTTAGGGGAAGTGAAAGATAGAATTGAAGGAAAGTGGAAGGATGGAGTTACATAAAAAAGACTTTAGCAAATAATTGTCAATAAGGAAGAAAGCTAAGTGCACCATAATATGCTAATTGCTTCTTCTCGGGGCGTTGCTCTGGACGAAATGCGCGTTAGGGTGAGGGGGCACCTGGCCTATTCTGACTTCTCATTTTGTGTTCCTGAGGTTACAGTACTAAGGTATAGTGACATCTCCTTTTACATTGTCACAGTATACCTTCCTATGATATGTGTATATACAGCTCTGGCAAAAAGTAAGAGACCACCACATCAAAACCCTGTCATGGGCAGCCCAATCTCCAGACCTGAACCCCATTGAAAACCTCTGGAATGTAATCAAGAGGATGATGGATAGTCACAAGCCATCAAACAAAAAACTGCTTACATTTTTGCGCCAGAAGCAGTGTGAGAGACTGGTGGAAAGCATGCCAAGACGCATGAAAGCTGTTATTAAAAATCATGGTTATTCCACAAAATATTGATTTCTGAACTCTTGTTGAGTTAAAACATTAGTATTGTTGTTTCTAAATGATTATGAACTTGTTTTCTATGCATTATTTGAGGTCTGAAAGCACTGTTTGTTTGTTTTTGTAGTTTTGACCATTTCTTTTTTTCAGAAAAAAAAATAAAAAATGTATTGCCTGGAAATTCGGAGACATGTTGTCAGAAGTTTATAGAATAAAAGAACAATTTACATTTTACTCAAAAATATACCTATAAAGAGAAAAATCAGACAAAGTGAACATTTTGCAGTGGTCTCTTAATTTTTGCCAGAGCTGTATATTGGTTGCACTAACTGGTTCCTGTACTCTTTTTAACATTATGATCACTGTACATTTACACAGTCTGTTGACATTATAAACTTATATACCTCCTCGACCACCCTACTATTATTTTTTGCTACCATGCAGCAATTGGTTAATGGGAGTATGTAGCTCCTTTAATTTAATTTTATATTGCCTACACTGCTGGGATATACATTTTACCTTTTTCCTTTTTTCCCTTTGCTGTTGTTATAGTCATTCACATAATCCTTCGGATTGATTATCTCACTGTTAATAGGAGCATCAGGTGTTAACTCACCTGCTAAAGGACCAGGATCCCCCTGATATTTTGCTATTTTTTTTCTAGTGCCTTTTCTTGTATTTTCAAATTTCTTTAATAAACTTTGGAATATTATTTTAATACTATATGGTTCTCTTCTTTCGGCTGTATCACACGTAAGTCCGCATTGTTGGTAATATGTTATTTGAACTGCCATAAATCTTTATTTAGGTGGACATTTTGGTATATAACCATAATCTCATGTATATAATATTTTATGTCTATTCTTCCTCAATTTTCTAGGAATTCCATATTCTGAGCCATGGGAAGCTTACTGGACCTATCTCTACACACTGGATGCAACATACCCCAATAATGGCGTCTTCACTTTTACTCCAGTTCCTGCACAATCCTTATTTGATCAGTGGGAAGTAGGAATGTTAAGGATCAGTTCAAGCAACCGAAAGGAAGGAGAGAGGTAATGTATGTGAAATGTTTTTAGTGATGCAAACCTACATAACAACTGTACATGTGGAAAAAAACTTCCAGTCACCGGCATTGCTACAATGGGTGCAGTCAGTGGCCTTTTGGCTAATATGAGAAGACCAATACTATTAAAGACCTGTGATAGTTGAGGGCCCTGTTGGAAATTTGCATTGGGACCTACAAGCTTCAAGTTACACCACTGCTTCCACCAAATGTCCATGCTCACTGGTATGTTACTGTAGGCTAACATTCCTCAATAACATGATGTGGGTGAATATGTTTTCTATATTTTTCATTTCTCACCTATTGTTCCATTTTCATTTCTATAACCTCAGTAAATGCAATATATTTTTGGAATATATGTAAACTCATTAGGGCAGAGTTATCATTGTAAATACATTAGTACTAGTATTTACTTGCACTTCTTTGTATCTGAAAATGTGGCAGGAGTTTGAAAGGTGAGTGGCGCTTTATCTACCCTTCTCCACTGTTTTAACCAAGTCTCAGACCCAGAGTAAGACTACAACAGGTTCAGATGTGTCAGCCACTAAATAGATAGCTTTTATGGTACTTGTAATGTTGAGTTTTTCTGTAATCAGTAGTACCAAAAATCCATGTAAAAATCCGCACTCCCTATTCGTAGTTGAAAATCTGCAGCATGCTATGATTTCTGCATGAATTATTTCCTTCTACATGTGGGTTGGGATGAAAAGCCATTCACTTATATTGCACTGTGAGTGGTAACAAATCTTCAGTTCAGAATCGTAACTGAAATTCTAACAAAAACAAACCAAGTACGTATGTAGCCTTAGTTTATGCAACCCCTGGAAAAAATTATGGAATCACCGGCCTTGGAGGATGTTCATTCAGTTATTTAATTTTATAGAAAAAAAGCAGATCACAGACATGGCACAAAACTAAAGTCATTTCAAATGGCAACTTTCTGGCTTTAAGAAACACTAAAAGAAATCAAGAACAAAAAATGTGGTAGTCAGTAATGGTTACTTTTTTTAACCAAGCATAGGGGAAAAATTATGGAATCACTCAATTCTGAGGAAAAAAATATGGAATCACCCTGTAAATTTTCATACCCAAAAATAACACCTGCATCAAATTAGATCTGCACGTTAGTCTGCATCTAAAAGGAGTGATCACACCTTGGAGAGCTGTTGCACCAAGTGGACTGATATGAATCATGGCTCCAACACAAGAGATGTCAATTGAAACAAAGAAGAGGATTATCAGACTCTTAAAAGAGGGTAAATCATCACACAATGTTGCAAAAGATGTTGGTTGTTGACAGTCAGCTGTGTCTAAAATCTGAACCAAATACAAACAACATGGGAAGGTTGTTAAAGGCAAACATATTGGTAGACCAAGGAAGACATCAAAGCGTCAAGACCGGAAACTTAAAACAACATGTCTCCAAAACAGGAAATGCACAACAAAACAAATGAGGAACGAATGGGTGGAAACTGGAGTCAACGTCTGTGACCGAACTGTAATAAACCACCAAAAGGAAATGGGATTTACATACAGAAAAGCTAAACGAAAGCCATCATTAACACCTAAACAGAAAAAAACAAGGTTATAATGGGCTAAGGAAAAGCAATCGTGGACTTGGATGACTGGATGAAAGTCATATTCAGTGATGAATTGCGAATCTGCATTGGTGTCGTTCCAATGAGATTTTTAAAGATGACTGCCTGAAGAGAACATGCAAATTTCCACAGTCATTGATGATATGGGGCTGCATCTCAGGTAATGGCTCTGGGGAGATGGCTGTCATTACATCTCTAATAAATGCACAAATTTATGTTGATATTTTGGACACTTTTCTTATCCCATCAATTGAAAGGAAGTCTGGGGATGACAAAATCATTTTTCAAGATGATAATGCATCCTGCCATAGAGCAAAAACTGTGACAACATTCCTTGAAAAAAGACACATAAGGGCAATGTCATGGCCTGCAAACAGTCTGGATCTCAATCCAATTGAAAATCTTTGGTGGAAGTTGAAGAAAATGGTCCATGGCAAGGCTCCAACCTGCAAAGCTGATCTGGCAACAGCAATCAGAGAAAGTTGGAGCCAGATTGATGAAGAGTACTGTTTGACACACATTAAGTCCATGCCTCAGAGACTGCAAGCTGTTATAATAGCCAGAGGTGGTGCAACAAAATACTAGTGATATGTTGGAGTGTTTTTTTGTTTGTTTGTTTTTCATGATTCCATAATTTTTTCCTCAGTATTAAGTGATTCCATAATTTTTTCCCTATGCTTGGTTAACAAAAGTAACCATTACTGACTACCACATTTTTTGTTCTTGATTTCTTTTAGTGTTTCTTAAAGCCAGAAAGTTGCCATCTGAAATGACTTTAGTTTTCTGCCAAGTCTGTGATCTGCTTTTTTCTACAAAATTAAACAACTGAATGAACATCCTCCAAGGTCGGCGATTCCATAGTTTTTGCCAGGGGTTGTATTATCTTAAATAATAAAGGCCTTGAACACATTGGGTTCAATTTTCTACTTGAATGCATGTTTTCAGAGCTAAAAAGTTTTTTCACATGTTTTTAATGAACATTTCGCACTGTTTGGCATTTGCGGCTTACATGTATAACAATGCATAGCAAGCTGCAAAATGCTGTTACATGCATATTTATTTTTTATTCTGTCTAATATAAAGCACTTAAACGTGTGCAGATTTTAGTAGAATACCAGTGAACAGATCTGAATTTAGTGACATAGATGTAAACTGAAGAGAACCTGCCAGTTTGGATAATGCCATTAATCCAGAGGACATAGGGTTAATCTGCAGTTTAATAGCATTCTGAAGGTGCTCGGCCACTGTACCAAAAGTGCGGTAATGGATAGAAAATTAAGTATATTTATTTTTCCCGGGAGTCTTCAGCTTTCAATGACACAGGAGTGCTAGTGCAGCTACAGCACACTGCGGCAGTTTGTGCCGCACTTTAAGTACATTTCTGATTTTTTTTCAGAAATCTGTACTAGTTTGGTATCACCATAATCATATTGACCTGGAGAATCATGATTCATAGTAACTTTTATCATGTAATTTACGCTATTAAAACAAAACATAAAAAAACCTTTCTAGGGCTCCAGATGGTGAGTATAAGCTGGGAAGTCCTTGGGACTGCAGAAGCTGGCCTGAGGGTCAGAGGCACGGGTACAGGAGGGCGAGGCAGAGACACAGGCAGATAGTCCGAGGTCGGGGCAGGCAGCATAGGATCAGAGTACAAAGCTGGGGTCTGGAGCGGAGAGGTCAGACAGAACATCTATACAAGCCAGGTCGATACCGGGAGAATCAATACAAACAAACGCACAAACAGGACACTAGCAGACAACTAACAAGGAACCAACATTTAGATAAAGAGTGGTGGGAGGAGCTGCCTAATATAGACCATGCTGGCACAGGATAGGCCGGGGGGAACCTCATCTCTGCAGGACACAGTAGGGTTAAATTCCTGCAGAAACCAGCCACACCCTCTTAAGGTCAAATGGAAGCTACTTGTTGACGCAGCAATGCTGAGGAGTGCTGCAAAAGGCAACTCAATGGGATATCCTGACGGGGGGGACGCCGCACGGTGACGATGGTGCGTAGGGCAGCGCTGAGGCATGCGAGTTACAGCTGTGACAATGCCTTTTTATGGGCTAAAGCCTCTTCTTTTTGAGAAAGAATCTTGGTTTTTACTATATAATCTTATAAAGCAGAGTTAAAGTTGACTTTTTATGAGCGGCATTTCCTGTAACAGTATTTCTGCCTGGAGAATGTTTTATATTTAAGCATTTAAGTTTTCCCATGATAATCTTAATAATTATGTATTACCCTGTGTGACAGGAATGTACATGCAATATGGAGTCCTGTCCATGCCTTAGCCTGGCACTTATCAGAGAACTTCAGGGAAGACCCTGCCGGCTGGGCTTTCAAGAAGTGTTTGGTCTGGGCGGATTTGGAAAAGGAGAAGCTGCCTAATTTCCTGAACGAGACATCCGACTGCCCTTGTACTCTAGAACAATCCAGAGCGGATACAGGAAGATACCATGTATGTGCCAGGACTGTTGTCTCATAGCCATTTTCTATACGGTTTAATGCATATTGTAGTCACATGTGTGTCCCCATTTAAGTCTAAAATGGAAGCGTAGAAAGGATAGCTGCTCACATGGCCAGCCTCATCCATCTGCGACATAATTTCAGATTTCAGGTATAAGCAATGTTTCAAACATGGATTACTAGTTATTATTTTGTGGGGAGGAGCACACATTTGAGTCTAGCTTTTTCTCCACATGAACATATCCTATTTGTTTACAAGGGGTGTCCAATACATTTATCTGTGGCTAAACACCGCAGGGGCTAGAGATGGCAATCTGTGTATTCTTATGCAAAAGATAAATTGGTATAGTAATCTAGCACCTTAACATAATAACTAATACCTAAAATAAATTCTTTATTGATCATTATTAAAACCTATTAGACAAATTGCCACAAACCAGCAGCCTGAAAAACAAATAAATCATACAAAAAGCTCCTAGTACACCCTACTACTCCCTAATATACCCTTCCTAACAGCGGAGGTTGGCACCCTAGCTTGTACACAATGTGGCGCCCCTGCTCACCGACGGCTCACCCTAGATACAATCTGTTGAACCCTAGAAAGGTGATAAGTATACAACCAATACACAACAAATAGACCAGTCAACAGAAAATCGTGGCGTACAGATAAAGGAAAAGGAGGGTAGAGAGTAATGAAGTAAAGAAGGTGATATCTTTACCTATAATAGCAGACACAAATCATCTTACTTATTCAAATAGGAGCCAGATGTAAACACAAACTGATAAATAACACACATGACTAGAAAAAATGGAAACCCATATACAATCACAGGGGCAAGGATGAAAAAGCAATGAAAGATTAAAGGCCTATATTAGCTGGCCCTAAATTCACCCTATTGCCACTGTCCCTGCCTAACAGCGGAGGTTGGCACCCTATAACCCAATGCAAGTGGCGCCCCCGCTCCCGTCGGCTGACCCTCAATTACCCTCTCACCTCTCAAAATAAAGATAACCAGCCAAAAGAGAGTGAGGGAACCACGTGTGTAAGAAAAATAATTTGGGCAGAGGGTGCATAGGACAGTATTTATCTATTTAGCCTCAAAATAGTGCTCTCAAAAAAGCAGCAATAAGGGGTTAAGCCTAGACCCAGAGTCAAGATGGGTACACCACACAATACACCATTATGGTAGACAGAGGTTCCAGTCACTAGATAAATTACTTTTACTGGTACAGTGTCATATTGGTCCCAAAAAGCAAAAGCCAGCCCTTTAAACCAGTACCACGGCTGACATATTACTAGGAACCAAAAAAAAGGAGGCGTTCCCCATAAGAAACAAATGATTCAATATTGCAGCTCTCCCCTATTGCACAAAGCCCAAAAAATAAAGCAGCACTAAAGCAACAAAACGATCTTATCTGGGGTCCAAATGATGAACAGATGCCTCGACGCGTTTCCCTTCCATGATGACAGTTCATCAGGAGGCGAATGGATAAGACGATGCCTAAAGATGCTGCATGCGACAGTCATGACATCCTGGTTGCAGGATGGCAATCTGTGCATTTTATTGAAACTCAAATACAACAATGATTTTAGCCAGAAAAAAAAAATTCTCCACAATGGTTGACATGTTTTCAGGTGACTTTTGCAGTTTCTCTTAAAATATTTCTAACAAGGTCACAAGACTCAAAGTTACAAACGGTCTGTTTCTTTTTCAGACAGATTATGGCTGCAACATAGAGAAGGGCAGTGTGTGTACTTACCACCCTGGAGCCGTGCACTGTGTGAGGAGCATACAAGCAAGGTACTATGCTAGCTGTAATGCACTTATATTATTGCACCTCTAAACATCTTATCCATTAATATGTCCAGAATCCATAATTCTGAGTTTTTTCCCTTTTCTAATAGCCCACAGTATGCTGCAGGACAACAATGCTGCTATGATGCATCAGGAGCTCAGGTTCTAACCACTGATTCACTTGGGGGCAGCACACCTGATCGAGGTCATGACTGGGGGTCCCCTCCTTATAAAAAGCCCCCCAGAATACCTGGGTTCTCCCATTGGCTGTATGATGTGATCACATTCTATTACTGTTGTCTGTGGTCAGATAACTGCCATTACTACCTAGAACTAAGACCGTCCAGTGACTGTCGCACATATAAGCCCCCAAAAGTAGGTGAGAAAAGATCTTCCTATAAATGGTGGGGTATGTAATAAATGTTAAGTTAGAAAATAGCCTTTCTGTTCTGATCTGCTATAGGTTCAGCATTTGGTGAACCTCACATCATAACATTTGATGGTTTGAATTACACATACAAGGGTAAAGGAGAGTATTATTTGGTGAAATCTACAAATCCATCTCTGAGCATCCAGTGTCGGACCACACCTTATCAAGGTAAGCCTGAACGTCACGGATTTACAACTAGTGGCCATACGACTGTCACAGCGTGCAATAATCCCATCCGTTTCTTGGATGAGACAGCGTTAGTTTCATATGTGCTGATCAGAACTGCACTCGGCCATGACTGGCCATGATAGCCCTTTTTCACTCACTTCCCCAGATGGGGCCTCTGTCACAAAGCCCACTACTGGACTGGCCCAACTGCCATTTGTCTGAATTGTCAGATGGCAAATCCGACCCTTCTGGCTGTGAATTCACACAGTCATCGTCCTTGTAGCAGTGGCTGTTAACATTTCGCTAACCTGCTGTACTTGCGCAGTATTGCACACGGACTGTTATCACAACACAATTCACGATCATGAAAAATCATAAAAAAGAATGTAAATTCTCTGCTGTTAAGACCGCTGCAATGACTGTTTTTTCAATTTTCTATTTATGGCGTGTAGGAGGAGAAATACTAAAGGAAATGGAACCTCCTAGGCCTGCAGGTGTGTTCATGATTTTTTTTTCATAATTTAAAGGAGTTGTCTGAGACTTTTAAGTACTGAACCGCGGCCACAATGCAGTTGTGCTTTGAACCTCTGCAACTTAGCTGGGAAAAGCTGATCAGCGGGAAAGCCGGGTGTCGCATCCCTACCGATCAGATAATAATATCCTAAGGCCACGTTCACATGTTCAGTATTTGTTCAGTATTTTACCTCAGTATTTCTAAGCCAAAACCAGGAGTAGAACAAACAGAGGAAAAGTGTAATAGAAACGTACCACCACTTCTGCATTTATCACCCACTCCTGGTTTTGGCTTACAAATACTGAAGTAAAATACTGACCAAATACTGAACATATGAATGTAGCCTAAAGATAGACCATTAGTGTAAAAGTCCCAGACAACCCCTCTATTGTAAATGCACTTTACACTTCCATTTGTAATTTTGTCTCTTCTTTGGTTTATCTACAAATTCAAGAAGATTTCCACTCAAAATGCAATTATAAGTGGCTTAATTACAGAGTAACTTTTATTTTTGCTTTAAATGCAACCATTTTTGACTTTTAGATCAAGAATTGTATTTTCTTGATCTGGAACTTCAAATCCTTTGTGTGTTGAGCACAATAATAACATAATATGCAGAAAACTTTGTTGCAGTGGTGGTGAAATAGAAAGGGGCTGTAGAGGATCAAGGGGCACTTGTCATGAGTATTTAACCCCTTCACCCCCAAGGGTGGTTTGCACGTTATGGACCGGGCCAATTTTTACAATTCTGACCACTGTCCCTTTATGAGGTTATAACTCTGGAACGCTTCAACGGATCCCTGTGATTCTGACATTGTTTTCTCGTGACATATTGTACTTCATGATAGTGGTAAAATTTCTTTGATATTACCTGCGTTTATTTGTGAAAAAAACGGAAATTTGGCGAAAATTTTGAAAATTTTGCAATTTTTCAACTTTGAATTTTTATGCAATTAAATAACAGTGATATGTCACACAAAATACTTAATAAGTAACATTTCCCACATGTCTACTTTACATCAGCCCAATTTTGTAACCAAAATTTTTTTTTGTTAGGGAGTTATAAGGGTTAAAATTTGACCAGCAATTTCTCATTTTCACAACACCATTTTTTTTTTAGGGACCACATCACATTTGAAGTAATTTTGAGGGGTTTATATGATAGAAAATACCCAAGTGTGACACCATTCTAAAAACTGCACCCCTCAAGGTGCTCAAAACCACATTCAAGAAGTTTATTAACCCTTCAGGTGTTTCACAGGTATTTTTGGAATGTTTAAATAAAAATGAGCATTTAACTTTTTTTTCACACAAAATTTACTTCAGCTCCAATTTGTTTTATTTTACCAAGGGTAACAGGAGAAAATGGATGCCAAAAGATGTTGTACAATTTGTCCTGAGTACGCCAATACCCCATATGTGGGGGTAAACCACTGTTTGGGCACATGACAGAGCTCGGAAGCGAAGGAGCGCCATTTGACTTTTCAATGCAAAATTGACTGGAATTGAGATGGGACACCATGTTGCGTTTGGAGAGCCCCTGATATGCCTAAACATTGAAACCCCCCACAAGTGACACCATTTTGGAAAGTAGACCCCCTAAGGAGCTTATCTAGAGGTGTGGTGAGCACTTTGACTCACCAAGTGCTTCACAGAAGTTTATAATGCAGAGCCGTAAAAATAAAATATCATATTTTTTCTCAAAAATTATCTTTTCACCCCCAATTTTTTATTTTCCCAAGGGTAAGAGAAGAAATTGGACCCCAAAAGTTGTTGTACAATTTGTCCTGAGTACGCTGATACCCCATATGTGGGGGTAAACCACTTTTTGGGCGCATGGGAGAGCTCGGAAGGGAAGGAGCGCCGTTTGACTTTTCAATGCAAAATTGACAGGAATTGAGGTGGGACGCCATGTTGCATTTGGAGAGCCACTAATGTGCCTAAACATTGAAACCCCCCACAAGTGACACCATTTTGGAAAGTAGACCCCCTAAGGAACTTATCTAGAGGTGTGGTGAGCACTTTGACCCACCAAGTGCTTCACAGAAGTTTATAATGCAGAACCGTAAAAATAAAAAATCATATTTTTTCACAAAAATTATCTTTTCACCCCCAATTTTTTATTTTCCCAAGAGTAAGAGAAGAAATTGGACCCCAAAAGATGTTTTACAATTTGTCCTGAGTACGCTGATACCCCATATGTGGGGGTAAACCACTGTTTGGGCGCATGGCAGAGCTCGGAAGGGAAGGAGCGTCATTTGACTTTTCACTGCAAAATTGACAGGAATTGAGATGGGACGCCATGTTGCGTTTGGAGAGCCACTGATGTGCCTAAACATTGAAACCCCCCCACAAGTGACACCATTTTGGAAAGTAAACCCCCTAAGGAACTTATCTAGAGGTGTAGGGAGCACTTTGACCCACCAACTGCTTCACAGAAGTTTATAATGCAGAGCCGTAAAAAAAACAACATTTTTTTCCCACAAAAATTATTTTTTAGCCCCCAGTTTTGTATTTTCCTGAGGGTAACAGGAGAAATTGGACCCCAAAAGTTGTTGTCCAATTTGTCCTGAGTACGCTGATACCCCATATGTGGGGGGGAACCACTGTTTGGGTGCATGGGAGGGCTCGGAAGGGATGGAGCGCCATTTTGAATGCAGACTTAGATGGAATGGTCTGCAGGCGTCACATTGCGTTTGCAGAGCCCTAATGTACCTAAACAGTAAAAAAAAACCACAAGTGACACCATTTTGGAAAGTAGACCCCCTAAGCAACTCATCTAGATGTGTTGTGAGAGTTTTGAACCCTCAAGTGTTTCACTACAGTTTATAACGCATAGCCGTGAAAAAAAACAAAAACATTTTCACCCCAAAATTATTTTTAGCCCCCAGTTTTGTGTTTTCCCAAGGGTAACAGGAGAAATTGGACCCCAAAAGTTGTTGTCCAATTTGTCCTGAGTACGCTGATACCCCATATGTGGGGGGGAACCACTGTTTGGGCGCATGGGAGGGCTCGGAAGGGAAGGAGCGCCATTTGGAATGCAGACTTAGATGGAATGGTTTGCAGGCGTCAGATTGCATTTGCAGAGGCCCTAATGTACCTAAACAGTAGAAACCCACCACAAGTGACACCATTTTGGAAAGTAGACCCCCTAAGGAACTCATCTAGATGTGTTGTGAGAGCTTTGAACCCCCAATTGTTTCACTACAGTTTATAACGCAGAGCCATGCAAATAAAAAATATTTTTTTTCCACAAAAATTATTTTTTAGCCTCCAGTTTTGTATTTTCCCAAGGGTAACAGGAGAAATTGGACCCCAAAAGTTGTTCTCCAATGTGTTCCGAGTACGCTGATACCCCATATGTTGGGTTAAACCCCTGTTTGGGCGCACGGGAGAGCTCGGAAGGGAAGGAGCACTGTTTTACTTTTTCAACGCAGAATTGGCTGAAATTGAGATCGGACGCCATGTCGCGTTTGGAGAGCCCCTGATGTGCCTAAACAGTGGAAACCCCCCAATTATAACTGAAACCCTAATCCAAACACACCCCTAACCCTAATTCCAACGGTAACCCTAACCACACCTCTAACCCAGACACACCCCTAACCCTAATCCCAACCCTATTCCCAACCGTAGATGTAGTCCAAACCCTAACCCTAACTTTAGCCCCAACCCTTAACCCTAACTTTAGCCCCAACCCTAACTGTAGCCCTAACCCTAGCCCCAACCCTAACCCTAGCCCCAACCCTAACCCTAGCCCCAACCCTAACCCTAGCCCTAGCCCCAGCCCTAACCCTAGCCCCTGCCCTAACCCTAGCCCCAACCCTAACCCTAGCCCCAACCCTAGCCCCAACCCTAACCCTAGCCCCAACCCTAACCCTAGCCCCAACCCTAGCCCCAACCCTAACCCTAGCCCCAACCCTAACCCTAGCCCTAACCCTAGCCCTAATGGTAAAATGGAAATAAATACATTTTTTTAATTTTTTTTATTTTTCCCTAACTAAGGGGGTGATGAAAGGGGGTTTGATTTACTTTTATAGCGGGTTTTTTAGCGGATTTTTATGATTGGCGGCTGTCACACACTGAAAGAAGCTTTTTATTGCAAAAAATATTTTTTGCGTTACCACATTTTGAGAGCTATAATTTTTCCATATTTGAGTCCACAGAGTCATGTGAGGTCTTGTTTTTTGCGGAACGAGTTGACGTTTTTATTGATAACATGTTCAGGCACGGGAGATTTTTTGATCGCTTTTTATTCCGATTTTTGTGAGGCAGAATGATCAAAAACCAGCTATTCATGAATTTCTTTTGGGGGAGGCGTTTATACCGTTCCGCGTTTGGTAAAATTGATCAAGCAGTTTTATTCTTCGGGTCAGTACGATTACAGCAATACCTCATTTACATCATTTTTTTTATGTTTTGGCGCTTCTATACGATAAAAACTATTTTATAGAAAAAATAATTATTTTGGCATCGCTTTATTCTGAGGACTATAACTTTTTTATTTTTTCGCTGATGATGCTATATGGCGGCTTGTTTTTTGCGGGACAAGATGATGTTTGCAGCGGTACCATGTTTATTTATATCCGTCTTTTTGATCGCGTGTTATCGCACTTTTTGTTTGGCGGTATGAGAATAAAGCGTTGTTTTTTGCCTCGTTTTTTTTTTTTTTTTTTTACGGTGTTCACTGCAGGGGTTAACTAGTGATATAGTTTTATAGGTGGGGTCGTTACGGACGCGGCGATACTAAATATGTGTACTTTTATTGTTTGTTTTTTTTTATTTAGATAAAGGAATGTATTTATGGGAATAATATATTTTTTTTTTCTTTATTTAGGAATTTTTTTTTTTATTTTTTTTTTACACATGTGGGAATTTTTTTTACTTTTTTACTTTGTCCCAGGGGGGGACATCACAGATCGCTGATCTCACAGTGTGCACAGCACTCTGTGAGATCTCCGATCTCACTTACAGCCGTGCAGGCTGCAGCTTTCATCTGCAGCCTGCTCGGCACCCGGAAGTGATCCCTGCAGGACCCGGATGCAGCCCCGCGGCCATTTTGGACCTGGGGCCTGCAGGGATAGGAGGTAGTCAACGGTACCGGGAATTCCCAGCCAGTCTCCCATGCTGGTACTTGCCCAGCCTCAAGCTGCTTAGCGTTTGCGATCTGACGAGGGCAAGCACATTCAGCTTAGAGTGGCCATTGACAACGGTACCGGGAATTCCCAGCCAGTCTCCCATGCTGGTACTTGCCCAGCCTCAAGCTGCTTAGCGTTTGCGATCTGACGAGGGCAAGCACATTCAGCTTAGAGTGGCCATTGACTAACGGTACCGGGAATTCCCAGCCAGTCTCCCATGCTGGTACTTGCCCAGCCTCAAGCTGCTTAGCGTTTGCGATCTGACGAGGGCAAGCACATTCAGCTTAGAGTGGGAGGTAGGAGACCCACGGAGCAACGCGATCACATCGCGTTGCTCCGGGGGTCTCAGGGAAGCGCGCAGGGAGCCCCCTCCCTGCGCGATGCTTCCCTGTACCGCCGGCACACCGCGATCATGTTTGATCGCGGTGTGCCGGGGGTTAATGTGCCGGGGGCGGTCCGTGACCGCTCCTGGCACATAGTGCCGGATGTCAGCTGCGATAGGCAGCTGACACCCGGCCGCGATCGGCCGCGCTCCCCCCGTGAGCGCGGCCGATCGTGCTGGACGTACTATTCCGTCCTTGGGAATTAGGGCCCACCCCACATGGACGGAATAGTACGTCCGATGACAGAAAGGGGTTAAATAGCCCACACTGAGGAAAAGAGACCAAAGAGGTCAACAGTAGAAAAAGGAAAGGTGATTTTCAATTTGCTTCATTTTTGGTGGCCAGAAGAGAAAAAAATCAGCCCAGGTTAGCTACTTTTGATGAAGGGCCTTTGAGATGCGCATATGATCGTTAGTTGGTGAATTATAGAAGTTGCCACTACTGCAATATATTAAGCGGATAAAAAAATTTATGGGAGTGCTTCTTTAAAGAGGTTGTCCACTACTTTTACACTGATGTACTATTCTTATAATAGTGAATCAATGTCTGATCGACCAGGGTCCGGGACTCAGCAACCCGCCGATCAGCTGTTATCAGTGCCGGTGGCAGTGACTGCCAGCCAAAAAAAATTACGAGCTGAGCTTGGCCGTCTACTTGCAGTGGCCGTGGCTTGTTACTGCACATTTGCCTCCTATTAAACTGAATAGGAGCGGATGTGTAGTACCCAGCGGTAGCCATTACAAGTATACAGCTAAGTTCTGCAAGTAAGTACTTGTGGCCGGCGGCCGCCGCCACTGGCATCAATATCAGCTGATCGGAGAAGGTGCCAAGTGCTGCACCCCTGCTGATCATAGGATAGGGCAACAACGTAAAAGTAGTGGACAACCTCTTTAAAGAAGCACTCCCATAACATTTTTTATCCGCTTAATATATTTCAGTCATCATATTATATGGCGTTATGTATTTACAATTGCTCATTTTTACAATTGTTCCTTCTACCCAGTTTATTCTTCTTTTTTCTAATAGGTCTATGACATCATGCAATCAAAACACAGATTAGATGAATGTTTTTAAGCTCTGTGTAGCTCTGGGAAGAAGAGCAAAATGAGCAATTATAAGTGCACACTGCTATACAATATGATGATTGCAATATATTAAAAAGATGAAAACTTTGACAGAAGTTCTTTTTAATAGATGGAAAAATAGAAAAATATATTCTGGTTCAATTACATGTGAGGGTGCATCTCCAGTGGCATCACTTGGACTGATGAACCAGGCTAGGACATTCAATGTTTGTTTGTTTTTTAGTTAGCTGGTAGGTGAGGGTGAAATGAAAAAAGCGAAGAAGAGTGACCATAGAGTGCTGCTGACAGAAAGTGCTCCAAATTTTTAAGGCTATTGTTGATGGTCCGCTTTAACCCCTTCACGACATGCGCCATACATGTACTGGGCATGTCGTGTCTCTCCCTTGGTTTAAACAGCTGACATGTGCCTCTAACAGCCGTGGGTGGATCGCGATTAACCTGTTAAATGTCACTGTCAATTTCTGACAGCAGCATTTAATGAGATCGCCCCAGAAGCATGTCATATGACCGCAGGTCGCCGATGGGTTGGCATGACAACCTGGGGTCTGCAGCAGACCCCTGTGGTTGTCACTGCCGGGTTGCTATGAGCACCACCCAGCAGTCACAGCATGGGAGCATTTCTGCTACATAGAGTAGAGCTGAAGCCCTGCTGTGTGTAACACAAGCAA
Source organism: Ranitomeya variabilis (assembly GCF_051348905.1). NCBI lineage: Eukaryota > Metazoa > Chordata > Amphibia > Anura > Dendrobatidae > Ranitomeya > Ranitomeya variabilis. The sequence goes on along the minus strand of NC_135232.1, from coordinate 202,483,200 downwards.
TTGGATGGAGACTATTGAAGAAAGTGTAAACTTAAAAAAAAATGCTTTTAAAAATAATTAAAAAATGTTAAATATATAAAAGTTCAAATCACCCCCTATTCGCCCGATTCAAACAAAACAGTAAAAAAAAAATAGACATATTTGGTATTGCCGGTTTCAGAATCGTCCGATCTATCAAGATATAAAAAGAATTAATCTGATCGGAAAATGGCATAGCGGAAAAAAAAGTCAAAATGCCAGAATTATGTTTTTTTTGGTCGCCACAACATTGCATTAAAATACAATAACGGGCGATCAAAAGATCGTATCTACACCAAAATTGTATATATAAAAATGTCAACTCGGCACGCAAAAAAATAAGCCCTCACCCAGCCCCAAATCACATCTCGGAAAATGACGCAATTTATTTTTTTAACAAACTTTGCTTTTTTTTCACCACTTAAATAAAAAACAGCCTGCAACTATTTGGTATCTACAAACCCGTAATGACCTGGAGAATAATAGTGGCAGATCAGTTTTAGCATTTGGTGGACACAGTAAAAAAAGCCCCACAAAAAACGGTTGTGGTATTGCACTTTTTTTGCAATTTCACCACACTTGGAATTTTTTTCCTGTTTTCCAGTACATGTTGTGGTAAAACCAATGATGTTATTCAAAAGTACAACTCGTCCCACAAAACACAAGCCCTCACATGGCCAAATTGATGGAAAAATAAAAAAGTTATGGCTCTGGGAAGGAGGGGAGCAAAAAAAGGGAAATGCAAAAATGAAAATGGACTGCAGCGTGGAGGGGTTAAGTAGAAGTCTCCATTACAATACAGACAAATTTAAGGCTAAGAGTTCAAGATCACCAATGGAGTCGTTTCTTTCAACTGGAGAAACATTATTGAAGAAGGAAATGCAGGGATAGCTTCTAGATTCTGAAAATTTTTTTTTACAGAACTGCCTTTACATTAATACCAGAGGCATCTATTTCAATAAAGAATGGTCTGTCCATAGCAGACTTGTGTTAGATCAGAATAATGAAAAACAAAATTTAAGTTGTCTAAAGACTTGAACTAAAAATGTGACCAGTTCCAAAAAGGATAGCTGCAAGAGGAGTTACCATTTGGCTGTAGCTTTTAATGACCTGGTGGTAATAATTTGCAAAGCATATGAATCTTTGACGGACTTTAAGACAATGGGCTCTAGCTAATACAAAATAACAGAACATTTATCTGGGTCCATACACAGACCTGTAGAAGAGATCATACTGTATCAAATAGACATTTTTTTCAGCTTGGCATACATAGGGTTTTGTCACAGTTAATTGAAACTGGAGCAGACATGAAGACAGTGAGTGTATAGGCCTCTGGAGAAAATTAGGAAATCTTCTAGATAAATTAGACATATTGGTATAGGATGTCATGGAAGGGTTCATTAATGACATACTGCAATACAGCCAGTGCATTGCATGATAAGATATTTATAATGACCATCATGGACAGTTTTCCACTATATTTACCTTTAATGCAGATTAGGTTGTAAGCTTCATTCAGATCAAATTTGGTAAAAATGGAAGCACTTTTAATCTAATCAAATTACTTAGGATTGAGTTTTAAAATTTCTTGAAATTCGCTCTTTTAAGCAAATTTGAACATTTCAAGATTCAATTCACTGTTTGCAAAAAGAAAAAACCCGCTTGTTACCATTTTGCACACTGCTGAAGGATCAGATAGTCATTTTGCGTTGCCACACGGACCACCACATAATGCCCAGCAACTGTGACATCTTATGGTTCATCATACCTTGTATAGTGGTGGTCAGTACCATCTGAAAGCACAGTTTGTACAGCAGAGTTGTTTTCCACCTGCAGAGTCACTGGGTAAGTCTCTCTTTCCCGCAAAGTGTAAGCTGCTATGGTCAGCAGGGTCTTCTCTTTCTCTACCCTGTAAAGTGTAAGCTTTTAACGTCAGCTGGACCATCTCTCTCTCCTTTAGAGTGTAATCATTTATGATCAGCAGGATCCTCTCTCTCTCTCTCTCTCTCCTGTAGAGTGTAAGCTCTTAAGGTACCTTCACACGAAACGACTTTGTAACGATATCGCTAGCGATCCGTGACATTGCAGCGTCCTCGCTAGCGATATCGTTTAGTTTGACACGCAGCAGCGATCAGGATCCTGCTGTGATGTCGCTGGTCGCTGAATAAAGTCCAGAACTTTATTTGGTCGTCCGATCGCTGTGTATCGTTGTGTTTGAAAGCAAAAGCAACGATACCAGCGATGTTTTACACTGGTAACCAGGGTAAACATCGGGTTACCAAGCGCAGTGCCGCGCTTAGTAACCCGATGTTTACCCTGGTTACCAGCGTAAAAGTAAAAAAAACAAACAGTACATTCTCACCTGCGCGTCCCCTAGCGTCTGCTTCCTGACACTTACTGAGCGCCGGCCCTAAAGTGAAAGTGAAAGCACAGCGGTGACGTCACCGCTGTGCTGTTAGGGACGGAGCTCAGTCAGTGTCAGGAAGCAGACGCTGGGGGACGCGCAGGTGAGTATGTACTGTTTGTTTTTTTTACTTTTACGCTGGTAACCAGGGTAAACATCGGGTTACTAAGCGCGGCCCTGCGCTTAGTAACCCGATGTTTACCCTGGTTACCCAGGGACCTCGGCATCGTTGGTCGCTGGAGAGCGGTCTGTGTGACAGCTCCCCAGCGATCAAACAGCGACGCTGCAGCGATCGGCATCGTTGTCGCTATCGCTGCAGCGTCGCTTCGTGTGAAGGTACCTTTATAGTCAGCAGGGTCCTCTCTCTCTCTCTCTCTCTCGCTCTCCTGTAGAGTGTAAGCTTTTATGGTCAGCAGGGTCCTCTCTCTTACTTGCATGTGGAGTGTAAGCTCTTATGGTCAACAGGGACCCCTCTGTCTCCTATCCCCCACTTGTACTTTCTGAGTAATTACAAGTTTTCCAGTATTGATATTCTTGCAAATATATTGGCCACAAGTATACTTTTTTGAGTAAATTCTGTGAAAACGGTGAATTCAAGTTCAAAAGATCTGCTTTGGATCTTCTAGAGGCAGTAGATAACAATCTTTCAGAGTGATTTTATTTAAACTCTGATAGTCAATTTGGGGAGTCTGCACCTGCCGTAGACAGAAACTTCCAGATTAAACCCCTTTCCATAGAAGATATAATCTCCCTTTGGATTGTTCATTACGTGAAAGCAGAAGTATAGGGCATTTAAATGTCCATGGTAAAGTTAGCGTTTTTCCTTTTGACTGGAAAAGACATCTGTGAAGTTCTGGCAGGGAATTGGCAAGTTGGAGGGAATGAAGACACAGCAAAGTTTCAGAGGATGTTGCTAAGTTAGAGCTTTTAGGCATGTTTGAAAATAAAATGATCACCACTGGACGATCTGGTTAGATGACCAATTAAAAACCAGGGTATGTAGCCATAACCACGGAAGTTTCAAGAGCAAAGGTGCATTAAAAAGTGCCATAACTAAAAACCATGTAGTGTCACCTTCTCAAACTGAAATTGGGTATGACCATCGGGAATTGCTGAGATTAGTTTCAGAGTCGTTTGAAGGGAAACATAAGGAATTTTCAGCCTTCTAGCTAAGGAAAGTCAGTAGCCTTTTCTGCAGCTCTGGAATTAATGCAGACTTGTCCCATAAACTCAGTGACATTTAAAAAAGGGACATAGGTTTCACAAGCTTGTCTTTAGTGGAAGGAACTGTAAACTACAATGGGATCCTGTTGTGAACTCCGTTCTCGGACTCCCTCCTGTGGTCGTGAATGGTACTTTGGTTAGTTCTGCTCTTGGACTCCCTCTGGTGGCTTTGAGCGGAACTGCTGGTCACTGAGGTTGGCTTTGTCAGCTGCTCTCGTTTAATGCTATGCTGGCTTCCCTATTTAACTCCACTCAGATCGTTACTTCATGCCAGCTGGCAATGGTTCAGTATTGGTTCAGATCTCTCTTGGACTTCTCTGAGGACCTGTCTACTCCAGCAGAAGCTAAGTCTTTGCTAGCTCATTTTTTGTTACTGCTTCCTGAATATATTTCTTAGTTCTGCTATTTCTAGTCCAGCTTGCTATCATGATATTCCCTTGCTAGCTGGAAGCTCTGGGGTGCAGAGTGGCACCTCCACACCATGAGTCGGTGTGGGGAGTCTTTTTGCTTACTCTGCGTGGTTTTTTGTAGTCTTTTGTGCTGACCGCAAAGTTCCCTTTTCTATCCTCTGACTAAATTAGTGAAGTCTGGCCTCCTTTGTTAAAACCTGTTTCATTCCTGTGTTTGTGACTTTCCTCTTAACTCACAGTCAATATATGTGGGGGGCTGCCTTTACCTTTGGGGAATTTCTCTGAGGCAAGGTTAGGCTTCTATTTCTATCTTTAGGGGTAGTTAGCTCTTTTGGCTGTGAAGAGTAGTCTAGGGAGAGTTAGGTACGCTCCACGGCTATTTCTAGTGTGTGTGATAGGAGTAGTGTTTGCGGTCAGCAGAGTTCCCACTTTCCCAGAGCTTGTTCCGATTTCTAGTTAAATCATCAGGTCATTCCGGGTGCTCCTAACCACCAGGTCCATAACGGTACAGCTGGCCACAAAGTGTTAATGCATCTCAAAGGAGGAATAAGAGAAGTTCTGAACCCATTTTTTTTCTTTGCAGTGTGTTTTGTCTCTCTTTTCCCCTTAATCTCTGGGTGGTTCAGGACTCAGGTGTAGATATGGATATTCAAGGTCTGTCCTCTTGTGTGGATCATCTCACTGCAAGAGTACAAAGCATTCAAGATTATGTAGTTCAGAATCCAATATTAGAGCCTAGAATTCCAATTCCTGATTTGTTTTCTGGGGATAGATCTAAGTTTCTGAATTTCAAAAATAATTGCAAACTGTTTCTTGCTTTGAAACCCCGCTTCTCTGGTGACCCCATTCAGCAAGTAAAAATTATTATTTCTTTGTTGCGTGGCGACCCTCAAGACTGGGCATTCTCCCTTGAGCCAGGAGATCCTGCATTGCTTAATGTAGATGCGTTTTTTCTGGCGCTTGGATTGCTTTATGACGAACCGAATTCAGTGGATCAGGCAGAGAAAATCTTGCTAGCTTTGTGTCAGGGTCAGGATGAAGCGGAGATATATTGTCAGAAGTTTAGAAAATGGTCTGTGCTTACTCAATGGAATGAGTGTGCCCTGGCAGCAATTTTTAGAAAGAGTCTTTCTGAAGCCCTTAAGGATGTTATGGTGGGATTCCCCACGCCTGCTGGTCTGAATGAATCAATGTCCTTGGCCATCCAAATTGATCAGCGTTTGCGTGAGCGCAAAATTGTGCACCATTTGGCGGTGTCCTCTGAGCAGAGGCCTGAGCTTATGCAATGTGATAGAACTTTGACCAGAACTGAACGGCAAGAACACAGACGTCAGAATAGGCTGTGTTTTTACTGTGGTGACCCCACTCATGCTATCTCTGATTGTCCTAAGCGCACTAAGCGGTTCGCTAGGTCTGTCACCATTGGTACTGTACAGCCTAAATTTCTTTTGTCTGTTACTCTGATTTGCTCTTTGTCATCCTACTCGGTTATGGCATTTGTGGATTCAGGCGCTGCCCTGAATTTGATGATTTGATGGACTTGGAGTTTGCCAGGCGCTGTGGTTTTTTCTTGGAGCCTTTGCAGTATCCTATTCCATTAAGGGGAATTGATGCCACGCCATTGGCCAAGAATAAACCTCAGTACTGGACTCAGTTGACCATGTGCATGGCTCCTGCACATCAGGAAGATATTCGCTTTTTGGTGTTGCATAATTTGCATGATGTGGTCGTGTTGGGTTTGCCTTGGCTACAGGTTCATAATCCAGTATTGGATTGGAAATCTGTCGTGATCTCTGCAGGCAGAGATCATAGCAAGCCTATAGAGGGACAAGCTCTCGGAAGATGGAACTATACTGACCATGAACTAAGCCTGCCGCGCAACTAGAAATAGCCAGGTAGCATTTCCTATTTATCGCTAGATGCCCAGCTCTGGCCTAAGACCTAAATAGCTAGCAGAGGGAAATATAAGACCTGGCTCACCTCTAGAGAAATATTCCAAAGAAGACAGTAGCCCCCCACATATAATGACGGTGAGTTCAGATGAAACAACAAACGCAGCAGGAAAATAGTCTTAGCAAATTTGAGGTCCGCTTACTAGATAGCAGAAGACAGATAGTATACTTTCATGGTCAGCAGAAAAACACTAACAAAACACCATCCAGAGATTACCTTAAACTCTGGCATTAACTCATAACGCCAGAGTAGCAATCCCTGATCAACGAGAGCTTTCCAGACACAGTAACAAAACTTCAGCTGTGAACTGGAACAAATAGGCAAAACGAAACATGGACAAAAGTCCAACTTATCTAGTAGTTGTCTAGAAGCAGGAACAAGCACTGAGAGGCATCAGATAACATTGTTGACCGGCAAGAAACCACCAGAGAAATGAGCTTAAATAGCGACACCCACTACTGATGGAACCAGGTGAAACAGGAAAGAGGATGACAAGTCCAATTCCACAAGCGGCCACCGGGGGAGCCCAGAATCCAAATTCACAACAGTACCCCCCCCTCAAGGAGGGGGCACCGAACCCTCACCAGATCCACCAGGGCGACCAGGATGAGCCCTATGGAAGGCACGAACAAGATCAGAAGCATGAACATCAGATGCATTGACCCAAGAATTATCCTCCTGGCCGTAACCCTTCCAGTTGACCAGATACTGGAGTCTCCGTCTGGAAACACGAGAGTCCAAAATTTTCTCCACAACGTACTCCAACTCACCCTCAACCAACACCGGAGCAGGAGGCTCAACTGAAGGTACAACAGGTACCTCATACCTGCGCAATAACGACCGATGAAAAACGTTATGAATGGAAAAGGACGCAGGGAGGTCCAAACGGAAAGAAACAGGATTAAGAATCTCCAATATTCTATAAGGGCCGATGAACCGAGGTTTAAACTTAGGAGAAGAGACCCTCATAGGGACAAAACGAGAAGACAACCACACCAAATCTCCAACACAAAGCCGAGAACCAACACGACGATGACGGTTGGCAAAACGCTGAGTCTTCTCCTGGGACAACTTCAAATTGTCCATAACCTGCCCCCAGATGTGATGCAATCTCTCCACCACCGCATCCACTCCAGGACAATCCGAGGATTCCACCTGACCGGAGGAAAATCGAGGGTGAAACCCCGAATTACAGAAAAACGGGGACACCAAGGTGGAAGAGCTGGCCCGATTATTGAGGGCGAACTCTGCCAATGGCAAAAAAGCAACCCAATCATCCTGGTCAGCAGAGACAAAACACCTCAGATATGTCTCCAGGGTCTGATTAGTCCGCTCGGTCTGGCCATTAGTCTGAGGGTGAAAAGCAGATGAAAAAGACAAATCTATGCCCATCCTAGCACAGAATGCCCGCCAAAATCTAGACACAAATTGGGTACCTCTGTCAGAAACAATATTCTCAGGAATACCGTGCAATCGGACAACATTCTGAAAAAACAGAGGAACCAACTCAGAAGAAGAAGGCAACTTGGGCAGAGGAACCAAATGGACCATTTTAGAGAAACGGTCACAGACCACCCAGATGACAGACATCTTCTGGGAAACAGGCAGATCTGAAATAAAATCCATCGAGATGTGTGTCCAAGGCCTCTTAGGAATAGGCAAGGGCAACAGCAGTCCGCTAGCCCGAGAACTACAAGACTTGGCCCGAGCACAAACGTCACATGACTGCACAAAGACTCGCACATCTCGTGACAGGGAAGGCCACCAGAAGGATCTTGCCACCAAATCCCTGGTACCAAAAATTCCGGGATGACCTGCCAATGCAGAAGAATGTACCTCAGAGATGACTCTGCTGGTCCAATCATCCGGAACAAACAGTCTATCAGGCGGACAACGATCCGGTCTATCCGCCTGAAACTCTTGCAAGGACCGCCGCAGATCAGGAGAAACGGCCGACAAAATTACTCCCTCCCTAAGGATACCTGTGGGTTCAGAATTACCAGGAGAGTCCGGGTCAAAACTCCTAGAAAGGGCATCTGCCTTAACATTCTTAGAACCCGGTAGGTATGACACCACAAAATTAAAGCGAGAAAAAAATAAAGACCAGCGCGCCTGTCTAGGATTCAGGCGTCTGGCAGTCTCAAGATAAATCAAATTTTTGTGGTCAGTCAATACCACCACCTGATGCCTAGCCCCCTCGAGCCAATGGCGCCACTCCTCAAACGCCCACTTCATGGCCAAAAGCTCCCGATTCCCAACATCATAATTCCGCTCTGCGGGCGAAAATTTGCGAGAAAAGAAGGCACAAGGCCTAATGACGGAGCAGTCGGAACCTTTCTGCGACAACACTGCCCCAGCTCCGATCTCCGAAGCGTCAACCTCAACCTGAAAAGGCAGATTCACATCAGGCTGACGCAACACAGGGGCAGAGGAATAAGAGTCTCCAAAGGCTCTAAATCAAAACCACAACGATTGGCAAAGGACCAATCCATAAGACTCAGAGCGGCGCCAGAGTCAACATAGGCGTCCGTGGCAATGGATGACAAAGAGCAAATCAGGGTTACAGACAAAATAAACTTAGACTGAATGGTGCCAATGGAAACAGACTTATCAAGCTTCTTTGTACGCCTAGAGCATGCTGATATAACATGAGTAGAATCCCCACAATAGAAACACAATCCATTCTTCCGTCTAAAATTCTGTCGCTCGCTCCTGGACAGAATTCTATCACACTGCATACTTTCTGGCGTCTTTTCCATAGACACCGCCAGATGGTGCACCGGTTTGCGCTCCCGCAGGCGCCTATCAATCTGAATAGCCATTGTCATGGACTCATTCAGACCTGCAGGCACAGGGAACCCCACCATAACATCCTTAACGGCATCAGAGAGACCTTCTCTGAAAGTTGCCGCCAAGGCGCACTCATTCCACTGAGTAAGCACAGACCATTTACGGAATTTTTGGCAGAAAACTTCAGCTTCGTCTTGCCCCTGAGATAGTGCCATCAAAGTTTTTTCTGCCTGAAGTTCCAAATGAGGTTCCTCATAAAGCAAGCCCAAGGCCAGAAAAAACGCATCCACATCGCGTAACGCAGGATCCCCTGCTGGCAATGAGAAGGCCCAATCTTGAGGGTCACCCCTGAGCAAGGAAATCACAATCCTAACCTGCTGAGCAGGGTCTCCAGCTGAACGAGACTTCAGGGACAAATAAAGCTTACAATTATTTCGGAAATTCTGGAAGCTAGCTCTATTCCCTGTGAAGAACTCCGGCAAAGGAATTCTCGGGTCAGATACCGGAGCATGCACCACAAAATCTTGTAAATTTTGTACTTTCGTGATGAGATTATTCAAACCCGCAATTACACTCTGGAGATCCATTATTGTCAGGTGCACACAGAGCCATACAGAGATTAGGAGGAGAGAGAGAAAAAAGACTGCAGCAAGGCAGACTGGAGGGAAAAAAAAAAAAAAAAAAATTTCCAGCAGACTTCTTATAACTCTCCTTTCTCAACCTGGGTCTTTAACACTTTATTGGCCGGTCAAACTGTCGTGATCTCTGCAGGCAGAGATCATAGCAAGCCTATAGAGGGACAAGCTCTCGGAAGATGGAACTATACTGACCATGAACTAAGCCTGCCGCGCAACTAGAAATAGCCAGGTAGCATTTCCTATTTATCGCTAGATGCCCAGCTCTGGCCTAAGACCTAAATAGCTAGCAGAGGGAAATATAAGACCTGGCTCACCTCTAGAGAAATATTCCAAAGAAGACAGTAGCCCCCCACATATAATGACGGTGAGTTCAGATGAAACAACAAACGCAGCAGGAAAATAGTCTTAGCAAATTTGAGGTCCGCTTACTAGATAGCAGAAGACAGATAGTATACTTTCATGGTCAGCAGAAAAACACTAACAAAACACCATCCAGAGATTACCTTAAACTCTGGCATTAACTCATAACGCCAGAGTAGCAATCCCTGATCAACGAGAGCTTTCCAGACACAGTAACAAAACTTCAGCTGTGAACTGGAACAAATAGGCAAAACGAAACATGGACAAAAGTCCAACTTATCTAGTAGTTGTCTAGAAGCAGGAACAAGCACTGAGAGGCATCAGATAACATTGTTGACCGGCAAGAAACCACCAGAGAAATGAGCTTAAATAGCGACACCCACTACTGATGGAACCAGGTGAAACAGGAAAGAGGATGACAAGTCCAATTCCACAAGCGGCCACCGGGGGAGCCCAGAATCCAAATTCACAACAGAAATCAATGTCTGTGTCTAGTTGGGGTTGTCAAGGGGTACATGGCGATGTTCCGTTGGTGTCAATTTCTGCTTCCACTCCTTCTGAAGTCCCTGAGTTTCTGTCGGATTACCAGGATGTATTTGATGAGCCCAAATCCAGTGTCCTACCCCCTCATAGGGATTGTGATTGTGCTATAAATTTGATTCCTGGTAGTAAGTTTCCTAAGGGTCGACTTTTCAATTTATCTGTGCCAGAGCACGCCGCTATGCGGAGTTATATAAAGGAGTCCTTGGAAAAAGGGCATATTCGCCCGTCTTCATCACCGTTGGGAGCAGGGTTCTTTTTTGTGGCCAAGAAGGATGGTTCTCTGAGACCCTGTATAGATTACCGCCTTCTCAATAAGATCACGGTCAAATTTCTGTACCCTTTGCCTCTGCTGTCTGATTTGTTTGCTCGGATTAAGGGGGCTAGTTGGTTCACCAAGATAGATCTTCGAGAGGCGTATAACCTTGTGCGTATTAAACAGGGCGATGAATGGAAAACAGCATTTAATACACCCGAGGGCCATTTTGAGTACCTGGTAATGCCAATCGGGCTTTCAAATGCTCCATCTGTGTTTCAGTCCTTTATGCATGACATCTTCCGAAAGTATCTGGTAGATTCATGATTGTATATTTGGATGATATTTTGGTCTTTTCGGATGATTGGGAGTCTCATGTGAAACAGGTCAGAATGGTATTCCAGGTCCTTCGTGCTAATTCCTTGTTTGTGAAGGGGTCTAAATGTCTCTTCGGAGTTCAGAAGGTTTCCTTTTTGGGCTTCATTTTTTCCCCTTCTACTATCGAGATGGACCCTGTTAAAGTTCAGGCCATTTATGATTGGACTCAACCTACATCTGTGAAGAGCCTCCAGAAATTCCTGGGCTTTGCTAATTTTTACCGTCGCTTCATCGCTAGTTTTTCTAGTGTGGTTAAACCTTTGACTGATTTGACAAAGAAAGGTGCTGATGTGGAGAATTGGTCCTCTGCGGCCATTGAGGCTTTTCAGGAGCTGAAACATCGTTTTTCTTCGGCCCCTGTGTTGCGTCAGCCAAATGTTTCGCTCCCTTTTCAGGTCAAGGTTGATGCTTCTGAGATTGGAGCAGGGGCTGTTTTGTCTCAAAGAAGTTCTGATGGCTCTGTGATGAAGCCATGTGCCTTCTTTTCTAGAAAGTTTTCGCCTGCTGAGCGTAATTATGATGTTGGCAATCGGGAGCTGCTAGCTATGAAGTGGGAATTCGAGGAGTGGCGACATTGGCTTGAGGGTGCCAAGCATCGCGTGGTGGTCTTGACGGATCACAAAAATCTGACTTATCTCGAGTCTGCCAAGCGGTTGAATCCTAGACAGGCTCGATGGTTGCTGATTTTCTCCCGTTTCGATTTTGTGGTCTCATACCTTCCAGGTTCTAAGAATGTGAAGGCGGATGCCCTTTCTAGGAGTTTTGTGCCTGATTCTCCGGGAGTCCCTGAGCCGGCTGGTATTCTCAAAGAGGGGGTAATTCTTTCTGCCATCTCCCCTGATTTGCGGCGGGTGCTGCAGGAGTTTCAGGCTGATAGACCTGACCGTTGTCCAGCGGAGAAACTATTTGTCCCTGATAGATGGACTAGCAGAGTTATTTCTGAGGTTCATTGCTCAGTGTTGGCTGGTCATCCTGGGATTTTTGGGACCAGAGATTTGGTGGCTAGGTCCTTTTGGTGGCCTTCCTTGTCTCGGGATGTGCGTTCTTTTGTGCAGTCCTGTGGGACTTGTGCTCGGGCTAAGCCCTGCTGTTCTCGTGCCAGTGGGTTGCTTTTGCCCTTGCCAGTCCCGAAAAGGCCTTGGACGCATGTTTCCATGGATTTTATTTCAGATCTTCCTGTCTCTCAGAGGATGTCTGTCATCTGGGTGGTTTGTGATCGCTTTTCTAAGATGGACCATTTGGTACCCTTGCCTAAATTACCATCCTCCTCTGATTTGGTGCCATTATTTTTTCAACATGTGGTTCGTTTGCATGGCATTCCGGAGAACATTGTGTCGGACAGAGGTTCCCAGTTTGTCTCTAGGTTTTGGCGGTCCTTTTGTGCTAAGATGGGCATTGATTTGTCTTTTTCTTCGGCTTTCCATCCTCAAACAAATGGCCAAACCGAACGAACCAACCAGACTTTGGAAACCTATCTGAGATGCTTTGTTTCTGCTGATAAGGATGATTGGGTGACCTTCTTGCCATTGGCTGAGTTCGCCCTTAATAATTGGGCTAGTTCGGCTACTTTGGTTTCGCCTTTTTTTTGCAGTTCTGGTTTTCATCCTCGTTTTTCTTCGGGGCAGGTTGAGCCTTCTGACTGTCCTGGTGTGGATTCTGTGGTGGACAGGTTGCAGCAAATTTGGACTCACGTAGTGGACAATCTGACGTTGTCCCAGGAGAAGGCTCAACGTTTCGCTAACCGCCGTCGTTGTGTTGGTCCCCGACTTCGTGTTGGGGATTTGGTTTGGTTGTCTTCTCGTTACGTTCCTATGAAGGTTTCTTCTCCTAAGTTTAAGCCTCGTTTCATTGGTCCTTATAAGATTTCTGAAATTCTCAACCCTGTGTCATTTCGTTTGGTCCTTCCAGCTTCTTTTGCCATCCATAATGTGTTCCATAGGTCATTGTTGCGGAGGTATGTGGCGCCTATGGTTCCCTCCGTTGATCCTCCTGCCCCGGTGTTGGTTGAGGGAGAGTTGGAGTATGTGGTGGAAAAAATTTTGGATTCTTGTATTTCGAGACGGAAGCTTCAGTACCTGGTTAAGTGGAAGGGCTATGATCAGGAGGATAATTCCTGGGTTGTTGCCTCCGATGTCCACGCTGCCGATTTGGTTCGTGCCTTTCATTTGGCTCGTCCTGATCGGCCTGGGGGCCCTGGTGAGGGTTCGGTGACCCCTCCTCAAGGGGGGGGGTACTGTTGTGAATTCCGTTCTCGGACTCCCTCCTGTGGTCGTGAATGGTACTTTGGTTAGTTCTGCTCTTGGACTCCCTCTGGTGGCTTTGAGCGGAACTGCTGGCCACTGAGGTTGGCTTTGTCAGCTGCTCTCATTTAATGCTATGCTGGCTTCCCTATTTAACTCCACTCAGATCGTTACTTCATGCCAGCTGGCAATTGTTCAGTATTGGTTCAGATCTCTCTTGGACTTCTATGAGGACCTGTCTACTCCAGCAGAAGCTAAGTCTTTGCTAGCTCATTTTTTGTTACTGCTTCCTGAATATATTTCTTAGTTCTGCTATTTCTAGTCCAGCTTGCTATCATGATATTCCCTTGCTAGCTGGAAGCTCTGGGGTGCAGAGTGGCACCTCCACACCGTGAGTCGGTGTGGGGAGTCTTTTTGCTTACTCTGCGTGGTTTTTTGTAGTCTTTTGTGCTGACCGCAAAGTTCCCTTTTCTATCCTCTGACTAAATTAGTGAAGTCTGGCCTCCTTTGCTAAAACCTGTTTCATTCCTGTGTTTGTGACTTTCCTTTTAACTCACAGTCAATATATGTGGGGGGCTGCCTTTACCTTTGGGGAATTTCTCTGAGGCAAGGTTAGGCTTCTATTTCTATCTTTAGGGGTAGTTAGCTCTTAGGCTGTGAAGAGGCGTCTAGGGAGAGTTAGGTACGCTCCACGGCTATTTCTAGTGTGTGTGATAGGAGTAGTGTTTGCGGTCAGCAGAGTTCCCACTTTCCCAGAGCTTGTTCCGATTTCTAGTTTACTCATCAGGTCATTCCGGGTGCTCCTAACCACCAGGTCCATAACAGGATCCTTCCTCTTTGGCTTAGGTTTTGGGGTTTTGCTATTTGGACTTGAGTTTGGAACAGTCTATTTGGGCATGATCCATTTTCCCACAATAAACACAAATTCTTTCTTTTGGGCAATGGGATCTTTCAGGCTGTGCTGCCTTTCTGTAGGGGGACTTTGAAGATGCTCTCCTGAACAGGACTCTAAAACCTTGAACCTTCTCCATTGGACTTTCTTTCAAACATAAATCCACTTCAGTGACAAAAAAATAAGATCATCAAGGGAAAAAGGCAAATTTCCACCATTATGTTTGTCCTTGATCCGACTAGATAGGCTAGCATTGAAGATAGCCAGAAGAGTGTCATTGTTTGGCAAATTCGGATGGCATGGTTTGGAATTGGATAGCATAATATCCCACAGAATTAGTCCCTGAGGTAGAGTATAATTTCAGCGGCTGAGTGGACATGACCTGGTTCGCCAAATGCTCTATGGAAGGCAGACAGTAAGGAAGTAGGTCATACAATCGGTCCCATAATGGTGCGGCTCAATCCAAGGCATCTTCAAACAGCAAATACAAAATATATGCCACTTTTGACCAGTCAGAAGGCATTGTTGAAAACGAGGTTTGAAATGTATGGTATATTGGTTTACAAAGCTTTGCCAAGCCTTAGGAGATCCAGGAGTAGGTAAAACCGGCATCAGTAGGCCAATGTGGAGATGTTCCTCAAGAAGAATGAAGATAGCTATGGAAGGTGTCGGAGTCGAAGGAATTGGAGTCAGTGCATCCATACAATCTAAGAAGTCATACACACCATGCACAACCTTCCATTGACTCTCAGCAATTTGCACAACCATTCCAGATAAGTCCTTTGTATCCAGCAGCAATGGCGTTAAAGCCGCTGCACCCTTGGTTTCCATTACCTGAGTATTCTGTTAATGGGTCACCTTGTGAGTTGGATCCTCTAAGCCATAGGTCAGGGTGTGCAGTACTGACTGTAGAAAATGATGTAGTGGCAGCAGTAAAGGACAGCACAAAGATGACTGATGACCAGGAGAGCAGGTTATGTAGGAGAGCACATGGGCAAGTGGAGCAGAAAGCATTAGATGCTGCTGGAGTGCAGCATTATACAGAAGTATATGCTGTCCAGAACTTGCAGCAGCAATATAGTTTATAGCGGAGATATATGCAATCAGGAACTTGTAGCAGGGATGTGGTTAATAACAATACGTTCAATCAGAAACTTGCAGCAGGGATATGGTTAATAGCGTCTTCCGGTCTTACCAGCTTCACAGCGTTCCCTGGACCCGGATCAATCAGCGCAAGTTCTCTACAGCGGTATTCCCGCCTTGCCAGTGCGCCCTTCCTAATAGTCTTCCCAGGAGTCTCCAGGTCTAATTGTCCGGTAACATTTGTGCGCAGGCCACTTGGGCCTATACATTTCTGCTGCCCTGCTTCCAGTTTCATATATGATGTTTCTGATGAAGGTCTTGTGACCGAAAACGTTTAATATCATCAATTAGTGAACTGGTTGCACCAATAAACGAAAAAACTTATTTTTCATCTTGCAAAAAGAACTTTTGAGTGCCAAGTTTATTATTTATTCATTGACGGGCTGGAAACCCTACTTGAGCACCACCCAGGAGCCTCGAGTGCCGTGTGTAATTTGTGTGTATGGTTAATAGCAGAGCCAGCTGGCTGAATCAGAGTCTTGAGGTACATAGGGCTAGATCCTGCAAAAACACTTAGCTAGGTGCCATAGTTTCATGAATACTCAGAAAGCTTATAGCTGCCTGAGCTTCTCTTACAATCTCTTGGGTACTGAAGTCAGTGGTGTCTCTTGGGTTAAAGGAGTAACCCAGCGTAGACTAGTATAGAGGGACTCAGCCATTATAAGGCCGGAGTCACACTGCAGCGAGATACGCTTGAGTGTCGCAGGTTAAAAACAAGCTCTAGCACCGGCACTCTGGAGCGGAGCATGCAGCTCCATGTATTGCTATGCGGCCGCACGCTCTGCTCTGGAGTGTCGGTGCCAGAGCTTGTTTTTAACCTGCGAGACTCGGCCGTATCTCGCTGCGTGTGATCCCGGCCTAAAAGGGAGAAAGGTCTAGTACTAGAGCCAGGTTAGGCAAGTAAAAACAAGAAAGGGAATATAGTGAATTAAGTAAACCTATAATGTAGAGGATATGGACTCATTCAGGGAATATTTTTTTTTTTTTTACTTAAATTCATGTAATTTTGGTTAAAAATAATTCTTACCATTGGGTTTCATTAGAAAATGTTGCAATGTTTGCCTTTTAGCCTTCTATCGTCTTTGTGTTGCACTGTCTCTTGATGGCTATAGAATTTTTCTAATTGGTTTTCATTAAATATTTTGCTCTGTTTGTACTCTAAAAACTCTGTGTTACACTGCCTTTTGCTGGCTGCAGAATGAACTAAAGGTGCATTCTCAAGTTTGAAAGTTATACCTTATCCATAGGACAGGGGATAACTTCTGAATTGCTGATGACACCTGGGACACCCGCCGAAAACAGTTGAGCACAGCTCTCTGCTGTCTCTGGTGGTCCCATTAAAAATTAATATTGTGGCAATATGCATAGTTGGCCATCGCTCCATTCTGCTGAAGTGGGGATACTAGTAGCCTAGTGATCGAGAAGTTATAACTTCTTAACTTGAGACTACCATTTAAACTGGGAAATCATTTGAGATAGTTTGTAACTCTTATCATCCGCCTTCCGAGTTCTTCGCAGATGATTTATCACTACAAAGTACAGCTGAAATTTCAATTGGTCATAAATTGGCTGAAAGCTGCTCTGTAAAAGGAAAGTAACAGTTAAAAACACTGACTGAGAAATTCTCAGTTAACACAGTAGGTAGACAGCAAAACATAGTCTATAGAAGTCAAAATTTTGAATACAACCCAATTGCAAAACTTTTTTTAATGTGACTGAAATGCAAAAAAATTTTTTAAATAAAAATATATGCAGTTATGTAAGAAAGAAAATCGCCTCAAAAGGTGTCCATATTATTGAATTTGAATGTTTTCCACACAAAATGTACAAAAAGATATATACTAAAAAATCATATGGCATAGTTAATTTACTTACAGGGATATTAATTTTTTCCTTTTAGATGCTTCAGTCATTTTTTTAAGTCACAATAGGAAGTGACATAATATTAGCATTTAATTTGGAATTGGATCCTCAGCAATAGTTTGACAACTGAGAATAACATTGCAATTTTGTCAGTATGTTCAACAATATCAAAATGACAGCCTTACCATCAGTTGTAGAGAAGCTTGTTTGAAAGTGATAACAAATATGGCCGTATTACCTTCTCAAATTTGCAAAAAATGGCAGCAACAACTAAATAGAACAAAATCAATAAATCTTAAAACACATATAGGCCACAGCTCTATACTTTAAAGCTAATATGTCAGCAGGTTTTTGCTATGTAATCTGAACACAGCATGCTGTAAGGGTTAAAACACAGTTTTGCCTTTCTTATCAAGCTCAGTGGTTTTATTTGCTTACAGTGATTGTTTTAGCAGCATGAGCTTCTCATTGATGTGACTTGTTGGTTGCAGGAGCCCTGGTCTCATAATACCCCTCAGATGATGGGCACCGCACTATCAATGGACTAATGCACAGAGAGCTTTGTGTGGGCGGGGTTAGCTTTCTCAGCTCTGCTTCACACTAAATCTAAAAGCTCTGATTGTGTCAGAATGGCTTACCCAGTAATCCAAGTGAGAAATCTCTAGATTCAGGTTCTCTTTGCCTACATAATACTGCTCTCAGATGAGGTAGCAAAAACCTGCTGAGAGATTTCCTTTAATTTATTATTATATGCCAGTGTACCATTTTCAGCTGTGGAAATACTCACATTGGATAGATACAGCTGTATCTTACATACTAAAAAATATATGACATTGATCGATATTTGGATGACAGTCAGCAATGCAAGTCAATGAGTACATGCAAACCATCAGAATGCACTATGATGAAGTTCCACAGAGTGAAACAATGGAGAAAATTTAGACATTTTTTCTCCATCTTCTCAACAGTGAGAATAGAAGCACACTATGACCACACGCTGACCAAAGTCTGATCAGAGTGGGATTAGAATAATTGATCCAGTTTTTTCAGATGACAAAAATTCACTTGTCTGCAGTAGCCCTAAGACAAAATGGTGGCAAATTCTAGCTAGTAGATATGTCCAAATATGATTTAGTACATGTGTTTTGGCGGGGTTATCTGGCTGTGTTTTTTGAACATTACCAGTCATGTGGTTAATAAAATATGTGCTTCTCAGATTCTTATGATTTTTGTGAAAGAATGCAAAAAAAATGACAAAAAAGCAATAAACATTAACACATGCTTTTAAAAAAAATGTAGAAAAAAATTGTGGTTGCTGTAGTCTTGAAAAAATACAAACACAAAAAACAAGGGAAGTTGGAAAGGAAACACTACGGACAAAAATTCAGCAAATATACTGTGACATTTTTGTATTGACCCTCAGCAATCTGGAAACAGCATTCAGTACCATATTCAGTATTGCGTGATTGTAAACTAGGTGGGAACGATTTCTCTGACATTTCCTCAATTTATAGACATCTGAGCTTTTAATTTTGATTTCGCTATGTTTTAAAGGCATAAAAGAAAAAGTGATTGCAACATTTCGTGAGAGAGCTCGGCGCTCATCATCTGACAAGGTAAAGGTGGCCAGCATTTCTTCAGTGGCCATGAAGGAAGAAGGCACTGATATCGTGGAGGTGCGGCTGAAAAACCAAACACAAGATGAACTAGAAACTCTATTGAATGGAGAGGTCCTTAGCTTTAAAGAGCAGAGTTGGATGGATATGAAAGGTAAGTCAATGTCTGTGAGAACTCCTGTATTGTAGAACAGTGTGCATGTATAGTGTAGGGCGTTGTGCTTTATGCAATGATGCTTGTGTATGGCATTTTAATGTGAATTTTTTTCTCCAAGAAACAATATTTTTTTAGTTCAGAATATCTCTACATTTATGTATTTGCTTCGGTAAACCTATACTTCTGTTACCTATATAGCACCAACATATTCCATTAAAAGATATTAGTTTCATACTATAATTGGAGGTACATGGGGCTACATGGTACATGGGGGTACATTGTCTTCTCATAGACTACAACATGCAACCCAGAACTTAAATGTCATCTTAATACAGTCACATGCATAAGCATTTAATAGGATATTAATGTCAGATGCTAAAAATTGAGATTTTAGTTAGGAGTGAGAACACTACCAACCAGGGAAGAAACAGAATTGCAAATGTTGGCGTATACAAGGAATCATGGTTGAAAATAAGCCTATTGATTATTGATCTTGTAGATGACTTTACATAATACTGCATAATTACCATTTTAGCTTAATTGTGTGCGGTACTGTTATAATGATCAGTCTTAGCTGATCTGATGTTATGTATGGATAGTATGCGATTCAAGTACAAGATATAAAAATAAGGTGGGGAAAATAGTAAGGTAATTAAATAGCAACAATAGGAATGTTTAATTGCTTAAATAGTTTCTTGGACATTAATAAAAATAATTCATGTTTAATTGTTCCAGGAGTTTTCATATTTTCTCCAATTAACTCAAATGTTACGGTGATGTTTCCAAGTGGTGCTGGGGTGGAAGTAAGAGCCATAAGTGAATTTCTGAGTGTTTCTGTCCTTCTCCCTGAATTATTCCAATACAAAACCCAGGGGCTTCTAGGAGTCATGAACAATGATCACGAAGATGACTTTACTATGAGGAATGGAACACAATTGCCAAGTTCTGCTACCCCACAAGAAATTTTCAACTTCGGTGCAGATTGTAAGTATGGACAGAAACACATAGATTTGACCAATTTTTATTGGCACAAATATTGCATCAAGTATGGAAATATTAATATTACAGTAGTATTGTAAAAATAGTATCACATATATGATGTTTATTACTAGCTCTCTGCCTTTTGGAGCTCAGTGTATGTACTACAGGAAGCAGAATTGGCAACTCCTGCTCTAGTCCTAGCCGTCACCTTATTTCGAGGTCCTGGGAACCTGAAGAGCTGCTAGGTCTTGGCAGATCAGCTCTATAGTGCAGTCAGAAAGCCACAGTTGACCTGTAGATAAAATGACAGTCTAAATTACATGACAATAGGAGTAAAAACTATATTTTTATTTTATGAGTCACCCCAAAGTTCCTTTAGGAGTTTATGAGGGATACAATGGGGAAAATTAACAGAGTTAAATGCTCCAGAAGTGTTTTTGGCATGGCTTCCCAGTAAATGGGCATGGACTGATACATGACACTGCATGCCCATATTTCTACATAAATTATTACCTGCATTAGTCCTAAAATCTTGACTATGTTCTAGTCAACAGAATTGACAATCCTACAGGCCTTGGAGCTTCAATTCCCTGACTGCACAAATCATTCTCTGGTGACTTAAATTCTGGAAATTTTCACCGTTATTCACCGTGTTCCAAATTATTATGCAATTTGTTTAGTGAATGTGACTTCCTAATGCTGCAAATTCAACAAATGAGCATTTTCATTTCTTTAAAACATATCAAATGTTTAGAAATTCTACTGTGCCTAATAATTTGGAACAGTGCATTTTGAGTTTTTATTCATTTTGGAGATTATACTGTTATCATTGGGAGGTTTAATACCGTATATACTCGAGTATAAGCCGACCCGAGTATAAGCCGACCCCCCTAATTTTGCCACAAAAAACTGGGAAAACTTATTGACTCGAGTATAAGCCTAGGGTGGAAAATGCAGCAGCTACCGGTGAATTTCAAAATTAAAAATAGATGCTCCATACTGTTCATTATGGCCCCATAGATGCTCCACATAAAGCTGTGCCACATATAATGCTCTGCACTGTTCATTATGGCCCCATAGATGCTCCACATAAAGCTGTGCCATATATAATGCTCTGCACCGTTCAGTATAGCCCCATAGACGCTCCACATAAAGCTGCCCCATATATAATGCTCTGCACAGTTCATTATGGCCCCATAGATGCTCCATAGAAAGCTGTGCCATATACAATGCTCTGCACCTTTGATTATGGCCCCATAGATGCTCCATAGAAAGCTGTGCCATATACAATGCTCTGCACCTTTGATTATGGCCCCATAGATGCTCCATAGAAAGCTGTGCCATATAAAATGCTCTGCACCTTTGATTATGGCCCCATAGATAGCTGTGCCATATACAATGCTCTGCACCTTTGATTATGGCCCCATAGATAGCTGTGCCATATACAATGCTCTGCACCTTTGATTATGGCACCATAGATAGCTGTGCCATATACAATGCTCTGCACCTTTGATTATGGCCCCATAGATAGCTGTGCCATATATAATGCTCTGCACCTTTGATTATGGCCCCATAGATAGCTGTGCCATATACAATGCTCTGCACCTTTGATTATGGCCCCATAGATAGCTGTGCCATATACAATGCTCTGCGCCTTTGATTATGGCCCCATAGATAGCTGTGCCATATATAATGCTCTGCACCTTTGATTATGGCCCCATAGATAGCTGTGCCATATACAATGCTCTGCACCTTTGATTATGGCCCCATAGATAGCTGTGCCATATATAATGCTCTGCACCTTTGATTATGGCCCCATAGATAGCTGTGCCATATATAATGCTCTGCACCTTTGATTATGGCCCCATATATAGCTGTACCATATACAATGCTCTGCACCTTTGATTATGGCCCCATAGATAGCTGTGCCATATAAAATGCCCTGCACCTTTGATTATGGCCCCATAGATAGCTGTGCCATATATAATGCCCTACACCTTTGATTATGGCCCCATAGATAGCTGTGCCATATACAATGCCCTGCACCTTTGATTATGGCCCCATAAATAGCTGTGCCATATACAATGCTCTGCACCTTTGATTATGGCCCCATAGATAGCTGTGCCATATAAAATGCTCTGCACCTTTGATTATGGCCCCATAGATAGCTGTGCCATATACAATGCTCTGCACCTTTGATTATGGCCCCATAGATAGCTATGCCATATACAATGCTCTGCACCTTTGATTATGGCCCCATAGATGCTCCACATAAAGCTGTGCCATATATATAGTGCTCTGCACCGTTGCCCCATAGATACTCCACATAAATCTGTGCAATATACAATGCTGCTGCTGCAATAAAAAAAAAAAAAACACATACTCACCTCTCTTGCTTGCAGCTCCTCAGCGTCCCGTCCCGGCGTCTCTCTGCACTGACTGATCAGGCAGAGGGTGGCGCGCACACTATATGCGTCATCGCGCCCTCTGACCTGAACAGTGAGAACAAGAGGACGCGAAGACGGAGCGGCGCCCGGCGTGTGGAACGGGGACAGGTAACTATGTAATACTTACCTGCTCCCGGCGTCCCTGGCTCCTTCTCCCGGACAGCTGGTCTCCGGGTGCCGCAGCCTCTTCCTCTGTCAGCGGTCACCGTTACCGCTGATTAGAGGAATGAATTTGCGGCTCCACCCCTATGGGAGTGGAGTCCATATTCATTTCTCTAATGAGCGGTACCATGTGACCGCTGAACAGGGGATGAGCTGCGGCACCGAAGACTGTGGGACGGGCAGGGGGAGCGCCAGGAGCGCCGGGACTAGGTGAGTATGCGACACGCTCTCTCCCCCTCACCCGCCGACCCCACCGCCGATCATGACTCGAGTATAAGCCGAGAGGGGCACTTTCAGCCCAAAAACTTGGGCTGAAAATCTCGGCTTATACTCGAGTATATACGGTAAATAGTCATAGTATTTTAGTATATGTCATAGTCACTATTATTTAATTAAATAAATAAATGTGGCATTATGTTGCCAACTTGTTCATTCCATGCCCATTTCTTAAAAATCATGGAGTTCATGCAAAATACTTAATGTAGTAGTTTTTACTGTGGCGCATATTCATTTTTCATCATCTAATTTGGGTAAAGCTCAATCTTTTGAATGAAGGTTATTTTATTAAACTTACTTTCATGTTATGGGTTAAAAATGTTCTATGAAACTCAGTCTTGTCAAGATTTTGGAAATTATTCTTGTGTTCAGTGAGATCTTGATTAAAATCTTTCTTTTCAAAAGAGATGTACTCAATTTTGCTGAACACTGTATATTCCATAAAGGCAAACCATGGGGCTGTTAGAGAGAGGGGTTTGCAGATATCACCGATCCCAATGATTTATTACATTACAAGAATAAGAACTGATGCAGCTACCTCTTGAGAGGAATTACATTATTACCTAACAATAAAAGAATTGAACAATTGGTCGTGGAAAGGCAGTAAAGGTAAAACAGCCATTATCTGTACTGGATGAAAAAACCTGGCCCGTTTATGTTAGGTCCAGTTTGATCTATTTTGTGAATATTAACATTGCCACAACATATATTTTGCAAAAGGGTTGAAGTTGAGTCTGCCACATCTTACAAAAATTAATAACTATCAAGAACTTGCAAATCCTTTGTTTTTGTTGCCATGGAGTACCATTACCCTTTTGTGGAGGAGATCCCACCTACTTATTTAAGCTGTTTAATTTTTTGTTTTATTTATTTTACTCACTTACATAGCACTGTTAAGTCCATAGCTCTTTATAGACATTATCTGTCCCCATTGGGGCCCACAATCTAGATTCCCTATCAGTATGTATTTAGAGTGTGGGGGAAAACCAGAATACCTGGAGGAAACCCAAGCAAGCAGAGGGATCATACAAACTCCTTGTAGATGTTGTTCTTGGTGGAATTTGAACTCAGGACCTCAGTGCTCTATAGCAGCACTTATAACCACTGAGCCACCGTGCTGCCCTCAACAGCCCGCATTTATACAATTGTTATGTCTTGTCCTATGCAACTTTACATTGTGATTCTCTCTGCTGAGTGCTGCTTGTAATAATAATAATAATAATTTTTATTTATATAGCGCCAACAGATTCCGCAGCACTTTACAATTAAGCGGGGACATGTACAGACAAATTCACAATACAAGTTAAGACAATTTAAACAGTGACATTGGGAGTGAGGTCCTTGCTCGTAAGCTTACAATCTACAAGGAAATGGGGGGGACACAATAGGTGAAAAGTGCTTGTTATTTCAGGTCTGGCAATTATAATAAATAGGGATCTTTATATAAAGCTGCATGATCGGGTCATCAGCCCGTGTGTTTAAGTGCAATAGTCAAGTATCAAGTGCAGTTATCATGTGCATGGAGGGTGTGGAGACAGATGAATAGTGGGGTGCAGATTCAGAATAATATTTGGAAGGAGGGAACAGGGCAAAGTTAGTTTACTGAGTAGTTGATGTGGTAGGCTTGTTTGAAGAGATGGGTTTTTAGAGCGCGCTTGAATAGGTCAATAATTGAATAAACAATTTGATTTGCTCTGTCCTGGTCCAGCATCCAGTCCAGTCCTCTGTAGCAGTTAGTCTTGACACGTGTACCGGGGTACAGCTGAGCATTCTGGATGCCTCTGGTGCTTTCTAGGCCCTGCAATGTAAAAATATACCAGTGTGGCTTTGTAGTTTGGTTTACATCATAATGCCATGTGAGGCCTAGTAACTATGGTCCCCAGTATGCTGGGAGGCCAGAGACTCCCATGATGTCGGGTTAAGAATTTATCTGCTCTTATGGGTATAATAACAAAATCTATACTTGAGTGCTCTTCTGTCCATTTACAGATCCCATATGATATTTCAACTTCTAGCACAAGAAAGATAGCAAAAAAAATCTTCAAGATTTTTGATCTTGGGCATTTAAGAAATGGGGCTGGTTTTAGAGGGGTTGTCCACTGGACAGCCGCATCACTTGACAGGAGTGTGACCTCGCTGTGCCCACTAAACGGCCTGTGACCGGGAATATGTATAACGCACACATCATTGCCATTCCCGGCTCAAAAAACTTACAATCTAGGACCGATTCTTTTTAGCCTCTATTAATGACCTTATGGATGGGATTGAGAGTAAAGTGTTAGTCTTTACTGATGACACCAAACTATTCAGGGTACTAAAATCTGATCTTGACATTACAATATTGCCAAACGATCTGAATAAGATGTCTGAATGGTCAAACACTTGTTAAATATGATTTAATGTAGAGTAATGCACCTAGGATGGAGTAATCCTATTGCTGAATATACACTGCTTAAAAAAATAAAGGGATCACTTAAACAACAGAATATAACT
Source organism: Ranitomeya variabilis (assembly GCF_051348905.1). Classification (NCBI taxonomy): domain Eukaryota; kingdom Metazoa; phylum Chordata; class Amphibia; order Anura; family Dendrobatidae; genus Ranitomeya; species Ranitomeya variabilis. The sequence goes on along the minus strand of NC_135232.1, from coordinate 202,457,959 downwards.
CTAAGTAAATCAAACTTCTGTAAAATCAAACTGTCTACTTAGGAAGCAACACTGCTAACAATCAATTTCGCATGCTGTTGTGCAAATGGAATATACAACAGATGGAAATTATTGGCAATTATGAAGACACACTCAATAAAGGAGTGATTCTGCAGGTGGGGACTACTGACCACATCTCAGTACCAATGCTTTCTGGCTGATGTTTTGGTCACTTTTGAATGTTGATTGTGCTTTCACACTTGTGGTAGCATAAGACGAACTCTACAACCCACACCAGTGGCTCAGATAGTGCAGCTCATCCAGGATGGCACATCAATGCGAGCTGTGGAAAGAGGGTGTGCTGTGTCTGTCAGTGTAGTGTACAGAGGCTGGAGGCACTACCAGGAGACAGGCCAGTACACCAGGAGACATGGAGGGGGCCATAGGAGGGCAACAACCCAGCAGCAGGACCGCTACCTCAGCCTTTGTGCAAGGAGGAACAGGAGGAGCACTGTCAGAGCCCTGCAAAATGACCTCCAGCAGGTCACAAATGTGCATGTGTCCGCATAAACGGTTAGAAACCAACTTCATGAGGATGGTCTGAGTGCCCGACGTCCACAGAAGGGGGTTGTTCTCACAGCCCAACACAATCCAGGATGCTTGGCATTTTCCCACAAAACACCAAGATTGGCAAATTTGCCACTGGTGCCCTGTGCTCTTCACAGATGAAAGCAGGTTCACACTGAGCACATGTGACTGAAGAGACAGAGTCTGGAGACGCCATGGAGAGAGATCTGCTGCCTGCAACATCCTTCAGCATGACCGGTTTGGCAGTGGGTCAGTAATGGTGTGGGTGGCATTTCTTTGGAGGGCCGCACAGCCCACATGTGCTCGCCAAATGTAGCCTGACTGCCATTAGGTACCGAGATGAGATCCTCAGACTCCTTGTGAGACCATATGCTGGTGCAGTTGGCCCTGGGTTCCTCCTAATGCAGGACAATGCCAGACCTCATGTGGCTGGAGTATGCCAGCTGTTGTGAATTCTGCTCTTGGGCTCCCTCCGGTGGTTGTAAGTGGTAGTGCTGCTGTCTCTGAATCGCAGCATTTGTCAGGTGTGTTCAGTTTTTGTAAAGAACAAAGAAGAAAGCAACAACACCAATTGGAGAACATCCTAAATGAAAATATCAATGTTCAAAATCAAGAAAGTAGAAAAAATATAAATTTTATTAGAGTCCAAAACACACAAAACTCAATTAAAACCATTTAAAAACCATATAACAACATACCCCAGTGAGAGGTAAAACCCCCCTGGACCCCCACATACACAGTTGGTAATAGTAACATGTGAACAGGATAATCCTGAAAAAAAAAGGGCTGTATAAATACTGAAAGCCTTGAATTACTGGTATAGGTGGCATTTGACCTCAAATGTAATTGTCTCAAAGTTCATCTTATGTGGTCTGTCTTTCAGTATTTAGGAGTTCGGCGCTGGTATGGATGTTCAGGGATTGGCTTCTCGAGTGGATCAACTTGCTGCTAGAGTACAGGGTATTTCCGATTATATCGTTCAGACTCCGGTTTTAGAGCCTAGAATTCCAACTCCTGATTTGTTTTTTGGGGATAGGTCCAAATTTCTGAGCTTTAAAAATAACTGTAAACTGTTTTTTGCTCTGAAACCCCGTTCCTCTGGTGATCCCATCCAGCAGGTTAAAATTGTTATATCTCTGCTGCGTGGTGACCCCCAGGATTGGGCATTTGCCCTGGAACCTGGGAATCCGGCGTTGCTTAATGTAGACACCTTTTTTCAGGCGCTTGGGTTATTGTATGACGAACCTAATTCAGTGGATCATGCTGAGAAGACCTTGTTGGCCCTGTCTCAGGGTCAAGAAGCGGCAGAATCATATTGCCAGAAGTTTAGAATATGGTCTGTACTGACTAAATGGAATGAGGATGCCTTGGCGGCAATCTTCAGAAAGGGTCTTTCTGAATCCGTTAAAGATGTTATGGTGGGGTTCCCCACGCCTGCTGGTCTGAGTGATTCTATGTCTCTGGCCATTCAGATTGATCGGCGCTTGTGCGAGCGCAGAGTTGTGCACACTGTGGCATTGTCTTCCGAGCGGAGTCCTGAGCCTATGCAGTGTGATAGGATTGTGTCTAGAGCTGAACGACAAGGATTCAGACGTCAGAATAGGTTGTGTTTTTACTGCGGCGATTCTGCTCATGTTATTTCTGATTGCCCTAAGCGTACCAAGAGAATCGCTAGTTCTGTTACCATCAGTACTGTACAACCTAAATTTCTGTTATCTGTGACCCTGATCTGCTCATTATCGTCATTTTCTGTCATGGCATTTGTGGATTCAGGCGCCGCTCTAAACTTAATGGACTTAGAATTTGCCAGACGTTGTGTTTTCCCCTTGCAGCCTTTGCAGAGTCCTATTCCTTTGAGGGGCATTGATGCTACACCGTTGGCTAAAAATAAACCTCAGTTTTGGACACAGCTGACCATGTGCATGGCGCCAGCCCATCAGGAAGATTGTCGTTTTCTGGTGTTGCATAATTTGCATGATGCTATTGTGCTGGGTTTCCCATGGTTACAGGTGCATAATCCGGTATTAGATTGGAAATCTATGTCTGTGACTAGTTGGGGTTGTCAGGGGGTTCATGGTGACGTTCCTTTGATGTCAATTGCCTCCTCCCCCTCTTCTGAAATTCCTGAGTTTTTGTCAGATTTCCAGGATGTATTCAATGAGCCCAAGTCCAGTTCCCTTCCACCGCATAGGGACTGTGATTGTGCTATTGACTTGATTCCAGGCTGTAAGTTCCCTAAGGGCTGACTTTTCAACCTGTCTGTGCCAGAACATACCGCCATGCGGAGCTATGTTAAGGAGTCCTTGGAGAAGAGGCATATTCGGCCATCTTCTTCACCATTAAGAGCAGGTTTTTTTTTTGTTGCCAAAAAAGATGGCTCCTTGAGACCCTGTATTGATTATCGCCTCTTGAATAAGATCACGGTCAAATTCCAATACCCTTTGCCTTTGCTTTCTGATCTGTTTGCTAGGATTAAGGGGGCTAGTTGGTTTTCTAAGATTGACCTTCGAGGGGCATATAATCTTGTTCGTATTAAGCAGGGTGACGAATGGAAAACTGCGTTTAATATGCCCGAAGGCCATTTTGAATACCTTGTGATGCCATTCGGACTCTCTAATGCTCCATCTATGTTTCAGTCCTTCATGCATGATATATTTTGGAGTTATCTTGATAAATTCATGATTGTATATTTGGATGATATTTTGATTTTTTCAGATGATTGGGAGTCTCATGTGAAACAAGTCAGGATGGTATTTCAGATCCTTCGTGATAATGCCTTGTTTGTGAAGGGGTCTAAGTGCCTCTTTGGAGTACAGAAGATTTCTTTTTTGGGCTTCATTTTTTCTCCCTCATCTATAGAAATGGATCCGGTTAAGGTTCAGGCCATTCATGATTGGATCCAGCCCACATCCGTGAAGAGCCTTCAGAAATTTTTGGGCTTTGCTAATTTTTATCGCCGTTTCATTGCCAACTTCTCCAGTGTGGTTAAACCCCTGACCGATTTGACGAAGAAAGGCGCTGATGTGACGAATTGGTCCTCTGCGGCTGTTTCTGCCTTTCAGGAGCTTAAACGCCGATTTACTTCTGCCCCTGTGTTGCGTCAGCTGGATGTTTCTCTTCCTTGTCAGGTTGAGGTTGACGCTTCTGAGATTGGGGCAGGGGCCGTTTTGTCTCAGAGGAATTCTGATGGTTCCTTGATGAAACCGTGTGCCTTCTTTTCTCGAAAGTTTTCGCCTGCAGAATGCAATTATGATGTCGGCAATCGTGAGTTGTTGGCTATGAAGTGGGCATTTGAGGAGTGGCGACATTGGCTTGAGGGGGCCAAGCACCGTATTGTGGTCTTGACCGATCATAAGAATCTGATTTATCTCGAGTCTGCCAAACGGCTGAATCCTAGACAGGCTCAATGGTCCCTGTTTTTCTCCCGTTTTGATTTTGTGGTCTCGTATCTTCCGGGTTCTAAGAATGTTAAGGCTGATGCCCTCTCTAGGAGCTTTTTGCCTGATTCTCCTGGGGTCCTTGAGCCGGTCGGTATTCTGAAGGAAGGGGTGATTCTTTCTGCCATCTCCCCTGATTTACGACGGGTTCTTCAGGAATTTCAGGCTGATAAACCTGACCACTGTCCAGTGGGGAAACTGTTTGTTCCTGACAGATGGACTAGTAAAGTGATTTCGGAGGTTCATTGTTCTGTGTTAGCTGGTCATCCTGGGATTTTTGGTACCAGAGATTTGGTTGGTAGGTCCTTTTGGTGGCCTTCTTTGTCACGGGATGTGCGTTCTTTTGTGCAGTCCTGTGGGACTTGTGCGTGGGCCAAGCCTTGCTGTTCCCACGCTAGTGGGTTGCTTTTGCCTTTGCCGGTCCCTGAGAGGCCTTGGACGCATATTTCTATGGATTTTATTTCGGATCTTCCGGTTTCCCAGAGGATGTCAGTTATCTGGGTGGTTTGTGACCGGTTTTCTAAGATGGTTCATTTGGTACCTTTGCCTAAGTTGCCTTCCTCTTCTGATTTGGTTCTGTTGTTTTTTCAGCATGTAGTTCGTTTGCATGGCATTCCGGAGAATATTGTGTCCGATAGAGGTTCCCAGTTTGTTTCTAGGTTTTGGTGGGCCTTTTGTGCTAGGCTGGGCATTGATTTGTCTTTTTCTTCCGCATTTCATCCTCAGACAAATGGTCAAACCGAGCGAACTAATCAGACTTTGGAAACTTATTTGAGATGCTTTGTGTCTGCTGAACAGGATGATTGTGTGGCTTTCTTGCCATTGGCCGAGTTTGCCCTTAATAATCAGGCTAGTTCTGCTACCTTGGTTTCACCCTTCTTTTGTAACTCTGGTTTTCATCCTCGTTTTTCTTTGGGGCAGGTTGAGCCTTCTGATTGTCCTGGGGTGGACTCTTGTTGTGAACTCTATTTCTGGGCTCCCTCTTGTGGTCACAAGTGGTACTGTGTGAGTGCTGTCTTTCTGCAGGTTTGTGACTGGCATCAGCTGTCTCGTTATCTGTGGGCTGGTTTTCTATTTAAGCTCACTTGGAATCTCAGTCTATGCCTGCTGTCGTTGTATTCAGTGCTATTCTGTTTGCTCCTGTCTACATCCGTTACCAGTCTCTTCAAGAGAAGCTAAGTTCTGTTTGCTTATTCTTGCTCATCTGTGTTCAATATGTTCCTAGAATATTATGAGTTTTGTCCAGCTTGCTAATATATGATTTCTCTGCTTGCTGGTAGCTCTGGGGTGCTGAGTTGCTCCACCCACATCGTTAGTTGGTGTGGGGGTTCTCGCATTCTCTGTGTGGATATTTTTGTATAGGGTTTTTTACTGACCGCACAGATCCTGTTGTGAATTAGACTTTTTGGCTCCCTCTTGTGGTCACTAGTGGTATGACTCTGGGATTGTCTTTTTTCTGTTTGGCACTCACCTGGGTCGTTAGTCCAGGGGTGTCGCTATATTAACTTCCTGGATCCTTAGTCCAGTGCCTGGCATCGTTGTAATCAGATCCTTCTGTTGCTCCTGTCTGCTGGTCGTGGCTCTTGCAAAATTAAGCTAAGTCTTGCTTCTTTGTTTTTTGAGTTACTTGCTTTGCTACTATTTTTGTCCAGCTTGTACTAAATGTGATTTCTGACCTTGCTGGAAGCTCTAGGGGGCTGGTGTTCTCCCCCCGGCCGTTAGACGGTTCAGGGGTTCTTGAATATCCAGCGTGGATATTTTAATAGGGTTTTTGCTGACCATATAAGTCATCTTACTATATTCTGCTATTAGCTAGTGGGCCTCTCTTTGCTAAATACCTAGCTCATTCTTATATTTGTCTTTTCCTCTTACCTCACCGTTATTATTTGTTGGGGGCTTGTATCCAACTTTTGGGGTCTTTTCTCTGGAGGCAAGAAAGGTCTTTCTTTTCCCTTCTAGGGTTAGTTAGTTCTCCGGCTGGCGCGAGACGTCTAGAACCAACGTAGGCACGTTCCCCGGCTACTTCTATTTGTGGTGCTAGGATTAGATATATGGTCAGCCCAGTTAACACTGCCCTATGAGCTGGTTTTTTGTGTTTGCAGACTTGGTATTGATTCCCGAGACCCTCTGCCATTGGGGTCATAACAGTATGCCAGGCCAACATTGAATGTTTAATGCATTGCAGAAGTGGGATATAAGAAAGGAAATTCTGAATTTTTTATTTTTTTTTTCCTCTCTTCCTCCCCTTTACCTCTGAGTGGCTGAGCTTGCTGCAGACATGAATGTCCAGACCTTGATTACAAGTGTGGACCAGCTTGCTGCTCGTGGGCAAAGCATACAAGATTTTGTTACCAGTAGTCCTATGTCTGAACCTAAAATACCTATTCCTGAACTGTTTTCTGGAGACCGATTTAAGTTTAGGAATTTCAGGGATAATTGTAAATTGTTTCTATCTCTGAGACCCCGTTCATCTGGAGACTTAGTTCAGCAAGTTAAAATTGTTATCTCTTTTTTACGGGGCGACCCTCAGGATTGGGCTTTCTTGCTAGCGCCAGAAGATCCGGCATTGGCAAATATTGATGCGTTTTTTCTGGCGCTCGGATTGCTTTACGAGGAACCCAATCTTGAGGTTCAGGCAGAAAAAGCCTTGCTGGCTATTTCTCAGGGCCAGGATGAAGCTGAAGTGTATTGCCAAAAATTTCGGAAATGGTCCGTGCTTACTCAGTGGAATGAGTGTGCTCTGGCCGCAAACTTCAGAAATGGCCTTTCTGAAGCCATTAAGAATGTGATGGTGGGTTTCTCCATTCCTACAAGTCTGAATGATTCCATGGCGCTGGCTATTCAAATTGACCGGCGTTTGCGGGAGCGCAAAACCGCTAATCCTCTGGTGGTGTTGTCTAAACAAACACCTGATTTGATGCAATGTGATAGAATTCAGACCAGAAATGAGCGGAAAAATCATAGACGTCAGAATGGGTTGTGTTTTTACTGTGGTGATTCTACACATGTTATATCAGCATGCTCTAAACGCCTAACAAGGGTTGTTAGTCCTGTCGCCATTGGTAATTTGCAACCTAAATTTATTTTGTCTGTGACTTTAATTTGCTCATTGTCCTCTTACCCTGTTATGGCGTTTGTGGATTCAGGTGCTGCCCTGAGTCTTATGGATCTGTCATTTGCCAAGCGCTGTGGTTTTGTTCTTGAGCCGTTGGTTAATCCTATCCCTCTGAGGGGTATTGATGCTACGCCATTGGCGGAAAATAAACCGCAGTTTTGGACACAGGTAACCATGTGCATGACTCCTGAACATCGGGAGGTGATTCGTTTTCTTGTTCTGCATAAAATGCATGATTTGGTCGTTTTGGGTTTGCCATGGTTACAGACTCATAATCCAGTCTTGGATTGGAAGGCAATGTCTGTGTCAAGTTGGGGCTGTCAGGGTATTCATGGTGATTCCCCGCCGGTGCCTATTGCTTCCTCTACTCCTTCGGAAGTTCCTGAGTATTTGTCTGATTATCAGGATGTGTTCAGCGAGTCCAGGTCCAGTGTTCTGCCTCCTCATAGGGACTGTGACTGTGCCATAGATTTGATTCCAGGTGGCAAATTTCCTAAGGGAAGACTATTTAATCTGTCTGTACCTGAGCATACCGCAATGCGTTCGTATATCAAGGAATCTCTGGAGAAGGGGCATATCCGTCCTTCCTCTTCCCCTCTTGGTGCGGGATTTTTTTTTGTGGCCAAGAAGGACGGATCTTTGAGACCTTGTATTGACTATCGGCTTTTGAATAAAATCACTGTTAAATTTCAGTATCCTTTGCCTCTGTTGTCAGACTTGTTTGCCCGAATTAAAGGTGCCAAGTGGTTCACCAAGATAGATCTTCGTGGTGCGTACAACCTTGTGCGCATTAAGCGAGGAGATGAATGGAAAACCGCGTTTAATACGCCCGAAGGTCATTTTGAGTACTTGGTGATGCCTTTTGGGCTCTCTAATGCTCCTTCAGTGTTTCAGTCCTTTATGCATGATATTTTCCGGAAGTATCTGGATAAATTTATGATCGTTTATCTGGATGATATTCTGGTTTTTTCTGATGACTGGGACTCGCATGTAGAGCAGGTCAGGATGGTGTTTCAGGTTTTGCGTGAGAATGCTTTATTTGTTAAGGGCTCAAAGTGTCTCTTTGGAGTACAGAAGGTTCCCTTTTTGGGGTTTATTTTTTCCCCTTCTGCGGTGGAGATGGACCCAGTCAAGGTCCGTGCTATTCATGATTGGACTCAACCCACGTCAGTTAAGAGTCTTCAGAAGTTCTTGGGTTTTGCTAACTTCTACCGTCGTTTTATTGCTAATTTTTCTAGCATTGCTAAACCTTTGACGGATATGACCAAGAAAGGTTCTGATGTTGCTAACTGGGCTCCTGCAGCCGTGGAGGCTTTCCAGGAGTTGAAGCGCCGGTTTACTTCGGCGCCTGTTTTGTGCCAGCCTGATGTCTCACTTCCCTTTCAGGTTGAAGTGGATGCTTCTGAGATTGGGGCAGGGGCCGTTTTGTCGCAGAGAGGCCCTGGTTGCTCTGTGATAAGACCTTGTGCCTTTTTCTCGAGGAAGTTTTCGCCTGCTGAGCAGAATTATGATGTTGGCAATCGGGAGTTGTTGGCCATGAAGTGGGCATTTGAGGAGTGGCGTCATTGGCTCGAGGGTGCTAAGCATCGTGTGGTGGTCTTGACTGATCACAAAAATCTGATGTATCTCGAGTCTGCTAAACGCCTGAATCCTAGACAGGCCCGCTGGTCATTGTTTTTCTCCCGTTTTGACTTTGTGGTCTCGTATTTACCAGGTTCGAAGAATGTGAAGGCTGATGCTCTTTCAAGGAGCTTTGTGCCTGACTCTCCGGGAGTCGCAGAACCAGTTGGTATTCTTAAAGAGGGAGTTATCTTGTCAGCCATTTCTCCGGATTTGCGACGTGTGTTGCAGAGATTTCAGGCTGGTAGACCTGACTCTTGTCCACCTGACAGACTGTTTGTTCCTGATAAGTGGACCAGCAGAGTCATTTCCGAGGTTCATTCCTCGGTGTTGGCAGGGCATCCGGGAATTTTTGGCACCAGAGATCTGGTGGCTAGGTCCTTTTGGTGGCCTTCCTTGTCACGGGATGTGCGGTCGTTTGTGCAGTCCTGTGGGACTTGTGCTCGAGCTAAGCCTTGCTGCTCGCGTGCCAGCGGGTTGCTCTTGCCCTTGCCTGTCCCGAAGAGGCCTTGGACACACATTTCCATGGATTTCATTTCAGATCTCCCGGTGTCTCAGGGCATGTCTGTCATCTGGGTGGTATGTGATCGCTTTTCTAAGATGGTCCATTTGGTACCTTTGCCTAAGCTGCCTTCCTCTTCCGATCTGGTTCCTGTGTTCTTTCAGAATGTGGTTCGTTTGCACGGCATTCCTGAGAATATTGTGTCTGACAGAGGATCCCAGTTTGTTTCCAGGTTCTGGCGATCCTTTTGTGCTAGGATGGGCATTGAGTTGTCGTTTTCGTCTGCCTTTCATCCTCAGACTAATGGACAAACGGAGCGAACTAATCAGACTCTGGAGGCTTATTTGAGGTGTTTTGTTTCTGCGGATCAGGATGATTGGGTGACCTTCTTGCCGTTGGCTGAGTTTGCCCTTAATAATCGGGCTAGTTCCGCTACATTGGTTTTGCCATTTTTCTGCAACTCTGGTTTCCATCCTCGTTTTTCTTCGGGACATGTGGAGCCTTCTGACTGTCCTGGGGTAGATTCTGTGGTGGATAGGTTGCAGCAGATCTGGAATCATGTGGTGGACAACTTGAAGTTGTCACAAGAGAGGGCTCTGCGTTTTGCCAACCGCCTCCGCGGTGTGGGTCCCCGACTTCGTGTTGGGGATTTGGTATGGCTGTCTTCTCGATTTGTTCCTATGAAGGTCTCCTCTCCTAAATTTAAGCCTCGCTTCATCGGTCCTTACAAGATATTGGAAATCCTTAATCCTGTGTCCTTTCGCTTGGATCTTCCTGTGTCGTTTGCCATTCACAACGTGTTCCATAGGTCTTTGTTGCGGCGGTACGTTGTACCTGTGGTTCCTTCTGCTGAGCCTCCTGCTCCGGTGTTGGTTGAGGGCGAGTTGGAGTACGTGGTGGAGAAGATCTTGGATTCTCGTCTCTCCAGGCGGAGGCTTCAGTATCTGGTCAAGTGGAAGGGCTATGGTCAGGAGGATAATTCCTGGGTGGTTGCCTCTGATGTGCATGCGGCCGATTTAGTTCGTGCCTTTCACGCTGCTCATCATGATCGCCCTGGTGGTCTTGGTGAGGGTTCGGTGACCCCTCCTTAAGGGGGGGTACTGTTGTGAATTAGACTTTTTGGCTCCCTCTTGTGGTCACTAGTGGTATGACTCTGGGATTGTCTTTTTTCTGTTTGGCACTCACTTGGGTCGTTAGTCCAGGGGTGTCGCTATATTAACTTCCTGGATCCTTAGTCCAGTGCCTGGCATCGTTGTAAACAGATCCTTCTGTTGCTCCTGTCTGCTGGTCCTGGCTGTTGCAAAATTAAGCTAAGTCTTGCTTCTTTGTTTTTTGAGTTACTTGCTTTGCTACTATTTTTGTCCAGCTTGTACTAAATGTGATTTCTGACCTTGCTGGAAGCTCTAGGGGGCTGGTGTTCTCCCCCCGGCCGTTAGACGGTTCGGGGGTTTTTGAATATCCAGCGTGGATATTTTAATAGGGTTTTTGCTGACCATATAAGTCATCTTACTATATTCTGCTATTAGCTAGTGGGCCTCTCTTTGCTAAATACCTAGCTCATTCTTATGTTTGTCTTTTCCTCTTACCTCACCGTTATTATTTGTTGGGGGCTTGTATCCAACTTTTGGGGTCTTTTCTCTGGAGGCAAGAAAGGTCTTTCTTTTCCCTTCTAGGGTTAGTTAGTTCTCCGGCTGGCGCGAGACGTCTAGAACCAACGTAGGCACGTTCCCCGGCTACTTCTATTTGTGGTGCTAGGATTAGATATATTTTGCAACAAAAAAGGATAAACACACCGGCGCTCCCAAAAAGCTGAACTAAAAAGCTGCAGGTGCCTAGACAGCTACTGTGCTGACTCTGTCATGAAAAAGGAGCAAAATACATAGATAAGGACACCGCGCTAACTAAATGAGACAGTACATCTGTATCAAATGAACGTCTGGCTAGACAAAATGTGTAACAAGCTGAAAACGACGTGCGGCACATAGATGATGTTGTTGTTGTCATCTATGTGCCGCACGTCGTTTTCAGCTTGTTACACATTTTGTCTAGCCAGACGTTCATTTGATACAGATGTACTGTCTCATTTAGTTAGCGCGGTGTCCTTATCTAAGGATTAGATATATGGTCAGCCCAGTTACCACTGCCCTATGAGCTGGTTTTTTGTGTTTGCAGACTTGGTATTGATTCCCGAGACCCTCTGCCATTGGGGTCATAACAAGATCCCTTGCTATTTTCTGCTATCTAGTGTTAGCGGGCCTCATTTGCTTAACCTGTTTCATCTCTGCGTTTGTCTTTTCCTCTTAACTCACCGTTATCATTTGTGGGAGGCTGTTCTATTTCTTTGGGGTTATTTCTCTGAGGCAAGTGAGGTCTTACTTTATCTCTAGGGGTAGTCAGTTTCTCAGGCCGTGAAGAGACGTCTAGGATTTCAGGAAACGTTCCACGGCTACCTTTAGTGTGTTTGGTTAGGATCAGCTTTGCGGTCAGTCCAGTTACCACATCCCCAGAGCTCGTCCTATTGTCTCTGACTTAGCTGGTTAGATTTGTGATCCTAAGCCACTGGGATCATAACAGTACAGCAGGCCTGAAAAGTGTTTAATGCATCGCAGAAGTGGGATAAGAGAAGTCCTGAGTACAATTTTTTTTTTCCTCTCCCTTTGCTGCAGTCTGTCCAGCTTCTTTCATCCCCTTAATCTCTGGGTGGCTTTGAAATCTCTGGGTGGCTTTGAGTTCAGCTGCAGACATGGATATTCAGAGTCTGACTTCTAGTGTGGATCATCTTGCTGCAAGGGTGCAAAGCATTCAGGATTTTGTTGTTCACAGTCCTATGTCTGAGCCAAAAGTACCTATTCCTGAGTTGTTTTCTGGAGATAGATCTGGGTTTCTGAATTTTAAGAATAATTGTAAATTATTTCTTTCTTTGAGACCTCGTTCATCTGGTGATTCCGCTCAGCAAGTTAAAATTGTTATCTCCTTGTTACGCGGCGACCCTCAAGATTGGGCTTTCTCCCTGGCGCCAGGAGATCCTGCATTGCTGAATGTGGATGCATTTTTTCTGGCGCTTGGACTGCTTTATGAGGAACCTAATCTTGAGAACTAGGCAGAAAAGGCCTTGCTGGCTCTCTCTCAGGGCCAGGATGAAGCTGAGGTGTATTGTCAAAAATTTCGGAAATGGTCGGTGCTTACTCAATGGAATGAGTGTGCCCTGGCTGCAAATTTCAGAGAAGGTCTTTCTGAAGCCATTAAGAATGTTATGGTGGGGTTCCCTACGCCTGCAAGTCTGAATGACTCAATGGCTTTGGCCATTCAGATTGATCGGCGTTTGCGGGAGCGCAAATCTACGCACCATCTGGCGGTGTTTTCTGAACAGAGACCTGAGTCTGTGCAATGTGACCGAATTCTGACCAGAATTGAGCGGCAAAATCATAGACGTCAAAATGGGTTGTGCTTTTACTGTGGTGATTCAACTCATGTTATCTCAGCATGCTCTAAGCACGTAAAAAAAATCGCTAAATCTGTCACCGTTGGTACTATACATCCTAAATTCATTTTGTCTGTTACTTTAATTTGTTCTTTGTCATCCTACTCGTTTATGGCTTTTGTGGATTCGGGTGCTGCCCTGAACCTGATGGATGTGTCGTTTGCCAGGCGCTGTGGTTTTGTCCTGGAGCCTTTGGAATTCCCTATTCCACTGAGGGGTATTGATGCTACACCATTGGCTGAGAATAAGCCTCAGTATTGGACTCAAGTGACCATGTGCATGACTCCTGTACATCAGGAGGTGATTCGCTTTCTTGTGCTGCATAATCTGCATGATGTTGTCGTTTTGGGTCTGCCATGGCTGCAGGCCCATAATCCAGTTCTGGATTGGAAAGCTATGTCTGTTTCAAGTTGGGGTTGCCAGGGGATTCATGGCGATGTTCCTTTGGTGTCAATTGCTTCTTCCACTCCTTCTGAGGTCCCTGAGTTTTTGTCGGACTACCAGGATGTATTTGATGAGCCCAGATCCGGTGCCCTGCCTCCTCACAGGGATTGTGATTGTGCTATAAATTTGATTCCTGGTAGTAAGTTCCCCAAGGGACGACTTTTTAATTTGTCTGTACCAGAACATGCCGCAATGCGGAGTTATATAAAGGAGTCTTTAGAGAAGGGACATATTCGCCCGTCCTCCTCCCCTCTTGGTGCTGGATTCTTTTTTGTGGCCAAGAAGGATGGTTCTCTGAGACCTTGTATAGATTATCGTCTTCTAAATAAAATCACGGTCAAATTTCAGTATCCTTTGCCATTATTATCTGATCTGTTTGCTCGGATTAAGGGGTCCAGTTGGTTCACCAAGATAGATCTTCGTGGTGCGTATAACCTTGTGCGTATTAAGCAGGGGGATGAATGGAAAACAGCATTTAATACGCCTGAGGGCCATTTTGAGTACTTGGTGTTGCCTTTTGGACTCTCTAATGCTCCTTCTGTGTTCCAGTCCTTCATGCATGACATCTTCCGAGAATATCTGGATAAATTTATGATTGTGTATCTGGATGACATTTTGGTCTTTTCTGAGGACTGGGAGTCCCATGTGAAGCAGGTCAGGATGGTATTTCAGGTCCTGCGTGCTAATGCCTTATTTGTGAAGGGCTCAAAATGTCTCTTCGGAGTACAGAAGGTTTCCTTTTTGGGTTTTATTTTTTCTCCTTCTACTATTGAGATGGACCCAGTCAAGGTCCAGGCTATTCATGACTGGACTCAGCCTACATCTTTTAAGAGTCTTCAGAAGTTCTTGGGTTTTGCTAATTTTTACCGTCGCTTCATTGCTAATTTTTCTGGCGTGGTTAAACCCTTGACGGATTTGTCCAAGAAGGGTTCTGATGTGACTAATTGGTCTCCTGCGGCCGTGGAAGCTTTTCGGGAGCTGAAGCGCCGGTTTTCTTCGGCTCCAGTTTTGTGTCAGCCTGATGTCTCTCTTCCTTTTCAGGTCGAGGTTGATGCTTCTGAGATTGGAGCAGGGGCTGTTTTGTCGCAGAGAAGCTCTGATGGCTCTGTGATGAAGCCTTGTGCTTTCTTTTCAAGAAAGTTTTCGCCTGCCGAGCGGAATTATGATGTTGGTAATCGGGAGTTGTTGGCTATGAAGTGGGCATTTGAGGAGTGGCGACATTGGCTCGAGGGAGCTAAGCATCGTGTGGTGGTCATGACTGATCACAAAAATCTGATTTATCTCGAGTCTGCCAAGCGGCTGAATCCTAGACAGGCTCGTTGGTCGTTGTTTTTCTCCCGTTTCGATTTCGTGGTCTCATACCTGCCTGGTTCGAAGAACATGAAGGCTGATGCTCTTTCTAGGAGTTTTATGCCTGACTCTCCGGGAGTTTCAGAGCTGGCTGGTGTCCTCAGAGAGGGAGTGATTTTGTCTGCCATTTCCCCAGATTTGCGACGAGTGCTGCAGAAATTTCAGGCGGATAAACCTGACCGTTGCCCACCAGAGAGACTGTTTGTCCCAGATAGATGGACCAGCAGAGTTATTTCCGAGGTTCATTCTTCGGTGTTGGCAGGCCATCCTGGGATTTTTGGTACCAGGGATTTGGTGGCTAGGTCCTTCTGGTGGCCTTCCTTGTCGCAGGATGTGCGTTCCTTTGTGCAGTCCTGTGGGATTTGTGCTCGGGCTAAGCCTTGCTGTTCTCGTGCCAGCGGTTTGCTTTTGCCTTTGCCTGTCCCGAAGAGGCCATGGACGCACATTTCCATGGATTTTATTTAGGATCTTCCAGTCTCTCAGAGAATGTCTGTCATCTGGGTGGTGTGTGATCGTTTTTCTAAAATGGTCCATTTGGTGCCCTTGCCTAAGTTGCCTTCCTCCTCCGATTTGGTTCCTCTATTTTTTCAGAATGTGGTTCGCTTGCACGGCATCCCTGAAAATATTGTGTCTGACAGAGGATCCCAGTTTGTGTCCAGATTTTGGCGGATCTTTTGTGCTAAGATGGGCATTGATTTGTCTTTTTCGTCGGCCTTCCATCCTCAGGCGAATGGCCAAACCGAGCGAACTAATCAGACCTTGGAAACTTATTTAAGATGTTTTGTTTCTGCTGATCAGGATGATTGGGTGACTTTTTTGCCATTGGCCGAGTTTGCCCTTAATAATCGGGCTAGTTCTGCTACTTTGGTTTCGCCTTTTTTCTGCAATTCTGGTTTTCATCCTCGTTTTTCCTCGGGTCAGGTTGAACCTTCTGACTGTCCTGGGGTTGATTCTGTGGTGGATAGGTTGCAGCAGATTTGGAACCATGTGGTGGACAATTTGAAGTTGTCACAGGAGAAGGCTCAGCGCTTTGCCAACCGCCGTCGCGGTGTGGGTCCCCGACTTCGTGTTGGGGATTTGGTATGGCTGTCTTCTCGGTATGTTCCTATGAAGGTTTCCTCTCCTAAATTCAAGCCTTGCTTCATCGGTCCTTATAAGATTTTGGAAATCCTTAACCCGGTGTCATTTCGTTTGGACCTCCCAGCGTCGTTTGCCATTCATAACGTGTTCCATAGGTCTTTGTTGCGGAGGTATGTGGTGCCTGTGGTTCCTTCTGTTGAGCCCCCTGCCCCGGTGCTGGTGGAGGGCGAATTGGAGTACATGGTGGAGAAGATCTTGGATTCTCGTATTTCTAGATGGAGGCTTCAGTATTTGGTTAAGTGGAAGGGCTATGGTCAGGAGGATAATTCCTGGGTTGTCGCCTCTGATGTTCATGCGGCCGATTTGGTTCGTGCCTTCCATGTGGCTCGTACTGATCGCCCTGGGGGTTTTGATGAGGGTTCGGTGACCCCTCCTCAAGGGGGGGGTACTGTTGTGAACTCTATTTCTGGGCTCCCTCTTATGGTCACAAGTGGTACCTGTGTGAGTGCTGTCTTTCTGCAGGTTTGTGACTGGCATCAGCTGTCTCGTTATCTGTGGGCTGGTTTTCTATTTAAGCTCACTTGGAATCTCAGTCTATGCCTGCTGTCGTTGTATTCAGTGCTATTCTGTTTGCTCCTGTCTACATCCGTTACCAGTCTCTTCAAGAGAAGCTAAGTTCTGTTTGCTTATTCTTGCTCATCTGTGTTCAATATGTTCCTAGAATATTATGAGTTTTGTCCAGCTTGCTAATATGTGATTTCTCTGCTTGCTGGTAGCTCTGGGGTGCTGAGTTGCTCCCCCCACATCGTTAGTTGGTGTGGGGGTTCTCGCATTCTCTGCGTGGATATTTTTGTATAGGGTTTTTTACTGACCGCACAGATCCCTTGCTATTTTCTGCTATCTAGTGTTAGCGGGCCTCATTTGCTTAACCTGTTTCATCTCTGCGTTTGTCTTTTCCTCTTAACTCACCGTTATTATTTGTGGGGGGCTGTTCTATTTCTTTGGGGTTATTTCTCTGAGGCAAGTGAGGTCTTACTTTATCTCTAGGGGTAGTCAGTTTCTCAGGCCGTGAAGAGACGTCTAGGATTTCAGGAAACGTTCCACGGCTACCTTTAGTGTGTTTGGTTAGGATCAGCTTTGCAGTCAGTCCAGTTACCACATCCCCAGAGCTCGTCCTATTGTCTCTGACTTAGCTGGTTAGATTTGTGATCCTAAGCCACTGGGATCATAACAGACTCTGTGGTTGACAGGTTGCAGCAAATTTGGGCTCATGTTGTTGACAATTTGGTGTTGTCTCAGGAGGGGGCTCAGCGTTTTGCGAACCGTCGTCGGTGTGTTGGTTCCCGGCTTCGGGTTGGGGATTTGGTCTGGTTGTCTTCCCATCATGTCCCTATGAATGTTTCTTCCCCTAAGTTTAAGCCTCGGTTTATTGGCCCTTATAGGATTTCTGAGATTATCAATCCAGTGTCTTTTCGTTTGGCCCTTCCAGCCTCTTTTTCCATCCATAATGTTTTTCATAGATCTTTGTTGCGGAAATATGTGGTGCCCGTTGTTCCCTCTGTTGATCCTCCTGCCCCGGTGTTAATTGATGGGGAGTTGGAAAATGGGGTTGAGAAGATTTTGGATTCTCGTTTTTCGAGGCGGAAGCTTCAGTATCTTGTCAAATGGAAGGGTTATGGCCAGGAGGATAATTCTTGGGTTGTTGCCTCCGATGTTCATGCTGATGATTTGGTTCGTGCCTTTCATTTGGCTCATCCAGATCGGCCTGGGGGCTCTGGTGAGGGTTCGGTGACCCCTCCTCAAGGGGGGGGTACTGTTGTGAATTCTGCTCTTGGGCTCCCTCCGGTGGTTGTAAGTGGTAACGCTGCTGTCTCTGAATCGCAGCATTTGTCAGGTGTGTTCACTTTTTGCAATTCTGTCTGGGCTATTTAGTCTTGCTTCACCCTCTAGTCAGTGCCAGTTGTCCATTGTTCCTGGAGGATTCACATCTCTGCCTGGTCTCTCCTGCTTTGCAGTTCATTTCAACAAAGATAAGTTCTGGCCCTGATTTTTTGCTGTCCACATGCTGTGGCCTTATTGTTCAGTTCTTTTCCATGTTTTTGTCTTGTCCAGCTTGGTCTGTATAAGGATTTGTTTAGCCAAGCTGGTATCTCTGGAGATGCAGATATAGCCTCCATATCTTTAGTTAGCTGTGGAGATTTTGTATTTTCTGTGGTGGATAGTGTTGAGCGATACCGTCCGATACTTGAAAGTATCGGTATCGGAAAGTATCGGCCGATACCGGCAAAGTATCGGATCCAATCCGATACCGATACCCGATACCAATACAAGTCAATGGGACTCAGGTATCGGACGGTATTCCTGATGGTTCCCAGGGTCTGAAGGAGAGGAAACTCTCCTTCAGGCCCTGGGAACCATATTAATGTGTAAAAGAAAGAATTAAAATAAAAAATATTGCTATACTCACCTGTCCGACGCAGCCGGGACCTCAGCGAGGGAACCGGCAGCGTTGTTTGTTTAAAATTCGCGCTTTTACTTGGTTACGTGAGGTCCCGGCTTGTGATTGGTCAGGGCGGCCATGTTGCCGGGACGCGGACCAATCACAGCAAGCCGTGACGAAATTACGTCACGGCTTGCTGTGATTGGTCCGCGTCCCGGCAACATGGCCGCCATTAACCAATCACAAGCCGTGACGTCACGGGAGGCTGGACATGCGCGTATTTTGAAAAGCGCGCGTGTCCAGCCTCCAGTGACGTCCCGGCTTATGATTGGTCACGGCGCCATGTTGCCGGGACGCGGACCAATCACAGCAAGCCGTGACGAAATTACGTCACGGCTTGCTGTGATTGGTCCGCGTCCCGGCAACATGGCCGCCATTAACCAATCACAAGCCGTGACGTCACGGGAGGCTGGACACGCGCGCTTTTCAAAATACGCGCATGTCCAGCCTCCCGTGACGTCCCGTCTTGTGATTGGTTAATGGCGGCCATGTTGCCGGGACGTCACTGGAGGCTGGACACGCGCGCTTTTCAAAATACGCGCATGTCCAGCCTCCCGTGACGTCCCGGCTTGTGATTGGTTAATGGCGGCCATGTTGCCGGGACGTCACTGGAGGCTGGACACGCGCGCTTTTCAAAATACGCGCATGTCCAGCCTCCCGTGACGTCCCGGCTTGTGATTGGTTAATGGCGGCCATGTTGCCGGGACGTCACTGGAGGCTGGACACGCGCGCTTTTCAAAATACGCGCATGTCCAGCCTCCCGTGACGTCACGGCTTGTGATTGGTTAATGGCGGCCATGTTGCCGGGACGCGGACCAATCACAGCAAGCCGTGACGTAATTTCGTCACGGCTTGCTGTGATTGGTCCGCGTCCCGGCAACATGGCCGCCCTGACCAATCACAAGCCGGGACTTCACGTAACCAAGTAAAAGCGCGAAATTTAAACAAACAACGCTGCCGGTTCCCTCGCTGAGGTCCCGGCTGCGTCGGACAGGTGAGTATAGCGATATTTTTTATTTTAATTCTCTTTTTTACACATTATTACATTAATGTTGTTGCGATACCCGATACCCGATATCACAAAAATATCGGATCTCGGTATCGGAAATTCCGATACAGCAAGTATCGGCCGATACCCGATACTTGCAGTATCGGAATGCTCAACACTAGTGGTGGATATTTTCTAGTGTTTTAATACTGACCGCATAGTACTCTGTCCTATCCTTTCTATTTAGCTAGAAGTGGCCTCCTTTGCTAAATTCTGATTTCAGTCTGTGTATGTTTTTTCCCTCTCCTCTCACAGTCAATATTTGTGGGGGGCTGTCTTTCCTTTGGGGATTTTCTCTGAGGCAAGATAGTTTTCCCTTTTCTATCTCTAGGGGTAATTAGTCCTCCGGCTGTGTCGAGATGTCTAGGGAGCGCTAGGTACATTCCACGGCTACTTCTAGTTGCGGTGTTAAGTTCAGGGTCTGCGGTCAGTACAGGTACCACCTTCTCCAGAGTACGTCTCATGCTGCTCTTAGGCCACCAGATCATAACAACCAGCAGTTCTTGCAAGATCAAGGCATTAAAGATATGGACTAGCCCGCCCGTTCCCCAGACCTGAATCCGAATAAAGTACATCTGGGACATCATGTCTCGCACAATCCACCAATGTCACGTTGCACCACAGACTGTCCAGGAGTTGGCGGATGCTTTAGTCCAGGTCTGAGAGGAGATGCCTCAGGAGACCATCGCCGCCTCATCGGGGGCATGCTCAGGCATTGTAGGGCGGTCATTCAGGCACGTGTGTGTTGTGAATTAGACTTTTTTGGCTCCCTCTTGTGGTCACTAGTGATATGACTCTGGGATTGTCTTTCCTCAGTTTGGCACCACCTGGGTCGTTAGTCCAGGGGTGTTGCTATATGAACTTCCTGAATTCTCAGTCTGGTGCCTGGCATAATTGTAATCAGTTCTTTCTGCTTGCTCCTGTCTGCTGGTCTTGGTTCTTGCAAAATTAAGCTAAGTCCTGCTTCCTTGTTTTTTGGTTATTTGTATTGCTCTTATTTTTTGTCCAGCTTGTACTAAATGTGATTTCTGATTTTGCTGGAAGCTCTAGGGGGCTGGTGTTCTTCCCCCGGGCCGTTAGACGGTTCAGGGGTTCTTGAATATCCAGCGTGGATATTTTTGATAGGGTTTTTGCTGACCGTATAAGTCATCTTACTATATTCTGCTATTAGTTAGTGGGCCTCTCTTTGCTAAATACCTAGTTCATTCTTACGTTTGTCTTTTCTTCTTACCTCACCGTTATTATTTGTTGGGGGCTTGTATCCAACTTTTGGGGTCTTTTCTCTGGAGGCAAGAAAGGTCTATCTTTTCCCTTCTAGGGTTAGTTAGTCCTCCGGCTGGCGCGAGACGTCTAGAACCAACGTAGGCACGTTCCCTGGCTGCTGCTATTTGTGGTTCTAGGATTAGATATACAGTCAGCCCAGTTACCACTGCCCTATGAGCTGGTTTTTTGTGTTTGCAGACTTGGTATTTATTTCTGAGACCCCCTGCCATTGGGGTCATAACAGTATGCCAGGCCAAAGTTGAATGTTTAATGCATTGCAGAAGTGGGATAATAAGAAAGGAAATTCTGAGTTTTTTTTTTTCCTCTCTTTCTTCCTCCCCTTTACCTCTGAGTGGCTTGAGCTTGCTGCAGACAGGAATGTCCAGACCTTGATTACAAGTGTGGACCAGCTTGCTGCTCGTGTGCAAGGCATACAAGATTTTGTTACCAGTAGTCCTATGTCTGAACCTAAAATACCTATTCCTGAACTGTTCTCTGGAGACCGATTTAAGTTTAGGAATTTCAGGAATAATTGTAAATTGTTTCTATCTCTGAGACCCCGTTCATCTGGAGACTCAGCTCAGCAAGTTAAAATTGTTATCTCTTTCTTACGGGGCGACCCTCAGGATTGGGCCTTCTCGCTAGCGCCAGGAGATCCGGCATTGGCAAATATTGATGCGTTTTTTCTGGCGCTCGGATTGCTTTACGAGGAACCCAATCTTGAAATTCAGGCAGAAAAAGCCTTGCTGGCTATTTCTCAGGGCCAGGATGAAGCTGAAGTGTATTGCCAAAAATTTCGGAAATGGTCCGTGCTTACTCAGTGGAATGAGTGTGCTCTGGCTGCAAATTTCAGAAATGGCCTTTCTGAAGCCATTAAGAATGTGATGGTGGGTTTCTCCATTCCTACAAGTCTGAATGATTCCATGGCGCTGGCTATTCAAATTGACCGGCGTTTGCGGGAGCGCAAAGCCGCTAATCCTCTTGTGGTGTTGTCTGAACGAACACCTGATTTAATGCAATGTGGTAGAATTCAGACTAGAAATGAACGGAAAAATCATAGACGTCAGAATGGGTTGTGTTTTTACTGTGGTGAATCTACACATGTTATATCAGCATGCTCTAAACGCCTAACAAGGGTTGTTAGTCCTGTCGCCATTGGTAATTTGCAACCTAAATTTATTTTGTCTGTGACTTTAATTTGCTCATTGTCTTCCTACCCTGTTATGGCGTTGGTGGATTCAGGTGCTGCCCTGAGTCTTATGGATCTGTCATTTGCCAAGCGCTGTGGTTTTGTTCTTGAGCCGTTGGTAAATCCTATTCCTCTTAGAGGTATTGATGCTACGCCATTGGCGGAAAATAAACCGCAGTTTTGGACACAGGTATCCATGTGTATGACTCCTGAACATCGGGAGGTGATTAGTTTTCTTGTTCTGCATAAAATGCATGATTTGGTCGTTTTGGGTCTGCCATGGTTACAGACCCATAATCCAGTCTTGGATTGGAAGGCAATGTCTGTGTCAAGTTGGGGCTGTCAGGGAATTCATGGTGATTCCCTGCCGGTGTCTATTGCTTCCTCTATTCCTTCGGAAGTTCCTGAGTATTTGTCTGATTTTCAGGATGTATTCAGCGAGTCCAGGTCCAGTGCTCTGCCTCCTCATAGGGACTGTGACTGCGCTATAGATTTGATTCCAGGTAGTACATTTCCTAAGGGAAGACTATTTAACCTGTCTGTACCTGAGCATACCGCAATGCGTTCGTATATCAAGGAATCTCTGGAGAAGGGGCATATCCGTCCATCCTCTTCCCCTCTTGGTGCGGGATTCTTTTTTGTGGCCAAGAAGGACGGATCTTTGAGACCTTGTATTGACTATCGGCTTCTGAATAAAATCACTGTTAAATTTCAGTATCCTTTGCCTCTGTTGTCGGACTTGTTTGCCCGAATTAAAGGTGCCAAGTGGTTCACCAAGATAGATCTTCGTGGTGCGTACAACCTTGTGCGCATTAAGCAAGGAGATGAATGGAAAACTGCATTTAATACGCCCGAAGGTCATTTTGAGTACTTGGTGATGCCTTTTGGGCTCTCTAATGCTCCTTCAGTGTTTCAGTCCTTTATGCATGATATTTTCCGGAAATATCTGGATAAATTTATGATTGTTTATCTGGATGATATTCTGTTTTTTTCTGATGATTGGGACTCGCATGTAGAGCAGGTCAGGATGGTGTTTCAGGTTTTGCGTGAGAATGCTTTATTTGTTAAGGGCTCAAAGTGTCTCTTTGGAGTACAGAAGGTTCCCTTTTTGGGTTTTATTTTTTCCCCTTCTGCGGTGGAGATGGACCCAGTCAAGGTCCGAGCTATTCATGATTGGACTCAACCCACGTCAGTTAAGAGTCTTCAGAAGTTCTTGGGCTTTGCTAACTTCTACCGTCGTTTTATCGCTAATTTTTCTAGCGTTGTTAAACCTTTGACGGATATGACCAAGAAAGGTTCTGATGTTGCTAACTGGGCTCCTGCAGCCGTGGAGGCTTTCCAAGAGTTGGAGCGCCGGTTTACTTCAGCGCCTGTTTTGTGCCAGCCTGATGTCTCACTTCCCTTTCCGGTTGAAGTGGATGCTTCTGAGATTGGGGCAGGGGCCGTTTTGTCGCAGAGAGGCCCTGGTTGCTCTGTAATGAGACCATGTGCTTTTTTCTCTAGGAAGTTTTCGCCTGCTGAGCGGAATTATGATGTTGGCAATCGGGAGTTGCTGGCCATGAAGTGGGCATTTGAGGAGTGGCGTCATTGGCTCGAGGGTGTTAAGCATCGTGTGGTGGTCTTGACTGATCACAAAAATCTGATGTATCTCGAGTCTGCTAAACGCCTGAATCCTAGACAGGCCCATTGGTCATTGTTTTTCTCCCGTTTTGACTTTGTGGTCTCGTATTTACCAGGTTCAAAGAATGTGAAGGCTGATGCTCTTTCAAGGAGCTTTGTGCCTGACTCTCCTGGAATCGCAGAACCAGTTGGTATTCTTAAAGAGGGAGTAATCTTGTCAGCCATTTCTCCGGATTTGCGACGTGTGTTGCAGAGATTTCAGGCTGGTAGACCTGACTCTTGTCCACCTGACAGACTGTTTGTTCCTGATAAGTGGACCAGCAGAGTCATTTCCGAGGTTCATTCCTCGGTGTTGGCAGGGCATCCGGGAATTTTTGGCACCAGAGATTTGGTGGCTAGGTCCTTTTGGTGGCCTTCCTTGTCACGGGATGTGCGGTCATTTGTGCAGTCCTGTGGGACTTGTGCTCGAGCTAAGCCTTGCTGCTCGCGTGCCAGCGGGTTGCTCTTGCCCTTGCCTGTCCCGAAGAGGCCTTGGACGCACATTTCCATGGATTTCATTTCAGATCTTCCGGTGTCTCAGGGCATGTCTGTCATCTGGGTGGTATGTGATCGCTTTTCCAAGATGGTCCATTTGGTATCTTTGCCTAAGCTGCCTTCCTCTTCCGATCTGGTTCCTTTGTTCTTTCAGAATGTGGTTCGTTTGCACGGCATTCCTGAGAATATCGTGTCTGACAGAGGATCCCAGTTTGTTTCCAGGTTCTGGCGATCCTTTTGTGCTAAGATGGCCATTGATTTGTCGTTTTCGTCTGCCTTTCATCCTCAGACTAATGGACAAACGGAGCGAACTAATCAGACTCTGGAGGCTTATTTGAGGTGTTTTGTTTCTGCAGATCAGGATGATTGGGTGACCTTCTTGCCGTTGGCTGAGTTTGCCCTTAATAATCGGGCTAGTTCCGCTACTTTGGTTTCGCCATTTTTCTGCAACTCTGGTTTCCATCCTCGTTTTTCCTCGGGACATGTGGAGCCTTCTGACTGTCCTGGGGTAGATTCTGTGGTGGATAGGTTGCAGCAGATTTGGAATCATGTGGTGGACAACTTAAAGTTGTCACAGGAGAAGGCTCAGCGTTTTGCCAACCGCCGCCGCGGTGTGGGTCCCCGACTTCGTGTTGGGGATTTGGTATGGCTGTCTTCTCGATTTGTTCCTATGAAGGTCTCCTCTCCTAAATTTAAGCCTCGCTTCATCGGTCCTTACAAGATATTGGAAATCCTTAATCCTGTGTCCTTTCGCTTGGATCTTCCGGTGTCGTTTGCCATTCACAACGTGTTCCATAGGTCTTTGTTGCGGCGGTACGTTGTACCTGTGGTTCCTTCTGTTGAGCCTCCTGCTCCAGTGTTGGTTGAGGGCGAGTTGGAGTACGTGGTGGAGAAGATCTTGGATTCTCGTCTCTCCAGGCGGAGGCTTCAGTATCTGGTCAAGTGGAAGGGCTATGGTCAGGAGGATAATTCCTGGGTGGTTGCCTCTGATATGCATGCAGCCGATTTAGTTCGGGCCTTTCACGCTGCTCATCCTGATCACCCTGGTGGTCTTGGTGAGGGTTCGGTGACCCCTCCTTAAAGGGGGGGTACTGTTGTGAATTAGACTTTTTTGGCTCCCTCTTGTGGTCACTAGTGGTATGACTCTGGGATTGTCTTTCCTCAGTTTGGCACCACCTGGGTCGTTAGTCCAGGGGTGTTGCTATATGAACTTCCTGAATTCTCAGTCTGGTGCCTGGCATCGTTGTAATCAGTTCTTTCTGCTTGCTCCTGTCTGCTGGTCTTGGTTCTTGCAAAATTAAGCTAAGTCCTGCTTCCTTGTTTTTTGGTTATTTGTATTGCTCTTATTTTTTGTCCAGCTTGTACTAAATGTGATTTCTGATTTTGCTGGAAGCTCTAGGGGGCTGGTGTTCTTCCCCCGGGCTGTTAGACGGTTCGGGGGTTCTTGAATATCCAGCGTAGATATTTTTGATAGGGTTTTTGCTGACCGTATAAGTCATCTTACTATATTCTGCTATTAGTTAGTGGGCCTCTCTTTGCTAAATACCTAGTTCATTCTTACGTTTGTCTTTTCTTCTTACCTCACCGTTATTATTTGTTGGGGGCTTGTATCCAACTTTTGGGGTCTTTTCTCTGGAGGCAAGAAAGGTCTATCTTTTCCCTTCTAGGGTTAGTTAGTCCTCCGGCTGGCGCGAGACGTCTAGAACCAACGTAGGCACGTTCCCCGGCTGCTGCTATTTGTGGTGCTAGGATTAGATATACGGTCAGCCCAGTTACCACTGCCCTATGAGCTGTTTTTTTGTGTTTGCAGACTTGGTATTTATTTCTGAGACCCCCTGCCATTGGGGTCATAACATGTGTGTTGTGAATTCCGTTCTTGGGCTCCATCCTGTGGTTACGAATGGTATTTTTGGGAGTTCTGCTCTTGGGCTCCCTCTGGTGGTTTCGAGTGGAACTTAGCAGCTGCTTTCACTAATCGGTTCCCTGGCCTTGTTATTTAACTGGGCTTTTGGCTGTAGTTGATGCCAGCTGTCAATGTTTTTCCTGTGGATTCAGTTCTTTCCTGGAAGTTCTCTGTTGGCCAGTTCATTTCAGCTTAAGATAAGTTGTGCTAGTTTTTGGGTGTTTCCCTGCTTATGACCTTCTGTTCAGTTTAAGTTATGTCTCTTTTGTCCAGCTTGTCATCATGAAATATTCCGGCTAGTTGGAAGCTCTGGGGTCGCAGATTTGCCCCCCCACACCGTGAGTTGGTGTGGAGGTTATTTTTGTAAACTCTGCGTGGACATTTAGTTTTTATACTGACCGCACAGTAGCCTTTTCTATCTCTGTCTATTTAGATAGTTTTGGCCTCCTTTGCTAAAATCTAGTTTCATTTCTTAGTTTGTCATTTCCCTCTCCACTCACCGTCAATATTTGTGGGGGGCTATCTTCCTTTGGGGGTTTCTCTGAGGCGAGATAGTTTTCCGTTTCCATCTTCAGGGGTAGCTAGTTCTTAGGCTGTGAAGAGGCGTCTAGGCAGAGATAGGAACGCTCCACGGCTATTTCTAGTGTTGGTGTTAGGAGTAGGGATTGCGGTCAGTAAAGCTACCACTTCCTCAGAGCTTGTACATTATTTGTTTACCCACCAGGTCATTTCTGTGCTGCTTCGTATTCACTAGGTCATATCAGTGATTTCTGTCTGTGGAGTTCCACCTCCTCTGAGCTTGTCCATGATTGGTTTTACCCACCAGGTCATCTCAGTACCACTCCGTAACCACCAGGTCATAACACACGTGGAGGCCAAACACACTACCGAGCATCATTTCCTCGTCTTGAGGCATTTCCACTGAAGTTGAATCAGCCTGTAATTTGATTTTCCACTTTGATTTTGAGCATTATTCCAACTCCAGACCTCCGTGGGATATTAGTTATGATTTACGTTGATAATTTTTAGGTTTTATTGTTCTCAACACATTCCACTATGTAATGAATAAAGATTTACAACTGGAATATTTCATTTAGTGATATCTAGGATGTGGTATTTTAGTGTTCCCTTTATTTTTTTGAGCAGTGTACAATAAATGGGACTATACTCTGGACTACAGAACAGAAGGACTCATGTATTCTGGTTACAAGTAAGCTGAGCAGCAGTACTCAAGTCAAGCAGCAGCTGGAAAAGCAAACAAGAATTTACAGTATATAAAAAAGAGATAAAATCCTGCAATCCCAACGTACTATTACCTCTTTAGAAATCACTTGTGAGGCCACATCTAGAATATGGGATCCAGTTTTGGGCTCCACATTTTAAAAAGGATATTCAGAAGTTAGAATCAGTTCAAAGGCAGCAACTAGATTATTGCAAAGGATGGAAGGCCTCTCATATGAGGAGAGGTTGGAAAAGTTGGGCTTGTTTAGCTTAGAAAAAAGACACCTCGCAGCACCCCGTGGAGACACTGATGGTTACAGGGATTGGCCTCGGCTGATGGCGCCGCTGTAGGAGTAGCGTGGTGAACAGGGGGCATGGTTAAACGGTGACGTCACCTGTCCGTGGATGACGGACATGTGTGGGGTCCAACCCGACGCGTTTCGAGGGAACCGTCCCTCTTTCTCAAGGTATGGCTCCTACAATGCTGTTGCTTCAGGAATGGGGGAACATACCCTCTTTCGGCAAATTGTTTTTGCAAAACCTGGGATTCTATGTCAAAATCCACATCCCTCGTCCAGTTTCGTCTGATGCGTATAAACTGGCTCTTTGGAATGTTAAAGAGCCATGAGGGAAGATGACAACTATAGGACTGCAGGAGTGGCAAAACCACATCAAGCTTGCTCAGAGCTGTCCAGCATAATGTGTCAGTTGCAGATAGATTGAGCAGCAGGAGAGGCGTGCACACATATAAATGAACAACAGCATTGTAGGAGCCATACCTTGAGAAAGAGGGACGGTTCCCTCGAAACGCGTCGGGATTGGCCCCCACACACGTCCATCATCCACGGACAGGTGACGTCACTGTTAGCCACGCCCCCATTCACCACGCTACTCCTACAGCGGCGCCATCGGCCGAGGCCAACCGCTGAGACCATCAGCGTCTCCACGGGGTGCTGCAGCTCTGGGAGGACGCTCCCTCATCTGACACACTCGGATATTGTGCAGCAAACCACTACGCAAGCCTGACCATCCCCCACAGGATAACACATGTACCTGTAAGTGCCTCTTAGCGCAGCAATCTTTCTTTCACCATTCATTCATTTATTGTTTTCAAGGCAGTTTTACACACCACATCTGCCAGATTGCCTGCAGCTTTGGCTTCAGGCACAGTGTGAATAGCGCCATTGTGATTTGTTTATCTAGTATTTGCATGTATAAATATATGTGTGGTGGTCAGTACAAAGCACTGGCACATGACTTATTCCTTCCAAGGTTCATACTAAGGACCAGGGGGCACTCATTACGGGTGAAAAAAAGGCAGTTCCGGCAGCTAAATAGGAAATGTTCTTTACAGTTAGAGCAGTCAGAATGTGGAATACTCTACTACAAGAGGTAGTAATGGCAGAAACTATACAGATTTTAAAAAAGGGCTAGATGATTTCCTCAATATACATAAAAAATTGTGGGTTATAGATAATTTAGGGACAAAATGTGCAATTGGTGGAGAAAGGTTGAACTTGGTGGACCTAGGTCTTTTTTCAACTTATGGAACTATGAATCGTCGCAGCGCACAGTGCTGGCGCTGGGGGGATTCATAGGTCTGCAGTCACAGAGAGTGACACAGACTTTTCATTTTAGGATGGACAACCTGTCTAAGTAAAAAGTTTATTTTGTTAGATAAGTTAAATTACAAAAGGAAATTTTGCATTTTTGCTTTTTTTTTTTTAAATTCAACTTAAAAAACGAAGAGATCCCTGTTTGGGTTTTGAGCCACATTAATATTCCATGTGTGTGCCATAAAACACGATATATTAATTTGTTGAATGTATTATTATAAAGGTAACATTTTGCTGTGGAAGCCAATCCTTTGCAAGGCCTTGGTCTTTAAATGGTTAAACTGAAATAACACACTAATAAAATGTCGCTATGTGTCATCTCTCTCCTCCAGGGGCTGTGACAGAAGAAAGCTCACTTTTTCAGTACGACTCTCTAGAACTTATCAGCAGCTATAAACTAAAACATGACCCAGATTTTGTTCCCACATTTGAAGTTGATGAAAGTAAAAATGTTACTCTGACTGAAGAAGCCAAAAACCTGTGTGGTGAAGATATCTTCTGCAGATTTGACGTCTTAACAACAAATAGTTTGATAATTGGTAATGCTACTAAGATCTCGTATAGCAGTCACGAAGCATTGGTGAACAGCCTTCAACCTGGTAAAAAAAACTTTCTTTTATTTTTTTTTTATTTGTTATGTCCATTTTCTGCACATATTTACCCAATAAGAGATTGCTGTATATACTCGAGTATAAACCGAGATTTTCAGCCCATTTTTTTTGGCTGAAAGTCCCCCTCTCGGCTTATACTCGAGTCATACCCAGGGGTTGGCAGGGGAGGGGGAGCTGTCTAATTATATTTACCTACTCCAGGCGCAGTCCCTGCAGGTCCCTGCTTCCCCGGTACCGGCAGTTTCTTCCTGTACTGAACGGTCACATGGTACCGCTCATTACAGTAATAAATATGCGGCTCCACCTCCCATAGGGGTGGAGCTGCATATTCATTACTGTAATGAGCGGTAACGGTGACCGCTCAGTACAGGGAGAATCTGCGGCACCGAGGAAGTAGGGACTACAGGGAGGGGAGCACAGCGCTGCGCGATATTCACCTGCCCCTGTTTCCGGCGCCGCTCTGTCTTCAGCGTCTTCTGCAGTGACGCTCAGGTCAGAGGGCGCGATGACGTGGTTAGTGCGTGCCCTCTGCCTGAATGTCAGTGCAGAAGACGCTGAAGATGGAGCGGCGCCGGAACGAGGAGCAGGTGAATATTGAAGGTGCAGGGGGACTGATCGACAGAGAGGTGAGTATGTGATTTTTTTTTTATCGCAGCAACAGCAAATAGGGCAAGTGTTTGTATGGAGCATCTTGTGGGGCCATAACGTTTGTGCATCACTATAATGGGGCAAATGTGTCTGTATGGGGCCATAACATTTGTGCAGCACTATATGGGGCAAGTGTCTGTATGGGGCCATAACATTTGTGCAGCACTATATGGGGCAAGTGTCTGTATGGGGCCATAATTAACATTTGTGGAGCATTACGGTATATGGGGCAAGTGTCTGTATGGAGCATCTTATGGGGCCATAATCAAGGTTTGTGCGGCACTATATGGGGCAAATATCTTTATGGAGCATCTTATGGGGCCATAATCAGCATTTGTGCAGCATTATATTGGGCAAATGTGTCTATGGAGCATCTTATGGGGCCATTATTAACCTTTATGCAGGATTATATGGGGCATATTTTAATATGGAGCATCTTATGGGGCCATCATAAACTTTATGGAGCATTATATGGGGCTCCTGATTCAATATGGATATTCAAAAACACAACCTACTGATGTCTCAATTAATTTTACTTTTATTGGTATCTATTTTTACTTTTGACATTTACCGGTAGCTGCTGCATTTCCCACCCTAGGCTTATACTCGAGTCATTAAGTTTTCCCAGTTTTTTGTGGCAAAATTAGGGGGGTCGGCTTATACTCGAGTATATACGGTAGCTTTTCCCTTAGTTATGGCTGGACCAGCCATAAAGAAGTTCCACCCAGTAATTATACTAATAATTCCCATAATATTTCAATCGCTTGCAATTTACTTAGGTTTCTGGTTACCGAAGCTGGCCCCGATTCAGCTTCTTAAAAAGTTTCTCCGAAAAATGTGCTAAAATAAATGAATAAAATAAATAATACACATTTAAATATTAAGTATTTTTCTATATACCTTCATTTAGCAAAAAGGTATTGTTTATCTACTGCCCGTTATCAGGATTCCATGATGGCAGCTTACATCAATCACACACTACCCGAGATTTCAGGACTGGACTGGTGAAGTACAAGACAGAGGTCCTGTCAGAGCAGCAGTCCTGTCAGGCATTGCGAAGGAACATGCATTCCTCTGGTCAGTCCGGCTCCACTCCTCCATGTCCTCATAGGTTAACCCCTTTAAATAGATTTTTCTTTGCAGCATCTATGCATCCACCACCTGTATATAAACTTTTGAAACTGCCAATATACAGTATATCCACAACTCTAATGGGAGTTTGCGCTGTACAATACTACATATACAGGGCTGGGAGTCTGTATAGTAAGAAGCTGTTTAAGGAGGTAGCAGGCTGCTTAAAGTGAACCTGTCAGCAGGATTTTGCTAAGTAAACTACAGGCATTGTCACGTTTTCAGTGTTAAACTGATTAAAATGATACCTGGGGTGAAGAAATTTGTCTTGTGGTTCTTGTGTAATCGTTGTTAGAGGTTTTCGGTTAATGAGATGCCTGTTCTCTGTGGCGGGACTGTAGGCAGAGTCTTATCTTCCTGCTCTAAGCCAGACAAACCAAGAAGAGACCTGCCCAAAGGCCCACCATGAAGCAAGAGCTGTCTGTTTCTCTCTTTGTCTCTATGATGAGGAATATGTTTGTGCTTTTTTCATGCGGCTTGTGGTCAGGTCATTCCTTGGTTTCTCTGGCTTGGAGCAGGAAGATAAGACTCTGCCTACAGTCCCGCCCCGGAGCACGAGCATATCATTAACTGAAAAATTCTAACATTGATTCTTAATCCCAGGTATCATTTTAATCAGTTTAACACTGCCAACCTGACCATTTCTGTAGTTTACTTAGCAAAATCCTGCTGACAGGTTCACTTTACGTTCCTATTTGTTTTGGAATGTGCTGTTTATTGGAACAAGACCAAAATATTCTGCTATTAAATATCTTTGTAAATAAATATCATGCTGTTATTATTACTTACAATTGGTGGAGTGATGGGGAAGGGGGTGACCTCCGAATCTCTTGCCTCAACGTAGCTCATCTCCTCATTTATACAATGCTTATTCACAACGGTTCTTTATATAAGCAGTGCCTGAGTATTTGTGTGTTTAGTGCCCAGTCATAGCCTGCTGGTGGAGTGGTAGTGTAGCTTTCACACATACATTTCTTACATTTGAAATAATCCCCTGAATCTTTGAGGCAAATGGAGTAGATAGCTGCCCGATGCATCCTAGCAGCATGTAGCAGATGATAGCAATGAATAAGGAGAAAAGAACTAGCATGCTATATTTTATAGATGTATTTTTTCTTTTTACAGTGGTCACATGCGGCTGGCTTGCTCCACCAGCAAATGGCACAAAGAACGGGACAAATTACTTAGTTGGTTCTGTCATCATATTAAGTTGCAATAAAGGTTTTGTGATGATTGGATCTGGACAGAGAATATGCCAGGCTGATGGTAACTGGTCTGGTGAAGAAACAACGTGTATTAAAGGTATGAGAATTACAACTTAAATGGGCACTGTTTTTTCAACAAAATTTGCATAGTTCAAAAGTACAGCTAAATCTAACAAACTTTTTAAGGTATCTTGGCAGAAAATATGCTTCTTTCTCCACTTATACACTACTTATCCCACTTCCCAGCCCCCTGAACTCACCATCCACTTACAAAAGACAGCTCAATGCTATCTTGATCTAGACAAGATGGACACCAACACGGAGAGGTATCAGGTTATACCCCCTATTATATGCTATGGAGAGAGGAGGGTTGAGGAGGAGTAGACAAGCAATTGGAGAGTGTGATGGTGTGATATGCTATGTGGGTATCATTTTGTGTATATTTCTATTTTACATATTTTCATGGTGTTCTCTTGTAGAAGGAGTTATTTACTAATTGATGAATGGCTGTTTCTGCCATCTGATATCAGCTCCCACAGTACTGTATTGTATGCTAATGACATGTTGACCTAGCTTGTTGAAGCAATGAGCCCCTGAAACCTTCCCCCTTCTGACCTGTGAACAAGGAGGGACACTTAAGGTACCATCACACTCAGCGACGCTGCAGCGATATAGACAACGAGCCGATCGCTGCAGCGTCGCTGTTTAGGTCGCTGGGGAGCTGTCACACAGACAGCTCTCTCCAGTAACCAACGATCAGGGGAACGACTTCGGCATTGTTGAAATGGTCTGCTTTACGCTCTGCTTTACTGCCGGCGCTGACACATTCAGTGCAGGAAGTTCTTGGCAGCAGCGCGTAACCCTGTGGACGCCGGGGGATGTGACAGACATCAGAAGGTGAGTATGTACTGTTTTTTTTTTAACTTTTACAATGGTAACCAGGGTAAATATCGGGTTACTAAGCGCGGCCCTGCGCTTAGTAACCCGATTTTTACCCTGGTTACAAGTGAACACATCGCTGGATCGGCATCACACACGCCGATACAGCGATGACAGCGGGTGATCAAGCGACGAAATAAAGTTCTGGACTTCTAGCTCCGACCAGCAATATCACAGCGGGATCCAGATCGCTGCTGCGTGTCAAACACAACGAGATCGCTATCCAGGACACTGCAACGTCACGGATCGTCGTCGTTCTCGCTGCAAAGTCGCTTAGTGTGAAGGTACCTTTAAAATATCAGGGAGGTGAGACACAGATCAGTCCTGTGTGGAATGATGATGTGTTCACTGCATCTCAGAGAGAAAGAAGACTTTTATCCTGTTACTGAACTGCATTCATGTTCTGGACTATTTTATCCTTTGTGTGGTGGATCGTATATGGACCTTTTGTATTTTTGCCTAAATAAAGGTATTGGAATTGTTTACTATACTCTAGCTCTGTTGACTATGTGGTACCGGAGAAGGACCCTGTGACAGAGAGACAGAAAGATAGTGCTAAGCTTTCCAAAAAGTAGTTTGCAACACCTCAGAGCTGGATTCACATCAACACTGTTCATTACTGCTGAATTATTTACTCCATGCGCTTGCTTCTGTCTGTAAGCTATCAAAGCAAAAAAATAAAGCCGGAATTACTGTGATGTGAATGAAAGACTTTATAGCAGCAGTCTTCACCCAACAGCACAGTCAGTTGCAAATTAAGAGATTGCAGAGGGCAAAACTGGTGAAAATGCTGAATACAAGTTAAAAAATGGACATCAATAACAGTATTCCCCATGTACATACAAGGTAGTTTATTCTGAAAAGATGGTTGAAAATATAATTGCGCTTTTAAACATTGTTTTTTCTTGTTAGGCGTCATTAGACTGCATTTTCTACTTTTTCTGATCCATGCAACATTGCTCAGCAACATCTTTTTCCTTTTCTCACATCACTTTCCTTTCCTGCAAGTTTCTAGAAGGTTATCTCCTGGCAATGAGATAGTCTTCTGCATGAGCTTGAAGCATTCATTGCACCACTCTTACTGTTGATGCTGTTGGATGTGATATTTGCCCAC
Organism: Ranitomeya variabilis; assembly: GCF_051348905.1. Taxonomy (NCBI): domain Eukaryota; kingdom Metazoa; phylum Chordata; class Amphibia; order Anura; family Dendrobatidae; genus Ranitomeya; species Ranitomeya variabilis. The sequence continues at coordinate 202,423,821 of NC_135232.1, read as the reverse complement.
TCTATGGTAGCAATAGAAATGTGTACAATATGGCAGCAAATTCTACATGCACTGTACAGTATTTACTTGATAATAAAGTGTTTGCAACATGTTGCAAGACTGTTATGCTGTTACTGTACAATTTATACTACTGTATTATTGCAGCAGGCCTGATGCCTGGTTTTCCTACACATACCATATACTCTATGTTTCTCACTAGTGCCACCCCTGGAATTTTAACATTTGATAAATAATTTACATTTCAGTAAATGTTTGTAATACAATTTGTTATAATCTGTCATACAGTAAAATATTTGGTTTGTGTAGGATCCAGATCCTGTTCAAGTCAGTGTGGGCAAGTCCTAGACGAGTGCTCCTGTTATGCAACCTGTGAGAAACTTGCCAACTGCTGTCCAGACTACAGCCACTTCTGTGTCCGTATCGCTCCGGATTCTGGTTTGCTGATGGGAGGAAGAGATTTTGTTATTGTGAATGTGACCTTTAACACCAGATCAGTAGTGAAATGCAGGTATGCGACACAAAGAATATGGAGTCTACTGCTAATAAATGCTGTTATCCATCATCTGCTTAATGATTCCTGCAGTATATGTAACAATACCCAACACATCTATGTACTATGAACACACTTTATTTAGAAAGTCATACACTGTACATTTGGCATTAGGAGATTGATGGCAAAATCTTATATTTAACAAAAAAGTCAAATCTACCGTACATACTACAGTATAAGCAGGCCCGAGTATAAGCCGAGACCCCTAATTTTGCCACAAAAAACTGGGAAAACTTAATGACTCGAGTATAAGCCTAGGGTGGAAAATGCAGCAGCTACCGATAAATGTAAAAAAAAAAAAGATACCAATAAAAGTAAAATTAATTGAGACATCAGTAGGTTAAGTGATTTTGAATATCCATATTGAATCAGGAGCCCCATATAATGCTCCATACAGTTCATGATGGGCCCCATAAGATGCTCCATACTAAAATATGCCCCATATAATGCTGCACAAATGTTGATTATGGCCCCATAAGATGCTCCATACAGACATTTGCCCCATATAATGCTGCACAAATGCTGATTATGGCCCCATAAGATGCTGCATACAGACATTTGCCTCATATCATGCTGCACAAATGCTGATTATGACCTCATAAGATGCTCCATAGAGACATTTGCCCCATACAATGCTGCACAAATGTTGATTATGGTCCCATAAGATGCTCCATACAGACATATGCCCCATATAATGCTGCACAAATGCTGATTATGGCCCCATAAGATGCTCCATACAGACATTTGCCTCATATCATGCTGCACAAATGCTGATTATGGCCCCATAAGATGCTCCATAGACACATTTGACCCGTATAATGCTCCACAAATGTTGATTATGGCCCCATAAGATGCTCCATAGACTATTATGCCCCATATATTGCTGCACAAATGCTGATTATGGCCCCATAAGATGCTCCATTCAGATATTTGCCCCATATAATGCTCCACAAATGCTGATTATGGCCACATAAGATGCTTCATAGACTATTATGCCCCATATGCTGTTGCTGCGATTAAAAAAAAAAAAAGAGACATATTCACCCCGGCACTTGCCACCTTTCCCCGTTCCACACTCGGACTAGCAGAACGCACTGAGTAAATATAGACTCGGGCGCCGCTGTGTCTTTCCCATCCTCGCACTGACGCTCAGGCAGAGGGCGCGCACTAACCACGTCATCGCGTCCTCTGACCTGAGTGTCACAGGCAGATGATGATGAAGATGGTGCCCGGCAGTGGAACAAGGAGAGGTGAATATCTCCATGCTCCCCCTCCCCATTATACTCACTTTCTCCTGATGCGGTCCCTGGCAGCTTATCTGATGGACTCTCCGGCTTTGAGCGGTCACTAGTATGAATATGCGGCTCCACCCCTATAGGAGCAAAGTCGTGTCCATATTCATTACTGTAATGAGCGGTACCATGTGACTGCTCAAAGCTGGAAGAGCTGCCGGCGCCTGGAGACCATCGGAGATGTAGAGACGCGCCAGGAGCAAGTGAGTATGTCCTCCTCCCGCACGACCCCCTAGGAACAATGACTCGAGTATAAGCCGAGAGGGGCACTTTCAGCCTAAAAAAGTGGGCTGAAAATCTCAGCTTATACTCGAGTATATACGGTATACTTTATACTGTATATACAGTGGGTACGGAAAGTATTCAGACCCCTTTAAATTTTTCACTCTTTGTTTCATTACAGCCATTTGGTAAATTAAAAAAAGTTCATTTTTTTCTCATTAATGTATACTCTGCACCCCATCTTGACTGAAAAAACCCCAGAAATGTAGTAATTTTTGCAAATTTATTAATAAGAAAAACTGAAATATCACATGGTCAGAAGTATTCAGACTCTTTGCTCAGTATTGAGAAAAAGCACCCTTTTGAGCTAATGAGCCTTCTTGGGAATGATGCAACAAGTTTTTCACACCAGGATTTGGGGATTTTCTGCCATTCTTCCTTGCAGATCCTCTCCAGTACCGTCAGGTTGGATGATGAACGTTGTTGGACAGGCATTTTCAGGTCTCTCAGAGCTGCTCAATTGGGTTTACGTCAGGGCTCTGGCTGGGCCAGTCAGGAATGGTCACAGAGATGTTCTGAAGCCACTCCTTTGTTATTTTAGCTGTGTGCTTAGGGTCATTTTCTTGTTGGAAGGTGAACCTTAGGCCAAGTCTGAGGTCCAGAGCACTCTGGAAGAGGTTTTCATCTAGGATATCTCTGTACTTGGCCACATTCATGTTTCCTTCACTGACAACCAGTCGTCCTGTCCCTGCAGCTGAAAACAACCCCATAGCATGATGCTGCCATCACCATGTTTCACTGTTGAGATTGTATTGGGCAGGTGATGAGCAGTGCCTGGTTTCCCCCACACATACCGCTTAGAATTATCACCAAAAAGGTATATCCTTGTGTTAGAGGTCGAGTTCCCACCTCTGCACAGGGGGAATCTCAGGCCATCTCCGCTGCGGTCTCCCATTCTTCTTCTGCCACATTGGAGCCTGCTCAGCGGAGACGTCGATCCCAGCGTCTTGCTCATTCTGACTCTGTGCAAAGGGTTACTGCTGCTTTTTCAGCTTCTGCCATTGAAGCCAGTGCTGGGCAGCGGCGAGCAGATGCTTTTGGGACTAAGTCCTGCTTTTCCCCTTCTGAGCATGCCCAGGGTAAGATCTCTCATTGGAGATCGAGGGTCACATGCTTAGATACTGCAGCAAAACCCATTGGTTCTCCTGGAAGGTCCTGAAGGTGCTCAGGCTCTGTGGCAGCCTCTCATTGGTCCTTCTAGGAAGGTCCTGTACTTGCTGCAGCTATAAAAGGTTCGCATGGCCGCAAGGCCATGCGCTAGTATCAATCCAAGTATGTGCTTTGTGCCAGTGTGGTTATGTGTGAATGTATTCAGGGACCCGGCTGAAATAAGCCCCTAGAATACCGGCACCTCCGGTGAGGAGATTGTATAAATGTATTCAGGGACCCGGCTGAAATAAGCCTCTAGAATACCGGCACCTCCGGTGAGGAGATTGCGTGTTTGCATAACCACCGACTGCTATCAGTTCGTCAGTAAGCTTGTGCTCCTGTGAGGCTAACAGGGCGCAGTGCTTCCTTTCACGGCTACTCTGTGAAGTAACAGAGCTATTCTATACCACCAAACAGTGCCACCATTCACTAGCAGCAGGTCCCTTCTGCACGGTGGACCCCGGGCTGCGAACACACCAATTATAATAAACATCTATATTTACTCAGTGCATTCTGCTAGTCCTAACAACTTGTCTCATCAGACCAGAGAATCTTATTTCTCATAGTCTGGGAGTCCTTCTTGTGTTTTTTAGCAAACTCTATGCGGGCTTTCATATGTCTTGCACTGAAGAGAGGCTTTCGTGGGGCCACTCTGCCATAAAGGCCCGACTGGTGGAGGGTTGCAGTGATAGTTGACTTTGTGAAACTTTCTCCCATATCCCTACTGCATCTCTGCAGGTCGGCCACAGTGATCTTGGGGTTCTTCTTTACCACTCTCACCAAGGTTCTTCTCCCACGATTGCTCAGTTTGGTTGGACGGCCAGGTCTAGGAAGACTTCTGGTGGTCTCAAACTTCTTCCATTTAAGGATTATGGAGGCCACTGTGCTCTTAGGAACCTTGAGTACTGCAGAAATTCTGTTTTAACATTGGCCATATCTGTGACTTGGCACAATTCTGCTTCTGAGCTCCTTGGCCAGTTCCTTTGACCTCATGATTCTCAATTGGTCCGACATGCACTGTGAGCTGTGATTTCTTATATAAACAGGTGTGTGCCTTTCCAAATCAAGTCCTTTCAGTTTAATTAAACACAGCTGGACTCCAATGAAGGAGTAGAACCATCTCAAGGAGGATCACAAGGAAATGGACGGCATGTGACTTAAATATTTGTGTCTGAGCAAAGGGTCTGAATAATTATGACCATGTAATATTTCAGTTTTTCTTTTTTATTAAATTTGCAACAATTTCTACCTTTCTGGGTTTTTTTCAGTCAAGATGGGGGGCAGAGTGTACATTAATGAGAAAAAAATGAACTTTTTTGCATTCACCAAATGGCTGCAATAAAAAAGAGTGAAAAATTTAAAGAGGTCTGATTACTTTCCATATCCACTGTACATACAGTATATATACTGTATATAGATTGATAGATAGATAGATATATTCACATAGGGAGAGATATCTATCTATATATCTATCAATCCTGCATGTGTGGGCATATACACTCACCGGTCACTTTATTAGGTACACCTGTCCAACTTCTTGTTAACACTTAATTTCTAATCAGCCAATCACATGGCGGCAACTCAGTGCATTTAGGCATGTAGACATGGTCAAGACAATCTCCTGCAGTTCAAACCGAGCATCAGTATGGGGAAGAAAGGTGATTTGAGTGCCTTTGAACGTGGCATGGTTGTTGGTGCCAGAAGGGCTGGTCTGAGTATTTCAGAAACTGCTGATCTACTGGGATTTTCACGCACAACCATCTCTAGGGTTTACAGAGAATGGTCCGAAAAAGAAAAAAAATCCAGTGAGCGGCAGTTTTGTGGGCGGAAATGCCTTGTTGATGCCAGAGGTCAGAGGAGAATGGGCAGACTGGTTCGAGCTGATAGAAAGGCAACAGTGACTCAAATCGCCACCCGTTACAACCAAGGTAGGCCTAAGAGCATCTCTGAACGCACAGTGCGTCGAACTTTGAGGCAGATGGGCTACAGCAGCAGAAGACCACACCGGGTACCACTCCTTTCAGCTAAGAACAGGAAACTGAGGCTACAATTTGTACAAGCTCATCGAAATTGGACAGTAGAAGATTGGAAAAACGTTGCTTGGTCTGATGAGTCTCGATTTCTGCTGCGACATTCGGATGGTAGGGTCAGAATTTGGCGTAAACAACATGAAAGCATGGATCCATCCTGCCTTGTATGGAGCATCTTTGGGATGTGCAGCCGACAAATCTGCGGCAACTGTGTGATGCCATCATGTCAATATGGACCAAAATCTCTGAGGAATGCTTCCAGCACCTTGTTGAATCTATGCCACGAAGAATTGAGGCAGTTCTGAAGGCAAAAGGGGGTCCAACCCGTTACTAGCATGGTGTACCTAATAAAGTGGCCGGTGAGTGTATATACACTGCTCAACAAAATAAACGGAACACGTAGACAACAGAATATAACTCCAAGTAAATCAAACTTTTGTGAAATCAAATTGTCCACTTAGGAAGCAACACTGTGTGACAATAAATTTCACATGCTGTTGTGCAAATGGAATAGCCAACAGATGGAAATTATTGGCAATTATCAAGACACACTCAATAAAGGAGTGGTTCTGCACCTGGAGACCATAGACCACATCTCCGTACTAATGCTTTCTGGCTGATATTTTGGTCACTTTTGAATGTTGGTTATGCTTTCACACTGGTGGTAGCATGAGACGGACTCTAGAACCCACACAAGTGGCTCAGGTAGCTCATTCAGGATGGCACATCAATGTGAGCTGTGGCAAGAAGGTTTGCTGTGTCTGTCAGCGTAGTGTCCAGAGGCTGGAGGTGCTACCTGGAGACAGGCTAGTATACCAGGAGACATGGAGGGGGCCATAGGAGGGCAACAACCCAACAGCAGGACCGCTACCTCAGCCTTTTTTGCAAAGAGGAACAGGAGAAGCACTGCCAGAGCCCTGCAAAATTACCTCCAGCAGGCCACAAATGTGCATGTGTCTGCACAAACGGTCAGAAACCAACTCCATGAGGATGGTGTGAGTGCCCGACATCCACAGATGGGGGCTGTGCTCACAGTCCAATATCGTGCAGGACGCTTGACATTTGCCACAGAACACCAGGATTGGCAAATTTGCCACTAGCGCCCTGTGCTCTTCACAGAGGAAAGCAGGTTCACACTGAGCACATGTGACAGATGTGACAGAGTCTGGAGACGCCATGGAGAGCGATCTGCTGCCTGCAACATTCTTTAGCATGACCGGTTTGGCAGTGGGTCAGTAATGGTGTGGGGTGGCATTTCTTTGGAGGGCTGCACAGCCCTCCATGTGCTTGCCAGAGGTAGCCTGACTGCCATTAGGTACCGAGATGAGATACTCAGACCCCTTGTGAGACCATATGCTGGTGCAGTTGGCCCTGGGTTGCTCCTAATGTAGGACAATGCCAGACCTCATGTGGCTGGAATGTGTCAGCAGATCCTGCAAGATGAAGGCATTGAAGCTATGGACTGGCCCGCCCATTTCCCAGACCTGAATCTGATTGAACACATCTGGGACATCATGTCTCGCACCATCCACCAACGTCACGTTGCACCACAGACTGTCCAGGAGTTGTTGGATGCTTTAGTCCAGGTCTGAGAGGAGATCCCTCAGGAGACCATCTGCCGCCTCATCAGAAGCATGCCCAGGCATTGTAGAGAGGTCATACAGGCACTCGGTGGTCACACACAGTACTGAGCATCATTTCCTTGTCTTGGGGAATTTCCTCTGAAGTTGGATTAGCATGTAATTTGATTTTCCACCTTGATTTTGAGTATCATTCCAAATTCAGACCTCCATGGGATATTAATTTTGATTTACATTGATCATTTAATTCAATGATATCTAGAATGTGGGATTATAGTGTTTCCTTTATTTTTTTTGAGCAGTATATATATACATATAGAAGAACTGCTTAAATTTTTGCGCCAGAAACAGTGTGAAAAACTGGAGGAAAGCATGCCAAGACGCATGAAAGCTGTGATTAAAAATCATGGTTATTCCACAAAATATTGATTTCTGTACTCTTCCTGAGTTACAACATTAGTATTGTTGTTTGTAAATGATTATGACCTTGTTTTCTTTGCATTATTTGAGGTCTGAAAGCACTGTTTTTGCTTTTTAAATGTTTACCATTTTTCTTTGTCAGAAAAAAAAATACAAAAATTATTGCTTGAAAATTTGGAGACATGTTGTCAGAAGTTTATACACTAAAAGAACAGTTTACATTTTACTCAAAAATATACCTATAAAGAGAAAAATCAGACAAACTGAACATTTTGCAGTGGTCTCCTAATTTTTGCCAGAGCTGTATGTATTTGATATATAATAATTAAAAATAATAACTAATCATTTGATCATTCCATCTAAACTAAACTTTTGGCAAATTGTCCATTGAAACTGATCTTCTAGATGCCTATGCATCTTGAAACATTGTTTTACTTCAATCTAAAACTTTAAGACATGTGATTATCACATGTTTTTCAGATATCCCAAATTCTAATGTTATAAAATGGCAAACAGTGGCATTCAGATGGATTTAGGTTAAGGCAGGGGCATAAATATAAAGGGTACAGGGGTTGCAGTTGCACCTGGCTCTGGAACCAGGAGGGCAGCAAAAGGTCTCTTTGGCCCATAAGAGAATGTCAAACTATAGGTGATAGTTGGAGGCCCTGTAAGGTAAGGGTTATAACAGCATTCTGTTAAGATCAGTGAGCACATGATATGGCATTTTTTTACTTATATCCTGAGTGCACAGCTTGGAGAGAATGTTGCTCTGTTTACACTTTGGGTGTACCTTTCTTTTACATAAATATGTTCCTATATCATATAAACCAATCAATAAAACTGTTATAACTTAAATTAGGTTCTTATAACATTAAAAATTACGTCACTTTTTTTTTAGATTTAATAATGAGATCAATGTCAATGGTTATGTGGATGCACATGGTAGTGCGCATTGTGTGTCACCATTGCTGTATGAAACAGGGCGTATTCCTTTTGAATTGTCTCTGGATGGAGGAAGCACATATCCTCACTCAAGCACTTGGCTGTCAGGTATTGTATGAGCCTTTTCATTATTCACAGTTACGATAAAGATAGTTACGGCATTTTTAGTTTGGAAACCGTTTTGGTTGACTAAATACTGCATAAATACATTACTTTGCTATCACTTGACTGCATCGGCCAAGGTTTGATGTTCTGTGATTTACATGCATATGAAGTTAAAAGGCCCCTTCCACCTCCAACCTCAAGTGCCACAGAAGGATGGATGCAAATGGTCCATAATGGTCCCAGCTCGATCTCGAGCCATGTTGACTTAATGAAGATCTATCTTGTGCAAGCCTAAAGATAAACATAATGGAGGGGAAATAAGGGTGCTATCCTCGGGGACTACCTGGCAATTGAATTACCAGTGGGTCTAATTCCCCTTTTTCAGTATGTGCATCTGGACAGCACACCAGGAGTAGTACCAGAGAAATAGCACCAGAAGCCCTAAAGGACCAAAATCACGGGCAAAAACTAGATTAGAAATAGTAACTGAACTGTAAGATCAGAAGAAAATATAGACAGTTATTAAAATCTGCAAAGATAAATCCCCGTAGTTAGTCTATAATGCCAAATATTCAGTGCATAATTGTGGTAGACAAAGTATACAGCAGAAACTGAGAGAGTGAGGACATTCCCCTGGTGTACCCCAATGAACTCTACTAATTGTTAGATGAACGATACTTATAAACACCTCAAACATATACTATACCTTAAACACCTGTTATTGCACAGCAAAAGTAAGTTGATAGACACTGCCAGCAACAAGATGAGGACTTTTGCAGTTCAATAATAAACTTGTATGTGCTTAACAACACAGGACTGTTCTTTCACCGGCCCTCCCGCGCTCAAACTAATCCTTGGTTAACGACCAACTTATCAAAGCACAAGGACTCCTGCAGGACAAATGCCCTGGATTGCTGGAAGATCAAACCAATAAGTTTTGGTAAAAGGATTAATGGAAAGAGCCTTGGGATGCTTGCACATTGCACAGTCAGAAGCCCATGGATGTCTTTTCAGAATCCTTAAATCTCTAAGCCTCAAGTATGAGGTGATGTGGTATGATGGGTGGTATCTTATTGAAACTAAGGAAAAATGTAGTCTGGCAGATAACATTCCCTGCCTTTATTAACGCTGGGTCCATCATCATACCATCCGATAGGGAAGTGTGGATCATCAATCCTGTGGTGCCAATGTTAACGACACAGGGAGTCAAGACTCTGGAATTGATGAAAGTCATTCAAATAAATGTCGTTACAGTCAGTCATGCCATAAACATATATACAGTATAGGAAGAAAAATCATGAACTGATTTGTTATATCTGCGGCATGCTCCTAACACAGGACCTTGGTAAAACTCAGCGGCTAGTAGGAAGAACACTTCCCCACAAGAGACACGCTCTGTTTATATCTGCCTCTATACTAGTCATTAGTGCAGACATACGATGTCAAAACATTTTTTTGGGTAACCAGGACAAGCTATCAAACTTGGGATCGCTCAGCCTTGATCAAGGGAACTAATCCGATTTCCATATGTGGAGTGAGTAAGGATCTTTTCCCCCAACATGAAGAAATTAGCATTTACCATATTGGATTTTTCTAAAAAAAATTTGGGATTGCTAGTATATTATGTCTAAGGATGAACTCGATAAACATATGTCTCCTTTCAACCATAATTATGAAAGAGCGTTCTGATTTAAGCAATTAAGGGCCAAGTCTGAATACTTCTAAACAGACAGAGCATGGACAGTAGCTGAATTGAGACCCCTGTTCTGAAACAGAAAACTGTTGTGAGTTTGGTTTTTGGGCTCCCCCGGTGGTCACTGGTGGTACTGGACTTGTGTGCTTCACTTTCTCTGTTCACCTGTTTCCATCTGGATATGGGTGTATCCTATTTAGCCTTGCTGCTCAGTTATTCTAGTGCCGGCCATCAATGTAACCAGAGCCTTTCTGTTGCATGTTCCTGCTTCTAGACTACTATCAGCTAAGTTGGACTCTTAGTCCTAAGTTTGTTTTGCATTTTTGTTCCAGTTCACAGTTATGTTATTTTTCTGTAGCTGGAAGCTCTTGTGGGCCGAAATTGCCACTCCGGTGTCATGAGTTGACACATGAGTCTTAAAGTAATTTCGGGATGGTGTTTTAATAGGGTTTTCAGCTGACCGTGAAGTTCCCTATTGTATCTTCTTGCTATCTAGTAAGCGGACCTCGCTTTGCTGAACCTACCTTCATACTGCGTATGTCTTTTCCTCTGAACTCACCGTCAATATATGTGGGGGGCTTCTGTCTCCTTTTTGGGGGAATTTCCCTAGAGGTAAGCCAGGTCTGTCTTTTCCTCTATTAGGGTTAGTTAGTCCTCCGGCTGGCGCTAGGCGTCTAGGGATAAAATGTAGGTATGCCACCCGGCCACTGTTAGTTGTGTGGTAGGTTTAGCTCACGGTCAGCTCGAGATTCCATCACCCAAGAGCTGTTCTGTTATTTCTGTTCTCTGACGTTCCCTTGCCATTGGGAACCATGACAGTATGGCCGGACCAGTGTTAAAACCGTTGGCAGAAGAAAGGAGAGAAAAAGAAGTCTGCAGATTTTTTTTTTTTTTTCCTCTGAGCTTGCTCTATAGTTGACTTAGTTGCATTTCTGCTCTAATTGCAGCCTTTGTCTCTCTCTCTCCTTCTAATCCTTGAATGGCTCTGATCTCACCTGATTAAAATGGATCCTCAGAGTTTGGCTACAGGTTTGAATAATCTTGCTACGAAGGTTCAAAATTTACAGGATTTTGTTATTCATGCTCCTATATCTGAACCTAGAATTCCTATACCAGAATTTTTCTCCGGGGATAGATCTCGTTTCCTGAATTTCAAAAATAATTGTAAATTATTTCTTTCCCTGAGATCTCGCTCCGCTGGAGATCCCGCACAGCAGGTTAGGATAGTAATTTCCTTGCTGCGGGGTGACCCTCAAGACTGGGCATTTGCATTGGCACCCGGGGATCCTGCGTTGCTCAATGTGGATGCGTTTTTTCTGGCTTTGGGGTTGCTTTATGAGGAACCTAACTTAGAGATTCAGGCTGAAAAAGCCTTGATGGCCCTATCTCAAGGGCAAGATGAAGCTGAAATATACTGCCAAAAATTTCGTAAATGGTCTGTGCTTACTCAGTGGAATGAGTGCGCCCTGGCGGCGAATTTCAGAGAGGGTCTCTCTGATGCCATTAAAGATGTTATGGTGGGGTTCCCTGCACCTACAGGTCTGAATGAGTCCATGACAATGGCTATTCAGATTGATCGGCGTTTGCGGGAGCGCAAACCTGTGCACCATTTGGCGGTGTCTTCTGAGAAGGCTCCAGAAAATATGCAATGTGATAGAATTCTGTCCAGAAGCGAACGGCAGAATTTTAGGCGAAAAAATGGGTTGTGCTTCTATTGTGGTGATTCAACTCATGTTATATCAGCATGCTCTAAACGTACAAAAAAGGTTGATAAGTCTATTTCAATTGGCACTTTACAGTCTAAGTTTATTCTGTCTGTGACCTTGATTTGTTCATTATCGTCAATTACCGCGGATGCATATGTCGACTCTGGCGCCGCTTTGAGTCTAATGGATTGGTCCTTTGCCAGGCGCTGTGGGTTTGATCTAGAGCCTCTGGAAGTTCCTATACCTCTGAAGGGTATTGACTCTACACCATTGGCTAGTAATAAACCACAATACTGGACACAAGTGACTATGCGTATGATTCCAGACCATCAGGAGATGATTCGCTTCCTTGTGTTGTACAATCTACATGACGTTTTGGTGCTCGGATTACCATGGTTACAATCTCATAACCCAGTCCTTGACTGGAAAGCAATGTCTGTGTTAAGCTGGGGATGTCAGGGGGCTCATGGGGACGTACCTTTGGTTTCCATTTCGTCATCTATTCCCTCTGAGATTCCGGAATTTTTATCTGATTATCGTGATGTTTTTGAGGAGCCTAAGCTTGGTTCACTACCTCCTCACAGAGATTGCGATTGTACCATAGATCTGATTCCGGGCAGTAAATTTCCAAAGGGTCGTTTATTTAATCTATCTGTACCTGAACATGCTGCTATGCGAGAATATATTAAGGAGTCCCTGGAAAAGGGACATATTCGTCCTTCTTCATCTCCCTTAGGAGCCGGTTTTTTCTTTGTATCTAAAAAAGATGGCTCTTTGAGGCCGTGTATTGATTATCGACTCTTGAATAAAATTACAGTCAAATATCAGTATCCTCTGCCACTGCTGACTGATTTGTTTGCTCGAATAAAAGGGGCTAAGTGGTTCTCTAAGATTGATCTCCGTGGGGCGTATAATTTGGTGCGAATTAAGCAGGGGGATGAGTGGATACTGTGGTGGATAGGTTGCATCGGATTTGGTGACAGGTGGTGGACAATTTGGAGTTGTCCCAGGAGAAGACTCGGCATTTTGCTAACCGCCGTCGTCGTGTTGGTCCTCGACTTCGTGTTGGGGACTTGGTGTGGTTGTCTTCTCGTTTTGTCCCTATGAGGGTTTCTTCTCCTAAGTTTAAGCCTCGGTTCATCGGCCCATATAAGATTTTGGAGATTCTTAACCCCGTGTCCTTTCGATTGGACCTCCCAGCATCTTTTTCTATCCATAATGTCTTCCATCGGTCATTATTGCGCAGGTATGAGGTACCGGTTGTGCCTTCCGTTGAGCCTCCCGCTCCGGTGTTGGTTGAGGGTGAATTGGAGTACGTTGTGGAGAAGATCTTGGACTCCCGTGTTTCCAGACGGAAACTTCAGTATCTGGTCAAGTGGAAGGGCTACGGTCAAGAGGATAATTCTTGGGTGACAGCCTCTGATGTTCATGCCTCTGATTTGGTCCGTGCCTTTCATAGGGCTCGTCCTGATCGCCCTGGTGGTTCTTGTGAGGGTTCGGTGCCCCCTCCTTGAGGGGGGGGTACTGTTGTGAGTTTGGTTTTTGGGCTCCCCCGGTGGTCACTGGTGGTACTGGACTTGTGTGCTTCACTTTCTCTGTTCACCTGTTTCCATCTGGATATGGGTGTATCCTATTTAGCCTTGCTGCTCAGTTATTCTAGTGCCGGCCATCAATGTAACCAGAGCCTTTCTGTTGCATGTTCCTGCTTCTAGACTACTATCAGCTAAGTTGGACTCTTAGTCCTAAGTTTGTTTTGCATTTTTGTTCCAGTTCACAGTTATGTTATTTTTCTGTAGCTGGAAGCTCTTGTGGGCCGAAATTGCCACTCCGGTGTCATGAGTTGACACATGAGTCTTAAAGTAATTTCGGGATGGTGTTTTAATAGGGTTTTCAGCTGACCGTGAAGTTCCCTATTGTATCTTCTTGCTATCTAGTAAGCGGACCTCGCTTTGCTGAACCTACCTTCATACTGCGTATGTCTTTTCCTCTGAACTCACCGTCAATATATGTGGGGGGCTTCTGTCTCCTTTTTGGGGGAATTTCCCTAGAGGTAAGCCAGGTCTGTCTTTTCCTCTATTAGGGTTAGTTAGTCCTCCGGCTGGCGCTAGGCGTCTAGGGATAAAACGTAGGTATGCCACCCGGCCACTGTTAGTTGTGTGGTAGGTTTAGCTCACGGTCAGCTCGAGATTCCATCACCCAAGAGCTGTTCTGTTATTTCTGTTCTCTGACGTTCCCTTGCCATTGGGAACCATGACAGTATGGCCGGACCAGTGTTAAAACCGTTGGCAGAAGAAAGGAGAGAAAAAGAAGTCTGCAGATTTATTTTTTTTTTTTCCTCTGAGCTTGCTCTATAGTTGACTTAGTTGCATTTCTGCTCTAATTGCAGCCTTTGTCTCTCTCTCTCCTTCTAATCCTTGAATGGCTCTGATCTCACCTGATTAAAATGGATCCTCAGAGTTTGGCTACAGGTTTGAATAATCTTGCTACGAAGGTTCAAAATTTACAGGATTTTGTTATTCATGCTCCTATATCTGAACCTAGAATTCCTATACCAGAATTTTTCTCCGGGGATAGATCTCGTTTCCTGAATTTCAAAAATAATTGTAAATTATTTCTTTCCCTGAGATCTCGCTCCGCTGGAGATCCCGCACAGCTGGTTAGGATAGTAATTTCCTTGCTGCGGGGTGACCCTCAAGACTGGGCATTTGCATTGGCACCCGGGGATCCTGCGTTGCTCAATGTGGATGCGTTTTTTCTGGCTTTGGGGTTGCTTTATGAGGAACCTAACTTAGAGATTCAGGCTGAAAAAGCCTTGATGGCCCTATCTCAAGGGCAAGATGAAGCTGAAATATACTGCCAAAAATTTCGTAAATGGTCTGTGCTTACTCAGTGGAATGAGTGCGCCCTGGCGGCGAATTTCAGAGAGGGTCTCTCTGATGCCATTAAAGATGTTATGGTGGGGTTCCCTGCACCTACAGGTCTGAATGAGTCCATGACAATGGCTATTCAGATTGATCGGCGTTTGCGGGAGCGCAAACCTGTGCACCATTTGGCGGTGTCTTCTGAGAAGGCTCCAGAAAATATGCAATGTGATAGAATTCTGTCCAGAAGCGAACGGCAGAATTTTAGGCGAAAAAATGGGTTGTGCTTCTATTGTGGTGATTCAACTCATGTTATATCAGCATGCTCTAAACGTACAAAAAAGGTTGATAAGTCTATTTCAATTGGCACTTTACAGTCTAAGTTTATTCTGTCTGTGACCTTGATTTGTTCATTATCGTCAATTACCGCGGATGCATATGTCGACTCTGGCGCCGCTTTGAGTCTAATGGATTGGTCCTTTGCCAGGCGCTGTGGGTTTGATCTAGAGCCTCTGGAAGTTCCTATACCTCTGAAGGGTATTGACTCTACACCATTGGCTAGTAATAAACCACAATACTGGACACAAGTGACTATGCGTATGATTCCAGACCATCAGGAGATGATTCGCTTCCTTGTGTTGTACAATCTACATGACGTTTTGGTGCTCGGATTACCATGGTTACAATCTCATAACCCAGTCCTTGACTGGAAAGCAATGTCTGTGTTAAGCTGGGGATGTCAGGGGGCTCATGGGGACGTACCTTTGGTTTCCATTTCGTCATCTATTCCCTCTGAGATTCCGGAATTTTTATCTGATTATCGTGATGTTTTTGAGGAGCCTAAGCTTGGTTCACTACCTCCTCACAGAGATTGCGATTGTACCATAGATCTGATTCCGGGCAGTAAATTTCCAAAGGGTCGTTTATTTAATCTATCTGTACCTGAACATGCTGCTATGCGAGAATATATTAAGGAGTCCCTGGAAAAGGGACATATTCGTCCTTCTTCATCTCCCTTAGGAGCCGGTTTTTTCTTTGTATCTAAAAAAGATGGCTCTTTGAGGCCGTGTATTGATTATCGACTCTTGAATAAAATTACAGTCAAATATCAGTATCCTCTGCCACTGCTGACTGATTTGTTTGCTCGAATAAAAGGGGCTAAGTGGTTCTCTAAGATTGATCTCCGTGGGGCGTATAATTTGGTGCGAATTAAGCAGGGGGATGAGTGGATACTGTGGTGGATAGGTTGCATCGGATTTGGGGACAGGTGGTGGACAATTTGGAGTTGTCCCAGGAGAAGACTCGGCATTTTGCTAACCGCCGTCGTCGTGTTGGTCCTCGACTTCGTGTTGGGGACTTGGTGTGGTTGTCTTCTCGTTTTGTCCCTATGAGGGTTTCTTCTCCTAAGTTTAAGCCTCGGTTCATCGGCCCGTATAAGATTTTGGAGATTCTTAACCCCGTGTCCTTTCGATTGGACCTCCCAGCATCTTTTTCTATCCATAATGTCTTCCATCGGTCATTATTGCGCAGGTATGAGGTACCGGTTGTGCCTTCCGTTGAGCCTCCCGCTCCGGTGTTGGTTGAGGGTGAATTGGAGTACGTTGTGGAGAAGATCTTGGACTCCCGTGTTTCCAGACGGAAACTTCAGTATCTGGTCAAGTGGAAGGGCTACGGTCAAGAGGATAATTCTTGGGTGACAGCCTCTGATGTTCATGCCTCTGATTTGGTCCGTGCCTTTCATAGGGCTCGTCCTGATCGCCCTGGTGGTTCTTGTGAGGGTTCGGTGCCCCCTCCTTGAGGGGGGGGTACTGTTGTGAGTTTGGTTTTTGGGCTCCCCCGGTGGTCACTGGTGGTACTGGACTTGTGTGCTTCACTTTCTCTGTTCACCTGTTTCCATCTGGATATGGGTGTATCCTATTTAGCCTTGCTGCTCAGTTATTCTAGTGCCGGCCATCAATGTAACCAGAGCCTTTCTGTTGCATGTTCCTGCTTCTAGACTACTATCAGCTAAGTTGGACTCTTAGTCCTAAGTTTGTTTTGCATTTTTGTTCCAGTTCACAGTTATGTTATTTTTCTGTAGCTGGAAGCTCTTGTGGGCCGAAATTGCCACTCCGGTGTCATGAGTTGACACATGAGTCTTAAAGTAATTTCGGGATGGTGTTTTAATAGGGTTTTCAGCTGACCGTGAAGTTCCCTATTGTATCTTCTTGCTATCTAGTAAGCGGACCTCGCTTTGCTGAACCTACCTTCATACTGCGTATGTCTTTTCCTCTGAACTCACCGTCAATATATGTGGGGGGCTTCTGTCTCCTTTTTGGGGGAATTTCCCTAGAGGTAAGCCAGGTCTGTCTTTTCCTCTATTAGGGTTAGTTAGTCCTCCGGCTGGCGCTAGGCATCTAGGGATAAAACGTAGGTATGCCACCCGGCCACTGTTAGTTGTGTGGTAGGTTTAGCTCACGGTCAGCTCGAGATTCCATCACCCAAGAGCTGTTCTGTTATTTCTGTTCTCTGACGTTCCCTTGCCATTGGGAACCATGACAGTATGGCCGGACCAGTGTTAAAACCGTTGGCAGAAGAAAGGAGAGAAAAAGAAGTCTGCAGATTTTTTATTTTTTTTTCCTCTGAGCTTGCTCTATAGTTGACTTAGTTGCATTTCTGCTCTAATTGCAGCCTTTGTCTCTCTCTCTCCTTCTAATCCTTGAATGGCTCTGATCTCACCTGATTAAAATGGATCCTCAGAGTTTGGCTACAGGTTTGAATAATCTTGCTACGAAGGTTCAAAATTTACAGGATTTTGTTATTCATGCTCCTATATCTGAACCTAGAATTCCTATACCAGAATTTTTCTCCGGGGATAGATCTCGTTTCCTGAATTTCAAAAATAATTGTAAATTATTTCTTTCCCTGAGATCTCGCTCCGCTGGAGATCCCGCACAGCAGGTTAGGATAGTAATTTCCTTGCTGCGGGGTGACCCTCAAGACTGGTCATTTGCATTGGCACCCGGGGATCCTGCGTTGCTCAATGTGGATGCGTTTTTTCTGGCTTTGGGGTTGCTTTATGAGGAACCTAACTTAGAGATTCAGGCTGAAAAAGCCTTGATGGCCCTATCTCAAGGGCAAGATGAAGCTGAAATATACTGCCAAAAATTTCGTAAATGGTCTGTGCTTACTCAGTGGAATGAGTGCGCCCTGGCGGCGAATTTCAGAGAGGGTCTCTCTGATGCCATTAAAGATGTTATGGTGGGGTTCCCTGCACCTACAGGTCTGAATGAGTCCATGACAATGGCTATTCAGATTGATTGGCGTTTGCGGGAGCGCAAACCTGTGCACCATTTGGCGGTGTCTTCTGAGAAGGCTCCAGAAAATATGCAATGTGATAGAATTCTGTCCAGAAGCGAACGGCAGAATTTTAGGCGAAAAAATGGGTTGTGCTTCTATTGTGGTGATTCAACTCATGTTATATCAGCATGCTCTAAACGTACAAAAAAGGTTGATAAGTCTATTTCAATTGGCACTTTACAGTCTAAGTTTATTCTGTCTGTGACCTTGATTTGTTCATTATCGTCAATTACCGCGGATGCATATGTCGACTCTGGCGCCGCTTTGAGTCTAATGGATTGGTCCTTTGCCAGGCGCTGTGGGTTTGATCTAGAGCCTCTGGAAGTTCCTATACCTCTGAAGGGTATTGACTCTACACCATTGGCTAGTAATAAACCACAATACTGGACACAAGTGACTATGCGTATGATTCCAGACCATCAGGAGATGATTCGCTTCCTTGTGTTGTACAATCTACATGACGTTTTGGTGCTCGGATTACCATGGTTACAATCTCATAACCCAGTCCTTGACTGGAAAGCAATGTCTGTGTTAAGCTGGGGATGTCAGGGGGCTCATGGGGACGTACCTTTGGTTTCCATTTCGTCATCTATTCCCTCTGAGATTCCGGAATTTTTATCTGATTATCGTGATGTTTTTGAGGAGCCTAAGCTTGGTTCACTACCTCCTCACAGAGATTGCGATTGTACCATAGATCTGATTCCGGGCAGTAAATTTCCAAAGGGTCGTTTATTTAATCTATCTGTACCTGAACATGCTGCTATGCGAGAATATATTAAGGAGTCCCTGGAAAAGGGACATATTCGTCCTTCTTCATCTCCCTTAGGAGCCGGTTTTTT
Source organism: Ranitomeya variabilis (assembly GCF_051348905.1). NCBI lineage: Eukaryota > Metazoa > Chordata > Amphibia > Anura > Dendrobatidae > Ranitomeya > Ranitomeya variabilis. The sequence goes on along the minus strand of NC_135232.1, from coordinate 202,405,033 downwards.
CTTTGTATCTAAAAAAGATGGCTCTTTGAGGCCGTGTATTGATTATCGACTCTTGAATAAAATTACAGTCAAATATCAGTATCCTCTGCCACTGCTGACTGATTTGTTTGCTCGAATAAAAGGGGCTAAGTGGTTCTCTAAGATTGATCTCCGTGGGGCGTATAATTTGGTGCGAATTAAGCAGGGGGATGAGTGGATACTGTGGTGGATAGGTTGCATCGGATTTGGGGACAGGTGGTGGACAATTTGGAGTTGTCCCAGGAGAAGACTCGGCATTTTGCTAACCGCCGTCGTCGTGTTGGTCCTCGACTTCGTGTTGGGGACTTGGTGTGGTTGTCTTCTCGTTTTGTCCCTATGAGGGTTTCTTCTCCTAAGTTTAAGCCTTGGTTCATCGGCCCGTATAAGATTTTGGAGATTCTTAACCCTGTGTCCTTTCGATTGGACCTCCCAGCATCTTTTTCTATCCATAATGTCTTCCATCGGTCATTATTGCGCAGGTATGAGGTACCGGTTGTGCCTTCCATTGAGCCTCCCGCTCCGGTGTTGGTTGAGGGTGAATTGGAGTACGTTGTGGAGAAGATCTTGGACTCCCGTGTTTCCAGACGGAAACTTCAGTATCTGGTCAAGTGGAAGGGCTACGGTCAAGAGGATAATTCTTGGGTGACAGCCTCTGATGTTCATGCCTCTGATTTGGTCCGTGCCTTTCATAGGGCTCGTCCTGATCGCCCTGGTGGTTCTTGTGAGGGTTCGGTGCCCCCTCCTTGAGGGGGGGGTACTGTTGTGAGTTTGGTTTTTGGGCTCCCCCGGTGGTCACTGGTGGTACTGGACTTGTGTGCTTCACTTTCTCTGTTCACCTGTTTCCATCTGGATATGGGTGTATCCTATTTAGCCTTGCTGCTCAGTTATTCTAGTGCCGGCCATCAATGTAACCAGAGCCTTTCTGTTGCATGTTCCTGCTTCTAGACTACTATCAGCTAAGTTGGACTCTTAGTCCTAAGTTTGTTTTGCATTTTTGTTCCAGTTCACAGTTATGTTATTTTTCTGTAGCTGGAAGCTCTTGTGGGCCGAAATTGCCACTCCGGTGTCATGAGTTGACACATGAGTCTTAAAGTAATTTCGGGATGGTGTTTTAATAGGGTTTTCAGCTGACCGTGAAGTTCCCTATTGTATCTTCTTGCTATCTAGTAAGCGGACCTCGCTTTGCTGAACCTACCTTCATACTGCGTATGTCTTTTCCTCTGAACTCACCGTCAATATATGTGGGGGGCTTCTGTCTCCTTTTTGGGGGAATTTCCCTAGAGGTAAGCCAGGTCTGTCTTTTCCTCTATTAGGGTTAGTTAGTCCTCCGGCTGGCGCTAGGCGTCTAGGGATAAAACGTAGGTACGCCACCCGGCCACTGTTAGTTGTGTGGTAGGTTTAGCTCACGGTCAGCTCGAGATTCCATCACCCAAGAGCTGTTCTGTTATTTCTGTTCTCTGACGTTCCCTTGCCATTGGGAACCATGACAGAAAACATACTAGGCGAATCTTAGCATAGTTGCTCATTTGGCCAAGTCAAGATCCAAAGAATGAGGCAAAGGAAGAGGTGTGAGGCAAGAGACATCAGCACTGACACAAGGTAGAAAGGATGAAACCAGAGGCATGAGGTACAAGGCATGAGTCACGAAGCCAGAGGCACAAAGCTTGCAGCCATAGGCACAAGGCACCAGCCAGAGGGACAAGACACGCAGCCAGAGGGACAAAGCATGAGGCACGCATTCAGAGGCATGAGGCATGAAGCCAGGGACACAAGGCACGCAGCTAGAGGCACAACACACGAGGCACGCAGCCAGAGGCACAAGGCACCAGGCATGCAGCCAGAGGCAAAAGGCACCAGGCACACAGCCAGAGGCACAAGGCATGATGCACCCACCTAGAGGCACAAGGCATGAAGCCAGAGGCACAAGACACGAGGCACAAAGCATGATGCACGCAATCAGAGACACACGCCAGAGGCATGCAGTAAGAGACCCAAGGCATGAGGCATAAAGCCAGAGGCACAATGCACAAAGTGTGAAGCCAGAGGCACAAGGCACGAGGCATGAAGGCTGAGGCACATGGCACGAAACCAAAGTTACAAGACACGAGGGAGCTAGTCTGATTGCAGTATGTAGTGTTTTCTCCCAACATGAGGAAATTAGCATCTATCTAATTTTTTTGTTACTATGAAGTAGTTTGTTGTGCCATAGGATTAACTTATTAGACATATGTCTCCAATGAGTCATGAAAGCAGATTCAGACTTACATTTAAGAGAGTAATTAATTTGTGAATTCAGGAGATGCCTTTACTTTGAGTGGTACATGTCAATTCTCAGACTAGCCCCGAAGCACCTGAATGAGCTAATTAATAAGGCGCAGCTGGAGAGCAGTCTTCACAGGGATAATGTGTCCTCCTACGGATGGAGAAGTTAGACGTTAGACTTATACCATTTTGGCGGGACAACAGTGGAAATGTTATTGAACCACAAAATGAGGACAGACATGAGGCCTCAGCATAAGTAAAACTCTGAATCCCAATCATGAGGCCCTGAGCAGTCATGACATGAGGAAAATTGAAGTCAAACCATAAGATGTAGCCCAGACATGCGGTCTAACTTTATCCTAGAGGTCCAAGGCCTAGCTTCAGTACCTGAAGCCAAACTTCAGCATATGAGACCCGAGGCCCCCCTTCGGCATAAAGGCATGTGGCTAATATCAGCCACAAGGCCATTTACACAGTTCACTTACATGTCCTGCCTCCACACCATTCCATAGCTTTTCCCCTTCTTTCCTCATAACCTGCGCCTCCAAATACCATTAGATAAAGTATATCACTAAAGTGAGTACATCCCTCTCATTTTTTAAAATATTTTATTTTAACTTTTCATGGGACAATACTGAAGATGGCGACATCACGAAGATGGTGGATATTGGAGACCTTGTGCTCCTCCACCTTCCATTTGAGGATGCCCCTCAGATGCTCTATAGGTTCAGGTCTGAGCAAACAACAAAGAAAGTAGTGTGTAAAGGCAAGGATCACCATTGAATATACAAGATTTAATAAAATTATCTTTATTCAAAATTAGACAAGCAAAACAAGACGTGATTTAAAAACAATTAAAATACCCAAAGGTTTATAGATAAACAACAACATGAAAGGTCATATAAGTACCCTTCAGACTCCTCCACTAAGTGCACCGGGAGAGTGCTGAGGTCAGGCACACTACACAGAAAAAAAACCCATATAAACAGTACAAAACATACAAAGCTCAAAAAAACTCCAAAATATGAAAATACATCCCTTGACTCTAAATAATTGAACCCCTTTAAAGGGAATATAATACTGTAATTCCTGAAAACAGAAAGAGTGAGGAACTATCCCTATAAAAGGGAAATAATAAACACAAGTCAAAAGGGAAAGCAGAAGAAAGAGCAAATAAATGAGGATGTATAGGAACTGTTGGAATCTAAGAAGAAGGGTCACCCGATCACATCATAGAGGAGGGGGAAGAGCGCCATGCGTATCGCCACACAGCGTGGCTTCCTCAGGGGAAAGTGTCTGGAGACACTTGCTAGTCCAGCACCTTTACCCTCAGTTTATTTAGAAAGTCAGTGGTTGTCTTGCAGGTGTGTTTGGAGTCGTTATCATGTTGGAATACTGCCCTGCGGCCAAGTTTCCAAAGGGAGGGGATCATGTTCTGCCTTCGTATGTCAAAGTACATGTTGGCATTCATGGTACCTGCAATGAACTAGAGTTCTCCACATCCAGCAGCACTCATGTAGCCCCAAACCATGAGAGTGCTACCACCATGCTTGACTGTAGGTAAGACCTATTAGTCTTTGTACTCCTCACCATATGAACCAAATAAATATATCTTGCTCTCATCAGAGCACAGGACATGGTTCTAGTAATCCATGACCATAGTCTGCTTGTCTTTAGTAAACTGTTTGCAGTCTTTCTTATGCATCATCCTTATAAGAAGCTTCCTTCTGGGACAACAGCGATACAGACCAATTTGATGTAGTGTGCGGCATATGGTCTGAGCACTGACAGGCTGACCCCCCCATTCCTTTAACCTCTGCGGCTATGCAGGCACAACTTATAGGTCTATTTTGAAAAGGCAAACTCTGGATATGACACTGAGCATGTGCATTCAACTTCTTTGGTCGACTATAGCGAGACCTGTTCTGAGTGGAACCTATTTTGTTAAACCTCAGCAAGGTCTTGGCCACTGTGCTGCAGCTCAGCTTCAGAGTGTTGGCAATGTTCTTAGATAGCCTAGGCCATCTTTATGTAGAGCAACAATTGTTTTTTCAGATCCTCAGAGAGTTATTTGCCATGAGGTGCCATGTTGAACTTCCAGAGACCAGTATGAGAGAGTATGAAAGTGATAACACCAGATTTAACGCACCTGCTCTCCATTCAAACATGATACCTTCTAACACTAATGAGTCACATGATACCAGGGAGGGAAAATAGTTAATTGATCACAATTTGGCCATTTTCACTTATGGGTGTACTCACTTTTGTTGCCAACAATTTAGACATTAATAGTTGTGTGTTGAGTTATTTAGAGGGCACACCAAATTTACACTGTTATACAAGCTGTACACTGACTACTTTACTTTACTTCAGTGCTGTCCCATGAAAAGAATAATAAAACATTTCCAAAAATGTGAGGGATATACTGATTTTTGTGATTTAGCAGAGCATACTATGACAGGGGTTTAGTTATAGGGGTGCAGAGGTAGCAGTCACACCTATAACTAGCATTTGAGGGGATTCAAAGGCCTGTCTGCTACACAAGAAGTATACATGAGTGGCACATAATAGGTGGGGGCCCTGATACAGATTTTGGATTGAGGTCTGGGAACTTCAAGTTACTTCTTTGTGGCTTTGTACAGACACTGATGGAGCTGGTCAATCAAATTTGATTAGCACTCCTAGCTAGAATACTGTGGTGCCCTGTAATAGGAGACATCCATCCATATTTTGCACAGATGGAAGAGGTTGATATACATTGTTCATTTGGAAGTCTGACAAAATATAATTCTGTATTTGGAAAGGTTATGATCAATGCAAGATGAGTACAACAATGTGTATGAAAGGTTTCTTGACATTATATGTAGAACAACACATCAAAGAGAAAAAATATGAAGCCTCCAAATTATTGAAATATGAACATATTTATTTCATAGTTTTAATACTACTCTACTTACCACTTAAATTTTTCATTAAGATATTGTATGTTTTATTACAGTGCATCCTGGAAAGATATCAGAGTCAGAAAAATGTATTCTAGTTAATGAAACAAAGTGGCAGTATTATGGGACACCTAATTTCGGAGGCAGCTTAACTGTTCAGTGGAACCCAGAAATCTTGAAATCAGACATAGTAGACATTGAAGTCTGGGGCTACACAGAATCAGGTACAAATCTAATTCATGTGTTATCATTAATTTAATTGTCTGAAGTGTTCAGCATATCAACTGATCCCTAAGTAAGGGGGCTGAATTAGTAATTTGTATTTTTAAAGATTCATTTTATTATTGAACATCTACAGTGCCAACGGAAAACCCAAAAGGTTAATAAACCTAAAACTTGAAAATTTAAGATGGTAAAAGTTAAGTTTTGACATTCTTAGGAGAATATCTGTGTGCATAATTGTTGGGCAACTATTATTGTGCAGAATTATTATGCAGCCAAATTATAAATGTAAATTTTCCCATCTCAGTTGTTTATTTTTATACGTTAATGTGAGAATAATAACCAAACCACTCAAAATGTACAAAAATGCATTTCTAACATTTTAATATACAGTATATATATATATTACTGATATATTACTGATATATATATATATATATATATATATATATATATATATATATATATATATATCAGTAACCAGTATAGCTCCCCTTCTCTTTCATAACAGTCATAAGCCTTCCAGCAATGGAATGTCAGTTTCTTAATCTGTTGTCGATCAACTTTATGGGCAGCACCATCAACAAGTGCTTCATCAATTTTAGGTCAGATGAGGACTGGGGCCATGTTATTATTCTTTCATTTTTCAGGCCTTTACTGGCAGTCAATGAGCGGATACATGGATGCATGTGATGGAGCATTGTCCTGCATAAAAATCACGGTTATCTTGAAAGGTACAGACTTCATCCTGTACCACTGCTTGAAGAAAGTATCTTCTACAAACTGGCAGTAAGTTTGGGAGTTGATTTTGAGTCCATTTTCCACCCGAAGAGTTGAGTGAATTTGTTCAGATTCGGTCTCTGAATCTGAATTTGCCATATTCGTGCCATATTTGTACCCTATTCGTGACGAATATGTGTTCGTTGACCGTTTCCGAACATATTCGGTAATTTCTACTCCCATTGATTCTAATGACGTTCGGCTGTGTTAGAAGAATATTGCAAAAACAATATTCGCTGCCGATCGTATTCGGAACCAAATCCGAACAAATTCGCTCAACTCTAGTAAAGACCACTAGAAAGTGCTAATGACAATGTCTATCATAAAGTCCAAAAATAATATGACATGTGTTAGGGTTAAATCGAAACTGTCACCAGTTTCGTCCCATATGAGATAAGACTACCACCTTTCAGCCCTGATATACAGCATTCTAATATGCTGTGTATATGCCCCCAATCCGGCCTGCAACACTTTTTATTATACTCACCCACAGGGCATCACTGGTCTTTGTCCAGTGCCTCTTCACTTCTTGCATTGCCGTTCTCCTCCTGGGCTTCGTGTGGATGGCGCGCCCTATATCATCCACACAGTGTTCCTGCGCAGGTGTACTTCTCTGCAATAATTAGGGCAGAGTAAAGTACTGCAGTGCGCATTTGCCAGGGCTCTTTGACCTGCCCAGGTCAGAGCAGAGAAGTACACTTGCGCAGGAGCACGATGCTGGGGAACACTGTGTATAAAACACGTCTTCCTCACGAAGCACAGAAGGAGGACGGCATCACAAGAAGAAAGGAGGCGCCGGACCAAGACTGTGATGCTCATCGGACACAACTGCTCTGTAGTTGAGCATAATATATATGTAATGTAGATGAGTATAATAATATAATATAATAAAGGTGTTTTTCTTTTGTTGCAGGCCGGATTGGGGGCATATTAGAATGATGGCTGAAAGGTGGTGGTCTTATCTCATATGGGACAAACCTGGTAACAGGTTCCCTTTAACAGACAAGTACGATTATAGGAAAGCATTAAGAGGCAAAAATGAGAGATACATGTTGTATGGACCCAAGACCTGAAGTGCTAGATGAAGAAATCAATGGGGAGAGACCCATTCAGCTAGCGCATACAGCTTGGAGTCTCAGAAAAATTATGATATGCTGAAAATATTTACTTGCCAAATAATTCACTTGCCTAACAATTATGCACTTTGTGTATTAAAACCTGCCCCTAGTGCTGTACCTTTAGTACAAAAAATTGCAGTTCTGTGAAAAAAGTACTTATTTTTAATTCCTGTCCTCAGGAGAGCCATATTCTGCCTCTTGGGTACCCTCTTGGCAATATCTCTATACCCTGGTACATGAACATCTCAATAATGGAACTTTCACGTTCAACCCCAAACCAGCAGCCGCTGAACATAGGGCCTTCGAATTTGGAAGCCTTAGGATTGTAACTAGTGAATATGATGATGGCAAGTGGTAAGATCATAACTACGTAGTTTATGGTATTCCAAATTTATGCAGAGAAAAGAAAGGATTTTCAAATCTAGATATTGTAACTGTTAGATTATGGAGTGCTCACTCTTTTGTTAGTATGGATAGTGTGTACGTGCATGTCATGTAGTAATTTACATTATACCTTATTGTATTTGTAATGTTCATGGCCTGCTCATTGGTTTTCTTCAGGCAAATTCTTCTAGAATGAGCATGGGGCTGCGGATTGTTTTTCTTACTGCCATGTTTGGGATAAAGGCAGCATATGCTGATAATGATAATTGTATTTCCAATGTATGGCTGGGTGAGGCTACCAGAGTATATAGAGGTAGAGTTTCCACCACTGGGGGTGTAAAGGAGTAAAGGAGTTCTTACTTTGCATGTGTGATTGATTTACATTGCGGTGAGCAAAAGAATGAGATGTTGTAGAACTAAAAAAATGGATATATTTTGAACGTTAGACTAAGAAGTTTCGTCTCCAAGATGAGCAACCCAACCAAAAGTCATAGACAACTACATTTTTTAAGTGATTTTATGAGTGTTTTTGGAATTGTGTCATTCTCTAAGTAATTTACTTCTTTCTGATTTCACTTACAAAGCAAAAGCTGTCAGATAATTATAATTACTCAGACTTGTTTTTACTGTGATGGAAGACTTCACTTACATAGGGTATGGCTAGGTTTCTTAGCTATTTAACATGCAACTCTGTGTCTTTAATGTATGCTCAGTGAGCATAAACTCAACTTCCCCTCCCAAATGCATGGTACATTATCAATCATGCTCCATAAATGGGGTGGTCCATACACTGAAGCTTGATGGAAAATGTTGTTTCCAGAATATGTCAAGAATACAGACCCATTCTACTCAGGAAGACAAGAAGATAAGCAAAGACGTGTATACAGAAATAGGTTCTTGACTACATACTCTTCCACCATCTACTAGATAGCTTGACTTTTTTCAGAGCTCACGAAACTTCTTTAATGTAGATAAATATGACTTTACATAATATTAGGACAACAGGTCACTTTTCACATTCCATAGAAAAGGGAATAAAGTTGAAAGAAACATGAAAGCAAAGTTCTTAGTGGCCAGTAAGCTGCAACTGCACTTGGGGACACTTTCAAAGTTTTCCCAATTTTTTGGACTGACTGACCTTCATTTCTTAAAGTAATGATGGCCACTCGTTTTTCTTTACTTAGCTGCTTTTTTCTTGCCATAATACAAATTCTAACAGTCTATTCAGTAGGACTATCAGCTGTGTATCCACCAGACTTCTGCACAACACAACTGATGGTCCAAACACCATTTATAAGGCAAGAAATCCCACTTATTAAACCTGACAGGGCACACCTGTGAAGTGAAAACCATTCCCGGTGACTATCTCTTGAAGCGCATCAAGAGAATGCCAAGAGTGTATATAAGACATATTTTCAGTTGTTTCACACTTTTTTGTTAAGTATATAATTCCACATGTGTTAATTCATAGTTTTGATGCCTTCAGTGTGAATGTGCAATTATTATAGTCATGACAATACAGAAAAATCTTTGAATGAGAAGGTGTGTCCAAACTTTTGGTCTGTACTGTATAAGTATATATATATATATATAGTGGAGGCCTTTTCTGACATTTTTATATGCTTATGATCACATTTGTCTATTCTTTTTAGGAATATCCCATCTATATGGAGCGTAGATCATGCCATGGCTTGGCATCTAGGGGAAGACTTCCGCAAAGATTCTGCTGGTTGGGCACACGATAAATGTCTAAAGTGGCATGACAGTGAAAAGAGGCTTCCTGAGTTTCTCTCAGAGATCATAGACTGTCCTTGCACATTAGCACAATCAAGGGCAGACACGGGCAGGTTTCATGTATGTTATTTCCTAAACACTGGGGAATATGTATTGCTTGGGGCATTTTTAAAAACAGTTTTTTAAGTAAAGAATAAGTGCAAAGTCTTTGGATTTTACAATGATACATTTTGCAAATCTCTAAACAAAACAATTCAGTCTAGATCAATTAGTCTATTGTGTGACTATTTTTGCAGGTTTTTTTTAAATGCCACAATTGATAAATCTGTCCAAAAACAGATTGAATGTTAAAGAAGCATACCCGAGTTGGAAAAAAGATGTGGAGAAAAAAGATGTAAATTCAACAATAGTAACTTTTGGACATGCAAAAAAAAATGATCACAAAATGTAGCATTTTACAAGTAGTGGAGAAAAAGCAATAATACATTACCCACAAAATTCTTAGGAATGCCCCTTATTTGAGAAGATAAATATATTGTAATTCAAGTGCTTTTTAACCCCTTAATCCCATATGACGTACTATCCTGTCAAGGTGACCTGGGTCTTAATACCCAGTGATGGGATAGTACGTCATAGCAATCGGCCGCGCTCACGGGGGAAGCGCGGCCGATCGCGGCCGGGTGTCAGCTGACTATCGCAGCTGACATCAGGCACTATGTGCCAGGAGCGGTCACGGACTGCCCCCGGCACATTAACCCCCCGGCACACTGCGATCAAACATGATCGCAGTGTTCCGGCAGCATAGGGAAGCATCGCGCAGGGAGGGGGCTCCCTGCGTTCTTCTCTGAGACGATCGGTACAAGGCGATGTGCTCACTCCCTGCAGGGCCCGGATCCAAAATGGCCACGGGGCTGCATCCGGGTCCTGCAGGGAGGTGGCTGACCAAGCGCCTGCTCAGAGTAATACATGTAAAATGAAACCAGTTTATATTCCAAACTGATACTGAAATGTTTTCACATTGCAGCCGGATTATGGATGTGACATTGATTCAGGCAGTGTGTGCACGTACCACCCAGGAGCTGTGCATTGTGTCAGGGGGATCTACGGCAGGTAATATTTTTTACTATTTTCCTCGGTGTTGTAGTTTCTACAGCAGCATTTTTACATAATCTTCAATATGCCTAAAAGAAAAAAAAGTAATTGTATAAAAGTATTAATATGGTTTATTACACAAATCCACATAAGATAACATTCTCAGATACATTATAGGGGCAAAAGTGTGAGTGTATCAACTGTGAGTAGTATTATTGAGAAGTGGTAGCATTTAGGACCCATAGACGCTCATCTACAAAGTGGAGACCATGTAAAGTAGCAGAGCATTGCCACAGAGTGCTGAGGTGTATAGTGCATAACAGTCACCAATGCTCTTTTGACTCAATCACTGCAGATATCTAAGTTGGCAGCACAAAAACTGTGAGCAGGATGACTTTTTGCATGTCTTTTGCATTAGGCAGAAGCTCCTTCTTATTTCTAGTTGCATACTGCATTTCTGATGTTATAGGTATAATTCAAGAGTGACAGAGTACTTCTAAGCTTTCCAACCTGGCCTTCAGCTTTTTTTATCCTCCACTGTAATGAGTACACCATGTCCCTTTGTGGTCAGAATAGCCCTATCTAAATATCCGGGACCGGTTTACACGTTGCCTAGTATAGCCAACTCCTTACTAGCTGCCTAGGGGAATTAGGCCTCCCTCAGCTCTGTTACTTGCTACGTCTGGTACTCAGTCTCACTGATGGTGGAAAGGAACCTTCTTGTGACTTCTCCTTCTACCTCTGCACTCAGGCCCTCTAGATAGATAGTTTGAGTAAAACTTGTTTTTGAACTTGTTAACTAGTGATGAGCTTATATACTCGTTACTCGAGATTTCTCGAGCACGCTCGGGTATCGTGCGAGTATTTTTTAGTGCTCGGAGATTTAGTTTTTCTTGCCGCAGCTGAATAATTTACATCTGTTAGCCAGCATAAGTACATGTGGGGATTCCCTAGCAATCAGGCAACCCCCACATGTACTTATGCTGGCTAACAGATGTAAATCATTCAGCTGCGGTAAGAAAAACTAGATCTCCGAGCACTAAAAAATACTCGGAGGACCCCCGAGCATGCTCGAGAAATCTCGAGTAACGAGTATATTCGCTCATCACTATTGTTAACCCTTTAATTTTTCTGTCACTTAAACACACTCTCCAACTTTTGGTATGCTAGACGCTTGTTCTCTTCCATAACTCTGTCTAACTGCCTAACAAATAGGAACTAGCTTCCTGTGTGCCCATGTGACTCCTCCCCACCTGGGCTGGCTAACTGTTAACCCTATCCTCAGGCTAACCAAACTGCTACATATGGTATATTAAATCACTTATAAAACAGGTTGTTGCAATACATTAAAACAATACATTTTCAGAGAGGATGTCAGGACAACTTCCACGCCTTTACTCATATGTTGTATTGTATCCTGATCCACTGGAGTGATCTTTCGTTCCTTTTTCTGGATTAAAAGAAATATACTAACAGAATATACAAATGCTGTACTAACTTGTGGATGACCTGCATGTTTGTTTTACAAAATAAATGTAAAATATGCCAGTACCAATCACTACATCTTCCACAAGGTCACAATAATGCACACAAAACAGTGTTTGGGTTGTTTTTTTAAAAGGTTTACAGAAAGATCAAAGTCTGTCTAGTCAGATATTTACTGCTCATTTTGAAAAAAAAAACTATAGCTACCTTGTTTAAGGAGATGACATTTTCATTGCAATAAAAAGTAGAGAAAGTATACTGTATATAAATTAATAATATTTAATAATTATATTTATATAGCGCCAACATATTCTGCAACACTTTACAATTGGGCTGAGACAAGTACAGACAAAGACATTACCGAGTAACACAGAATTCTACAGTTACAGGAGGAGTGAGGGCCCTGCTCATTCACAAGCTTACAATCTATAAGGGAATGGGGGGCACAATTGGTAGAACGTGCTTGTGATGTATAGTACAGTTACCAAATGTTACTGGGTGCATGAAGAATGTGGAGAAAGATGGATAGGAGGACCCAGATTCTGAAGAAAATGTAGAAAGCGGGAACTTGGAAGAGTTATATCAGTGAAGTGAGGTGATAGGCCTGTCAAAAGAGATGTGCTTTTAGAGTACGCTTAAAATGTGGGGTTACCGTAAGTATCAATTGGATTGTCTGGGGTAGTGCTTTATGGAAAACTGGCACAGCACGAGAGAAGTCTTGGAGATAGAAGTGGAAGGTTGGATTATGTTAGCCTTAGGTCGGTTGCAGGACAGAGAACACAGGTATGGTAATAGACAAAGATGAGGGAGAAAATGTATGACAATGCAGAACTGTGAAGAGCTTTGTGGGTAAGAGAGATAAGTTTATATTGTTCTCTGAAGTAGACTGCCAACAAGTGCAATGACTGGCACAGAATGCAGGCATTAGTGTAGTGGCTGGACATCTTCATGGCTATAATTTAGCCAATAATTTCAGAGTCTGTTTTACAATAAATAGGGACCAGCAACTTGTTTTTTACGTGGGGCTTTTTCACATCTAGAGTAGTTGATTTGTGGTTTTCCGCACAAAAAAGTCAGCTTACCCGCAGGAGAAATTGACATGTCGCAGATTTCAAACATGCACCATTGGTCATTTTACACAATGTAAAAAAAAACCCAATGGGCACAAGATATTAAAAAATGGCATCAATTTTACTGGAACTGTAAGAGGCTGGGTTTTATTTGTGCAACGAAAATACACAGCATAAAAAAACTCACCACAAACTTATCTTGGAAATGTAACCCAACTATGAATCCAGCAGGAGACCATGGGCTGGATTCATGAAGGTGTTTTGCAAGAACATCGCCATAAAACAACTTAAAATATCACAAACTTTTTGCGCAACAAGAAGTTGAGCAAAAAAAGTCTGACAGATTATTTGTGCTATGGGGCTAAGGTCATACAGGCAGGTAGTTGTTTACTACCGGTCTGTTCTACCCGCTGATCTCTGCTGTCTAGTCACGGATTGCTCTAGCTGGCGATTCTGCTGCTTCTGGTGATGTCACATCAACAGAGCAGCTTCTTCTTTTCCACCCTGCTCTATTGATGGAGCATCTCTGCCAATGTTGTACTGATTGACAGCATTCTCCCCGGTGCCTAACTGTGGGTAACCAGATGTCAATTAGCATGATGTCGGCAGTGACGCGAGGTAACATGAAGAAGCAGAATCGCCAGCAGGAGCGGTCTATGACTAGTCAGAGATGACAGAGATTGGTGCTGGGCAGAACAGGCAAGTAGTTAGTAACTACCTGCCTGTAAGATCTTGGCTCCATAGCAAAATTAGCCAAACTCCCATATAGCACCTTTAATGAATCCTGTGTCTTGTGTCTCTACTGACTAGTCTGAGGAAAGTACCGGGTAATTTGTTATCCCCGCTCCTGTAGACTGACAAGTCTCTTCTTATGTCCAAAAACAGAGAGAGACCTGTCAGGCAAAAGGATCAGGGAAGCCAGAACTGGAATCTGCCTCATACTAAACATGTGACACACATGGGCCCCTGCCGACTTTTCTAAGTGTGTTTTCTCTGAAACGCTGTATCTTTTCATAGGCAAACATACCCGGCTGCAATAATGATGCCAGACTGATTCTTCTGACGCATTACCCTTGAAACTTCCTATAGTCCACTAGATAATGTAAAAAGGATCCCAGGGAAAATAAAATGATGCTAGGGATTTTTTTAGCTTATGATATTAACATTTAAAAATAATCTTAAAATGTCTCCAAAGTTAGATATTTACTTAAGATCCAAACTTTTAATAGATATTTTATCTTAAAAAAGCGATCAAAATGTATGCAACGTCTCTGGACTCTTAGCTCGGCTAAGGGACATAAAGTATAGACGTATCTACACAGTGTAGTATTATGTAAGTCCCAAGCATCCAGTAACTTGCAAAGACAATCACAAACATTATGTAGCCCCAAAGCAAAACTTAGAATAGAATAGGCCCCTAGTGCTGACAAATTAACTGTATTATTTTTAAAACTAAACTAAATTCCTTCTTCACTTTTGCATCATATCTTTATGAGGATTAAGCTCCATTCAAATCCCCTGCTTCCCTTATGCAATCTAAAATCAAATGCTGCAGTCTGTAGCCACCACTAGGGGGTGCCCATTGCATATGGATTAATCCAGGACTCTTCAGTTAATCTCTATGCAATGAGCACCCCCTAGTGGTGATCCTAGTAAAACTTTATGCCTTTGTGTTCAAAAGTAGAAGCAGTGTTTTAAAAAGTTTGGGGCTTATTGTCAATCATGAACAAAATTTGCCACTAATCAAAAGAAGAGTTTTTTTCTGCAATCTGATAAACATTACATTATTGAACAGCAATTGGAAATTATGGTAATTTATCAGTGACCATAAATCAACCCCATTCCCCCCCCCAAAAAAATAGAAAAATTATATCTGAGAATAGGTGAATTGATCTTTTCCTGGCCTATTGAAAATATATTTAAAAAATATGAATCTGCAAAAATTTCCAAGAAACCTGTGCACTTATACTGAATGAATACAGAAAACTATCTAGTAACAGAAAAGTTATTAATGCTCTATGTAATTTCCTTTTTTCTCCCCAGTCCTAAGTATGCAGCGGGACAGCAGTGCTGCTATGACAAAAGTGGAGTCCAAGTCCTTACTAGTGATTCAATAGGAGGCAGCACCCCCGACCGAGGTCATGACTGGGGGTCTCCACCATATAGAAAGCCCCCTAGGGTACCTGGGTTTTCCCATTGGCTATATGATGTGATCAGCTTTTATTACTGTTGTCTCTGGTCCGATAACTGTCAGTACTACATGGAACTCAGACCATCCAGTGACTGTCGCACATACAAGCCCCCAAAAGTTGGTGAGTTATGATATTCCAAAATTATAAAAAAAAAATCTTACAATTGTGCCATTATTAACTAGTATTGTCTCTTCTGTCAGTATTCCATTTTTAGCTGATGGCCAGAATCGTGTAGTATGCTGTTCTCACTTAGTGATTCAATTTATAACCACTTTATTAGGTATATATAGGTTTATGAAGAAAAGTTAGAGCTTTTGGCAAAAATTTAGAGAGCATAGTTATTATTCAAATCTATGGCTTATATATGGAAACTAGAACAAAATGTTTGTACGTACAAAATAAGTTGGAAGCTAGAGGTATTTATTTTGCTTTTCATATAAAACATAACTGACTGATATATTGTGTTTATTTGGGGCATAAGTTATCAGTTTAATTTTCTATAACCATATCGCCATCTAGTGGAATATAAATATATTGTATATTTAGTGTAAAGTAAAACATTCAGTGCAGTTGGTGCTTAATTTTAATGTATATAATGAAATGGAAATATAGTGGCAAATAAAATCTGTCAATTTAGGGCTAATAAAATTCAAGATTCAAATTACGCTACAAATGGTTCAACAAATCACAAACAAATTACTTTTCGCATAGTACATTCTTGATTTTCTATGGTAAACAGACCATTCATCTCATTTGACCTTTTAAAGGGGTATTCCCATCTCCATGATCTTATCCCATGATGTATTATGTGTAATATTAAAAATATTAGCAAATACCCCCAATGAAAAAAGTATTATAGTTCTTCTGATTCGCTATGTCGGTTACCCCATGTGCAGGGCATTGCATTAGCTTAGGTATCCATGGTTACAAACAACTAACTGTCATCATATGAGTGGTCATAACCATGGATACCCAAGCTACTGCAATGCCCTGCACATGGGGTAAGCGACATAGCAAATCAGAAGAACTATACTACATTTCTAATTGTATGTATTTGCTGATATTATTATTATTATTACACCTACTACATATTGGGATAGGATCTTGGAGAATACCTCTTTAACATATATAGTACATTCTAAATACTGGGCTCATTTTCAGCTTAAAAAAACCTCTTGGTGAAACATGAGTCAGCAAAAGGAATAGGTTTCTACAGACAGGTACACCAACAATTTGCAAAGCACCCTGCAATTAATGAATGCATGGTTTCCACTATTGTAACATGTAAAACACATGAGGCGCTAGTTGACTTTTTTATCTAAAGTGTGTAAGTCATCCACCAGCCACAAGGTGACCTCATTGGAAAAGCCCTAACTCTATTGATTCACGTGTCTGTGACTTTCTTTACTAAATTTATTATCTAACCTTGATTATTACTCTTCCGCTCTCAGTTTGAGTGAATATTGACTAATATCAGTTGTCTGGGTTTGTTGCAGCTTCAGCCTTCGGAGATCCGCACTTCATTACTTTTGATGGTCTCAGTTACACTTTCAAGGGAAAAGGAGAGTACACAGTGGTCGACTCTAGCAATAAGTCTCTCGTGATACAGGCTCGGACACAACCTGCCATGCATCCAAATGGTACGTAGCGAAAGGGAAAAATGCTTCTGAAGGTAATAATCAGGGGCCCCAATCCAAAAGCCCTAAGGAGGGCCCCAATTATTGCAAGGTATTGGTCTTTTCATATAAACCAAATGGACTTTTTGGGTCCCTTAGGTTCCAAGGCGACTGCCACCCTACACCTATTGTCGTCACACCCCTGGTAAAAATAACGTCTTCTTCTAGATAAGAATATCTGTGTTATACTCCATATTCTACAGAGTGATAGACATTTATTCCTCTGTACATTTCTATATGGGGCCTGCTGGGTTCTAGAAGTAGCACGTGATACAAGTGTGCAGACACCCACACAAACACAGCTGCATTAACTTTTAGTATTCCGTAAAGTGAAACATTTTCATAGTTTCCTATGATCATCCCTGTAATCTAGCAAATCTATTAATCCAAAACCCATTAGATCTCAGTAAAGAGATTTTTGGGGGCTCAATATAAGTTTCTGCAGTGTCTCTGTAGAACATGAGAGAAGTAGATAAGGAGCTGGTCAATACGTGATCACAAGTATGGAAAGCGTCTACTTGACCACTCGCTCAAGTTGGAAATCGAGTTTGCACATTGGACACTGGGACGACTTGCTCATAGAGTAACTGCAAAAATGAATGTTTAGCCCAGAAAACCTTGTATGTGCACACAACATCTTTTTTCAGGCGACTTTGCACTTGTTCAATGTTTCGCAATTTCATTTAACCGCTTTAGGGTTCGGAAACCGGGATATGGTAAAAAAGCAGCATGTCCATCATCTGGGCGACTTCCGCTAGGAAGCAGTTTACCACAATAGTGGAAAGTACGAAAGTACAATGGTAAATCCACCTGTAAAGCCCCTTGAGGAAATAAAAACACTGGCATTTTCCTGAAGGGGCTTTGCCTTGGAAAACTTATCTTGTGCACACACCCTAAGGCTACATCACTTTCACATTTTCCAACATTTTATGATATGCTCTCACTTTAGGTCTATGCTTCTTGTGATTTGCAACTTGTAGAGGGTTTTGCTACAACCTGCAGTAACCACCGATCAACCAAACCGCTGCATGACCAGCTCTATCCTCGCCTACTGTATTCTCACCCATTCCTTGTAGATTGTGAGCCCTCGCGGGCAGGGTCCTCTCTCCTCCTGTACCAGTTATGACTTGTATTGTTTAAGATTATTGTACTTGTTTTTATTATGTATACCCCTCCTCACTTGTAAAGCGCCATGGAATAAATGGCGCTATAACAATATATAATAATAATAATAATAATAATAATGTGTTGGGATATTGTATTGATTTTTTTGTGAGAATCCATAAATCTAAATTCAATAAAAGGTGGGAATGGGCACAATTTTACAATCTCTCTTAAAAGGAACTTATTAGCCCCTTAAAGGGGTTTTCCCACAAACAAAGGTAATCTTAATATTTAATTGAATAGATCTTGGAATAGTAATAATTTCCACTAGTGGATGTGGAGCGCCCCCAGACGCAGGGCAATGGGGTACTCGGTACCGAGTCCCTCTGTCTCGGTTCGGGGGATGTCATGGTGGCCCGACCCGGTCCGTGGCCCTGCTAAGGGGCATCCAGTTAAAGGTGTAGGTGGTGGTGGTTTAGGTCGCGGTAAATAACGAGGACACAAGGTTGCAGTCTCTTTACCTTTTACTGTAGACTTCAGCATCCACAATCCACAGCACTGCTAACAGGGCTGGATGAGACCGGCCGGTCCGAAGGCACATCCAGAGTTCCCTTTGCAGGTGGAAATCAGTAGCCTTCCTATTTGCGCCTGTGTGTTGTAGTACCTCCCTGCTGAGCACCACGGGATAGTCCTGACAACTCTTGTGTCTGTTTCTGATGTTCTCTCTCTCCGTCCCCCAGTTTGGATAGGATGCACCCGTATGACGGGGTAGGCCTGGAGCTATTTTATAGGGACCCTAGAGACGCCCCTCTCCCACAATTTGCCTCCGTTGTCTGCTTAGGTGAAAAGGTGAGACAGCCAACCTAAAGTTAACTGCCCTGCCGTGATTGAAGTAAAGCGTAGAGCCAGTACTCCCTAGATGTTCCAGCCACCGGCTACGCGCCTCAGAAGGATGTTGCCACGATCTTAGGGCACGACTCCTCCAGGTATTATCTCCTTTGTTGCTGTGATCTCGTTTCTTACTTCTCCACAATATACTTTGCTTCTTGTCCTTTCTTAAGATACCGCCGCAATGAAGTGCAGGCGCGGCTCTGTAACGATCTGTCTCTTGCTAGGCCTCTGTCAGGATCCCACCCCTGACAGGGACCTCCCTGAATCTTTCCCCGCAACACCCTCTCTCACTGGATGTTCCTGGGCAAAACCCAGTCAGCTTCTCCCTAACTTCCTATCCAACCCCCAGTTTTACCAGAGTGTGAGGAGTGGCCTAATACATAGAACCCTTTGCTCCCCCTGGTGGCCGGAGTGTGAAGTGTAATGTGTGACTGTGATACCTGGTCAGGTGAACTTCTTTAGTACAATCAGACATAACATCACTCCCCTTAGTGGCAGAGAGACAATACTGCACGACCAGGACTCTGGGGAGCTGCAGATGTGTTGAAAAAAATGTTCCTGTGCTGAGATAATCTTATAAATGTGCCCCTGCTGTGTACTGTGTAATGGCTGTGTCTGACCGTACAGGAACATGGTCTGATCATACCACAGCTCCTCTGCAGGGGAGGAAGCAAAAGGGAGCATATGGACATTACAGCATCGGATTGCATATGATTCTTTCTGTGAGGTAAAATTAAAATATTGCTTAAAAACGGGCAGGGAAATGTTTTACCTCACAAAAAGAATCAGCTGCAATCCTGTGCTGTAATGTCTGTATCCTCTTATCCTTCCTCCCCTGTCCAGGAGCTGTGGTGTGATCAGACCATGTCCCTGCACGGTCAGATAGCCATTACACATGACACAGCAGGGGCACATTTATAAGATTATCTCAGCACAGGAACATTTTATTTAACCACATCCAATTGTGGAAATTATTATTATTCAAAGACCTACTAATTAAAATGTACTTTGTGGGAAATCCTCTTTAAGGTTGCAGCTGTTTTGGGCCTTGAGGACACAGCATTTTTTTTAAATATATCACCAGGTTCAGAGCCATAAGTGTTTAAAATTTCTTATATATATATATATATATATATATATATATATATATATATATATATATATATATATAAATAATGTTGTGTGTATGTTCCTTGTAGCGTTAGTGCACTTTTTTAAAATGTCTTTAAAAACCCCTTTAATTCTCTAACAGCAGAAAGGAGATACACATGTGTCATAACTCACCTTTTAAATCTCCTTTTGCATCAGCGCATCTGCCTTGGTCTGTGATTACTTGTCCTGCCATGATGATGTGATGCCATTGTACATGTCCGCCTCAGTCAATCATTTGACTCAGCAGCTTTTTGACATAAATGAAGGTAATACTGCTGAGATTAGTGATTGACTGCAGCGGCCAGGTGAGCAAGGATGGACAATAGTGGACATGGCGTGCAGAAGCAGTTACACTTTTGACGCTGGACCACCAGGGGATTTTTGGTTGTATATTTATGGCTGTTATTAGGGAGATCTCCGACAACTCCTTTAAACTGAGTAGCCTAGAAATTAAGAATAAAGTATTCAATTTCTAATTAAAATACGAATTTAGAAATCAATATCTCCTACAAAATTAAGTATTAATATTTTTGGGTAACCGAACAGAATCAAGTAATTCACATCCTGCTTCATTTTTCCGCTGAAGGTTCCACCACTTCAGTCACTGGATTTTCCTCTGTGTCAATGAAGGAGGGCAGTTCTGATGTTATCGAGGTACGTCTAGCCGAAGACTTAGTAACGCTTGAAGTGCTTCTTAACCAAGAACTTCTACGCTTTAATCGGACATGGATAGACCTTAAGGGTAAGTTTATCTGCTGTGATAAATACAATGATTGCTTATATATACTGATCTGACATAACATATCTTGAAAGATATGCAACTTTGTTAAAAGCCAACTGTGATAAGTAGATGTGTCAAAGAATCTTGGAAAAGATAGGACTTGTGGATTATTTCTAGTATTCAATGGTTAGTACCAACTAAAAGTGATACAAAGGACACCTGTGGCAAAGGCCACAAATTGCTGAAAAGTTAATGCCAGCTCTGATAGAAAGTTGTCAGACAGTGCATCTCAGCTTGGTGGTAGGTAGGGATGTGTAGCTGAAGACTGTTCAGCGTGTCTATGTTGACCTCTGTGCAAGACATGATCTTGAAACAAATCGACAAAGTAGCCTGGCCTGGTGAATCACATTTTCTATTACATTATGGCTCAATTCATTAAGATTGGCGTTGTTCACGCCGGTCTTGATGAGGAGATGTGCTGGAGTGGGTGATTCTCATCTGACATATGTAAGAATCTAGTGCAAGTTGTAATTTTTTTTCCACACACAGATTTAGACCCTGAAAATAATGATCATCTGAGCAGTCATCTCGAATAACATTGACCTTAGAGCTGTCTGTGGGATGTCAATTTTGTACTTGAATCATGTGAACTTGGCCTAAGAAAGAGCCAACTATAATTTAGACAAAAGAAAACATGCCTTGACATCAATAACCTAATGTTCTCCACACAGTGATAGTATGCTTAACCATATGTATGTTCTTTTGAAAGGTGTATTTCTGTTTTACGGAGCCAACAAAGGTGTGACGGCCATGTTTCCTTCAGGGGCTGGGGTGGAAGTAAGAGGGAAAGGGAAGTTCCTGAGTATCAGTGTCCTTCTGCCAGAGGAGTTCATGAACCAAACACAAGGTCTAATGGGAGTCATGAACAACAATCCAAATGATGATTTTACATTGAGAGATGGAAGAGTATTCTTGACAAATTCAACTTCAGAAGAGCTATTCCAGTTTGGTGCTGATTGTGAGTTCTGGCTACAATAATAGAGAATAGACAATAATTATTACCATACCATTATTATTATTGGTATTATTATTATTATTATTATTATTATTATTATTATATTGATAATATTATTATAATCCTGTCAAATCTTCAGATATGTAATAGATAATGTAATAAATATGTTTTATTAATTCTCATCATATACAGGCTATAAATGTTGCTAAACATTCAATTCAAAAAGCTACCAAAAGAAATTTCTTAAAAGTAATTTATTCGTGTTGTGGTCATTCCAGGGGCAGTGACCGATGGCAGCTCACTCTTCACCTATGACTCGAAGTGGCTGATTGAAAACTATCAAGAAAAGCATGACTCCAATTTCTTACCCACATTTTCTGTTCAAGAGGATCCCAATGATCCATTTACGCAAAATATGAAGAAATTATGTGGGAATGACTCTTTCTGTAAATTTGATGTGCTCACAACTAGAGACCTCGAAGTGGGATTTGCAACTTTAATGTCACATGATAACCACAAGAATTTAGTGCGGAGCCTACAACCAGGTATGGGTAAAATATCTATTTATTCTGTAGAAGGCATTTCAGCTACAAGTATTTGTAAAACAGATTGACACCTACTTTCTATTAATACTACCTTGGAAAGTCCATGCAACCATCCTAAAATTACAATATCAAAGATATGCTATCACCAAGGCAAATTTTACTGTGCCATGATAACAGAAAGACATAACACGATTCATCAAACCAATTTCGCCATAATTGTGACGTAAAATTGTTTTGAAAAGCCACAACATTTTTGCACAGCTCAGAGTTGTGCAAAAATGTTGAAACTTTTGGTATTTTCACACCAGTTTCGCCTAGCTCCACCAAAATGGATGGAGTTAGAGCAGGATGGAGGAGGGGCAGTGGGTGTGACACTACAGATTGTGTAATTCATGATGATCTGTGGAGGAACTTACTTGGAGGCACACCCACTTGTCATACGCTCCCGCTTTTGCCACTTAATGAATCAGGAGCGCCTAGCTCCAACATGCCCCCTCATTTAGACCAGTGAGAAAATCACTGGCGGTTTGAATCTGAGCCATGGTGTTTATACATCTCTGTTCACTCAAGACAAGAATATAAAGACCCAAAGACATAAATCAAAGGCATATAACTTTGAATAAGTGTTGTGACACTTGAATAGTTTTCAACATGGTTGTACAGATCCACTGAGCATCCTTGACAGGCTTTTGTTTCCTTACATATTCAACTTTAAGGTATTTTTTGGCCATACATCAGCTAGTGGAGTGTTGTGAATTTGCTTTTTGCTCCCTCTAGTGGTTACTAGTTTTTTGACTCTGGTTTTTCTGTCATTCCTTTTATCCGCACCTGGGTCGTTAGTTAGGGGTGTTGCTATATAAGCTCCCTGGACCTTCAGTTCAATGCCTGGCAACGTAGTTATCAGAGCTAGTCTGCTGTGCTCTTGTCTACTGATCCTGGTTCCAGTTATATCAGCTAAGTCTGCCTTTTGCTTTTTGCTATTTGTTTTGGTTTTGTATTTTTGTCCAGCTTGTTCCAAATCTATATCCTGACCTTTGCTGGAAGCTCTAGGGGGCTGGTGTTCTCCCCCCGGACCGTTAGACGGTTCGGGGGTTCTTGAATTTCCAGTGTGGATTTTGATAGGGTTTTTGTTGACCATATAAGTTACCTTTCTTTATTCTGCTATCAGTAAGCGGGCCTCTCTGTGCTAAACCTGGTTCATTTCTGTGTTTGTCATTTCCTCTTACCTCACCGTCATTATTTGTGGGGGGCTTCTATCCAGCTTTGGGGTCCCCTTCTCTGGAGGCAAGAAAGGTCTTTGTTTTCCTCTACTAGGGGTAGCTAGATTCTCCGGCTGGCGCGTATCATCTAGAATCAACGTAGGAATGATCCCCGGCTACTTCTAGTGTTGGCGTTAGGAGTAGATATATGGTCAACCCAGTTACCACTGCCCTATGAGCTGGATTTTTGTATTCTGCAGACTTCCACGTTCCTCTGAGACCCTCGCCATTGGGGTCATAACAGTTTGCCAGGCCAGTATTAAATGTTTAATGCATTGCAGAAGAGGGATTATAAGAAAGAAGATTCTGAGTTTTTTTTTTCTCCTTCCCCTTTACCTCAGAGTGGCTATGCTTGCTGCAGACATGAATGTCCAGACCTTGATTACAAGTGTGGACCAGCTGGCTACTCGTGTGCAGGGCATACAAGACTATGTTATCAGAAATCCTAGGTCAGAACCTAAAATACCGATTCCTGAACTGTTTTCCGGAGACAGGTTTAAGTTTAGGAATTTCGTGAATAATTGTAAATTGTTTTTGTCCCTGAGACCCTGTTCATCAGGAGATTCTGCTCAGCAAGTAAAAATTGTTATTTCGTTCTTACGGGGCGACCCTCAGGATTGGGCTTTTTCGCTGGCGCCAGGAGATCCGGCATTGGCTGATCTTGATGCGTTTTTTCTGGCGTTCGGTTTACTTTATGAGGAACCCAATCTTGAGATTCAGGCAGAAAAGGCCTTGCTGTCTATGTCTCAGGGGCAGGACGAGGCTGAAGTGTATTGCCAAAAATTTCGGAAATGGTCCGTGCTGACACATTGGAACGAGTGTGCACTGGCCGCTAATTTTAGAAATGGCCTTTCTGAAGCCATTAAGAATGTTATGGTGGGTTTTCCCATTCCCACAGGTCTGAATGATACTATGGCACTGGCTATTCAAATTGACCGGCGGTTGCGGGAGCGCAAAACCGCAAATTCCCTCATGGTGTTGTCTGAACAGACACCTGATTTAATGCAATGTGATAGAATCCTGACTAGAAATGAGCGGAAAATTCATAGACGCCGGAATGGCTTGTGCTACTACTGTGGTGATTCTACACAGGTTACCATGTGCATGACTCCTGAACACCGCGAGGTGATACGTTTCCTGGTTTTACATAAAATGCATGATTTGGTCGTTTTAGGGCTGCCATGGTTACAGACCCATAATCCAGTCCTGGACTGGAAGGCTATGTCAGTCTCAAGTTGGGGCTGTCGTGGTATTCATGAGGATTCCCTGCCTGTGTCTATTGCTTCTTCTACGCCTTCGGAAGTTCCGGAGTATTTGTCTGATTATCAGGATGTCTTCAGTGAGTCTGAGTCCAGTGCACTGCCTCCTCATAGGGACTGTGACTGTGCTATAGATTTGATCCCAGGCAGTAAATTTCCTAAGGGAAGACTGTTTAATCTGTCGGTACCTGAACATACCGCTATGCGTTCATATATCAAGGAGTCTCTGGAAAAAGGACATATTCGTCCGTCTTCTTCCCCTCTTGGTGCGGGATTCTTTTTTGTGGCAAAAAAGGACGGATCTTTGAGACCTTGTATTGATTATCGGCTTTTAAATAAGATCACTGTCAAATTTCAGTATCCTTTACCGCTGTTGTCTGACTTGTTTGCCCGGATTAAGGGTGCCAAGTGGTTCACCAAGATAGACCTTCGTGGTGCGTACAACCTTGTGCGCATTAAGCAAGGTGATGAATGGAAAACCGCATTCAATACGCCCGAAGGTCATTTTGAGTACTTGGTGATGCCTTTTGGGCTCTCCAATGCGCCTTCAGTTTTTCAGTCCTTTATGCATGACATTTTCCAGAAGTATCTGGATAAATTTTTGATTGTTTATCTGGATGATATTTTGGTTTTTTCTGATAATTGGGATTCGCATGTGGAGCAGGTCAGGTTGGTCTTTAAAATTTTGCGTGAAAATTCTTTGTTTGTCAAGGGCTCAAAGTGTCTCTTTGGTGTACAGAAGGTTCCCTTTTTGGGGTTCATTTTTTCCCCTTCTGCTGTGGAGATGGACCCAGTCAAGGTCCGAGCTATTCTTGATTGGACTCAGCCCTCGTCAGTTAAGAGTCTTCAGAAGTTCTTGGGCTTCGCTAACTTCTACCGTCGTTTTATCGCTAATTTTTCTAGCATTGTGAAACCTTTGACGGATATGACCAAGAAGGGCTCCGATGTAGCTAACTGGGCTCCTGCTGCCGTGGAGGCTTTCCAGGAGTTGAAACGCCGGTTTACTTCGGCGCCTGTTTTGTGCCAGCCTGACGTCTCACTTCCCTTTCAGGTTGAGGTGGATGCTTCGGAGATTGGGGCAGGGGCCGTTTTGTCGCAGAGAGGCCCTGGTTGCTCTGTTATGAAGCCTTGTGCCTTTTTCTCTAGGAAATTTTCGCCTGCCGAGCGAAATTATGATGTGGGCAATCGGGAGTTGTTGGCCATGAAATGGGCATTTGAGGAGTGGCGTCATTGGCTCGAGGGTGCTAAGCATCGTGTGGTGGTCTTGACTGATCACAAAAATCTGATGTATCTCGAGTCTGCTAAACGCCTTAATCCGAGACAGGCCCGCTGGTCATTGTTTTTCTCCCGCTTTGATTTTGTTGTCTCGTATTTACCAGGTTCAAAGAATGTGAAGGCCGATGCTCTTTCTTGGAGCTTTGTGCCTGATGCTCCTGGAGTCGCTGATCCTGTTGGTATTCTTAAAGATGGAGTTATCTTGTCAGCTATTTCTCCGGATCTGCGACGTGTGTTGCAGAGATTTCAGGCTGATAGGCCTGAGTCTTGTCCACCTGACAGACTGTTTGTCCCGGATAAGTGGACCAGCAGAGTCATTTCCGAGGTTCATTCCTCGGTGTTGGCAGGTCACCCGGGAATTTTTGGCACCAGAGATCTGGTGGCCAGGTCCTTTTGGTGGCCTTCCTTGTCAAGGGATGTGCGGTCATTTGTGCAGTCCTGTGGGACTTGTGCTCGAGCTAAGCCTTGCTGTTCTCGTGCCAGCGGTTTGCTCTTGCCCTTGCCTGTCCCGAAGAGACCTTGGACACATATCTCCATGGATTTCATTTCTGATCTTCCGCTATCTCAGGGCATGTCCGTTATCTGGGTGATATGTGATCGCTTCTCCAAGATGGTCCATTTGGTTCCTTTGCCTAAGCTGCCTTCCTCTTCCGATCTGGTTCCTGTGTTTTTCCAGAACGTGGTTCGTTTGCACGGCATCCCTGAGAATATTGTGTCAGACAGAGGATCCCAGTTCGTTTCCAGGTTCTGGCGATCCTTTTGTAGTAGGATGGGCATTGATTTGTCGTTTTCGTCTGCTTTCCATCCTCAGACTAATGGACAGACGGAGCGAACCAATCAGACTTTGGAGGCTTATTTGAGGTGTTTTGTCTCTGCTGATCAGGACGATTGGGTGACATTCTTGCCGTTGGCTGAGTTTGCCCTTAATAATCGGGCTAGTTCCGCCACCTTGGTTTCGCCTTTTTTCTGCAACTCTGGTTTCCATCCTCGCTTTTCTTCGGGTCATGTGGAGCCTTCTGACTGTCCTGGGGTGGATTCTGTGGTGGATAGGTTGCAGCAGATCTGGAATCATGTGGTGGACAACTTGAAGTTGTCACAGGAGAAGGCTCAGCGCTTTGCCAACCGCCGCCGCGGTGTGGGTCCCCGACTACGCGTTGGGGATTTGGTGTGGCTTTCTTCCCGCTTTGTTCCTATGAAGGTCTCCTCTCCCAAATTTAAACCTCGTTTTATTGGGCCTTACAAGATATTGGAAATCCTTAATCCTGTATCTTTTCGTCTGGATCTTCCTGTGTCGTTTGCTATTCACAATGTATTTCATAGGTCCTTGTTGCGGCGGTACATTGTGCCTGTAGTTCCTTCTGCTGAGCCTCCTGCTCCGGTGTTGGTTGAGGGCGAGTTGGAGTACGTGGTGGAGAAGATCTTGGATTCTCGCCTCTCCAGGCGGAGGCTTCAGTACCTGGTCAAGTGGAAGGGCTATGGTCAGGAGGATAATTCCTGGGTGGTCGCCTCTGATGTTCATGCGGCCGATTTAGTTCGTGCCTTTCATGCCGCTCATCCTGATCGCCCTGGTGGTCGTGGTGAGGGTTCGGTGACCCCTCACTAAGGGGGGGGTACTGTTGTGAATTTGCTTTTTGCTCCCTCTAGTGGTTACTAGTTTTTTGACTCTGGTTTTTCTGTCATTCCTTTTATCCGCACCTGGGTCGTTAGTTAGGGGTGTTGCTATATAAGCTCCCTGGACCTTCAGTTCAATGCCTGGCAACGTAGTTATCAGAGCTAGTCTGCTGTGCTCTTGTCTACTGATCCTGGTTCCAGTTATATCAGCTAAGTCTGCCTTTTGCTTTTTGCTATTTGTTTTGGTTTTGTATTTTTGTCCAGCTTGTTCCAAATCTATATCCTGACCTTTGCTGGAAGCTCTAGGGGGCTGGTGTTCTCCCCCCGGACCGTTAGACGGTTCGGGGGTTCTTGAATTTCCAGTGTGGATTTTGATAGGGTTTTTGTTGACCATATAAGTTACCTTTCTTTATTCTGCTATCAGTAAGCGGGCCTCTCTGTGCTAAACCTGGTTCATTTCTGTGTTTGTCATTTCCTCTTACCTCACCGTCATTATTTGTGGGGGGCTTCTATCCAGCTTTGGGGTCCCCTTCTCTGGAGGCAAGAAAGGTCTTTGTTTTCCTCTACTAGGGGTAGCTAGATTCTCCGGCTGGCGCGTGTCATCTAGAATCAACGTAGGAATGATCCCCGGCTACTTCTAGTGTTGGCGTTAGGAGTAGATATATGGTCAACCCAGTTACCACTGCCCTATGAGCTGGATTTTTGTATTCTGCAGACTTCCACGTTCCTCTGAGACCCTCGCCATTGGGGTCATAACAGTGGAGCTCAGAAAAAAATAACAGAGATCATTTCCTTTACACTGTCAGAACGAGTTCACTGATGGATTCTCTTGTAGGGAGGTCAGCTACTTTCTCTTGTTTCCTCACAAATTGACCAGCATTTCTTTCCATAAAATGGATATCGGTAGGGAAGCATGTGACCAGACGTGCCCATCATCTTTGTCTAATTGTAAAACTCCTCTTATGGATAAGCTGCTTTTCTATTGGAGAAGGCTGATGGACAGGTCTGTTCACATGCTCCTCTGCCTGCAACCATTTTATGGACAGAATTGCTGGTCAGTTTTTGAGGAAACCAACTCTAAAAAGAAAACCAATGCTCTTCAAGATGAAGGACCCATTCAAAACTAATGGCCTGAATTTAGGATATGACAGAAATTAAAATTGGTCTCTAGAAATCTTTTCGAGATAAAGGTGTGGCCTTTTTTTTAAAGAGGTGGAGAGGTTTCATTGTGTTATTGTAATGGGTCACTGTAAGTGGAAGTGTAGCGCCCCCACTGTCGCAGGACCGAGGGGTACCCGGTACCGGGCCTCTGAGTCTCTGTTCTGGGGTTGTCACGGTGGCTAGACCCGGTCCGTGACCCTGCTGAGGGGCGTACAATAAAGGTGGAAGGAATGGTGATGATGTTGTGGTGGTGCGGTGCAGGTCGGTCGCAGTAAATAACGAGGACACCAGGTTGCAGTCTCTTTACCTCTTTACTGAAGGCCTCAGGATCCTCAATCCGGAATACGGTTAACCGGGCTGCGCAAGTCCGGCCGGTCCGATGGCACCTCCAGAGTTCCCTTTGCAGGTGGAAATCTGTGCCTACCTTCTAGCGCTTGTGTGTTGTGGTCCTCCCCTGCTGTGCTTACGGGATAGTCCCCACAACTGTTGTGTCTGTTTCTGAAGTTCCCTCACAACTCGATTAAGATGTTCTGCTTCGTCCCCCAGATGATATGGCTAGGACGCACCCGTATGACGGGTAGGAGTTCTTCCGGGACCCTAGCGTCGCCCCTCTCCTATTGTTGCCCCCTGTGTCTTTGTAGGTGATTTGTGTGAGACAGCCCGCCTATAGCTGACTGTCCTGCCGTAGGTTTGAAGTATTGCTTGGAGCCTAGTACTTCCTCGGCGTTCCGGCCACCGGCTACGCGCCTCAGTAGGATGTTGCCTCGTCTTACAGCACGACTCCTACTGGTATTTCTCCTTGTTGCGTTGATCTCGTTTCTCACTCAGCACAATGAACCTCGCTTCTTGTCCTTTCTTGGGGTACCGCCGCTATCTCGTGCAGGCGCGGTCCCGTAATGTTCTCTCTGTTCGCTAGGCCTCTGTCAGGATCCCACCCCTGACAGGGACCCCCCTGAGTCTCTCCCCGCAACACCCTCTGCCACAGGGTGTTGCCTGTTCGATTCCCAGTCAGCTTCTGTCTAACTTTCTGCCTAACCCCCAGTTTTACCAGATTGTGAGGAGTGGCCTAATACATAGAACCCTTAGCTCCCCCTGGAGGCCAGACTGTGAAGTGTATTGGTGACTGTGATACCTGGTCAGAAGAACTCCTTCAGTGCCATCAGACGTACCATAGCCCCCCTTAGCGGCGGAACATCAGTACTGCAACGACCAGGACTCTGGGGCGCTGCAGAAGCCTAGCAGATCTTAATATAGCTTCCATGGACAGGCTTGGCATAAGCCACTCCACTTAGCAGGTTCCAGGGCAATCCAGGTCTTCACCCTTTAACACTTAAACAAGGGTCTGGATCCCTGTTAACATCCACAGAGTGGCTGCTGGCCCACTGAGAAGGGTTGTCAAGCCAAGTCAGAGACAAAATCATAAGTGGAAGATGTGGTCAGGATGATGTCAAGATTAGAGAATCAAACAGATTGAATCAGAGCAGTTCTACAGGTGTATAAACCAGGGTAAGTATATCTTATCACCGGCAGCTAGAAACAGACTGCTATAGGTGTAAATAGGGAAAATTCTCACCCACGTCACCCAGCTGAGAGCTAATTACATTTGATAACTTGCCCCCTGCTTCTAAATACAAGTAAACTGGAGGAGGAACAAAAAGTCCCAGCTATCATAAAGTCTAACTGAAACATACTCCTGCCGCCAAGTGTCATCTGCAATATTAGTGCAGCACCAGCTAGCGACAAAGGAAGAGGTAGTAGGATTATGTTGAGACATGGATCTAACAGTTATATTTTATGTATGATGTTACTAAACTTGTAATATTATATTTCATTTCTGTCAGTGATCTCTTGTGGCTGGTTAGAGCCCCCGAAAAATGGGAAAAAAGAAGGAACTAACTACTTGAATAATTCTGAGGTGAAATTCACCTGTAATAAAGGATACATGCTGGTTGGACCATATTCCCGCAGATGTCAAGCTGATGGTACTTGGAGTGGACAATCCAGTCAGTGTGTATCAGGTACATGTAACCTCTTGTTTGTTTTTTCATCTTATTTTGAAGATGCATTAGTCCAAAGAACAAAGAAGGGGTCAGCACTTGCTTATTTTGAAGATACTTCTGGTGCTTTTGATGGTCTGTTTCCAAGATTGTTAACTTTAAGGAACCTGTCCTATTTCATTTTGTTCTCTAAAGAACTTACAATGCTCTCTTGTTCACATAAAGAACTAGTATTTTACTAAGAGAATATCCAAGCGGGGACTGGAATATGGGTCTACTATTCTGGAAATATTCTTGTCTACGGTCAAGCAATATTAACATTTTTAGAAACTCTGCATAACTTCATGTACCCGAGTGTCGATGGTGAAGGGAGAAAATTTAATATGAAAATTGACCACGTAAGATCCTATTTTACAGCCCTAAAATCAAAAATAGTATAATAAAAAGAACATATGGTATAAAAAAAATAATTCACAGCTCTTAAGTACTGAAAATTCTATACAGTGCTTATGTCAAAAAGCAGGTGAAGATGGTGACTGTCTATAAGTTAGAAGTTTTTATTGATTTCATCAGTGTTCTTCTGTATAGGTGTGTAAAAGATTTCATGCAGTGACTCATTGTTTGGGCAAGGTACATTTTTGGTAAATGTTTTTTGAATATGGACTAGATTTTATTTTTTTACACACTTACTATGTACATTTTTGGTGGATAAGTCCGCATTAACATTATGTTTTGCTGTCTGTTCTGTACTGCATTAGGTGGGGGGTTTGCTTGAATAAAAAATGGCATTTAATACTGTTGGACTCCATTTGGCCTCTTTTGTAATGGTTTCCATCTTTTCTGCTGGACACAATAGCGTAGTCTACTACAATATTGAGTCTGGCTAAAAAGACAGACACTGCTGGAAAGAAGGTGAAACTGAGACCAAATAGATACATTTGGGTAATATCAGAACAGTGTTTTTGGTCATTAGGACATATAAAAAACACGAGAGTTTTTCAATAAACGTTTTCTGCATTTTTTTTCTGCAATTTTATGGTATTTTCAAAAATGGGTATTAATACCTGCAATTTTTGCAAATTGTTTGTGTTGCTTATTTGCGTGGTTCACATTTCACAAAAATAATGAGAAAAATTGCACAATAAAAATTTTCATAGTGCGTTTATTATTTTATTAAAAATTCAACAGAAAAGACAATTAAAATGTAAATAATAATAATAATAATACTATTAATAATATAATATAGCACATCAAATTTTGTAAAAAAAATGTGGCAAAAACACTGTTTGTGGACTTTATGGTGATTAGTAGAGGATAACTGTAAATATACGTAAATGACAACTCCCATCTTACAGCTCCCGGAACAAATGTATTTACCCAGGACATTCATGAAAGTAGAGTACACAAACATACATAACAAAAGATTATTTTAAGGTGACCTTTCCCTTTCAGTCCTTGAACAGGGCGACATTTCATTTTTTCCTTTTCTTCTTCTTCCAAGAGACAAAACTTTTTATTTGTCTGTCGCCATATGATGGCTTGTTTATGTAGTATGAGTTATACTTTTGAATGACGCCATTCATTTTAGCATATAATCTGCTGAAAAATGGTAAAAAAAAATTCAAAAGTGGTAACATT
This sequence comes from Ranitomeya variabilis, assembly GCF_051348905.1. Lineage (NCBI taxonomy): Eukaryota > Metazoa > Chordata > Amphibia > Anura > Dendrobatidae > Ranitomeya > Ranitomeya variabilis. Next base: position 202,372,430 of record NC_135232.1, on the reverse strand, counting down.
TATTCTACATTATGAGAAATGACACAATGTAAAGGTGAACTGAATAAAATAATGGATGAAATAATGAGTGGAGGTAAAATATAAGAACAGATGGTTTGCAGCAAATTGAACCCTTCTGGAAATATGCATCCTTGTACACATAATAAGAGAAACATTCATCAAAGTAAATGATAAATTGTTGTCTCTGGATCTCTTTAAACACATTGAGTGGTGTCTGTCCCCCACAAGAAGCTTGCAGCTGTCTTCTTCGCTCAGGCAGTGGGTTTAGAGATAAGCCAGGCTTGGCTTTACATGAAAGACTGCTTTGTGTCACTCATCTATGCTTCCACACATGGGACTGAGCCTTCATTTCTTAGGAGCTGGCCAACCCTTCAATGTTCCAAACTTGTCGCGTGGCAATGAGTTGTGGTGAAGTGTCTTCTACTGAGTGGGTGAAAGAAGACCTGCTAAATAGTAGATTCTTACAGGTGTAATGCTGCAACTGCCTAGTTTTGAGCGTTCTATATATAATTGAGCTATGCAGATTTCAACCACTTAAAGGGAACCTGTCAGCAGGATTGTGCATAGTAACCTACACACAGTGTCAGGTTGGCGCCGTTATACTGAACAAAATGATACCTTGGTTGATGAAATCTGTCTTGTGGCTGTTTCTTAATCTTTATTTTCAGTTTTGTGTTAATGATATTCTCGTGCCCTAAGGCGGGTCTGGTGTCTGTGATGCTCTGATTATATATTCATAATGCAGCCTACTGACTGTTCACTGATCCCTCACTGACCTGCCCCCTAGTTTGCATAATGAACCCTGCCCATCATTTATTGAAGTAGGTCTCCTTTTTACTAAATGAAAAAGTAAACATGTTCACAGCCGCAAAGAGGTGCCAGAGTAGGTTCCAACAGCGTAGTATATAGCAAAAACTCGGCACTCTACTTAACGTAAGACAGTTGATTTAATGGTGTCCACAAAATAACAGAAACGTTTCGGTCTTACATCTGGACCTTCATCAGTCACAGTTGATAAATGTGAGGGAGCGAGTCGACCCACAGAATTGCTGATTGTGGAATGAAATCACACTTGTGTGTAAGCGCTGCCTGTATGTGGGCAGTATAGTGGTGGATTCCACGTCCCACACAGGCACTGCACTTATGTCCTGATATTTTAAGGTATATTGCTTCATTTGGGGCTATACTGCCCACATACAGGCAGCGCTCACACACAAGTGTGATTTCATTCCACAATCAGCAATTCTGTGGGTCCACTCGCTCCCTTATATTTATCAACTGTAACTGATGAAGGTCCGAATGTAGGACTGAAACATTTCTGTTATTTTGTGGACACCATTAAATCACCTGTCTTACGTTAAGTTGAGTGCCGAGTTTTTGCTATATCCTTTTTACTAAATGGCACAAACGGGAGCTCATTTTATGCACAATAATTGGCAATGTACTTATCATTTAAAATATTCAAAAAATATTTTGTATTCTTTGAAGTGGGACTGTTCAAGACAACGTAATCCCTAAAAAATGGAAGAGGTTCCCTGCGGGGTCAATCCTAAAGCTCGGACTGTTCCTTTATCACGATAATGAGATTAATAATACAATTATGCCATAGTACAGTGTGAATAATGTTGGTGATCAATCTATTTTTTATACATGCAAAAATGTTGTGTTTTAAGCAGAAACAGTAACACATACTAGTAACACGCTACTAGAGCAGTCAAATTTTAAAGTCAACCTCATGTATGCTATTTTAATTAGGGGACATTGCGATGTAAATGCTACTATTGTTCAAATGAATCTGCTGAGTGGCATTTCCATACAGCCAGGACAACTGGAGAAGCGTGCGACAGGTCTCCCAGCTATGGGTGCACACATTACACCTCATTAGTACAGCACTGGAAACATCCGTCACTATTTGCATGCAAGAAATATTACTACTGTGTAATAAACAGCTGCAGCTGCCACAGTGTATAAGCACTGGCTACAAGCGCAGCACTGTGCTTCTTGTGGGACATAGGTGCCAGCTACAACTGAAACGGCCATGAGTGTCAATATTTCCTATTATTAATTAGTGCACAGAAAGCAGTCGCTATTCATCATTGTCTAGTGGTGGACTCCTATGTATAGAAAACCGGAGCTCAAGAACCCCAGACTTCTCACTTTAGAAGTATGCATTTGTAGTTGAGGGTAAGTCTACAACACTATAAGTAAAATCCTGAAAATTAAAAGATGAGATAAAAGAGGACTCATTGGCACCTTCTTTTTGATATTTTCATTGCTCCTAATATCTCTCGGTTAACCACGAACTATGTCAATAGTTATCCAAAATTTAACTTAGAAAACAAAATAGTTGCAAATATTTTTTTTTTTAAAGTAAGATCTACTCACCTCTTCTTTGACCCCCAGATCCAGCACCTAAGTCCACCAGATTCACTTTGCATATGACCACTGCAGTCGGTCATTACTTGCATCATTGTGGTTTGGTCCTGATGAAGAGGTTTGAAACTTGAAACGCATTGACATAATAAACCACATTTATGCTTCATCTTCGTGTGATTGTAATTTTGAACCCTGGGCAGTGCGAACTCTGAACAAACGTGTTCCTCATTTATTATTTGCATCATGGCTCCCATCGTTGAGCAGCAATATTAACAGTGCAGAACATGACCACTGTACCACTGATTGGCTGCACAAAAAGCAAAAACTGGGTGACCTGCCGAAACATCAGTGCTGAGTCTCAGGGTATTCTGCTTAATTATCTCAAAGGTAGATCCTTGCTTGGTCTATCCCTATACTCAACGCCACCCCCATCCCTAACACGTTTCGTTGTCCTCAGGGGTTTCATGGGTTCAGCCAAAAGTCAGAAACCTGGTGAAATATTGCTGGGTGGCAGAAGCTGGAGTTTAATTTTACATTTTAATTTAGCAGCACTGAAATCACTGGGTATTAAAGGTGCTGTTACTAGGGAAAAATAGAAATTATGGAAAGGAGGATGTGCAGAAAAACAGCTTAGGGATAAAAAAAAACAAACAGGCATCTACTCATGAGATAGTTAGAGCTAAATTTAGCTACTTGCATGAGTACATAGGTAAATTTAATATAGAGAAGTAGTAAATGCAATACTCAAGGTTTAGGGCATTAGTAGATGGTTACACATCATAGTAATAGTAACCATATAAAAAAGGTGTGGCAAAACCACAAATACTAGAAGACTATAATACAAAACTTTATTGAAAATAATTAAAAATGACATGAACATATAAATTAATTCATTCAATGAGTAACTTATAGAAAGATAATCTTCCAGCTGAGGCATGAAATGGACAGTAAATAAACACAGGATATATATAGGTACATAGTACATCAGCATAAATAATATTTACCAAGGCAAAGAGTGTGATGCTAGGGTGCCCTACGCGCGTTTCGGCGCCAGAGCTTTCTTCCGGGGGAGTGGCTACATGTATTACCCACCATCCATAAATATCACTAGGTGTCCAATAGTGTTGAGCATTTCATTAGTGTATTGTAATCAAAGATGAAACGCCAGTGTTGATTGGCTGACTGTGCATGTAATTTTTAATTATGTTGAATACAATTTTGTATTATAATCGTCTAGTATTTGGGGGTTTCCACACCTCTTATTTTATATGATATCATGAGATGATTGCAGTATGTAATACAAAGGAAAAAATACAATGCAGTCAGTGTTAAGTTTTTAACCCCTTTCCGACATCGGGCGTAATAGTACGGCGATGTGGGACACCCTCCTTTTGATGTGGGCTCTGGAGGTGAGCCCACATCTTTTCTGGCACATGTTAGCCGTTTTGAGCAGCTAGCATGTGCCTTGAACAGCCACTGGTGGAATCGCGATCCATCTGCGGCTATTAACCCGTTAAATGCCACTGTCAAATGCTGACAGTGGCATTTAACATGCGCTTCCAGCAATCGTGCCGGAAATCCGCCCATCGCTGGTCACCGATGGGTTGGCATAACAACTCGAGGTCTCCTGGAGACCTCTGTGAGGATATGGCCACTTACTAAAGACTATAGGACAAATGGACACAGAGCGTAGTCCAAACCTCTAAGAGGTAGAGATTTTCCAGCATGGGGCACCAGTTGTGTTTTATTAGATATTTTCTTGCTGTGTATTATTAGTGATATGCTGCTTGTCAGTTCATTCTCAGGAATCAATGTTTACATTCACTGACAGTAAGCAAAGGAAGATGAGCAGGCTAGATCTTATATATAGCTAAAGGTACCTTCACACTGAACAACTTAACAACGATAACGATAGCGATCCGTGACGTTGCAGCATCCTGGATAGCGATATCGTTGTGTTTGACACACAGCAGCGATCAGGATCCTGCTCTGACATCGTTGGTCGGAGCTAGAAGGCCAGCACCTTATTTCGTCGCTGGATCACCCGCTGACATCGCTGGATCGGTGTGTGTGACGCAGATTCAGCGATGTCTTCACTGGTAACCAGGGTAAACATCGGGTTACTAAGTGCAGGGCCGCGCTTAGTAACCCGATATTTACCCTGGTTACCATTGTAAATGTAAAAAAACCCAAACACTACATACTTACATTCCGATGTCTGTCGCGTCCCCCGGCGTCCGCTTCCCTGCACTGTGTCAGCGCCGGCCGGCCGTAAAGCAGAGCACAGCGGTGACGTCACCGCTCTGCTTTAGGGCCGGCGCTTACACAGTGCAGGGAAGCGGACGCCGGGGGACGCGACAGACACCGGAATGTAAGTATGTAGTGTTTGGGTTTTTTTACATTTACACTGGTAACCAGGGTAAACATCGGGTTACTAAGCGCGGCCCTGCGCTTAGTAACCCGATGTTTACCCTGGTTACCCGGAGACTTCGGCATCGTTGGTCGCTGGAGAGCTGTCTGTGTGACAGTTCTCCAGCGACCACACAACGACGAAACAGCGACGCTGCAGCGATCGGCATCGTTGTCTATATCGCTGCAGCGTCGCTTAATGTGACGGTACCTTGAGGCCAAACAGTAGACTGCTAAGGGTAAATGTAAAGCAAACATCCTATCAATCCATTGTTCTACCAGCCTAGGCCTATTGTGTGGAATGAGATAGTAGACCCAGGGGAGCCGTCACCACAGGGGGACTCACATCAGCCTCAGGTGATGGAATATGCTTTGTTCTGTGAGCTAAAGAATAATGTTTAAGGGGGAGGGAAAAAATAGACACAGGAGGTTGAATCAGGCAGTTTTTGAGAGACTACAATGTACAACCATGGATGTATGGAATAAAAATAGTTGCATCGTTAACCTGCCTAGGTGATTATTATAACCCACAACCTCAGATCTTCACAACCTATATGATTGTCACTGCCGGCTTGCTGTGAGCATCGCCCGGTGGATGGCTCTCATAGCAAGTGAGTAATTCTGCTACATACAGGTGATCTGCACCAAAATGGTATCATTAAAAACATCAGCTCGGTGCGCAAAAAATAAGCCCTCACCCAACCCGAGATCACGAAAAATGGAGACGCTATGGGTATTGGAAAATGGCGCAATTTTGTTTTTTTTTAACAAAGTTTGGAATTTTTTTTCACCACTTAGATAAAAAAGAACATAGACATGTTTGGTGTCTGTGAACTCGTAATGACCTGGAGAATCATAATAGCCAGTCAGTTTCAGCATTTAGTGAACCTAGTAAAAAAGCCAAACAAAAAACCAGTGTGGGATTGCACTTTTTTTGCAATTTCAGCACATTTGGAATTTTTTTCCCGTTTTCCAGTACATGATATGTTAAAACCAATGGTGAAATTCAAAACAAGAACTCGTCCTTCAAAAAACAAGCCTTCACATGGCCATATTGAACAAAAAATAAAAAAAGTTATGGTTCTGGGAACAGGGAGAGCAAAAAATGAAAATGCAAAACCAAAAATACCTCTAGTGATTAAGGGGTTAAAAATCACTTTATTAAACTGCACATTCATCAGAAAACCTTTAGGCTGTGTGAGTGTGGCTGCGTATTTTCACTGCATCAAAAATGACACATATTACAAGTTTCAGCAAAGTGAATGGGATTTATAGAAATCTACTGCCCACTGTGCTTCTTTTTTATTCAGCATCAACTAACCTGCGGTGCTTGTTTCAAATCCACAACATGTCAACTTCTCTTGCGGGTATGCTGAGATTTATGTGCAGATTTTTCCTAAAAACAATCTGCAGGTAAAAAAATGCATATGCGTTTTTAGTGCATTTCCCCAATGGAAATACATAAAAAATGCACATAATCAACACATTAGGCTGGTTTCACACTTGCGTTTTGATCTGCAGCGTTTGTACCGAAAAAAACACATGCGTTTTTTCCCCCTATGTTTAACATTAAAAACGCATGCGTTTTTTTGTACGCGTTTTGCCGCGTTTAACGACGCATGCGGTTTTTTTGCTGCATGCGTTCTTTTGCAGAAATGCAATATGTAGTAATTTTCAGTGGCTTTTTTTGCCGCAAAAAAACGCATGCGTTCATTTGCGTTTGATTTGCAGCAAAAAATACATTGATGTCTATGGAAACGCATGCGTTTTTGCGTACATGCGTTTGCTTGCGTTTTAAACGCATGCGTTTTTATAGAAAAAAACAAAACTACACCCTGATAAGCCACCCCCCACCATCAGGGTGATAAAGGGATCCTAACCCTAACCCTAACCCTACCCCTAACCCTAACCCTAACCCTAGGGATCCAAACCCTAACCCTAACCTTAACCCTACCCCTAACCCTAACCCTAACAATATGACAGTAAATAATCTCCGAGTTTATATTTTTAGTACTCTATAGCAATACCGTATATCTTGGGGTGTCCACATTGAACAAAGCTTTTTATTAGAAGAATGTCCTGGTCTCCAGGTCAACATAATAGCCAATCCCTATGGATCCCTAGGGTTAGGGTTAGGGTTTAGATCCCTAGGGTTAGGGTTAGGGGTAGGGGTAGGGTTAGGGTTAGGGGTAGTGTTAGGGTTTGGATCCCTAGGGTTAGGGTTTGGATCCCTTTATCACCTTGATGGTGGGGGGTGGCTTATCAGTGACCTGGTGACCAGGACATTCTTCTAATAAAAAGCTACCCCTAACCCTAACCCTAGGGATCCAAACCCTAACCCTACCCCTAACCCTACCCCAAACCCTAAACCTAACCCTAGGGATCCTAACCCTAACCCTATCCCTAACCCTAACCCTAGCTAATTCTATTAATAGTGGGTTTTCTAGTTGATTTTGATGATTGGCAGCTGTCACACACTTCTCAGCATGCGTTTCAAAAACGCAAACGCAGGAAAAAACGCATGTAAACGCGTCAAAACGCCACGTTTTTTTTACTCCATGCAAAAACGCATGCATCTAAAAAACGCAGCATTTGCACGCGTTTACATGCGTTTTTTCACCACATGCGTTTTTTTTACAAACGCAGATCAAAACGCAAGTGTGAAACCAGCCTTACTGTGCCAATAAAGTTTTGTCAAAGCTAAATATCAGGAAATATCAAAACAAAGCAGCTTTATTTAATATGTGGCATACCAACATGAGACAAAAAACGTAATAAAAAATCATGTAAAAAACAAGGTAAAAAAAAAGCAATGAAAATACGCAAGTAACCTAATTTACTTAATAGATGCAAAAATGGTGCAGAAAATCTGCAACATTTAAAACTCACCAAATACTCATTATGGTAACGTAGCCTTAAAGTTGTAATAATTTTATGTACGTTCTTCCCATATTAATAAACATGGTTCATCAATTAGTTTCACAGCTGCATAGTTATAAGGTTGAAGGTAGACTTAAGTCCATCGAGTACAACCTATAGCCTAAATGTTGATCCAGAGGAAGGCAAAAACCCCAAGGGACAGACACTAATATCTCCATAATAGGGGAAAAATTCCTTCCCGACTCTATACGTCAATCAGACTCATTCCCTGGATCAACATCCCATCACAGAATCTAATGCCCATAAACTATAATATTATATTTATCAAGAAAGGCATCTAGGCCCATCTTTAATTTTAGCAGTGAATCAACCATTACAACACCATGTGGCAGAGAGTTCCATAGTCTCACTGCTCTTACAGTAAAGAATTTGCGTTTGTGATTATGATTAAACATTCTTTCCTCTAGACACAGAGGATGCGCCCTTGTACCGATCAGAGGTCTAAGTATACAAAGATCATTATAAAGATTTCGGTACTGTCCTCTCTTATATTTGTGCATTGTAATAAGATCGCCCCTAAGCCTCAATTTCTCCAAACTCAATAACTCCAAGTTTAGTAACCTATCTTGATATTGCAGTCCATGCCATTTCTCAACCCAAGTCTCCAGCTTAAATAAATCCTTTTGTAATATTAAATTATCCTCCTCTGTATTGATTACCGTGCAGAGTGTAGAATCAACTGAAAATATTGTAATTCTGTTCTGTATGGCCCCTACAAAGTCATTTATAACTATCGTATATACTCGAGTATAAGCCGACCCGAGTATAAGTCGAGACCCCTAATTTTGCCACAAAAAACTGGGAAAACTTAATGACTCGAGTATAAGCCTAGGGTGGGAAATACAGCAGCTATTGGTAAATTTCAAAAATAAAAATAGATACCAATAAAAGTAAAATTAATTGAGACATCAGTAGGTTAAGTGTTTTGGAATATCCATATTGAATCAGGAGCCCCATAAGATGCTCCATACAAAATGCACCCCATATAATGCTCCATACAGTTCATGATGGGCCCCATATAATGCTCCATACAAAATCCACCCCATATAATGCTCCATAAAGTTTATGATGGGCCCCATAAGATGCTCCATACAATTCTGCATAAAGCTTGATGATGGCCCCTGTCATGATTCCCCAATGGCATGGGAACATCAGAAACACAAAAATAACAGACTAGCTCTCGGGTGATGGAAACTCAAGCTGACCGTGACCTAAATCTACCACACAACTAACAGTAGCCAGGAAGCATTCCTACGGCTGCCTAGATGCCATGCGCCAGCCGGAGATCTAACTAAGCCTGGAAGAGGAAGGAACAGACCTGGCTTACCTCTAGTGAAATTCCCCAAAGATGATAGTAGCCCCCACATATATTAACGGTGAGTTCAGAGGAAAAGACATACACAGTATGAAGGTAGATTTAGCAAAGCGAGGTCCACTTACTAGATAGAGGAAGGATACAAAAGAGGACTTCACGGTCAGCTGAAAAACCCTTTCAAAAACCCATTCTGAAATTACTTTAAGACTCCTGTGTCAACTCATCACACAGGAGTGGCAATTTCAGTCCACAAGAGCTTCCAGTAACAGGAAATGACAAAACTGTAAACTGGACAAAAAATACAAAACAAAAGGACAAGAGTCCACTTAGCTGATCAGCAGACTAGTAGCAGGAACATGCAACTGAAAGACTCAGGTTACAATGATGACCGGCAAGGAAGTGACTGGAGAGCAAGGCTAAATAGGGAACTCCCAAAACTGATGGAAGCAGGTGAGCTAAGGCAGAAAAGCACACACAAGTTTCCAGTACCACCAGCCACCACCAGGGGAGCCCAAAAAGCGGATCACAACAGGCCCCATAAGATGCTCCATAGAAACATTTGCCCCATACAATGCTGCATAAAGGTTGATTATGGCCCCATAAGATGCTCCATAGAAACATTTGCCCCATACAATGCTGCATAAAGGTTGATTATGGCCCCATAAGATGCTCTATAAAATATTATGCAATATATGCTGCTGCTGCGATTTAAAAAAAAAAATGACATACTCACCTCTTGTCCTGAGCAGGCGGTGACACCGACACTTGCGATATTCACCTGTCCCTGGTCCACTGCCGTGCGCTGCTCTGTCCTCCGGCTCTCTGCAGTTACTGTTCAGGCAGAGGGGGCGCACTAACTACGTCATCGCACCCTCTGACCTGAACGTCACAGCCAGAGGACGCGGAGGATGGAGCCCGGGGGTAGAACGGGGACAGGTGAATATTGCAATGCACACCCTCCCTGTCATACTCACCCTCCTGGCACGGTCTGCACGTCCCTGCTTCTCTGATGCGATGGTCTCTCCAGCGCCGATAGCTTGTTCCTGTGTTCAGCGGTCACTGGTACCGCTCATTAAAGTAATGAATATGTGCTCCACCCCTATGGGAGTGGAGTCGTGTCCATATTCATTACTTTAATGAGCAGTACCACATGACCACTGAACACAGGAAGAGCTGCCGGCGCCTGGAGAGACCATCGCATCAGAGAAGCAGGGATGTGCAGACCGCACCAGGAGGGTGAATATGATGTGACAGAGAGATGAACCGGGGGAGAAGGGAGACAGACCGGTGGGGGTGACGGGAGACAGACTGGTGGGGGTGACTCGAGTATAAGGGGCACTTTCAGCCTAAAACAAAGGGCTGAAAATCTCGGTTTATACTCGAGTATATACGGTATATTAAGAAGAAGAGGGCCCAATACTGACCTCTGTGGTCCTCATCTGTTAATTGTGACCCATTTCAAGTGTGTTCCATTAATAACCACCCTTTGTTTCATATCACTGAGCCAGTTGTTAACCAAGTTACACATAGTTCCAACAAGACAATGACCCAAAGCATACTGCCAAAGCAACATTTGAGTGGTTTAAGGGAAAATGTGTAAATGTTTTGGAGTGGTCTAGTCAAAGCTCAGACCTTAGTCCAATTGAGAATCTGTGGTCAGACTTAAAGATTGCTGTTCACCAGAGGAAACCATCTAACTTGAAGCAGCTGGAGCAATTTTGCCTTGAGGAATGTGCAAAAATCCCAGTGGCAAAATTTGGAAAGATCATAGAGACTTATCAAAAGTGACTTGCAGCTGTAAGTGCCGCAAAAGGAGGCTCTACAAAATACTGACTTTAGGGGGTGAATAGATATGCACACTGAAGTTTTCAGTTATTTTGCTCTAAGTTGTTGTTTGTTTCACAATAAAATAAAAAACATATTTTCACAGTTGTTTTGGCATATTCTTTACATGAGGTGATGCAAACCCTAAAAAAAACTGTGAAATTCCAGTTTGTGAGGTGGCAAAACACAAAAAATGCTAAGGGGGTGAATACTTTCATAAGCCACTGTAGTTGTGGAATCCTATACTGCATACCAGGATCCCAAAACCCAGAAGTTGGGATTCAACTTTTCCTAGAAAGTCAGATGCTTTTAAGGGGCCATCAAGGACATTTGCCAACTGTAAAGTGGCTCTTTCCATAATCGCTGGGTAGCGCTAAATAGAGCTTCTAAGGACAAGCTTTGCAATAGCTAACTAATCTATCAGGTCCCTAGTGAACCATGACCTTCATTATTTAACCCCTATACAAGGATGTGGCAGAATATTTAGCTGATATATAGTGAGCATTCCTGCTCAAGGTCCACAAAAGGAAGTGCTTAAGAAACAAATCAAGGAGTTATTCCCCAGGCTCCCTATCTAGTCGGTACCACAAGCGCCAGAAATGTCATGTTGTCAGCCCACGCTGCATGCAACAAGAATGCGGCACCACCTGGTGACAGAAGCAGAAACAGATAACATGGATATTACACATGCATCTTTTAATTTAATATATGGTAATTAGTAAAATTACCTATCTGTAGCAGAGCATTGTTTTCTTAACCCCTTAACGACCGCCGATACGCCTTTTAACGGCGGCCGCTAAGGGTACTTAAACTACAGCGCCGTTAATTAACGGCACTGTGGAAAAAGTGAATAGCGCCCCCCAGAGTCGGATTTTCTCTGGGGTCTCGGTTGCTGAGGGTAGCCGAGACCCCAGAGAACATGATTCGGGGGGTTTTTACCGACCCCCGAGTTGCGATCGCCGGTAATTAACCGTTTACCGGCTGTCGCAACAAAAAACCCAAAAAAACCCGCGATTTGCCATTTAATTTCTCTGTCCTCCGATGTGATCGCACATCGGAGGACAGAGAAATAGTGTCCCCGATGGCCCCCAATAGCCCCCCAATACTCACCTATCTCCCCCGGTGCTCCTCGTGGCTCCCGATGGGCGCCGCCATCTTTTTTCCGGAAAAAAATGGCGGGCGCATGCGCAGTGCGCCCGCCGCCCGGCCCCCGGAAGATCTTTGGGGTCTCGGCTGCCGGGGGTAGCCGAGACCCCAAAGAACATGATCGGGGTCAGTTTTTACCGACCCCTGTTTTGCGATCGCCGGTAATTAACTGTTTACCGGCGACCGCAAAAAAAAAAAAAGCGATCTGTAATTCTCTGTCATCTGATGTGATCGCACATCAGAGGACAGAGAAATAGAGGGATTCGGGGACCCTATCATACTCACCCGTTGTCCCTGGGTCCTCCTGCGTCTCCTCTTGCCGGCCGGCTTCTTCCTCGGGAAAGAAAATGGCGGGCGCATGCGCAGTGCGCCCGCCATCTGCTGCCATCTGCCGGCCGGCAGGAGAGACGAGTTGGGGCTAAAATTAGGGTTAGGGTTAGGGTTAGGGCTAGGGTTAGGGCTAGGGCTAGGGTTAGGGCTAGGGTTAGGGTTGGGGCTAAATTTAGGGTTAGGGTTGGGGCTAAATTTAGGGTTAGGGCTAGGGTTAGGGTTAGGCTACTTTCACACTAGCGTTTTTTTGCTTCCGTCGCAATGCGTCGTTGGAGAAAAAACGCATCCTGCAAAAGTGCTTGCAGGATGCGTTTTTTCTCCATTGACTTGCATTAGCGACACATTGCGACGGATTGCCAAACGTCACATCCGTCGTGCGACGGATGCGTCGTGCTTTGGCGGACCGTCAGCACAAAAAAACGCTACATGTAACTTTTTTTGTGCGACGTGTCCGCACCTCACAATGGGGCAGCGGATGCGTTGAAAAAACAGCATCCGCTGCACCCATTGTGCGGCGCTTACAATGCTAGCGTCGGTACGTCGGCCCGACACACTGCGATGGGCCGAGTACGACGCTAGTGTGAAAGTAGCCTTAGGCTTCTTTCACACTTGCGTCGGTATGGGGCGGTCGCAATGCGTTGGCCCGACGTACCGATGCACGTTGTGAAAATTGTGCACAACGTGGGCAGCGGATGCAGTTTTTCAATGCATCCGCTGCCCAGTCTATGTCCTGGGGAGGAGGGGGCAATGTTACGGCCACGCATGCGTGGAAATGGCGGACGCAACGTACAAAAAAAGGTTACATTGAACTTTTTTTGTGACGAATGTCCGCCAAAACACAACGGATCCAGTGCATGATGGACGCGACGTGTGGCCATCCGTCGGTAATACAAGTCTATGGGCAAAAAAGGCATCCTGTGGGCACATTTGCAGGATCCGTTTTTTGTCCAAAATGACGGATTGCGATGGATGCCACACGACGCAAGTGTGAAAGTAGCCTTAGGGTTAGGGTTGGGGCTAAAGTTAGGGCTAGGGTTAGGGTTAAATTTAGGGTTAGGGTTGGGGCTAAAGTTAGGGTTAGGGCTAGGGTTGGGGCTAAAATTAGGGTTAAGGTTAGGGTTGGGGCTAAAGTTATGGTTAGGGTTGGGGCTAAAGTTAGGGTTAGGGTTGGGGCTAAAGTTAGGGTTAGAGTTGGGATTAGGGTTAGGGTTTGGATTAGGGTTGGTATTAGGGTTACGTTTGGGATTAGGGTTGGGATTAGGGTTACGTTTGGGATTAGGTTTGGGATTAGGGTTACGTTTGGGATTAGGGTTGGGATTAGGGTTAGGGTTGGGATTAGGGTTAAGGTTAGGGTTGGGATTAGGGTTAGGGGTGTATTGGAATTAGGGTTAGGTTTGAGGTTAGGGTTGAGATTAGGGTTAGGGGTGTGTTGGATTTAGGGTTTTGATTAGGGTTATGGTTAGGGTTGAGATTAGGGCTGTTTTGGGGTTAGGGTTGTGATTATCGTTAGGGTTGTGATTAGGATTATGGATCATGTTGAGATTAGGGTTAGGGGTGTGTTGGAGTTAGGGTTGGAGTTAGAATTGGGGGGTTTCCACTGTTTAGGTACATCAGGGGGTCTCCAAACACGACAGCCAATTTTGCGCTAAAAAAGTCAAATGGTGCTCCCTCCCTTCTGAACTCTGCCGTGCGCCCAAACAGTGGTTTACCCCCACATATGGGGCATCAGCGTACTCGGGATGAATTGGAGAACAACTTTTGGGGTCCAATTTCTCCTGTTACCCTTGTGAAAATAAAAACTTGGGGGCTAAAAATCTTTTTTGTGGGAAAAAAAAATATTTTTTTATTTTCACTACTCTGCATTATAAACTTCTGTGAAGCACTTGAGCATTCAAAGTTCTCACCACATATCTAGATAAGTTCCTTAGGGGGTCTAGTTTCCAAAATTTGGTCACTTGTGGGGGGTTTCTACTGTTTAGGTACATCAGGGGCTCTGCAAACGCAACATAACACCCACAGACAATTCTATCAAAGTCTGAATTCCAAAATGGCGCTCCTTCTCTTCCGAGCTCTGCCGTGTTCCCAAACAGTGGTTTACCCCCACATATGGGGTACCAGCATACTCAGGACAAATTGGAGAACAAATATTGGCATCCAATTTCTCTTGTTACCCTTGTGAAAATAAAAACTTGGGGGCTAAAAAATCTTTTTTGTGGAAAAAAAAATATTTTCTATTTTCACTACTCTGCATTATAAACTTCTGTGAAGCACCTGGGCATTCAAAGTTCTCACCACATATCTAGATAAGTTCCTTGGGTGGTCTAGTTTGCAAAATGTGGTCACTTGTGGGGGGGTTCTACTGTTTAGGTACATCAGTGGCTCTGCAAACGCAACATAACGCCCGCAGACCATTCTATCAAAAGCCTGCATTCCAAAATGGCGCTCCTTCCCTTCCAAGCTCTGCCGTGTGCCCAAACAGTGGTTTACCCCCACATATTGGGTACCAGCATACTCAGGACAAATTGGACAACAACTTTTGGGGTCCAATTTCTCTTGTTACCCTTGTGAAAATAAAAATTTGGGGGCTAAAAAAATCTTTTTTGTGGGAAAAAAATATATTTTTTATTTTCACTACTCTGCATTATAAACTTCTGTGAAGCACTTGGGCATTCAAAGTTCTCACCACATATCTAGATAAGTTCCTTGGGGGGTCTATTTTCCAAAATGGGGTCACTTGTTGGGGGTTTCTACTGTTTAGGTACATTAGGGGTCTGCAAACGCAACATAACGCCCGCAGACAATTCTATCAAAGTCTGCATTCCAAAACGGCGCTCCTTCCCTTCCAAGCTCAGCCATGCACCCAAACAGTGGTTTACCCCCACATATGGGGTACCAGCATACTCAGGACAAATTGGACAACAACTTTTAGGGTCCAATTTCTCTTGTTACCCTTGTGAAAATAAAAACTTGGAGCTAAAAAATCTTTTTTGTTAAAAAAAAAATATTTTTTATTTTCACGACTCTGCATTATAAACTTCTGTGATGCACTTGGGCATTCAAAGTTCTCACTACACATCTAGATAAGTTCCATGGGGGGTCTAGTTTCCAAAATGGGGTCACTTTTGGGGGGTTTCTACTGTTTAGGCACATCAGGGGCTCTCCAAACGCGACATGGTGTCCGATCTCAATTCCAGTCAATTTTGCATTGAAAAGTCAAATGGCGCTCCTTTGATTCCGAGCTCAGCCATGCGCCCAAACAGTGGTTTACCCCCACATATGGGGTGTCAGCATACTCAGGACAAATTGTACAACAACTTCTGGGGTCCATTTTCTCCTGTTACCCTTGGTGAAATAAAAATTTGGAGGCAAAAAGATCATTTTTGTAGAAAAAATGCGATTTTTTTATTTTCACGGCTCTACGTTATAAACGTCTGTGAAGCACCTGGGGGGTTAAAGTGCTCACCACACATCTAGATAAGTTCCTTAAGGGGTCTAGTTTCCAAAATGGTGTCATTTGTGGGGGGTTTCTACTGTTTAGTCACAACAGGGGCTCTCCAAACGTGACATGGCGTCCGATCTCAATTCCAGCCAATTCTACATTGAAAAAGTAAAACGACACTCCTTCTCTTCCAAGCTCTGTGGTGTGCCCAAACAGTGGTTTGCCCCCACATATGGGGTATCAACGTACTCAGGAGAAATTGCACAACAACTTTTGTGGTCTAATTTCTCCTGTTACCCTTGTGAAAATAAAAATTTGGGGGCAAAAAGATCATTTTTGTAGAAAAAATGTGATTTTTTATTTTCACGGCTCCACGTTACAAACTTCTGTGAAGCACTTGGGGGTTCAAAGTGCTCACCACACATCTAGATAAGTTCCTTAAGGGGTCTAGTTTCCAAAATGGTATCACTTGTGGGGGGTTTCTACTGTTTAGGCACATCAGGGGCTCTCCAAACGCGACATGGCATCCGATCTCAATTCCAGCCAATTCTGCATTGAAAAAGTCAAACGGTGCTCCTTCACTTCCAAGCTCTGCGGTGTGCCCAAACAGTGGTTTACCTCCACATATGGGGTATCGACGTACTCAGGAGAAATTGCACAACAACTTTTGTGGTCTAATTTCTCCTGTTACCCTTGTGAAAATAAAAATTTGTGGGCAAAAAAATCATTTTTGTGAAAACAAATGCGATTTTTTATTTTCATGGCTCTACGTTATAAACTTCTGTGAAGCACTTGGGGGTTCAAAGTGCTCACCACACATCTAGTTAAGTTCCTTAAGGGGTCTAGTTTCCAAAATGGTGTCACTTGTGGGGGGTTTCCACTGTTTAGGCACATCAGGGGCTCTCCAAACGCGACATGGCGTCCGATCTCAATTCCAGCCAATTCTGCATTGAAACAGTCAAATGGCACTCCTTCTCTTCCAAGCTCTGCGGTGCGCCCAAACAGTGGTTTACCTCCACATATGGGGTATCGGCGTACTCAGGAGAAATTGCACAACAAAATTTGTGGTTAAATTTCTGTTTTTACACTTGTGAAAATTAAAAAAAATGGTTCTGAAGTAAAATGTTTCCAAAAAAAAGTTAAATGTTCATTTTTTTCTTCCACATTGTTTCAGTTCCTGTGAAGTACATAAAGGGTTAATAAACTTCTTGAATGTGGTTTTGAGCAGCTTGAGGGGTGCAGTTTTTAGAATGGTGTCACAATTGGTTATTTTCTATCATATAGACCCCTCAAAATGACTTCAAAGGTGATGTGGTCCGTAAAAAAAACATTCAACTTTTAACCCTTATAACTCCCTAACAAAAAAAAATTTTGTTTCCAAAATTGTGCTTATGTAAAGTAGACATGTGGGAAATGTTATTTATTAACTATTTTTTGTGACATATCTCTCTGATTTAAGGGCATAAAAATACAAAGTTTGATAATTGCAAAATTTTAAAAATTTTCGCCATATTTCCGTTTTTTTCATAAATAATCGCAAGTAATATCGAAGAAATGTTACCACTAACTTGAAGTACAATATGTCACAAAAAAACAATCTCAGAATCAGCGGGATCCGATAAAGCGTTCCAGAGTTATAACCTCTTAAAGTGACAGTGGTCAGAATTGTAAAAATTGGCTCGGTCATTAAAGGGAACCTGTCACCCCGTTTTTTCCGTATGAGATAAAAATACTGTTAAATAGGGCCTGAGCTGTGCATTACAATAGTGTATTTTGTGGACCCCGATTCCCCACCTATGCTGCCGAAATACGTTACCGAAGTCGCCGTTTTCGCCTGTCAATCAGGCCCTATTTAACAGTATTTTTATCTCATACGGATAAAACAGGGTGACAGGTTCCCTTTAAGTACCAAATTGGCTCTGTCACTAAGGGGTTAAATAAAAAGAGTAGCCACAGACTGGTGATGGGTGCTGTTTATGGCACTGTCCCCATTGCTACTATTTTGCAGCATTATTTGTGCTTAAAAAGAATAGACAATAAAGTAGAAACTTCATAGACCCCTATTTAAAATGTTTTAAAATGGATTCCTTAAGACTGTCAAAATTCTGTTGAGGACGGAACCTCTTAGGTTCATCATTAGCATTCATTAGCATCAATACAAAAGATATGGTCAGAGTCTGTTCATTGTGGATAATGTCCATGTGGATTTCCTGAAACAACAGGAAGTTAGAGTCTAAAAATACTCCAGTGGCCAGTGTGGAAATTGCAAGATTTTTATTTATACAGATTGTGATATGGAAAAAAAATATTGCCAAAAAAAACCCATTTAACACAAAAACCTGATTTAAACAATACTTCATTTTTTAATTATAGCTTCCCTTTAAACATCATGGGTTATACATTTTTACTGCAAGTGTATAGGAAATGTGTCAGGAACCAGATACAGTGGGGGAAATAAATATTTGATCCCTTGCTGATTTTGTAAGTTTGCCCACTGACAAATACATGAACAGTCTATAATTTTAAGGGTAGGTTAATTTTAACATTGAGAGATACAATATCAAAAATAAAATCCAGAAAATCACATTGTATAAATTATATAAATTTATTTGCATTTTGCAGTGAGAAATAAGTATTTGATCCCCTACCAACCATTAAGAGTTCTGGCTCCCACGGACCAGTTAGACGCTCCTAATCAACTCGTTACCTGCATTAAAGACAGCTGTCTTTCCACCTTTATAAAAGACTCCTGTCCACAGACTCAATTAATCAGTCAGACTCTAACCTCTACAACATGGGTAAGACCAAAGAACTTCATAAGAATGTCAGGAACAAGATCATAGACCTGCAGAAAGCTGGAATGGGCTACAAAACCATAAGTAAGACAATGGGTGAGAAGGAGACAACTGTTGGTGCAATAGTAAGGAAATGGAAGAAATACAAAATGACTGTCAATTGATATCAATCTGGGGCACCATGCAAAATCTCACCTCGTGGGGTATCTTTGATCATGAGGAAAGAGAGAGATCAGCCTAAAACTACACGGGGGAACTTGTTATTGATGTCAAGGCAGCCGGGACCACAGTCACTAAGAAAACCATTGGTAACACATTATGCCATAAAGGTTTAAAATCCTGCAGTGCCCACAAGGTCCCCCTGCTCAAGAAGGCACATGTGCAGGCCCGTCTGAAGTTTTCCAATGAACACCTGGGTGATTCTGTGAGTGATTGGGAGAAGGTGCTGTGGTCAGATGAGACAAAAATTGAGCTCTTTGGCATTAACTCAACTCGCCGTGTTTGGAGGAAGAGAAATGTTGCCTATGACCCAAAGAACACTGTCCCCACTGTCAAGCATGGAGGTGGAAACATTATGTTTTTGGGTTGTTTCTCTGCTAAGTGCACAGGACTACTTCACCGCATCAATGGGAGAATGGATGGAGCCAGTTACAGTAAAACCCTGAGTGACAATCTCCTTCCCTCCGCAAGGACCCAGCTTTTTTCCGTTTTGCGTTTCCGTTTTTTGCTCCCCTCCTTCCCAGAGCCATAACTTTTTTATTTTTCTGTCACTATGGCCATGTGAGGGCTTATTTTTTGCAGGACAAGTTGTACTTTTGAACGACATCATTGGTTTTTGCATGTCATGTATTAGAAAACAGGAAAAAAATTTCAAGCGGGGAAATTGCAAATCCCACACTTGTCTTTTGTTTGGCTTTTTTGCTAGGTTCACTAAATGCCAAAATTGACCAGCCGTTATGATTCTCCGGGTTATTATGAGTTCATAGACACCAAACATGTCTAGGTTCATTTTTTTATCTAAATGGTAAAAACAAATTCCAAACTTTGCTAAAAAAACAAAAAAAAAATAAAAAATTGCGCAGTTTTCCGATACCCGTAGCGTCTCCATTTTTCGTGATCTGGGTTTGTGTGAGGGCTTATTTTTTGCATGCCCAGCTGACATTTTTAATGATACCATTATGGTGCAGATACGTTCTTTTGATCGCCTGATATTACATTTTAATGCAATGTAGCGGCGACCAAAAAAGCTTAATTCTGGCGTTTTGAATTTTTTTCTCACTACACAATTTAGCAATCAGGTTAATCCTTTTTTATATTGATAGATCTGGCGATACCAAATATGTGCATATTTGATTTTTTTTATTGTTTTATTTTGAAGGGGGTGATTTAAACTTTTATATTATTTTATTTTTTTATATTTTTTAAAACTTTTTTTTTTACTTTTGCCATGCTTCAATAGCCTCCATGGGAGACTAGAAGCTGGCATAGCCTGATTGGCTCTGCTACATAGAGGCGATGCTCAGATCGCTCCTATGTAGTAGAATTGCTGCATTGCTATGAGCGCCGACCACAGGGTGGCGCTCACAGCAATCCGGCATCAACAACCATAGAGGTCTTCAATAGACCTCTGGTTGTCATGCTGACTCATCGCTGACCCCCGAACACGTGACGGGGGTCAGCGATGTGCTCATTTCCAGCCCGATGGCCGGAAGCGCTAGTAAAATGCTGCTGTCAGCGTTTGACAGCAGCATTTAACTAGTTAATAGCAGCGGGTGAATTGCGATTCCACTCGCCTCTATTGTGGGCACATGTCAGCTGTACAAAACAGCTGACATGTCCCGACTTTGATGGGGGCTCACCACTGGAGCCCACATCAAAGCAGGGGATCTGACCTCGGACTATTCCGTACGAGGTCAGAAAGGGGCTAATAATGGGTTGTGGCTGGGTCTTTCAGCAAGACAATGACACAAAACATACATCCAAAACTCAAGGAGTGGCTCAAAAAGAAGCAAATTAAGGTCATGGAGTGCCTTAGCCAGTCTCCAGACCTTAATCCCATAGAAAACTTATGGAGGGAGCTGAAGCTCCGAGTTGCCAAGCGACAGCCTTAATGACTTAGAGATGATCTGCAAAGAGGAGTGGACCAAAATTCCTCCTGATGTGCGCAAACCTCATCATCAATTACAAAAAACATCTGACTGATGTGCTTGCCACTAAGGGTTTTGCCACCAAGTATTAAGTCTTGTTTGCCAGAGGGATCAAATACTTATTTCTCACTGCAAAATGCAAATACATTTATATAATTTATACAATGTGATTTCTGGATTTTATTTTTGATATTCTATCTCTCAATGTTAATATTAACCTACCCTTAAAATGATAGACTGTTCATGTCTTTGTCAGTGGGCAAACTTACAAAATCAGCAAGGGATCAAATACTTATTTCCCCCACCGTATCTATGCAGCTGTAAGTAAAAATTCTAAAGTACATTTTTTATATTGTCATTGCTCTACACAATGGACACTGCACTGGAACCTGCAGAATTTACATTTGCACTTTGCCATCAGATTAATTTTATCGTTTTTTGATATAAAGGAGAATGGATTAGCAATGAAGTTGTTAGTCCTAAAAGAAAAGGGAGTTATCAAAACAAATGCAAATCATAATTAGTCATTAGTCCCAAGACCAATCAACTCATAGCTGTTATTTCACTGGTGCCCTTTAGATAATAAATATGGTGACTGCTGTATTGTACCATTTTGTTAAATATCCTCCTTTACTATGACTGAGCATAATATTGGAGCAATCTCCCTACTTCCTAAATTACTTTATCGTAATAAATAAGTAAAGAGAAGTTGTGTTCCCTGGATTCATATGTTTTAATATGCATTGTGGTTTTTTCTGATTAGGTCAGTATCATTAACTATACAAGCAAAAATTATGATGCAACTCTACAGATAATAACCAAAACTGCTGATTAAGGCTTTTAGCATTTATAATGAGGGAGAGAACCATTTTTTCTCATTACAAGAACCTCAGTGTGCATTGTTTTAATAAATTATTAATTCTTTCATTATATTGTCCCCTCAAACAAACATATTTTCTAAAGAATGTATTTTGCTAATTAGAGAGAGAAACATCTGGAGACAATAATAAAGATGTACAGGATATATCTCTTATAAAAAAGTAGTGTGAAGAAAAAAAGGCCAAGGAAAGGTGATGTCGAATCTTCAAAAATGGGGAAAAGTGAACTGTGCAGAGTTCACTACAGTTGAGCATGCAGGGGTGCTATCACTCAACGTCTGCTCCATATTAGAGATAAGCAGATCGATCTGCGGAGTTCAAGTCAAATTTCATGGTTTTATGCAGATTCGATTCACTATTTAGCATTGCCTCCTCCATAATTCCCTAGAGCTATGACATTTTCTGGATTATTATTTATTCTACAGTGGTGATCAGTACCTGGGTCATAGCGGTTCCCAGCAGAGCACAGTTTGTAGAGCAGAGTCCTTTCATATCTCCAGATTAATTGGGTAATCCGCTATCTCTCTCCAAGCATATAAGCTCTTAGGGTATGTGCACACATCAGGATTTCTTGCAGAAATTTCCTGAAGAAAACCGGAAATTTTCTGCAAGAAATCCGCATTTTTTTTTTTGCGTTTTTTTCCCATTTTTTTCGCGTTTTTTTTAGCATTTTGCAAGCGTAATTAGCTTGCAGAATGCTAAAGTTTTCCAAGCGATCTGTAGCATCGCTTGGAAAATTGATTGACAGGTTGGTCACACTTGTCAAACATAGTGTTTGACAAGTGTGACCAACTTTTTACTATAGATGCTGCTTATGCAGCATCAATAGTAAAAGATAGAATGTTTAAAAATAATAAAAAAAATAAAAAAAATGGTTATACTCACATGCAGACAGCCGATCTCCTCAGTGGCTTCCGTTCTTATAGATGGTATGTGCAGGACCTTCGATGACGTCGCAGTCACGTGATCGCGACATCATCACGGTCATGTGACCGCAACGTCATCGCAGGTCCTTCACACACACCAGCTATAGGAACGGAAGCGGCAGCATGCACCGATGAGAGGCGGGAAGACTCCGGGGGCCATCGAAGGTGAGTATATGACTATTTTTTATTTTAATTCTTTTTTTTTTACCAATTATATGGTGCCCAGTCCGTGGAGGAGAATCTCCTCTCCTCCACCCTGGGTACCAACCGCACATAATCTGCTTACTTCCCGCATGGTGGGCACAGCCCCGTGTGGGAAGTAAGCAGATCAATGCATTCCTAGGTGTGCGGAATCCCCGTAATTCCGCAAATTTAATGAACATGTTGCTTTTTTTTCCATGATGCGATTTTTTCGCGGAAAAAAATGCAACATTTGCACAAGATATGCGGAATACACTGGAAATAATGGGAGGCATATGTAAGCGTTTTTTTCGCGTTTTTATCACGTTTTTATAGCGAAAAAAGGTGAAAATACGCGAAAAATACTGAACTTGTGCACATGGCCTTATGTTCAGAAAGAGTGGAGTTCAGGACTCTATGTGGCCAGTCAGTCCTTCCACACCAATCTCACCCATCCTTGACTTTATTGACCTTGCTTTGTACACTAGTGCATGGTCCTACTGTATCAATATTCGCTCTTCCTACACAGTTAAAAGCAAACAATTGTCCAAAACGTTTTCGAATGCTGGAGAATTAAGATTTCCCTTTACTGAAACTAAGGGACCTAAGCCAACCCGAGAAAAATAAAACCACAGCATTATCCTCCACTACCAACCCTTACAGTGGCAGGTAAGTCAGATAATATTCTCCTGGCATTTGCCAAACTCCATCTCATCCATTAGACTGCCACATAGGGAATCATTTCTACCACTCTAGAGTCTAGCTTTACATCACTCCATCCAATGCTTGGTATTTTCGGTTAGTGATATCAGACTTGCATACAGCTACTCGACCTTGGAAACCTACAGTTTTTGTGTTAATGCCTGTGTAATGTAGATTTGTAACTCTGCAGTCATTGAGTCAGTAGAGAATTGCAACATATGCACTGAGCGTTGGCATAATTGATGACCCTAAACTCTGCATGGTCTGCCACTTTCTGGCATATTTGCTAATTTTAAAATGCTTCCACTTTACTGATAATACCTGTCCCAATTGTGGAATATTAAGAAGGGAAGGAATTTCACAAAATGACCAATGGTGGCATCCTATTACTGGACCATGCTCAAATTCAATGAGCGCGTTAGAATGACCAATTCTACCGCAAATATTTGTAAAGGCAGATGTTAACCTAAAAAGTTACAGAAAATGAACTTTTTGTATGACTCTTGTAGAATAAAATATTCTAGTTTATTAATGTGTTAATAATTTCTTGTTAGTGTTCAATCTAGATATGCTCACCTTTGTTTTTACTGAAATATGGTTAATGGGGTTGTCTCTTCTCAGTTTTGCGGTTTACCACTTGTCTAAAATCCTCTCCATTCTGAAGAATATAGGGATTTTCAATGCTATTATGTACTGCTCTTTGGCTTGCCTTAATAACCTGCCACCTCTGCATTTATAATTGGTGACCAATTTTGTAAGAAAGTGGTGCAGTGTTAACAAGCTCTTTGCTATAAAACTTGTAAGCTCTGCTCTGAAGCAGGCACGCGTCTGTATTTCTGCACTTCTATGGTACTGCAAAGGCAAAGTTCGGGCTACCAGCTCAACCATACCGCTGGTCCAAACTGACAGTCATCAGGAATGCACCACTCCCTAACAATAAAGAAGCCATCAGGCAGGACAGCAGTGCACTACTAAGATGGTACAACCATTCTAAGGACTCTAATTTTCCATGAAGCAAGCTAAAAACATTATCGCAACATGCTAGCAAAACCCTTGATAGGCTAGGATTCACATTGTTAGGGCTAGCGGAACGCACCAAATTATAAGAGAGATGGTATAGGTGCGTTCGCAACCCGGGGTCCACCGTGCAGAGATGGAACCTGCTGCTGAGTAATGACAGACTATATGGCGGTACAATGTGGATACACACACGGGTTAACTTCACCCAGTGTGAAGGAAGCAAACCCTGTTGCGTCACAGGGCCGCAGTACCGCACCAAGAGGCGCAAGCAAGGAGTCTCAGGACTCTATCCCAAGACACAGGATTAGAGTTCGTCTAGACCACTTGCGCTCGACACCGCAACTGGGGTGTCAGCATAACTGAAAACATAACTTAAATGCACAAGAGTGTCTGCTGTGCTGCTCTGGCGGACGCCACTAACCACCCAGACTTGGGTAAGGAAAGCACTTTAATAGCACACGGCGCCACACTGGTGGTAACAGCAATTTAGATGCTGTCTCGTGTGTTTAATGCTGATAGCTCAGCCGGGCGCTAGATAGCATATATCCACCTTATGCGAGCAGTCATACACAAGGGAGGGGATGATTAAAGAATGACTTGCACTCATCAACACACACACATTTTCAAATGTACACTAGCGCATGGCTGAGCGGCCATGCGAACCTTTTATAGTGGAAGTGGTACAAGACCTTCCAGATGGACCAATAGGAGCTGCAACAGGACCTGAGCATGTGATCCCCGACCTCCAATGGGAGGTCGTCCCGTGGGCATGCTCAATATGGGAAAAGCAGGACTTAGTCCCAGAAAGACCTGCTCGCTGCTGAACATTGCTGGCTACAAGGACAAAGCCTGGAAAGGCAGTAGTAACCAGTCGTCCAGTATCAGCCTAAGCGAGACACTGGGTCCAGCATCTCCGCTGAGCAGACTCCACTGCGGCTGGAGAAGAATGGGAGACCGCAGCGGGGATGGCTTGAGATTCCCCCTGTGCAGAGGCGGGAACTCGACACCCAACACACATTACAACGACTTGGTGATCACATGCAGCATTGACATCAAAAGATGGACTATCGCAAAATCATGTTTTTGGTTTTTTTTTCCTCTAAAGCTGGTAAACTCAAGCCACACTCTTGTGATGCATCGAGCCAGAAGGAAGGGTGATAAAGGACACAGTTTTAATTCATTGGATGTCTTTTAAATGAGCTTTAGAAATGTGCTTATCCACGTAGTAAGCTGACAAAAACAGTTACCTTTGTGTAGACAGGGCAGCCTCTTCTTTTTCATTGCACATCAGTGTCAGTTCTTTTGCTTTTGGTAGATTCATCTACGCTGTTAGACTAGGCACAGGACTTTTGTGTGTTTTTAGCAGACAAAGTAACTTGTATTACACTTGTGCATGCAACCACAGAGAATTCTCACGAATAATATACAGTGGGAACATATTTTTTCATAGCAGACCGCTAATTTCTTGTGGTGATACACATGCCTAGCCAGAGCTATTTCACATGTATTAATGCTAGAATATATAACCATAAAGAAAGCCTTAGTCAGAGAATCCCAATGTAATAGCCATGTGCACTTGACAAAGAGAGAGAGAAAAGGTGTTCATAGGGTTGGTATGTCGGGAGAGTATTGACAACGTACTGGTCAAAAAAGCTCACCCTGAAGAATTGTGTTGTGCAGCACAACTCCATTGAAGGTGTATTGGAAAAGCAAAGCCCGAGGAGACTGCTGCTTGTATCCTAGATTCCCCGTCTGGTGTGCCAAACCTCAATGGTAAATGAATGAAGCTTGTGTATGATAGAGGATGCTCTTATTGGTGCAGATGACTAGATGGTAATGCAGAAGGTGGATATCAATTATTTATTTAGATATCACCAGACAAAACTAGTTTTGGGACTCTTGAGCCTCTTTCTCAACAGAATACCTGTATGCCACAGGAGTTGTTTACTTTCCCTATCTTCTCCACCTGGCCCAAACCATCAGGATGATCTCTTCCAGCCACAATTCTTACTTATGTATAGATCCCTGCACATACAATATCTTTTTGTTGGTTAAACCTCCTGAGGTTCAGCTCACACCAAGTTTTAGCCACCTGTCAGTGACTCCACCAGGTCTTCTGTCTGAAGAACCGAAAAATGGGATTTAGGCATATCTGCTGACGGGGACCTGGATTTTAATGAAGCAGAAAGAGTCATTTTGCACTCTGTCTGACTTTATTTGTCTACAGTGTCAGCTTTTTTTTTTTAGGCTGACACAAAAAAGTGGTTGAACTTCATTTTTGAGCCCGACTTAAAAAGACGAACACTGCGGAAAATAAGTAACTCCTGCTTCATTAAAATCATGAATCCCATTTGTAGACACACCTGAATTCCATTTTTTAGGGCTTCAGACATAGGCCCTGATGGAGCCACTGATGTGTGCCAAAAATATGATATGAGCCCAGCCTGACAATGAGATTATCACTGAATGTTCTGCTGCTAAAACCTCAGCAATCAGCTATAGTCTGTCAGCAAATCACCCTGTAACTCCACCACAGGAAAAAAATGAATTATTGGAATTGCACATCGAACATTGAAATCAATTATCTGTACATGTGTCTACTCTCGCTTGTTATTTCAACATATATTATATAGTATATTATTGCCTTTATTCTCTAAAACATTTATATACTGTATCTGTAATTTCGAGATTAGAATCATTTTGTATTATATGTTTTTTCTAAACGATCTTTGATTAATTCATTTATGTTCCAAGATAGTAATTTTGGGTAGAATACTCTGATGTATTTTCATACTTACTTAACTAATAGAAGTCTCATACATACTCTCATGACGCCTAAAAGAATCTGGCCTATTTTAAAAGTATTCTTCTTGACAACACTGGGTCTGCTATTTGTGTTTTGCTTGGTACATTTAATATTTTCTCGTGTTGTTTCTGAAGAGAACAGCTGTGGGATTCAAGATTTAACAATGCATTCCTCTGCAAGATAAAACTGCCGAGATTTCCCACAGGGACAACATGAGAAGACAGATGCCTCTAAAAATACAAATCCCACCAACTCTGATTAGTGGGGAGCAAGTTAAAATAGCAGTTGATGATCAAGAGTGAAGATTATTACAAGACAACCAAAAGTACTCACATGTAACAAAAGTTTTTACCTAGTAAAGTATGTAAGGGGCAGGAGCCTTAGTCTATGACGTAATATTAACAGACTATCTCTTCTTAATACTTTTGTAGATCTATATAACTTTTTTAAAGCAATTGTGCAAATGCTTACATCTCTCCTTTAACAAAGCAATCATGATGCAGTCATTTTACAAGATACAGTGAAAGGAACCTGGTTCAAAGTTAATTAAACAGATGGCTAAACCAGTAGTGGACAAAGTCAAAATAAGACCCCTGTGCAAGAACAGTATATGGGTCATATACAGTCCAGAAGCTCATGATAATGCACAATTCCACCTGCTTTGGATGTAGAGGTGGGCCCCCTTACCTTTTGGATCCCTTAAGGTACCTTCACACTGAGCAACTTTCCAACGAGAACGACAGCGATCCGTGACGTTGCAGCGTCCTGGATAGCGATCTCGTTGTGTTTGACATGCAGCAGCAATCTGGATCCCGCTGTGATATCGCTGGTTGGAGCTAGAAGTCCAGAACTTTATTTCGTCGCTGATCACCCGCTGTCATCGTTGGATCGGTGTGTGTAACACCGATCCAACGATGCGTTCGCTTGTAACCAGGGTAAACATCGGGTTACTAAGCGCAGGGCCGCGCTTAGTAACCCGATGTTTACCCTGGTTACCATCGTAAAAGTAAAAAAAAAAAAAAACGTACATACTCACATTCCGGTGCCCGTCAGGTCCCTTGCAGTCTGCTTCCCGCTCTGACTGACTGCCGTCCGGAATGTAAGAGCAGAGCACAGCGGTGACATCACCGCTGTGATCTGCTTTCACTTTACGGCGGCAGTCAGTCAGAGCGGGAAGCAGACTGCAAGGGACCTGACGGGCACCGGAATGTGAGTATGTACAGTTTTTTTTTTTTTTTACTTTTACGACCACACAACGACTTTCCAATGATCACGGCCAGGTCGTATCGCTGGTCGTTGATCGTTGGAAAGTTGCAGAATGTGACAGTACCCTAAAGGTACCGTCACATTAAGCGACGCTGCAGCGATAGCGACAGCGATGCCGATCGCTGCAGCGTCGCTGTTTGGTCGCTGGAGAGCTGTCACACAGACCGCTCTCCAGCGACCAACGATGCCGAGGTCCCCGGGTAACCAGGGTAAGCATCGGGTTGCTAAGCGCAGGGCCGCGCTTAGTAACCCGATGTTTACCCTGGTTACCAGCGTAAAAGTTAAAAAAACAAACAGTACATGCTCACCTGCGCGTCCCCCAGCCTCTGCTTCCTGACACTGACTGAGCTCCGGCCCTAACAGCACAGCGGTGACGTCACCGCTGTGCTTTCACTTTCAGTTTAGGGCCGGCGCTCAGTCAGTGTCAGGAAGCAGAGGCTGGGGGACGCGCTGGTGAGTATGTGCTGTTTGTTTTTTTAACTTTTACGCTGGTAACCAGGGTAAACATCGGGTTACTAAGCGCGGCCCTGCGCTTAGTAACCCGATGTTTACCCTGGTTACCAGTGTAAAATATCGCTGGTATCCTTGCTTTTGCTGTCAAACACGGCGATACACGGCGACCTAGCGACCAAATAAAGTGCAGACCTTCTAGCAGCGACCAGCAATTTCACAGCGGGATCCAGATCGCTGCTGCGTGTCAAATACAGCGATATCGCTATCCAGGTCGCTGCAACGTCACGGATCGCTGGCGATATCGCCTAGTGTGACGGTACCTTAAGTTTGAGCCTTTTGCCACCCTATTTGCACTTTTACTGCAATTGTTGTGTTGCACTGCAACTATGCTCCTATGCTTGTAGTCAAGCAGCTTAAACCATGCAGTCAGGTAATGATACAGATTTAGTCAAACAAAGCACATTCTGTTAAGAGCAGCAGATAAGAAGTTTATTGGCATTTGAGTGCAACTATGCAGATCACCTACTTCTAGTCACATGCTTCAGTTGGAAACAGAAGGGAATGCTGACAGTGTCCACAATGCACACTGAAGAGATTCGGCAATCTGCAATCACAGTGACTTCAGAAATTTTTGTTCAGTCTGGAAAACCCCTTTAAGTCATGGCAAAAGAAAAGAAAAGGAACATTACACTTATAATAATAATAATAATAATTTTATTTATATAGCGCCAACATATTCCGCAGCTCTTTACAAATTATGGATTTGTACAGACAATAGACATTACAGCATAACAAAAAAAAAACAGTTCAAAATAGATACCAAGAGGAGTGAGGGCCCTGCTCACAAGCTTACAATCTATGAGGAAAAAGGGGAGACACGAGAGGTGGATGGTAACAATTGCTTTTGTTGTTTGGACCAGCCATAGTGTAAGGCTTCGGTGCTTGGGTGCTCATGTTAAGCTGCATGAACTAGTTAACAGCCTAAGTATGTAACAGTACAGACATAGAAGGCTATTAACTGTATAAAGTGTGCGAGAACATGATGCGAGGAACCTGATTATGGTTTAAGTTTTTTGAATGGGCCACACAGGGATAGTTAGGTTACTGCGTTGAGTGTTGTGGATTCTGTTTGCGGGCTCCCTCTGGTGGTTACTGCTGGTACTGGGTGACTTTGGTGGGTTGCGGCCTTTGGTTTCCACCTGTCCATCAGAGGCTGGGTGTTTCCTATTTTACCTGGCCTTTCTGTCATTTCCTTGCCGGCTATCAATGTATTCAGATGTGCTCTGTTTGGTTCCTGCCTACCTGCTCCCAGATCTTTCAGGATAAGCTAAGTGCTGATTTTCAGTTGTTTGGTTTTTTGTCCAGCTTGCTTATTATGTCTCTATGCTAGCTGGTAGCTCTAGTGGACTGAGGTTCTCCCCATGTGCCATGAGTTGGCACATGGGTTCTTGTAATCTCAGGATGGTTTTTTGATTAGGGTTTTTTGCTGACCGCTCAGTCCCCTTTTGTATCGTTCTGCTTTCTAGTTTACAGCGGGCCTCAATTTGCTAAATCTATATATATCATCTCTATGTGTGTGCCTTCCTCTCATTTCACCGTCAATACATGTGAGGGGGCAACTATATCTTTTGGGGTTCATTCCTCTGGAGGCAAGTGAGGTCTTTATTTTCTCTGCAGTACTAGTTAGCTCTTAGGCTGGTGCGTGGCGTCTAGAACCAACGTAGGCACGCTCCCTGGCTATCTCTAGTTGCGTTTGTCAGGCGTAGGGCAGCGGTCAGCCCAGGTTCCATCACCCTAGAGCTCGTCCGTTATTTATTTGTACTTTGCTTGTCCTGTGCTATCCCTAGCCATTGGGGATTCATGACAGTTGAGGTGGTAGGTCAGTCTGAACAAATGCGTTTTTAGGACACGCTTAAAACTGTGGAAATTGGGATTAATCATGTTAATCTGGGTAGTGCATTCCAAAGAATTGGCGAGGCACTTGAAAAGTCTTGGAGATGGGAGTGGGAGGTTCTGATTATTGAGGATGCTAACCTGGGGTCATTAGCAGAATGGAGAGCAAGGGTAGGGTGGTAGACTGAGACCAGGTGGGAGATGTAGATTCTGGAGTGGATGGGTAATGTTGTGAATTCCGCTCTTGGGCTCCCTCCGGTGGTTATAAGTAGCATTTTTGTGAATTCTGCTCTTGGGCTCCCTCCTGTGGTTTTGAGTGGTATGGCTGCTTCTTGGATTTAGCATCTGCAGCTGTTCTCACTGATCGTCTTTCTGGCTCGGCTATATTAGTCTGGCTTTATCCCTAATTAAATGCCAGTTGTGAATTGTTGAGCTTGGAGTCATGGCTCTCTGAGGATTTCCCTGCCACTCTGACCATTTCAGCAAAGCTAAGTCCTTGCTTGTCTTTTTGCAGTTCACTTGTTGTGTACTTTGTTGTTTGGCATTTTCTATGTTTTGCTCATTTGTCCAGCTTATCATTATGGATCTATTTAGCTAAGCTGGAAGCTCTGGGCAGCAGAGTTTGCCCTCCACACCTTTAGTCAGGTGTGGAGATTTTTGCATTTCTCTGCGGTGGACTTTTTCTAGTTTTTATTACTGACCGCACAGTTTTCTGTTCTGTACTAATTCTGTCTAGCTAGTAGTGGCCTCCTTTGCTAAATCTTGTTTCATACTACGTATGTCATTTCCTTCTCCTCTCACAGTCATTATTTGTGGGGGGCTGTCCTATCCTTTGGGGATTTTCTCTGAGGCAAGATAGCTTTCCTGTTTCTACCTTTAGGGGTAGCTAGTTCTCCGGCTGTGACGAGGTGTCCAGGGAGTGACAGGAACATCCCACGGCTACTGCTAGTGTCTGTGTTAAGATTAGGAACTGCGGTCGGTATAGTTACCACCTGCCCAGAGCTAGTCGTATGTCGCTCCTTAATCACCAGACCATAACAGTACAACTGGCCAAAAATGAGCTGAATGCATCTCAAAAGAAGGAAAAGAAAAAGAGTTCTGAGCCATTTTTTTTTCTTCTTTAGTCTGTTTTGTCTTTTTCCTTCCTCTTAATCTCTGGGTGATTCAGGATTTGGATGCGGGCATGGATGTTCAGGGGTTGTTTTCTCGTGTGGATCAGCTTGCTGCAAGAGTACAGAGTATTCAAGATTATGTTGTTCAGACTCCGGCCTTAGAGCCTAGAATTCCTACTCCGGATTTGTTTTACGGGGATAGAACTAAGTTTTTGAACTTTAAAAATAACTGCAAATTGTTTTTGCTCTGAAACCCCGTTCCTCTGGTGACCCCATTCAGCAAGTAAAAATAGTTATTTCTCTGCTGCGTGGTGACCCTCAGGACTGGGCATTCTCCCTTGAGTCAGGGGATCTGGCATTGCTTAATGTAGATGCATTTTTTCAATCGCTCGGATTATTGTATGACGAACCTAACTCTGTAGAGCATGCTGAGAAAACACTGTTGGCCCTGTGTCAGGGTCAGGAAGTGGCAGAATTATACTGCCAGAAATTTAGAAAATGGTCTGTGCTCACTAAATGGAATGAGGATGCTCTGGCAGCAATTTTCAGAAAGGGTCTTTCTGAAGCCCTTAAGGATGTTATGGTGGGGTTCCCCACGCCTGTTGGTTTGAGCGAGTCTATGTCTCTGGCCATTCAGATTGATCGGCGCCTGCGTGAACGCAAAGTGGTGCACCATATGGCAGCGTCCTCTGAGCAGAGTCCTGAGCCTATGCAATGTGATAGGATTTTGACTAGAGCGGAACAGAGGGGATATAGACGTCAGAATGGGCTGTGTTTTTACTGTGGGGATTCTGCTCATGCTATTTCTGATTGCCCTAAGCGTATTAAGAGGGTCGCTAGATCTGTTACCATTAGTACTGTGCAGCCTAAGTTTCTCTTGTCTGTGACCCTGATTTGCTCATTGTCATCTTTTTCTGTCATGGCATTTGTGGATTCGGGCGCTGCCCTGAACTTAATGGATTTAGAATTTGCCAGGCGCTGTGGTTTTTCTTTGCAGCCTTTGCAGAGTCCCATACCCTTAAGGGGTATTGATGCTACACCGTTGGCCAAGAATAAACCTCAGTATTGGACTCACCTGACTATGTGCATGGCTCCAGCATATCAGGAAGATTGTCGTTTTCTGGTGTTGCATAATTTACATGATGTTGTTGTACTGGGTTTTCCATGGTTACAACTACACAATCCAGTGCTGGATTGGAAATCAATGTCTGTGACTAGTTGGGGTTGTCAAGGGGTACATAGTGACGTTCCTTTAATGTCAATTTCCTCTTCCCCCTCTTCTGATGTTCCTGAATTTTTGTCAGATTTCCAGGATGTATTTGATGAGCCCAAGTCCAGTTCCCTTCCTCCACATAGGGACTGTGATTGTGCTATTGACTTGATTCCTGGCTGTAAGTTCCCTAAGGGCCGACTTTTCAATCTGTCTGTGCCAGAGCATGCAGCCATGCGGAGCTATGTAAAGGAGTCTTTAGAGAAGGGGCATATTCGGCCGTCTTCGTCACCTTTGGGAGCGGGATTCTTTTTTGTTGCCAAGAAGGATGGCTCCTTGAGACCCTGTATTGATTATCGTCTTCTTAATAAGATCACGGTCAAATTCCAATACCCTTTACCTTTGCTCTCTGATTTGTTTGCTCGGATTAAGGGGGCTAGTTGGTTTACCAAGATTGACCTTCGAGGGGCATATAATCTTGTTCGTATTAAACAGGGTGACGAATGGAAAACTGCATTTAATACACCGAAGGCCATTTTGAATACCTGGTGATGCCTTTCGGGCTTTCTAATGCTCCTTCTGTATTTCAGTCCTTTATGCATGATATTTTCCGCAATTATCTTGACAAATTCTTGATTGTGTATTTGGATGATATTTTGATTTTTTCCAATGATTGGGAGTCTCATGTGAAGCAGGTCAGGATGGTATTCCAGATCCTTCATGATAATGCTCTATTTGTGAAGGGGTCTAAGTGCCTATTTGGAGTTCAGAAGGTCTCTTTTTTGGGGTTTATTTTTTCTCCTTCGTCTATAGAAATGGATCCTGTTAAGGTCCAAGCCATTCATGACTGGATTCAACCCACATCTGTGAAGAGCCTTCAGAAATTTTTGGGCTTTGCTAATTTTTATCGCCGTTTCATTGCCAACTTCTCTAGTGTGGTTAAGCCCCTGACCGATTTGACGAAGAAAGGCGCTGATGTGACTAATTGGTCCTCTGAGGCTGTTGAGGCCTTTCAGGAGCTTAAACACCGATTTACTTCTGCCCCTGTCTTGCGTCAGCCGGATGTTTCTCTTCCTTTTCAGGTTGAGGTTGACGCTTCTGAGATTGGGGCAGGGGCCGTTTTGTCACAGAGGAATTCTGATGGTTCCTTGATGAAGCCATGTGCCTTCTTTTCCCGAAAGTTTTCGCCTGCAGAACGCAATTATAATGTCTGCAATCGGGAGTTGTTGGCTATGAAGTGGGCATTTGAGGAATGGCGACATTGGCTTGAGGGAGCCAAGCACCGCATTGTGGTCTTGACCGATCATAAGAATCTGATTTACCTCGAGTCGGCCAAGCGGCTGAACCCTAGACAGGCTCGGTGGTCCCTGTTTTTCTCCCGTTTTGATTTTGTGGTCTCATATCTTCCAGGATCTAAGAATGTTAAGGCGGATGCCCTCTCTAGTAGTTTTTTGCCTGATTCTCCTGGAGTCCTTGAGCCGGTTGGCATTCTTAGGGAAGGGGTGATTCTGTCTGCCATCTCCCCTGATTTGCGGCGGGCGCTTCAGGAATTTCAGGCTGATAAACCTGACCGCTGTCCTGTGGGGAAGCTGTTTGTTCCTGATAGATGGACAAGTAAGGTAATTTCTGAGGTCCATTGTTCTGTGTTGGCCGGTCATCCTGGGATTTTTGGTACCAGAAATTTGGTTGCTAGGTCCTTTTGGTGGCCTTCCTTGTCGCGGGATGTGCGTTCTTTTGTGCAGTCCTGTGGGACTTGTGCCCGGGCTAATCCTTGCTGTTCCCGCGCTAGTGGGTTGCTTTTGCCTTTGCCTGTCCCGGAGAGGCCTTGGACGCATATTTCCATGGATTTTATTTCGAATCTTCCTGTGTCCCAGAGGATGTCTGTTATCTGGGTGGTTTGTGACCAGTTCTCTAAAATGGTCCATTTGGTACCTTTGCCTAAATTGCCTTCCACCTCTGATTTGGTTCCATTATTTTTTCAGCATGTGGTTCGTTTGCATGGCATTCCGGAGAATATTGTGTCTGACAGAAGTTCCCAGTTTGTTTCCAGGTTTTGGCGGGCCTTTTGTGCTAAGATGGGCATTAATTTGTCTTTTTCTTCGGCGTTCCATCCTCAGACAAATGGCCAAACTGAGCGAACTAATCAAACATTGGAAACCTATTTGAGATGCTTTGTGTCTGCTGATCAGGATGATTGAGTGGCTTTCTTGCCGTTGGCCGAGTTTGCCCTTAATAATCGGGCCAGTTCGGCTACTTTGATTTCGCCTTTCTTTTGTAATTTTGGTTTCCATCCTCGTTTTTCTTCAGGGCAGGTTGAGCCTTCTGATTGTCCTGGTGTGGATTCTGTGATGGACAGGTTGCAGCAGATTTGGACTCATGTGGTAGACAATTTGACATTGTCCCAGGAAAAGGCTCAGCGTTTTGCTAACCGCCGTCGGTGTGTTGGTCCTCGGCTTCGTGTGGGGGATTTGGTCTGGTTATCCTTTCGTCATGTTCCTATGAAAGTTTCTTCCCCTAAGTTCAAGCCTCGGTTTATTGGTCCTTATAAGATTTCTGAGATTATCAATCCAGTGTCTTTTCGTTTGGCCATTCCAGCCTCTTTTGCCATCCACAATGTTTTCCATAGATCTTTGTTGTGGAGATATGTGGTACCTGTTGTTCCATCTGTTGATCCTCCTGCCCCGGTGTTGGTTGAGGGGAAGTTGGAATATGTGGTTGAGAAAATTTTGGATTCTCGTTTTTCGAGGCGGAGGCTTCAGTATCTTGTCAAGTGGAAGGGTTATGGCCAGGAGGATAATTCTTGGGTGGTTGCCTCCGATGTCCATGCCGCCGATTTGGTTCGTGCTTTCCATTTGGCTCTTCCTGATCGGCCTGGGGGCTCTGGTGAGGGTTCGGTGACCCCTCCTCAAGGGGGGGGTACTGTTGTGAATTCCGCTCTTGGGCTCCCTCCGGTGGTTTTGAGTGGTATGGCTGCTTCTTGGATTTAGCATCTGCAGCTGTTCTCACTGATCGTCTTTCTGGCTCAGCTATATTAGTCTGGCTTTATCCCTAATTAAATGCCAGTTGTCAATTGTTGAGCTTGGAGTCATGGCTCTCTGAGGATTTCCCTGCCACTCTGACCATTTCAGCAAAGCTAAGTCCTTGCTTGTCTTTTTGCAGTTCACTTGTTGTGGACTTTGTTGTTTGGCATTTTCTATGTTTTGCTCATTTGTCCAGCTTATCATTATGGATCTATTTAGCTAAGCTGGAAGCTCTGGGCAGCAGAGTTTGCCCTCCACACCTTTAGTCAGGTGTGGAGATTTTTGCATTTCTCTGTGGTGGACTTTTTCTAGTTTTTATTACTGACCGCACAGTTTTCTGTTCTGTACTAATTCTGTCTAGCTAGTAGTGGCCTCCTTTGCTAAATCTTGTTTCATACTACGTATGTCATTTCCTTCTCCTCTCACAGTCATTATTTGTGGGGGGCTGTCCTATCCTTTGGGGATTTTCTCTGAGGCAAGATAGCTTTCCTGTTTCTACCTTTAGGGGTAGCTAGTTCTCCGGCTGTGATGAGGTGTCCAGGGAGTGACAGGAACATCCCACGGCTACTGCTAGCGTCTGTGTTAAGATTAGGAACTGCGGTCGGTATAGTTACCACCTGCTCAGAGCTAGTCGCATGTCGCTCCTTAATCACCAGACCATAACAGGGTAACCAGTGTAATGACTAGCACAAGGTAGAGGCATTGGTGTAACGGGTGGTGGGGAATATGATCCTGGCAGCAGCATTCAGGATAGATTGGAGGGGGGAGAGTTTGGTTAGAGGGAGACCAATTAGTAGAGAGTTACAATAGTCCAGACGACAATGAATGAGTGAAACAGTAAGAGTTTTTGCAGTGTCGAAACTAAGAAAAGGGTGAATTCTAGAAATGTTTTTGAGATGCAGATAAGAAGAGCGAGCCATTGATCAGATCTGGGGGGTGAATGAATGCTCGGAATCAAGTATGACCCCAAGGCAGCGGGCATGTTGCTTAGGAGTAATGGTGGAACCACACACGGAGATGGCAATGCGATCTCTGCTTCAGGAAAATGGCCGCCGCGATCTCCATCTGCGCACGCGCGGCATCCCGGGGCCATTTTCCTGAAGCTCCGGGCAGCAGAGCGCTCGATCTGCGCACGCGCGGCCACAGGAAGATGGCCGCCCCCACCGATCACCAGGGGAATAGCGCAGATCGCGCTATTTTCCCTCCCCTGTGCAGTGGATTCTAGACTTGGGCATGCGCACACCACTACGCCACCAACGGAAAACTAAGCAAGATCTGGGGGAAGACACCACGCCCATCTGACCAGACCAGCCTGATTGACAGGCGAAAACGACTACTTTGGTAACGTATTTCGGCAGCATAGGTGGGGAATCGGGGTCCACAAAATACACTATTGTAATGCACAGCTCAGGCCCTATTTAACAGTATTTTTATCTCATACGGAAAAAACGGGGTGACAGGTTCCCTTTAAAGCCGGAGCAGCAGGAAAAAGTTTTGTCTTTCCTTGCTGACTCAGCCTCTAGCTCTTTCGCCTCCTCTTCCCAAAGTTCAAAATCTAAGAGCAGCCAGTCGTCAGTGGATGCTTCCTGTCCGGAAAAAGACGTTTCCTTGTGTCCTTCTCCCAAACCAAAAGTGAAGGATGCGTTAGGCGACACTACAGGTTACTCCATGGAGCAATTTACCCATACCGTGCCAGGGTTAGAAAGGGAAATTGTACACTGCCCATTACAAGAAGAATCGGACATGGAGTACACTGATGCACAGCCACAGCTAGATTATGATGCTGTTCCATTGACTCAGATCACTACATTGACCTCGAAGTTTCCTGAGCCAGAATCTGACCCTGATGAGACTATGGTGCCCTGTCCCGAACGCTATAGCACCGGCTTATACGGTGACACTGAGGAAGGTGCACATGACATTGTGGAGGAGGAGGTGATAGATGACCCAGTTCTTGACCCAGATTGGCAGCCATTGGGGGAAGAGGGTGCCGCTGGCACTAGCTCACAAGCGGAGGAGGGTTATCCGCAGCAACACCAATCTACATCGCAACAGCTGTCATCAGCCAGGCCCGTATCAGGCCCAAAACGTGTGACAAAAACAGATTTAGGACAGCGTGGCCAACCGCTGAAAGTTGCACAGCGTGCAATGCCTGAAAAGGAATTCCATAGTAGGAAGAGTGCAGTGTGGCATTTTTTTGACCAAGATCCCAATGATCAGTCTAAAGTGATCTGTAAGAAATTCTCAAAGACCTTTAGCAGAGGGAAGATTCTTCAAAATTTAAATACAACGTGCATGCGTAGACATTTAACCAGCATGCACTTGCAAGCCTGGACTAATTACCAAACGTCCTGTACCGTTGGTGCACCTGGTCAGAATGAAGGTAGTCAGCTACACTGCATTGCTTCCCCCACTGTAAGCCAACCTGTTCGGACACCACCAGCAGCAAATGTGGAGGGATCGTCGCAAGGCCAAAGGAGGCAGGGAATCAGAAGGTTATTGGTAGGAAGCCCTGTATGTAGGCCAACATCACCAACTGTCTCTCAATCCGCCATGTCCACCACCACCACCACCGCTAGTTCCACCATCTGCAGGTCTCCTGTCCAGCTCACCCTAGAAGAGACTCTCGTGAGGAAAAGAAAGTACTCATCCTCTCATCCACGTACACAGGGTTTGAAAGCCCACATTGCCAGATTAATCTCGTTAGAGATGATGCCCTACCGGTTGGTCGAAAGCAAAGCTTTCAAAGACCTGATGGCCTACGCAGTACCACGCTATGACCTACCCAGTCACCACTTCTTTGCGAGAAAAGCAATCCCAGCCCTCCACCAGCATGTCAAAGACCGCATTGTCCATGCACTGAGGCAGTCTGTCAGTGGAAAGGTGCACCTCACCACAGATGCATGGACCAGCAGGCATGGCCAGGGATGTTACGTGTCCATCACGGCGCACTGGGTTAATGTGGTGGATGCAGGGTCCACAGGGGACAGCCATAGTGGGACAGTTCTGCCTAGCCCATGGTCTAGGAAACAGTTGGCAGTAGGCGTTCGACACCCCTCCTCCTCCTCCTCCTCCAGAAGCGACAGCTCATCCACAGAGCGCAGTCACCTGGCAACTCCATCCGCAGCTGCCAGTGTTGCACATGAGGTGTCTCATTATGGAACAGCTAGTGGTAAGCGTCAGCAGGCTGTGTTGGAAATGAAGTGTTTGGGCGACAACAGACACACCGCGGAAGTACTGGCCGAGTTCTTGCAGCAAGAAAGTGAGTCATGGCTGGGCAGTGTACATCTTGAGGCAGGCAAGGTAGTCAGTGATAACGGAAGGAATTTTATGGCTGCCATAGCCCTTTCACAACTTAAACACATACCTTGCTTGGCTCACACTTTGAACCTGGTGGTGCAGTGCTTCCTGAAAAATTATCCGGAGTTACCAGCCCTGCTCCTGAAGGTGCAAAAGCTTTGTTCGCACAATCGCCGGTCGCCCGTACACTCCAGCCGTATGCTGAACCATCAGCGATCGCTAAATCTTCCACAGCAACGTCTAATTATAGATGTTGCAAAAAGGTGGAACTCCACACTGCACATGATTCAGAGGTGCTAGCGGTGCAGAAATCCGAAGTGGCGTTGGACAGAGGGGTTTTATGACAAGGTTGTGGAGTGATTTTTCAATGACCGCTGACACGATAGGGACAGCTGCATCGATTCAAAGTGACAGGAGACAGCATTTGTCCAGTATGGTTACAAACTACTTTTCCTCCCTTATCGATGTTCTCCCTCACAGGTCATTCCCCTTTGATTATTGGGCATCTAAACTAGACACCTGGCCTGAATTGGCAGAATCTGCATTACAGGAGCTCGCTTGCCCTGCTGCCAGTGTGCTATCAGAAAGAGTCTTCAGTGCTGCTGGTTCAATACTGACCGAAAAAAGGACACGCCTGGCTACCCAAAATGTTGATGATCTAACCTTCATTAAAATGAACCAATCATGGATTTCAAATTCTTTTTCCCCACCTTCCCCTGCTGACACGTAGCTTTCCTTTAAAAAGGTCTTGCTTTTGGACTCCTCTTACTGACTGCTCCTATTCCTCCATTTGCTGCTGCTGAATGTCCACCATAGGCCATTTTTAACACCTCCCTAAATGGGCTGACTTCCCCCACGGGCCCGTGGTCACCACTTGGCGCAAGAACACGTGCGAGTGCCGTTTGCCTGGACAGGTGGGTGTGCCCAATTTTGGCCGACGGCACTGACACAGGGTCCCTCATCGTACAATTAAGTGTCTCTGGCGGTGGGGGTGCACACCCAACGTCAGACACACCGTCGTAATATGACGGGCCCTGGGCCAGTACCGCCGCCCATGAGAGAGTGTTCCCCCCCAGCTCAAACAGTGCTCCACCGCTGTTTAGTCGGTGCTGTTAAATCCTTCAATGGCACTGCCAATACAAATTGAGAGATGATAGTAAATATATACAGGGACCATGCCCTCCATTTTGACCTGTGAATACTGTGCGCGAACTACCACTATCTGGTACTCAGCAGAGGAACCCACCCCTGTACGTTGCTTTGCCACCTGTTTATTTACGAACATTTTTTTTGCAGACATTTAGCCCGCTTTACTATTTAGGCCAACGTACTGTGTCAGCCACTTATTCCAGTTGTCCTCCACCGAACAAAACAGTGCCACCAGTTTACTCCTGTTACCAGTTTAGAACTGCATTGAGCCAACTTTTTTATTTTAGGCCTAGTAAGTCTGTCTGCGCCACTCCTAGCAATTGTCCTCCGCTTACCAAACCAGTGCTGCCTGTGTACCCCTGTTACCCATTTTAAACTGCATTGAGCCAACTTTTTTATTTTAGGCCTAGTAAGTCTGTCTGCGCCACTCCTACTTATCATCCTCCGCTGACCAAAACAATGCTGCCTGTGTACCCGTTACCCATTTTGAACTGCATTGAGCCTACTTTTTTATTTTAGGCCTAGTAAGTCTGTCTGCGCCACTCCTAGCAATCGTCCTCCGCTGACCAAACCAGTGCTGCCTGTGTACCCCTGTTACCCATTTTAAACTGCATTGAGCCAACTTTTTTATTTTAGGCCTAGTAAGTCTGTCTGCGCCACTCCTAGCAATCGTCCTCCGCTGACCAAACCAGTGCTGCCTGTGTACCCCTGTTACCCATTTTAAACTGCATTGAGCCAACTTTTTTATTTTAGGCCTAGTAAGTCTGTCTGCGCCACTCCTACTAATCGTCCTCCGCTGACCAAAACAATGCTGCCTGTGTACCCGTTACCCATTTTGAACTGCATTGAGCCTACTTTTTTATTTTAGGCCTAGTAAGTCTGTCTGCGCCACTCCTAGCAATCGTCCTCAGCTGACCAAACCAGTGCTGCCTGTGTACCTGTTGTGAACTCTATTTTTGGGCTCCCTCTAGTGGTCACAAGCGGTACTGTGTAGTGTTGTCTTTCTGCAGGTTGCAGCATCAGCTGGTTCGTTATCCTTGGTTGGTTTCTTATTTAGCTCACCTGGATACTCAGTTCCTTGCCTGCTATCAATGTATTCAGTGCTCTTCAGATTCCTTGTGTCTACCTTGCTCCCAGTCTCTCCAAGACAAGCTAAGTTTTTGTTTGATCATTTTTTGATTATCAGTGTTCATTATGTTTTTAGTCCAGCTCGCTAAAATGTGATTTCCTCGCTTGCTGGTTGCTCTAGGGGACTGAGTTTCTCCCCCCACACCGTGAGTTGGTGTGGGGGTTCTTGAAATCTCAGAGTGGATATTTTGTAAGGGTTTTTTACTGACCGCATAGATTCTCTTTTCTATTTTCTGCTATCTAGTATTAGTGGGCCTCATTTGCTGAATCTGCTTTCACCCCTGTGTATGTGCCTTCCTCTTACATCACCGTTATTATCTGTTGGGGGCTTCTATATCTTTGGGGATTATTTCTTTGGAGCCAAGAGAGGTCTTTCTTTCTCTCTAGGGGTAGTTAGTTCCTCAGGCTGGCTCGAGACGTCTAGGATTTTTAGGCACGTTCACCGGCTACTTCTAGT
Organism: Ranitomeya variabilis; assembly: GCF_051348905.1. Taxonomy (NCBI): domain Eukaryota; kingdom Metazoa; phylum Chordata; class Amphibia; order Anura; family Dendrobatidae; genus Ranitomeya; species Ranitomeya variabilis. Next base: position 202,330,209 of record NC_135232.1, on the reverse strand, counting down.
TAGTTTGGATAGGTTCAGATTTGCGGTCAGTCCAGTTTGCCACCTCCCTAGAGCCTGTCCTACGTTTGTTACTTAGCTGGAGTAATTTGTGATCCTCAACCACTAAGGATCATAACAGTATAGCAGGCCAAAAAGTGTTTAATGCATCGCAGAAGTGGGATAAAAAGAAGACCTGAGTACATTTTTTTTTTTTCCTTCCTCCCGCTTTTCCTTTGCTGCAGTCTGTTTAGCTTCTTTCATCCCCTTGAACTCTGAGTGGTTTTGAGCTCAGCTGCAGACATGAATGTTCAGACTCTGACTTCTAGTGTGGATCATCTTACTGCATGGGTGCAAAGTATTCAGGATTTTGTTATTCGTAGCCCTATGTCAGAACCAAAGATACCCATTCCTGAGTTGTTTTCTGGAGATAGATCTAGGTTTCAAAATTTTAAGAATAATTGTAAGTTATGTTTATCTCTGAGACCTCATTCCTCTGGTGATTCCGCTCAGCAAGTTAAAATTGTTATCTCCTTGTTGCGTGGCGACCCTCAAGATTGGGCTTTCTCTCTGGCGCCAGGAGATCCTGCTTTGCTTAATGTAGATGCATTTTTTCTGGCTCTTGGACTGCTTTATGAGGAGCCTAATCTTGAGAATCAGGCAGAAAAAGCGTTGCTGGCAATCTCTCAAGGTCAGGATGAAGCAGAGGTGTATTGTCAAAAATTTTGGAAATGGTCGGTGCTTACTCAATGGAATGAGTGTGCCCTGGCTGCAAATTTTAGAGAAGGTCTTTCTGAGGCCGTTAAGAATGTTATGGTGGGGTTTCCCACCCCTACAAGTCTGAGTGATTCTATGGCTTTAGCCATTCAGGTTGATCGGCGTTTGCGGGAGCGCAAATCTGCTCATCCTTTGGCGGTATTTTCTGGACAGAGACCTGAGTCTATGCAATGTGACCGAACTCTGACCAGAATTGAGCGACAAAGTCATAGACGTCAAAATGGGTTGTGCTTTTACTGTGGTGATTCTACTCATGTTATCTCAGCATGCTCTAAACGCTTAAAAAAAAATCGCTAAACCTGTCACCATTGGTACTATACAGCCTAAATTTATTTTGTTTGTTACTTTGATTTGTTCTTTGTCGTCCTACCCGGTTATGGCTTTTGTGGATTCGGGTGCTGCCCTGAATCTGATGGATTTGTCGTTTGCCAGGCGCTGTGGTTTTGTCCTGGAGCCTTTGGAATTTCCTATTCCTCTGAGGGGAATTGATGCTACGCCATTGGCTGAGAATAAGCCTCAGTATTGGACGCAAATGACCATGTGCATGACTCCCGTACATCAGGAGGTGATTCGCTTTCTCGTTCTGCATAATTTGCATGATGTTGTCGTTTTGGGTCTGCCATGGCTGCAAGCTCATAATCCAGTTTTAGATTGGAAAGCTATGTCTGTGTCAAGTTAGGGTTGTCAGGGAATTCATGGCGATACTCCGTTGGTGTCTATTGCTTCTTCCACTCCTTCTGAGGTCCCTGAGTTTTTGTCTGACTACCAGGATGTATTTGATGAGCCCAGGTCCAGTGCCCTGCCCCCTCATAGGGATTGTGACTGTGCTATAAATTTAATTCCTGGTAGTAAATTCCCTAAGGGACGACTTTTTAATTTGTCTATACCAGAGCATGCCGCGATGCGGAGTTATATAAAGGAGTCTTTGGAGAAGGGACATATTCGCCCATCCTCTTCCCCTCTTGGTGCAGGATTTTTTTTTGTGGCCAAGAAGGACGGTTCTTTGAGACCTTGTATAGATTATCGTCTTCTGAATAAAATTACAGTCAAATTTCAGTATCCTTTGCCACTATTGTCTGATTTGTTTGCTCGGATTAAGGGTGCCAGTTGGTTCACCAAGATAGATCTCCGTGGTGTGTATAACCTTGTGCGCATTAAGCAGGGAGATGAATGGAAAACAGCATTTAATACGCCTGAAGGCCATTTTGAGTACTTAGTGATGCCTTTTGGACTCTCTAATGCTCCTTCTGTGTTTCAGGCCTTCATGCATGACATCTTCTGAGAATATCTGGATAAATTTATGATTGTTTATTTGGATGACATTTTGGTCTTTTCTGATGATTGGGAGTCCCATGTGAAGCAGGTCAGGATGGTGTTTCAGGTCCTGCGTGCTAATGCTTTATTTGTGAAGGGCTCAAAATGCCTCTTCGGTGTACAGAAGGTCTCCTTTTTGGGTTTTATTTTTTCTCCTTCTACTGTGGAGATGGACCCAATCAAGGTCCAGGCTATTCATGACTGGACTCAGCCCACGTCTGTTAAGAGTCTTCAGAAGTTCTTGGGTTTTGCTAATTTTTACTGTCGTTTCATCGCTAATTTTTCAAGCGTGGTTAAACCTTTGACGGATTTGACCAAGAAGGGTTCTGATGTGACTAATTGGTCTTCTGCGGCCGTGGAGGCCTTTCGGGAGCTGAAGCACCAGTTTTCTTCAGCTCCAGTCTTATGTCAGCCAGATGTCTCTCTTCCCTTCCAGGTCGAGGTTGATGCTTCTGAGATTGGAGCAGGGGCTGTCTTGTCGCAGAGAAGCTCTGATGGCTCTGTGATGAAGACATGTGCTTTCTTTTCAAGAAAGTTTTCGCCTGCCGAGCGGAATTATGATGTTGGTAATCGGGAGTTGTTGGCTATGAAGTGGGCATTTGAGGAGTGGCGACATTGGCTCGAAGGAGCTAAACATCGTGTGGTGGTCTTGACTGATCACAAAAATCTGATTTACCTTGAATCTGCCAAGCACCTGAATCCTAGACAGGCTCGTTGGTCGTTGTTTTTCTCCCGTTTCAACTTCGTGGTCTCATACCTGCCTGGTCCGAAGAACGTGAAAGCTGATGCACTTTCTAGGAGTTTTGTGCCTGACTCTCCGGGAGTTTCTGAGCCGGCTGGTATTCTCAGAGAGGGAGTGATTTTGTCTGCCATTTCCCCAGATTTGCGACGAGTGCTGCAGAAATTTCAGGCGGATAGACCTGACAGTTGTCCACCAGAGAGACTGTTTGTCCCGGATAGATGGACCAGCAGAGTTATTTCCGAGGTTCATTCTTCGGTGTTGGCGGGTCATCCTGGGATTTTTGGTACCAGAGATTTGGTGGCTAGGTCCTTCTGGTGGCCTTCCTTGTCGCGGGATGTGCGTTCCTTTGTGCAGTCTTGTGGGATTTGTGCTCGGGCTAAGCCTTGCTGTTCTCATGCCAGCGGTTTGCTTTTGCCTTTGCCTGTTCCGAAAAGGCCTTGGACGCACATTTCCATGGATTTTATTTAGGATCTTCCAGTATCTCAGAAAATGTCTGTCATCTGGGTGGTGTGTGATCGTTTTTCCAAGATGGTCCATTTGGTGTCCTTGCCTAAGTTGCCTTCTTCCTCCGATTTGGTTCCTCTATTTTTTCAGAATGTGGTTCGCTTGCACGGCATTCCTGAAAATATTGTGTCTGATAGAGGATCCCAGTTTGTGTCCAGGTTTTGGCAGACTTTTGTGCTAAGATGGGCATTGATTTGTCTTTTTCGTCGGCCTTCCATCCTCAGACTAATGGCCAAACCGAGCGAACTAATCAGACGTTGGAAACTTATTTGAGATGTTTTGTTTCTGCTGATCAGGATGATTGGGTGACTTTTTTGCCTTTGGCCGAGTTTGCCCTTAATAATCGGGCTAGTTCTGCTACTATGGTTTCACCTTTTTTCTGCAATTCTGGTTTCCATCCTCGTTTTTCCTCGGGTCAGGTTGAGTCTTCTGACTGTCCTGGGGTGGATTCTGTGGTGGATAGGTTGCAGCAGATTTGGAACCATGTGGTGGACAATTTGAGGTTGTCACAGGAGAAGGCTCAGCGCTTTGCCAACCGCCGCCGCGGTGTGGGTCCCCGACTTCGTGGTGGGGATTTGGTATGGCTGTCTTCTCGGTATGTTCATATGAAGGTCTCCTCTCCTAAATTCAAGCCTCGCTTCATCGGTCCTTATAAGATCTTGGAAATCCTTAACCCGGTGTCTTTTCGTTTGGATCTCCCAGCATCGTTTGCCATTCATAATGTGTTCCATAGGTCTTTGTTGCGGAGGTATGTGGTACCTGTGGTTCCTTCTGTTGAGCCTCCTGCTCCGGTGCTGGTCGAGGGCGAATTGGAGTACGTGGTGGAGAAGATTTTGGATTCTCGTATCTCTAGACGGAGGCTTCAGTATTTGGTTAAGTGGAAGGGCTATGGTCAGGAGGATAATTCCTGGGTTGTCGCCTCTGATGTTCATGCGGCCGATTTGGTTCGTGCCTTCCACGCGGCTCATCCTGATCGCCCTGGGGGTCTTGATGAGGGTTCGGTGACCCCTCCTCAAGGGGGGGGGGTACTGTTGTGAACTCTATTTTTGGGCTCCCTCTAGTGGTCACAAGCGGTACTGTGTAGTGTTGTCTTTCTGCAGGTTGCAGCATCAGCTGGTTCGTTATCCTTGGTTGGTTTCTTATTTAGCTCACCTGGATACTCAGTTCCTTGCCTGCTATCAATGTATTCAGTGCTCTTCAGATTCCTTGTGTCTACCTTGCTCCCAGTCTCTCCAAGACAAGCTAAGTTTTTGTTTGATCATTTTTTGATTATCAGTGTTCATTATGTTTTAGTCCAGCTCGCTAAAATGTGATTTCCTCGCTTGCTGGTTGCTCTAGGGGACTGAGTTTCTCCCCCTACACCGTGAGTTGGTGTGGGGGTTCTTGAAATCTCAGAGTGGATATTTTGTAAGGGTTTTTTACTGACCGCATAGATTCTCTTTTCTATTTTCTGCTATCTAGTATTAGTGGGCCTCATTTGCTGAATCTGCCTTCACCCCTGTGTATGTGCCTTCCTCTTACCTCACCGTTATTATCTGTTGGGGGCTTCTATATCTTTGGGGATTATTTCTCTGGAGGCAAGAGAGGTCTTTCTTTCTCTCTAGGGGTAGTTAGTTCCTCAGGCTGGCTCGAGACGTCTAGGATTTTTAGGCACGTTCACCGGCTACTTCTAGTGTGTTTGGATAGGTTCAGATTTGCGGTCAGTCCAGTTTGCCACCTCCCTAGAGCTTGTCCTACGTTTGTTGCTTAGCTGGAGTAATTTGTGATCCTCAACCACTAAGGATCATAACAGTACCCCTGTTACCCATTTTAAACTGCATTGAGCCAACTTTTTTATTTTAGGCCTAGTAAGTCTGTCTGCGCCACTCCTACTAATCGTCCTCCGCTGACCAAAACAATGCTGCCTGTGTACCCGTTACCCATTTTGAACTGCATTGCGCCTACTTCTTTATTTTAGGCCTACTAAGTCTGTCTGGGCCACTCCAGTCCTGACAATCGTCCTCCGCTTAATGCTCTGCCGCCTGTGTACCCCTGTAACCAATTTTAAACTGCATTGAGCCAACTTTTTAAATTTAGGCCTACTACCTGTGTCTGTCTGCGCCACTCAATACAGCTGTCCTTCACTGCACAAAGCAGAGCCTCAATTTGCAGCCAATATCACATATTAAAGTGCATTTGGCCTACTAGTTTAGTTGGGCCTACTAACGGTGTCTGCCGCTCCTTCGTATTCTGTGTTTTACTCCTGAGGTTCAATCTTCAGGCTTTCGGCCTATAGGAATTTTAAAACTGCATTTCGCCTACTGGTTTGGTTGGGCCTACTAACGGTGTCTGCTGCTACTTCCTGTTCTCCTCCACTGAACAAAGCAGTGCTGCCTGTTTACTCCTGTTACCAATTTTGAACTGCATTTAGCCTACTTTATTCTTTGGGCCTATATCGGTGTTTCCTCCTCATCCTGCCCATTGCCCAGCCACTGCTAGATGAGTCTGCTGGTACATTGACCCAGACCACTACATTCCCCTTGCACTCTACATAACCAGTATCTGACCCTGCAGAAAGTCTGGTTCCCCTTCCCGCATACTATACCACCTTACACGGGGACAAAGAGGAAGGTGCAGATGAAAGTGCAGGTTCCTTCAACAGGTGGGGGGGCATACTCATTGGCAACGTCACTGGCACAGGGCCCCTCATAGTACACAAAAGTGTCTCTGCCGGTGGGAGGTGCCCCCGCCGTCAATCTCAATGCCGTACTTTGAGGGGCCCTGTGCCAGTGGCAATGCGAACGAGTGTGCCCCCCATGCTTGCTCAGGATCACAGCACTTGCAAAGTTGAAATACTTACCTCTCCCTGCTCCACCGCCGTGACGTAGTCCGCATTTCCTGGGCCCACGAAAAACTTGAGCCAGCCCTACTCTGTTATGGTCTGGTGATGTAGGAGCGACATGCGACTAGCTCTGAGCAGGTGGTAACTGTACAGACCGCAGTTCCTAATCTTAACACAGACGCTAGCAGTAGCCGTGGGATGTTCCTGTCACTCCCTGGACACCTCGTCACAGCCGGAGAACTAGCTACCCCTAGAGGTAGAAGCAGGAAAGCTATCTTGCCTCAGAGAAAATCCCCAAAGGATAGGACAGCCCCCACAAATAATGACTGTGAGAGGAGAAGGAAATGACATACGTAGTATGAAACAAGATTTAGCAAAGGAGGCCACTTCTAGCTAGATAGAATTAGTACAGGACAGAACACTGTGCGGTCAGTAATAAAAACTAGAAAAAGTCCACCGCAGAGAAATGCAAAAATCTCCACACCTGACTAAAGGTGTGGAGGGCAAAATCTGCTGCCCAGAGCTTCCAGCTTAGCTTAATAGGTTCATACTGATAAGCTGGACAAATGAGCAAAACATAGAAAGTGCTGAACAACAAAGTCCACAACAAGTGAACTGCAAAAGGACAAGCAAGGACTTAGCTTTGCTGAACTGGTCAGAGTGTCAGGGAAATCCAAAGAGCCGTGACTCCAGGCTGGAACAATTGACAACTGGCATTGAATGAGGAAACAGGCCAGACTAACATAGCCGAGCCAGAAAGACGATCAGTGAAAACAGCTGCTGATGCTAAATCCCAGAAGCAGCCATACCACTCAAAACCACAGGAGGGAGCCCAAGAACAGAATTCACAAAAATGCCACTTGCAACCACCGGAGGGAGCCCAAGAGCGGAATTCGCAACACTACTCCCCCCACAACTGTTGCCAAATGAACCCCAAATTTTCAATGGCTAACTATTATTATAAGGTAAATTAAGATTGACAAGCTTAAGTAACAAGACTTGATGTTTTTGGCATTAAAATGGGCTCTGTTGGTGTTTTTCTGTCCTCCACTCACTGCCGACTTTGATTCTCCATTGACTTGCATTGGGTTTCGTGTTTCGGTCAGATCCGCGACTTTTCGCAATAATCGGCCGATTTCACCCAACCCGACTTTTGACAAAGTCGAGTTTCGTGAACCTGACTCGATCCTGAAAAACTAAAAGTCTCTCAACCCTAATCCACAGTCGAATGTTGCGGAGAGATCCAAGAGAATTCGCATGGAGTAGTGGCCATTAGGATTGAGCGAAACGGGTCGGCAATTTTCAGAAGTCGCCGACTTTTGGCAAAGTCGGGTTTCATGAAACCCGACCCCTGTGTGGGGTCGGCCATGATTCCCGATATGTTTAAGATATCGGGAATTGGTATCGGAATTCAGATTTAAGTGTAAAATAAAGAATTAAAATAAAAAATATCGCTATACTTACCCTCTGATGCGCCCTGGTACTAAGAGGGAACCTTCCTTCCTTAGAATTAGCCTTCCAGGACCTTGCGGTGACGTCGCGGCTTGTGATTGGTCGCGCGGCCGCCCATGTGACCGCTCGCGCGACCAATCAAAAGCCGCGACATCACCGTGACGTCACCGAAGGTCCTGGAAGGGCTGATTCTTAGGAAGGAAGGCTGCCGGAAAGAAGCAGGGCGCGTCCGAGGGTGAGTATATACCTAATAGGAATATACTCACCCTCGGCTTCTTTCCGGCAGCCTTCCTTCCTAAGAATCAGCCCTTCCAGGACCTTCGGTGACGTCACGGTGACGTCGCGGCTTGTGATTGGTCGCGCGAGCGGTCACATGGGCGACCGCGCGACCAATCACAAGCCGCGACGTAACCGCGACATCACCGCAAGGTCCTGGAAGGCTGATTCTAAGGAAGGAAGGTTCCCGCTTAGTACCAGGGTGTATCAGATGGTAAGTATGGCGATATTTTTTATTTTAATTCTTTATTTTACACTTAAATATGGATCCCAGGGCCTGAAGGAGAGTTTCCGCTCCTTCAGACCCTGAGAACCATTGGAAACCCAATGCACTGCATTGGGTTTCGAGTTTCGGCCGACCCCGACCCCGACTTTTTTATAGGATCGGCCGATTTCACTCGACCCAACTTTTGAAAAAGTCGCGTTTCGTGAAACCCGACCCGATCCTATAAATGTAAAGGTCGCTCAACCCTAGTGGCCATTAGATTTAGCTGTTAGTAGATCATTAGAGACTTTGAGGGCAGTTTCAGTAGAGTGTAAAGAGTGGAAACCAGATTGAACAGGGTCAAGAAGAGAGGTATCTGAGAGATAGCGGATAAGACGGGAGTGGACTAGGTGTTTGAGGAGTTTAGAGATGAAGGGAAGATTAGAGACAGGTCTATAATTAGCGGCACAGTTTTTATCGAGGGATTTTTTTAAAGTAATGGATGTATGAAGGCATGCTTAAAAGAGGAGGGAAAAATACCGGAAGAGAGAGAGAGGTTGAATTTTTTTGTTAGGTGAGAGGTGACAGCCGGGGTAAGGGAATGAAGGAGAAGTGGTTGGGCGAGAAGATGCAAGGAGCCTGATTACTTCTTCTTCTGTATCTGGTTCAAAGTCAGAGAGTGAGCTAGATGCAGTGGGGGAGGGAGGACAGTGCATGGTATGAAGGGATAGGGAGATAATTTCCTGTCGGATGTGGTCAATTTTTTCTTTGAAGTAATTGGTCAGATCGTCAGCACGGAGATCCGTGGTTGGGGTCTGCAGGTTTGTTTGGAGAGGTGAAGGGCAGAGTTGTATGTTTTAAGCATGAACTTATAATGGATAAAATATTTGGTAGATTAGATCTTCTCCCCAGAGGTTTGGCGCACCTGGAGCACCGCTACAGGAAACGTGTTTGCAGCATGTGCCACGGTTGTCGACATCTGTGCCGAGTTGTTCTATGTATAGGAGGTGCAATTTCATCCAGGGCACTTTGCAGGGTTTCATTGTAGTGCTTCAGCGCCGAATCAGGACATGAGTTGGAGGAAATAGGGGCCAAAGAGGACTGAAATTTCTTCATAAGTTTCTGGGTGTTAATGGCCTGGATGTTTCTATAAATGTGGAAAGTGGGAGTGACCTGAGCGGGATGGCAGTTCTTGATAGAGAATGAATGAAGGTTGTGGTCAGCAAGTGGGAGAGGGGAGTTTGTGAAATCATCCACTGAGCAAAGCCGGGAGAAGACCAAGTCGAGGGAGTTTCCGCCTTCATGTGTTGGAGAGTTAGTATGCTGAGAGGCCAAAAGAGGAGGTTAGAGATAAAAGGTGAGAAGCAGATGGGGAGAAGGGAAAAGCAATGGGGATGTTGAAATCACCCATTATGAGGGTGGGGATGTCACAGGAGAGAATGTGAAGAAGCCAGGTGGCAAAGTGATCCAGGAATTGATGAGAGGGGCCAGGAGGATGATACACCACCGCCACTCACATGGAGAAGGGGATGTAGTTTCTGACAGCATGGACTTCAGAGGAAGGGAAGACAAGTGAGGGTACTTGGGGGATAACTTGGAAGGTACATTTGGTTGATAGGAGCAGACCAACGCCTCCACCTGCTCTGTTGTCCGATCTTGGGATATGAGAAAAGTGTAGTCTACCATTTGAAAGAGCAGCAGCGGTGGTGTCTGACTGCTGGATCCAGGTTTCAGTAAGAACCAGGAAGTTAAGAGAATTAGAAAGGAAGACGTCATGGATGAAAGGGAGTTTATTACACACAGAGCAAGAATTCCAAAGGGCACAATTGAAAGAGGCAGAAGGCATGCATGGGATATTAATAAGGTTAGGCTGGTTTCACACTTGCGTTTTTATCTGCATGCATTTTTTAAAAAAACGCATGTGTGAAAAAACGCATGTAAACGCGGTAAAACGCATGCGTTTTTTAGACGCATGCGTTTTTATAGAAAAACACAAGAAAACAAGAAAAAAACAAAAAACCGTAACCCTAACCCCTAACCCTAACCCTACCCCTAACCCTAACCTGAAATGCGTGGCACTGAAATACGTTTATATACGTATATACGTATATAAGTGCCACGATATTTCAGTGGCCACGTATATAAGTGCCACGTATTTAAGTGCCACGCATTTAAGTGCCACGTATATAAGTGCCACGTATTTAAGTGCCACGTATATAAGTGCCACGTATATAAGTGCCACGTATTTAAGTGCCATGTATTTCATGTAAATGCCACGATATTTCAGTGCCACGTATTTCAGTGCCACGCATTTAAGTGCCACGTATAACCACGTAGTTATAGTATTTACAGTACGTGGCACTTAAATACGTGGCACTGAAATATCGTGGCACTGAAAGACGTGGCACTTAAATACGTGGCACTGAAATATCGTGGCAGTGAAATACATGGCACTGAAATACATGGCACTTAAATATGTGGCACTGAAATACGTGGCACTGAAATACGTGGCACTTAAATACGTGGCACTGAAATACGTGATACGTGGCACTGAAATATGTGATACGTGGCACTGAAATACGTGGCACTTAAATACGTGGCACTGAAATACGTGATACGCAGCACTGAAATATGTGATACGTGGCACTTAAATACATGGCACTTAAATACGTGGCACTGAAATACGTGATACGTGGCACTTAAATACGTGGCACTATGACTGTCAGAAAATGTTCATTAAATGCTTAGGGGTGAGGTTAGGGGTAGAGTTAGGGTTAGGGTTTGGATCCCTTTATCACCTTGATGGTGGTGGGTGGCTTTTCAGTGTTTTCTGTTTTTTTTTCTATAAAAACGCATGCGTTTTTAATGCAAACAAACGCATGTGCTTAAAAACGCATGCGTTTACATAGACAGCAATGCATTTTTTGCCGCGAAAAAACGCATGCGTTTTTTCGCGGCAAAAAAAACGCGCAAGAAAATGCTACAGGTTGCATTTTTGAAAATGAACGCATGCAGAAAAAAAACGCATGCGTTTACAAACGCGACCAAACGCGTACAAAAAAACGCATGCGTTTTCAATGTTAAATATAGGGGAAAAACGCATGCGTTTTTTTTGCAAAAAATGCTGCAGACAAAAACGCAAGTGTGAAACCAGCCTTAGGGTATGTTTCCACGTTCAGGATTGCATCAGGATTTGGTCAGGATTTTCCATCAGTATTTGTAAGCCAAAACCAGGAGTGGGTGATAAATACAGAAGTTGTGCATATGTTTCTTTTATACTTTTCCTCTAATTGTTCCACTCCTGGTTTTGGCTTACAAATACTGATGGAAAATCCTGACCAAATCTTGATGCAATCCTGAACGTGGACACATACCCTTAGAGGGGTTTCTGAGTGTAGCAGTTGGGAGGTTAGACTTGCTATAACATGGGGGGCTGGAAGAGATGTCTCCTGTGACTAGGAGAAGGAGGATAGAAAGAGTGAGCAGATGGTTAAGTGATTTGTGAGATCATCTCTTGTGTTGGATAGTGGGACTGAATGGATCTGTGCTGTTATGTTCAAATACAGGTGAAAATATGGCCAGTTATAAAATTGCCTCGTTAGACACATCACTGATGATATTGATTCACCATGATTCATTCTTTAAAGCCTTTCAATTTCATTGCACTCAGTATTTGTACACTGCTATGTGTTCTACATCTGTTGTATAGGGTCAACATTGCTTGCAAAGGGAGATATCCTACTACTATTGGCTTTAACCCATAAACATGTGGACAAGTATACACGAACAGTAACTAAAACGTAAGATGTTACTCCTTTTCATGCTTACAGAGCTGTTTTCAAATAGGGATAGCAAATAGTCGTTGTCAACAATCATCCCATGTGTTTCCCATAAGGGATCTGTCATGGGATTTGCATGCAGTCTTTGTTCATCAGATGTTCCTAATTTGAATCAATATGTGCTAAGTCCCTGGTTGGGCAAACTCAAGAGTCCAAGGGAATTTGATGCCATTAATGTGAACTGCATTAACAAATTTTAGGGTCTTTATTAATCACTTTGTTCTATTTTTCCATAACAGTAACCAATTAGAATTAATTTGATACACTAGACCTCTAGTGTAAATTGTTTGTGCAATTGTATTGAGTAAATGAATGATAGCAACCATATTTATAAGCCGTTAGGAAATAACTGTTCATTAATCACAGCATCTGGTAATGTACTCAATGCAAATACATGAGGCACAATCTTGGTTGCAGCCATGGTCAGATGAGCATATGAAAAATCATCCGATTTTCATCCAGAAAATATGGACGATTGTCATCAGTATTCTCATCCATGTGTCTGTATTTTATGTCTGTGTGATTTTCATGTGGCATCCATTTTTATACATTAAGATTTTAAAATGTATGAGATCAAATAGTTTCCTAGGTTAATAATGGAAAGGTATCCATAATGGAAAGGTATCCATACAAATCGGTTACAATACAGATATTCCTTAAAGGATCTTATTTCTTTTGAATCCTCATAGACTTGAATGGGCGAGTCTCATCTGAGATTTGGAGAGAATACATCACTCATGTAGGAAGTACACATTTTTGACCGATCAGTGGTGGTCTCAAGACCCAGACCCCCACTGATCAGTAACACTATGCTGTGCCTGTAATACGCTCCTCAAAATTTAGAATGCAACACCAAGAAAAAACGTTGTGAAATTATGAAGGTATGCTAATGACATCATATGATATAAAGTTTGAAATAAAAGTGTAAAAACATTTTGATTTATTTAGTATCATTGTGAGTGCCACACAAAACACACCTAGACATTATGTTATCAAAGAGGTTGATAATGGTTGTCATAGGAATGTTTTGCACACCCGGGCACACAAATCATCAAAATCCACTGCTGCCAGCTCCATATCCTGTTACCAATCAATGTTGTTCCAGATGTGATGAATGGATGACAAGAAAGCCATGGTAGCATGCTCAGGCTAAGCAGGCTGCTCAGAGTGGTATGAGCAACATGTGGCCTGGTGTTTTAATGATTAAAAAGGGATACTTTTATATTCCCTCATGAAAGCCTCTTCTGTTATGACCTGGTGGGTATGGAGCGGTACTGAGATGACCTGGTGGGCAAAACCAATCATGGACTCACTACGGAGCAGCACTGAAATGACCTGGTGGGTAAAACAAAAATAGGACTAGCTCTGAGGAGGTGGTAACTTTACTGACCGCAATCCCTACTCCTAACACCAACACTAGAAATAGCCGTGGAGCGTACCTAACTCTGCCTAGACGCCTCTGCACAGCCTAAGAACTAGCTACCCCTAAAGATGGAAACGGAAAGCTATCTCGCCTCAGAGAAACCCCCAAAGGAAGATAGCCCCCCACAAATATTGACGGTGAGTGGAGAGGAAAATGACAAACTCAGAAATGAAACTAGATTTTTTAGCAAAGGAGGCCAATACTATCTAAATAGACAGAGATAGGATAGGTTGCTGTGCGGTCAGTATAAAAACTAAAAGTCCACGCAGAGTTTACAAAAATAACCACCACACCGACTCACGGTGTGGAGGGGCAAATCTGCGACCCCAGAGCTTCCAACTAGCCGGAATATTTCATAATGACAAGCTGGACAAAAGAGACATAAATTGAACTGAACAGAAGGTCATAAGCAGGGAAACACCCAAAAAGTAACAGACTTATCTTAAGCTGAAAATGGACTGGCCAACAGAGAACTTCCAGGAAAGGACTGAATCCACAGGAAATACATTGACAGCTGGCCTCCACTAAAGCCAAAAGCCCAGTTAAATAACAAGGCCAGGAAACCGATTAGTGAACGCAGCTGCTGTTCCACTCGAAACTACCAGAGTGAGCCCAAGAGCAGAACTCCCAAAAATACCATTTGCAACCACAGGATGGAGCCCAAGAACGGAATTCACAACAGTACCCCCCCCTTGAGGAGGGGTCACCGAACCCTCACCAGAGCCCCCAGGGCCGATCGGGACGAGCCAAATGAAAAGCACGTACCAAATCGGCAGCAGGGACATCGGAGGCAAAAACCCAAGAGTTATCCTCCTGGCCATAACCCTTCCACTTGACCAAATACTGAAGTTTCCGCCTTGAAAGACGAGAATCCAAAATCTTCTCCACCACATATTCCAGCTCCCCCTCAACCAACACCGGAGCAGGAGGGTCAACGGAGGGAACCATGGGCACCACATATCTCCGCAACAAAGATCTATGGAACACATTATGAATGGAAAACTAAGCTGGAAGGGCCAAACGAAAAGACACCGGATTGATAATTTCCGAAATCCTATAAGGACCAATAAAATGAGGTTTGAACTTAGGGGAAGAGACCTTCATAGGAACATGACGAGAAGACAACCAGACCAAATCCCCAACCCGAAGCCGGGGACCAACGCACCGACGGCGGTTAGCAAAACGTTGAGCCTTTTCCTGAGACAATGTTAAATTGTCCACCACATGAGTCCAAATCCGCTGCAACCTGTCCACCACAGAATCCACCCCAGGACAGTCCGAAGACTCAACCTGCCCTGAAGAAAAACGAGGATGAAAACCGAAATTACAAAAAAAAGGTGAAACCAAAGTAGCCGAACTAGCCTGATTATTAAGGGCAAACTCGGCCAACGGCAAGAAGGTAACCCAATCATCCTGATCAGCAGACACAAAGCATCTCAAGTAGGTTTCCAAGGTCTGATTGGTTCGCTCCATCTGTCCATTTGTCTGAGGGTGAAATGCCGAAGAAAAAGACAAATTAATGCCCATTCTACCACAAAAGGAACGCCAAAACCTAGAAACAAACTGGGTACCTCTGTCAGACACAATATTCTCCGGAATACCATGCAAACGAACCACATGCTGGAAAAACAAAGGAACCAAATCAGAGGAGGAAGGCAACTTAGGCAAAGGTACCAAAAGGACCATTTTAGAAAACTGGTCACAAACCACCCAGATGACAGACATCTTCTGAGACACAGGAAGATCGGAAATAAAATCCATGGAAATATGCGTCCAGGGCCTCTCAGGGATAGGCAAGGGCAAAAGCAACCCACTAGTACGAGAACAGCAGGGCTTAGCCCGAGCACAAATTCCACAGGACTGCACGAAGGAACGCACATCCCGTGACAAAGAAGGCCACCAAAAGGACCTGGCAACCAAATCTCTGGTTCCAAAGATCCCAGGATGACCAGCCAACACCGAACAATGGATCTCAGAAATCACCTTATTAGTCCATCTATCAGGAACAAACAATTTCCTGTTGTGAATTTGGATTCTGGGCTCCCCCGGTGGCTACTGGTGGAATTGAACTGGTGTCTTCATCTTCTCTGTTCACCTGTTCCCATCAAGATGTGGGAGTCGCTATATAACCTTGCTGCTCTGTTAGTTGCTTGCCGGTCAACAATGTTATCAGAAGCCTCTCTGTGCTTGTTCCTGCTCCTAGACAACTACTAGATAAGTTGGACTCTTGTCCATGTTTGTTTTTGCATTTTTGTTCCAGTTCACAGCTGTAGTTTCGTTACTGTGTCTGGAAAGCTCTTGTGAACAGGAATTGCCACTCTGGTGTTATGAGTTAATGCCAGAGTTTTAAAGTAATTTATGGATGGTGTTTTGATAGGGTTTTCAGCTGACCATGAAAGTGTCCTTTCTGTCTTCTGCTATGTAGTCAGTGGACCTCAAATTTGCTAAACCTATTTTCATACTACGTTTGTTATTTCATCTTAACTCACCGCCAATACATGTGGGGGGCCTCTGTCTCCTTTCGGGGTATTTCTCTAGAGGTGAGCTAGGACTAATATTTTTCTCTGCTAGCTTTATTTAGTCCTCCGGCTGGTGCTGGGCATCTAGAATCAACGTAGGCATGCTACCCGGCCACTGCTAGTTGTGCGTTAGGTTTAGTTCATGGTCAGCTCAGTTCCCATCTTCCAAGAGCTAGTTCCTATATATGCTTATGCAGAAATAAGTAGTCTGCTGAAATTTTTTTTTTTTTTTCTCTCCTTCTAATCTTTGAATGGCTCTGTGTCCACCTGTTTGTAATGGATCTTCAGAGTGTAATTGCAGGTTTGAATAATCTCGCCACGAAGGTACAAAATTTGCAAGATTTTGTTTGTCATGCACCTGTATCTGAGCCGAGAATTCCTTTGCCGGAATTTTTCTCGGGGAATAGATCCGGGTTTCAGAATTTTCGAAATAATTGCAAATTATTTTTGTCCCTGAAATCTCGCTCTGCCGGAGACCCTGCACAGCAGGTCAGGATTGTGATTTCCTTGCTCCGGGGCGACCCTCAAGACTGGGCTTTTTCATTGACACCAGGGGATCCTGCGTTGCTCAATGTGGATGCGTTTTTTCTGGCCTTGGGGTTGCTTTATGACGAACCTCATTTGGAGCTTCAGGCAGAAAAAACTTTGATGTCCCTATCTCAGGGGCAAGATGAAGCGGAAATTTACTGCCAAAGATTCCGTAAATGGTCTGTGCTTACTCAGTGGAATGAGTGCGCCCTGGCAGCGACTTTCAGAGAGGGTCTCTCTGATGCCATTAAGGATGTTATGGTGGGGTTCCCTGTGCCTGCGGGTCTGAATGAGTCCATGACAATGGCTATTCAGATCGATAGGCGTTTGCGGGAGCGCAAACCAGTGCACCATCTGGCGGTGTCCACTGAGAAGTCGCCAGAGAGTATGCAGTGTGATAGAATTCTGTCCCGAAGCGAGCGGCAGAATTTTAGACGGAAAAATGGGTTGTGTTTCTATTGTGGTGATTCTACTCATGTTATATCAGCATGCTCTAAGCGCACCAAAAAGCTTGGTAAATCTGTTTCCATTTGCACCTTACCGTCTAAGTTTATTCTATCTGTGACCCTGATTTGCTCTTTGTCATCTATTACCACGGACGCCTATGTCGACTCTGGCGCCGCTTTGAGTCTTATGGATTGGTCCTTTGCCAAACGCTGTGGGTATGATTTAGAGCCTTTGGAGACTCCTATTCCTCTGAAGGGGATTGACTCCACCCCATTGGCTAATAATAAACCACAATACTGGACACAAGTAACTATGCGTATTAATCCGGATCACCAGGAGATTATTCGCTTTCTGGTGCTGTATAATCTACATGATGATTTGGTGCTAGGATTGCCTTGGCTGCAATCTCACAACCCAGTCCTCGACTGGAGAGCTATGTCTGTGTTGAGCTGGGGATGTAAGGGGGCTCATGGGGATGTACCTGTGGTTTCCATTTCATCATCTATTCCCTCTGAAATTCCTGAGTTCCTGTCTGACTATCGTGACGTCTTTGAAGAATCCAAGCTTGGTTCGTTACCTCCGCACCGAGAGTGCGATTGTGCCATAGATTTAATCCCGGGTAGTAAATACCCAAAGGGTCGTTTATTTAATCTGTCTGTGCCTGAACATGCTGCTATGCGAGAATATATAAAGGAGTCCTTGGAAAAGGGACATATTCGTCCATCGTCATCTCCCTTAGGAGCCGGTTTTTTCTTTGTGTCAAAAAAAGACGGCTCTTTGAGACCATGTATTGATTATCGGCTTTTGAATAAAATCACTGTTAAATATCAATACCCATTGCCGTTGCTGACTGATTTGTTTGCTCGCATAAAGGGGGCCAAGTGGTTCTCTAAGATTGACCTTCGTGGGGCGTATAATTTGGTGCGAATCAGGCAGGGGGATGAGTGGAAAACCGCATTTAATACGCCCGAGGGCCACTTTGAGTATTTAGTGATGCCTTTTGGTCTTTCAAATGCTCCGTCAGTTTTCCAGTCCTTTATGCATGATATTTTTCGCGATTATTTGGATAAATTTATGATTGTGTATCTGGATGATATTCTGATTTTTTCGGATGACTGGGACTCTCATGTCCAGCAAGTCAGGAGGGTTTTTCAGGTTTTGCGGTCTAATTCTTTGTGTGTGAAGGGTTCTAAGTGTGTTTTTGGGGTACAGAGGATTTCCTTTTTGGGATATATTTTTTCCCCCTCTTCCATTGAAATGGATCCTGTCAAGGTTCAAGCTATTTGTGATTGGACGCAGCCCTCTTCTCTTAAGAGTCTTCAGAAATTTTTGGGCTTTGCTAACTTTTATCGTCGATTTATTGCTGGTTTTTCGGATATTGCTAAGCCATTGACCGATTTGACTAAGAAGGGTGCTGATGTTGCTGATTGGTCCCCTGATGCTGTGGAGGCCTTTCGGGAGCTTAAGCGCCGTTTTTCCTCTGCCCCTGTGTTGCGTCAGCCTGATGTTGCTCTACCTTTTCAGGTTGAGGTCGACGCTTCTGAGATCGGAGCTGGGGCAGTGTTGTCGCAGAAAAGTTCTGACTGCTCCGTGATGAGGCCTTGTGCCTTCTTTTCCCGTAAATTTTCGCCCGCTGAGCGGAATTATGATGTTGGGAATCGGGAGCTTTTGGCCATGAAGTGGGCTTTTGAGGAGTGGCGCCATTGGCTTGAGGGGGCCAGACATCAGGTGGTGGTATTGACTGACCACAAAAATTTGATTTATCTTGAGACCGCCAGGCGCCTGAATCCTAGACAGGCGCGCTGGTCATTATTTTTCTCTCGGTTTAATTTTGTGGTGTCATACCTACCGGGTTCTAAGAATGTTAAGGCGGATGCCCTTTCTAGGAGTTTTGAGCCTGACTCGCCTGGTAACTCTGAGCCCACAGGTATCCTTAAGGATGGAGTGGTATTGTCAGCCGTTTCTCCAGACCTGCGGCGGGCCTTGCAGGAGTTTCAGGCGGATAGACCTGATCGTTGCCCACCTGATAAACTGTTTGTTCCTGATGATTGGACCAGTAGAGTCATCTCTGAGGTTCATTCTTCTGCATTGGCAGGTCATCCTGGCATTTTTGGTACCAGGGATTTGGTGGCAAGGTCCTTCTGGTGGCCTTCCCTGTCACGAGATGTGCGAGGCTTTGTGCAGTCTTGTGACGTTTGTGCTCGGGCCAAGCCTTGTTGTTCTCGGGCTAGTGGATTATTGTTGCCCTTGCCTATTCCTAAGAGACCTTGGACGCACATCTCGATGGATTTTATTTCAGATCTGCCTGTTTCTCAGAAGATGTCTGTCATCTGGGTGGTGTGTGACCGTTTTTCTAAGATGGTCCATTTGGTTCCTCTGCCCAAGTTGCCTTCTTCTTCCGAGTTGGTTCCTCTGTTTTTTCAAAATGTTGTTCGTTTGCATGGTATTCCTGAGAATATCGTTTCTGACAGAGGGACCCAATTCGTGTCTAGATTTTGGCGGGCATTCTGTGCTAGGATGGGCATAGATTTATCTTTTTCGTCCGCTTTCCATCCTCAGACGAATGGCCAGACCGAGCGGATTAATCAGACCCTGGAGACATATCTGAGGTGTTTTGTGTCTGCTGACCAGGATGATTGGGTTGCTTTTTTGCCATTGGCGGAGTTCGCTCTCAATAATCGGGCCAGCTCTGCCACTTTGGTGTCCCCGTTTTTCTGTAATTCGGGGTTTCATCCTCGATTTTCCTCTGGTCAGGTGGAATCTTCGGATTGTCCTGGAGTGGATGCTGTGGTGGAGAGATTGCATCAGATCTGGGGGCAGGTGGTGGACAATTTGAGGTTGTCCCAGGAGAAGACTCAGCTTTTTGCCAACCGCCACCGTCGTGTTGGTCCTCGGCTTTGTGTTGGGGATTTGGTGTGGTTGTCTTCTCGTTTTGTCCCTATGAGGGTCTCTTCTCCTAAGTTTAAGCCTCGGTTCATCGGCCCGTATAAGATATTGGAGATTCTTAACCCTGTTTCCTTCCGTTTGGACCTCCCTGCATCCTTTTCTATTCATAACGTTTTTCATCGGTCATTATTGCGCAGGTATGAGGTACCGGTTGTGCCTTCCGTTGAGCCTCCTGCTCCGGTGTTGGTTGAGGGTGAGTTGGAGTACGTTGTGGAGAAAATCTTAGACTCTCGTGTTTCCAGACGGAGACTCCAGTATCTGGTCAAGTGGAAGGGATACGGCCAGGAGGATAATTCTTGGGTGAATGCATCTGATGTTCATGCCTCTGATCTGGTTCGTGCCTTTCATAGGGCCCATCCTGATCGCCCTGGTGGTTCTGGTGAGGGTTCGGTGCCCCCTCCTTGAGGGGGGGGGTACTGTTGTGAATTTGGATTCTGGGCTCCCCCGGTGGCTACTGGTGGAATTGAACTGGTGTCTTCATCTTCTCTGTTCACCTGTTCCCATCAAGATGTGGGAGTCGCTATATAACCTTGCTGCTCTGTTAGTTGCTTGCCGGTCAACAATGTTATCAGAAGCCTCTCTGTGCTTGTTCCTGCTCCTAGACAACTACTAGATAAGTTGGACTCTTGTCCATGTTTGTTTTTGCATTTTTGTTCCAGTTCACAGCTGTAGTTTCGTTACTGTGTCTGGAAAGCTCTTGTGAACAGGAATTGCCACTCTGGTGTTATGAGTTAATGCCAGAGTTTTAAAGTAATTTATGGATGGTGTTTTGATAGGGTTTTCAGCTGACCATGAAAGTGTCCTTTCTGTCTTCTGCTATGTAGTCAGTGGACCTCAAATTTGCTAAACCTATTTTCATACTACGTTTGTTATTTCATCTTAACTCACCGCCAATACATGTGGGGGGCCTCTGTCTCCTTTCGGGGTATTTCTCTAGAGGTGAGCTAGGACTAATATTTTTCTCTGCTAGCTTTATTTAGTCCTCCGGCTGGTGCTGGGCATCTAGAATCAACGTAGGCATGCTACCCGGCCACTGCTAGTTGTGCGTTAGGTTTAGTTCATGGTCAGCTCAGTTCCCATCTTCCAAGAGCTAGTTCCTATATATGCTTATGCTATGTTCTCTTGCCATTGAGATCATGACAATTTCCCCACAGGACAGCGGTCGGGTCTATCAGCCTGAAACTCCTGAAGCACCCGCCGCAAATCAGGGGAGATAGCAGAAAGAATCACCCCCTCTTTGAGAATACCAGCCGGCTCACGGACTCCAGGAGAATCAGGCAAAAAACTCCTAGACAAGGCATCAGCTTTCACATTTTTAGGTCCCGGAAGATACGAGACCACAAAATCAAAACGGGAGAAAAACAAAGACCACCGAGCCTGTCTAGGATTCAAGCGCTTGGCCGACTCAAGGTAAATCAGATTCTTATGGTCGGTCAAGACCACAACATGATGCTTGGCTCCCTCAAGCAAATGTCGCCACTCCTCGAATGCCCACTTCATAGCCAACAACTCCCGATTGCCGACATCATAATTACGCTCAGCAGGCGAAAACTTTCTGGAGAAGAAAGCACACGGCTTCAACACAGAGCCATCAGAGCTTCTCTGAGACAGAACAGCTCCTGCCCCAATCTCAGAAGCGTCAACCTCAACCTGAAAAGGGAGAGAAATGTTATGATCCCTAGTGGCGGAGGATCACAAATAGATCAGCAAGTGATTAAACTAAGGACGAGCTCTAGGGAGATGGTAACTGGACTGATCGCAAATCTGAACCTATCCAAAACAACTAGAGGTAGCCGGTGAACGTGCCTAAAAAATTCTTAGACGTCTCGAGCCAGCCTGAGGAACTAGCTACCCCTAAAGAGAAAGAAAGACCTCGCTTGCCTCCAGAGAAATAATCCCCAAAGATATAGAAGCCCCCAACAAATATTAACGGTGAAGTAAGAAGAAGGCACATACATAGGGATGAAATCAGATTCAGCAAAAGAGGCCCACTAGTACTAGAAAGCAGAAAATAGAGCAGGGGTCTATGCGATCAATAAAAAAACCCTTACAAAATATCCATCCTGAGATTTCAAGAACCCACACACCAACTAACGGTGTGTGGGGAGAAACTCAGCCCACTAGAGCAACCAGCAAGCGAGGGAATTACATTTTAGCAAGCTGGAACAGAAAACATGATAAACACTGCTGATCAAAAAATGAGCAAACAAAACTTAGCTTATCCTGGATGGACTGGGAGCAAGGTAGTCAGAAGGAATCTGAGTAGCACTGATTACATCGACAGCCGGCCACAAGTGGAAGTAAAACAGAGCTATATAGGAACCTCCCAGAGGATAACGAACCAGCTGATAGCCAGAGACCAGCAGGATAACAAACAAAGCCACCAGGGGGAGCCCAAAGCAAAAGTCACACAATACCACCAGTGACCACAAGAGGGAGCCCGAAAACAGAGTTCACAACAGAGAAACATCTGGCTGACGCAACACAGGGGCAGAAGTAAAACGACGCTTAAGCTCCTGAAAGGCCTCCACAGCCGCAGAGGACCAATTCACCACATCTGCACCTTTCTTGGTCAAATCGGTCAGAGGTTTAACCACAGTAGAAAAATTAGCAATGAAGCGGCGATAAAAATTAGCAAAGCCCAAAAATTTCTGAAGGCTCTTCACAGATGTGGGCTGAGTCCAATCATAAATAGCCTGGACCTTAACAGGGTCCATTTCAATAGCCGAGGGAGAAAAAATGAACCCCAGAAAAGAAACCTTCTGAACTCCAAAAAGGCACTTAGACCCCTTCACAAACAGTGTATTAGCACGAAGAATCTGAAATACCATCCTGACCTGCTTCACATGAGTCTCCCAATCATCGGAAAAAAACAAAATATCATCCAAATATACAATCATAAATTTATCCAAATACTCCCGGAAAATATCATGCATAAAGGACTGAAACACAGATGGAGCATTAGAGAGCCCGAAAGGCATCACAAGATATTCAAAATGGCCTTCGGGCGTATTAAATGCTGTTTTCCATTCATCACCCTGTTTGATGCGAACCAGATTATACGCCCCTCGAAGGTCAATCTTGGTAAACCAGCTAGCCCCTTTAATCCGAGCAAACAAATCAGAAAGCAAAGGCAAAGGGTACTGGAATTTGACCGTGATCTTATTGAGAAGGCGATAATCTATACAGGGCCTCAAGGAGCCATCCTTCTTGGCAACAAAAAAGAACCCCGCTCCCAACGGTGACGAAGACGGGCCAATATGCCCCTTCTCCAAGGACTCTTTTACATAAGTCCGCATAGCGGTATGCTCTGGCACAGACAGATTGAAAAGTCGACCCTTAGGGAACTTACGGCCAGGAATCAAATTAATAGCGCAATCACAGTCCCTATGAGGAGGCAGAGGACTGGATTTAGGCTCCTCAAATATATCCTGGAAATCTGACAAAAACTCAGGAACCTCAGAAGAAGGGGACGAGGAAATTGACATCAGAGGAATGTCACTATGTATCCCCTGACAACCCCAACTAGTCACGGACATGGATTTCCAATCCAGCACTGGATTATGTACCTGTAACCATGGAAACCCCAGCACAACCACATCATGCAAATTATGCAACACCAAAAAGCGAATATTTTCCTGATGTGCTGGAGCCATGTTCATGGCTAACTGTGTCCAGTACTGAGGTTTATTCTTGGCCAATGGCGTAGCATCAATCCCCCTCAAGGAAATAGGACTCTGCAACGGCTCCAAGGAAAAACCACAGCGCTTGGCAAATTCCAGGTCCATTAAGTTCAGGGCAGCGCCAGAATCCACAAATGCCATTACAGAAAAGGATGACAATGAGCAAATCAGGGTAACAGACAAGAGAAATTTAGGCTGTAAAGTACTGATGGTAACCAACCTAGCAACCCTCTTAGTTCGCTTCGGGCAGTCAGAGATAGCATGAGTAGCGTCACCACAGTAAAAACACAGCCCATTCTGACGTCTGAACTCCTGCCGTTCTGCTCTCATCAAAACTCTATCGCATTGCATAGGCTCAGAACTCTGCCCAGAGGACACCGCCATATGGTGCACCTCCTTAGGTTCACGTAAGCGCCGATCAATCTGAATGGCCAGAGACATTGATTCGTTCAAACCAGCAGGCGTGGGAAACCCCACCATAACATCTTTAAGAGCTTCAGAAAGACCCTTTCTGAAAATAGCCGCCAGGGCATCCTCATTCCATTTTGTAAGCACAGACCACTTTCTAAA
Source organism: Ranitomeya variabilis (assembly GCF_051348905.1). Taxonomy (NCBI): domain Eukaryota; kingdom Metazoa; phylum Chordata; class Amphibia; order Anura; family Dendrobatidae; genus Ranitomeya; species Ranitomeya variabilis. The sequence continues at coordinate 202,306,187 of NC_135232.1, read as the reverse complement.
TTTCTGACAATATATCTCTACTGCTTCCTGACCCTGACACAGAGCCAGCAAAATTTTTTCTGCCTGATCCACAGAATTGGGTTCGTCATAAAGCAGTCCAAGTGCTTGAAAAAACTAATCTATATTGAGCAATGCAGGTTTCCCTGGCTCAAGGGAGAATGCCCAGTCCTGCGGGTCGCCACGCAACAGAGAAATAACAATCTTCACCTGCTGAATGGGGTCACCAGAGGAATGGGGTCTCAGAGCAAAAAATAATCTGCAATTATTTTTAAAATTCAAAAACCTAGATCTATCCCCAGAAAACAAATCAGGAATAGGAATTCTAGGCTCAGAAACAGGAGTTTGAACAACATAGTCTTGGATACTCTGTACCCTTGCAGCGAGATGATCAACACGCGCAGACAGACCCTGAACCTCCATATCAGCACCAAGCTCCTGCACCATCCAAAAATCAAGGGGAAAAAAAAGGACAAAACAAGCAACACAAAAAAAAAAAAATGACTCAGAACTTTCTCTTCCCTCTTTTGAGATGCATTTAACACATTGTGGGCCAGCTGTACTGTTATGACCTGGTGAGTACGGAGCGGTACTGAGATGACCTGGTGGGCAAAACCAATCATGGACTCACTACGGAGCAGCACTGAAATGACCTGGTGGGTAAAACAAAAATAGGACTAGCTCTGAGGAGGTGGTAACTTTACTGACCGCAATCCCTACTCCTAACACCAACACTAGAAATAGCCGTGGAGCATACCTAACTCTGCCTAGATGCCTCTGCACAGCCTAAGAACTAGCTACCCCTAAAGATGGAAACGGAAAGCTATCTCGCCTCAGAGAAACCCCCAAAGGAAGATAGCCCCCCACAAATATTGACGGTGAGTGGAGAGGAAAATGACAAACTCAGAAATGAAACTAGATTTTTTAGCAAAGGAGGCCAATACTATCTAAATAGACAGAGATAGGATAGGTTGCTGTGCGGTCAGTATAAAAACTAAAAGTCCACGCAGAGTTTACAAAAATAACCACCACACCGACTCACGGTGTGGAGGGGCAAATCTGCGACCCCAGAGCTTCCAACTAGCCGGAATATTTCATAATGACAAGCTGGACAAAAGAGACATAAATTGAACTGAACAGAAGGTCATAAGCAGGGAAACACCCAAAAAGTAGCAGACTTATCTTAAGCTGAAAATGGACTGGCCAACAGAGAACTTCCAGGAAAGGACTGAATCCACAGGAAATACATTGACAGCTGGCCTCCACTAAAGCCAAAAGCCCAGTTAAATAACAAGGCCAGGAAACCGATTAGTGAACGAAGCTGCTAAGTTCCACTCGAAACCACCAGAGGGAGCCCAAGAGCAGAACTCCCAAAAATACCATTTGCAACCACAGGATGGAGCCCAAGAACGGAATTCACAACACTCTTCATGGCATTTCCACCGTGGTCTCCAGACCAATCTCTTGCAATAATTGTATCCAAGAAAAAAAATTGTGATCCATAGCTGAAGAAAATAGACCTTCATTCCAGCCTCCATTGCCGTCTTGGTCTGTAAAATGAGCGTCAGAACAAGAGAAGACCAATAGCTTGGACATCTGGCTTGTAGTCAAATGTCGTTCAAACTCCTTCTAATGGTTTAAGTAGAAACTGTGTGTTGCCTAGGGGTATGTGCACAAAACATCTTATTCATGCGAGTCCGCTCAGAAACCCATCAAAAATTGAACATATGCATTATGTCAAAATAACATGCTGTCCGTACATTCAGTCTATTGATCAACAGGTTTCAAAAGATGCAAAGTGGTTAAAAGAAGTGAGCTGATTTTTCTTCTGGCATCATCCACTTAGAAGATACCACAAACTAAATACAGAAGTCTATGGGGATCCCAGAAATACAGAAGATACCTTTCATCACTTGTAACATTTTAAAAATGCTTCAAAATATACCAGTGTTTCCCAGGAGCCATTATTCAACATGACATTGCTAGGCCACTGTTGTGAATTCTGCTTTTGGGCTCCCTCCGGTGGTTGTAGGTGGTAATGCAGTTGCCCCTGAGTTGCAGTCCTGGTCAGGTGTATCTGCTGATTGCAGTTCTGACTGGGGTATTTAGGCGTGCAGGATTCATTAGTCCTTGCCAGTTGTCAATTGTTGTTGGGAGGTGTTGGACCTCTGCTTGGTTCCTCCTGCCTTTCTGCCAAATCAGCAAAGATAAGTGTCTGTTTTTTTTTCCTGTGGCACACATGCTATGTGCTTCACAATTCAGTGCTATTCTTTGTGTTTTCTTGTCCAGCTTAGATTGTGTCAGTATTTTCTCAGTCTTGTTGGATTCTCTGGAGTGGCAGATATACATTCCATGTCTTTAGTTAGATTGTGGAACTTTTTGTATTATCTGCTGTGGATATTTTTGGAAGGGTTTTAATACTGACTGCCTAGTAATCTGTCCTATCCTTTCCTATTTAGCTAGAGTGGCCTCTTTTGCTAAATCCTGTTTTCTACCTGCGTGTGTCTATTCTTCTCCTACTCACAGTCATTATTCGTGGGGGGCTGCCTATCCTTTGGGGGTCTGCTCTGAGGCAACGTAGCATTCCTATTTCCATCTATAGGGGTATTTAGTCCTCCGGCTGTGTCGAGGTGTCTAGGGTATGTTAGGCACACCCCACGGCTACTTCTAGTTGCGGTGTTAGTTCAGGATTTGCGGTCAATACAGGTTCCACCTACTCCAGAGAAAGTTTCATGCGGCTCCAAGGTCACCAGATCATAACAGGCCACATGTTGTTCATGCCACTGTGAGCTACTGTGGACTGCAGCATCTTCTGACTTGTCTCTAATAGTGAACATTTAGGATGTCGTAGGTCAACCAAAATTCATAGAAAGCTGCAAATAGCGGACCTTGATGATTTATGAGTCCAAGTGCATCCATTGTGTCAGAATATGCCTCGGACAACTATTTATTATAACCTCAGTGATAGTCTGCTAAGGTGTGCAAGTTCCTGTAAGGCTGGGGTCACACTTAAAAATTCTGAGTCTCCCTGCCGAGAGTCGCACAAGTGTTCTCCGTATGGTCATCCGTTTGTAATGCGTTTGCAATGCAATGATGCGATTTTCTCGCCGCTGTGTATCCGTATGACATCCGTATGACATCCATACAGCTTTACATTTCTCACTGCTTTTCCCCATTGAATTGAATGGCTCAATTGGCTGAAATTAGGAAAATGTGGGCGTATTTGTTGCAAGCTAGACAAATGGTCCATGTGGTGTCCAAGTTTTTCTCGCACCCACTCGCATTGGCGAGTCTCGGACGATATAAGTGTACAATCGCAGCATGCTACAATTTTACACGCACGACGAATATGCCTGAGAAAAAATACGATGATGTGACCTGCTATAGATTAACACTGGTCCAAGTGCCCATATTCTACGGTAGTGTGACCCCGGCCTAATCCTGTGCCTGGTGCTTATACTCAATATTGAAAAAATGTAGATGCTTTGAAAATATTGTTTTTCAATTTTCATAATTTGCATAACATGAAAATGTCATGTGATTTTCATAATTCCACAACATTTCTTAACGTCATGCAATTCAAGTAGATACAGTGGGTACGGAAAGTATTCAGACCCCTTTAAATTTTACACTCTTTGTTTCATTGCAGCCATATGGTAAATTCAAAAAAAGTTAATTTTTTCCCATTAATGTACACTCTGCACCCCATCTTGACTGAAAAAACAACAGAAATGTAGACATTTTTGCAAATTTAATAAAAAAGAAAAACTGAAATATCACATAAGTATTCAGACCCTTTGCTCAGACACTCATATTTAAGTCACATGCTGTCCATTTCCTTGTGATCCCCCTTGAGATGGTTCAACTCCTTCATTGGAGTCCAGCTGTGTTTAATTAAACTGATAGGACTTGATTTTGAAAGGCACCCACCTGTCTATATAATACCTCACAGCTCACAGTGCATGTCAGACCAAATGAGAATCATGAGGTCAAAGGAGCTGGCCAAGGAGCTCAGAGACAGAACTGTAGCAAGGCACAGATCTGACTAAGGTTACAACATAATTTCTGCAGGCTCCTAAGAGCACAGTGGCCTCCATAAACCTTAAATGGAAAAAGTTTGGGGCCATCAGAAGTCTTCCTAAACCTGGCCGTTCAGCCAAACTGAGCAATCGTGAGAGGCGAGCCTTGGTGAGAGAGGAAAAGAAGAATCCCAAGTTCACTGTGGCTGAGCTCCAGAGATGCAGTAGAGAGATGGGAGAAAGTTCCACAAGTCAACTATCACTGTAGCCCTCCACCAGTCGGGCCTTTGTCACAGGGCCTTTGTCATGAGCCTCTCCTCAGTGCAAGACATATGAAAGCCTGCATAGTTTGCTAAAAAACACATGAAGGACTCCCAGACTATGAGAAATAAGATTCTCTGGTCTGATGAGATGAAGATAGACCTCTTTGGTGATAATTCTAAGTTGTATGTGTGGAGAAAACCAGGCACTGCAACCACTTGCCCAATACAATCACAAAAGTCAAACATAGTGGTGGCAGCAACATGCCATGGGGGTGTTTTTCAGCTGCAGGGACAGGATGACTGGTTGTCATTGAAAGAAACATGAATGCAGCCAAGTACAGAGATATCCTGGATGAAAACCTCTTCCAAAGTGCTCTGTAACTCAGACTTGGCTGAGACAATGACAACGACAATGACAACAAGACAATGACTAGTGTTGAGCGATACCGTCCAATACTTGAAAGTATCGGTATCGGAAAGTATCGGCCGATACCGGCAAAGTATCGGATCTAATCCGATACCGATACCCGATACCAATACAAGTCAATGGGACTCAAGTATCGGACGGTATCCCTGATGGTTCCCAGGGTCTGAAGGAGAGGAAACTCTCCTTCAGGCCCTGGGATCCATATTAATGTGTAAAAGAAAGAATTAAAATAAAAAATATTGCTATACTCACCTCTCCGACGCAGCCTGGACCTCACCGAGGGAACCGGCAGCGTTCTTTGCTTAAAATGCGCGCGTTTACTTCCTTCCGTGACGTCACGGCTTGTGATTGTCGCGTGCCGCCCATGTGGCCGCGACGCGACCAATCACAGCAAGCCGTGACGTAATTTTCAGGTCCTCAATGCCTAATTCTAGGCATTCAAGATTTTAAAATTACGTAAATAGCAATATTTTTTATTTTAATTCTTTATTTTACACATTAACCCCTTCCCGACCCATGACGCCACATAGGCGTCATGAAAACCCGTGCCAATCCGACCCATGACGCCTATGTGGCGTCATGGAATGATCGCGTCCCTGCAGATCGGGTGAAGGGGTTAACTCCTATTTTACCCGATCTGCAGGGAGAGGGGGAGTGGTACTTCAGCCCAGGGGGGGTGGCTTCACCCCCCCGTGGCTACGATCGCTCTGATTGGCTGTTGAAAGTGAAACTGCCAATCAGAGCGATTTGTAATATTTCACCTAAAAAACTGGTGAAATATTACAATCCAGCCATGGCCGATGCTGCAATATCATCGGCCATGGCTGGAAACACTAATGTGACCCCCCCCCACCCCACCGATCGCCCCCCCAGTGCTCCGTTATAGGGTCCGGTCCCCTCCGTCCGCCTGCCGGCTCCCCCGTCCTGCTGTCCGCTCCCCCGTCCTCCTGCCCGCTCCCCCCCTGCTCCTATGTCACCCCCCCGTGCTCCGACGCCCCCCCGTGCCCCGATCTCCCCCCCCTTATACTTACCGAGGCTCCCGGTCCCCGTCCGCCTCCATCATGGGCGCCGCCATCTTCCAAAATGGCGGGCGCATGCTCAGTGCGCCCGCCGGCCGGCAGATTCATTAGAGGTACATTTTGATCGCTGTGGTAGGTTCTATCACAGCGATCAAAATAAAAAAATAATAAATAAACCCCCCCCTTTATCACCCCCATAGGTAGGGACAATAATAAAATAAAGAAAATATTTTTTTTTCTTTTTCCACTAGGGTTAGGGTTAGAACTAGGGTTAGAACTAGGGGTAGGGTTAGGGATAGGGTTACGGGTAGGGTTAGGGTTAGGGGTAGGGTTATGGCATGTGCACACAGAGCGGATCGGCCGCGGATCCACAGCGGATCGGCCGCAGATCCGCAGCGGATCGGCAGCGGATCGGCCGCGGATCGGCCGCGGATCGGCCGCGGATCCGCAGCGGATCGGCCGCGGATCCGCAGCGGATCGGCAGCGGATCGGCAGCGGATCCGCAGCGGATTGGCAGCGGATCCGCAGCGGATAGGCAGCGGATCCGCAGCGGATCGGCAGCGGATCCGCAGCGGATCCGCAGCGGATCGGCAGCGGATCCGCAGCGGATCGGCAGCGGATCCGCAGCGGATCCGCAGCGGATTGGCCGCGGATCCGCAGCGGATTGGCCGCGGATCCGCAGCGGATTGGCCGCTGCGAATTCGAAGCAGTTTTCCATCAGGTTTACAGTACCATGTACACCTAAGGAAAACCAAATCCGCTGTGCCCATGGTGCGGAAAATTCCGTGCAGAAACGCTGCGTTGTATTTTCCGCAGCATGTCAATTCTTTGTGCGGATTCCGCAGCGTTTTACACCTGTTCCTCAATAGGAATCCGCAGGTGAAATCTGCACAAAAAAACACTGGAAATCTGCTGTAAATGCGCAGGTAAAACGCAGTGCCTTTTACCTGCAGATTTTTCAAAAATCATGAGGAAAAATCTCACACGAATCCGCAACGTGGGCACATAGCCTTAGGGTTAGGGTTGGAATTAGAGTTAGGGTTGGAATTAGGGCTAGGGTTGGAATTAGGGCTAGGGTTTGAAATAGGGTTAAGATTAGGCTTGTGGTTAGGGTTACGGATAGGGTTAGGGGTGTGTTGGGGTTACAGTTGTGGTTAGGGTTGGGATTAGGGTTACGGTTGGGATTAGGGTTAGGATTAGGGTTGGAATTAGGGTTACGGGTGTGTTGCGGTTAGGGTTGTGGTTAGGGGTGTGTTGGGGTTAAGGTTGTGATTAGGGTTATGGCTACAGTTGGGATTATGATTAGGGATGTGTTGGGGTTAGTGTTGAAGTTAGAATTGAGGGGTTTCCACTGTTTAGGCACATCAGGGGTCTCCAAACGCAACATGGCGCCACCATTGATTCCAGCCAATCTTGCGTTCAAAAAGTCAAATGGTGCTCCCGCCCTTCCAAGCCCCGACGTGCGCCCAAACAGTGGTTTACCCCCACATTTGGGGTACCAGCGTACTCAGGACAAACTGGGCAACAACTGCTGGGGTCTAATTTCTCCTGTTACCCTTGCAAAAATAAAAAATTACTTGCTAAAACATAATTTTTGAGGAAAGAACAATTATTTTTTATTTTCACGGCTCTGCGTTATAAACTTCTGTGAAGCACTTGGGGGTTGAAAGTGCTCACCACACATCTAGATAAGTTCCTTCGGGGGTCTAGTTTCCAAAATGGGGTCACTTGTGGGGTGTTTCTACTGTTTAGGTACATCAGGGGCTCTGCAAATGCAATGTGACGCCCGCAGACCATTCCATCAAAGTCTGCATTTCAAATGTCACTACTTCCCTTCCGAGCCCTGACCTGTGCCCAAACAGTGGTTTACCCCCACATATGGGGTATCAGCGTACTCACAACAAACTGGGCAACAAATATTGGGGTCCAAATTCTCCTGTTACCCTTGTGAAAATAAAAAATTGCTTGCTAAAACATCTTTTTTGAGGAAAGAAAAATGATTTTTTATTTTCACGGCTCTGCGTTGTAAACTTCTGTGAAGCACTTGGGGGTTGAACGTGCTCACCACACATCTAGATAAGTTCCTTGGGGGGTCTAGTTTCCAAAATGGGGTCACTTGTGGGGGGTTTCTACTGTTTAGGCATATCAGGGGCTCTGCAAACGCAACCTGACGCCCGCAGAGCATTCCATCAAAGTCTGCATTTCAAAACGTCACTACTTCCCTTCCGAACCCCGACGTGTGCCAAAACAGTGGTTTACCCCCACATATGGGGTATCAGCGTACTCACAACAAACTGGGCAACAAATATTGGGGTCCAAATTCTCCTGTTACCCTTGTGAAAATAAAAAATTGCTTGCTAAAACATCTTTTTTGAGGAAAGAAAAATGATTTTTTATTTTCACGGCTCTGCGTTGTAAACTTCTGTGAAGCACTTGGGGGTTGAACGTGCTCACCACACATCTAGATAAGTTCCTTGGGGGGTCTAGTTTCCAAAATGGGGTCACTTGTGGGGGGTTTCTACTGTTTAGGCATATCAGGGGCTCTGCAAACGCAACCTGACGCCCGCAGAGCATTCCATCAAAGTCTGCATTTCAAAACGTCACTACTTCCCTTCCGAACCCCGACGTGTGCCAAAACAGTGGTTTACCCCCACATATGGGGTATCAGCGTACTCACAACAAACTGGGCAACAAATATTGGGGTCCAAATTCTCCTGTTACCCTTGTGAAAATAAAAAATTGCTTGCTAAAACATCTTTTTTGAGGAAAGAAAAATGATTTTTTATTTTCACGGCTCTGCGTTGTAAACTTCTGTGAAGCACTTGGGGGTTGAACGTGCTCACCACACATCTAGATAAGTTCCTTGGGGGGTCTAGTTTCCAAAATGGGGTCACTTGTGGGGGGTTTCTACTGTTTAGGCATATCAGGGGCTCTGCAAACGCAACCTGACGCCCGCAGAGCATTCCATCAAAGTCTGCATTTCAAAACGTCACTACTTCCCTTCCGAACCCCGACGTGTGCCAAAACAGTGGTTTACCCCCACATATGGGGTATCAGCGTACTCAGGAGAAACTGGACAACATCTTTTGGGGTCCAATTTCTCCTGTTACTCTTGCAAAAATAAAAAAATTCTGGGCTAAAAAAATATTTTTGAGGAAAGGAAACACATTTTTTATTTTCACGGCTCTGCGTTATAAACTTCTGTGAAGCACTTGGGGGTTCAAAGTGCTCACTACACATCTAGATAAGTTCCCTTGGGGGTCTAGTTTCCAAAATGGAGTCAATTGTGGGGAGTTCCTACTGTTTAGGCACATCAGGGGCTCTGCAAACGCAACCTGACGCCCGCAGAGCATTCCATCAAAGTCTGCATTTCAAAACGTCACTACTTCCCTTCCGAACCCTGACGTGTGCCAAAACAGTGGTTTACCCCCACATATGGGGTATCAGCGTACTCAGGAGAAACTGGACAACAACTTTTGGGGTCCAATTTCTCCTGTTACCCTTGGGAAAATAAAAAATTGTGGGCTAAAAAATCATTTTTGAGAAAAGAAAAATTATTTTTTATTTTCATGGCTCTGCGTTATAAACTTCTGTGAAGCACTTGGGGGTTCAAAGTGCTCACCACACATCTAGATTAGTTCCTTGGGAGGTCTAGTTTCCAAAATGGGGTCACTTGTGCGGGAGCTCCAATGTTTAGGCACACAGGGGCTCTCCAAATGCGACATGGTGTCCGCTAATGATTGGAGCTAATTTTCCATTCAAAAAGCCAAATGGCGTGCCTTCCCTTCCGAGCCCTGCCGTGCGCCCAAACAGTGGTTTACCCCCACATATGGGGTATCATCGTACTCAGAACAAACTGGACAAAAACATTTGGGGTCCAATTTCTCCTATTACCCTTGGGAAAATAAAAAATTCTGGGCTAAAAATCATTTTTGAGGAAAGAAAAATTATTTTTTTATTTTCACGGCTCTGCGTTATAAACTTCTGTGAAGCACCTGGGGGTTATAAGTGCTCACTATGCATCTAGATAAGTTTCTTGGGGGGTCTAGTTTCCAAAATGGGGTCACTTGTAGGGGAGCTCCAATGTTTAGGCACACAGGGGCTCTCCAAACGCGACATGGTGTCCGCTAACGATTGGAGCTAATTTTCCATTCAAAAAGTCAAATGGCATGCCTCCCCTTCCGAGCCTTGCCGTGCACCCAAACAGTGGTTTACCCCCACATATGAGGTATCGGCATACTCAGGAGAAATTGCCCAACAAATTTTAGGATCCATTTTATCCTGTTGCCCATGTGAAAATGAAAGAATTGAGGCTAAAAGAAATTTTGTGTGAAAAAAAAGTACTTTTTCATTTTTGCGGATCAATTTGTGAAGCACCTGGGGGTTTAAAGTGCTCACTATGCCTCTGGATGAGTTCCTTGGGGGGTCTAGTTTCCAAAATGGGGTCACTTGTGGAGGAGCTCCAATGTTTAGGCACACGGGGGCTCTCCAAACGCGACATGGTGTCCGCTAACGATGGAGATAATTTTCCATTCAAAAAGTCAAATGGCGCTCCTTCCCTTCCGAGCCTTACCATGTGCCCAAACAGTGGTTTACCCCCACATGTGAGGTATTGGTGTACTCAGGAGAAATTGCCCAACAAAATTTAGGATCCATTTTATCCTGTTGCCCATGTGAAAATGAAAAAATTGAGGCTAAAATAATTTTTTTGTGAAAAAAAAGTACTTTTTCATTTTTACGGATCAATTTGTGAAGCACCTGGGGGTTTAAAGTGCTCACTATGCTTCTAGATAAGTTCCTTGGGGGGTCTAGTTTCCAAAATGTGGTCACTTGTGGGGGAGCTCCAATGTTTAGGCACACGGGGGCTCTCCAAACGCGACATGGTGTCCGCTAAAGATTGGAGCCAATTTTTCATTAAAAAAGTCAAATGGCGCTCCTTCCCTTCCGAGCCCTGCCGTGCGCCCAAACAGTGATTTACTCCCACATATGAGGTATCAGCGTACTCAGGACAAATTGGACAACAACGTCCCTGGTCCAGTTTCTCCTTTTACCCTTGGGAAAATAAAAAAATTGTTGCTAAAAGATCATTTTTGTGACTAAAAAGTTAAATGTTCATTTTTTACTTCCATGTTGCTTCTGCTGCTGTGAAACACCTGAAGGGTTAATAAACTTCTTGAATGTGGTTTTGAGCACCTTGAGGGGTGCAGTTTTTAGAATGGTGTCACTTTTGGGTATTTTCAGCCATATAGAACCCTCAAAATGACTTCAAATGTGAGGTGGTCCCTAAAAAAAATGGTTTTGTAAATTTTGTTGTAAAAATGAGAAATCACTGGTCAAATTTTAACCCTTATAACTTCCTAGCAAAAAAAAAAATTGTTTCCAAAATTGAGCTGATGTAAAGTAGACATGTGGGAAACGTTATTTATTAACTATTTTGTGTCACATAACTCTCTGGTTTAACAGAATAAAAATTCAAAATGTGAAAATTGCGAAATTTTCAAATTTTTTGCCACATTTCCGTTTTTTTCACAAATAAACTCAAAAATTATCGACCTAAATTTACCACTAACATGAAGCCCAATATGTCACGAAAAAACAATCTCAGAATCGCTAGGATCCGTTGAAGCGTTCCTGAGTTATTACCTCATAAAGGGACACTGGTCAGAATTGCAAAAAACGGCAAGGTCATTAAGGCCAAAATAGGCTGGGTCATGAAGGGGTTAATGTTGTTTCGATACCGATACCCGATACCACAAAAGTATCGGATCTCGGTATCGGAATTCCGATACCCGCAAGTATCGGCCGATACCCGATACTTGCGGTATCGGAATGCTCAACACTAACAATGACCCTAAGCACACAGCTAAAATCACAAAGGAGTGGCATCGGAACAACTATGTGCCATTGTTGACTGGCCCAGCCAGAGCCCTCGACATGAACCCAATTGAACATCTCTGGAGAGACCTGAAAATGGCTGTCCACCAACGTTCATCATCCAACCTGACAGGACTGGAGAGGATCTGCAAGGAAGAATGGCAGAGGAGCCCCAAATGCAGGTGTGAAAAGCTTGTTGCATCATTCCCAAGAAGACTCATGGCTGTACTAGCTCAAAAGGTTGCTTATACTCAGCAAAGGGTCTGTATACTTATGACCATGTGATATTTCATTTTATCTTTTTTAACAAATTTGCAAAAATGACTACATTTCTGTTTTTTTTCAGTCAAAATGGGGTGCAGATTGTACACTAATGAGAAACCCACTGTATATCAGCCTAAGTAAGATAGTCAGCAAAAATTTTAGCATGTATAAAAACTTTTGTAAAATAACTGTGACACTTTAAAGCCATAATCAAAGTTGGGGAGGAACCAAACCATTGGCTCTCTAAATTTTTGTGGAATATCATATTTGTACTGATTATTCAATAGATAGCAGCACAGTGGGTCAGTGGTTATCACTGCAGTCTTTGCAGGTTCAAATCCCACCAAGGACAACATCTGCAAGGAGTTTGTATGTTCTCCCCGTGTCTACGTGGGTTTCCTCCCGTTACACCGGTTTCCTCCCACACTCCAAGGACAGTAATGATAATGTATGTAAAGTGCTGCGGAATAAGATAGCGCTTTATAAGCAATGCATAATAATAATATATATATTTACTTGTATTTCCTGAATTGAATGCTGTGATATGCTATAGTAGACTGAGTGCCCTAACGAGCAAAGAATGCAACGTAGACAAAAACATGATATGTTTATTTGTGAAATCAGTGGAATTATCTATTTACCAGTGATACATTACATATATGTGTATATCATTGGTCCACATGACATTCCACTACTGTTCTCACTATATAGAGGTTTCTGCCCTTATCTTTGCTAAAACTTAAAAAGGACTTCATTATTTTAGACACAATGAAGCATTGTGTCTAAAATATTTTTCAACTCTGCAGCCGTGTTTTTGCGAGTAGTAGTTCTAAAAAATGTTTCTACTGTGCAGCCAACTCTTTCCCATTTGTGGGCCAAAAAAATTATTTAATTATTTATCTACACGATTAGTATGTCTAAACATATTTTCTACTCTGAAGCTGTGTTTTTGTTAGTAGTGTTTCTAAAAACAAATTCTAGTATGCAGCCTCTGTATGTACTCTAACAAAAGCCTCTGGGAGTACTGTGCTAAAAAGAGTCTGTACTGTAAAAAAAAATCCTCTGTGTGTACTGTGCTAAAATTCTTCTGTAGTGTAACAAAAAGTCTCTGGGATTGCTGTCCCAAAAGCCTCTGTTTGTATTGTAAGAAAGAGCCTGAGAGTACTGTGCCAAAAAGCTTTTGTGTACACCTCAGCCATGTTTGCCTAAAAAATAATTATTCTCTGTGGCTGTATCAGTATGCACCGGAGTCTGTGGGAGTACTGTATGTAAAAACAAATTTTACTAATCTGCAAACATGTCTGTGAGAGCTGTAAAAAGAGCAAATACACGGCACTGTTGCGCCCACAAAATCACCGTTTTCACTAACAGATCAGACCAAAAACCACTGTTGTGCCTTTTTTGCCCAACTTCAGACCCGGGTGCACATAAAAAAGAACTGTATGAATCCATTGTGAAGAAGAAAAAACTGAAATGCACTCACCGGTCTTTCTTGTGAAGTGGTCCTTTATTTGAAACATGTGCGGGCACACTGGGGGATTAAGACCCGCAGAAGCGCGGTAGCGCGAAACGGCTGTCGTTTCTTGTCCACGTTTCCCCCCAGTGTGCCCGCACATGTTTCAATAAAGGACCACTTCACAAGAAAGACCGGTGAGTGCATTTCAGTTTTTTCTTCTTCACAATGTCTGTGAGAGCACTGTGCCAAAAAACCTGTGTGTGTACTCTGCACGCATCTCTGTGGGAGTACGCTGAAAAATGCCTCTGTGATGCACCAGTCTGTGATCACAACTCCTGCAGTGCTAAGCACACGTTCCGACAGTACACTTTCCACAGGGCAGGCCACATCTCCATTACATAAATGGCACGCTCAGGCCATGTTTCCAATTTGGAGATCCAGAAGTTAAATGGACCAGACCCATCCCTCACTATGTGGAGACGTGTGGACATAAACTCTTCTACCATGTTGAAACTGTCATGCTCATGTATTTGATATCTTTAGCTTGTGTTTTGTGGTCGACTTCTCTTAAGGTCGACATACCTTTCCTCAGGATGTTTGAGTTCTGTTTTCTAGCTTCAGTCTGTCTAGCCTAACACAGGTGTTTTTTCAAATGTCCACCTATACCTTTTTTAGTGTCTAACCTATTAATCTCCAGTGACTTCAGATGTTGGTTCTGGATATTTCCACGTGCTAAGTACGGTTTTCCATAATTTTGCCATGCTAACCCTCCCTTACAAGGTGGTGCCCACCCGTACCCCAGCTGTGTTGGTGACTTCATGATCCTCTTCCTTGTGTTTCCTTTGAGCCCCCGATGTCAGGTGACTATGTCGTCAGTAGTGCGTCTACCAGATCTAGTGATAGAAGTAAAAATGGTACTTTGTGCTTGTAGCAAGGAGCTAGCAGGATGGCCACCCATTAATCAGCACTTGTAACAATCCAGGCAGCTCATCAGTCACTGCACAGGTACAGCAGCAAGTATTGCCTCATGAGTGTCAGGCTGCCCAAAGGCAACGATAAGCTGTCCTCTGTGGGCGGTGTATTGTCTGGGTCCTCTGTATGGTCTTTATCATCTGTATCCCTCCTGTCACACTCCAGTGATGCCTGTAAGCAGTTTTGAGTGCCACCCTGCTGTGAACATTGTTATTCCTCATCCTCCAAAACTGTCCCCTGGCTGGGCATTTGTGTACATGGCTGCTGTTGGTACAGGAACACATCCTTCAAGACATGTGTGGATGCCTGGGCTGACCTGATAATGGTGTGAAGGTTCCCTGTTTATCCTACTTTTCCTCCAGTGCCACCACCTCATCCATCACCAAATGAAGCTTTTTTTTGGGAGACATACAAGAGGGAACACAAAAATGGGAAAGTATTATTATTTAAGCATCTTTAGCAGAAACCATGAGGCAATCTTTGCTCAGCCATTGGCTCTGATCTCTTTAATAGGTTTCAAAAAGTCATAATGGAAAAAGTCTTTAATTTGCATTAGAACACTGACATAGAGATATATGATTTTTAAGGGTGATTTCAGGCAACCCCATTGTTTGGGTTTGAGAATACAAAGCAATTCTCATTTTTGCAGATCGAGAGGACCGGATATCTGGTTCCATTTAAATGAGTATGTGATAACTTGGAGTATGAGAAGCAGAAAATGTATACAACTTCTCAGAATGAAGTATGAAGGTGTTTGCAAGAGTCATAGAAATATTTGCTATTAGATTTTATTCCTATGTCTTGTTTCCTAATCTAACTAGACAAAATTAGAATTCACCCACCATCTATGCATAAGATGTGCATACACACTTTTATATGCATTTTAATCTTTGTTGGTGTCATTGCACACTGGACATATTAATCATGTCTAAAGATAAGTGGGAATTTATTAATAGGAAAAAAAGAAATAGCAAACAGGTAACTCCAAAGTCAGTTGTATTCTGCTCGACTTCAGTGGTCTATTATTTTGACATAACCTAGGCACATCGGGTGGTCTTCTTGTATTATAGTGAGCTTGTCTAAGCCAGATAATGTTTATTTTGAAGACCTACATTCATAAATGTGTTTTATTTTTCTTACATTGTTGGAATTGCTTTGATTTAGGCATGAATAAAGATAGTTTTCAGTTAATATTTTTACCATTCATGTACTGAATGGATCCTAATGCCTGGCATTTGATGACATTCTGGAATTGATGGATATTTCACAGACCATGCAGGTGCAGACATGGTAGTATATGCTACTACTATGTTCTACTTGTGGGCATTCTATCTCAATGGGTCCTTTCAATAACAAAGTGTAATATGAATTATGGTAGATTAATTCCAAGCCTATTCATATGAGACCAATGTCTGTTTTTGTTACTTAATGGGAGAAAAGAGTGGGGGGCAGTGATGGGGGCTTTACATTCCTTAATTTACACAAGACAACTGTACAGATGCATTGTGTGCTGCTGTTGGGAACAAACCATAACGGTTATTTTCTCACATTAGTCAGGGATTTCATGAGGCTTGATGAAGTTTCTCAAAGAATTCAAACAATTTGTCTATGAAATTTCAAGTCTGTTGTGAAGGTCCACCTGTTTTGGCTTTGGAAAAGTTACAAAAACTTAAAGGTTCTGATATTCTGTCTACCACACAATACTGAGGTTTCCTGGATTAATCCTATGGGGATTGTTAGCAGTGAATAACGGAATTGTTGACAGTCTAAGAATATGTTATAACACATGCAGTACATTTAAGCATCTTCTAGGGTTACATATACAGTTTATATACTCACCTCTGTACTGCCAATATAAGCCATGTAAGCTCTATGTACACTGAAACTTATAGATTTGATGACAAACATAAAATAAAGGAAAAAATAATGTACAATTGTAGTGTAAAATACATTTAATGTTTTTTGTTATTTTTACTTGCTATTGCAATTTTATGAATAATAATAACAATAACAGGTGAGAGGCCACAATAAAGAAATGATGATGTAAAAAGCTCCTCGGAGTGTACTAGTGTGGGATCACTGGTCTCCTGAGACTCAACATGGTGGGAGAAAGGAGGATCAGGGTGAGGATTAAGTGATCCAGACTCTTGGGAGGTGAGACTGAACTGTGTGGAAGAGTGGGTGGTGCTGGCAAGCATTATCTCCTATCCAGCCGACCACCTGTTCGCACTAGAGTGGCACCAGAAGT
Organism: Ranitomeya variabilis; assembly: GCF_051348905.1. NCBI lineage: Eukaryota > Metazoa > Chordata > Amphibia > Anura > Dendrobatidae > Ranitomeya > Ranitomeya variabilis. The sequence goes on along the minus strand of NC_135232.1, from coordinate 202,289,648 downwards.
GGTGTCCCATTCCTCTGTGCAAAGTGAAACAGGAAGATATGTGTCATGGATGGGTATGTTGCTTGTGATCTAGCAAGAGGCGCAGTTGCACATGCCCCACATCCTCACTGTCTGCGTGCATGATCATCAGCACTTCCACTTCCCCATCCCTTACAGCACACATTTTGTAATTACTATGTCACTGGAAACTAAGTTTCCTTGATTCATTGAAACTAAATCTTTTTAATAAAAAAAATGTCATCACATGCAGCAGGCCAAGCGGTATTTTAAAATTTTCAAACCACCGTAATTTCACACAAAGCACGTTAAACTGTATGATTGACAATAGTCAAGTTTTGGAGAAAAAAAATGTTTTTAATTGTAACAGGCCAAGCGGTTTTTACAAATTTTTAAACCATGTTAATTTTAGAGAAAGCACGTTCAACTGTGTGGATGACGATAGTTAATTTTTAAAACCTAAATGTTTGTAAACTGTAGATGGCCAGGCGGTTTTTAACAATTGTAAACCATCATAATTTTACACAAAGCAAGTTAAACTGTATGAATGACAATAGTCAATTTTTGAAACAAAGCGTTTTGTGAACTGTAGCAGGCCAAGTGATTTTTACAAATTTTAAGCCACCATAATTCTACACAAAGCATGTTAAACTGTATGAATGACAATAGTCAATTTTTGAAACAAAAATGTTGTGAACTGTAGCAAGACAAGCGGTCTTGAAAAATTTTACACCACTGTAATTTTGTTAAACTGTTTGTATGACAATATAGTCAATTTTTTCACCCTCTCAAAAATATGGCCACCTGCAGCAGCTATATATTTAACAATGGACTGCAAAGCCCTTAAGCGCTGCCTAGATGCTGTATTCAGCCATTCTCTTTGCTTTAACAGTTGTCCCTAGGTTAAATGTAGCATGTATCCCATAGAAATATAAAAAGAACAACATGAGTCCTAAGAAGGACCTTTAGTATTATGGTTCAGCATAGCATGATGGTTCATCATCAGCACCAGTAGCAGCACTAGAGGATTAATAAAACTGTACACACACAGGCCTGGACAACTAATCTCTCCCTTTAATCCCACCTGTCCCTGAGCTGTGCAATGGCATCAATGATCTGAGTGTGGCAGCAACAGTTCTTTTATAACCTATGATGAGGTAATGCAGCCAGATAATCACAGTATTGCCACTACAAAGATGGCTACGGCTATACTGTGATTGACAGACAATCCCTGCATGTTTAGTGGCTGTGTAAGAAGTGCCAAACATGCGAGGCGGGGATTCGAGCATTCAGTCCGCGCACAAGCCAATGCTCGACGAGTGTCACCTGTTCAGACCAGTATTCTGTTTGGAAGTGACGGTCAGTCTTTTGATATCTGTTCATTTTGTGCATAAACTAAAAGAAGGCATCCATTGTTATGGTTCTTGTATGATATGGCCTAAATTATTAATATTGTAGAGTATGATGTACTGAGCATGCCCTTTTTACATGAAGTTAGCAAAGGCTTAAATTGTTGCTTTCAAAAAATGTGTACAAATTTTTCCATATTTGGTGTGGTGTGCAGAAGTTTCAAAGCATCCACTCTTTAGATCTATTCTTAATCATAACTTTTTGCATATTACTAATTTTAAGATAACTTGATTGCACTCTCTTTACTGACACAAGTGTTGAAGAACACGTTATGGGACACACTGATGTCAATTCAGCTAATAACTTCCGAAGCGTTAAATATAATTACTTGTCAAACAAATATTTGCATTCATTTTCTTGGTTCATTTGTGCTATGGACTGGACTGTTTACACATAAATTTCCATGAACACATAAATTAACAGACCACAGATTAAAGCTTATGATCACTAATTTCCATATAAAAAGTGTTTGCTTCACTTATTTTTAACTAATTAGAATTCAGAGCAGCATTTGTAGTTTTAGAAAAGATTATAGGTACCTGGTTGCACAATGTTTGGCAGCAGTGACAGACTTTAAGATATTTGTATCCATCTGTAAGCTTTTTGCAACTCTCTGCTGGTAGTCCTGATTTTTTGCAGGTTTCCTTTTCCCTACAGAAGATTTCAGCTCTATCCAAAATTTTTTAATTAGATTTAGATAAGGTCTCATTGCTGGAAGGTTTAAAACAAACTATTTTTCCTTTTTAATCATTCTTGTGTACTTTTGATGTGTGCTTTGGGTCATTATTCAAGGACCAATTTTGTTGGACACCAACCTAGTTTTCTTCAGTAGGCATACAAGCAACAGTGGCCACGATCATAATAGATTCATAAGCATCCGACCCAAAGTAAAAAGAGTATACTCCATAATATATATTTTTTGGCAAAAAAAATATTGAGATTGCGCTGTCCTATAAAGCTTAACAAATTGTATGCCTTGGAGTGAAACTGAGGGAAGGGTTTCCACTGTGGGGGTACCATACGCAGTGGGTGGGAGCATCTTTGGAAGTATCATACTCTATAATGCCCATAAAAGTTTCAATTAGTACTTTTGCCATGGGCTATTGGGCTCACTTCCATTCAAAACTGAAAGATGGGAACCATCTACACACATCTGGCCAGACATGGTCTTCATAGAAGAACTGTGGACAAAAATCATACCATTGACATAGAACGATGCCAAGTCACTCAGTTATGCACAAAAATTAGAACTAGGATGCAAAAAAAATTGAGGTACTCTTTATTCATGACTCAAAATGTAAAATATTAGCCTTACCAGAAAGGTAGTTTGTTTGCTGAAAAACTGGAGAAAGGTGCACCAGTGGGTGTCTGCAAGCAACTGTGAAGCATGGTGGTGGTTCCTTGCAAGTTTGGGGCTGCAATTCAGGGTTAGCTGCTGTTCAGTAGTACAGCTGACATGGATGGTCAGGTAGCCAGGTCAGAACCAAGAGGGCAGACAAAGTGCAAAAACTTCAGACAAAACAATGGTCAGTAAAAGAGCTGAGGTTAGATTTAAAAAAAAGAGCTGAAAATCAAGGTGTGTAAACCAGTCAAGCAGAACTATATCTGGCAACTTCCAGTAGGTAGCTTGGAGCTTTAGTAGGGTGTGGTGCTGTCCAGTTGACCAAATTAGAGAGATTACTCCAGCTGACAGCACACACTCCCATACTGCCAGACTGGATGGCACTTCGGGTCCCAGCCATCTTAGTCAATGGCTGAAAAGAGCCTGCGCCATACAGAGCTCCTGGTCCTGATATCTCCTTCTCAATCAAAACCAGTGCCGATACGGTGCCACCTGATGACAGGTGCAAACATTGCAAGAGCAGGTCCCAGCAGAGTTCTGACAGTATGGTGTAGGTATTGCGCCTGTTTTACAAACCTCTTGCATGGCTAGATATTTATGGCCCCTCTATCAAATAAGTTAGATATCATCAATATTGACCATGCCATCTACTGGGTTATATGATCAGAGACTAACTGCAGCTAGTAGCAGTGTGGGTATCAGGATTGTCCCATGTGCTATAATGCAAGTTTCAGAAGTGCTACTGTAAAAAGTTGGCATATTTGAAAAATGTACCACAGTGGCAGAAAAAGCTAATGTTGAAACTGTGCTAATTATGCTTATTTATATAGCGTCATGTTATTCTGCAGCGCTTTACAGATATTGTCATCGTGTCCCCATTGGGGACTAAAGGTACCTTCACACGAAACGACATTATAACGATATCGCTAGCAATCCGTGACGTTGCAGCGTCCTCGCTAGCGATATCGTTTCGTTTGACACGTAGCAGCGATCAGGATCCTGCTGTGATGTCGCTGGTCGCTGAATAAAGTCCAGAACTTTATTTGGTCGTCCGATCGCTGTGTATCGTTGTGTTTGAAAGCAAAAGCAACGATACCAGCGATATTTTACACTGGTAACCAGGGTAAACATCGGGTTACTAAGCGCAGGGCCGCGCTTAGTTACCCGATGTTTACCCTGGTTACTAGCGTAAAATGTAAAAAAAACAAACAGCACATACTCACATTGCGTCCCCTGCAGTCTGCTTCCTCCTCTGACTCAGCGCCGCAAAGTGAAAGTGAAAGCAGCACAGCGGTGACGTCACCGCTCTGCTCTCACTGTACGGCGCTCAGTCAGTCAGGAAGTGGACGCAGGGGGACGTGAATGTAAGTATGTGCTGTTTGTTTTTTTTAGATTTTACGCTGGTAACCAGGGTAAACATCGGGTTACTAAGCGCGGCCCTGCGCTTAGTTACCCGATGTTTACCCTGGTTACCAGGGGACCTCGGCATAGTTGATCGCTGGAGAGCGGTCTGTGTGACAGCTCTCCAGCGACCAAACAGCGACGCTGCAGCGATCGACATCGTTGTCGCTATCGCTGCAGCGTCGCTTCGTGTGAAGGTACCTTTACAATCTAAACTCCCTATCAGTATTTCTTTGGAGTGTGAGAGGAAGCCTATGCAAACACGGGGAGAACAAACGCCTTACAGATGTTCTCCTTGGTGGGATTTCAATTCAAGATACCAGCGTTACAAAGCAACAGTTCTAACCACTGAGCCACCATGCAAAAGACATATATTTGACATGTTTTTGTGTAAGAGGCTTTTTCCTACTTCCAATTAATTTCAATGGAAAATTGCGTACAAAGAATTGACAGGATTTTTTTTATGTGAAAAAATGTGCAAGAAAATCATATATATATCATGTGTTTTATAAGTGCACTTTCCCATCGATGTAAATCAGAACTTTGAGATTAAAGGGAATTGCACTTTTTGTTTCAAATGTTGACATTGATTCTGCTCTAATATCCAGTTTAATTAATATGTCTGTGTATCTTAATAGAAATTGATGCTCATTGAAAAGAATTAGAAATTTAATACTTTCCTGTCGTATTACAGTGTAGACTGATTTAGCAGCTTCCAATATATATTGATAGCGGAATGGCCTGCCATGTAACCAACTAACTTGTAAGCAGCAATCATTGTAAATACTAGTTAAAGCCCTTGCTGAAGTTCCTTACTTTAGACTCCTGTTATGATGATTGACTCATTCAATATATAGATGAATTTTCCAATGTTAGCTAATCCTATAATACATTAATTCCAACTAAAAATGTTTGACTGTTTCTCTAAGACAGATTCTTTCATTGAAATCAATGTTTGTAGAGGTATAAGAGTTAGATCAAGCACTGTTAGGGTCTAGTATGATTCTGGAGATGATGTATAGTAACATTCTTTTTTTTTAAAGATAAACTCGAAACAAAATCTTGGTATTCCTTAATATACGTATATTTAATGCCATCCCCCACCACGTGATTCTTCACTGATGACACTTGATCTTGTAATAGGCCTTTTTAATGAATTGCATTTTTTAGCATTGAGTGTCTCGACATATTAGTTCCAACACATCACTGGTGACGTCACTTAAGGTGGGTGGGTTTCGTCGATCACTCACTTTAGTTATTATGAAGTTATCAATGAGGACATTGTAGGACTCATGCTTACTCCAGAGAATTGGAACATTCTGTTCATGTCTCTTCCCTGGAAAATACTCACAGTAATGAAGATTAAATGGATTAGAGATGGGGCACATATACAAGATGAGCCAGTATCTTGTTTGAATAACCACTGATTGTGCTTTCTTGTATTTCAGTGGCGCAGAACCAGATTGTGAAATGTCTGTGTTTGAGTAAAGCTTGCCCAGCACTGTACAATTGCCAAAGTCCTGCCAAACAAGTTTAGTTTGTTAAGCTTTGTTAGTTGCTGCCCAATGCCCACACCAGCGAACATGCTGAGAAATAAAACTCTGTGAATAGCACAACACATGCAAACAAAAGACTTCCTCAATGTCATAGCTCTACTGTTATTACTGTCTGAGAAACGCTCACTTGCACGTCTGCTAATAGAAATATCCGGGGTCTTGTAGCTGATTATAAACATTTAGGGGGAAGTCATCTAGACTGTTGTTATATATTTATATGAGTCTTGATCCATAGTCTACTGCATAACAGGCAATGGATTTGGCGCATATTTCACTTGCCGGTGGACCAGAGTCAGAAAATGTACTCCAGCCCAGGGTTTGCCAATTTGACTTTTTATTTTTTTCTTGACAACTTATCAAAAAATCATGTACAGACAATAATTTATTCGAACACATTGGAAAACCATAATAAATTGTTCTGACTATACAGTAGAATGTAAAAGTTTGGGCACCACTGGAGATTTGGATGCTCCTGCTCCTGCATTCTCACCATAAAATACAGCATGAAAAGTATGCAAAAAATCATCTAAACAAGCGTGATGCACTTTGGAAACAAGTCCTGTGGATCAATGAAGTTAAAATAGAACTCTTTGGCCACAATGATTAATGGTATGTGTGGCAGAAAAAGGGCATAGAATTTTAGGAAAAGAGTATCTTTCCAACTATTAAGCATGGGGGTGGATCAATCATGCTTTGGGGTTGTGTTACAGCCAATGGAGAACATTTCATGAGTAGAGGGAAGAATGGATTTAATGAAATTTCAATAAATTCTTGCTGCAAACATAACACCATCTGTAAAAAAGCTGAAGTTGAAAAGAGGGCGGCTTCTACAAATGGATAATGATCCTAAACACACATCAAAATCCACAATAGACTACCTCAAAAGGCTTAAGCTGTAGGTTTTACAATGGCCCTCACAGTCCTCTGATCTGAACATCCTTGAAAATCTGAGGCTAGACCTCAAAATAGCAGTGCATGCAAGACGACCCAGGAATCTCACAGAACTGGAAGAATTATCCAAGGAAGATTGGATTAAAATCCATCAAACAAGAATTGAAAGGCTCTTGTCTGCCTACAAAAGCATTTACATTCAAGCTGTGATACTTTAAAAAGAGGGTGCTACTAGGTATTAACCATGCAGGGTTCCCACCTTTTTCATCTGTCCATTTTACTTTTTGTAATTTTTAAAATGTAAAAGATGAATATATGTATATTTTTTTTGCCTATCATACAAATGATATGTGTCATCTATAACTTTAGGCCTTTTAGAGATCATTTCATCTTTAACTTGCTTAACTGTTCACAGTAACAGTAATTTTGACCCGGGGTGCCCAAACTTTTGCATGCCACTGTAAGTGATCCATATCTACAGTCCATAATTCTGAGATGAAGACATCAGCTGCATTTACTGTAAACTGTAAAATGATGATAATTGCAGTCAAAATAATCTGTACAAGTTTCTTTAACGTCAAAAATATCACACACAGATAATTCTTTTACGGTTAGGGCAAAAAAGTGCCATATTTTTAGGAATGTCCTGGAATTTCTGGATGGTTGGAGTTTTAGAATTGGAGGACATTTCTTCGATAATGTATGCCACTTTTGTGAAATAAATTATAGTGAATCTATCGAGCCGTGTGATGCAGTGTCCCTCTTGCTAAGCTACATCCACTTTTCAAAAAATTTTGAAAAGGTGGCCTAAAAATACGCAAGATATGCAACATTTTTCACTTCATTTTTGCAAAAGGTGTTTGACGAGCACCCCACTTACTTGTATTGGAGGAAGGCAGTGACCCACTGATTTTGAAATGAAGGTTAGTAATATGGTCTTCATGCAACCCCCTCATGACAACATCTTGCAAGGATCTTAATATAACAAGATTACCAGTTTTGACTCTCGTTAACCAGTAATTTTGTTTTTCACTTTTCATTACCTAGAGCCTTAGCTTATTTTCTTAGTGCCAGCGTAGCCATATGATGATTTATTCTTTGAAAGATTAATTCTAATTTTCAATTGAAACATTTTAAGGTACATATAATGTTTTCAAACTTTTAATAATTCTCGTTTGAAGGAGAATAGAAATAAGCAGCAGCAGGCAGAAAATTAGTTACCGGTTAATCTGTTCCTGGTATTGTAGCAGCAGTTTGTTAGGGTTCCTTCATATCAGCATAGTACATATCTGTGTGCTGTCCATATGCAAAAATGGTAGCATACATGAACAGAACATGGACCAAGGCAAGTCAATATGGTAGTTTACTTGACCGTTCTAACACATGGACCTATGGTCTGCAGATAAAAAATCATAGCATACACTACATTGATCTGTTTTTTGCATTAGACTCACTCGCCTTTTATAAATCAATAGGTGTGCAAAACCTGAATCACATACAAGTTACCATCAATATGTCATATGTTTTTCACAGATCCATGACAATTATTTCCATTACATCATCTTTTTACTGTATGAAAAGCGGACGATGTTGCATATACTTGTGTGAACCTATCCTTACAGTTCACACCCATTGTTAGTGACCCATTATCATCTACTGAGCCAATGACATCATGGCACTGAACATATATTTAGCGACAGAGCCATATATTTACATTGTGGATGTCAGGATGGGTTTACAGGATTTGTCCAGGCTTTGGTCCCAAGTTTGCAGTCACTCTGTCACTGCAGACTTCTGAATCCTCACAGCCTGCACAGTGCGTGCTGTCAGGATTCTATGGTGCCGGCTGTGGGTGGTCATTGTGATACAAACTTACAGCCACATTCCTATTAGATGTGTTTGGCCTCACTTATTTCCCTTGTTTTGACTGAGGCCACATGCGTCTAGTCGGCACGTGACCTCATATATGCAAGTCGCATACACGCGCCCTCTCCCAACATCAGAGAATCCTGACAGCACACGCATATAGTGACTGCAGACATGAGCCCCAAGCCTAGACAATACCTTTAAGTTTTTGTTGGTATACTTGGTACTTTGGTAGTACCACATAGCATTTTCCTTCTATGCAGTGTTTTTTGTGGAGTGTTGCAGGAAACAGAATAGTAATGTTTTAAGTTGACAACTATGTAATTGATTTCCAGGTTTTAATATTGAATGCAGGCAAGCAATGATTGAATTGCAGGACCAGACACCAAAAATAACAAAACAACAAATTGGCACTGTTTTTAAAACTACAGTTAATTGGACACTGTGTTTTAGCTGGACATTAATGGTCTTGGGGTAGTATCCCTAAAATTCACACTTTGATTGGCTATCTTATTCATATTAAAAAATTGAAACTTTTTTTTAAAAATGACACTAGAATAGATTTACCGTATATACTCGTGTCGACCTGAGTATAAGCCGAGGCACCTAATTTTGCCACAAAAAAATGGGAAAACTTATTGACTCGAGTATAAGCCTTATAAGTATAAGTATATGCATTGTCCCCTCATCCTTATCCTATTATGCGTGTCTTCCCATCCCTGTCCTTGCATGCTTGGCTCCCCATCCCTGTCATTGTATGCATAGTTCCTATAAAAAATAAAAAAAACACATCCTACTTACCTTCTCTGTGCGCCCTCGCTGCATCTCGTTCTGGTGCAAGCACGTCTTACGGCCGAGCGATCACGTATCCCCAATCATTAAGGTAATGAATATTCACTCCACACCTATGGGAGTGGAGAGAGGAGAATATTAATTACCTTAATGAGTGGGGACACGTGATAGCTTGTCCGGAAGAGCTGCTGGCACCGGAATGAGATACAGTGAGGGTGCTCAGGGAAGGTAAGTAGGATGTGTGCTGGAAGCCGGCAGCTGCAACTGTGCGCACTATATTTCTCTTTAGCATTGGGCACAAGCTTTAGCCGCAGCCGCTGGCTCCTGCCACTGTGACCCGTTGCTCCCCCTCCCCCGCTGTCTTTCTGGGACAATGACTCGTGTATAAGCCGAGGGGGACATTTTCAGCACAAAAAAAGTTGCTGAAAAACTCAGCTTATACACGAGTATATACGGTAATAAAAAAAAAAGGCAATGATTGTCCTCACATCCATAAATGTAAATTCACTGAATTGTATCTGATTCCTTACATGTATAGCAACAAAGTAGTTCTATTTCTAAGCTATTACTCAGGTAGTCAGTACTTGGAAACAATGATTCTTGTTTTTTCTTTCAGATAATACTTTAGGCATTGTCCTTGGGTGTGTCTTTGGATTTTTAACCCTCTTACTCCTCCTAATCTTGATTGCTCTACATGAAAAAAAGCACAGCAAGTAAGTGATTCAACATTAAAATGATATTCTAGAATAAAGTGTTAAGTTACAGATACATTTTAATTAACATGGTTTATTATAACTAAACTGAAAACAGTTAATATTTTGTGGATAGCTCCTGCGTGAGGCTACGATCATTGAAGGACCTAAACGTAAACTATGGTAAATAACACTCAAATCCTGCAATATTTCACTTGGTGTGGTCTTTACACTGTATCTCTGCTTTAGCTGGCTGTTCCCGTTGATCAAGCATGGATATGCTGTGAATAAGAATAACCTTTTTCTCCATACTCCCTTAATTGCATTAGTTTATGAGATATACTCATTTGCAGAAAATACTGCTGTTTCTAAGAGGTTAGACCGCCAGGATCAGATTTTTCTCAGATCTCAGCAGTTGCGACAAGAACTGGACTTTATATTACAGTTGTGGTCCTGCTGCAATTCAAGACATCTGATTACTGTACTTGATGCCACTTATTTTTTAATATGTATGGTTGATGTGTTCTGAGAGGCTAAACCTCCTGAGATTAGAATTCTCTCTTATCCCGGCTGTTGCGGTGGAAACCCAATGTTTTATTACAACAGTGGTCCTGCTGCTGCTGATCGCGAAAACGATTCCCTGTACTTATTCCCATTGTTTAGCTAGTTAAAAGAGAAGATTCAAAAATAAGACTTTTCCCACTTGTTGTACATGTATGCTTAGAAGAAATATATGTATAACATTCAAAAATATACAAGAATTCTATCCAAGCAAACAAAGAAAAGCGAATAAAATTGATCGGTAAGTGCCTAGTCTTCTGAAGGTGGCACTTTGAACATAAGAGACATAAACCTGATGGTTCAGTGTTCTTGATCCTTCCTTTCTTTCGCGAAACATATAATTATCAAACTACCTTAGCACATGGAAATGTGAGTCGGAATGATCTGTGACCGCAATATTAAAAATAAGCAATGATGAAAGTGTGTAATACATGTCCTGGGTGCTGTAATCCTTCACAGTTTGTTACGTGTGCAGAATGCCAATATCATCAAATTAAACGTGGTGATTAATAACATGCCGCATCTTGGCAAAGTATCAAAATATAAATGTGCTTCTTCCTGAGCCTTGGGTGACACAGGCAACGTTACAAGATAACCTTATACGCATCCTCTCATCTTCCTTAGCAGACCCTCTTGCCAATAGCTAAAAACATGATAGGTGAGGGCCGTCCAACCTTCGCCTAAATATCATGCTATTTTTAGAATTCTCAAGAGTAGAATTACTTAATTTTGTAACAAATGCTTCCAGTTAATTCCACCATTCATTGATAAAGTGTAGGGTAAGTGCTTTGACGGTTGATATCCCATACCTATGAATTAAAGGGCATGTTAGAAAGGAATCCAGAACATGTCTAAATGACCGAGGCTGGTACATGGACATTTAAAAGGAGGTAATTGATATTCTGCTGCTATTCTGTTCAACACTTGTATTCCCAACTCCTGTGGTTTATACAATGTGACCTCCAGCTTCCAAATGGATAGTAATAGAATAATTAGAAGCACTTGCAACTAATTATAGTGTGAAGCGCTGTGGAGAGAATTTCAAAAGATCTAATAAACAACCAGGTGGCAACCTTACCTTGTAAATAAGGGCTTGAATTGCATCCTAGAGAAGTATTAGGATATGACATGATCATTTCAAGCAACTAAAAAAAAGTATATCCCCAGTCACCATGAGGACCTTTATTGAAATGCATGGCTTATAGCTCCTGGTATGGAGTGACGTGGCCTCAATCAGGAGTCAGATGTAAGTAGATATTGTCCTCTAAATGCATTGCAGAATCCCTCCGTACATACAGCATCTGATGCAACAGTTATTTTGTCCGACAGATTTACCTGGAAAAACCTTTGTCTGTCTAACAGTTTAATAATCTATAACTATTTCTGTTTTTCAGAAAGAAGCAGATGAACGTCCCTTCAGTGACTTTCCATCAATCTAAAGACCCATAAAGCAATGTCTAAATGCTGTACTTTGTATACAATGTTCTATTTTACAGAACTGTGAATGTAACAAAGCCTGGAAGATATTAATACATTTATCAGAAATCATTTACCAACCAGAATGCAACTGTCAAACAGCAATCGTCGATGTATCCTATTTATAAAGTCTACCAGATCATCTTCTGCCCAACTATTCCAGTCCCATTCTACAATAAAGAAAATTTGACCATAATAACTACCTGCTTGGTCTGGTTGAATATACACTTGTTTTCTTGTCTTTATATTGAGACATTCATGTAAGGAGCAGTGTGGCGTTAGTGAGTGTGACAGCTGATACATGCTGCCCGATCTGTGGGCAGAATGTGTCAAGAACCAGCTGTATGATCTCAGCCGGTATGGCTGATATCATTCAGCCAGTCAGAGATGTATGACCAATGGCAGCAAACCATGTCTCTGCTATGGGGCCAGTAAGTCGGGGGGCCAGGTGCCAGCGCAGACACTGGAACCACCTGCCTGGCATTGCACTTTCAACAGTATTGGCATCCTACATGCCAATACAGTTAAAAGAAATGATGGAGAATAGAGTGTTAGCTGATATTTCCTGCTAAATCACTCTGCCTCTGCATTACTACAACCCCCCCACTGTGCCGAGCAGTGCAGAGCTGCAGAAGACACACTGAGGAGACCAGAGCAGCCGTGAACGGGGAAAGGTGAGTATTCTATTTATTTATTTATATTTTTTAATCAATGAGTACATTGTGAGGCCATTACATTATATGGAAAGCTTAATGTGGCCATTACACTATATTTAAGGTATTTTGGACCCAATACATTATATGGACGGTAATATATGGCTATTGCATTATATTTAAGGCAATGTGGGGCCCATTACATTATATGGAAGGCTATGTAGGGACCATTACATAATATAGAAGGCTATGTGGTGCCATTACATTAAATGGAACGCTATGGGGGGCCATTACATTATATGGAAGGATATGTGGGGCTCATTACATTTTATGGAAGCCTATGTGGGAGTCATTATACTGTTTGAAGGGCTATGTGGGGGGGTGTATACTGTTTGGAATGATATATGGGGGGCCATTATACTGTTTGTAGGGATATGTGGGGTGGCATTACACTGTTTGGAGGTATATGTTCCGTCCATTATACTCTTTGGAGGGCTATGTTCTGGCCATTATACTGCTCGGAAGGCTATGTGGGGGCCATTATACTGTTTGGAGTGCTAGGGTGGGCTATTATACAGTGTTGATGTTTGCTGAAAAGGGCTGAAAAGTTTTGAGCTATGCACTTATATGCCCCACCGAATATTTTTTTTTTGGGGTGGGGGAATTAGAACTTCCAATATGGGGCCCCATAATCTCTATGTATGCTCCTGCAGCCAGGGTCTGACAATTGAGGAAGCATTTATAAATTGTCAGGTTTTCCTTATTAGTGAAGTTTCTGATCTTTAAAAGTAAAATTCAGGAATCCTAAGGGGGTTGTCTACAATTTAGATATTGATGAATTACCCTTATTAATATGAAATTGGTAGGCTCAGACACCAAGCAGCCACATCAGTCAGCAGATACCAGGTGCTGAAGCTGCCAATTTTAAAGGAAGCTGTCTCTGCACAAAGATAGAGAAGCATTTTCGTCCAGAGAAGTAAACAATCAAATTTGCTAATGATAATTTGCAAGCAAAGATCTTCAAAATTGTGAAAATTTCTAACAGAAAGTACATAGGAATTATTTTAGAATCTTTAGAGGGAATCTATCAGCAGTTTTTTGCTGTGAAATCTGAGGACAGCATGATGTAGGGTTTAAAACATAGAAATCAACAATGTTTCACAAGTCACGTTGTGTGCTGTTATTTATTTAAACTGAAGGTTTTATCACCTGGTGATTATCATTGCTGTGACTAACTGGCACGCTCTTACTAGTCTGACTCCATCCCCTCCTGTGTTAAGCAGCTCACTGTTTATAGACAATGTATATGCAGAGCTTGGAGTGGGCGGGCTTAGTTTTCTCAGCTGTGCTGCATTGCTAAATTTAAAAACTCTGACTGTGTCAGAACGGCTACTCCAGTAATCTGAGTGAAACATTGTTGGATTCAGGGTCTCTTTGCCTACATTTTGCTTCTTTCAGATGAGGTAGTAAAAACCTGCTAACAGATTCCCTTTAAATTACCCTCATTGGGTACATGAGCAGTATGTCTTACTGTAGGCCTCTTTCACCCATCCTTTTTTAGAATCAGTCACAATCCGTCAAAGTGTTGAAAGACGGATCCTGTGCCGATTGTAAAAAACTGATGCACTGGATCTGTTTTTTTGATGGATCCGTTGAAGCAGCTGCAGCCGAATTTAAAGAAACAGAATGTGAGAGAGAGAGAATATTTTCTCCCTGAATGGAAAAATGGGTTAAATTAAAGAAATAGAAATTCTTCCGGGCATACTCTGTTTCAAAAAATGGAATCTGGAGCGGCCCCCAAACGCAGGGCAAAGGGGTACTCGGTACCGGGTCTCTCTCGGTTCTGGGGATGTCACGGTGGCCTGACCCGGTCCGTGGCCCTGCTAAGGGGCGCCCAATTAAAGATGTAGGTGACGGTGTAGGTTGCAGTAAATAACGAAGACACAGGGTTGCAGTCGCTTTACCTCTTTACTGAAGGCTTCGGCATCCGCAATCCAGAGCACTGCTAACAGGGCTGGCTGAGACCGGCCGGTCCGAAGGCACATCCAGAGTTCCCTTTTCAGGTGGAAATCAGTGGCCTTCCTACCAGCGCCTGTGTGTTGTAGTACTTCCCTGCTGAGCACCACGGGATAGTCCTCACAACTGTCGTGTATGTTTCTGTTCTTTCTCTCGCCGTCCCCCAGATGATATGGATAGGACGCACCCGTATGACGGGGTAGGCCTGGAGTTATTTTATAGGGACCCTAGAGATGCCCCTCTCCCACAATTGCCACCGTTGTCTTCATTAGGTGAAAAAGGTGAGACAGCCAACCTAAAGTTAACTGCCCTGCCGTTGGTTCAAAGTAATGCGTAGAGTCTATTACTTCCTCGGCGTTCCGGCCGCCGGCTACGCGCCTCAGAAGGATGTTGCTGATCTTGAGGCACGACTCCTTCTGGTTCTATCTCCTTTGTGCTGTGATCTCGTTTCTCACTTCTCCACAATATACTTCGCTTCGTGTCCTTTCTTAGGAGTCTGCCGCTATAAGGCACAGGCACGGCTCCATAACAATCTATCTGTGCTAGGCCGCTGTCAGGATCCCACCCCTGACAGGTCATCTCTTGAACTCTCCCCAGCTACTTTTTCTCTAACTTCCTATCCAACCCCCAGTTTTACCCATGTGTGAGGAGTGGCCTAGTAGATAGGACCTTTTGCTCCCCCTGGCGGCCGGAGTGTGAAGTGTAATGTGTGTCTGTGATACCTGCAAGGTGAACTCTTTTAGTGCAATCAGACGTACCATCACTCCCCCTGGTGGAAGGGCGATGTTACTGCAACGACCAGACTCTGGGGCGCTGCAAATCCATCACTGGATTCTGTCTTCTGACGGACAGCGACGGATCCTGCGCTCATAGGCTTCCATTATAGCCAACGACGGACGGCGCAGGATTCGTCGTTGGCCGATTTTTTGACGTACACAAAAAAACGTTCCTCGGTCCGTTGTCTCCGGCCGACGGACAACGACTTTACTACGGATCCGTTGTACGACGGATGAAACAGAAGGCCTTCTGTCACAATCCGTTGCTAGTACAAGTCTATGGGAAAAAAACAGATCCAGCAGCAACATTTGCTGGATCCGTTTTTTCTAAAAATGACGGATTGTGACTAATTCTGAAAAACGGATGTGTGAAAGAGGCCTTAGGGTGCGGCCACAGATTGTGACTGATCGCTCAGCTGAATCTCGCAGCATGCAAATGGGCGAGCTCTTGTGCATTTTTGTGATTTTGCCATATTTTTTTTTTTACTTGTTTTTGTGTAGTTGCATTCAAAGCCTCTAACATTTTTATTTCCCAAGAAATATATGATAAAGAATATATATGTGAAACATGAGAATATAATTAAATTGTTGCAGATATATCGGTGGCTAAAAGGAAGAAGAGATTTTCAGACACATCACAATGGGATCAGTTGACTACATTTATTGTGGCACTGACACCTCCCAGAAATAGGAGAAGCGGATGGGAAGAACTGCCCTATAGTGGGTGGGTGCGCTGTGTAGGAGGCTCTCAGAACTCGTGCCCCACCTAAGATATCGCTGAGACATCCGGAATGGAGATATGTGCATTTGCAAACAAGAAATGTTCCACACACATACTATGATTGGCCGGCAGCTTATGTTTCTGTAATGAGGCACTTGTGCATGCGAAGTTAGTATCATAGAATGCCGGACACGGCGTTCATGGCGTCCTCCATGTTCCGAGTGATAATCCTAATGAGCTAATTTAATAAATGTAAGCACAGATGCACTTACTATGATGATAGTTATATTTAAATGGACATTAAGCTGTTCTATGTGTATTTATAAAGCACTTTACAGACAAAGCACTTTTTGAAGGCTTCACAGGACATATGGTCACTGCACAATAGATAAAAGCATATTATAGAATTATAAAAGATCATGTGTGTTTTTACTTTATACTATTATTATGAATGATTGTTGATTGTTAAATAATGCCTATATAAACTCACCTGTGTGTGAGACTCACTGCTTGAGAAAGGCTCAGTGTGAGCCGAAACATCGCCATGCTATGTGAGTCCACTTTTTTCACATTTAACTCAATGGAGTACTGCCTTCTCTCTTTCTTCTTTCTGGATTGGGGCAAGTATTGGATGCATTGCTGGCCTGGGCACCCGCCAATTGGTAATGTGCTGTTCCATTTTATTTAATCTATTTCCCAACATAGCTATGTGGTCTTGTTCTTGGCAGAATTATTTTTTGATCCCTTTTTATTCATTATTTTTGGGAGTCTTGATTAAAGAACAAAATTTCCACCAGGGGACTGAAGCTTCATACCTTTTGATTATTTCAGTAATACATGGCAATACTTCTGTATTGAAGTATATTATGCCTTTCAGTGTAAAGCTGCTAGGAAGCATTTTAGGTGCTTCCTTTGACAGAGCCAAAACGTACATGTCAGAAATGGGGGCCATTTTGAATTCTCTAGGTGCTATAACAGCCCATAGGTACAACGCAAATGTATCATATAGGCATTGATGGAGTACTATAGGAATCTCTCTGGCTGCCGTCACACTAGCAGTATTTGGTCAGTATTTTACATCAGTATTTGTAAGCCAAAACCAGGAGTGGAACAAATAGAGGAAAAGTATAATAGAAACACATCACCACTTCTGCATTTATCACCCACTCCTGGTTTTAGATCATGAGTAAGACTTCATAGTTGAAACGCGTTGATCCTCCTCACTGGTGTGCCAGGTGTTTGCTATGTAAAGATTTTTCTTTTTGAAGAACTATTTATCGCTTTAGTTGTCTAATAAAGTCTCACAAAGTCTGAACTGCCTCCACCTCCAGCTGGATCATTTCTCTTTTTGTCTTCATTTGCTGTGGGTGCTCACCCCGAACCGTGCTGGGCGTTGGCAGGTCTGGGGATTTCGTCTAAGACCGGTAAGCTGACTACATTCCTTTTTTCTGATGTAAAATACTGACCAAATACTGCTAGTGTGACGGCAGCCTCTCCCTCTGTCCTACTGAAGATTGACATGGGAAATCTAAGTGATAAACGACCATGATCTGAGTTATTTGCCATCTCTGCTGTTTATAGCAAGGTGCCAGCTGTAGTATACAGCCGTCACCCATAAGCGATGGCATAGTCACAGCTCCTGTAAACCCTCCATCACAGTGCTGTAATGACAGCAGGGTATTAAGGGGTTAATTGAAAAAATAATAAATCACAATATATATTAATATTAATAAGTGCGCAGAGATCAGATTTCTTGCACAACATTATATTATGTTATCCTATAATGTGCCAACTGTTGAATGAAGTTCAAGCAGAATTTTTTCCATGATGCTCAACGACTATTTTCTGAATGGAAATCACTTGACAACCAAGGTGGGGCAGAGGACAGAAATCACTCACGTCTGATTAAAACTAAAAGTAAACACTACTCTTTCAGGTTATCAGAGCATGCTGAGAGTTGTAGTTTTACAACAGCTAGAGGGCCACAGTGTGGAGATCAATGCTTTACATTGTCTGATGTTATTGTTAAGGTTTATTCACATGTCTCGGTCAATTCAGGGCTTGTTCAAAAATAGCATTTTTACTGAGATTTTATAGCATAAGAGAAAAAAGTGCCGTTTTACAGTAGCCGCAATATACGGTAAATGAGATTTCGAAAATCTCACACACTGCGCTTTCTTTACTTACGCTTTTTGAGCTGCAGTGCACTTTTGTAAAAACCGCAACATGTCAATTCTATGCCTAAAAATGCTTTCCGGGCAACATTCTGCATTTTCCATATGGAAAAATAAACGCTGCAAAAAAGCACGGTCAAACACCCTTACATTTTATTGGTCCTGTTCTGTAAAAAGTGGGAAAAATTATGCAATTAAATACGGAAATAATTAATTTTTCTCAGAATAATTAACAGTAATCAGACACAAAGTACCTTAGAGATACGCTTCCTATTAAATTCATCAGTCTTGTCACTAGTTACTAAAATATTAATATAGCATTCCCATAAATAATGTCTCAGCATACAGAACAGATGGCCTCTCTGCAGGAGATGGGGTGTTAAAACTGGCATATCTTATGTAAAATCAACATATATATATAACTATTTTTTTACATATTCCTGTTATTTATTTTTTTTTTAAACTGAGCTGTAAAATATTATTTTTTAGCCAATTTTATAGGGTTTAAGTTTTGTTTTCTGTTTAGTTTCTTCTTTAATTGTGCAGGTCTCATCATTTTACATGCAATCATAATGGTTAATAGAAAGTTAGTTAGGGTGTATTTACAAATTGGGGTTAAATGCAAATTTTTCTTAGATTCTTTTAGGTTTTTCTGTATATAGTTACTATTCCGCAACAGTAATTCAATGTAACCTAATATCAGAAGTTAAACATAAAGAGAAAACGTGTAAGCGAAAGGACATCCACATAATATATTACACAGTAGGAGATTCCTGCTGGAAAACCTATCTAACGATTTTAGTAAAAATATTGCAATCTTAAATTATGGCACGTACAGTAAATAATAACATTATTTAACCCTCCTTAAAGGAGTGGTCAGAAGCAAACATTTATTTTCATCATAAATGTTTGTGTATTTAATGTAATAATCTATGTTCTAATATACTTTAATTCACTATTGTTCCCTCACTACTAATGATGGGAGGACCTGTGGATATTCAGGTCTGTCGGGTGCAGCCGAACATTTAAAAAAAGTTTGGTTCGGGTATCAGAACGGTACCTGAACTTGAACCTGGACCCCATTCAAATGAATGAGGGGCATGAACATCTGGCATTTCCCACGCTGTCATCTGTGTGACAGCACAGGAAACAGACTCTGATCAGTGGTAAGTACATTACTGTAGACCGGAGCTCTGCGGTTCCCACGCTGTCATACCTTGTTTTTTTTTAACTCTTTTGCAGATGATAAGGGCATCAAGGGAATGGGCAACGTCGTAAATATGGTTTAATTAAGATTGTTATAGGAGTCTGTGCCATTCTTTCAATTAAAGTACTTTTATCTTGGTGTCTGTGCTTTCATACAATGTGACTATGGGGTTAGTAATGGGGGTATCTTATTGACGCCTCTCCATTACTAACCACGCTCTACCCCCCAACTATCACCTCACTTACCACCGCTACAGGGCAAGTGGGAAGAGCGAGGCTAAGTGCCAGAATTGGCACATCTTAGAGATGTGCCTTTTCTGGGGTGGTTGAGAGCTGATGTTTTTAGCCTGGGGAGGGCAGTATCCATGACCCCTTCCTAGACTATCATTATCAACCCACAGCTGTTTGCATAGCCTTTGCTGGTTATTAACTTTAGGGGGATCCCACGTTATTTTGTGGGGGGTTTAATAGCCAGTAACGACTAATTTTACAGCTGTGAGCTGATCTTAATAGCCTGGGAAGCTCCATGGGTATTACCCCCTTCCCAGGCTATAAAAATCTGCCTCCAGTCGTTGGCTTTCCCGCTGCTGGTTAACAAAATTACGCAGTAGCCCACGCCATCTATTTCAGAAAAATAATCTTTTATTAATTAAATGCATGTGCAGTAAGCTGCACACACACTGTACTAATTGTATTTGCAACAGACATCTGTATATCTACCTATTCTATGTGTTCTTACTGTATGTAATCCATCTCTTCTATCCTGTCGGCTCCTGCTGTGATTTTACACTACGCGGGTGCTGAATTGCTGGCTTTTCTTCTATCTATGTATGCAATATATATACATATATATGTGTGTGTCACTAACATCTATATATCTATGTATTCTATGTGTATATATCTATTCTATCCATTCTATTCTAACTTGTCACGCTGTGATATTACAGTATGCGGCGCATAAATTGTCAGCTTTTCTTCAATGTATTTATCTATATAACATATATACATACAGTATATATACATATGTGTGTGTCACTGACATCTATATATACACTGCTCAAAAAAATAAAGGGAACACTAAAATCCCACATCCTAGATATCTCTGAATTAAATATTCCAGTTGTAAATCTTTATTCATTACATAGTGGAATGTGTTGAGAACAATAAAAAAAAAAAATATCAGCGTAAATCTCAACTAATATCCCACCAAGGTCTGGAGTTGGAATGATGCTCAAAATCAAAGTGGAAAATGAAGTTACAGGCTGATCCAACTTCAGTGGAAATGCCTCAAGACAAGGAAATGATGCTCAGTAGTGGGTGTGGCCTCCACGTGCCTGTATGACCTCCCTACAACGCCCGGGCATGCTCCTGATGAGGCAGTGGATGGTCTCCTGAGGGATCTAATACCAGACCTGGACTAAAGCATCTGTTAACAGCCTGGACAGTCTGTGGTGCAACGTGACATTGGTGGATGGTGTGAGACATGAAGTCCCAGATGTGTTCAATCGGATTGAGGTCTGGGGAATGGGCACGCCAGTCCATAGCTTCAATGCCTTCATCTTGCAAGAACTGCTGACACACTCCAGCCACATGAGGTCTGGCATTGTCCTTAATTAGGAGGATCCCAGGGCCAACCACACCATCGCATGGTCTCAAAAGGGGTCTTAGGATCTCATCTCGGTACCTAATGGCAGTCAGGCTACCTCTGGCGAGCACATGAAGGGCTGTGTGGCCCTCCAAAGAAATGCAACCCCACACCATTACTGACCCACTGCCAATCGGGTCATGCTGAAGGATGTTGCAGGCAGATCGCTCTCCATGACATCTCCAGACTCTGTCACATGTACTCAGTGTGAACCTGCTTTAATCTGTGAAGAGCACAGGGCGCCAGTGGTGAATTTGCCAATCCTGGTGTTCTGTGGCAAATGCCAAGCGTCTTGCATGGTGTTGGCTATGAGCAGAACCCCCATCTGTGGATGTCGGGCACTCAGACCATCCTCATGGAGTCAGTTCCTAACTGTTTGTGGCCTGCTGGAGGTCCTTTTGCAGGACTCTGGCAGTGCTCCTCCTGTTCCTCCTTGCACAAAGGCTGTGGTAGCGGTCTTGCTGTTGGGTTGTTGCTCTTGCAGCGCCCCAGAGGCCTGGTCGTTGCAGTACTGTGGCTCCGCCGCTAAGGGGGGCTATGGTACGTCTGATGGCACTGAAGGAGTTCATCTGACCAGGTATCACAGACACCAATACATTTCACAGTCTGGCCTCCAGGGGGAGCTAAGGGTTCTATTTAGTAGGCCACTCCTCACAATCTGGTAAAACTGGGGGTTAGGCAGGAAGTTAGAGAGAAAGCTGACTGGGTTGGAACCAGGCAACACCTTGTGGCAGAGGGTGTTGTGGGGGAAGATTCGGAGAGGTCCCTGTCAGGGGTGGGATCCTGACAGAGGCCTAGCAACCAGAGAGAACATTACGGGACCACGCCTGCACGATAAAGCGGCGGTATCCCAAGAAAGGACAAGAAGCGAGGTTTATTGTGCTGAGTGAGAAACGAGATCAACGCAACAAGGAGAATACCAGTAGGAGTCGTGCTGTAAGACGAGGCAACATCCTATTGAGGCGCATAACCGGTGGCCGGAACGCCGAGGAAGTATAGAGCTCCAAGCCAAACTTCAAACCTACGGCAGGACAGTCAGTTACAGGCGGGCTGTCTCACCCAGACCCAGGGAGACACAGGGGGTTAACAACAGGAGTGGGGCGACGGTAGAGTCCCGGAAGAGCTCCGAGCCTCCCCGTCATATGGGTGCGTCCTAACCGTAAGATCAGGGGGACGTAGAGGGAGAACATCAGGAACGAGTTGTGAGGGAACGCGAGAAACAGACACAACAGTTGTGGGGTACTATCCCGTAAGCACAGCAGGGGAGGACCACAACACAAGCGCAGGAAGTTAGGCACAGATTTCCACCTGCAAAGGGAACTCTGGAGGTGCCATCGGACCGGCCGGACTTGCGCAGTCCTGTTAACCGTATTCCGGATTGAGGACTCAGAAGCCTTCAGTAAAGAGGTAAAGAGACTGCAACCTGGTGTCCTCGTTATTGACTGCGACCGGCACTACACCGCACCACAACATCAGCACCATTCCACCACCTTTCATTGGGCGCCCCTCAGCAGGGTCACGGACCGGGCCTAGCCACCGTGACAACCCCCAGAGCAGAGACTCAGAGGCCCGGTACCGGGTACCCCTCGGCCCTGCGGCAGTGGGGGCGCTGCAAACTTGGCGTCATGAACAGGATCTACTTAAGCCTGAAGGATCAGGTCATGTGTGCCTTGGAACTGTGATTTATTATACTTGGACTGTGACTTATAGCAAAGACTGTGTACTGCCACTTGCCGCCAAAAGTTCCCGCCAAAACCGCCGCCATTACAGCGCTAAGGAGAGCGCAGGAGAAGAAGAAGGGCGTGGAAGTGGGCGTAAACAAGCTGTAGAGCGCGAAAGACAATGGCCGCCCAGTCTAAGTATTTCTGTCCCTTGAGGACGTGTCCGTCAGCAGCCGAGATCCGCCTCCTAATCCTTAATGGAGGGCAAAGAACGCGAAACCGCCCACGAAGGAGAGAGCGGGAAAAGGACGAGGAAGAAGAAGTGAACCACGTGGAGGACGCCATGGCGAGCTGCCCGGAACCGGAGCGTGGGTTCGGAGCAGAGGACTCCCCCAGCTACCCGGAGGGTCACCGTGACCAGGCCTCCACCGCTGATACTGACTTCCTGCCGGCCGGAGTGGATGAGCTCAGCGACCAACTCCTGCGGACGCAGCTGAGCACTGAGGCCGGGTGGAAGAAGACCTTCATCGGGAGCCTCACCAGACGTCTGTCTGCAGCCTCGTCTGGTCCGGAGCAAGAAAGAAGTTCCAGCGCTCCGAAGCCAGAAAGCAAGGCTCTGCCGGAAAGCGAGATGCTGCAAACGGAGATGACAACGCCGCAGCGCAAGGCCCTGTAACCAGCGTTCCAGATCCCAGCGGAGACGGAGCAGATCGGCACCGGAGGGACCGCGTCTGAAGCAGGTATGAAGAACGACCCTGCCTCGCCAGCAGAGGACCTGCTGATAGACCCCGTCGCGTTACCCCCTCTCCCTGGGACCTATAGACTCCGGCGCTTTACACCCTGGGATCGGGTCACGGGTATGGAGCACTTCTTAAAGGCCCCGATCTCGCCGATCACCTTGCCGAGCGAGGTCTATGTGGAGCTACGGCCGCCAGAGCAAGAGTAAACCTCGATGCCATGGATATGTAAATAGTTAACTGCTTTTTTCCCTGCTTTTTGCTGCTAATACCCGACTAGGGTTATTCTTAAAGGGATCCCTTCGTTTACCCGGGATCCCTATTGCTTTTTATTTTTGCTTTTATTTTCATTTTTGCTTTTGTTCCACAATGTTACAAAGAACTGCTGGATCATGAACACTGCATGATTACAAACTCTTTGCAAATAGTTTGCACCTTCTTAAAGGTGCTCTCTACTGGTTTTACATAAAGAAAGGACACTTTGCGAAGATACTGCTTTTGAAAACATTACTGGAGTCCTTATTGCGAACAGACTTGCAGCTTGAGAAGTTGCACTACCTCATAGAGACTTGGTCCCCTCTTAAAGGGGATGTTCATTGATAGTGCTTAGAGAATGATGATGCTCTAAAAGAGAAAATACTAATGCTGATATGTGAAAGTTGAATGTAACTAACTAGTTGATTGTAAGAAATGTTTAATGATGTTGATAGAAAAACGAGGACAGGAAGTGAACCCGTACGGGGTTAGTTAGTGAGTCCTCCTAGGAGCCATACAGAGATGGCTCAGTGATCTTGAACTGAAAGAAAAATGATATGTTCTATACTGTGTATAGTAGTGGAAGGACAGTAGGCCCGGGCGGAAAGGGGCGGTCCTGTATAGAAAGGAGAGGCAGTAGGTCTGGAGCAGTTAGGACAGGCGGTCCTGCAGACGTAAAGTAGGAGAATGCAAAAACGTTAAGTAGCCTTATAATGTCTTATAAGAAGGTCTTTAGTGGATTTAGCGAGTACGTCCTTAAAGGCAATGTTAAATTATTGTTCAAAGATTTTGCACTTAGTAGAATACCCGGTTGGGTAAGAAAAGTTATTTATAGTCTGTTATTGAAAGTATTTAACCATGTTTGTAACGTTCAAGTGTCCTCACCTCCCATAAAGGGAAGTTCTGTTAAAAAAGTTTACTTGTACTTGCATTTTCAAAATTGTATGTCTTTTTGCTGACATGTATTGTTGTTTTCTTCCCAGTCCAGGAGTACTGGATTTAACCGGGGGGGAGTGCAGCGCCCCAGAGTCCTGGTCGTTGCAGTACTGTGGCTCCGCCGCTAAGGGGGGCTATGGTACGTCTGATGGCACTGAAGGAGTTCATCTGACCAGGTATCACAGACACCAATACATTTCACAGTCTGGCCTCCAGGGGGAGCTAAGGGTTCTATTTAGTAGGCCACTCCTCACAATCTGGTAAAACTGGGGGTTAGGCAGGAAGTTAGAGAGAAAGCTGACTGGGTTGGAACCAGGCAACACCTTGTGGCAGAGGGTGTTGTGGGGGAAGATTCGGAGAGGTCCCTGTCAGGGGTGGGATCCTGACAGAGGCCTAGCAACCAGAGAGAACGTTACGGGACCGCGCCTGCACGATAAAGCGGCGGTATCCCAAGAAAGGACAAGAAGCGTGGTTTATTGTGCTGAGTGAGAAACGAGATCAACGCAACAAGGAGAATACCAGTAGGAGTCGTGCTGTAAGACGAGGCAACATCCTATTGAGGCGCATAACCGGTGGCCGGAACACCGAGGAAGTATAGAGCTCTAAGCCAAACTTCAAACCTACGGCAGGACAGTCAGTTACAGGCGGGCTGTCTCACCCAGACCCAGGAAGACACAGGGGGGTAACAACAGGAGTGGGGCGACGCTAGAGTCCCGGAAGAGCTCCGAGCCTCCCCGTCATACGGGTGCATCCTAACCGTAAGATCAGGGGGACGTAGAGGGAGAACATCAGGAACGAGTTGTGAGGGAACGCGAGAAACAGACACAACAGTTGTGGGGTACTATCCCGTAAGCACAGCAGGGGAGGACCACAACACAAGCGCAGGAAGGTAGGCACAGATTTCCACCTGCAAAGGGAACTCTGGAGGTGCCATCGGACCGGCCGGACTTGCGCAGCCCTGTTAACCGTATTCCGGATTGAGGACTCAGAAGCCTTCAGTAAAGGGGTAAATAGACTGCAACCTGGTGTCCTCGTTATTGACTGCGACCTGCACTACACCGCACCACAACATCAGCACCATTCCACCACCTTTCATTGGGCGCCCCTCAGCAGGGTCATGGACCGGGCCTAGCCACCGTGACAACCCCCAGAGCAGAGACTCAGAGGCCCGGTAACGAGTACCCCTCGGCCCTGTGGCAGTGGGGGCGCTGCACTCTCCTACGACCCCCTCCACATCTCCTGGTGTACTGGCCTGTCTCCTTGTAGCGCCTCCAGCCTCTGGACACTACACTGACAGACACAGCAAACCTTCTTGCCACAGCTCGCATTGATGTGCCATCCTGGATGAGTTGCACTACCTGAGCCACTTGTGTGGGTTGTAGAGTCCGTCTCATACTACCACAAGTGTGAAAGCACAACCAACATTCAAAAGTGACCAAAACATCAGCCAGAAAGCATTGGTACTGAGATGTGGTCTGTGGTCCCCACCTGCAGAACCACTCCTTTATTGAGTGTGTCTTGATAATTGCCAATAATTTCTGTCTGTTTTCTATTCCATTTGCACAACAGCATGTGAAATTGATTGTCAAACAGTGTTGCTTCCTAAGTGGACAGTTTTGTTTCACAGAAGTTTGATTTACTTGGAGTTATATTCTGTTGTTTAAGTGTTCCCTTTATTTTTTGAGCATGTATATATGTAGATATATGTATTCTGTGTGTATATATCTATTCTATCCTATTCTAACCTGTCAGTGTGATTTTACTGTACGCTGCACATAAACTGCCGGCTTTTCAAATGTGATCCGTGTGCAAAAATTGGACACCACTCGCATGGTCCGAGTGCAGTGTGATTTTTTTTCTCGCACCAATTGACTTCTATTAAGGGATGCAATCCGATTTCAGATTACAATTGCAGCATGCTGTGATTTTTTTTCAGTCTGATCGTGATTCGATCCAAACTGGAAAAACAAACGCAGATGAACACACAATGATAGAATAACATTGGTCCGAATGCAATCCAATTTTTTTATCGGATTGCATTTATCCGATTTCATCGCAAGGGGAATTGAGCCCTAACTGTGATTATTATGCTAATGAACATCACTACAAACAGAAATTGTAACAAATGGAAATGGAGGCACAGATGTTGAAGTGTACATTCGTTTATTGAAATTTTTGTGGAACCACGGGACCACTGTCTGGATGGCTCCGAATGGAGTGTGACTATGTGAACCTCAAACACGCATAATAAGACCCCTCAAACAAAGCCAGATTGGAATACTCGGGGGGTTCAAGTTGCTACCTCCAGATAGACCCCAGACACGTGGAAGCTGACCCAGCTAGACAAGCGGGCTGGCAGGAACTGCAGGTAGCAGAGAACGTGGCAGAAGGCGAGTGGCCAAATAGGGTAGTGGGCAGCATCTGGCACGGAGAGGCGCAGGAGGCACTGGTGTCATCCAAGGAGGTGTGGAAAGGCAGGGCTAGCACACTGAGGAGATACTGGCAGAACACAGGCACGCTGCTATGGAGAACCCAGGGATAGCAACAGGAAGCACTTGTTGCTCAGGCACCTCTCTTAGGACATAGAACAGAGGCGCCTGAAATAGTACAAGTCACTCAGCCACAGGTTGAAACCCTTTAAGAAATGATTGCGCTGTCTTCTTAAGAGACTGGGAGTGCATGTGCACACACTCTCAGAGCCGTGCCTGTAGACCTGTGGGCCGCATGCAGAGTCCAGTAAGCAACAGCAGAGGAAGGAAGCGCGGGACATGGGACGAGCACTTCAGAGATTCAGTGTCCCTGCTGGGAATCGTACCGAGGCACAGGTCCCAAGGTAACAGATGGGTACCGGGGAGTGGGCCAGGAATGGAGAGTATGGCGGCATCCCTGCAGGGGAAGGGGACCGACACTATGCAAGGGTATCGGTGTTACAGTACCCCCCTTTACGCCCCCTCTTCTTTAAGCTTGCAAAAAAACTTTCCTGTTGGAGAGGTGCCTGAATATTCTCTTTGGGCTCCCACAACCTCTCCTCAGGACCGAAGCCCTTCCAATCTACCAAGAAAAAAGGTCTTTTCCCTTAGGCTGGGTTCACATTGAGTTAATGGCAATGCGCTGACGGCATCCGTTACATAGCGGCGCTAACGCTATGTAACGGATGCATTAGCGCACCCATTAACTGCCATTATGTAGCGCATCGCTAACGCACATCATAATCGGCATGTGTTAGCGATGTGCCATCATTCTGTGACAGACCCTCGGACGTGGTCTGCAGCGTTTTCGGGTCCGTCACCGCTAGCACAGATGCTCCATCTGTTCTATCGCGATCGCATAACGTGATCTTTAAAAGGCACTTGCGTTGCGCAGTCTGTTCAACGCATGTGTTGAATGGACTGCACTTAATGCAATGTGAACCTAGCCTTAGGCACAGCAATGAGGCGGGCAATTTCAACTTGTAAGAAACAGCATTAATTTGTTTTATGACCTCGAAGTAACCAATGAAGCGAGGTTCAAATTTGTAGGATAGCATCTTCAGATTAATGTACTTGGAGGAGAGCCACACTTTATCCCCAGGCTGAAAGGTCAGAGCATCCAGGCATCTCTTGTCGGCATGCTTCTTCATACGCTGAGATGCTCTCTCTAGAGTGGTCTTGGTGTCTCTCCACACTTTAGGGAAATCCTCAGTAAGGGCATCAGCAGCTGGAATGCCCAAAGACTCAGGGATAGGAAGAGGGATTCCGAGTTGGAGTCCAAACGCGATCTGGAAGGGAGACGTAGCAGAGGACTCACTTACATGGTTGTTATAGGAGAACTCCACCCACGATAATACCTTGACCCAGCCATCGTGACTCAACATTGATGAAGTGATGCAGGAACATGGACACGTTCTGATTGATCCTCTCCACCTGACTATTGGATTGAGGATGATAAGCAGAAGAGAAATCCAGCTTCACGTTCACAAGTTTACAGGTCGCCCTCCAAAACTTAGAAGTGAACTGGAAACCCCTGTCAGACACAATGTGGAAAGGAAACCCATGGAGGGAGAAAATATGCTGAATGAAGTAGTCGGCAAGTTCAGGAGCAGAAGGAAGACCTGGCAGAGGAATAAAGTGAGCCATCTGGAGCAGCCAGAGGAGACCGGAAGGTCTGTAATGAAGTCCATAGCAATGTGCTACCAGGGGACTGAAGGAATAGGAAGCAGCAGAAGGTATCCGGATGGAAGGTGCTTTGGAGTTTTGTTTCGGGCACAGGAGGGGCAAGCAAAGATGTACTCCAAGATGTCTTTTCCCATGGTAGGCCACGAATAGTGATGGGAAATGAGTTGTAAAGTCTTTATCTGCTCTGCATGACCGGTCAACTTGGAAGAGTGACCCCACTGAAGAACTCGCCTCTTGTCTGTACTGGATACCAATGTCTTACCGGGTGAACCTGAGACAGATTGACAGAGGCCACAGACACCATTCTGGATGACTCAATGATGTGCTGAGGCTCTTCCTCCAAGACGGAGGGCAGAGGAGCCCTAGAGGGTGCATCGGCCTTGATGTTCTTGCTGGCAGGGTGAAAATGAAGACCGAAATTTAATCATGCGAAGAACAAGGACCACCTAGCCTGGAGTGGATTCAGCTACTGTGCAGACTGCAGGTAGGCTAGGTTCTTATGGTCGGTGAATATAACGACCTGGTGGACTGCTCCCTCGAGTTGAGGATGCCACTCTGGCAGAGCTGACTTGATTGCCAGCAACTCTAGATCCCCAATGGAATAGTTTCTCTCGGAAGCAGAAAAAATTTTTCAAGAAAAAGCCACAGGAGACCATTCGCCCAATGGAAGACTTCTGGGAGAGAACCGCCACAGCATCTCTGGAGGAAGCATCCACCTCGAGGAAGAATTGTTTATCCACGACAAGTCGATGGAGCACAGGCACAGAGGAGAAGGCTTTCTTCAGTGAAGCAAAAGCCTCCTCCACCTCAGGAGGCCAATTCTTGGAGTTGACTCCCTTTCGGGTCAGAGCTGAGAGCCAAATGAGATGAGAAGTGTGGAATAAATTGGCAGTAATAGTTAGCAAACCCCAGGAACCGTTGTATTGCCTTAACCTCTGTCGGGCGAGGGCAATTGAGAATAGAGACTAACTTTTCTGGATCCATCTTCAGACCGCTGGCTGAGACAATATAGCCAAGGAAGGGCAGAGAGGGAGAGGAATGATTCTCACCCAGGGTAGCCTCTCCTACAGATCCTATGCTCTGGAGTTTCCCAGCCTCTCAGGACAGGAGTGGATCAAATGCTCAGAACTGCCAAAGTAGAAACACCTCCCCTGTGTGCGGCGCACCTCCTGGCGCTGTTTTGCCAAGTTCACTTGGTCAATTTGCATAGCTTACTGGGGGAAGCCAAGGTCTTCTCTCTCGCTTAGTCTCCCTGGAGTGTTCTTGAAACCGGAGGTCGATCCGGGTCACCAGGGATGCCAGGTTATCCAGAGATGTAAGTGCAGCGCCCCAGAGTCCTGGTCGTTGCAGTACTGTTGCTCCGCCGCTAAGGGGGGCTATGGTACGTCTGATGGCACTGAAGGAGTTCATCTGACCAGGTATCACAGACACCAATACATTTCACAGTCTGGCCTCCAGGGGGAGCTAAGGGTTCTATTTATTAGGCCACTCCTCACAATCTGGTAAAACTGGGGGTTAGGCAGGAAGTTAGAAGAGAAAGCTGACTGGGAATTGAACAGGCAACACCCTGTGGCAGGGGGTGTTGCGGGGAGAGACTCAGAGGGGTCCCTGTCAGGGGTGAGATCCTGACAGAGGCCTAGCAACCAGAGAGAACGTTACGGGACCGCGCCTGCACGATATAGCGGCGGTACCCCAAGAAAGGACAAGAAGCGAGGTTTATTGTGTTGAGTGAGAAACGAGATCAACGCAACAAGGAGAATACCAGTAGGAGTCGTGCTGTAAGACGAGGCAACATCCTATTGAGGCGCATAACCGGTTGCCGGAACGCCGAGGAAGTATAGAGCTCCAGGCCAAACTTCAAACCTACGGCAGGACAGTCAGTTATAGGCGGGCTGTCTCACCCAATTGACCTAGGAAGACACAGGGGGTAACAACAGGAGTGGGGCGACGCTAGAGTCCCGGAAGAGCTCCGAGCCTCCCCGTCATATGGGTGCGTCCTATCCATAAGATCTGGGGGGACGTGGAAGAACATCAGAATCGAGTTGTGAGGGAACACGAGAAACAGACACAACATTTGTGAGGACTATCCCGTGGTGCTTAGCAGGGAAGGACTACAACACACAAGCGCTAGAAGGTAGGCACAGATTTCCACCTGCAAAGGGAGCTCTGGATGTGCCATCAGACCGGCCAGGCTTGCGCAGCCCGGTTAACCGTATTCCGGATTGAGGACCCTGAAGCCTTCAGTAAAGAGGTAAAGAGACTGCAACCTGGTGTCCTCGTTATTTACTGCAACCTGCACCGCACCACTACAACATCACCACCATTCCACACCCTATTATTTGGGCGCCCCTCAGCAGGGTCACGGACCGGGCCTAGCCACCGTGACAACCCCAGAGCAGAGACTCAGAGGCCCGGTACCGGGTACCCCTCGGCCCTGCGGCAGTGGGGGCGCTGCATAAGAACATCCCGGCTTGCCAATTCATCCTTTAATCTTCCTGACAGACCCTCCCAGAAGGCAACAACAAACACCTCGTCATTCCAGGACAGCTCAGAGGAGAGGGTGCGGAACCAGACAGCATACATGGCCACTGTGAGATCTTCCTGGGGTAGATGAAAAAGAGAGGAGGCAGTCAAAGTAGCATGACCTGGCTAATCAAAGGTCCAGCTGATAGCCCCAAGGAACGACTTAAGCCCCTCTCCCCCACAACAGATTCAGCCAAGCAATGCCCTCTCCAGCAAGGTGAGACATAATGAATGGTACCTTGGCCTGATGAGATGCAAACAGATGGCCCAGAAGTTCAAAGTGCAGCATGCACTGATTAATGAACCCCCGACACTGGGTGGGGTCGCCATTGAACTGGGTGGGAGCTGCCAAATGAGGTCCTTTAGCTGGCGCATAGATGGGAGCCTGGAAACCAGCAGCTGAGGTGGTCACAGCCTGAACAGGAACAGGTGAAGCCGTAGATGTCACCGAGTCCGCACAAGCAGTTAAGTTCCGCAGATTAGTAATGATCTCCATCTGGTCTCTCAAGCGGGTGACTTCCTGATATAGCTCTTCAGCCAAAGATGGTTGGGACCCAGCGGGTTCCATGATCTGAGCAATCTGTAATGAATGGAAATGGAGGCACAGATGTTGAAGTGTACATTTGTTTACAGAAATTTTTGTGGAGCCTTGGGACCACTGTCTGGGGGGCTTCGAAGGGGGCATGACTATGCAAACCTATGACACCTGTAGTAAGACCCTTCAAACAGAACCTGATTGGAATACCCGGGGAATGCAAGGTGCTACCTCCATTTCGACCCTGGACATGTGGAAGCTGACCCAGCTGGACAGGTGGGCTGGCAGGAACTGCAGGTAGTGGAGAACTTGGCAGAAGGCAAGCGGGCGAATTGGGTAGCGGGCAGCAGCTGTCACAGAGAGGCGCAGGAGGTACTGACATCATCCAAGGAAAGGTGGAATGGCACAGCGAGCACACTGAGGAGATAAACCGGTATTAGCGAGATACTGACAGAACATAGGCACGCTGATACAGGGAACCCGGGGATAGCAACAGGATGCTCAGGCACCTCCCATAGGACAGGGATGCCTGAAATAGTACAAGTCACTCAGCCATAGGTTGAAACCCTTTTAGGAATTAGCATGCTGTTTTTCCTTAAGAGACACGGAGAGCGCACTTGTGAGCCCTCAGAGCTGTGCTTGGAGACCCACATGCAGAGTCCAGGAAACAGAAGCAGAGGAAGGAAGTGCGGGACACGGGACGAGGTCTTCAGAGGATCAGCGTCCCTGCTGGGTATTGTGCCGAGGTGCCGGTCGCGAGGTAACAGATGGGTACCGGGGAGCCGGCCGGGTACGGAGAGTATGGTTGCATCCCTGCAGGGGAAGGGGACCAACACTATGTGTTACATTTCATGGAAGTGAGACGGAGGGAAGAAGAACTGATAGTGGACCCTCTGGGTTGCGGCCCCAGAGCCCCCAAGGGAGAGCAAACCTGATGGATGCACCCCCTATACAGGGATTATTAGGAGCAGGCCCAAGGAGGATGGAACCGCAACTGCCGGAGCCAAAGGGACAACTAGGTCAAAGTGGGAATAGGTGAAGGTGTAGGACGATAGGCAGATGCAGGCTCCAAAGATGACTGAAGGCAGAGAGCTGAAAAAGAAGCAAAGCAATAAGTGGAGGCAATACTGAGGACAACGGGAACTGAGGAGGACAATAGGGCTGGGAACGGAGGAGACAGGAGAAAGACGGACAGCAGACAATCAAAGAGAGGACTGGTAACCGGCTAGCAGAGAAGGGATAGACTCAGGGATAGTGAATAGGCAGGCAGGGCAGGGACCTGGGCATGACGAGGGACACCTAAGAAAAGCGGGCATCACAACGACGGCGATTCACAGACGCCTTCCCTGGGAAAGAAACGAACAGAAATACCCGGTGGGCATCGCCATATTGGGGCGGAGCCTCTGGGTCATGACCTTCCAGAATCCCTGGCGGCGAAAGAGACGCTACGGCACATGCGCGCACCACCGAAGCGCCGTGAGCCGGAGAAGCTGGGCAGAACGCAGCGAGGAGGGACATCGGGAGAGCGCTGGCCGGACAGGTAAGTATCTACGGGAGTGACAGTACCCCCTCTCTTACTCTCCCTCTTTTTAAAGCTGGAGAGAAACCTCTTTAAAATATGGGGAGCATTGATGTTCTCCTGGGGTTCCCACGATCTTTCCTCAGGACCAAATCCCTTCCAGTCGAGTCCGCCCCCTAACTGTCTTTTTGGCAAGAACATCCTTAACCTCGAATATATCATCAGAAGTAGATAATAAGGGGGAAAGAGACTGGGAAGAATCAAAACGATTAAAGACTGCAGGTTTAAGAAGGGACACATGAAAAGCATTAGGAATTCACAACGAAGCAGGCAATTTTAACTTGTAAGCTACATCATTGATTCGACTAGAAACTACAAAGGGTCCAATGTAACGTGGACCTAATTTTTGAGAGGGAATCTTGAGTTTAATGTAACGAGAGGAGAGCCAGACCTTATCTTCTGGTTGATATGGAGAAGTATCTAAATG
The DNA here is from genome assembly GCF_051348905.1 of Ranitomeya variabilis. Lineage (NCBI taxonomy): Eukaryota > Metazoa > Chordata > Amphibia > Anura > Dendrobatidae > Ranitomeya > Ranitomeya variabilis. Next base: position 202,255,666 of record NC_135232.1, on the reverse strand, counting down.
TCTCTTGTCAGCATACTTTTTCACTCGACTACCCGACTTTATAAGAGCTTCTTTAGTCTCTTGCCAAACTTTGGAGAATTCCAAGGATAGAGAATCTGCCGCCGGTATGCCTGAGGTGGAGGAAATGGGAAGAGGAATGCCGGGTGTTGCCCAAAGACCACAAAAAAAGGAGATTTGGAAGAAGATTCACTAGGGTGATTATTATATGCGAATTCTGCCCATGGAAGCAGGGAAACCCAATCATTCTGATGAGCACTGGAGAAATGCCGAAGATAAGACGTGAGAACTTGGTTAACACGCTCAACCTTGCCATTAGACTGAGGATGATAGGCGGAGGACAAATCCAGAGTCACTTTCATTAGACCTCACAGAGCCCTCCAAAATCAGGCGGTAAATTGGACTCCTCGATCTGACACGATATGCTGAGGGAAGCCCTGAAGTCGGAAAATATGAAGTATGAAGATCTTTGCTAACTTGGGAGCAGACGGTAGTCCAGGTAAGGGAATGAAGTGGGCCATCTTGGAAAATCGATCCACAACTACCAATATAACAGAGCAATTTGAGGAGCGAGGAAGATCAGTGATAAAATTCATAGCAATATGGGTCCATGGGACTGAAGACACAGGAAGCGGATGCAGGAGTCCAGAAGGTAATTGCAGAGGAACTTTGTTTTTGGCACAAGAGGAGCAAGAAGCAATGAAATCCCAGACATCTTGATGAAGAGATGGCCACCAATAATGGCGTGAAATAAGAGAGAGAGTCTTTTTGCTACCAACATGTCTGGCAAACTTAGAGGAGTGACCCCACTGCAGAACCCTCACCCTGTCACAATTTTCCATGAAGGTCTTCCCAGGAGGAGAAGAAATTACATCCAAAGGAGCCACGGAAATGATTCTAGCTGAATCAATAATATGAGCAGAACTCTCCACTTCATCCAGAGGCTGAAAGGATCTTGAGAGAGCATCAGCTCTGATGTTCTTATCACCAGGATGCAAGTGGAGTTCGAAGTCAAACCATCCAAAAAACAATGACCATCTGGCTTGCCGAGGGTTTAACCTTTGAGCAGACTGAACATAAGCCAGATTCTTATGATCCGTAAAAATGATGAAGGGATGAATAGCCCCCTCGAGAAGATAACACCACTCCTCTATAGCCAACTTAATGGCTAGCAGCTCCTAGTCTCCAATGGAATAATTACGTTCGGAGGATGAGAAAGAATTAGAGAAGAAGCCACAGGTGACTATTCGACCAGAGACAGATTTCTGCAGAAGGACTGCTCTAGCTCCTACGGAAGATGCATTAACCTCTAGAATAAAAGGTTTATTGGCGTCTGGAGCACTGGGGCAGCAGCAAATTTATTTTTCAGAGTTAGAAAAGCGTCTTCCGCTTCCGTGGACCAGTGATTGGGATCAACTCCCTTGCGGGTAAGAGCAGAGATGGGTCTGGTTAAAGAGGAAAAATGAGGAATAAATTGCCTATAATAATTGGCAAAGCCAAGAAAACGTTGAATGGCTTTAACCCCAATGGGCTGTGGCCAGTCGAGAACAGCAGACACCTTTGCAGGATCCATCTTCAGACTAGAGTTGGAGACAATAAACCCAAGAAAGGGTACACTGGACTGCTCAAAGACACACTTCTCAATCTTGGCAAAAAGATGATTCTCCCTTAGGCATTGTAGAACTAGATGAACATCACGTCGATGAGTGGAGAGATCCGGAGAGAAGACAAGGATGTTGTCAAGGTAGACTACGACAATAGAATAGAGGCGATCTCTGAAGATATCGTTCACGAACTCTTGAAATACAGCAGGAGCGTTACAGAGACCAAGAGGCATGACTAGATATTTGTAATGACCATCACAGGTGTTCAATGCAGTCTTCCACTCATCCCCTGCACGGATACGAACTAGGTTGTAGGCTCCTCGAAGATCAAGCTTGGTAAATATTCGTGCTCCTCTAAGATGATCAAAGAGCTCGGGGATTAGTGGCAAAGGGTATTTGTTCTTCACTGTAATGTTGTTTAAGCCTCTATAATCAGTGCACGGACGAAGGGAGCCATCCTTCTTCTTAACGAAAAAGAAACCAGCTCCGGCAGGAGAAGAGGAATTCCGTATGAAGCCTCTAGCGAGATTTTCTTGAACATACTCTGACATGGCTTGAGTCTCTGCAGGAGAGAGAAGGTTGATTCTTCCTCTAGGAGGCATGGTGCCAGGAACGAGGTCAATAGGGCAGTCGTAGGGTCGATGTGGAGGATCAAAGACGTCTGAGAAGGAACTGTTAACTGAGGGCAAGCCAGGAGGAAACGGAGGAGAACGGGAAACACCAACAGGACGCACAGGCAGCAGACACCGAGCCCGACAGGAATCCCTCCAATGAATAATATTGCCATTATGCCAATCCAAGGCGGGCTCTTGGGTCCGCAACAAAGGAAGGCCGAGAAGAACTGGATGTGAAATATTGGCTAAAACATAAAACGCAATTTTTTCCTTATGCAGAACCACAACCTGAAGCTCTACTATTTGCCTGACTTGAGTTATAGTCTCCTGCAGGGGCTTGCCATCCACGGAGGTCGAGGAAGAGGGGGTTTTCTAAAGTCCTAACAGGGACAGAGAATTTAATAACCTCCTCTAACCTAATAATATTCCCCGCAGCACCCGAGTCAATATAGTCTAGTAAGGAAAAGCGTTTACCAGAAACGTGTAATAGGACTGAAAGAGTGAGAGGTAGAGAGGTATCACAAGCACCTAGGGAGGCCTCTCTTACCTGGCTTAGGCGGAGGAGTTTTCCAGGCGATCCGGACAAGCATGAAGGAGATGAGAGGCACTCCCGCAGTAGAAACAAAGACCTTGGGTGCGTCTCTCTTGGCAACGTTGCTCAGACATGTTGAGCCGATCTACTTGCATTGGCTCCGGTGCTGGTACAGAGGAGGTCACCCTGAGACAAGGACTGGGTGGTCTACTGTCATGAATCTGTCATGATCTCAATGGCAAGAGATCATAGCATAAGCATATATAGGAACTAGCTCTTGGAAGATGGGAACTGAGCTGACCATGAACTAAACCTAACACACAACTAGCAGTGGCCGGGTAGCATGCCTACGTTGATTCTAGATGCCCAGCACCAGCCGGAGGACTAAATAATGCTAGCAGAGGAAAATATTAGTCCTAGCTCACCTCTAGAGAAATACCCCAAAAGGAGACAGAGGCCCCCCACATGTATTGGCGGTGAATCAAGATGAAATAACAAACGTAGTATGAAAATAGGTTTAGCAAATTTGAGGTCCACTTACTACATAGCAGAAGACAGAAAGGACACTTTCATGGTCAGCTGAAAACCCTAATCAAAAACACCATCCAGAAATTACTTTAAAACTCTGGCATTAACTCATAACACCAGAGTGGCAATTCCTGTTCACAAGAGCTTTCCAGACACAGTAACGAAACTACAGCTGTGAACTGGAACCAAAATGCAAAAACAAACATGGACAAGAGTCCAACTTATCTAGTAGTTGTCTAGGAGCAGGAACAAGCACAGAGAGGCTTCTGATAACATTGTTGACCGGCAAGCAACTAACAGAGCAGCAAGGTTATATAGCGACTCCCACATCTTGATGGGAACAGGTGAACAGAGAAGATGAAGACACCAGTTCAATTCCACCAATAGCCACCGGGGGAGCCCAGAATCCAAATTCACAACAGTACCCCCCCCTCAAGGAGGGGGCACCGAACCCTCACCAGAACCACCAGGGCGATCAGGATGGGCCCTATGAAAGGCACGAACCAGATCAGAGGCATGAACATCAGATGCATTCACCCAAGAATTATCCTCCTGGCCGTATCCCTTCCACTTGACCAGATACTGGAGTCTCCGTCTGGAAACACGAGAGTCTAAGATTTTCTCCACAACGTACTCCAACTCACCCTCAACCAACACCGGAGCAGGAGGCTCAACGGAAGGCACAACCGGTACCTCATACCTGCGCAACAATGACCGATGAAAAACGTTATGAATAGAAAAGGATGCAGGGAGGTCCAAACGGAAGGAAACAGGGTTAAGAATCTCCAATATCTTATACGGGCCAATGAACCGAGGCTTAAACTTAGGAGAAGAGACCCTCATAGGGACAAAACGAGAAGACAACCACACCAAATCCCCAACGCAAAGCCGAGGACCAACACGACGGTGGCGGTTGGCAAAAAGCTGAGTCTTCTCCTGGGACAACCTCAAATTGTCCACCACCTGCCCCCAGATCTGATGCAATCTCTCCACCACAGCATCCACTCCAGGACAATCCGAAGATTCCACCTGACCAGAGGAAAATCGAGGATGAAACCCCGAATTACAGAAAAACGGGGACACCAAAGTGGCAGAGCTGGCCCGATTATTGAGAGCGAACTCCGCCAATGGCAAAAAAGCAACCCAATCATCCTGGTCAGCAGACACAAAACACCTCAGATATGTCTCCAGGGTCTGATTAATCCGCTCGGTCTGGCCATTCGTCTGAGGATGGAAAGCGGACGAAAAAGACAAATCTATGCCCATCCTAGCACAGAATGCCCACCAAAATCTAGACACGAATTGGGTCCCTCTGTCAGAAACGATATTCTCAGGAATACCATGCAAACGAACAACATTTTGAAAAAACAGAGGAACCAACTCAGAAGAAGAAGGCAACTTGGGCAGAGGAACCAAATGGACCATCTTAGAGAAACGGTCACACACCACCCAGATGACAGACATCTTCTGAGAAACAGGCAGATCTGAAATAAAATCCATCGAGATGTGCGTCCAAGGCCTCTTAGGAATAGACAAGGGCAACAACAATCCACTAGCCCGAGAACAACAAGGCTTGGCCCGAGCACAAACGTCACAAGACTGCACAAAGCCTCGCACATCTCGTGACAGGGAAGGCCACCAGAAGGACCTTGCCACCAAATCCCTGGTACCAAAAATGCCAGGATGACCTGCCAACGCAGAAGAATGAACCTCAGAGATGACTCTACTGGTCCAATCATCAGGAACAAACAGTTTATCAGGTGGGCAACGATCCGGTCTATCCGCCTGAAACTCCTGCAAGGCCCGCCGCAGGTCTGGAGAAACGGCTGACAATACCACTCCATCCTTAAGGATACCTGTGGGCTCAGAGTTACCAGGTGAGTCAGGCTCAAAACTCCTAGAAAGGGCATCCGCCTTAACATTCTTAGAACCCGGTAGGTATGACACCACAAAATTAAACCGAGAGAAAAATAATGACCAGCGCGCCTGTCTAGGATTCAGGCGCCTGGCGGTCTCAAGATAAATCAAATTTTTGTGGTCAGTCAATACCACCACCTGATGTCTGGCCCCCTCAAGCCAATGGCGCCACTCCTCAAAAGCCCACTTCATGGCCAAAAGCTCCCGATTCCCCACATCATAATTCCGCTCAGCGGGCGAAAATTTACGGGAAAAGAAGGCACAAGGCCTCATAACGGAGCAGTCAGAACTTTTCTGCGACAACACTGCCCCAGCTCCGATCTCAGAAGCGTCGACCTCAACCTGAAAAGGTAGAGCAACATCAGGCTGACGCAACACAGGGGCAGAGGAAAAACGGCGCTTAAGCTCCCGAAAGGCCTCCACAGCATCAGGGGACCAATCAGCAACATCAGCACCCTTCTTAGTCAAATCGGTCAATGGCTTAGCAATATCCGAAAAACCAGCAATAAATCGACGATAAAAGTTAGCAAAGCCCAAAAATTTCTGAAGACTCTTAAGAGAAGAGGGCTGCGTCCAATCACAAATAGCTTGAACCTTGACAGGATCCATTTCAATGGAAGAGGGGGAAAAAATATATCCCAAAAAGGAAATCCTCTGTACCCCAAAAACACACTTAGAACCCTTCACACACAAAGAATTAGACCGCAAAACCTGAAAAACCCTCCTGACTTGCTGGACATGAGAGTCCCAGTCATCCGAAAAAATCAGAATATCATCCAGATACACAATCATAAATTTATCCAAATAATCGCGAAAAATATCATGCATAAAGGACTGGAAAACTGACGGAGCATTAGAAAGACCAAAAGGCATCACTAAATACTCAAAGTGGCCCTCGGGCGTATTAAATGCGGTTTTCCACTCATCCCCCTGCCTGATTCGCACCAAATTATACGCCCCACGAAGGTCAATCTTAGAGAACCACTTGGCCCCCTTTATGCGAGCAAACAAATCAGTCAGCAACGGCAATGGGTATTGATATTTTACAGTGATTTTATTCAAAAGCCGATAATCAATACATGGTCTCAAAGAGCCGTCTTTTTTTGACACAAAGAAAAAACCGGCTCCTAAGGGAGATGACGATGGACGAATATGTCCCTTTTCCAAGGACTCCTTTATATATTCTCGCATAGCAGCATGTTCAGGCACAGACAGATTAAATAAACGACCCTTTGGGTATTTACTACCCGGGATTAAATCTATGGCACAATCGCACTCTCGGTGCGGAGGTAACGAACCAAGCTTGGATTCTTCAAAGACGTCACGATAGTCAGACAGGAACTCAGGAATTTCAGAGGGAATAGATGATGAAATGGAAACCACAGGTACATCCCCATGAGCCCCCTTACATCCCCAGCTCAACACAGACATAGCTCTCCAGTCGAGGACTGGGTTGTGAGATTGCAGCCAAGGCAATCCTAGCACCAAATCATCATGTAGATTATACAGCACCAGAAAGCGAATAATCTCCTGGTGACCCGGATTAATACGCATAGTTACTTGTGTCCAGTATTGTGGTTTATTATTAGCCAATGGGGTGGAGTCAATCCCCTTCAGAGGAATAGGAGTCTCCAAAGGCTCTAAATCATACCCACAGCGTTTGGCAAAGGACCAATCCATAAGACTCAAAGCGGCGCCAGAGTCGACATAGGCGTCCGTGGTAATAGATGACAAAGAGCAAATCAGGGTCACAGATAGAATAAACTTAGACGGTAAGGTGCAAATGGAAACAGATTTACCAAGTTTTTTAGTGCGCTTAGAGCATGCTGATATAACATGAGTAGAATCACCACAATAGAAACACAACCCATTTTTCCGTCTAAAATTCTGCCGCTCGCTTCGGGACAGAATTCTATCACACTGCATACTCTCTGGCGACTTCTCAGTGGACACCGCCAGATGGTGCACTGGTTTGCGCTCCCGCAAACGCCTATCGATCTGAATAGCCATTGTCATGGACTCATTCAGACCCGCAGGCACAGGGAACCCCACCATAACCTCCTTAATGGCATCAGAGAGACCCTCTCTGAAAGTCGCCGCCAGGGCGCACTCATTCCACTGAGTAAGCACAGACCATTTACGGAATCTTTGGCAGTAAATTTCCGCTTCATCTTGCCCCTGAGATAGGGACATCAAAGTTTTTTCTGCCTGAAGCTCCAAATGAGGTTCGTCATAAAGCAACCCCAAGGCCAGAAAAAACGCATCCACATTGAGCAACGCAGGATCCCCTGGTGTCAATGAAAAAGCCCAGTCTTGAGGGTCGCCCCGGAGCAAGGAAATCACAATCCTGACCTGCTGTGCAGGGTCTCCGGCAGAGCGAGATTTCAGGGACAAAAATAATTTGCAATTATTTCGAAAATTCTGAAACCCAGATCTATTCCCCGAGAAAAATTCCGGCAAAGGAATTCTCGGCTCAGATACAGGTGCATGACAAACAAAATCTTGCAAATTTTGTACCTTCGTGGCGAGATTATTCAAACCTGCAGTTACACTCTGAAGATCCATTACAAACAGGTGGACACAGAGCCATTCAAAGGAGAGAGAAAAAAAAAAAAAAAAAAAATTTCAGCAGACTACTTATTTCTCTCCTTTCTCAGCCAAGGATTTTAACCCTTTAGTGGGCCGGTCAAACTGTCATGATCTCAATGGCAAGAGATCATAGCATAAGCATATATAGGAACTAGCTCTTGGAAGATGGGAACTGAGCTGACCATGAACTAAACCTAACACACAACTAGCAGTGGCCGGGTAGCATGCCTACGTTGATTCTAGATGCCCAGCACCAGCCGGAGGACTAAATAATGCTAGCAGAGGAAAATATTAGTCCTAGCTCACCTCTAGAGAAATACCCCGAAAGGAGACAGAGGCCCCCCACATGTATTGGCGGTGAATCAAGATGAAATAACAAACGTAGTATGAAAATAGGTTTAGCAAATTTGAGGTCCACTTACTACATAGCAGAAGACAGAAAGGACACTTTCATGGTCAGCTGAAAACCCTAATCAAAAACACCATCCAGAAATTACTTTAAAACTCTGGCATTAACTCATAACACCAGAGTGGCAATTCCTGTTCACAAGAGCTTTCCAGACACAGTAACGAAACTACAGCTGTGAACTGGAACCAAAATGCAAAAACAAACATGGACAAGAGTCCAACTTATCTAGTAGTTGTCTAGGAGCAGGAACAAGCACAGAGAGGCTTCTGATAACATTGTTGACCGGCAAGCAACTAACAGAGCAGCAAGGTTATATAGCGACTCCCACATCTTGATGGGAACAGGTGAACAGAGAAGATGAAGACACCAGTTCAATTCCACCAATAGCCACCGGGGGAGCCCAGAATCCAAATTCACAACATGAATCCCAATGGCTAGGGATAGCACAGGACAAGCAAAGTACAAATATATTACGGACGAGCTCTAGGGTGATGGAACCTGGGCTGACCGCTGCCCTACGCCTGACAAACGCAACTAGAGATAGCCAGGGAGCGTACCTACGTTGGTTCTAGACGCCACGCACCAGCCTAAGAGCTAACTAGCACTGCAGAGAAAATAAAGACCTCACTTGCCTCCAGCGGAATGAACCCCAAAAGATATAGTTGCCCCCCACATGTATTGACGGTGAAATGAGAGGAAGGCACACACATAGAGATGATATATATAGTTTTAGCAAATTGAGGCCCGCTGTAAACTAGAAAGCAGAACGATACAAAAGGGGACTGAGCGGTCAGCAAAAAACCCTAATCAAAAAAACCATCCTGAAATTACAAGAACCCATGTGCCAACTCATGGCACATGGGGAGAACCTCAGTCCACTAGAGCTACCAGCTAGCATAGAGACATAATAAGCAAGCTGGACAAAAAACCAAACAACTGAAAATCAGCACTTAGCTTATCCTGAAAGATCTGGGAGCAGGTAGGCAGGAACCAAACAGAGCACATCTGAATACATTGATAGCCGGCAAGGGAAATGACAGAAAGGCCAGGTAAAATAGGAAACACCCAGCCACTGATGGACAGGTGGAAACCAAAGGCCGCAACCCACCAAAGTCACCCAGTACCAGCAGTAACCACCAGAGGGAGCCCACAAACAGAATCCACAACAGTCTACGTGAAGACAGAGAAGGCCGAGGAATCCTTCTCTCACGGGCTCTCTTCTGAAAATAAAGGTCAATTTGTGTTGCCAAAGAAATCAGATCCTCCAAAATGGTTGGAGTATCACGATCTGCTAACTCATCGTTAATACGCCCGGATAAGCCTCGCCAGAATGCTCCCACCAAAGCTTCATTATTCCAACCTAAATCGAAAGACAGAGTACGGAACTGAATGGCGTACTGTCCTACAGTTAGAGATCCCTGATGCAAATTAAATAGAGACTGTGGTAGAGGCCAGGCGACCTGGCTCGTTGAATACTCGATTAAAGGTCTCAAGAAAAATAGCTAGTTGTGAAACCACAGGGTCGTCACGCTCCCAAAGAGGATTTACCCAGGCCAACGCATCACCCTCCAGGTGAGAAATTATGAAGGTTACCTTGGCCCGATCTGTAGGGTATTGAAGAGGCAAAAGCTCAAAATGGAGGCGGCATTGATTTAAGAATCCCCAACATAATTTGAGATCACCATTATAGCATGGTGGTTTAGCCAGATGGGGAGGAGGGTGAGGAGCCGAGACAGGAGCAGGAGCTGACGTGGCAGACTGCAGCTGGAGAAGCCGAATGTCAACAGAGGCCATATAACTTAAGATATGGGCTTGGGTGTCTCGCTATTGAGCCAGTTCTTGTTGCAGACTGCCCAACTGGGAGGCATTCCCGGGATCAGAAGTCTGAAGAGTGGAGAGACGAGAGTCCATGGACTTCATAAAAGACATCATACGAGACTGGTTCTCACGTAAAAAGACTATCTCTTTCTCAGTGGCTGAGGCTCCAGCAGGATCTATGGCCTGTGAACACTGTTACGTTTCACGGAAGTGAGACGGAGGGAAGAAGACCCCGAGAGTGGACCCTCTGGGTCACGGCCCCAGAGCCCCCAAGGACGAGCAAACCTAATGGATGCACCCCCTATACAGGGAGTGTTAGGAGCAGGCCCGAGGAGGATGAAACCGCAACTGCCGGAGCCAAAGGGATGACTGGGTCAAAGTGGGAATAGGTGAAGGTGTAGGACGATAGGCAGATGCAGGCTCCGAAGATGATTGAAGGCAGAGAGCTGAAAAAGAAACAAAGCAATACGTGGAGGCAATACTGAGGACAATGGGAATTGAGGAGGACAATAGGGCAGAGAACGGAGGAGATAGGAGAAAGACGGACAGCAGAATATCAAAGATAGGACTGGTAACCGGCTAGTGAGTAGGCAGGCAGGGCAAGGACCTGGGGATGACGAGGGACACCTAAGGAAAGCGGGCGTTGTTAGGGTTTGTGGAACGCACCGAATACATTAATTGATGTGATTGGTGCTTTCGCAAACCGGGATCCACCGTGCAGGAAATATCCTGCTGCTAAGTGAATGGCGTCACAATATGGCGGCATTAACCAGCTCTGTTAGCTTCACAGAGTGGCCGAGAAAGCAAAGCTCTGTGCCCTGTTAACTCTCACAGAGACACAGGCTAACTACCCAGAAGAGAGCAGTCAGTGGTCATGCATGCACACAACACTCCTCGCCGGAGGTGCCAGCATTCAAGGGGCTTATTTCAGCTGGGTCCCTGAATACTCTCATACACAATCTCCTCGCCGGAGGTGCCAGCATTCTAGGGGCTTATTTAAGCCGGGTCCCTGAACACATTCACGCATATGACCACAGTGGCGCAAAGCATGTAACTTTAGAAGATACTAGCGCATGGCCATGCGGCCATGCGAGCCTTAAATAGCTGCAGCACGTACAGGACCTTCCAAAAGAGGACCAATAAGAAACTGCTACAGAGCCTGCGTACCTACAGGACCTTCCTAGAAAGACCAATAGATTTGGCTGCAGTACCTGAACATTTGACCCTTGATCTCCAGTGAGAGATCTTACCCTGGGCATGCTCAGTGTGTGCAAAGCAGGACTTAGTCCCAGAAAAGCCTGTTCGCCGTAGATCAGTGCAGGGTACAATAGCAGAGCCTGGAGAGGCAGCAATAACCCTTTGCACTGAATCAGACTCAGTGAGACGCTGGGACCGACATCTCCGCTGAGCAGGCTCCACTGCGGCCGATGGAGAATGGGAGACCGCAGCAGACACGGATCGAGATTCCCCCTGTGCAGCAGAGGAAACTCGACTCCTAACATTACCCCCCCTCCTAGGGCCCCCCTCCTTGAGCCTCGCTACGCTCAAAAGCTGCAATGAGCAGCGGAGCCCGAATGTGCTCCACAGGCTCCCAGGTTCTATCCTCTAGACCGTGACCCTTCCAATCCACCAGATAAAATTTTTGCCACGTACCACCTTGCACCCCACGATAGTATTCACCTCAAACTCATCCGTGGATGAACCCGATGTCCCGGCAGATGACTCAGAAAACCGGGACAAATGAACGGGCTTTAAGAGGGAAACGTGAAAGGTATCGGTGATACCAAGTCGTGGAGGAATAGCCAAACAGTAGACCACAGGGTTCACCTGTTCCAGAACCTTGAACGGGCCAATGCAGCAAGGCGCAAACTTAGTGGACTCAACTCGCAGCCTGATGTTACGGGCGGAGAGCCACACTAAGTCGCCAGGAGCAAAGGTCGGAGCGGGGCGCCGGTGTGTATTAGCTGAGACCGTAATTCTCTCCTTGGAGGCCCAGATGGCATCCTGTGTGCGGTCCCAGATGTCACGTGCCTCCACCACCCAGTCTGCCACCCTAGAATCGGTGGATGACACGGGCATGGGCACAGGGACACGCGGATGCTGGCCGTAATTAAGGAGAAAAGGAGTCTGACCAGTGGAATCGGCTACGGCGTTGTTCAAGGCAAATTCCGCCCAAGGTAGCAAAGATGCCCAGTCATCCTGCCTAGCAGAGACAAAATGTCGTAAGTATGTCACCAGAGTCTGATTGGTTCTCTCTACCAACCCATTCGTCTCGGGATGATATGCAGAGGAGAGATTCAGCTCTATGCTGAGTAAACGTCAGAGCCCTCTCCAAAACCGAGACGCAAACTGGGGCCCCCGGTCGCTGCCAACTTTATCAGGCATTCCATGTAAGCGGAAAATATATTTAATGAACAACGCCGCCAAGGCCTGTGCAGAAGGTAACCGTGGTAGCGGCACCAAATGCACCATTTTCGAGAAATGATCGGTGATGACCCAAATGATAGTACAGCCGCGAGACTTGGGAAAACCCACCACAAAGTCCATTCCGACCATCTCCCAGGGCCTGTCTGCCACCGGCATGGGGTAAAGTAACCCAGCAGGCCGTTGCCGTGAAGACCGATTCTGGGCGCAGGATACACAGGCCCGAATATAGTCCCCGACGTCACGGGCCATATGCGGCCACCAGTACGTCCTTGCCAAAAGCTCAGATGTCCTCTTGGTTCCAAAATGTCCACCCACTCTGGATGAGTGAGCCCAAGAGAGAACCTCCGGTCGCAAATTCGCTGGTATGAAAGTCTTGCCCGGGGGTACGGACTCTAGCGAAACTGGGGCCACAGTTCTCAGGCTCTCAGAGGGGACAATAAGCCGAGGCTCCTCATCCTCCTCCTCAGATGACACTACGGAGCTGGAGAGAGCGCTAGCACGAATGTTCTTCTCCCCAGAGAGAAAATGGAGAGTAAAATGGAACCGGGAGAAGAACAGGGACCATCTGGCTTGGTGAGAATTCAGCCGCTGGGCTGTCTGTATGTACACCAAGTTGTTGTGGTCAGTGAATACTTGGAAGGGAAAGCGAGCTCCCTCCAAGAGGTGTCTCCACTCAGAAAAAGCCAACTTCATTCCTAGCAACTCCCTGTCCCTGATGGAATAATTCCTCTCCGCTGGTGTAAAGGTCTTGGAGAAGAAGAAGCAAGGATGCTTCCGACCTTGAGCATCCTTTTAGAAAAGGACTGCTCCAGCACCAACGGATGAGGCATCCACCTCCATTATAAATGGCTTATCTTATCGGATGTAGAATAGGAGCGCTAGCGAAGTGTGACTTAATCGAAAGGAATGCCTTGGAGACATCCTCCGACCACAACTTGGGATTTGCTCCCTTCTTGGTGAGAGCAACCAAGGGAGCTACCAAAGTTGAAAAGTGTGGAATGAACTGGCGATAGTAATTGATGAACCCCATAAAGCGCTGCATCGCTTTAAGTGAATGGGGTTCTTGCCAGTCCATCACAGCCTGTAGTTTGGCAGGATCCATAGCCAAACCCTGGGCAGAGATGATATAACCAAGGAATGGCAAGGACTCCTGCTCAAACACACACTTCTCCAACTTGGCGTAGAGGGAGTTTGCCCGTAAGAGGTCGAAGACTTTGCGAACATCTCTCCGATGGGAGTCAATATCTGGAGAGTAGATGAGAATATCATCCAGATAGACTACGACCGAGGTGGTGAGCATCTCCCGGAAGATGTCGTTCACAAAGTCTTGGAAAATGGCTGGGGCATTACAGAGCCCGAAGGGCATCACCAGATATTCATAGTGCCCATCCCTGGTGTTAAAAGCCGTCTTCCACTCGTCCCCCTCACGGATGCGAATCAGGTTATAAGCACCCCGCAGATCTAATTTAGTAAATACCCTTGCTCCCCGTAGCCTATCAAAGAGCTCAGATATCAGGGGTAGTGGGTACTTGTTTTTAACGGTGATGGCATTAAGACCCCTGTAGTCAATGCATGGACGTAATTCTCCACTCTTCTTCTGCACGAAGAAGAACCCAGCCCCTGCAGGTGACACTGACTTCCTAATAAAACCCCTTGCCAGATTCTCTTGGATATACTGAAACATTGCCTCCATCTCCGGGAGAGATAACGGATAGACTCGACCCCGGGGAGGCTCAGCACCAGGCAAGAGATCGATAGGACAGTCATAGGGGCGGTGAGGCGGAAGGGTCTCCGCAGCCCTTTTGGAGAACACGTCCGCATAAGGCCAATAGTGCTTGGGAAGAGAGGAAAGATCTGCAGGTACCTCAGTTGTAGCAACCTGAACGCACTCCCGCTGACATCTACCCTTACAGGATTTACTCCATCCCAAAATTTTCCCTGAGGACCACTCTATATGAGGAGAATGAAAAGGAAGCCAGGGTATCCCCAACAGGACCTCATCAACTCCCTCAGGAAGGACCAAAAGAGAAATAATCTCCTGATGTGATGGAGATACAGAAAGAGTGAAAGGGATGGTTTGGTGTGTAATCTGTGAAGGCAGTGTCGACCCATTTACCACTCGAATGGTTATTGGCTTGGCGAGCATCACCAGGGGTATTGCGTGTCGCTGAGCGAAAGCGGATGACATAAAATTACCCTCCGCCCCAGAGTCCACACAATGCTCTACCATAAGAGTGGATGGGCCTATGGTAATTGTCCCCTTGAAGGGACAATTACTCCCCTTGAGTGTGCAACCTCGGCGGTGGATGTTACCGCAATTGCTGTTCAGGCTGCTAGCGTGCTTTACCCACTGCCACCTGTTCTGACCCTATCCCACCTCCCGTTGCCTGAAAAATTCTCTGGGGACAGTAAGTCCTGTAGGGGATTCGTGAGCCAGTGCGGTATACATCTCGAGCTCCTAGCTGCACGTTTTCCCACAGAGCGGACAAAGGTGGTATTTGTAATTTATTTCCTGTCAGACAGAGCTTTGGAGTGGGCTACGCCGCTGTGGGAGCGCAACGATCATGTGGTGCAGAGTGTTCCTCGGTTTCTGGGCACTCTGAAGCAGGTCTTCGTAGGACCTCAAGTCACCCATGATACGGCGCTCCAACTGCTGGCATTGACTCAGGGTTCGACCATGGTCAGCCAATTTGCCATTCTCTTCCGGACTTTAGCGTCTGAGTTGGAGTGGTCAGATAAAACCCTCATCCCAGTATTTTGGAGGGGGCTGGCTGACCATGTGAAGGACGGTTTGGCCACTAGGGAGATTCCCGCTACACTGGAGGAGCTCATATCTATATCAACTCGCATAGACCTTCGTTTTCACGAGTGAGGGTTGGAGCGAGCCCAGTGTAAGCAGAGGTTTCGGTTGGCTCCCACCTTCGCCAAACCTTTGGAATCTCCGGTCCAGGCGCTCGAGTCACATGAGGCCTTAAGGGGGTCGCGAGCGGGGTCTAAGTCCCAGGCTGCTCGTGCCCTTAAGGTCTGTCATTTTTGCCGGCAGTCTGGACATCTTGCCTCCAAGTATCTGCAGCGGTCGAGGAATCGTCAGCGTCTTGTGGCACTTGGAGGAGGTACATTAGACATGGCGACGTTTACCTCAAAATTCTCCTTCAAGGGGATAATCTCCAATATGTTAGCCTGTAGCAGTGTGTTCCTCACCATAACAGATATACGTGTTGTATATATTGGCAGATGGTTGTTATTGCAATGGCACAGAATCTATTACTTAAGTTCTCCTTGTGAGTCCTGTCAAAATAGGTGCCACTGTGGCCCCGGCTCCAGTATGTTATGGGTAGATGGCGTGCATCAACGCGGTGTCCGCCGCTGGTTGAGTCCATTGCACTAACAACCATCTGCCAATATATACAACACGTATATCTGTTATGGTGAGGAACACACTGCTACAGGCTAACATATTGGAGATTATCCCATTCTTTAATACTACGGTGCAATTACCTATTGTGGCTACCTTAGCTTCCATTCTTACCACAATATTGGAGAACTATATGTTCACACCCTACTTACCTGGGAAATCGCCTTTTTCTAGAGGTCCATTCCATTCCAATACATAGGACCTAGACTTTATCCGTTACAACAGACAAGCAGTCGGTCTACTGAGGAAGGTCTCATTATTTTGACCGAAACGTTTATGCTGGACTGCTATCCAAGTAATAAATATTCAATTTCTAAAATCATCACTATACACAAGTTGAGTGCCAAGTTATTTACTTTCTATATGTTTACTGGTGTGGGTAACCTATCTTGAGCACCGACACAGCTGTGCCACGATATACTTCACAATTCTAGGTAAGTGACATGCATGCACCTGTGCCGTTCACAAGGTGTGAAGGAGCACATGACTCATCAGACCAGGCGACCATCTTTAAATTGCTTTATGGTCTAGCTTTGATGCATCCATTTATAACAAACACGACCAAGACACATGAGCATAATAAACCGTAGTAAATTACCCATAATCATGTGTCTTTTAGGACTAATAGACCCATCATCAATATCATACATAGACACCATAAACAAAGCAATGATGCAACTGGTCACTTTTGTATAGAAAAACTCAATATAATCTTTATTAATAATAATTTAAAAACACATCATCACATCAAACCAAATTTGGGAAAAAGGGTGAATATTGGAGCACCTTATACACTCTGTGTGTTACATAGGTGACGGACGTCCATGTCCGGACTCAGAACCCACCACTAGGTATATATAGCTGTGTACATGGTCCAACAATGTGGACTTTAGCAGGCGTTTTTACTTCAATAGTATTGATACCGATCACCGGTTAACATAAGTACACACTGCTAACATTACCATATAACACATGCCCCCCCCAGAGAGTTACCACCAGAAGGTCATAAACAAGCCGAAAGAATCAGCTGAAATCATTACCTCTGTAGCGGGGGTATCACGGTGAGGCTGTAATCCGGGCGATGGCGTCTGCCCCTGCACGTTTCGGACCTAATCCTTTTTCAAGGGGCCTGGCTGCAATACCTCGCATTGATCTTTAAATAGTATCCTTCCCGCGTGTACGGTGACGTCATCACCGGAAGTTGCGCGCCCGGCCCGGAAGTGACGCGCCACGTCGTCCAGGTAACCACAGCAAGCAGCGGGCATCGGCGTCACAGGGAGGGAAGGTCATATGACCAAACCCCCCATACAGATACCGATAACCCGCGGCTACCATGGCACCCAGACGGCGAGCGCGTACAGAGCAGGGAGCGCAACTATCTGTACAAGATGGACAATTGCCCAATATTAATTATAACTCTTAAAAATATATAAATATAATTAGAACAAGACAAAACTAGGAACATGGGAAACAAATGGCTGATGGGAGACAAAAGGCTGGATATTATACCTCCTATAACCGGCATATCTCAGCATGGAACTAACAGACCACTAGTATATATCTATTACACATAAGAGGTTTTCACATAACAGGCAGATAGTTTATACAGATAATATTATATATCACATCTTTTAGACCTATATCGAATATTCATAATTATCACATCTGATAAGCTACTGCCCCTCAATCAGTGCCACCATAATACAACTAAAAATATTGACCATCAGTCAAAAATATATAGTCCATTATTTGCTTTATAGCGGCATCCATCTTCTCATACTACTTTATAAATTTCTCCATCTGTCATATCAGGAAATATTCCATGCCGATGCACCGTTCCTCATATTCCACCATGTCTCCCCGATCAGAAATAACTAAGATAAATGTGATATAAAAACAAGTTAAAATATGTACACACAGAATGGATAATGCTCCATATACAGAGAGCAATGCTCAGAGAAACGGGGTGAAACTAAGGTTCTCATTAAGTCCAGATGGATGGACTGTGCCCAATGTCCATATCCACCTGGACTCTACCTGAGCTAACTTCCTGAACATCCCACCACCACGAATGTTAGTATTGAGCATATCAATGCCTCTTACCCGAAATTGACTACTATCACAATTATGGAACCTACGGAAGTGTCGAGGGATCGTTTTTAATAGTGTCTCATCCTCTGCAGCAGCCGCTGCCTCGATCCCTAACACATGCTCCCGAATTCTGATCTTTAATTGTCGGGTAGTCATACCCACGTAGATCATATCACATGGGCAGACACCATAATAAATTACGTTTTTGCTGGTACACGTAATATTTGTTTTAATACTGAATTCCCTAGAGCCTTCCTGATTTTTAAATTTGTCCGTTCGATCCATATTAGGACAGGCCACGCACTGGCCACATGGGGTACTCCCACAACGTCTCTTAAACTGATCCAAAAAAGTGGTTGCTGGCTCACCCGTATAGTGGCTATGGACCAATCTATCCCTCAGATTTCTAGATCTTCTAGCTGTAATCACAGCCCTATCTGGGATAAATCTAGAAATCACTGGGTCGGCCTTTAATATATGCCATGACCTATCAAGAATTTTCCTCATTTTCGGGAAGTGTGAGTGGAAATTGGTGATAAATCTCACATCACCATTTCTTTTGGGTTGTCGAATACCATACAATAACTCATTTCTAGAGGAACCCTTAGCACGATTATATGCTTTCTTAATCATGCGGTTGCTGAAGCCCCGCTCCTTCAGGCGTTGTTTGAGTTCTTCAGCCTGTTTGTAAAAATCACCATCTGTGGAGCATAGCCTCCGCAACCGCAAAAATTGTCCGGTGGGGACCGACTGAATCATGTGTCTAGGATGGGAGGATGTTGCGTGTAGCAACATATTAGTAGAGGTGGGCTTCCGGTAAATATCCGTCTGTATCTCACCCCTCCCATCTTTCTTAAGTGTAACGTCAAGAAACTCCAAAGTTAAGGAGTCACACTTATATGTAATAAAGATATTCTGGTCATTGTTATTTAGTGATCTCATAAAAGTATGTAGATCATCACATGACCCCTGCCAGATCAGAAAGATGTCGTCGATGTACCGGGTCCAAGATAGGACCCGGCACATCGGCGACGACTGATCCGGCAGGGAGAGGTCTCTCTCCCACAGCCCCAGGAACAGGTTGGCGTAAGCCGGGGCAAAGGAAGCCCCCATGGCTGTTCCCTGGAGCTGCAGGAAGAAAGACCCCTTAAACACAAAAAAATTATGTGTTAGTGTGAACTGTAATAACTCAATGACCAAATCTCTAATATCACCTGGTAAATTAGACGTTGAGAGGAAAAACTTCACTGCACGGACCCCATCAACATGTCTGATACTGGTGTAGAGGGACTCGACGTCCCCCGTCACCAGTACCATATCTTCCTCTAAACACAAACCATCAACCTGTCTCAACAATTCCCCTGTGTCTTTCAAAAAAGATGGCAAACCTTCTACTAGCGGTTGAAGCTTAGAATCGATCCATCTATTTATATGTTCGAGATAATTTCCTCGCCCAGACGCCATCGCCCGGATTACAGCCTCACCGTGATACCCCCGCTACAGAGGTAATGATTTCAGCTGATTCTTTCGGCTTGTTTATGACCTTTTGGTGGTAACTCTCTGGGGGGGGCATGTGTTATATGGTAATGTTAGCAGTGTGTACTTATGTTAACCGGTGATCGGTATCAATACTATTGAAGTAAAAACGCCTGCTAAAGTCCACATTGTTGGACCATGTACACAGCTATATATACCTAGTGGTGGGTTCTGAGTCCGGACATGGACGTCCGTCACCTATGTAACACACAGAGTGTATAAGGTGCTCCAATATTCACCCTTTTTCCCAAATTTGGTTTGATGTGATGATGTGTTTTTAAATTATTATTAATAAAGATTATATTGAGTTTTTCTATACAAAAGTGACCAGTTGCATCATTGCTTTGTTTATGGTGTCTATTGATGCATCCATTGCAGACAAATTCAGTTGTGGACAGGGGTCAGCATGGACACAGAGACCAGTCTTCCACTATGTAGCCCCATTAGTAACAATCTAAGGTACGCTTTTTGACACCTCAGGGCCTCTCTGACCCTAATGCCAGTTTTCTTTCTAGCTTTCACCCATCAGTGATTTTAACGCTTTGGCTAATTGGTGTGTATAATGATGTGGAAGACACAAACATTATGGTATAGCCCTTGCTCACATAAAGAATAGATGCTTTGAGAAATTTGGGAGCTGGTAAAATGTTAGAAATTTAGAGGATATTCCATTGAGATCAACAGAATTTGGTCCTAAAACTTAGATGCAGTCAGTTGCCCTGTCATATGGTTTCTGGAGAACTGCTTTTCATAAAACCAAAAGGATTACATTTTCCTCATATAAATAATTATGGTGTGGCCTTCATGGAGTAAGTACAGCCAGTGCTTACCGCTAATGTAATTCACGAAAAGCTATGTGCGAGAAGTTGTTTGTACCAACTGTACATACAATATAAGAAGAAGTAAATTGCTGAAACTCTATTAATAAAATAATTATAAACTAAACCAGCAGCTGCACGGCACTGTACTCATGAAGTGAAGCCAAAAGTTTCCTTATGGTTTGGGTTCTCTCTTCTCTGATGCATTATCAGCTGGCCTTTATTAGCTCAAACAGCTGTTGTTTTCTAACAAGTAAAATTACAAGGCTAACTTGACATTACATTAGAGCAACATGGTATCATGGTGCCTTCATTGATAAGCCTCCTGTATTTTTACTGAGCGGAAAAATATTTTTTCATCTCAGGGAAGGAGAGAAAACTCCTTAATTCCACCTATGAAGGTGGCTACCATGAAGTTGAAAGCCTGAACCTTTAATGAGTCTTACAATATAATTTGGGCCAGGCCAGAAACCCATCTACAGATGATAGTTTCAATGTACTTGTCCCTCATCAGTGTACAGTGAAGTTAGAGAGAATGATATGCCCTTGATGCAGCTTTTGTGGGCCCTGGTGCTGGTGAGACCAGCTGAATATGTTGTCTCCATGGTAAAACATGCAAATTAGCTCACTCCTGGAAGAAAAGAAAACTCGCTAGTATCACTTATGCAGGTAGTTACTCTGTAAATGAATGTTTGACTTTTTGCAATTTGACTAGAGATTAACCAATGGATTCACTGAAAAGGAAATCAAACATTACAAAAAGAAAGAGGCCATACTTACTAATACCCAGTCACCATATTAATATGCTACAAGATGCAGACAGGCCTCAGTAATATAAGGCCGAGGTAGAATGGGGGCAAAATAATTATGAGCAGTCCCTTACACTCCTATCATTCATGAAGGGGTGGATGCTTAGTATTACAGATGAACATTAATAAGGCTCATATAAGGTGCAAGTAACACAGATACATGAAGATTACCATGCTTACTGCAACGGCCATAGTATTAGTGGGCAGCCAAGAAATAAGTAAATGCACCCCACAATGACAAACAACCTTTTCTCACAATGTAATACAGCACCCCATATAAGGTAATTTAATACAGCCCCTATAGAATGTAATGTAATACAGCACCCCCATAGAATATAACACAGCCCCCCACAGAATATAATACATCACCCCATAGAATATAATACAGCCCCCCATAGAATTTAATGTAATACAGCCCCCATAGAATATAATAGAACCCCCATAGAATATAATACAGCACCCCATAGAATGTAATACAGCCCCCCATAGAATGTAATACAGCCCCCCATAGAATGTAAGACAGCCACTCATAGAATGTAATGTAATACAGCCACTCATAGAATGTAATGTAATACAGCCCCCCATAGAATATAAGACAGCCCCCCATAGAATATAATACAAACCCCATAGAATATAATACATCACCCCATAGAATGTAATACAGCCCCCCATATAATGTAATGTAATACAGTCCCCCATAGAATGTAATGTAATACAGCCCCCCATAGAATATAATACAACCCCCATAGAATATAATATAGCACAGCACCCCATAGACTATAATACAACCCCCCATAGAATACAATGTAGCCCCTCCAAGAATGGCCCCACAATCCAGTTATCACTCATTGGTAGATTTAAAAAAAAAAAAACACACACAATCCTCACCTCTTCTCGTGCCCCGCGCTGCTCCAGGCTCGGCTCCGGTCTCAGCGGCTGCAATCTGCCCAGCGCACAGCAGGTACGTGATGATATGACGTCATCGTGCACCCACAGTGTCAGAGGCAGAGGGGAATGATGGGAGAGGGAGCATCATCTGACGGTCTCTCCTCCATCATTGCATTCAACTGTACCGACGTCTATGACTATGGTATAGTTGAATGCGGCTGCGCTGGCGGGGGGTGAGTCAGCGCTGGAGAGGGTTGAGTCACCTGTATCCCAGACAGCGTGAGTGGTCCCTCCCATCTCGCCAGCGCCCCGGCACTTTCCCGGGTACGCCGGGTGCTGACGCCGGCCCTGGTCTACAGACTAATGTTCTTAGAGGTACTTGAGGAGACAAGTTCTCACAGTAGAGAAGTACAGAAAATTGTATGTCGAGCACCAGAATAAAAGTGAGACTATTGTTATAACAAAGGTTTGTGCAGTGATTTTTCAACAGCATTGAGTACCAAACAACTGCGTTAAGGAATTAAGAAGAGTATTCTTTGGGACTGACATAACTTTGCTTTGCATAAATTTGGGGTTCAATATTGAACAGGAGGAAAAGGTCTAAAAGTCCATGGGATAAGGGGTAAAAAATACTTCCCTTGCCCCAGGTAATGGTATGTGCCTCTAATATTCTAACTCCCCTTCCACTGTCCTAAATCTAATGAAATCTAAAGATGTATGGGATAATCTATTTATGATTACCATTTCTATAGCTCCACTGTGCATATGTATATATATATATATATATATATATATATATATATATATATATATACATACTCAGTGGATCTGTAAAAATGTCATCTTAAATAGAATGAATATTCTGTATACTGTATATATATATATATATATATATATATATATATATATATAGGAATAAGTTACTACTTTATGCAACTATTTTTCACTTCCAACTCTAGTATGCTTTCTTCTCCTGTAATAGGACCAACTTGGCTTTGAAACAAATGGAAAGCTGAGACTCCATGCAATCTGTCAATCATAATGTAGGAGTCAAGTAATTCCAGTACACCCACATCAATTGTTCTTAAACAGCCGCAAATCATGAAACCGTCTCAACAGAAGCCAAAGTAAAACAAATCATGGATTACCAATATCCAGACAAAGGCCAAAGCTGCTAACCATAAAAGGGATGTCAAAGTTACCATTTTGCAGTGAAGAAAAATGTAGATCCATTGCAAATACATAATTATAGTTTCACCAGAAGGATTACCATTAACCCCTAGGCTTGGTTCCTAATATGTGTATAATAATAGACTACATCAAAGCTTCCCTAGCACCACTGCTGCTATTAAATGTATATTATCACCTTATTATGTGTACCATTAATTGCTTGAAAAAATGAAGAATATTAACTTGGATAAAGGTGATTGTGGGTATAAATATACTCTCAATTGCAGGTTGTATAATTACTCTATTTAGCAAACATTGTCATGAAATTTCACTGTACTTCTTCATAGTAACATCACTGCATGTTGGATTCCATTATATAATAAAATGTCCCCTACTCCCTTTCTGTGCCTGTGATATTGATAATTTTCTTTTCTGTTGTTTACAGCTCATTGCCTAGTTTCCTGGCCACCTGTGTGGTTTAGTCCTAGTGGCAAAATGCTTACAAGTGCTTTCCAATAGAGCTTGTAAGCGCTGCACTGAAGCTGGCCAGGATCACTAGAGCACACTGCTAGCTCCCAATCCTGGCCAGTATCAGTGCTCCTGCGCTCCTCCAATACTACATAGACCAGGATGCCTCATACTGGAAAATCAGAGAGCGTACAGTTTAATCCAGTGGAAAAACAATGCTGCTGGTCCAAACTGTCAATCAAGCAATAGCCCCCAATCTCCAGCAATCAGGAAGTTGTCTGAATGAGGAGTGGACATCTCCTGAACAGATAGATAGAACGAATCCTATAAGTAATGTCATAGCATAAGAATAGCATATGAAAAAATAAAATGTTTAGTTCTATCTGTTAATCTAAATGAGCAGTAATACGGGACATAGACCATGTACGATGGTGGTGCTGTTTCGAAAAAAAACCCATAAATCTTTCTTTGCAATCCAGAGCAACTCTCATAAATTCAACAATGCCCTTGCCTCCCCATATAACAAAGGCAGTCTACTAAAATCTTATGAATACCATACAAACCTGGTGAACATTCCAGTAATTTACAGTTTAAAGTAATGTAGTGAAGAGTTGGGACCACAGGAAGACATATCAAAGAGATTCATAAGTCTTAACCCAATTTGGAAAATAAATATTGTCAATAAGTGTTTTCACTTATTCTCTATACATTTAGGAAAAACCTATTTGTCTGCACAAACTAGAGGAGTGCTGAGGTAGAGTATGGCCCATAGTTGGCTATGATGGCAGTAATATTGCTTTGTAAGGCTAAGTTCATATTTCGGTTTCTGTTGTTTGTTTAGAGGAATAGACAAACGGAATTTATGTGCAAAATGGATTCATAGCATAACTGATGCAAAAGAAAGCACAGGGGCCTCATTGATTTTAAGGGCTCGCTCACACTTAGCCAACGTGTAACTCGGATGAGTGCTTTCTGATGTTTTATGGGACAGCACTTGGGCCAATGCCATACTATGGAGCAGTGCTGACGAGTTGGCATGAGTAAAAAAAACCAGCATGCTGCGATTAGCAGAGTATATTGGACAGTGTGCACCCATACAAGTCTATGGGTGCGTGGTGCAAAACATCAGATTGTAGTCCAATGTATGCCGACTCACAGAAAGGAGAAGATGGAGAAAGGTCTCCATCTTCTCCGTACCTGTCAGCCGATCCTCGCGCGCAAGTCAATCGGAGCAGAGTAAAATGACACTTGGCTCACGCTTGCAGCAGAGTTTGAGCCGAGGGTCATTTGCATATACAGTAGCATCCGATTCTCTTGCATGAGACAATCATTGGGCACTACTCGGCAGAGTGAGTGAGCCCTTATGGTTCCTTTGGGATTCCGTTTTGTATCAGTTTTTCGAAGGAAGAAAAAGATGTGCATGGTGTGCTTTTTCTTCTATTCTAAAAAGTGTCACAAAATGGTACCCAGACTGAACCCTTACTAATCAAAGGGCACCCTACTGCCATTTGCATAAGTAATGCAACTAGTCAGTTTTGCACTTGAATTCCTTCAAAATGGCCCTATACAATAGTGTACTTGAGTATTTACCGTTACTACCACTTCTGAAAATAATTAAATCCAATCCTTTATTACTCCAGACTGCGTGCTGCAAAATGCACATCAAATGGTGGGCAACCAGTCTGTGGATATTATTTTTTTTCTCTAGTGTCTTTAAAAAAATTATGCGTTCTCGTTTTTTTTAATCTAGGATCTTGACCAGATTACGTGACTGTAATTATGAACATTTTACAGTCCACAATAGTTGCTACTAGTGTATTTTTCTACGAATAGACTGTATACTATTTCCAAGATTTATAGTTCATTATGGTCTGTGATTATAGAAATGTTGGCAATCTTTACTTTTTGGATAAGTTGTCCAGGAAAAAATTAAAAATAATGTTGGAAAAACACAGGTTAACATTGTATGAGCTAATGCTTTATGCTAACTTTAGCCAATGGCTCCAAAGGATGTGAAGGAATTATCACACCACAGAATGTGGTTGCTCTAGATGCTTTGATAACTTTGAGAAGAATTCCAAATTATAGGGAAAGCAATGCGCAAGCCGCAGAAATAGCTTCTTTGCTTTTCAACCAAATATTTTTCTGATGAATGGATTAAGTGCTCCAAAATACAGTTCATTTATCCAATGTTTTCTTACTTCATAAAAACCCTATTTCTTCGATAAAAATAGTATCATATGTATTCATTTGTAAAAGAAAAATAAAATTATATGTATAGACCCATATGCAGACTCTCATCAGCACAGAGCAGGGTGCTGGGTGAGAAGTTTTTGACTTGGCTCTCAGGGGGGACTAATTTTCCTTATTCTGGCTTGGTCAAAACCCCTGGCCATTTGTTAAAGGTTTACTCCTTCCCGACCAGGCGATTTTCCATTTTAGTGCTATAATTTTTTCTCCCCTTCTTTCAAGAGCCAAAACATTACCTAATTTTCCATTGACAGCCATATGATGGCTCGTTTTTTTGCAGGATGATTTACAATTTTGAACGATAAAACTCAATGTACTGACAAATGGAAAACAAATTCCAAGTGTGGTGAAATTGTAAAAACACCTGCAATTTCCAATTATTTTTAAGGTCTTGTTTAAACGGTGTTCATTGTGCTGTAAAAGTGACCTGCCGATTTAATTTTCCAGGTTAGTACAATTAAAGATATGCCAAACTTGCATGGATATTTTTTCATTCAAGTGGTGAAGAAAAGGTTGTTTGGGTCAACATTTCCTGAGATCTGTAATCTTTTAATATTTACTATGAGGAAGCTGGGCGAAGGCTTATTTTTTACTTGGTGAACTGGTATTTCTAGCCATACCATTTTGGGGCAGATATGATGTTGTGACTGTGATCGCTTCTTATTGTATTATTGTTGAGGGAGGATCTAAAGTGATCCTTCACGGTTAACTCAGTGATTTCCAAATAAAATCTACAAGGCGTTGCCAGCAACTGAAAATGACCAGACGGAGACGTGTGTCTCTGTTTAGGGGGGATCAAGCTGATCTCTCTGGCCCCCGTTTATTGTGTATGACTTTTCATAGTCATAGAAATTATACTTGAACCAATCAGCATAAGAACACGCTCAAAGTTCTTAACCTATAAGAATACAGGAACGGTCTGGACGTCAAAGTCTTGTAGAACAATGCACCCTCAGTCTCATGTTCTACCCAGGTTGCAACAATCAAGGTCTCATCAAGGTCTCATAACAGCTGTAAACTTTAGCCTACTAACAACATTTATATAAAAACAACAAAATGGAGTCGAAAAGCACAAAATGGAGAATCTTTCTTAATTTGTCCCTTCACATTCCCCCCTAGATAAATTTTGTTAATTAATGTCCAGCATCAGAGGTACTATCCCAAGCTCTAAGCTCGAGGGGTACTGGTCTTCACATGACTGGTGCCATGTTACCAGCCATGGCTGTTGCGGCGTACCCGTCCCCCCTGTATACTAGAATTTACGAATAACAATTATTGATAACAGTGGTGGGGATCTTTTGAAGATAGCCATGCGCTTGGCTTCAACATCTTCATCAGATAACTTTGTGAAATCGGTGTAGAGAAGAGCAGGGGTGGCAACGCTTTTGGTTTCATCATTAGTTGTCTTAGTGCAGAATTTCCTAATACATACAGAAATACACCAAAGAACAAGTTTTAGTGTTACATACATAACAAGGATAAAGGCAGCGATATGTAACAAACTTTGCAAGATTCCAGCTATCCAGCCCCCAAATCCGTTAAACCAATTTGCTGGATTAAGAAAGGAGAAGGTGTCTGCCCACCAACTGTCCTTATTACGGTCATTGTCTTTATTATATTAATCTCTGAGTCTTTGAATGTCCTCTAACTTTAACTTAAACTTCATAGTGCTATTGGGATCTATATAATGACAGCATGCGGGTCCAATAACCTGACACATACCACCCTGTGCTGCTGTTAAGTAATCCAGTACTACAGTATGTTGATTAGTGACTATGATAAGTTGGTTTTGGACAGCAACAGTAGTATTAAGTATATCCAATATATCCCAAATTTGATCATCTAGATAATCTGTTGCCCTAACCAATTTATCCCACATTTGTGTAATCATAGGGTAAATGAAAATAGAACTGACAATTTTATTGGCTATACCCATCTGTACTACTAATCTTTCATGATATTGTACAAACTTATTATTCAAGGATATTGGGGAATTTAGGCTGTCCCATATGGCTACCAATATTATTATATAGAAATACAAAAAAACCAAAACATTATATCCCCTTATTTGCTACTAGTCTGTTTGACCAGCTTGCAGTGCGATATGTGGATCCACGTCGGCCTTCCTTCCAGCTTCACTAACATAGGAGTAATAAGGAGGACTTGGTAGGGACCATCATACAAGGGTTCTAGTCCGTGTTTTCTGACATAGCTTTTCACGACCACAAAACCACCAGACTTTAAATTGTGACAAGTGTCGGTTTCTGCTGAATCTGGAAGGGAAGAAAAAATCTAAAACATGGGTGTTAGCAAGATTTTTACTAAGCTGAATAACATATTGAACAGCACGATCAGTTTCTTCTGATAACTACTGAGGCTGGAAATTTGCAACTGGGGGCCTAGCACCAAACAATATCTCATATGGGGACTGGTCATGTTTTGCAATAGGGGTAGTACGAATGTGGTACAGTACAATGGGTAGGAGCTCTGGCCATGGAGCCATAGTCTCCTGCATCATTTTGGTCAATTGTCCCTTCAGTGTGCCGTTCAGCCTCTCAACTTTCCCACTGGATTGTGGATAGTACAGATTATGGAGGGCTACAGTGGATCCAAGCATTATCAAAACCTCCTGATACGCATAAGAAGAAAAGGCCGGGCCTTGGTCACTTTCAACGACTTCTGGAACACCATATCTGCATATAACTTCCTTCACCAGTTTCTTCACTGTAGTCTTTGCAGTCATGTTGGTAACGGGGAGTGCTTCTGGCCAACTGAAGAAAATGTCGACAACCACCAGACAATATTCATACCTTCCAGACTTAGGCAACGTGATGTGGTCCACCTGGAGCCTTTGGAAAGGATAGTCGGGCTTAGCAAGGTGCTTCGGGGGTACACGTTGAAGTTGACCGGGATTGCAGGTCTGACAGATATTACATGCATGGTTGAGTGCTGTCAGGACTGTAGAAATACCTGGAGCCCAGTAGAATTTTTGTACATTTTTTCCTCGATGTGTGGGCCCATGTGCCCACGTGGAAATAGCAGGGTACATCCACTTAGGGAGACACACAAGTTGGTCCTTTTTCCAGAGACCATGTCCATACGTGCTCCATCAGCCTGCCACCGCTTCACTTCTTCCTTTGGGGACATTCTCTGCATCGTCATTAAGCGGTCTCATGGGGTCCGACAGAAAACTTCAGTCTGTCATCGATCATCAGGTTCCTGTAGAGCCAGTGTTTCTTGTAACTGTTTACGCTGAGAGCGTGTGGTCACCATAGTTGATATGGTCGGTTCAACGGGTAGGAGAGCAGCAGCTTTTGCTTGCATATCCACAAAGGCGTTACCAACAGTGTGTGGACTTTTCCTAGGACCGTATGCCTTGACCTTGATAATGGCCACCTTTGTAGGTAATTTGATTGAGTCCATGAGGGTTTTAACAGCTTCAGCATTCTTCACTGGCCTGGCGGTGGTAATAAACCCTCGATTGGCCCATTGGGCTCCGAAATCATGAGCAATACCAAATGCATACTGTGAGTCCGTGTAAATATTAGCCCGCCTGTCTTTGACCAGAACACATGCAGTAGACAGAGCCTGAAGTTCTACTTCTTGTGCTGACAGTGAGGGAGGGAGCGCAGCTGCGTGCACTACAGTGTCTTCTGTAGTAACAGCGTATCCGGTGTGGAATCTGCCAAATCATCAGCACATCTTAAACCGTCTTCCAGGGCATTGTAGAGAGGTTGCATTATGCGGGATACGTCCGATATCCACTGACGACAATAAGTACATAGTCCAAGAAAACGCTGGAGTTCAGTCTCATCTTTTGGTAAAGGAAGGGAGCTGATGGCTATTTTTCTTTCTTTTGTGAGGTGTCTGACACCCTGAAGGAGACAGTGACCCAAAAGTATCACTTGACCAAGGCAGAACTGAAGTCTCGAGGCTGAAACCCAACAGTTTAGATCTGCCAGATACTTGAGGAGGCCAACAGTGGCAACAATGGCTTCCTGCTCTGTTCGTACACACAACAAAAGATCAGCCACATACTGAAGCAGCATGACATAGCGGTGATCTAACTGCCAGGGAAAAAGACACTCGCCCATATTTTTTTTCAAACTGATTGGGACTTTTTTTTTTTTGGGCCCCCTGTGGCATAACTGTCCACGTCAATTGTCATCACTGATAAGTGAATGCAAACAGAACTGGCAATCTGGGTGTAATGGAATGCTGAAGAAGACATTGGCAAGGTCGATAACTGTGAACCAAGCAGCATCCTGAGGTATCTGGGACAAAAGAGTATGTGGCTTAGGCACCTCCAGAGTTTCCAGAACAGTAACTGCATTAACTGCCCGTAGATCTTGTACCAGCCAGTACACAGGGGGTTGGCCGGGTGGGGTCTTTTTCTTAACGGGAAACAAGGGCGTGTTACATGGGGAAACACAGGGTACTAGGGCACCATTATCGAGTAACGTTTGTATTTGCCCCTTGAGGCCCCGCTCCTGATCATGTTTCAAAGGGTATTGATGGACTTTGGGAAAAGGGGCACCAGGTTTGAGAAACACTTTTACTGGTTCTACAGGCATTATTGGGGGTGGATCTGGGCCTATCAGGGCCATCATCACCGTGGGAAGGGCATGTAAGATACACATCTCATTGTGTTCATCTGCATAGGGGTTATATAATGTGAGGGCCATCTGACCATCATCTTGGAATTGTATTCTGGAGCGGAACTGTGATAATAAATCTGCCCCCAGTAAATTTACCGGACATATAGGAGAGATTACGAACTGAGCCGTGACTTCAGGGAAAGGGTCCCACAGGGATAGGTTTTGTAAGGGTATATTTATTGGGTCTGCCATCTACTCTAACTAAAACAAGCTCTTGATCTGAGAATTGACATAACAGGGCTTGGGAGGGAGATTCCCAGACATAGGGTTAAAAGGGATATTGGATTTTGAGACTGGATTTGTGTAAGGTAGGAGGAGGGCAGGAGCTGAAGTCTGTTGTGGGCCACTGATAAGGAACGGAGCTGCGTCCTTGTAGCTTGTAGCTGCGGTGGGGGCTGGAATTAGAGCAGGATTCGCTGTGGCTACTGGTTTCACCTTTTAATTTCCCTGCTGATGTAGAATGGGCTAAGTTCTGAAAACCCTTTTTTTTTTTTTTTCTTACTACTTTTAATGCATCATCCGGAGTGGAAGTCTTAATATCGGGTCTGACTGACATTATTGCCTCTTTCAATTCAGATTTAAGGCCGGACATTAAAGCTACTACAAAAAGGTGTGAATGGGCTTTTTGTTACAATGAGAATCCCAGATCTTTAAATGCTACCATAAGACGCCCATAGAACTTCTCGGCAGTCCAGGGTATATTGGTGCCTTGGGGTTAAGGGGCATAGGGCTTACAGTCGAGAGTAGAGGCTTAATTTCCTGGGGAGGGACCATATTTCACTTTCAGGGAGACCCCCTGTCCCAAATTTTTAATTATTTGCTTTCCAGACACATTAATCTCAGTCACTTTCTCAGTTCCTTCTAGTACCACAAAACATCCAGTATTTTTTTTTTTTTTCATAGTAATAGACAACTTTCCTTTTTCAACGTAGCAAAAACAATCAGAATTCACATCCTCTGTTGATCCTCAATTTGCTATATATCAACCACTCAACTTGAAGCAGGTGCTTTAAACAAAACACAGATCTTCCAGCACATACTACACCAAGAAAATACAGAGAAACTTAGAACGCAGCTACGTGCCCCCTCCATACCAAAGACACAGAGATAAGAAAATCGCAGCATTCCTCAGCACAGAAAGAAGAAAGCAATAGCGCAGCTGTTTGACCCCTCCCATCTGGTATCTTAGGAATTTCACACAGAAACGGAATACAGCAGTTCTCAGACTTAATTATTTCTACAAAACCTTCATCACACAATTCACATACCAGAACACCTTAGAAAAACCCATAATTGAGAATATTTTCCCCATCTTTGGGCTAACAATATCAGATTCATCACACAAATTCAAAGTCTTCTTTTCCTTCCATGGAAACTGATTCTCCTTTAGAGCTAAATATCCTTACTTTGTCGTGCACAATACCGAGCGGCCTTAATGGTTTTGTTCCACTGGGTCTCTCTGTCCCCCGCTGGGACAACCCAAAAACGCAGTACTCAGTGAAAGGAGGAGGGCGTCTTAGACTTTCCCTCCGGACACCTCTGGATATATATAAATATATAATTCCTGAGTTACGCATCCTACCCAATCTTCGATCACCTCACCGCGCCTGATTCTAACAGTGATCAGGAATTCAGGATATTTTGACTATAAAGAGAATTACATCACTGGTCAATCCGGGGTGTCCGTCCCTTATGAGGTACGGTTCGAGCACTGGGCTTCCAACGGAACTACACCTCTATATGATTCCACCCAAAAATCACCCCACCATCGGGGACAAACCTCAGATCCTCTTTGCAGCAACAAACACAGGAAAACCACACCAAACGGTCAGTCTAAACAGTATAACTGCCAACTTACCGTGGTTGTTGTGGGGGATGATCAGTCCCAATTTTCCAGTGCCTGTGTCCGGTCCGAGGGTCCTTTGTCTTGTTGTCCTCCGGGGGGCAGAGGCGTTCCTGCTTGGGGCCCCATGTTTCGGGCGCCAACTGTTGAGGGAGGATCTAAAGTGATCCTTCACGGTTAACTCAGTGATTTCCAAATTAATCTACAAGGCTACTATTGGAGAAACAAGAGTCAGAAATTGGCCATACAAGTACTATTAGAATATTTATTGAAAAACTTCAATTTCCACTTAAAATTTCATCATAAATGGTACAATGACAATAACAAGTGACTATATATCAAAGTGCATCTAGTGCTACAGGCTCACAGAACGGGATAAATGTGAATCATATATTGCGGCCATGCATGTTGCTAATCTCCACACATGTGCAGTAAAGATAGATGCATACCAACTAAAAGTAAGTATTGCGGTGATATGACCGCACTAACCATAAGGTGCACCAAAGGCAAGGTACCCCGCAATAAGTACACGATAGAATGCAAAAAGTAAAAGGGTTAATTACCCATAAATATCCGTAATGACCCGTCTGGAGCCTGGAATGCTACCCCAACGCACGTTTCGCGTCTTGTGTCTTCACCGCTTCCTCTACAAGGCATTGCCGGCAACTGAAAATGACCAGATGGAGACGTGTGTCTCTGGGGGGATCAAGCTGATCTCTCTGGCCCCCGTTTATTGTGTATGACTTTTCATAGTCATAGAAATTATACTTCAACCAATCAGCATAAGAACACGCTCACAGTTCTTAACCTATAAGAATACAGGAACGGTCTGGACATCAAAGTCTTGTAGAACAATGCACCCTCAGTCTCATGTTCTGCCCAGGTTGCAACAATCAAGGTCTCATCAAGGTCTCATAACAGCTGTAAACTTTAGCCTACTAACAAAATTTATATAAAAACAATAAAATGGAGTCGAAAAGCACAAAATGGAGAATCTTTCTTAATTTGCCCCTTCACATTATTAGTTGGAGTTACCATAATTTAAAAAAAAAAACATTTTTAGCATTTTGTTTTTATCTCTTTTTAACTTGTTCACCGAGTGGTTTTATTAATTTTATGTTCTGATAGATTAAACTTTTATGGATGCAGAAATATCAAATAGGTGTGTATATATATATATATATATATATATATATATATATATATACAGCTCAGACCAAAAGTTTGGACACACCTTCTCATTTAAAGATTTTTCTGTATTTTCATGACTATGAAAATTGTAAATTCACACTGAGGGCATCAAAACTATGAATTAACACATGTGGAATTATATACTCAACAAAGAAGTGTGAAACAGCTGAAAAAATGTCTTATGTTCTAGGGTCTTCAAAGTGGCCATCTTTTGCTTTGATGACTGCTTTGCACACTCTTGGCATTCTCTTGATGAGCTTCAAGAGGTAGACACCCATGGAAAGATATATAAACAAAATGTCCAGCCCATTTCAGTATACAGTAATATCACAGTATCCTATGAAGCAGGAGCACTATCACAGGAGCACTATCATTGCAGGCACAGGGTTCTTCAACTGGCCCCTGACTGCCATGGCAATTCATGGTACCACATGATCACTTTGTGTGGGCGCTAATGGGTATGTGGAATGGTGTGGTCAGAGAATCACAAAAACATTTAATTGGCAAACAGCAGCAGTTGGAGCCCAGCTTTGCTCGAACCTGTCACAGGCAGATGTTGGTTGTGTAACACAGCTATCATCATCCGGGTATGACACAAGCTCAGCTTCAGAGCCGGGATCATACATGAGAACCCAACATTGGACGTACCAGTACAAAGATGCCTGACAGGAATGTGTTGTCATGAAATAAACTATTGTTTAAAATAGGTTTTTGTGTTACATGTGTTTTTTTAAAAAGCAGGAGGAGGCGACTCTGGGAGGGGAACCGAGCTGGAGTGACAGAGATTTCAAATCTACTATAGCTGTACTGGAAGTGCGGCTACTGAGAGAAATGAGCTGGAGTGACAGAGGTTTCAGGTCTATCATAGCTGTACTGGAAGTGCTACTACTAGGAGAAAATGAGAATGAACTGCAGTCACTTCTCATGCACTACAGAGCCAGCTGTCAGTCAAAGTACATACAGTCACCACTCACAGTACTGGCACACCTGTATGACTGAAAGCTTACTTTAAGTAAGGCAGCCAGTTACCTTTCTAACTCTATTAACCTACAGATCAACCCTATATCTGCAGGTTAATTGCATTATGGAACCTGACAGGTTCCCTTTAACTTATCATATGTTATAATGTTTTGCAGTTTTCTTAAAGTTCACACTGTTCAATAAAAGTCTGCTGCTTTATCAGTGATTATGAAGTTTCTAATAATATCTGAAAAAAAAGCTGAAAAAGATATGACCAGAATGTGAAAACTAGTTAAATCTAGCAGGATCCCCGCTAAACATGCGCGTTTCCAAAACAAACTAGAAATTGTTGTCATACCTATCACAATTTTAATTTCAGCTATTCTGTAGGGCTTCTCAATCTTTGACACTCACAGACTGGTTTCCTGGTAACTGCTCGGAAGGTGTAATTAATAAGTTAAATATTTGCTTGAATTTCTATATCTGAGACAGCGAAAACAAAGGGGAATCAAGGGAGCTATGGAGGTGGTGGTTATAATCAGGGAGATGACTGACTGGAAATGAGGAAGGAGGAGAATGTAAGAGCAGCATTACAAGTGCACTAATGTATGGCATGTCTTGTTGGGGTAAGACCTTTAACATGACAATACAGCACGTGTAATTAAGAGGTTGTCAGGTCAGAAGGTAGAAATAAGGCATGGCTGACTAGAAATGACTGCTGGGGTCAGAGGTGGAGCACATTTTAATTAAAAAAGAAGCTACTTATGGCCTTGCTGAAAGCATTGCTCCGACAAGCCACACCGGGAGGAGGAATGCTAAATAGATGATAGTTATGGTGGGGATCAAAGAATCATTTTGAGCCTCTTAAACATTTCAAAGTTTAGAGATCTGAGATAGCACAATATGTGCGTCAAGTGATACTCAATACATGAGTGTAATAGATGTTTTGTGAGATTCATATTTTTACTGAATTTCTGTTAAGAGGTTTTTAACTTTAAAAATGTACAGAATAAATATGGCCATGATTGCAAACTGTTCTAGAATGTCCAGGAGAAACCTAGGAAAAAAATCTATATATGGTGGTCTGGGGTTTATATTAATATGGGTTTCTGGTCTAGGGTTTGTATACATTTAAGTAAGCTGATATGGGGTCTGATAATAGTGTGTCTAGGGTCTACATTTATTTGGCAGTTATTTCTGAGATCTACATTTTGTTTGATTTTTATTCTGGGGCCAAGAAATATTTCAGGCATCAGGGGAATTCATACGTTTGGTATGTGGTTTTCAATAGCTTAAAAGGAATGTGTTGTCAGAAAATAACCTATTGTTCAAATTAGGTTTTTGTGCTATATGTGTTTTCTAAAAAAGCAGAGACAGGCGACTCTGGAAAGGGAATAGAGCTGGAGTGGCAGAGGTTTCAGATCTACCAAAAGTCTTCAGCCTTATTTGTAGTTCAATTCAAAAGTTGATTTCTCAGTAATGGAGGAATGGTCTGGCCATAAAAGGTATTACAGTTTTATCTTTGAACAAGCTACATGCAGGGACGCCGCTACCATGAGGCGACTTGATCTCTTTGCTTCAGGCGGCAGAAGAGAGGGGGCGGCAGATTCTGTTACTGGATTTGCGCTGCTAGGTTTTTTTTTGTTTTTTTTTAACCTTCGGGGTCAAGTGCCCGCCCCCCCTCCTCCCTCCCTCCTCCCTCCTGCCCCCCTCCCTGAAGACGTAATGCTCACCTTCCTCCAGCGGTGGCTGCAACTGTGTCTCTGTCTTGTCTCAGTGCCGGCAGTGCGTCCTGTCTTCAGCGGTCACATGGTACCGTCATTAAGGTCATGAATATGCGCATATTCATCACCTTAATGAACGCTACCATGTGACCGCTGAAGACAGGAAGGAAGACGCTGCAGAGATGCCGGGAAGTTCTGCGCCGCCCGGTGAGAGGCGAGTATGACAGGGAAAAAGTATGGGGGAGCCACGCACGCAGGGGAGAAGGATGGGAGAGCCATGAAAGCAGGGGAGAAGAATGGGGGAGCCATGAACGCAGGGGAGAAGGATGGGGGAGCCATGAAAGCAGGGGAGAAGAATGGGTGAGCCATGAACGCAGGAGAGAAGAATGGGGGAGCCATGAATACAGGGGAGAAGGATGGGGAGCCATGAACACAGGGGAGAAGGATGGGGAGCCATGAACGCAGGGGAGAAGGATGGGGAGCCATGAACGCAGGGGAGAAGGATGGGGAGCCATGCACGCAGGGGAGAAGGATGGGGGAGCCATGAACGCAGGGGAGAAGGATGGGGAGCCATGAATGCAGGGGAGAAGAATGGGGGAGCCATGAACGCAGGGGAGAAGAATGGGGGAGCCATGAATGCAGGGGAGAAGAATGGGGGAGCCATGAACGCAGGGAAGAAGGATGGGGAGCCATGAACGCAGGGGAGAAGGATGGGGAGCCAGGAACGCAGGGGAGAAGGATGGGGGAGCCACGCACGCAGGGGAGAAGGATGGGGGAGCCAGGAACGCAGGGGAGAAGGATGGGGGAGCCACGCACGCAGGGGAGAAGGATGGGGGAGCCACGCACGCAGGGGAGAAGGATGGGGGAGCCATGAACGCAGGGGAGAAGGATGGGGAGCCATGAATGCAGGGGAGAAGAATGGGGGAGCCATGAACGCAGGGGAGAAGAATGGGGGAGCCATGAATGCAGGGGAGAAGAATGGGGGAGCCATAAACGCAGGGGAGAAGGATGGGGAGCCATGAACGCAGGGGAGAAGGATGGGGAGCCAGGAACGCAGGGGAGAAGGATGGGGGAGCCACGCACGCAGGGGAGAAGGATGGGGGAGCCACGCACGCAGGGGAGAAGGATGGGGGAGCCACACACACAGGGGAGAAGGAGGGGGGAGCCACGCACGCAGGGGAGAAGGATGGGGGAGCCACGCACGCAGGGGAGGAGGATGGGGGAGCCATGCACGCAGGGGAGGAGGATGGAGCCACGCACGCAGGGTGGGAGGATGGGGGAGCCACGCACGCAGGGTGGGAGGATGGGGGAGCCACACACACAGGGTGGGAGGATGGAGTATAAATATGGAGTATAAATACTAGGCCCTATAGGGGGACACAGTGTGTATAGAAAGGAGAGGTCAGTGTAAAGAGCATGTACCATAAGAGGGACAGTGTGGGGGTCATATTTTGTGCAGACAATATAGTGAGGGGCAATTTTTCATTCAGGAGCATTATAATGACACTTGTATCTTTAAGGGCATCATGTGGAGACTTTCTGCAAAAGAGCGGAGAAGATGGAAGTCTGCAGAGATGGCTGTGGATGAGAAAACGCATCATGGGGTCTGGATAAGATGAAGAAAAGGAGAACGACTCCAGAGACAACGTCATCTATAAGATACCTGGGTGTAAATGTTATTTGTGATACTGACTAACTCTCATGTTTTTATTTGTTAGGAGCATTAAAGGGGATGTCCAGGTTTGTAATGAGTCTGCAGTCATTCTTTGTGACTGCAGACTTCTGAGTTCTCACAGTGCGCCCTGCAAGCTGTCAGGATTCTCTCGTGCTGGCGATTTACATACATGCAGTCACGTGCTGACTAGACATGTGTGGCCCCACTCTATGAAAATGAACTGAGTGAGGCCGGGCACATCTAGTCGGAATGTGGTCAGAAGTATACAAATCGCATGCTTGTGCTGACATGACCGTCCACCGGCCAGGGAGAATCCTAAAAGTGTGCAGTGCATGAGTTGTGAGAATTCAGAAGCTGCGATGTCAGGATTCAGCTCTGCAGGTTCTAGTAGTCGTCACATGGACACTTCACTCACATGCGATTTTCATACTCATGGTCCTGTGACAACGAGCTTCTCTTCCCGCTTCTCTGTTTTTCACTGAACATTGAGAGCATTAGGGAGAGGAGCTCGTGGGTACATGAGTGAGTGTGCAAATCGCATATGTCCTTGGTGGAGGGGGGGGAGGGGGGCCAAAATGAATTCTTGCCCCTGGTGCCAGAAACCCTAGATACACCTCTGCTGGTATGCTACTGTGAGCGGCGATTACCGGGTTCGGTGGAGGGAGGTGTGTGCACAGGCAGTGAGGCAGGGACTATGTGTGTGTGTGGGGGGGGGCGCCATTTTTCCTTTCGCCTCAGGCAGCAGAGAGGCTAGGTTCACCCCTGGCTACATGCACATATCAATAGTTTGAGTAGTGGGGGGAGGTGAAAGCTTGCTGACAGATTTCTTTAAGAAGATATGTAAAAGTTTTGGCACCCCTGGTCAAAATTACTGTTATTGTGAACAGTTAAGCAACTTGAATATAAAAGGCCTGAAGTTAATGATGACACATTTCCTTTGTATGTTAGGCAAAAAAAATAATATATATATATATATATATATATATATATATATATATATATATATATATATACTGTATATTCATCTTTGCATTTCAAAAATTGCAAAAAGTAAAATGGGCCTATATAAAAGTTTGGGCACCCTACAGGGAAAATTACTACTAGTAATACTAGTTCTGTGAGATTCCTGGGTCGTCTTGCATGCACTGCTATTTTGAGGTCTAGCCAGTGGCCACAGATTTTCATTGATGTTCAAATCAGGGGACTGTGAGAGTCATTGTAAAACATTCAGCCTGCACCTTTTGGGTAGTATATTGTGTGTTTTGATGTGTGTTTCAGATTATTGATGAATGAGCACTAAAATGCTTGGATGATCGTTACTCGAACCGGGCAATTTCTAATGCTCAGGTGTTCGTTTTAAGTAACGAGTATAATGGGAGTCAATTAGGGTATGGCTCCACGGTACGGTTTGCCGGCGGGATCGCCGCAGCGGCGAAGCCGCTCGGCGCTAAGCCCCGCCCCCTTAATAGGACGCGATGGTGCCGGATGTGTACAGTACACATCTGGGATCATCGCACCCCTCGCCATAGGGCCCTG
The DNA here is from genome assembly GCF_051348905.1 of Ranitomeya variabilis. Classification (NCBI taxonomy): domain Eukaryota; kingdom Metazoa; phylum Chordata; class Amphibia; order Anura; family Dendrobatidae; genus Ranitomeya; species Ranitomeya variabilis. Next base: position 202,216,199 of record NC_135232.1, on the reverse strand, counting down.
TGATATGCCTTGCGGGGACGCTGCGTCCCCGCAAGGTGTACGGACATGCTGCGTTCTGAAAAGACGCGCAGCATGTCCGGAGTCGCAGGGCTGCCGCGTGCGGGTTTCCACGCATAGTGGAGATGGGATTTCATAAAATCCCCTCCACTATGCTGGAACATCTGGACGCTGCTTGTTTGACGCTGCAGCGTCAAACAAGCAGCGTTTACTGACCGTGGAAACATACCCTTAGGGTATGTTTCCACGTTCAGGATTGCATCAGGATTTGATCAGGATTTGACGCAGGTAAAATCTGCACCTGAGGTCACTGGCAGGTCACCTGCGTTTTTCATGCGTTTTTGACACGTTTTTGATGCGTTTTTTTGATGCGTTTTTAATGCATTTTTCATGCGGAATTGTTGTGTTTTTGTAAGCTCAATAAAGATGTACAAAAAAAAAGAATTGTAATGTCATTTCTTGTCCAGCCTCTTCATTTACATACTCCATTGAAGAATATACACACACACAGATAGATAGATACTGTAGATAGATAGATACGTTAGATGGATACAATAGATAGATAGATACAATAGATATCTATCGTATCTATCTATCGTATCGATCTATCAATTATATCTATCTATGGATCTATCTATCGTATTTATCTATGGTATCTATCTATCGATATATCTATCTATTATCTACCGATATATCTATCTATAAATATATCTATATATAGATAGATCGATAGATAGATATATCGATAGATAGATAATAGATAATAGATAAATAGATAATAGATAGATATGATAGATAGATAGATAGATAGATAGATGGATACGATAGATAGATAGATAGATGGATACGATAGATAGATAGATACGATAGATATCTATCTATCATATCTATCTATTGTATCCATCTATCGTATCTATCTATCTATCGATATATCTATCTATAAATATATCTATCTATATATCGATATATCGATATATAGATATATCGATAGATAGATAATAGATAGATAATAGATAAATAGATAATAGATAGATACGATAGATAGATAGATAATAGATAAATAGATGATTGATAGATAGATAGATATGATAGATAGATAGATGGATACGACAGATAGATAGATACGATAGATGGATCACACAAGCGAGATTGCCACCGGAACTCGGGAGTGGAGCATGCTGTTGCATGTATTTCTATGCAGCTGCACGATCCACTCCCGAGTGCCTGTGCCGGGTATTAAGATGCGAGACTCGTCCGAGATTCTCGCATGTGTGATTCCGGCCTTAAATAAAGACATACACATGAAATCTGCGTTAGGCCGGGGTCACACTCGCGAGAAACTCACACAAGGCTCTCACTTCAATACCCGGCACTGCCACCTGCACTCGGGAGCGGAGCGTGCGGCTGCACGTATTTCTATGCTGCTGAACGCTCCGGTCCCGAGTTCCCACGGCAGTGCCGGGTATTGACCCCGGCCTTAAACGCAATATGTTTAATTTTAAAAAAAAATTGAAAAAAAAAATGGCGTGGGCTCCCACGCAATGTTCTGCGCCAGAGAGGGAAAGCCAGCGCCTGGGGGACTGATGTTTGTAGCCTGGGAAGGGGTTAATACCCATGGAGCTTCCCAGGCTAAGAATATCAGCCCGCAGCTGTCTGCGTAGCCTTTACTGGCTATAAAAATAGGGGGACCCCCCAAAAACATGACGTGGGTCCCCCTATATTTTATAGCCAGAAAGGCTACGCAGACAGCTGCGGGCTGACATTCATAGCCTAGAGAGGGGCCATGGATATTGGCCCCCTCGGCTACAAATACAAGCCCGCAGCCGCCCCAGAAATGGTGCATCTGTAAGGTTTTACCGCATCTAATGATAGTCTATGGTAAATTTACGGTGCGGCGACGGAGCTTCGCCGCATTGTAAACAGACATGCTGCGTTCAGAAAAGACACGCCGCATGTCCGTTTACTGCGGGTCTGCCGCCTGCGTGTTTTACCGCATAGTGGAGACGGGATTTCAGGAAATCCCCTCCACTATGCTGTAACATCTGGACGCTGCTTGTTTGGTGCTGCGGCTCTACGCAGCGTCAAACACGCAGAGTTTCCTGAACATGGAAACATACCCTTAGAAATCAGAGCATTTTTCTGGCAGACCTTACACGGAGGTCTAAGAGTAAAAAACCTGTATCTGTTACAGCAGGAATGGAGCTGCCAGATATGAAGAGATTAAAGCTTAATTAAAAAATTATACATTTTCATGATTCTAACCTAAAACGCAAATAACAATTAAGAAGACAGGGGAAAAAAAACTCAAAAAAGAGGGAGGACAGGAGAACGAAATCCAGATTAGTATAGTGGATAAATTATACACATATATACTTATCAAGGGCAATATGAGTAGAACAATTTGTCACTAGGAGAGTGTATATATCCAAATAGGTCATACTGTAAGGGCCTAAATAATTGGCCACGGTAAAATGCAAGTGCAAAGACATGAATACACATTGTCCCAACAGCAAACAGGTAACAGGTAAGTATTAACATAATGGATGTGCAGCGCCCCAGAGTCCTGGTCATTGCAGTAATGTCGTTCTTCCACCAGGGGGGAGTGATGTTACGTCCAAAGGCAATAAAGGAGATCTTCCTGCCAGGTATCACAAACCATACACCACACTTTACACTCCAGTCCACCAGGGGGAGCCTTGCTCCTATCTACTAGGGCACTCCTCACAATTAGGTAAAACTGGTGATCTGGATAGAAAGTGAGTCAGATGCTGACTGGGCTTCTCCCAGGCAGTTCCTGTCAGACAGACAGAGGGGAAGGAGGAACATCGGAGCGGCAGACAGAGAGGTCCCTGACAGGGGTGGGATCCTGTCAGAGGCCTAGACAGAGGGTCACGGAGCTGCGCCTGCCCCACGTGCGGCAGTATCGTAAGGAAGGACACGAAAGAGAATTGTATTGTAGTGGGTGAGAAACGAAGTCATAGCACAAGGAGAGGAATCCAGAAGGAGTTCTGCCCTGCCAAAGGCTGCCTCCTTCTGAGGCGCAGAATCCGGTAGCCGGAACACCGAGGGAGCAATCGTCTCCAAGCCTTGCTTCAGAGACCGGCAGGACAGTTAATTCTACGTTAGCTGCCCGACCATATACCCAGGAGGCACGGTGGCAACTTGTGGGGGCTGGGGCATCGTAGGGTCCCTGTAAAAAGCCTCAGGCCATCAGTCATACAGGTTTGTCCTATCCATACCATCTGGGGGACAGAGAGAAAGAGACATTCCATCTACAATAGTTGTGAGGACCTTACCGAGAAGCTCAGCAGGGAGATACTACAACACACAGGCGCTAGAGGAAAGCTACTGATTTCCACCTGGATAAGGGGACTCTGTATTTGCCTTCAGACCGGCCGGACTCTGCCTGCCTTGAGATCTGGTACCCTGGACTGTGGATGCTGAAGTCTTCAGTAAAGATAAAGAGACTGCAACCTTGTGTCCTCGTTATTCACTGTGCCTCACACCATCAACCATCTACACTCTGGGAAGCCCTGGGGATATACTTCACCTGTGGGAAGGTATACCATCAAGCTGCCATAACATCACCCCAGCGGACCCCTAAGCAGCGTCGGCCACCCTGACCGAATACCACAGGTGGCGTCACGAACTACCCCTTTAAAGACCTTTCCCAAAACCATAAAAACTCTTCTCTTTATTGGACGTCCCTCAAAGGGCCACAGACCGCGTCGGGCCACCGTGACATCCCCTGAACTGAAGGACCCGGTGCCGAGTACCCCATTGCCCTTGCGTGGGCAAATGAAGAAAGTTATATGTAAACAAACATATCTATTTAAGGTGTTATATAACACCGAAATGTTCCACAATCCTCGTAATACTATATGGATGAATAAATAGATACAGAAAAATGTTTCAACGCTTTTTTGGACTGTTATGTAACATCAAAACGTACCACAGACCACATAATAGTGTATGGATGAGTAATTGAATACAGAAAAATGTTTCAAGGCATTTTTAGAGTGTCATATAGCACAAAATGTTCCAGAAAGCACCTAATACTATATGGATGACAATATAGTCATTTTCTCACCTAAAAAATACAAATGTGGTCAACTGATGCAGCTATATATTTAGCAAGGGACCGCAAAGCCCAATCCCTGCCTAGAAACTCTATTCAGCCACTTTCCATGCTCCTGCAACTCTCCCTCCCTAGGTTAAATTTAGATTGTATCTGATAAAAACAGCAAAGCACAAGATTAGAAGGGCTGTTAGTATGATGGTTCAGCTTCAGCACCAGTATCAACACTACATGACTCTGATTCATTACACAACTGGACAAGCACTGTCTCTCTTCAATAAAAACTATCATAGAGCTGTGCAATGGCGTCAATGTGCCGAGCATGGCGGCATCTGTCCTTTTATAACCCCTGAAGATGACACATGGCCAGCCAATCACAGTAATGCCACTGCCAAGATGGTGACGCAGGCAATCCCCACATGCATATTGGCTGTGTAACAGGCGCCAAACATGTGGGGTGGAGATTTGAGTTTGAAATCGAGCACCAGCTAATACTCGCCAAGTAATGGGCACAACCAAGTACCCAGATACTGGAGTGATATTCGAGTATCACCAAGCACGTTCGCTCATCCCTGTTTAGGATCATTATCCATTTGTAGAAGCCGTCCTCTTTCCAAATTCAGGGTTTTTTTTATAGATGGTGTTATGCTTGCATCATAGAATTCATTGAAATTTCACATAATTCATTCTTCTCTCTACCCGTGAAATGTTCTCAGTTCCATTGGCTGCAACCCCCCCCCCCCAAAGCATGAGTGATCCACCCCCATGCCTAATGGTTGCCAAGATGTTCTTTTCCTGTCCAAAGAGTTCTATTTTAACCTGATTTTTTAGATGTTCTTTTGCGCACACTTCTGCTTTTTATGATGAAGACGCAGGAGAGATTTTCTTCTGGTGACTGTTCCATGGAGGTCATATTTGTGCAGGTGTCTGAACAGTAGAACAATGTACCACAACTCCAAAGTCTGCTAAATTTTTCTGAAGGTCATTTGCAGTCAAGTGGGGATTATGATTTGCTTCACTTGCAATCCTACGAGCAGCTCTCACTGAAATTTTGCTTGGTCTTCCAGAACTTCCCTTTACCTCCACTTTTCCTGTTAACTGCCTTTTTTTAATTACATTTCAAACTTAGTAAAGGGCTATTTGAAAATGCTTTGTTATCGTTTTATAGCCTTCTCCTGCTTTGTGGGCCTCCACCTTTTTCAATATCAGAGTGCTAGGCCGCTGCTTAGAAGAACCCATGGCTGTTGTTTTTTGGCATAAGGTTAGAGGAGATTGGGTTCGTATATACTGCGCAAAATGTGTCATCCAAGCAGACACTAGACTTTGAGACAGACAAACTTGTTATCAGAGTATTCAAAAGTTTGGCTTGCTTGATTATTTTCAAAACTTCTATAGAAGTAAATTGAGAGAGCTGCTCATGTATGGCTACCTTTCCTTTAACTGCTGTGCATGACGACTTCTTTCTCAGGATATGATGTGGATATGTTATAAATGTACACATTTGGAATACCCCTGTAAACTGCCATGATCACCAAATGGGATAGCTGTATTACATACTGCTTTTTCCACCTTCACTATTTCATCTGAACCTGCAAAAAGCCTAGCCATGAGTACTGTATGTACAGATGTATTTCTGATGCTTGTAAATAGTGATATGCTTCTATAAGAGCAATATGGTTTACAACTAAACGTAATGGAAATATAGAATGTCTGCATATTTTAATGTTTGTGAATCACAGTATTGTGCTCTGCTATGAAATCTATTCCAAAATGAAACACTTGATGCTATCTGTCCTCTTTTCACAGTTTACTGATGATGACCATAGTAAAAATGTAGTCTACAGTATAATGGTACAAACATGTCAAGACTTCCAAAATACCATCCCACGTCCTTTCAAACAGTTGTATTTGTCTGTCTCTATGGTGAGGATTAGTGCGTGCACTAGTTGCTTTAGTTCTTCCCAGTACGGCAGAATAGAAGCAGCTGGAGTGGCACAGGGCCTGCTGGATCTTGTTTTATGGTCAGAAAAAAATTAAAATATATATATTTAATTGTTTGGAAAGCAAAGATGGAAAGGACCAAAACAAGTTGTATTAGAATCATATTATAGAGGACATGAAAGGGTATGTTCACGCAGAGAGGTTTTATAGATTGTAAAAATTTGCTGTGAATATTATCCAGTAGAAATCAGAGGCTGACAATGCAAATATGTTATTTCAACCGCCAGGGATCTGCATGTGGATTAGCTACATGTAATGATGCAAATCTGTGTGTAGCTGCCCACCATAATTTCTTGGCAGAATCAACCGATGGGCAGCCACACTCACTGCTTCAGTAAGAGGTATGTCATTTATTGAAGTGGTTTTTAAAACCTCCTTGGTAGAGATGAGCGAATTTATTTGGAAAATGTTCTTCAATCTCAAATTCATCATGAACGTAGCACATTCGGATTAGTGTTCGCTTTTCACGAGCATTTTTACTCAAAGTCTGCAAAATTCAGTCACAGTTTTTTAAATCATCGCATTTCTTATGCTTATGCTTTCGTTATTAATTTTTCTAGGATAATGGTGCTGTATAATGAGCGGGAGTTAGGGGGGGGACGTGTTTGATGAGGGGAGGAGGTGTGGATAGGTCATAGGAGCTGCGCGCTCTTTTTTTTACTTTATATTTGCTGATTCTGGCAGCCAATCAGGGCTCAGAAACCATCCACAATGTCATGACACAAGGTCTACTGTGAATGGCTGCCAAAGTCACTTGTCCCTGGCCATATAAAGAGTGGACATCTTGTTTTACTGACGTCAATTTCTCAGTGTGACAGTGCAGATAATCTGCTCCTGATAGCGCTGCAAGTGAAATTGTCAGTAAGGCTGGTTTCACACTTGCGTTTTGATCTGCAGCGTTTTAGCGCTAAAAAACGCATGCGTTTTTTTCCCTATACTTAACATTAAAAAACGCATGCGTTTTTTAGCGTGCGTTTGACGCGTTTTCGGCAACGCATGCGTTTTTTGACGCGTGCGTTCATTTGCAGAAATGCAACATGTATTAATTTCTAGTGGCGTTTTTTTGCTGCCAAAAAACGCATGCGTTTATTCGCTGCAAAAAAATGCATTGCTGTCTATGTAAACGCATGCGTTTTTAAGCACATGCGTTCGCTTACATTAAAAACACTTAGGGTTAGGGTTAGAGTTAGGGTTAGGGTTAGGACCCCTAGGGTTAGGGTTAGGGTTAGGGTTAGAGTTAGGGATAGGGTTAGGGTTAGGATCCCTAGGGATAGGGTTAGGGTTAGGGTTAGAGTTAGGGTTAGGGTTAGGATCCCTTGGGTTACTAGGGATCCTAACCCTAACCGTAACCCTAACCCTAGCTATTTCTGTTTATGGTGGGTTTTCTAGTTGATTTTGATGAATGGCAGCTGTCACACACTTCTCAGCATGCGTTTAAAAAATGCAAACGCAGGAAAAAACGCATGTAAATGCGGCAAAACGCCGCGTTTCTTTTCTGCATGCAAAAACGCATGCGTCTAAAAAACGCAGCGTTTTGCCGCGTTTACATGCGTTTTTTCACCACATGCGTTTTTTTTAAAAACGCTGCAAATCAAAATGCAAGTGTGAAACCAGCCTTAGCTAGATAGGATCCTGTCCTGTGTGAAATCAATTTTCCATCATCTAATTAGATTGTGAAAAAACTGTGTGGAAGTCTCTGTGGCCTCATTTGCTAATCCAAATCGAATGTGATAAAACTGTGTTTCTGTGAGAAATCAAAAGGCCAGGTTTTCATAAAAATTCAATAGGCCTAATATTGGGGTGCAGCAAGGAGGCCCAGTTAGCTAATCCAAATAGTTTGTGAGAAAACTGTGTTTCAGTGAAAAATCAGAAGGCCATATTTCCACTTAAAAATCGTTAGGACCAATATTGAGGTACAGCTAGGAGACCCAAGTAGCTAATCCAAATCATTTGTGATAAAATTTTGTTTCTGAGACAAATCAGAAGGCCAGATTTCCACTTAGAAATCATTAGGCCTAATATTGGGGTGCAGCTAGAAGGCCCAATTAGGTTGTAGGTTCAAGCACCCAGGGAGACTCAAACAAAGAGAAAATTACATTTTTGTAATTGCTTTTTATTATTTTCAATAGTTTTATAGGAACAAAAAAATGACTTTTCTTCACCACTAGTCTACAGTTATATAGAGATACACTGCTGTGTACAAATGTATCTCTATGCACCTATATAATCTGCTTCTGGATTCACTGCCTGTAAGTCAGCTCAAGATTACCAAATTCTCCTATATTTGTCATTGTGGCCTGTGTCTCATAGCTTGAACTCCTGCTTGTGAACATGAGATTGTGAGTTTGAGCCTCAGGGAGACCAGATTACAAGAGAAGGGAATAGTCTATTTAATATATGTCAGAGCAGAGTGATGTGGCCCTGCCCCACCAGAGAAGGAGCCAGAGAGTGACGACTAGTGTTGAGCATTCCGATACCGCAAGTATCGGGTATCGGCCGATATTTGCTGTATCGGAATTCCGATACCGAGATCCGATACTTTTGTGGTATCGGGAATCGGAATCGGAAGTTCCCAGTGTATGGTTCCCAGGGTCTGAAGGAGAGAAAACTCTCCTTCAGGCCCTGGGATCCATATTCATGTAAAAAATAAAGAATTAAAATAAAAAATAGGGATATACTCACCCTCGGACGCGCCCTGGTAGTAACCGGCAGCCTTCTTTGCTTAAAATGAGCGCGTTCAGCACCTTCCATGACGTCACGGCTTCTGATTGGTCGCGTGCCGCTCATGTGACCGCCACGCGACCAATCACAAGCCGCGACGTCATCCCTCAGGTCCTAAATTCCCTTCTAGGAATTTAGGACCTGAGGGATGATGTCAATGCTTGTGATTGGTCGCGTGGCGGTCACATGAGCGGCACGCGACCAATCAGAAGCCGTGACGTCATGGAAGGTACTGAACGCGCTCATTTTAAGCAAAGAAGGCTGCCGGTTCACAGCGGTAAGGTCCAGGCTGCGTCGGAGAGGTGAGTATATCAATATTTTTTATTTTAATTCTTTATTTTACACATTAATATGGATCCCAGGGCCTGAAGGAGAGTTTCCCCTCCTTCAGACCCTGGGAACCATCAGGGATACCTTCCGATACTTGAGTCCCATTCACTTGTATTGGTATCGGGTATCGGTATCGGATCAGATCCGATACTTTGCCGGTATCGGCCGATACTTTCCGATACCGATACTTTCAAGTATCGGATGGTATCGCTCAACACTAGTGACGACATCTAAGAGAGGTGAGCATTAGAAGTTGGGACCATACTTGACACACTGGGACAGTCCCGCTGAATCTGGGACGGTGGGAAACTATGTGGGCATATGCATAAGTAGAAAATTATATAATAGAAAAATATATATAATATATTCATTTCATATTTTCAATAAATTAAATATATGCACATAAAAATTTACATAATTTGATTATAAGGAAAAAAGGAAAGAAAATATAGCATCATGACAAGGCGTGGCCAAAATATATAAACAATAACCATATAAAACCGCATAATTCATGAGAACATTTATTATATATTTTATTCTTATTATAGAGTGTCATCTTATGTTATGTATTGACTGTTTATAACGCAAAATTGTTGGCACAGAGCACTAATGCGCCGCTCTTTGTTTTCTGGAATTGTGTACCAGAGCACCTGTGTGTTCATCACGTGACTTATCTTTACTGCCCTGGGCCCAGGCTGCTATTACTCAGCCCCTGTATTTAAGTATCTATTTATCGATATATCTAGAAAAAAGAAAATTAGAAGCAGCGCCAGCAAAAAATGTTGGGGTGGCAAGCCCAGGTAAAGACCACACCTCCCATATAAAATAACAAAAAATGGAAGCAGCACAACAATTGAAAAAGTAAAAATCCTTAACTTTAATAGCCATAATGGGTTATCAAAAGAGCAAGTTTTTTCCCTTTTTCAATTGGTGTGCTGCCTCCATTTTTCTTATTCTATCTATCTATCTATCTATCTATCTATCTATCTATCTATCTATCTATCTATCTATCTATCTATCATCTCTATTTATCAGCCTCATCTCTATTTTCCTTCTATATATACAACTAGCTGAAGAGCCGGCGTTGCCTGGGCATAGTAAATATCTGTGGTTAGTTATAGCACCTCACTTCTCTTATTTTCCCATCACGCCTCTCATTTTCCCCCTCACATCTCTCATTTTCTCCCTTACACCTCTCATTTTCCCCCTCACTCCTCTTATTTCCCCCCTCACTCCTCTTATTCCCCCCTCACACCTCTCATTCCCCCCTAACACTTGTCATTTCGACCTCATATCTGTCATTTTCCGATCACTCCACTATTTTCCCTCACTCCTCTCATTTTGCACTCACACCTTTTCATTTTCACCTCACACCCCTCATTTTCACCTCACACCTCTCAGTTTCCCCTCAGTATATACATGTTTGTCATCTCCCTTATATATAGTATACACCTGTATGTCATCTCCTGTATATAGTATATACCTGTATGTCATCTCCCCTGTAAATAGTATATACCTGCTGTATGTCATCTCCTCCAGTATATTGTATATACCTATGTGTCATCTCCTCCTGTATATAGTATATACCTGTATGTCATCTCTTCTGTATATACTATATACCTGTATGTCATCTCCTCCTATATATAGTATATACCTGTATGTCTTCTCCTCCTCTATATACCTATGTGTCATCTTCTCTTTTATATAGTATATACCTGTATGTCATCTCCTCCTGTATATAGTATATACCTGTAAGTCATCTCCTCCTATATATAGTATATACCTGTGTGCCATCTGCTCCTGTATATAGTATATACCTGTCATCTCCTCCTGTATATAGTATGTACCTGTATGTCATCTCCTCCTGTATATAGTATATACCTGTGTGTCATCTCCTCTTGTATATAGTATATACCTGTGTGTCATCTGCTCCTGTATAGAGTATATATCTGTGTGTCATCTCCTCCTGTATATAGTATATACGTGTGTCATCTCCCCTGTATATAGTATATACCTGTGTGTCATCTCCTCCTGTATATAGTATATATCTGTGTGTCATCTCCCCTGTATATAGTATGTACCTGTATGTCATCTCCTCCTGTATATAGTATGTACCTGTATGTCATCTCCTCCTGTATATAGTATATACCTGTGTGTCATCTCCTCCTGTATATAGTATATACCTGTGTGTCATCTCCCCTGTATATAGTATATACCTGTGTGTCATCTCCCCTGTATATAGTATATACCTGTGTGTCATCTCCCCTGTATATAGTATGTTCCTGTATGTCATCTCCCCTGTATATAGTCTACACCAGTGTGTCATCTCCTCCTGTATATAGTATATACCTGTATGTCATCTCCTCCTGTATATAGTATATACCTGTGTGTCATCTCCCCTGTATATAGCATATATGTGTGTGTCATCTCCCCTGTATATAGTATGTACCTGTGTGTCATCTCCTCCTGTATATAGTATACAGTATATCTGTGTGTCATCTCCTCCTGTATTAGACCTCGTTCACACGTTATTTGCTCAGTATTTTTACCTCAGTATTTGTAAGCTAAATCGGCAGCCTGATAAATCCCCAGCCAACATGAACCCCTCCCCCCTGGCAGTATATATTAGCTCACACATACACATAATAGACAGGTCATGTGACTGACAGCTGCCATATTTCCTATATGGTACAGTTGTTGCTCTTGTAGTTTGTCTGCTTATTAATCAGATTTTTATTTTTGAAGGATAATACCAGACTTGTGCGTGTTTTAGGGCGAGTTTCATGTGTCAAGTTGTGTGTGTTGAGATGCGTGTGGCGACATGCATGTATCGACTTTTGTGAGATGAGTTTTGTGTGGCGACATGCGTGTAGCAACTTTTTGTGTCGAGTTTCATGTGACAGGTTAGTGTAGCAAGTTGTGTGCAGCAAGTTTTGCGCATGGCGAGTTTTGCGCGTGGTGAGTTTTGTGTGTGGTGCGTTTTGAGTATGTGCAAGTTTTGTGTGAGGCAACTTTTGCATGTGTTGCAACTTTTGTGCATGTGGCAATTTTTCCACGTGTGCAAGTTTTGTGTGTGGCGAGTTTTCCATGAGGTGAGTTTTGCACGTGTGGCGAGTTTTGCATGAGCCTAGTTTTGCATGTGGCGAGTTTTGCACGTGGCGTGTTTTGAGCGGCGACTTTTGTGTCTCGATTTTTATGTGGCGAGGTTGGTGTATGTGTGGTAAAATGTGTGCAGAGGGTGATATATGTGTTCAAGCACTTGGTAGTGTGTGGCGCATTTTGTGTGTGTGTTCATATCCCCATGTGTGGTGAGTATCCCATGTCGGGACCCCACCTTAGCAACTGTATGGTTTATACTCTTTGGCGCCATCGCTCTCACTCTTTAAGTCCCCCTTGTCCACATCTGGCAGCTGTCAATTTGCCTCCAACACTTTTCCTTTCACTTTTTCTTATTATGTAGATAGGGGCAAAATTGTGTGGTGAACTGGAACACGTGGGTTAAAATTTCGCCTCACAACATAGCCTATGATGCTCTCAGGGTCCAAACATGTGACTGTGCAAAATTTTGTGGCTGTAGCTGCGACGGTGCAGATGCCAATCCCGGACATACAGACATACACACACACATTCAGCTTTATATATTAGATATACCTGTAAGTCTTCTCCCCTGTATATAGTATATACCTGTATGTAATCTCCCCTGTATATAGTATATACCTATATGTCATCTCCCCTGTATATAGTATATACCTGTATGTCATCTCCTCCTGTATATAATATATAGCTGCATGTCATCTCCTCCTGTATATAGTATATACGTGTATGTCATCTCCCCTGTATATAGTATATACCTGTATGTCATCTCCTCCTGTATATAATATATAGCTGTATATCATCTCCCCTGTATATAGTATATACCTGTATGCTATCTCCTACTGGCTGTCAATTTGCCTCCAACACTTTTCCTTTCACTTTTTCCCCATTATGTAGACAGAGGCAAAATTGTTTGGTGAATTGGAACGCGCAGGGTTAAAATTTTGCCTCAGAACATAGCCTATGATGCTCTCGGGGTCCACACATGTGACTGTGCAAAATTTTGTGGCTGTAGCTACAACGGTGCAGATGCCAATCCCGGACATACACACACACACATCTATATATATAAGAGGCATCGTGATTACTTGCTAATCCCGCCCCCTGCACAGTAGCTCCGCCCCCACCACATTACCACTCATAATCCCGCCCCCCACCACATTACCACACACAATCCGGCCCCCCAACCACATTACCACACACAATCCCGCCCCCCCACAACATCACCACACATAACCCCGCCCCCACCACATGACCACACACAACCCCGCCCCCCACCACATCACCACACATAATCCCGCCCCCACCACATTACCACACACAATCCGGCCCCCCACCACATTACCACACACAATCCCGCCCCCCACCACATCACCACACATAACCCCGCCCCCCACCACATGACCACACATAACCTCGCCCCCCACCACATGACCACACACAACCCCGCCCCCCCACCACATCACCACACACAATCCCGCCCCCCCCACATTACCACACACAACCCTGCCCCCCCACCACATCACCACACATAATCCCGCCCCCCACCACATTTCCACACATAATCCTGCCTCCCACCACATGACCACACACAACCCCACCCCCCACCACATCACCACACACAACCCCGCCCCCCACCACATCACCACACACAATCCCGCCCCCACCACATTACCACACACAACCCTGCCCCCCCACCACATCACCACACATAATCCCGCCCCCACCACATTTCCACACATAATCCCGCCTCCCACCACATGACCACACACAACCCCGCCCCCCACCACATCACCACACACAACCCCGCCCCCCACCACATGACCACACACAACCCCGCCCCCCACCACATCACTACACACAACCCCGCCCCCCACCACATGACCACACACAACCCTACCCCCCCACCACATCACCACACACAACCCCGCCCCCCCACTACATCACCACACATAATCCCACCCCCACCACATTACCACACACAATTCCGCCCCCCACCACATTACCACACACAATCCTGCCCCCCACCACATCACCACACATAACCCCACCCCCCACCACATGACGACACATAATCCCGCCCCCCACCACATCACCACACACAACCCCGCCCCCCACCACATCACCACATAATCCCACCCCCACCACATTACCACACACAATCCCGCCCCCCACCTCATTACCACACACAATCCCGCCCCCCACCTCATTACCACACATAATCCCGCCCCCCCACCACGTCACCACACATAATCCCACCCCCCACCACATTACCACACACAATCCCGCCCCCCACCTCATTACCACACATAATCCCGCCCCCCCACCACATCACCACACATAATCCCACCCCCACCACACCACCACACATAATCCCGCCCGCTCACCACATCACCACACATAATCCCGCCCCCACCACATCACCACACATAATCCTCCCATCACATCACCACACATAATCCCGCCCCCACCACATTACCACACATAATCCCGCCCCCCACCACATTACCACACATAATCCCGCCCCCACCACACATAATCCCGCCCCCACCACATTACCACACATAATCCCACCCCCACCACATCACCACACATAATCCCACCCCCCACCTCATCACCACACATAATCCCGCCTCCCCACCACATTACCACACATAATCCGGCCCCCCCACCACATTACTACACATAATCCCGCCCCCCACGACAATTACCACACATAATCCCGCCCCCACCACATTACCACACATAATCCCGCCCCCCACGACAATTACCACACATAAACCCACCCCCACCACATTACCACACATAATCCTGGCCCCCACCACATTACCACACATAATCCCGTGCCCCCTCACATTACCACACATAATCCTGCTCCCACCACATTACCACACATATTCCCGCCCCCCCAACACATCACCACACATAATCCCGCTCCCCACCACATCACCACGCATAATCCCGCCCCCCACCACATCACTACACATAATCCTGCCTGTCATGATTCCCAATGGCAGGGAAACATCAAAACACAAAGATAACGGACGAGCTCTGGGTGATGGAATCTCGAGCTGACCGTGAGCTAAATCTTCCACACAACTAATAGTAGCCAGGGAGCATACCTGATTAACCCTAGATGCCACGCGCCAGCCGGAGGACTAACTACCCCTGGTAGAGGAAGGAACAGACCTGGCTTACCTCTAGGGAAATACCCCAAAAGATGATAGCAGCCCCCCACATGTAATGACGGTGAGTTTAGAGGAAAAGACATACACAGTATGAAGGTAGATTTAGCAAAGAGAGGTCCACTTACTAGATAGCAGAAGGATACAAAAGAGGACTTCACGGTCAACTGAAAACCCTATCAAAAAACCATCCTGAAATTACTTTAAGACTCCTGTGTCAACTCATGACACAGGAGTGGCAATTTCAGCCCACAAGAGCTTCCAGCTACAGAGAATAACAAAACTGCAAACTGGACAAAAGATACAAAACAAAAGGACAAAGTCCACTTAGCTGATCAGCAGACTAGTAGCAGGAACATGCAACCGAAGGCTCTGGTTACAATGATGACCGGCAAGGAAATGACTGGAGAGCAAGGCTAAATAGGAAACTCCCAAACACTGATGGGAGAAGGTGAACTGAGACAGCAAAGACACACAAGTCACCAGTACCACCAGCAACCACCAGGGGAGCCCAAAAGCGGATTCACAACAGTACCCCCCCCCCTTAAGGAGGGGGCACCGAACCCTCACGAGAACCACCAGGACGATCTGGATGAGCCCTATGAAAGGCATTACTAAATACTCAAAATGGCCCTCAGGCGTATTAAATGCGGTTTTCCACTCATCCCCCTGCTTAATTCGCACCAAATTATACGCCCCACGAAGATCAATCTTAGAGAACCACTTAGCCCCTCTTATGCGAGCAAACAAATCAGTCAACAAAGGCAACGGATACTGATATTTGACTGTAATTTTATTCAGGAGTCGATAATCAATACAAGGCCTCAGAGAGCCATCCTTCTTAGACACAAAGAAAAAACCAGCTCCTAAAGGAGATGAAGAAGGACGAATATGTCCCTTTTCCAGGGACTCCTTAATATACTCTCGCATAGCAGCATGTTCAGGCACAGATAAATTAAACAAACGACCCTTTGGAAATTTACTGCCAGGAATCAGATCTATGGCGCAATCACAATCTCTGTGGGGAGGGAGAGAACCAATCTTAGGCACTTCAAAAACATCACGATAATCAGACAAAAATGCTGGAATCTCAGAGGGAGTAGATGACGAAATGGAAACCAAAGGTACATCCCCATGAGCCCCCCGACATCCCCAGCTTATCACAGACATTGTTTTCCAGTCAAGGACTGGGTTATGAGATTGTAACCATGGTAATCCAAGCACTAAAACATCATGTAAATTGTACAACACAAGGAAGCGAATCACCTCCTGATGGTCTGGAGTCATACGCATAGTCACTTGCGTCCAGAATTGTGGTTTATTACTAGCCAAAGGGGTAGAATCAATACCCTTCAGAGGTATAGGGACTTCCAGTGGCTCTAAATCAAACCCACAGCGCCTGGCAAAGGACCAATCCATAAGACTCAGGGCGGCGCCAGAGTCCACATAGGCATCCACAGTAATAACTGATAATGAACAAATCAAGGTTACAGACAGAATAAATTTAGACTGTAAAGTGCAAATAGACTTGTCAGCCTTCTTTGTGCGTTTAGAGCATGCTGATATAACATGAGCAGAATCACCACAATAGAAACATAACCCATTTTTACGCCTGTAATTCTGCCGCTCGCTTCTGGACAGAGTTCTGTCACATTGCATATTCTCTGGCGACTTTTCAGAAGATACCGCCAAATGGTGCACAGGCTTGCGCTCCCGCAAACGCCGATCAATCTGAATAGCCATTGTCATGGACTCATTCAGACCTGTAGGCGCAGGGAACCCGACCATAACATCCTTAACGGCATCAGAGAGGCCCTCTCTGAAATTTGCCGCTAGGGCGCACTCATTCCACTGAGTAAGCACAGACCATTTACGAAATTTTTGGCAGTATATCTCAGCTTCATCTTGCCCTTGAGATAGGGCTATCAAAGCTTTTTCAGCTTGAATCTCCAAATTAGGTTCCTCATAAAGCAAGCCTAAAGCCAGAAAAAAGGCATCCACATTGAGCAACGCAGGATCCCCTGGTGTCAATGAAAATGCCCAGTTTTGAGGGTCACCTCGCAGCAAAGAAATCACAATCTTAACCTGCTGGACAGGATCTCCAGAGGAGTGAGGTCTGAGAGAAAGGAATAATTTACAATTATATTTGAAATTCAGAAACCGAGATCTATCTCCGGAAAACACCTCTGGTGTAGGAATCTTAGGTTCAGACATCGGAGTATGTATAACAAATTCTTGTAAATTTTGAACCTTAGTGGCAAGATTATTTAAACCTGCAGCCAAGCTCTGAGGATCCATCTTTAAACAGGTGAGATCAGAGCCATTCAAGGATTAGAAGGAGAGAAAGGCAAAGGCTGTAATTAGAGCTGAAATACAACTGATCCAACTATGGAGCAAACATTAAAAAAAAAAAAAAAAAAAAAACTCTACAGACTTCTTTTTCTCTCCTTTCTTCTGCCAGTAACTTTAACACGGGCCGGTCATACTGTCATGATTCCCAATGGCAGGGAAACATCAAAACACAAAGATAACGGACGAGCTCTGGGTGATGGAATCTCGAGCTGACCGTGAGCTAAATCTACCACACAACTAATAGTAGCCAGGGAGCATACCTGATTAACCCTAGATGCCACGCGCCAGCCGGAGGACTAACTACCCCTGGTAGAGGAAGGAACAGACCTGGCTTACCTCTAGGGAAATACCCCAAAAGATGATAGCAGCCCCCCACATGTAATGACGGTGAGTTTAGAGGAAAAGACATACACAGTATGAAGGTAGATTTAGCAAAGAGAGGTCCACTTACTAGATAGCAGAAGGATACAAAAGAGGACTTCACGGTCAACTGAAAACCCTATCAAAAAACCATCCTGAAATTACTTTAAGACTCCTGTGTCAACTCATGACACAGGAGTGGCAATTTCAGCCCACAAGAGCTTCCAACTACAGAGAATAACAAAACTGCAAACTGGACAAAAGATACAAAACAAAAGGACAAAGTCCACTTAGCTGATCAGCAGACTAGTAGCAGGAACATGCAACCGAAGGCTCTGGTTACAATGATGACCGGCAAGGAAATGACTGGAGAGCAAGGCTAAATAGGAAACTCCCAAACACTGATGGGAGCAGGTGAACTGAGACAGCAAAGACACACAAGTCACCAGTACCACCAGCAACCACCAGGGGATCCCAAAAGCGCATTCACAACACCTGCCCCTCACCACATCACTACACATAATCCCGCCCCCCAACACATCACCACACATAATCCCGCCCCCAACCACATTACCACACATAATCCCGCCCCCATCACATTACCACACATAATCCCATCCCCCACCACATTACCACACATAATCCCGCCCCCCAGCACATTACCACACATAATCCCATCTCCACCACATTACCACACATAATCCCGCCCTCCCACCACATCACCACACATAATCCCGCCCCCCACCACATTACCACACATAATCCCGCCCCCCCACCACATCACCACACATAATCCCACCCCCCACCACATTACCACACATAATCCCACCCCCCACCACATTACCACACATAATCCCACCCCCCACCACATTACCACACATAATCCCGCCCCCCCACATTACCACATTAGGCTCCGTCCCCACACATTACCACACGATGCTCCATCCCCCCACATTACCACATGAAGCTCCGTCCCCACACATTACCACAACAGGCTCCGTCCCCACACATTACCACATGAGGCTCCGTCCCCACACAATACCACACGAGGCTCCATCCCCACACATTACCACACGAGGCTCCGTCCCCACACATTACCACATGAGGCTCCGTCCCCACACATTACCACACGAGGCTCCATCCTCACACATTACCACACGAGGCTGCGTCCCCACACATTACCACACGAGGCTCCTTCCCCCCACATTACCACACGAGGCTCCGTCCCCTCACATTACCACACGAGGCTCTGTCCTCACACATTACCACAGGAGGCTCCTTCCCCCCACATTACCACACGAGGCTCCGTCCCCTCACATTACCACACGAGGCTCTGTCCTCACACATTACCACATGAGGCTCCGTCCCCACACATTACCACACGAAGCTCTGTCCCCACACATTACCATACGAGGCTCCGTCCTCACACATTACCACACGAGGCTCTGTCCCTCCACATTACCACATGAGGCTTCGTCCCCACACATTACCACATGAGGCTCCATCCTCACGCATTACCACACGAGGCTGCGTCCCCACACATTACCACACGAGGCTCTGTCCCCACACATTACCACACGAGACTCCATCCCCACACATTACCACATGAGGCTCCGTCCCCACACATTACCACATGAGGCTCCGCCCCCCCACATTACCACATGCAGCACTTCCTTTCTATGTAATTCAACCACTTCAGCCAAGGTAAACGTACATTTAATTGCATCTGCATTCTCCCAAACAAAATTAACAAAGAAGCGTCGCCAGGTCCATCTCACAGGCCGCAGGAAAATCCGGACAACGATGCAGTAGCTGATCGACAACAACAATATCACTAAATCGTAGGATTGGTTATCAACAATGAACACCTGAGCAGATTGATAAGGACAGAGAGAGATATTATTGTTATTAACTTCATTTTAAGTTAACTTACCACCTGCGTAAGCGCTATTGAATGTTGTCATTATTTACTTTAGTTTAATCACCAGCAGCGTTATTTAGATAGCAATGAGCGTGCCGCGCGTTAGCTGGCTGGAAACAGCTAGTACACACATACACACACACATTCAGCTTTATATATTAGATAAGTTACAACATGCAATATATGAACTCTGTCATGAACGTGGCATCTAGACAGTAGGGCCCCATCCACCTCTATGATCACTTTATAAAGCTAAGTGCATGAGCCTTAGATGAACTGAACTGACACTTCATTTGTTAATGGAATATGTGACTTATTTTTAGTGAGATGATTTCACAGTTATCACATTACCTTGTGTCTTTTGATGTATAAAAATAAGTAAACCACAAATGAGAGTAGGAACACATGGACACTGGTCTAGATGGTTGTTGGGACCAGGTAATGCTAGTAATGTGAAGTATGCACCAGATCTAGCCACAAGCTGCACTCCATCTGGACTGTTAATTATACCAGCTTTCTTTTGTTTAATAAGAAGGGCCTAGTTAACAGTCACTAGTGCAGCAGTGCACCATTATTAGACCATCTGTCCATAATTATATGTTATTTCCTTGTTTTCAAAGCAAATTTCTTTGAACAATTTATTTTACTATTTGTTTTGCTGCAGTACATGTAGATTCTATTCTGTAAGCTTTCTAAAAACATAAACCCTAATTCATCAAAGAGATTTTTCCAGCTTTTTGCACAAATTTTTTGCACAACTCAAAGTTGCACAAAATACGTTGCGACACATGGGGTGTTTATGCAGAGGCGTAGCTAGGGTTTTGGTTCAGTGGGGGCGAAGTTTCTGAGTGGGCCCCTAACCAGGTAGCCTTGATAACAACTGGGTGACGCACCCTAATAGTGGAGGAGAACCTCAGCAGATGACCACACTGTTACTGAAGATAATCTCTATATAATGACCAACATAGATATTACCGCCATATGGTGAGTGGTAGATACCAGCCCTACAGAACATATAACAGATCACAGCACAGTTACAGATAATGTCTTTCCGCTGATGTCCTTTCTGATGGAATCGTTCACTTTTTCTATCTTTTCCATCTGGCCCAGACCGACACGACAACTTCTTCCACCCAGGACTCGTCTGCAGAGATTACAACAAAGACACATTTCACTTCTCACTTTCCAGCCCCATCACCATCTATTCTCAACCTGCACAACCTCCTCATCCTGCTGATACCCCAATACTGAGCCGCTGCTGCCGTATGTGTCCCTATTACTGCCCCTGATACCCCAGTACTGAGCCGCTGCTGCCGTATGTGTCCCTATTACTGCACCTGATACCCCAATACTGAGCCGCTGCTGCCGTATGTGTCCCTATTACTGCCCCTGATACCCCAATACTGAGCCACTGCTGCCGTATGTGTCCCTAATACTGCTCTTGATACCCCAATACTGAGCCGCTGCTGCCGTATGTGTCCCTATTACTGCACCTGATACCCCAATACTGAGCCGCTGCTGCCGTATGTGTCCCTATTACTGCACCTGATACCCCAATACTGAGCCGCTGCTGCCGTATGTGTCCCTAATACTGCTCTTGATACCCCAATACTGAGCCACTGCTGCCATATGTGACCCTATTACTGCCCCTGATACCCCAATACTGAGCGGCTGCTGCCGTATGTGTCCCTATTACTGCACCTGATACCCCAATACTGAGCCGCTGCTGCCATGTGTTCCTATTATTGCCCCTGATACCCCAATACTGAGCCGCTGCTGCCATATGTGTCCCTATTACTGCACCTGATACCCCAATACTGAGCCACTGCTGCCGTATGTGTCCCTATTACTACCCCTGATACCCCAATACTGAGCGGCTGCTGCCATATGTGTCCCTAATACTGCCCCTGAAACCCCAATACTGAGCCGCTACTGCCCTATGTGTCCCTATTACTGCACCTGCTGTGTGGTTCTCTGTGCCCTCTAAATTCTAAAGCAGCTTTCTATAATAGAGTAATGCCAGGTGCAAGTGCCCTAGAAAACAGCGCTCACATTTTGCCCCGTAGAAAGTAATAATGTCCTGTGTATGCCCCTTTGATAGTCACAGTAACCTGAGTTCCCCTATAACAATGAGTGCCCACTTTACATTTAATAATGTCCAGAGTCTCCTCCCTGTGCAGCTCCCCTATACACAGCATGATGCTCTCTTATACACAGTATAATGCCCCCTCACTGTATAGTACCACCCACACAGTATACTGACCCCTTAGCAGCCTCCAAACTGTTTGATGGCTCCAACACTGTATAATGGCCCCTTCACTGTAATCTGCACTGTATGATGGCCCCCATAGATAACCTCCATCTAGTATAATGTGCCAGATAGTCCTCAATATAATACAAGGCAGCACCCCCATAGGCAGACCCTGTAGTATAAGACAGCACTCCCCCCATAGGATAGGCAGATCCTGTAGTATAAGGCAGCACCCCCCATAGGCAGATCCTGTATATAAGGCAGCACCCCCCCATAGGCAGATCCTGTATGTAAGGCAGCACCCCCCATAGGCAGATCCTGTATGTAAGGCAGCAAACCCCCCATAGGCAGATCCTGTATATAAGGCAGCCCCCCATAGGCAGATCCTGTATGGAAGGCAGCATCCCCCAAAGGCAGATCATATATATAAGGCAGCACCCCCCATAGGCAGATCCTGTTTATAAAGCATAAACCCCATAGGCAGATCCTGTATATAAGGCAGCACCCCCCATAGGCAGATCCTGTATATAAGGCAGCCCCCCATAGGCAGATCCTGTATATAAGGCAGCCCCCCCATAGGCAGATCCTGTATATAAGGCAGCCCCCCATAGGCACATCCTGTATACAAGGCAGCCCCCCATAGGCAGATCGTGTATGTAAGGTAGCCCCCCATAGGCAGGTCCTGTATATAAGGCAGCCCCCCATAGGCAGATTCTGTATATAAGGCAGCACCCCCCATAAGCTGATCCCGTATATAAGGCAGCACCCCCCATAAGCAGATCCTGTATATAAGGCAGCCCCCCCATAGGCAGATCCTGTATGTAAGGCAGCACCCCCATAAAAAAACACAATAAATATATATCTTCCTCCTTGTTCCAGCAGCGCTCCCTGCTCCCGCTCATCTCCTGACAGTGGGCACCAGGCGGTGACGTCATAGCGCGCGCTGTCAGACGATGTGGGGGATGATGGGAGAAGGAACGCAGTGTAGCGCTCCGTCCCTCATCACCCCGGTCAGCTGTATCGGCTATATGCCAATACAGCTGACCTTGCGATGATGGCGGGGGCCCACTGCTGAGACCAGGCCCCCCCTGCCTGCTCAGGGGCCCCATAGCAGCAGAGCAGGGAGATCAATTCTCCCTGCTCTGCCGCAGAATGTAACGCAGCGCGCTGATGCAGTTTCAGTAGCGTAGCTCTGGGTGGGCCCCCTCAGAGCACGGGGCCTGGGGCGATGGCCCCCTCTGCCCCCCCGGTAGCTACGCTACTGGGTTTATGCGATGATGACGAAGTCTGTAGCTAAATATATCATAATTTGCACCACAAAAGTGGAGAGAATTACATCAGAAATGTACGCAAGCTACTGGATCGAGTAACATTTTTGCCGGTCCATGGTTATGTGGTCCTTCTTAGTCTAAAAATATCAGGCCGCAGCAGCCCCGTTATTGGTGCATCCATCCTTTAGATGCGCCAATGACTTTGTGCTTCCTGATTGTCCTGGTGCATTGGCAATCGGGGTAATGGGTTTGCGGAGTTGATGTCAGCAGCTGTCAGACACTCTCATTTCTAATCCCATAGTCAAAAGAAATAAGCACACACAGAAAATCTGTTATTTGTAAAAATCCCTATAAGTGAGTGAGCCGAATCGCGCTGCCAATCGCAGCATGCTGCGATTGTTCTCTCATGCCGAATCGGTATGCAAAAATATATTCGCGGATCTGAGCAGCCCCAAAGTATAACACTGGACCGTGTGCTATGCAATGTCTTATCGTGTATCCCTCAGCCGTGATTTCTGTAGTGTGACTCCGGCCTTAGACTTAAAGGGTTATTCTCAAAATCCCAATCGCAATCACAACTCTGATTTGTTTACATCAATAGCTGTTGGCCTTTTGATGTCAGAAAAGCTCAGGCTTAGATATGAACCTAAAGCGTAGGTATTCCAGGAATGCTATGAGTACTGTTTCAGTATAGCAATATCGCCTGCGGGCTAATCGGTAAACTCAGTCTTGTCTGTCAAAGTAAGCACTTTGCGAGTCACAAAGACACAGCCATACCTTGAAAACCAGGTGTGTTTTCCTGGCAATTGTTTTACGAGAGCACCAAAAACTGTAAGGCAAGGCTGAGCAAATCCTAAAAGCTGTGGTAAAGGAAAAACTAGCCCTGATTAAATACAAACTTCATAGAATAATATATATAAACAAATAAAAAATCCCTTAAAGGAAACAGATTTCTTCCACATGTATCTAAAAACACAAATATGGATGGCTACATGGATGAATTTTTCCAACTTTGGCCACAATCTAACATACAGATACATGTGAAAATTATTAATATTAATAAAGAAGCTTATCATCTGCTCTTTTGACATACATTGAAAACTTAAAAGAGAGGGATTTTTATTCTAACCTTTTTCTAACTTTTATTTCTAACTAAATTTACAGAAAAAAGCTTTGGTTGTGATATTTATATTTTCCTATGGCAACGAGTGCCACGACAAGTTAATCTTGATTACACACTAGACTGTAATTGGTCCAAATAAGCTTGAGATGTCAAATGTAGAGAGATCCAGAGCCAATATGTTTTAAATTGTAGCCCCCCAGCAATTAGAAAATTAGCACAGTTGTGCTTGAAAGTTTGAGAACCATTCAGAAATTACAATATTTCGCTACAACTTTGACCTGAAACTACATTATATTTTCACAGTAGTCCTAAAAGTGGATAAAGAGAACTACATTAAACAACTGAGTCAAAAAAAGTGTCATCTACTTCAACTTCACTTTCAAAAATACATGTTAGAATGGAGCGATGATCTCGTACCATGACTAATATGAAACAGAAATAAAGAATAGTACATTCCATATATTTAACAGCCTGGCTATTGAGATATATAGTTATGGGGAAAAGTTTTGAGAATTAAGCAAATTTTTGTTTTCACAAAGTATGTGAACCTGTTCCAACATTTTTCATGTTGAATTGGACATACTACATAATAGGTGCTGCAGAGTAGAATAACTTTTCGCCTCACCACTGCAGAGATATTAGCAATTGCACCTACACAGTTAAGGTTTTTAAAGTCCAGAAGGACATTAACAGAGAGACTTAATTGAAAGCGTGTACTTATTCCACCTGTATGGTGCTGACCAGTCATAATCAAGCAACAATACACTGGGAAAAGTAGAGCGCCATCACAATCTATAAGATGCCCCCATTATTAACCCCATAGTGATATTGTATAAAAAAAAAGAATAAAGTCCTTTAATTAAAAAAATGACACAGACTCCTTTAATGAATCTAAACTAAATCATGCTCATGCCATCATCACCCAATCCACAGAAGCCAATGTCTCCTGTAATAGAATAAAAATAATAAACAACAATATTCCTCACCTGTCTGCCAAGACTGGGACTGAACCTTCATCTTTGCTGGCTGGTGATAACTGAATCATTTAGCCATCAACTGCCTCTAACAGCCACAAGTGGAACGAAATTTTGCTAGCGCTTGGTAACCTGTTATCTGCTCCTGTTTATGCACCACAACAGCATTTACAGCCCCAGTAAACATGTTGTTCTAATAACCCTACAGTGGCGGTGAGTTGTTATGACAGGTGGGGGTGTGATGAAGATTCCCGTGCTGTTATGACGGTACTCATATGAAAGACAGCCCATGGCTAGTGTTCATAGGAGACCAGGATTTTTGCTATACTCAGCACTGTCAGCAGTACTGTGGTTTTGCTGTGTGTCATAATGTGATCAGCCAATTGCTGATTCACGTTTGCTAATGGGACGACAAAATACCGCAAACATTTTAAATAAAATGTTTTTAAAAATATGGATAAATCTATATAAGTTCGAATCACCCACTTACCCCCATTAAAAATACTGAAATAATTTTTAAAAAATGTAGTTGTCATTGCTTTGCATGAAAAGGGTCTTACAGGCAAGGACATTTATCGGATCATGAATAACATCAAAGAGAGAGGTTCTATTGCTGTGAAAAGTCCATCAAGCAGAAGGATCATCTCCTAAAGAGCATTTAACTATGAGTTTGATTAAGAGAGCAGGTAGTTGAGTTGATTCCTGTGAGTTGAGGAGGTGACTGTCCCTCCACATGTTGTCACATTATCAGCGGTATCCCTCTCCTCAGGAGAGGGATAATTTTAAATAGAATGGAGGATTGTGGGGGCCAACGGCTCCCTGAAACATCATTCAGCCTGCGCCTATGAGTCTGAGACTCAGTAGGCAGTGTAAGGTTTCTCTTACTGAGAGTGTTGGGGGACACTCACTTGACCGCGATATTCAAGCACACGGGCACGGGTTTATAAAACAAAGCAGTCCATGCGGTTTATTAAAGTGCCATAAACCGGGTAATGCACAGTTCATTACTTGTATTACATAGAACACAACAGGCACCAACAGTCTCTTTGGTACCTGACGGGAGCCCTTGCTCCACCTGCCGACTCTTTTAACAGTCTTCTGGGTAAGCTGCCTAACGGGGATCACCAACTCGCCTGGCCAATACACAGTAGTCAGTCCAGACCTCACCGAAGGACTCCAGCTTCCCCACACTCTGTTAACACTCTTCTGGGTAAGCTGCCTAACGGGGATCACCAACTTGCCTGTCCGGCACACAGTAGTCAGTCCAGACCTCACCGAAGGACTCCAGCTTCCCCACACAGTAACTGTCCCTGGCTCCGCAGATCCCGGTTCTCACCTTGTCACCGCAGGTCCTGGACCCCGTCCTCCACCCATCAGCATAGGTCCTGGACCCCGTCCTCCACCTGTCACCGCAGGTCCTGGACCCCGTCCTCCACCCGTCAGCATAGGTCCTGGACCCCGTCCTCCACCCGTCACCACAGGTAACCAGGATCACGCCGGTGGCCTAGTCCGGGTATTCTTCAGGACGTCCTTCCCCAGCTGGGAACGTCCAATACCCAGGCCGCCCGAAGCCAAGTCCCACGAACTCAGGTGCTTGCAGGACCCTAGTCACTCCTAGAACAGTCCAGCACCATTCGGCACCTTCACGGTCAGGTCCATACACAGGTTCCACACAGGAACCACACAGGACCTACCGGACACACCTCTCAGCTCCACACACAGGGAGCTCACATTCAACACTGACTCACACCCTGGTCACGTTACATACTGGTAACCACTCCCCTGGGTGGGAGTGTATGTGTGGCTAGTCTGACCCTCCCATCTCTCATGACTAGCCTAGTAAGTCACCCAAACTTAACTATACACATTACACAAACTCTTGAGGGACTACAGGTCCCAGCATAACCACAATACATCAGACTTACCACGCAGACTCCCTCTGCGACACATATCGGCCATTCACAACACTGCTGATTACAGGTTCACCACTATTACCACAACAGATACGCCTCCATGCATATCTCACAGAGCGCGCAGAGCGCCCCCTAGCTGCCACAGGGGTCACTACACCACAGCAGAAGACATGATGACGTAACTACATATAGCCTGCAGTGTGGAGCCTCAGTCCTTACACTCTGCACAGACACGAGCAATGCACCAGGAGAACGAGGATAGGTAAATGTTTTTTTTTTTAACAACTCATTCTAACTATGGGATTGCTTAGGCCATCATACTGAGTGGCGGGACAGCTGTGGAGGCCATCAAACTGAGTGAGGGGCAGTGGGGCCATTATACTGGGTGAAGTACTGTGGAAGCAATCATACTGAGTGAGAGAGGCAATCATGTTACAATAGGGGCTGTGTGGGCCATCATACTAAGAGATAGTTTATGGAGGCCATTATACTAGGTGAGGAGCTGGGGGGCCATCATACAAAATGAGGGACTGTTGGTGGCATCATACCAAGTGAGGTGCTGTGGGGTTTATCATACTAAATGAGGGGCTGTAATTGCCATCATAATAAATGAGGGCCTGTAGGGGCCATCAAGCTGAGGTGGGGGGACTGTGGAGGCAATATTAGTGAGTTGGGGACTGTGGGGCCATTTTATTTAGCAGGGGCATCATACTGAGTTGAGGCCATCATACTGACCAGTCATTATACAGTATGGGGGCCATGATACTGTGTATGAGTGGAGATTGGGTGAATATTAGGGACAATATACTGTTGGATGCGTTTCAGCAGCATCAGGCTGTGGTGATATTTCATTAATGGTGGCACTGTGGAGTTATCATACTATACGTGTGTGTGGGGGGGGGGCCTGTGGAGTGAAATTGTTGGAGGAATTCACTGTGGGGATATCATACTATTTGTGTTTGGTTGGGACTTTTTGGGAGCATAATACTGTATGACGGTAATGAAAGGGGTTCGTGGGTGAGAACAAAAAGAGGCTTCAACAGAGGCATAACTACTATTCATTAGTGTTGAGCGATACCGTCCGATACTTGAAAGTATCGGTATCGGAAAGTATCGGCCGATACCGGCAAAGTATCGGATCCAATCCGATACCGATACCCGATACCAATACAAGTCAATGGGACTCAAGTATCGGACGGTATTCCTGATGGTTCCCAGGGTCTGAAGGAGAGGAAAGTCTCCTTCAGGCCCTGGGATCCATATTAATGTGTAAAAGAAAGAATTAAAATAAAAAATATTGCTATACTCACCTCTCCGACTCAGCCTGGACCTCACTGAGGGAACCGGCAGCGTTGTTTGCTTAAAATTCGCGCGTTTCCTTCCTTACGTGAAGTCCCGGCTTGTGATTGGTCGCGTGCCGCCCATGTGGCCGCGACGCAACCAATCACAGCAAGCCGTGACGTAATTTCAGGTCCTTCAGGATTTTAAAATTACGTTCCGGCTTTGTGATTGGTCGCGTCGCGGTCACATGGGCGACGCGACCAATCACAAGCCGTGACGTCACGGGAGGCTGGACACGCGTGCATTTTAAAATGCGCGCTTGTCCTGCCTCCCGTGACGTCACAGCTTGTGATTGGTCGCGTCGCCCATGTGACCGCGACGCGACCAATCACAAAGCCGGAACGTAATTTTAAAATCCTGAAGGACCTAAAATTACGTCACGGCTTGCTGTGATTGGTCGCGTCGCGGCCACATGGGCGACGCGACCAATCACAAGCCGTGACGTCACGGGAGGCTGGACACGCGCGCATTTTAAAATGCGCGCGTGTCCAGCCTCCCGTGACGTCACGGCTTGTGATTGGTCGCGTCGCCCATGTGACCGCGACACGACCAATCACAAAGCCGGAACGTAATTTTAAAATCCTGAAGGACCTGAAATTACGTCACGGCTTGCTGTGATTGGTCGCGTCGCGGCCACATGGGTGGCACGTGACCAATCACAAGCCGGGACTTCATGTAAGGAAGGAAACGCGCAAATTTTAAGCAAACAACGCTGCCGGTTCCCTCGGTGAGGTCCAGGCTGCGTCGGAGAGGTGAGTATAGCAATATTTTTTATTTTAATTCTTTATTTTACACATTAATGTTGTTTCGATACCGATACCCGATACCACAAAAATATCGGATCTCGGTATCGGAATTCCGATACAGCAAATATCGGCCGATACCCGATACTTGCGGTATCGGAATGCTCAACACTACTATTCATGTATCTCTCCCTTTTTATAACATTTCGGAGATATGTCCCTGCCTACTCTCCTGCTGAATATTTTTTTGAGGAGAAAAGGGACCAATTAGATCTTTTGCTGTGGGGCTCTGTGGTTTCTACATACTCACCAGCATCTAGCTGAAAGATCTAAAATTATTGAAGCAGCAAAAATTGTGAAAAACAAAATTTGTTTCAGTCTTAAAACTTTGGCCATGGTTGTACAGTGTTTGTCTTTATATACCAGTAGATGCCTTGATTATATCTAACGTGTCAGTCGATTTGTGCTGTTAAAACTGCAAGCAGCATGAATTAGAGCTTGCCTGTAGTATTGTAGCCAGGTATGTTTTTCTCTGAAACACTCCAGCCTGCTAGGGACTATTGGGAGAGACAAGATTAGTCCTGTTCCGCTCATGTCCAGCTTCTCCCTGCACCGTTCCAGGTGATTGACAGGTCTCTCCCAATGTACAAGAAAGTGTGACCTGTCAATCAACTAGAGATGTGTGTGTGGGAAGCCAGTCAGGGGTGGATCTAAAAAGTATATTTTCTATAAAACACTGGTGAGTTTCAGATAAAAACATACCTGGCTGCATTTGTGGCTTGAGCAGCATGAATTGACCAAAGGTTCCCTTTAAGTTTAGATAACACAGAAAAAGTTGATATCATCTCATGTGAGATGAGAAGGAATAGACAGCACATTTTCTCATGTTAATTAATGAACATTGTTCTGTATTCCCTCAGGCAGCGTTTATGACATGTTTCTTGAGTACAGAAAAGGAGCAGAGCAATGCTTCTAGGGACATAATCTGCTCAACAATGGGTTTAATTAGTAGCAGATATTAACTATAATGCAATATCTCAACACAACGATTTATTTGTGCCAACTTTTATAAATGTTTATTCATTATTCCAGACACAAATTGCTTTAACTTCATTGTCTTGCTTCTATTATGCAATTCATTGCTTGTGCTGGTGCCACTATTCCTCACTTGTCTGGAAAGAGAGTAGCTAAAATGAATGATCTGCATTCTCACAGCTAATAAAATGATTTTTTTTCCAAAAAATTTCCCCCAAAAATTGTATCAACTTTTTATTCTTTTATAATACAGAACATCTAAGTAATATAATAAGTAAAGATGAGACAGACATCAGGGCATAATGACAATTTAAACAGGAAAAGCTATTAAGAGTTAACTGAGTAAGGCTACGTTCACATTTGCGTTGTGCGCCGCAGCGCACAACGCAAACAAAAACGCGGCAAAACGCACGCTAAAACGCTGCGTTTTGCGCCGCATGCGTCGTTTTTGGCCGAAAGTTGGACGCAAAAAAAATGCAACTTGATGCGTTTCTTGCGTCCAACGCTTGCGGCCATGCGGCGCAAAACGCAGCACAACGCATGTCCATGCGCCCCCATGTTAAATATAGGGGCGCATGACGCATGCGGCGCCGCTGCGGCGCCCGACGCTGCGGCGCTGACCGCAAATGTGAACGTAGCCTTAGCACTTAAGGGCTCATACTCATCTGTGAGAAAAACAGACAAGGGCAATCTGATAAAAAATAAGATTGCGCTCTGACCAGTGTTAAGGGAACGCAAGCCAGGGCCGTGGGGTACTCGGTACTGGGTCTGGTACTTAAAGGGGATGTCAAGGTGGCTGTAACCCGGTCCATGGCCCTGGGTGCCCAAATTAAGGGAAATGTCTTTTAGGGGTTTTATGAATAAAGTTTATTGTTCGTGACGCAACCTGTGGTTCTCGATCAGTAGGGACCGATGCTGCTTAAAGGGGGTCCTCTGGGTGATGGTATGCAGCAAGATGGTGACTCTTCCCACAGGTGTAGCGGGGTCTCCTGGGCTTCCCAGGTGTAGGGCACAGATAGCATAGTGGATGGTATAGCAAAGAATGAGGACACAGGTTTGTAGTCTTTTACATGGTTTACTAATGATAGCAGTCCTCAGTCCAGGGTACCAAGTGCAGGGTAGGTGTGGTCCAGCCAGCTTGGAGGCAACAGAGGGTCCCTCTCCCAGGTGAGGTCCATAAGCCTTTCCTATTTGCAATAGTTGGCGAGGTCCCTGCTGCTTGTAGCTTGGTTGCAAAGTCCCCTCTGTTAGGAGTCGAGTTCCCGCTGCTGCACAGGGGGAATCTCGAGCCATGTCTGCTGCAGTCTCCCATTCTGCATCGGCGGCAGTGGAGCCTGCTCAGCGGAGATGTCGGTCCCAGTGTCTCACTGAGTCTGATATTGTGCAAAGGGTTACTGCTGCCTCTCCAGGCTCTGCTATTGTACCCTGCACTGATCTGCGGCGAGCAGGCTTTTCTGGGACTAAGTCCTGCTTTGCACACACTGAGCATGCCCAGGGTAAGATCTCTCAGTGGAGATCAAGGGTCACATGCTCAAGTACTGCAGCAACTTCCATTGGTCCTCCAGGAAGGTCCTGTACCTGATCAAGTCCTGTGGCAGCCTTCCATTGGTCCTTCTTGGAAGGTCCTGTAGGTGCTGCAGCTATATAAGGTTCTCATGACCGCACGGCCATGCGCTAGTGTCAAATATGTACGAGCTCAGCGCCAGTGTGGTCGTGTGTGTGGTCAGGGACCCATCTGAAATAAGCCCCTAGAATGCTGGCACCTCCAGCGAGGAGTTTTGTGTATGCAGTCAGGGACCCTGGTGATGCTCGCCAAACCAGTAACCATTCGAGTGGTAAATGGGTCGACACTACCCTCACAGATTACACACCAAACCATTCCTTTCACTCTTTCTGTGTCTCCATCACATCAGGAGATTATCTCCCTATTAGTCATTCCTGAGGGAATTGATGAGGTCCTGTTGGGGATACCATGGCTACGCAATCATTCTCCTCATATTGAGTGGTCCTCAGGGAGAATATTGGGATGGAGTAAATCCTGTGAGGGTAGATGTCAGAGGGAGTGCGTTCAGGTTGCTACAACAGAGGTACCCGCAGATCTTTCCTCTCTCCCCAAGCACTATTGGCCCTATGTGGACGTGTTCTCCAAAAGGGCTGTGGAGACCCTTCCGCCTCACCGCCCCTATGACTGTCCTATTGACCTCTTGCCCGGTTCTGAGCCTCCCCGGGGTCGAGTCTATCTGTTATCTCTCCCAGAGATGGAGGCAATGTCTCAGTACATCCAAGAGAATCTGGCAAGAGAATTCATTAGGAAGTCAGTGTCACCTGCAGGGGCTGGTTCTTCTTCGTACAGAAGAAGAGTGGAGACTTACGTCCATGCATAGACTGCAGGGGTCTTAACGCCATCACCGTTAAGAACAAGTACCCATTACCCCTGATATCTGAGCTTTTTGATAGGCTACGGGGAGCAAGGGTATCTCAGCTTTCTCAGAGTGGAGACATCTCTTGGAGGGAGCTCGCTTTCCCTTCCAGGTTTTCACTGACCACAAAAACTTGGTATATCTACAGACGGCCTAGCATCTGAATTCTCGCCAGGCTAGATGGTCCCTGTTCTTCTCTCAGTTTCATTTTACTCTTCATTTTCTCTCCGGGGAGAAGAACATTCGCGCCGACGCTCTCTCCCGCTCCGTAGTGTTATCTGAGGAGGAGGAGGAGGAGCCTCGGCTTATTGTCCCTTCTGAGAGCCTGAGAACTGTAGCTCCGGTTTCAATAGAGTCTGTGCCCCCGGGCAAGACTTTCGTGCCAGCGAATTTGCGACTGGAGGTTCTCTCTTGGGCTCACTCATCCAGAGTGGGTGGGCATTTTGGGACCAAAAGGACATCCGAGCTTTTGGCGAGAACGTACTAGTGGCCGCATATGGCCCGTGATGTTGGGGACTATATTCGGGCGTGCGTTTCCTGCACCCAGAATCGGTCTCCTCGGCAACGGCCTGCTGAGTTGCTTTACCCCCTACCAGTGGCAGACAGGCCTTGGGAAATGGTCTGGATGGACTTTGTGGTGGGCTTACCCAAGTCGCGTAGCTGCACCGTTATCTGGGTTGTCACCGATCATTTCTCTAAGATGGTGCACTTGGAGCCGCTTCCACGGTTACGTTCTGCACGGGCCTTGGCGGCGTTATTCATAAAGCATATTTTCCGTTTACATGGAATGCCTGATAAAATTGTCAGCGACCGGGGTCCCCAGTTCGCGTCTCGGTTTTGGAGAGAGCTCTGCCGTTTACTCAGCATAGAGATGAATCTCTCCTCTGCATACCATCCCGAGACGAATGGGTTGGTAGAGAGGACCAACCAGACTCTGGTGACATACTTGCGACATACTTGCTAGGCAGGATGATTGGGCATCTTTGCTACCTTGGGCGGAATTTGCCTTCAAAATGCCATAGCCAATTCCACTGGGCAGACTCCTTTTCTCCTTAATTACGGCCAGCATCCGCGTGTCCCTGTGCCCATGCCCGTGTCATCCACCAATTCTAGGGTGGCAGACTGGGCGGTGGAGGCACGTGACATCTGGGACCGCACACAGGATGCCATCCGGGCCTCCATGGAGAGAATGAGGGTTTCTGCTGATACACACCGGCACCCCGCTCCGACCTTTGCTCCTGGCAACTTAGTGTGGCTCTCCGCCCGTAACATCAGGCTGCGAGTTGAGTCCACTAAGTTTGCGCCTCGCTACATTGGCCCATTCAAGGTTCTGGAACAGGTCAACCCTGTGGTCTACCATTTGGCTATTCCTCCACGCCTTGGTATCACCGACACTTTTCACGTTTCCCTCTTAAAGGTCCAGAAGATAGAACCTGGGAACCTGTGGAGCACATTCGGGCTCCGCTGCTCATTGCAGCTTTTGAGCATAGCGAGGCTCAAGGAGGGGGGCCCTAGGAGGGGGGTAATGTTAGGAGTCGAGTTCCCACTGCTGCACAGGGGGAATCTCGAGCCGTGTCTGCTGCAGTCTCCCATTCTGCATCGGCCGCAGTAGAGCCTGCTCAGCGGAGACGTCGGTCCCAGCATCTCACTGAGTCTGATATTGTGCAAAGGGTTACTGCTGCCTCTCCAGGCTCTGCTATTGTACCCTGCACTGATCTGCAGCAAGCAGGCTTTTCTGGGACTAAGTCCTGCTTTGCACACACTGAGCACGCCCAGGGTAAGATCTCTCAGTGGAGATCAAGGGTCACATGCTCAGGTACTGCAGCAACTTCCATTGGTCCTCCTGGAAGGTCCTGTACCTGATCAAGTTCTGTGGCAGCCTTCCATTGGTCCTTCTTGGAAGGTCCTGTAGGTGCTGCAGCTATATAAGGTTCTCATGACCGCACAGCCATGCGCTAGTGTCAAATATGTACGAGCTCATCGCCAGTGTGGTCGTGTGTGTGGCCAGGGACCCAGCTGAAATAAGCCCCTAGAATGCTGGCACCTCTGGCTAGGAGTTTTGTGTATGCAGTCAGGGACCCGGCTGAAATAAGCCCCTAGAATGCTGGCACCTCCGGTGAGGAGTTTATGTGTGAATTCAGGGCTGGCTAATAGCCGATAGAATCCCGGCTCCACTGGAGAGGAGCTGCATGTTGGTTTGACTGCATGACCACTGTCGGCTTTACACAGTAGCTGTGTCCCCTGTGAGCTAAACAGGGCACAGCTCTCTCTTTACTACGGGCTCTGTGAAGTAACAAAGTTCGTTTATTCTATATTGCTTCGCCGCCTTACTTAGCAGCAGGTTCTTTCCTGCACGGTGGATCCCGGGTTGCGAACGCACCTATCCCATCTAATAAATATATTCGGTGCGTTCCGCCAACCCTAACACCCTCTCTCCTGCCCTAAGACCGATAGTTAGTGCGAGCCAGTTTATAGGGTCTCTATCACGACCCAGGCTCTCAGGTTACTGCTTCATCTCAGACTTGATGCGGGCAATTGACATATAGTCCTATGCCTTCCGGTTCTGTCGCACGTCCTGGAGAACAACACGACCTCGGGCCCTTGGTACCCGGTTTCTGCGCTCTGGCTCTTAGGATGTCCTTCCGCTGTTCCCCTCCTGAGCCTCTTCTTCCTCTGTACTCCTTTCCTCTAAGCATCTCCACTATTCAACTCCTTCCAATTCTCACTATTTCTAGGGCTCATAGCTCCCACTTGGCTGCTCGGCCCCTCTGTCTGTTCCAGACGTCCTTCTCTCACTCTCTCCTCTAGACTGCCTTACCTGATAGAAAGAATCTCCCTTGCCTCCAAGCATGACATCACCCTCCCCGAAAGGAAGGCAACATCACTGTGACAACCGGTTACCTGGGGTGTTACATTAATCTATGAGTCTGGTTCATATGCTCAGATCAGACTGAGAAAAAAATCACAGCATGCTGCGATTGTCCTCGTATATCAGATGAGACTAGCCAATGCAAGTCAATGGGTGCGATTAAAAAATTGCATATGCAATACGATTTTTACGCACCTATCTACTTGAAAACCTGACATTTCATCAGCCGCATACAGTAAAGTCACAGCATGACAAGTTAGAGTAGAATAGATAGAATACATACTGTATATAAACATAGAATATATAGATATAAAGATCTCAGTGACATATTTAATTAGTACAGTGCATGTGTAGCTTAATGTGCATGTATTTAGTTAATAAATATCAGAAAAAAAGGCACGGGATCCCCTGAAATTTTATTAACCGGCAGAGGGAAAGAGTACAGCTGGGGACAGATGTTTATAGCCTGGGAAGGGAGTAATAACCATGGAGCTTCCCAGGATGTTAATATCAGCTCACAGCTGTATACTTAGCCTTTACTGGTTATTAAAATGGGGGACCCCCTAAAAAATGATGTAGGGCCCCTCTATAATTAATAACCAGCAAAGGCTAGGCAAATAGCTGAGGGCTGATAGCAATAGGATAGGAAGGGGTCATGGATATTGGCCTCGCCCTAGACTAAAAACATCAGCTCTCAGCCACCCCAGAAAAGGTGCTTCAATAAGATGTGCCAATTCTTGAACTTAGCCTCACTCTTCCCACTTGCCCAGGCAAAAATGGGGTGATAGTACTGTGTTTTATGTCAGCTTTGTCTTGACAGTTGACAACAAGCCCAGGGGTTAGTAATGGAGAAGCGTCTATAAGACAATCCCATTACTAACCCCATAGTCATATTGTAAAAAAGCGCATTTAATAAAGTACTTTATTTGAAATAAAGACACTGACAATTGTTTGTTTATTTAAAAATAAAAAGCAAACTGTTACTCACCTTTACGTCCAATTGACTGAAGCCAATGTCCCCTGTAAAAGAATTAAAGTAATAAACAACCATATGCCTCACCTGTCCCTGATATGAAGATAGTCCTCCGATGCCCATGTCCCCTGTAAAAGAGTTGCAAAAAAACAACCATATTCCTCACCTCAAATATGAACCTCACTAGTCACCACTACAGGGCAAGTGGGAAGAGCCAGTCAAAGCACCAGCCTGAGAATACCAGCCCCAGCTGTCTGCTTTAGCAAGGCTGGTTGTTGAAAATGAGGGGGACCCCACACCGTTTTTTAAAATTATTTATTTAAATAATTAAAAAATACGGAGTGGGGACCCCTCTATTCTTGATAACCAGCTTTGTTGAAGCTGAAAGCTGACAGCTGAGGGTTGCAGTCCCCAGCTGTGAGTTTTGCATGGCAGGTCATCAAAAATTCAGGGGAACTGATGCCAGTTTTTTTTTTAGATTATTTATTAACAGCCCAGGAGCCGGCTAATGAATACATCCATTAGCCGCTCCTGCTCTTGCTGTTATTAATGGCAGCAGTTGTCGGATGATGGGAGCTGTAGTCCCATCCGCTGTCACCATTGACCAGAGATAAACTGTATACCTCCAATCACAGCTGAGCACTCATGCTGTCTTTTGCCTAGAGATGAGCGAATTTGATCGGGTCAGGGCTTATTCGGCAAGCTATAGCGCATACTGAATAATCTGCAGAGGGAACCGGGATACCTGGATCGCTCCGGCTGATTAGCTGTTCGGCTCCGCAGCTGCATGTGTAGCGGCTGTGTGACAGTCACGACACATGCATGGAGAACCTGTTGGGCTCCAATCGAGTTGAGAAAAAAAAAATCGCAGATGAACACATAACCACTGACTAATATTAGTCAGAGTGCAATCCAAGTTTTTATCTGTTTGCACACATCCTTCTTAAATGTAGATGAGTCTGAGCCCTAAGGCCATGTTTCTAGTTAGCATAAATACTAAAAGATTTTTATGCTGCATTCTTTTGTGCATAAAATGTAACTATGAAAAGTGTAAGTGATTTCATGAAAACTCATGCCCACTTTGCATCTAAAGAAACTGTTGAACTGCGTGATTTTTGATGCGTTATTCTTCAGGAAAAATGGATGTAAGATAATGATTATAAGAAGTACACTGAAAAAACACAGTTCCACTTTTTTGTACAGAATCAAAGCTTTTATTTACTAAGAAAATGCATTAAAAATTAATCAAAAATCCAATAATCAGAGAAGAAAGTTATTGCAAATTATGATGTGGACACCTAGGGAAAATATGCATAGAAATTGCAGTAGAAATAATTCAGCATTAACGCTTCTTGTGAACATGGTCTAATAGGTTTCTTTTGGTACAGGGTTTTTTTGCAACATCTCTAAATTTCACACAGATATATTTTGAGTTAGTGCTGCACCCTTGTAGAGGGAAAAATTATCCGGCATTCTTATGTTTCTCTAGCAAAACGCATACTGGTTGCTTCCTGAAGAAGAAGTAATTATAACTTCGAAACACGTTGAATAAACCACAATTTTTTCATCAACTCCTGTCTGGATTGATGTTTCAGACCTTCAGCAGTGCAGAACTATATCCCAGAAATCCTTTTGATATTAATGCTAAAGGTCACTGATTTGTCACTGATGCCTCCTATTTTAAATATCGTGCTGGCACAATAATTGCTGTGGTCTATAAAAAAACATTGTTTCCAACAAGATAGCACTGGTAGACCATGCACAGTCGCATCTCCAAGTTATCCCACACGTTCTTAAAGTGCGCATGCGCCATCCACTGCCCACACTAGCAAAATGTTTTGAGCAGCGGAGATATTTGTCTTTTATTTGGCTCTCTCACGCTCTGCTACTCTGCAAACATATATAAATGGCTATCCTGCCTGTGAAACACAAGTCTAGGCTTCAGGATTCTTTTTTTACTAGCAAAATTTGGACACGGTATTAAACTGTTCTCCTGGTTTGCACATGCAATGTGCGTAATTTAAAAAGATGATATTATTAAGGTGCTGTTACTACAGCATATAACAGATTAATTAATTCACAGTCCCACTAACTATACTGTACAGCTACAGCTCTTCTCTATCTCTCTTGAATCTTTGGATTAGTATTCACAGACTGACTACAACTCTAATTTCAAGGCTATGCAACACTAGTGCAGAAGCATAACCCAATCCAATTTTGGCCTTTTTCTGTCCCTATCAGCTGTGCACTTTAACCTCTATCTGCTGTAAAAGCATAAAATGATGCTGCTTAGCTGGCATTTTTTTTGGCTGTTCTGCTCAAATTGAATTGCAAACTGAATTAGCTGGAAGCTGCGAATATCAGAAAATTTTACTCGGATTTGATCCTCTGCAGATTGATTCAATTATATCTAGTTATTATCTCTAAGTTAATATTTTGATAAAAATGTATAACCTTACTGGTGGAGTAACCCAGAACCTTTGCTTTTCAGAAAGGGTGGTGTTAGGCACTGGGGTCACTTCTTCTGTAAGCGGTCAACTTGTTTTGCTACATCTGGTATGGTAGGGATGGTCACCATGACATGGCAGTGGGCTTGTACACTTTGATCAAAATGTCATTGAACAATCTCATGTTTGTTTTTGTATATTTTGCTTAGTGGTAGTAGATCAATGTATAACGTGGATGTGTGTTGTGGATTCTGTTTGTGGGCTCCCTCTGGTGGTTACTGCTGGTACTGGGTGACTTTGGTGGGTTGCGGCCTTTGGTTTCCACCTGTCCATCAGAGGCTGGGTGTTTCCTATTTTACCTGGCCTTTCTGTCATTCCCTTGCCGGCTATCAATGTATTCAGATGTGCTCTGTTTGGTTCCTGCCTACCTGCTCCCAGATCTTTCAGGATAAGCTAAGTGCTGATTTTCAGTTGTTTGGTTTTTTGTCCAGCTTGCTTATTATGTCTCTATGCTAGCTGGTAGCTCTAGTGGACTGAGGTTCTCCCCATGTGCCATGAGTTGGCACATGGGTTCTTGTAATCTCAGGATGGTTTTTTTGATTAGGGTTTTTTGCTGACCGCTCAGTCCCCTTTTGTATCGTTCTGCTTTCTAGTTTACAGCGGGCCTCAATTTGCTTAAACTATATATATCATCTCTATGTGTGTGCCTTCCTCTCATTTCACCGTCAATACATGTGAGGGGGCAACTATATCTTTTGGGGTTCATTCCTCTGGAGGCAAGTGAGGTCTTTATTTTCTCTGCAGTACTAGTTAGCTCTTAGGCTGGTGCGTGGCGTCTAGAACCAACGTAGGCACGCTCCCTGGCTATCTCTAGTTGCGTTTGTCAGGCGTAGGGCAGCGGTCAGCCCAAGTTCCATCACCCTAGAGCTCGTCCGTTATCTATTTGTACTTTGCTTGTCCTGTGCTATCCCTAGCCATTGGGGATTCATGACAGTATAGCCGGCCTACAAAGTGTTAATTGTTTGGGCTGAAGCAGGAGTAAAAGAATTGTTTAAGGGAAATTTTTTTTTTTTTTTTTTCCCTTCAGAGTTTTGCTGCCTAGCCCTTAATTGCTGTCTAGCTGCTTCTTACCTCCTCTTAACCCTTGAATGGCTCTGATCTTAGCTGTTTAACATGGATGTCCAGAGTTTGGCTTCCAGCCTGAGTAATCTCGCGGCAAAAGTTCAAAACATACAGGATTTTGTTGTTCACACTCCCATGTCTGAACCTAGAGATTCAGGCTGAAAAGGCTTTATTAGCCCTCTCTCAGGGGCATGATGAAGCGGAAATATATTGTCAAAAATTTCGGAAATGGTCGGTGCTTACTCAGTGGAATGAGTGCGCCCTGGCTGCAAACTTCAGAAATGGTCTTTCTGAGGCCATTAAGGATATTATGGTGGGGTTCCCTACGCCTACAGGTCTGAATGAGTCTATGGCTATGGCCATTCAGATTGATCGGCGTTTACGGGAGTGCAAACCCGTGCACCAGTTGGCGGTGTCTTCTGAACAGGCACCTGAGACTATGCAATGTGATAGAATTCAGTCCAGAAGTGAACGGCAAAATTATAGGCGGAAAAATGGATTGTGTTTTTATTGTGGTGATTCAGCTCATGTTATATCAGCATGCTCTAAACGCACAAAAAGGGTTGATAAATCTTTTGCCATTGGTACTCTGCAGCCTAAGTTCATTTTGTCTGTGACTCTGATTTTTTCACTGTCTTCCATTTCCGTCGATGCCTATGTGGATTCGGGCGCTGCCCTGAGTCTTATGGATTGGTCATTTGCTAAACGCTGCGGTTTTAGTCTGGAGCCTCTGGAAGTTCCTATTCCTCTGAAGGGAATTGACTCTACACCATTGGCTATGAATAAACCACAGTATTGGACACAGGTGACCATGCGCATGACTCCCGTTCATCAGGAGGTGATTCGCTTCCTTGTACTGTATAATTTACATGATGTACTATTGCTTGGTCTGCCATGGTTACAAACTCATAATCCTGTCCTGGACTGGAAAACTATGTCTGTGTTAAGCTGGGAATGTCAGGGGGTTCATGATGATGCACCTCCGATTTCAATCGCTTCATCTACTCCTTCTGAGATCCCTGCGTTTTTGTCTGACTATAGGGATGTTTTTGAGGAGCCTAAGCTCAATTCGCTCCCTCCTCATAGAGAGTGTGACTGTGCTATAGAATTGATTCCTGGCAGTAAGTTCCCTAAGGGTCGTTTATTTAATCTGTCACTGCCAGAGCATACTGCTATGCGGAATTATATTAAGGAGTCCTTGGAAAAGGGACATATTCGTCCATCTTCGTCCCCTCTGGGAGCAGGTTTCTTTTTCGTGGCAAAAAAAGATGGTTCCCTGAGGCCTTGTATAGATTATCGCCTTCTGAATAAGATTACAGTCAAATACCAGTATCCATTGCAATTATTAACTGATTTGTTTGCTCGCATTAAGGGGGCTAGGTGGTTCACTAAGATAGATCTTCGCGGTGCGTATAATCTGGTGCGGATAAAACAGGGTGATGAGTGGAAAACCGCATTTAATACGCCTGAGGGCCATTTTGAGTATTTGGTAATGCCTTTTGGACTCTCCAATGCTCCGTCAGTCTTTCAGTCCTTTATGCACAATATTTTCCATGAATATCTGGATAAGTTTATGATTGTGTATTTGGATGATATTTTGGTGTTTTCTGATGACTGGGAGTCTCATGTTCTACAGGTCAGGAAGGTGTTTCAGGTTCTGCGGGCCAATTCTCTGTTTGTGAAGGGTTCAAAGTGTCTCTTCGGAGTCCAGAAGATTTCTTTTTTGAGGTACATTTTTTCTGCTTCTACTATTGAGATGGATCCCGTCAAGGTTCAGGCTATTTGTGACTGGACACAACCTACATCTGTTAAGAGCCTTCAGAAGTTCTTGGGGTTTGCTAATTTTTATCGTCGGTTCATTGCTAATTTTTCCAGTATTGTCAAACCTTTGACTGATTTGACTAAAAAGGGTGCTGATGTTGCTGATTGGTCTCCTGAGGCCGTGGAGGCCTTTCGGGAACTTAAGCGCCGGTTTTCTTCTGCTCCTGTGTTGTGTCAGCCAGATGTTTCACTTCCTTTTCAGGTTGAGGTTGATGCTTCCGAGATTGGAGCGGGGGCGGTTTTGTCACAGAGAAGTTCTAATGGCTCGGTGATGAAGCCATGTGCATTCTTCTCTAGAAAATTCTCGCCCGCCGAGCGCAATTATGATGTGGGTAATCGGGAGCTTTTGGCCATGAAGTGGGCATTTGAGGAGTGGCGTCATTGGCTTGAGGGTGCTAAACATCGTGTGGTGGTCTTGACTGATCACAAGAATCTCATTTACCTTGAGTCTGCCAGGCGTTTGAATCCTAGACAGGCTCGTTGGTCGTTGTTTTTTTCTCGTTTCAATTTCGTGGTTTCATACCTGCCAGGTTCAAAGAATGTGAAGGCAGATGCTCTTTCCAGGAGTTTTGTGCCTGACTCTCCTGGAGACTCTGGGCCTACTGGTATCCTTAGGGATGGGGTAATATTGTCCGCCGTATCCCCAGACTTGCGACGTGCTTTGCAGGAGTTTCAGGTGGATAAACCGGATCGTTGTCCACCAGAAAGACTGTTTGTTCCGGATGATTGGACCAGTAGAGTCATCTCCGAGGTCCATTCTTCTGTGTTGGCTGGTCATCCTGGAATATTTGGTACTAGAGACTTGGTGGCCAGGTCTTTTTGGTGGCCTTCCTTGTCTAGGGATGTGCGTACCTTTGTGCAGTCTTGTGAAGTGTGTGCTCGAGCTAAGCCTTGCTGTTCTCGGGCCAGTGGGTTGTTGTTATCCTTGCCCATCCCGAAGAGGCCTTGGACGCACATTTCCATGGATTTTATTTCTGATCTTCCGGTTTCACAGAAAATGTCCGTTATCTGGGTTGTGTGTGACCGCTTTTCTAAGATGGTTCATTTGGTGCCCTTGCCTAAGTTGCCCTCCTCCTCTGAGTTGGTCCCTTTATTTTTTCAGAACGTGGTCCGTTTGCATGGGATTCCGGAGAATATCGTTTCTGACAGGGGATCCCAGTTTGTGTCTAGATTTTGGCGGACGTTTTGTGCCAAGATGGGCATTGATTTGTCTTTCTCGTCTGCATTCCATCCTCAGACGAATGGCCAGACGGAGCGAACTAATCAGACCTTGGAAACTTATTTGAGGTGTTTTGTTTCTGCTGATCAAGATGACTGGGTTGCTTTTTTGCCACTGGCCGAATTTGCTCTTAATAATCGGGCTAGTTCTGCCACGTTGGTCTCTCCTTTTTTTTGTAATTCGGGGTTTCATCCTCGTTTTTCCTCTGGTCAGGTGGAGTCTTCGGATTGTCCTGGAGTGGACATGGTGGTGGACAGGCTACATCAGATTTGGA
Source organism: Ranitomeya variabilis (assembly GCF_051348905.1). Classification (NCBI taxonomy): domain Eukaryota; kingdom Metazoa; phylum Chordata; class Amphibia; order Anura; family Dendrobatidae; genus Ranitomeya; species Ranitomeya variabilis. Next base: position 202,172,365 of record NC_135232.1, on the reverse strand, counting down.
ATCAGGTGGTGGACAATTTGAAGTTATCTCAGGAGAAGACTCAGCAGTTTGCTAATCGCCGTCGCCGCGTGGGTCCCTGACTTCTTGTTGGGGATTTGGTGTGGTTGTCTTCTCGTTTTGTCCCTATGAAGGTCTCTTCTCCTAAGTTCAAGCCTCGGTTCATCGGTCCTTATAGGATCTCGGAGATTCTTAACCCTGTATCTTTTCGTTTGGATCTCCCAGCATCGTTTGCTATTCATAATGTGTTCCATCGGTCATTGTTGCGGAGGTATGAGGTGCCCGTTGTTCCTTCGGTTGAGCCTCCTGCTCCGGTGCTGGTGGAGGGAGAATTGGAGTATGTTGTTGAGAAGATCTTGGATTCTCGTGTTTCCAGACGCAAACTCCAGTATTTGGTTAAGTGGAAGGGTTATGGTCAGGAGGATAATTCCTGGGTGGTCGCCTCCGATGTTCATGCGACTGATTTGGTCCGCGCCTTCCATAGAGCTCACCCTGATCGCCCTGGGGGTTCTCGTGAGGGTTCGGTGACCCCTCCTCAAGGGGGGGGTACTGTTGTGGATTCTGTTTGTGGGCTCCCTCTGGTGGTTACTGCTGGTACTGGGTGACTTTGGTGGGTTGCGGCCTTTGGTTTCCACCTGTCCATCAGAGGCTGGGTGTTTCCTATTTTACCTGGCCTTTCTGTCATTCCCTTGCCGGCTATCAATGTATTCAGATGTGCTCTGTTTGGTTCCTGCCTACCTGCTCCCAGATCTTTCAGGATAAGCTAAGTGCTGATTTTCAGTTGTTTGGTTTTTTGTCCAGCTTGCTTATTATGTCTCTATGCTAGCTGGTAGCTCTAGTGGACTGAGGTTCTCCCCATGTGCCATGAGTTGGCACATGGGTTCTTGTAATCTCAGGATGGTTTTTTTGATTAGGGTTTTTTGCTGACCGCTCAGTCCCCTTTTGTATCGTTCTGCTTTCTAGTTTACAGCGGGCCTCAATTTGCTTAAACTATATATATCATCTCTATGTGTGTGCCTTCCTCTCATTTCACCGTCAATACATGTGAGGGGGCAACTATATCTTTTGGGGTTCATTCCTCTGGAGGCAAGTGAGGTCTTTATTTTCTCTGCAGTACTAGTTAGCTCTTAGGCTGGTGCGTGGCGTCTAGAACCAACGTAGGCACGCTCCCTGGCTATCTCTAGTTGCGTTTGTCAGGCGTAGGGCAGCGGTCAGCCCAGGTTCCATCACCCTAGAGCTCGTCCGTTATCTATTTGTACTTTGCTTGTCCTGTGCTATCCCTAGCCATTGGGGATTCATGACAGATGTGCAGCCCGTGTAATTTTTTCTAAAGTTGTGTCATTCTTAAAAAAACATTCTGCTCAGAAAGTCAACTTAAGAGGAGCTCTTAGTAAATATGCAGAGATCAATACACTGCCTGGGAGAATATCTTAATAACTTCTCCCTGCAATATATATGAATGTGGGTCATATCTTTTTTTCTACAGATGGTTCTTATTTTAATAATCTGTAACCTTATTTTTATTTTCCTTGGTACCAGCTTTCCACCCACTTGATTCAGGCATTTGCTCCCATGGTGTTACTTGATACCACATGGAAGGGGTTCTTTTCTGTTCCTTTCACCTGGTATGGTGCTATATGATAACTATTTTTTGTGGTACCAGATCTAGCCAAGTTTTCATTTTATACAGATAATAACATAAGACTGGAATATAATGGCACAAAAAGTGTAATTTAACACATTATATGACAACAATCAATGGCTTGTGCAATGGTAGTTTATCTTAATCATCTTAAATGAGATAACTCCCTGTGAGTTATCAAGATAACGAGTTGTTTGTCAAGTTACACTTGACTACATCTGTAACTTGTCTGTGGGGGATGTTGCCTAAATTCTTGATGGACCTTATCTTGCATTTGGGGTGCTGATAGATCACTTAGGCCACTCCTACTATACACACACACACACACACATATATATATATATATATATATATATATATATATATATATATATATATGTATGTATATATATATATATATATATATATATACATATATACACTACAGACCAAAAGTTTGGACACACCTTCTCATTTACAGGTTTTTCTGTATTTTCATGACTGTGAAAATTGTACATTCACACTGAAGGCATCAAAGCTGTGAATTGACACATGTGGAATTATATACTTAACAAAAAAGTGTGAAACAACTGAAAATATGTCTTATATTCTAGGTTCTTCAAAGTAGCCACCTTTTGCTTTGATGACTGCTTTGCACACTCTTGGCATTCTCTTGATGAGCTTCAAGAGGTAGTCACTGGGAATGGTCTTCCAACAATCTTGAAGGAGTTCCCAGAGATGCTTAGCACTTGTTGGCCCTTTTGCCTTCACTCTGCGGTCCAGCTCACCCCAAACCATCTCAATTGGGTTCAGGTCTGTGGTGACTGTGGAGGCCAGGCCATCTGGCATAGCACCCCATCACACTCCTTCATGGTCAAATAGCCCTTACACAGCCTGGAGGTGTGTTTGGGGTCATTGTCCTGTTGAAAAATAAATGATGGTCCAACTAAATGCAAACCGGATGGAATAGCATGCCGCTGCAAGATGCTTTGGAAGCCATGCTGGTTCAGTATGCCTTCAATGTTGAATAAATCCCCAACAGTGTCACCAGCAAAGCACCCCCACACCATCACACCTCCTCCTCCAGGCTTCACGGTGGGAACCTGGCATGTAGAGTCCATCCATTCATCTTTTCTGCATCGCACAAAGACACGGTGGTTGGAACCAAGGATCTCAAATTTGGACTCATCAGACCAAAGCACAGATTTCCACTGGTCTAATGTCCATTCCTTGTGTTCTTTAGCCCAAACAAGTCTCTTCTGCTTGTTGCCTGTCCTTAGCAGTGGTTTCCTAGCAGCTATTTTACCAGGAAGGCCTGCTGCACAAAATCTCCTCTTAACAGTTGTTGTAGAGATGTGTCTGCTGCTAGAACTCTGTGTGGAATTGACCTGGTCTCTAATCTGAGCTGCTGTTAACCTGCGATTTCTGAGGCTGATTACTCGGATAAACTTATCCTCAGAAGCAGAGGTGATTCTTGGTCTTCCTTACCTGGGGCGGTCCTCATGTGAGCCAATTTCATTGTAGAACTTGCTGGGTTTTGCTACTGCACTTGGGGACATTTTCAAAGTTTTCTCAATTTTTCAGACTGACTGACCTTCATTTCTTAAAGTAATGATGGCCACTCGTTTTTCTTTACTTAGCTGCTTTTTTCTTGCCATAATACAAATTCTAACAGTCTTTTCAGTAGGACTATCAGCTGTGTATCCACCAGACTTCTGCACAACACAACTGATGGTCCCAACCCCATTTATAAGGCAAGAAGTCCCACTTATTAAACCTGACAGGGCACACCTGTGAAGTGAAAACCATTCCCGGAGACTACCTCTTGAAGCTCATCAAGAGAATGCCAAGAGTGTGCAATGCAGTCATCAAAGCAAAAGGTGGCTACTTTGAAGAACCTAGAATATAAGACATAATTTCAGTTGTTTCACACTTTTTTGTTAAGTATATAATTCCACATGTGTTAATTCATAGTCTTGATGCCTTCAGTGTGAATGTACAATTTTCATAGTCATGAAAATACAGAAAAATCTTTAAATGAGAAATTGTGTCCAAACTTTTGGTCTGTACTGTATATATATATATATATATATATATATATATATATATATATATATATATATATATACTTACTATAGTCACCATGCAATGCTCCACCTAATAGAATAGGAATCAAATTAAAAGCTGGTCATGATGTGGCATGTGGGCTTGTGCATTTTGATTAAAATGTTAATGAAGAACCTTATTTTTTTTTGTACATTTTGTTTAGCCACAGTCAATCAATGTATAACACAGGATTGTGCGATCTCCAATTTTTTTTCTACAGTTGTATCCTACTTTTAAAATATTATCTTGGGAAAACCAATTTTAATTGAAATGATTGAAAACATTTAGCACTGTATATTTGTCTTCTAGTAAGATATCTTAGGGGCCACTATGTGCAGTATGTATGACTGTGTACTGGATGGACATTCCATACCTCCCAACTTTGCTGTTGTCACTGGCGCCTGTGGCTCGTGACTTTATCTCCTGTCTGCAAGTATAGAGGTTGTGGGTTCAAATTACTGGGAGTCTTACAAAAAAGAAGAAAATACATTTTTGTAATTGTTGTTTTATTATTTTTAATAGTTTTATAGAAACAAAAATATCTGACTTTTATTCACCTCTAGAATACAGGGACATACAAATACACTGTTATATACAATGTATCTCTATGCACCTGTATAATCTGCTTCTGGGCTCACTACGTACAATACTGCTCAAGATTACAAAATTCTCCTGTGTTCATCATTATGGGCTGTGGCTCATTGATAGAGCTGCTGCCTACAAACTTGAGATTGCAAGTTTGAGTCTTGGGGAGACTAGATAGCAAGTGAAAGGAATAGTTTGTTTAATTTATGTCAGAGCAGAGAGATGCTGCCCCCACCTATGGAGGAGCAGCCATGGATATATGATGAGGTGGTGAGTAGTGATGAGCGAACGTGCTCGGATAAGTCACATGCTAACCGAATTACTTTGGCGTGCTCGAAAAATATGTTCTAATCCCCACTCCTGCATGTCTCTTGGCTGTTCAACAGCCGCAACACATGCAGGGATTGCCGGTTTGTTAGACCATTCCTGCGAGCCTGCACTTGTGGACCCAGCTCAGGGTTCCCTGTGTAAGGCTACTTTCACACTAGTCCGTCCGTACTGGCCGCCTTAAACCGTCGGCCAGACGTACCGACGGACAGTGTGTTAATTAAGCACAACGGGGGCAGCGGATGCAGTTTTTCAATGTAATTGTAATGTCCGGGGAGGAGGGGGCGGAGTTCTGGCCGCGCATGTGCGGTTGGAAATGGCGGACCCGATGCACAAAAACGTTACATGTAAAGTTTTTTGTGCTGACGGTCCGCCAAAACACGACGCATCCGTCGCACGACGGATGCGACATATGACCATACGTCGCAATGCGTCGCTAATGCAAGCCTATGGAGAAAAAACGCATCCTGCGGGCAACTTTGCAGGTTGCTTTTTTTCTCCAAAACGACGCATTCCGACGTACAGCAAACAACGCTAGTGTGAAAGTAGCTTAAGACTACGCGAAGGCCAGTGCAGCCCCTGGAATGTGGTAAATGTTGTCGGCTAGCACCAAGCATATTTGTGATAGCCATGTTTAGGGCTGACAGGCAATTACCAACAGTGCCCCCCGTTTTACACAGCACTCCTGTCTGTTCTTTCTTCTACCACTGTGCCAAACAGGTTCTCTCCCTCCAATTGGTTCTTTGCACTTTTAGGCAGGTGAAAGAAGGGTCCAGATTTAACGTCCTCAGACCCCACAATTCTCCTAGAAACAGCTGCTTCCTGTGGATATAGCTCCGTTCCTCTACTTTAGAGAATATCTCCCTACTCATTTGTGCTCAATTTTTATTTTATCTGGTAAGATATAAAACATTTCCATTAAACAAGCATTTAACCCTTGGTAAAATGGAAATAATTGCTTTTAAGATGTTGTCAAGAACATCTAGTTCACAATAATCACTTAATTTGGTATTTACAAAATAAACCTAATTAATACTATCAGAAACAGGTTTATTTCCTTTAATAAGATCCCACGCTTCCACTGTAATTGCTATTGCTAAGCAATCTGTGTGATTTTCTACTTGTATTTCTGTTAATACTGAAAAATACCAGGATTAAAGATGAAAGCGGAGGTATTAAGAAGATATGTGGAATAAGTAGGATTTAAGAAGAAAATAGCAATTACATAAAATTCAATGTAGTTAAAGTGCAATTATATTCACAAAAGTATATGAACAACAATATACCCATGCTATTGCAACTTTGTTTTATTGATTAGAGATATTCAGAAGAGGTTGTTATTAAGTTTCATGAATCACAGATAGTACGTCTCCATGTATTTCAACACTGGTAATGTTCTTTGACGATATTCGGATTTTATTTTTTAAGTGCAGATCTTAAAAACACAAGACAAGCAGAATAAACTAATAAAAGCACTTAACACAATGTTTTAAAAATTCTTGATCTACTTTTTTTAGGATGATATAAAATATATTTATTTATGTGCCTTGATATATACTTTTTGCTTCCTCCCCACTCCTTAGGAAGGTGGCTTAATGGTGCAGTTTAAAGGGAACCTGTCACCTGAATTTGGCGGAACCAGTTTTGGGTCATATGGGCGGGGTTTTCGGGTGTTTGATTCACCCTTTCCTTACCCGCTGGCTGCATGCTGGCCGCAATATTGGATTGAAATTCATTCTCTGTCCTCCGGAGTACACGCACTGGCACTGATATTTCGCAATGGAACCCAAGATCTCTCTTCTGGGCTATAACCCCTCCAATGCACCAGATATTGCACAGACACTTTCACTATTACAATATTCTCTGCATTTCATACTCCAAATTGCCTTTAACTACCACTGGAAAAGGAGGCTCTCCGACTGGGCTAACCAGGGAAGGATATGATTTCAGGAGGGACTTGTGAAACACATTGGTTGTTTTAAAAGACAAATGACATTGCATGCAGAAAGCTGCAGGGCTGATGGCCTCGAGTATTTGATAATGACCAATACATCTGGAACCCAGCTTGGCAGAAGGAACTTTATGCTTAATATTTTTTGTGGACAACCACACCTAGTCCCCAACTCCAAAGTTTTGGCCTTTAGAATGTCTCTTATCAGCAGCTGAAGTCTGAATACCCTGTACCTTCCTCAAGTTCTCTCTAGACCAAACAAACTTTTATTTAGCCACATATTTTTCAACCGCCGGAGTATTTATCAAGGTGGTTGAAAAGAAATGACAACAAGGATGCAATGCAAGATTACAGAAAAATTCTGAATTTTCAATGTTTTCTTGATTTTATTAATAGCAAATTCAGCTAAAGAGAGACCCAGTCAGACTGATGATCAGACACGTAACATTGACGATATTGCTCGAGTGTTCAGTTAGTACGTTCTGTCTGGTCACTGGTCTCTGGTTGGTAAGAAGAAAAAAAAGATAGCTCAATATTACTCTATTTACAGAATGCCCTCCAAAATTTGGAAATGATCTGGGTCGGAAACTTTATTCTCAGGAACACCATGTCTACGCACATGACAAACATGGCTTGATTAACCTTTTTTTGCAGACTGTCTTTTATATAATCTTTCATGGCCTTTTGTTCTGGACCTGGAAGATTATATATTTTACCCCTGAGGAGATGAGAGTTTGGTACCAGATCAATGTGACAGTCATGATATCTGTGTGAGGGGAATGTTTCAGATTTGGTCACAAATAATTCTGAATATTGAATTAGTGATTATGGCTTTAGACAGATTAAGACATACATTTGTCCTGAAATTCAGAACTCTAGCATACAATATCACCCTGATTCCAATAAATAACCAGGTTAGGTTTGCGCAACCAAGGCATTACCAAGAACACAGCCTTGGAGAGGTTTTCAAGGATGAAAAATGACACAAATTCAAAGTATAAAACACCAGCAAGAAGGGAGACCACCTTAGTGACACATTTCACCCATCCTGGCTGAGAGGCATATCATCAATACCAGTGACTTTAATAGTAAAGCATAATTTTAGTAAGAGTAAATCAAGATGCTTTGCCATGTTGGCATAATCAAAATTTGCTGCGGAACTGCAATAAATAAAGGCCTGAAGTTGCACAGATTTTTCTAGCTAAGATGAACAAACAGGGAGCAATAATTTTTCATAATCATAGGGAAATATCTGTGCCCACATACATGTTGACATTTCTCTGGTGGCGGTTGTCTTGGTTAGACATGCATCTGACATCCATACTCTTCACAGTAGTTACCAAAAACCAGCTTGTGTTGCTTTATTCCTTGTTTTTGATGGAAATGAGCTGCTCAATCTGCATGGGATCCTCAGTAAGGATAATAGTTAGATAAGAATAAGGAGGAGGTGCAGCATCAGCAGTGTGTTCTTGTCTATGTTCACACATAGGACTATCCAGAGGGATTGGCAGTGACATGTCTGAGTAAAGGGAGTCAAGAGAGGGGAACTGAACTAACATGTCCTTGACTTGGTCACAGATCTCAGTATGAAAACAATGTTAAAGGGCCTGATTATTTCACTGAGAGTCAGTTACCTACTGGCAAAACTGCACACAGTAATCCTCAGCAAGATGTCGCCAGTGACGGAGCAGTTAGTTTACTTTCAGCAAAAGCTACTTAGTCAAAGTCATCATATGAGAACCATAGGGCCTCAAAGAATTAGTCAACTGTAAAGAGTTCTGGAGCATCAGTGAATAAGTAGAAAGCTTAAACCTAGGAGTCTCCCTCCACACTGATATAATTAGTCCCACATGCTGGACCTCATAACCAGGTGTATGTGGGCAGAGCCTGAAATATAGACGACAGCTTTCTTTAAAGGAAAAAAAGAACATTACAGTAACCTGAAAAATGGTCAGGCAGGTTAACTTTGGGTTCAAACTAAGTCAAGAGAAGTTCTGCAGGTGCCTGTCCCTGAGCAGTTACATAATGCTGAAACTACTCTGCAAGATCCTGGACATACTGGAACAGTTCTTGCATTTGATTCACCACCACTTGGAGGCAATCCATCATTTTTTTTTGGAATATAAGTTGGTGTGCGTGCTAGCGAATGTTCACATTGACCACTAAACAGACAAAAACCTAAGATAAAAACAAAATAAGCAAATAACCTGCAGTAAATAAATAAACAGCAATAGTGCATAAAAATAATATAGGATTCTTAGCTAACCCAACTTGATCCTTCTCAGCCCTTGTTCACATCCATGTCACTTGACATATGTTAAAGTTTTAATACTGATAATGTGTGCAAACTGTAAAGCGCTGCGGAATATGTTAGCGCTATATAAAAACAAAGATTATTATTATTATTATTAATAATATTAGAGGTTAGGACCATCCTGAAGGGTCATCTTGACATGGTGGGATGGCTTTTACATTTTAATCAAAAAATTGTTCACTAAGTATCCTATATTATTTCCATGCACTATTGCTATATATTTGCTACAGGGTATTTATCTATTTTGTTTTTATCTTAGTTTTTCACAGTAAACTTCACTGTACTTTGGTTTCTGAATGGCATATGAACCACAGTTCATAATAATTTTCCCTCTATGCTTGCTTTGTGTCTTACACCTTTAAGGGCATGTATTTGCTCCAACTGACTGTTTTTGTATTGAAGCGTACAGTTGAATACAGTTTTAATACAGAGGGAATCTGCATATAAAAGACTACCATGTGGTATATACTTTCTTTTAATACAGCAGCATCAGATGTATTCAACTCTGCTGGCTTAGAATTGAATATGTCAAGATTGGATATTAGGCACATACTGTACATCAGAAGATTTTTCTGGCATACACATAAAATATAAAATAGACACAGGATGTGACTTAAACAGTACCTATAGCCAATCTTGGGTTGCCATTTTTATTTACAGAGGACCTGTCACTAATTCAAATAAGGCCTGTTTTTGCTTATATTTTATTCCCGCTTGTCCTCTAAGTATTTTTGTTTTAAATCTACCGCACGTTTCCAGAGATGTCTTTTTAATTAGTGCAAACATTTATGGGCTTTACCAAGAAGGCATTACTAATAGAAGTGATAGAGTCTTTTGAAAGTCAATTTGCCAGCTTACAAATTTTTCCCCAAAATTTGATTTGCAGCAAATTGGCCACATATTACAATACTGCAATGCCTCCAATTGCTCAGAAGAAATGTGTGACACTCTGATCTTCTAGGGCTATACTGACCCTATTCCAAGCTCTTTTATGCAAATACAGGTTAGAAATATCCAAGTGACCTCAATCTAAAAGGCTAGTTGAAAACGGATGGTAACGTGGTAACTAACAACTCACTGACCTACTAGTAAAATTAGGTTTCTTAAATTGTAAAGATTCTCCCAAAGTTATTGTTCTTTGGGGCAGATTCCTGATTTGCTGGTGTTTATACACAGATGGTGCAAATAAGTAAGTCATTGCTTTTTCACGAGTGGTGGTGAAAAATTATCCATGTTTAGGAATAATTGTTCTTTGTTAAATAAAGAAGCTATAGCTATTTCACGAGTTAACCCCTTTCTGACCTCAGACGGGATAGTACATCCGAGGTCAGAACCCCCGCTTTGATGCAGGGCTCCGGCGGTGAGTCTGTATCAAAGCCAGGACATGTCAGCTGTTTTGAACAGCTGACATGTGCCCGCAATAGCGCCGAGTTGAATCGCGATCCACTCGGCGCTATTAACTAGTTAATTGCTGCTGGCAAACGCTGACAGTGGCATTTAACCGGCGCTTCCGAGCCATTGGGCCGGAAATGAGCGCATCGCCGACCCCGTCACATGATCGGGAGTCAGCGATGTGTCAGGATAGTAACCATAGAGGTCCTTGAGACCTCTATGGTTACTGATGCCGGCCTGCTGTGAGCGCCATATCTGATGATCGCTGCTATGCAGCTGAGCCGATTGAGTTGTGCCAGCTTCTATCCTCCCATGGAGGCTATTGAAGCATGGCAAAAGTAAAAAAAAAGTAAAAAAAGTGAAAAAATAAAAAATATATAAAAGATTAAATCACCCCCCTTTTGCCCCATTAAAAATAAAACAAAAAAAAAATCAAACCCACACATATTTAGTATCGCCGCGCTCATAATCGCCTGCTCTATCAATAAAAAAAGGATTAACCTGATCGCTAGATGGCGTAGTGAGAAAAAAATTAGAAACGCCAGAATTACGTTTTTTTGATCACCACGACATTGCATTAAAATGCAATAATGGGCGATAAAAAGACCGTATCTGCACAAATGTGGTATCATTAAAAATGTCAGCTCAGCACACAAAAAATAAGCCCTCAACCAACCCCAGATCACGAAAAATGGAGATGCTACGGGTATCGGAAAATGGCGCGATTTTATTTATTTTTTTTAGCAAACTTTGGAATTTGTTTTCACCACTTAGATAAAAAAGAACCTAGGCATGTTTGGTGTCTATGAACTCGAAATGACTTGGAGAATCAAAATGGCAGGTCAGTTTTAGCATTTAGTGAACCTAGGAAAAAAGCAAAACAAAAAACAAATGTGGCATTGCACTTTTTTTGCAATTTCACCGCACTTGGAATTTTTTTCTCATTTTCCAGTACAAGACATGGTAAAACCAATGATGTCGTTCAAAAGTAAAACTCGTCCCACAAAAAATACGCCCTCACATGGCCATATTGACGGAAAAATAAAAAAGTTATGGCTCTGGCAAGGAGAGGAGTGAAAAATGAACAAGGAAAAAGGGAAAATCCCAATGTCATGAAGGGGTTAATAAGCAATGGATTTTCAAGTAGGAGTGGAAAATATCAATTGTTTGTGTTCTCCAACAGGGTTGCTATTCTCTAAATGACAAAACAATTACAAAGACTTCAAACTGTCCAAAAATTATCCCTCAATTTTGCGATCAGAAACCGTTCAACTATTTTCAAAGTGAAGAATTAATAACTTGCCAACATGTAAAAAATGTATCCTTATTTAGGAGCAATTTCATGTTTGTGTACCCTGAAAATAGTATTTCCCAGCAGAAGTACACTATAGCTATAAAAAACAATAGGCAAGTGCAGGTGTGTTTGTTATTGGCAGTGGCAATAAAAGTGGAAGTGGCAGCAACCACACAGTTTAGGGCCAGCACTGGCAGCAACTGTACAGTATAGCACAATAAAACACCATAAACTGCCAGCAGGTGTATGGTGAAAGTTGAAAACAACAGACAGGCAGACAGAAAGATGATACAGCTAAACTAATCATTGGCATCAGCCGCAGGTGAATGAAAATCGTCACAAATCCATGCCTGATTCAAATTGACAATGTAAGGTTATATGCTCTCTGATAGTAAACTGGAGGCTAGGCATGACAGTATGCCATTAGCATAAGGGGGAACCCTTTTGCTACTGGTCCAGGGTCCACTCCTGAGCCATCAGTCCATGGTATCACGGTTCAGGGTATCTGGCAAGGAAAAGATACATTAAAATCAGAATCAAAAGAAAAAGTCAGTCAGTCTTCACAAATGTAGATTTATATTCTCTGTATTTTTTTCTGCCACAACAACTGGGTTTTCTTTCCTTATTTTTGCTGCAGCCTCTGCCTTATAGTCATAAGGGCAGTTGTGCTTGTCAGAGTAACGATGAAGTCCACAAAACAGATTCCCACAACGGCAGTCAAAACCTGTAAGACCAATCTTCTTCCTGCACATGAAGCATCTGTTCTTCTTTGGCTTGGGGAGTTCTGGAGTCTTTTCCTCATTTTGAGATGTACTAGGCTGAGATACTGATGGACTTGGCCGAGTCACAACTGGTTCTGAGGATTCTGTTTTTGGAGAAGTCGAATTATCTTCTCTTGAAATGCTCATCTCTGTCATTTGCTGAGTTATAGGTAAAGCAGCCACATTTCTGGATTTGTCAGTAGGGCTGCACACATCACTTTCACAGTTGTTTAATACAGTTTCTACTCTCTGGATGGCTGCAGACTCTGCAGTAGGACTATTCGAACCACTGGATGCACCCATGGGGCTGATTCTGCCACTGTTCTGTCTTTGAAGATGTTCTTTATAGCACACAGAACACATTCCACTTGTCCTAGGATTGCCATAGAAGCCACACCCTGTGCTGCAAAAGCATAGGGCCTGGTGTCTGATTTGTCTCCTGAGCCATTGTTTTCTATGGTTTGAGGCCACAGCTGGGCGGGGGAGGGCGTCTTCTCACGAGCTCTGCCTTGCTCTTTGTTCGTTGGCTAACGCTAAGCAGCGGGCTTCTACTTCTCCTGGCGGAGCCGTGTAATCCCGTGTGCTCCTCGCCGAGGACCGTGTGACAGCCCCACACTAATAGGTCGCCATTGTCCCGCCGTTCCTGTGCCCAATGTCCGCCTCACTGTGCCCCCCGAATGTGACGTAACCTGGCTACTCAGCTAGTATGTCTTTGTTTACTTAAATGCATCGAGCTGGCACAGAAGGGAGGCATGTAAGAGGGTGGTGCTGTTATGGACAGTAACATGCTGCCACTTTAAGAGACAGCACCCCCTTGTCTGGTGTGATGGAATGTCCTGCTTCCCCCTGCTATAGGCTGTGAAGATGAACTGCCCTAGAATGAGGGGAGGAGTTGAGCCTGAACTGTGTGTGTGAGCTGAAGCTGCTAGGGAGAACTTTGTGCTGTTTGGTACAAGGAAGGTCCCACAGCCTGGGACGGAGTGTACGTGTGAAATTTGCAAGACTTTTCCGGGTACAGCAAAGGTGGCTGTTCTGTGCTAGCTCGTGAAGCCACGAAGATACTGAGAAAGGGACTTACAGTTTCCAGGAGCATCCCTAGGATCCAGAAGCAAGGAGAAGACCACGCTTCACAGAGCTGACAGAAAGCCATGTGCACCACCATATTAGACTTCTGGGGGCCCCCTGGGACTGGACCTGAGTCCCCAACATCACTGTGAGTCTGTTCCTGTTTGGTGCACCTGTTAGGGCCTAGTGTAGGCTTCAGTAGTCAGTACACGGGAGCCGTGTGGCCTGCTTAGTAAGGGCCAGGGAGGTTATACGTAAAGTAGCATCGTTATTTGTGTATTGTTTAAAGTTGCTTGTGAGACATAATCTGAGTCTGTAATAGTTGGAGCTCTGTGCTATTTTACAGACAAGATAAAGTAGCAAATCTCTACCTCCACAAAAACCTAGACAAGGTAAAATAAAAATATTTAAAATTGCACATTTTGTGCCAGAACCTGCTTCCTAGGTCAAAAATTGTCATTGGAAAACAACCCATATGACCAGCATGATAACCAATAGAGCCATGTAAATGTGGTGGATATCCGAGGTAACTATGAATAGACAATAACCCTAAAGTGATGTCAAGTACAATTTAGTAAGTGCAATACACATGACCAGACAATAAATAATACAGTAACGAATTATTATATGAAACGAAAAAAGCAATAATTATGGGCAATAAAGGACCATATGCATAGTCACCAGGTAAATTGGTTCATAGAGAAAGCATTACATGGGAAAGAGAACCCCATGAATGTAGCCACAGGAGGTTGTCCCTTCAGAGCCAATTGCAAAAGAAGCAGATTATGACCCAGAGGATCTTTTAATCATGGCATAGCCTCAAATGTGCATAGGCGAGGATAACACCTTCCTCTTCTGAGAAACCATATTTGGTTCACAGGTCTTCTTGACTGGTACAGGAGGCCTGATCTACTAACTGATTCCCATCTCAAGATTTGCTCTGGTTTAGAGTGCTACTATTATTGCCTGTGCCTTACCACCACAGCTTGCAGAGGTAGAAACACATGCTTTTTAATTGTGTACTCCAAATGGGCAGCATGGTGGCTCAGTGGTTAGCACAGTAGTCTTACAGCATTGAGGTTCTTGATTCAAGTCCCTCCAAGGGATAACAACAAGCAGTTTGTATGTTCTCCGTGGGTTTCCTACAGTCACTACAGTTTCCACCCACACTCCAAATACATACTGATAGGGAATTTAGATTGTGAGCCCCAATGGAGACTGTGATGATGATGTCTGTAAAACGCTGTGAAAGTAATGGTGCCATATAAATAAGTAAAATAAATAATCAGATTCCATGTCATCTGAAGATCTAAAAGTAAAGAATGACTATACAAATCTTCTAAAAATCATTTGACAAGTCCATTGCCAGTGTCACTTTTTTGTTTGTCATACATTTTGAACACAAGTATAACATTTTGCAGAAAAGTTCTACCACACTTATCAACCCTGGAAAAATATGGAATCAACCAGAAATGCTAGGTAGGGTTCATGTAAAGGCCAAAAAGGCTAAAGTAAAAGCACACTGTCCGTATTATTATTGTGGTGTGTACTTGTCTCCAATTTGATAATGTAACAGGTGCTCCAATACAGACCGGCAAAGTTATAGTCTAAATTTAGTGGAGTAATACATTCTATTAGGAGTTTGATATAGAAGGGTTAATAAGTTGCCTTTAAGTGCCTCTTGCCTTTAAGTGTTAGAATTACTAGAATCTGTTGACGCAGTAGTCTGATGGTCTCCTCTTCAAGGAGACTATACTTCTTATCATGTATGCTTTCAATAGTCAGCCACAACATGTTCTGGGTTATGGTAAATAAAGTATGACCCTGGGTGATGGTGGGGGCTACATGAGTTACATTGAAATGCATTTGTTGTAAATGGTATAAAACATTGCTTTGGCTTTTAATATATCAGATAAAAGTGACTTGCTCATAGGATATGTGTGAGGTGTCTTTTTGTCTCCAAGCGTGCTTGTAAAATAACGGGCGTAACTACTTGATTTGGGTCTCACTGGTGATCTGTCAGCTGACATTGGGTCAGAACGAAAACAGCTACGACAGTTTTTGATGCCCGAACGGGGGCCATGGTAACCAGCCTTATTCGGAATCCATATGTGGGCGCTTCCTGAGAGATTGGACATGCAAACACAGCTGCAGCAAGGTGAGAAATGTTATTCTTACAATTTGGTTTGCAATTGCAATCTCTCTTCTGGATCTGTCCATACCTCTGGGTAAAAGGCTGCCAACACGGTTCAAAGAATCCACATCACCAGTGAGTTTTGTGTTTTGTCTGTTTATGTCCGTATGAGAGTTGAATAATAGAGTAATAAGATGATAATTGTGATAATTGTTATCTGTGTTATTTGTCAATATCCTAATTGGTTATGTATTTGTTTAGTGTGTAATACAGAGCTGGGATAGGCTCTGTGCAGTGTTGTTATTTTGGTCATTTTGGATTGGCAGTACATTATATGAAGCTGTATTTTGTATAAGGCCGTGGTTTTTGTTGTTTGGCCTTAAAGTGCTTTCAGAGTGTCAGTGGACACTGCTGCAGTTTTATTTATATAAAGTTGAGTTAATTCCAAAGTGCAAAATAGGCAGGCTGTATGTATGTATGTATGTCTATGAGAAGCTCTGAATGAGATGAGAGGTGAGTAAATAAGTATAAGGGATAAATAGATAAATCCATCCCTGATTGATGAGGGGTTCCGTTAGGTGTCGTCCTCTGTATGTGACAGGAGACATTATTCAACTCAGTTTGAGCTGAATTAGGTGGAGTGATTGAGATTTGAGATAAGGGATTTTCTTCTTGTAAAATCAACTAAAAAGTGAAAGGAAAAGAAAAAAACAATCCCTGAATGAGCATGAATGAATGAGTGATCACATAAGTATCATTACTTATCTAACTGTTGTTGAAGGTCCAGGATGAATGAGTTGTGGATATTTTTAATGTACATTTAATTACATCTGAGATTCAGTGAAACCTGTGTTATATATGGTTTGACATTGGATAGGTTTCTATATGTGTTTTGGCCGGACGCGGTCAGAATCAGCTTATTCAAGTTATGTAGTGATCTGCCTGTATAGAGAAACTGTTTTTAATTCCGAGAGGATGAATGTTTTATAGAGATTAAGTCTGAAAACTGCTGCATTCTGTTTCTGTATGTGTGAGGCACCAAGCTCTTATTTCAGTGCTGTGTACCAGATGGGAGGAGGGAAGCGAACCCCTGCGCGACTTGTTTGTGATTTCTCATCTCTGTGCTGTGGGCCAGAGGAAGGGGGGGCATGTAGCTGCATTCTAAGTTTCTCTGTCCTTGGTTTAGTACACGCTGAGAGATTTGTGTTTAAACAATAGTACAATATTGTAAGTTGGAAATTGAAAGTGAAAAAGAACTGTGCCTATTTTAGAGGAAACTTGTAAGTGATTGAAAGATTGGTAAAAGATTCACCTGTTTCAAGTTGAGTGATTGATATAGCAAATTGAAGATCAACAGAGGAGGTAGCCAACTGCACGGCTGATGTAGTAGGTGAGAGGCCTAACACAGCTGGGCCTTCCTTCTACAGTGAATTTACGGGTCAGAGGTGGCATAGCCTTCCCGTCCATGGAACTGAGCTAGTGGGTCAGAGGCCTAACACAGCTGGGCCTTCCTTCTAGCCAGTTGATCTAACGGGTCAGAGGTGGCATAGCCTTCCCGTTACATCCTTTAGGTTTACTGGGTCAGAGGTGGCATAGCCTTCCCTCTAAATCTTGACACTCACACTGCAGGTGAGTTGTCTGAGCGGATAAATTGAAGCCATGGGCAACTTATTCTGTGTGCAGTCAGGGCCCCCAATGGGATCCAAAACCGCTGTACAGATTGAAAAAGGAAGCAGTGAAAGATGTGAGACTGAGATTGAAAGAAGCAAAAATGCCAGTGAATGGATGTTTGGATGTTCAAAAAGGCACAGACAAAGGAGGAAAATAGCAAGTGAATAAATGGCGTCTGAGAGAGTGCAGCAGAACGGAAGTAAGGTGTATTATGAATGTTTTGATAAAGTATGACTGACACATTACTGCTATGCTACTGCTATGACTGACACATTACTGCTACGGTTTACGGTTATACCTTTGTATAACCAGAGACCCAGACAAGACAGATGGACTTGTAACCACTGTGGTCAGACAAACCCAGACTGGAGAAATACTTGTATGATCTGTGCTGCAACCCGGCCTAAGAGAATTGCACTGAATCCTGTCCAGACAAGATCACATGTAGTGACATAAGAAGCTGACACAGGATTGCGGTTGGTGGATAGTGGGGACATTAACTTTTGGGAGTAGGCTGACAGTAATCCTTTTGGGAAGGAGCTGTAGACCGGTCATCTAGTCACCCCCACCACCAGAGAACCAACCACATCAGGTAGGGTAAAACAGATACAGGAGTATTATCCCTGGAGGCGCTCTGACTAGCTAGTTATGCAAAAAACAATTAGCTGACCCTGAAAACCAACCTTTCCCATTTTTCAGATAAAGACAATATGGTGGACGTATAAGTGCACCTGGGCAGGCCTAGGGAGTTAGTGAGCACAAAAGCAGGTGACGTACTAAGATGCAAATTAAGACTTATACAGATGTGACAAAAGGAGAGAGTGTAGAGATGTACTTTGGACGGTTACAGCTGAAATGGGAAGACATGGGGTGCAGTCCAGTAAACCCACTTGATGTTAAAGTATTGGTAAATACATTCATTGACGGTATGACCAAAGACTTACGAGACACAATACAGAGAGCCAGACCTGAATGGAGTAATGTAGATCCAAAAGATCTCCTGAAAGTCGTTAAAGAGTTGAACAAACTAGGACAATAAGACGTGTCATGTATGCTGGAGTACAAGGAAAACAGTAGAGACGTAGTGAGGGACCTAAGGACTTAGAAACAGTAAAGTGTTTTAACTGTGGAGAAAATGGACACTCAGACCAATTTACCACTTCCTTCACCTTTAGACTAGGAAACTGACAACCCAGTGACAAATGTGTGCCCTGTTCTTGTCCCCTCCGGACCTGGTCCTGCCTTGATGACCACCATACCAATGCCGGGAGGGAAAGAGACAGAATTCTTGATTGACACTGGGGCAGCCGGAACTGTGGTACACAAAGACTTGATAATGCCAGACATGATTACTGACAAGACTGTGGAATGCGTGAGTGTAGAAGGACAAGCGACTGAAGCCCTATGACTAAACAAATAAGACTAGAATCACGAGACAGCCAAGAGGTGCTTACAAACTTATTGTTAGTGACAATACCCCTATGAATTAGCTGGGAGCAGAGTTGAGTGCTGTCTAGGCCATCATACAGTACTCTCCTGAGGGTATTACCGTCACAAGTCCCCTTTCATATAAACACTTGGGGCAGAGGGACGCCAGGGTCTTCCACGTGCACATTATACCACAGGTAAATCATGCCCTATTATAGTTACACTTAATTCCATTCATTTGCCAGTTTAGTAGTTTCCTTACACAAGATGGTATACTTACCGTGTATTTCTAGGTTGTCTTCATGTGATATATAGTTTTTTAGCCATTCATTATATTGGCTCAAACCATAGTCACTGTTTATTTGTCTTTTCCACTTCCTATACCTTATCGCAAGCAACTGGCATTAATATTTGGTATTTTTCAAATCCCTTCTTTTTATATTTGGAACTGTTAGTTATGGAGCTGCTACTTTCTTAGAATAAGCTTGTGCTTTGCTGTGGCCTATGGCATTGTGCTCTCTCATTTTATGATTCAGTATCTTTCGTAATTATATATTTTCATATATATAATTTTCTTTTGGTAACATATTCTGTGAATCAAATTTAGTTTTCTTAAGAGGTACTCTACCCAATCAAATACGGGTATAAATAATATTTGGTCATTAATGTGTGATTTATATAAGCACTTGTGTAAATTTGCAGAACTGGTGTATATGGCAAGAGTAGTGAAAGTAACACCTGACACCAGAATGTCTGAGGACAGGGAAAAAGAGTTAGGTACCAGACACCGTTTGGGCAAGGGGAAAATCTGATGTGGGTCGGCTGCCCATTCCCCCGTCATAATTAAATTAAAAGAAGGAACCACTACTCTCCGGTTAAAGCAATACCCCTTAAGTCTAGTCAAATCAATGTCCCTGAGCAGGGATATTAAAAAGTATGTTAAGGCAGGGGTCCTGGTGCAAAGATCTTCCCCCTGCAACACCCCTTTGTATCCCATTGAAAAAAAAGGACCCAAGGGTTCCCCCAACACAGAATAGTTCATGACTTACAGGCTATTAATGATGTTACAGTGAGTGTGATCTCAATTGTCCCTAATACACATACCATACGGTCACAAAATGTTTCACAGTTATTAATTTGGCAAATGCATTCTTCTCTGTACCCCTGCACTCTGACTGTCAGAGTCTTTTCTCTTTTACTCACGAAGATAAACAATACTGTTGGACGGTCCTCCCAAAAGGGGGAAAGAACTCCCCAACCATCTATCCAACAGTGATGGCAGGGATTCTTGAGCAGTGGCAACCACCTCATCCACAGACTGTACTATTGCAGTACGTGGATGACCTCTTGCTCTGCTGCCCGGACCAGACGTCCTGCAAGGAAGCTACAGTGTCCTTGCTGTGTTTTTTGGCAGAGAAGGGTTGCAAGGTCTCACGTGACAAATTACAGTATTGCAAACAAAAGGTGACATTTTTAGGACATTGTATTGCTGAAGGTACAAGACACCTGACTGAAGACAGGAAACAGGCAATACAAAATCTTCCTTTACCCAGGTCACACCAGCATTTACGTATTTTCCTAGGTTTGGTGACCTACTGTAGACCTTGGATAAGGTCTGCTTCACAAATGATGCAACCACTCTATGAGAGGTTGTCATCAAACCCCTACAATCTCACTCAAGAAGCAATTGATTCCTTCTATTCTCTGAAGCTGCTCATTGTGTCAGCCCCGGCCTTAGGCATTCCAAACTATGATCAGCCATTTTTCTTATTTTGCACAGAGCAGGGAGGACATGCTACCGCAGCACTGACACAACAACATGGAGAGAAACAGAGACCAATAGCTTACTACTCAGCACAATTAGACCCAGTAATTAGAGGGTCTCCTACGTGTGTCCGTGTTGTAAGAGCTGCTGTATTACAGCTAGGCATGTGAGCTCACACTGTCTTTTTCGTTTGACAATTTGATCCCCACATGACATTAATGCCATACTCGTACAAGTTCAACCAAAACACCTGTCTATGGCCAGACAGATCAGACTTGAATTTGCTCTAATACTAATTTAATGAATACGTCACCCTCAAAAGGTACAATGTTCTGAATCCAGCCAATCTTCTGCCTGTGGATTCAGAAAAGGGGGAATTGGTGACAGCATTAGAAAAAAAAAAAAAAAAAAAGTACTCTGGTACGTTGACGCACAAACATGACTGCATAGGAACTGATGAGTCAGGAGACAGTATGTTTTACATATGTTCATGAAAAACCTGTTCCTAATGCATATTTTGAGGTTTTTATTTTTGTAGATGGCTCCAGATACCACCAGGATGGGCGATTCTAAACTGGACATGCAGTAGTATCCTCACATGAGGTAATCTGAGCTGAACCACTCCCTCCTCACATGTCGGTGCAGGAGGCAGAGTTGAAGGCACTCACTGAGGCGTGTAGAGCTCCTGCAGGTAAAGTCGCTAATATTTACACAGATTCGAATTATGCATGGGGAATATCCCATGATTATCACCCTGTCTGGAGAAGCAGAACGTTTCTTACATCAGCCGGTAAGCCCATTAAAAATGCAGAGCTGGTGAAACAATTAGTGGAGGCATTGACGTTACCAGTCCAGGTTGGCATCGTCAAGGTAACAGCACACACGGACGGTGACTCTGTAGAGGTAGAGGGCAACAGAAGGGCGGACTAGGCTGCTAAAGTAGCAGCAAGGCGGCCTAGGGAGCAGTGGACGGTGGCAGAGAGTCAGCGAATTCCAGCCACACTGAGCTTAGATGTCCTGAAATCCCTCCAGCTGCCCAAACAGAGAAGGAACACGGGGGAGAATGGGAGCTGAGCTGAACTCAAAAAGAGTTTTGGGAGAATAAGGAGAAATTGTATATACCAAGATCCTTGTTCCTAATTATGGCGCAAGCAACACCTGGCCCCACACACACCTCAAAATGTCACATGTGTCCATGGTAGATGCCTTCCGGATCGCTCCTGGTTTCAGTTACGCAGCAGCAAAGCTCATACGGTCATGCCTCATCTGTGCACAGCACAGCCCTGGTAAAACAGTAAAAATCCCTAAGAAAGCGACACCCAGGCCTCTCTACCCGTTTCAGAGACTGCAGACTGAATACATACAGCTACCCAAGGTATGAGTGTGTGAAAAATGTCCTAGTATGTGTAGATCTCTTCTCTGGTTGGCTGGAAGCCTATCTGGTAAAATGGGCAAATGCTAAAGCGACTGCTGACAAACTGATGAAAGAACTGATCTGCAGGTATGGTGTCCCAGAAACCACAGAGAGCGATAGGGGTACACACTTCACGGGAGAAATATTGAGGGAAGTCATGCAGGCCCTGGGAGTACAGCAAGCATATCATGCACCATATAGACAACAAAGTAGTGGGAAAGTGGAGAGACTAAATGGGACACTTAAACTGAAAATTCAGAGGCCATGGCAGACACAGGAAAGAGCGGGGTAGAGTGCTTGTCTCTTGCACTCTTGTCAGTCAGACACACTCAAAATAGAAAGACAGGCTTGTCTCCTTCTGAAGTCCTGTTTGGTAGTTTGCCAGAGACTGGTCTGTACTTCCCACAGGTGCTACAAATGCAACACGGTGCTATAACAGCCCATGTCCAGGCCTTGCAGAAAATACTTAATGTGGTGCATAAACATGTGTTTTCATCCATTCCAGATCTTAATGCCAGTGCAGACGCATATCTGCTGAATCCAGGTGATTGGGTGGTCATACACAGACACGTGAGAAGGAGCCTATATCCACGGTTTGACGGCCCGTTGTAAAGTCCAGATGACCACATTCGCTTGAGGGAACACCCACCTGGATCCATGCCAGTCACTGCAAAAAGATCTTTTCACTAGCAGAAAGACTGTTGTTCTAATCACCTTGCTGGCAGTGGTAGGATGTTTGCACCTTACAGAGACACTGAATACACTTTTAAATGTCGACAAGGACAAAAACTGCTGGACTGTTGGATCTGTACACACAGCCCAGTATCTGCAAGGACTATGCTGTACTTTGCCATACCCCAGGAGCCAAGGAGGGTATTAACACCACACTGCATACACAATGAGACTTGGACTCAGATTTTCTAAGTTCCTTAAGGCTCTTACTAAGACTAATACAATATAGAGACTTCTTTTTAAATCCAGCCGATTGGCTTAGCGGCCTAGAGGGAGGGATTATTTTTGACTTGATTTGACAGACTTGTATGCAAATTTTATTGCTTTGCTTATTGTTTTATGTAGCCGTAAAAGCGCTAATATATGTATTACCTAAGGCTGAACCTTCTGTAGTGTATCATGGGCCCCGTATAGCTAAAATAAAAAATTGCGGGCTAAAAGATCATTTTTGTGGAAATGGCTTTAGCCCCATCCCTAACCATACCTTTAGCCCCAATCCTAACCCTAACTTTAGCCCAACTCACTTTGGCCCAACTCTAACCCTAATGGAAAAATGGAAATAAATATATATTTTTTATTTCATTATTGTTCCCTAATTGAGGAGGTGATAAAGGGGGGTTGCTCTAAATGAACCAATAGGAAAAATCTCCTATAGTTGCCAGGTGCCAGCCGGCAGATCTCGGCGTGCGCACTGTGCATGCACTCGCTATTTTCTTACCGGAAGAAGATGCTAGCGGCCGTGGGGGAAAACAAGAGAACCCAGGGACACCGGGAGGTACCAGGGGGATCAGGGACCTTATTTCTCTTTCCTCTGATGTGCGATCACATCAGAGGAGAGAGAAATTAAATGGCATATCTGACTTTTTTTGCGGTCACGTTATACGATTAATAAAAGTGATCGCAACCCCGGGGTCGGCAAAAACCGACCCGAATCATGTTCTCTGGGGTCTTGGCTAACCCCAAGACCCTGGAGAAATTCCGACTCTGGGGGACGCTATACACTTTTTCCACAGCACCGTTAATTAACGGTGCTGTGGTTTAAGTACCTTTAACTACCGCCGTTAAAAGGTGTATCGGTTGTCGTTAAGGGGTTAAGATATCCAGTTCGTGGGGCAGTGCTGCCTCATAAAGTGGTTGCCTGAACCTGGTAAATATGCTTATATCACACATTTATTTTATCAGGACTGTTTACCAGATGTGTTACTCTTAAAGGAAAAATATTTTCAGTAAAAATTTAGTGGTTTATTGGATTGTCCACAGAAAAACCACATTGCAGCAAAACATTAAATAGGTGAAATAGTTACGAACAGATTCTCCATTTGATACCTCATTTTTCCTGAGATGGTAAAAGGCGTCTGTCCCTGTCATGGAGTAGAAGTGGTCATGGCTACCAGTTGTTCATTTCTTCTGTGTGTCATCTGAAGTCCATGGAGAATGAAGGAGCAGCGAGGAGGTGACAGCCCCCACCTTTCTGTGAGTCTCAGTTATATGTCCCATAGAGCACGTGTTCTCTCTACATGGTGTTAACTTATACTCTGAGCTATATATACAGGAATAGCTTTTGTAATGTCAGCAAAAGACAATGTGCTCAGTACAGAATTGAGAATAAGAATAATTCAATTAATAATTAATATTTAACAGAAACTAATTGAATTTCACACTATATGTCTTACTATTTAATTTAATAATCTGCCCTTCCCTCTCTGCTATTCTGACTGACATCAGCACCTCCGTCAGACTCTCTTATTGCCCTAAAATGAACCATCATTAGTGATGAGTGAATTTGTTTGAAAAACGATCGCCAAACACAAAATCTGCACGAATATGGCACATTTGGATTCATGATCAGAAACACAAGCAAAATTTTATAAAATCAGGAAAAATCTGAATCATTTGATAAAAACTGCGGGGAAAATATTGGTGTTATCACTAAAGTATTTTGAGCACTTTGGCCATGATAATGGTGGTGTATGATGAGCATGGGGCACGTGTTTGAGGGCAGGGGGTGAGGAGAGCTCATAGTAGCAGCATGCTTGTAAACTTTTTTTTCTAACTTTATGTGTGCACATTGTGGCTAGCCAATCAGCAGCCTTGTGTCACTGGCTGCTGAAATCATATGTCCCTCTCCATATAAAGAGTGGACATCTTGTTTTAGCTCCATTTTGACAACATAACAGCATAGAGAGGCTGCTACTGATGCTGGGACTGTTTGCTCATAGATTTTAGCTTGTTAGCTAGGCGGTTGTTTCTAAGTTTAGATAGCTAGTGGCATGTGTTGCTGTGAAATCGACCTTCCAGCAGATTTTTTTTGTGCCATTACTGAAGTCCACAGACAAAGACAGCAGGGCACATTTCATAGAAGTGGGTTATGCATTATTTCTATTGTGCTTTCTAAATCTTATTTTTTCAATTGCTAAATGTGATACAGCAAGGCATATGTCACCTTGTTATTTAGTGGTGGTGACATTGTTCTGTGATTTGAGCTGTTGGCCAGGAAAAAATATTTTTGGGGGCAGTTGCTACAGTGATTCAGCATGTCATATCTCACCTTGTTATTTAGTGGCGGTGAAATTTAACTGTCTGCATAGCTCATGCAGATTAAAAAAAAAAAAATCTGGTGCTAAATGCGATACAGCCCAACATATCCCAAATTGTAATTTTGTAATGTTGAAATTAAGCTGTCTGCAGAGCTCATGCACATTAAAAAATATTTTTTTTTCTGTTGCTAAACGTGATACAGCCCACCATATCCCACATTGTAATTTTGTGGCAGTGACATTAAGCTGTCTGCAGAGCTTATCATATCCCACATTGTAATTTTGTGATGGTGAAATTGCTCTGTGTGTAGAGCTGTTGAAAAGTAAAAAAAAATTGTTTTGACAGTTGCTAACGTGATTCATCACTCCATATATCACCTTGTCATTTAGTGATGGTGAAATTCAACTGTCTGCATAGCTCATGCAGATTAAAAAACATTTTTTTTCTGTTACTAAACGAGATACAGCCCGGCATATCCCATATTGTAACTTTGTGGTGTGAGAAATTGTTCTGTGTGTAGAGCTATTGCACAGTAAAAAAAATTTTTTGGGCTGTTGCTAAAGTGATTCAGCACATCATATCCCATGTTGTAATTTTGTGGCAGTGAAATTATGCTATCTGCAGAACTCATGCACATTAAAAAAAAATTGTTGCTAAACGTGATATAGCCCATCATAGATCACATTGTCATTTAGTGGCGGTGAAATTGAGCTATTTGCAGAGCTCATGCAGATTAAAAAAAAGCAACAATTTATTTCTATTACAAACGTGAAATGGCAGGCTAGATCTGAGTTTGAAATTGTTTTCAGCATATATTCTATTGTATACAGGCCTCATCCACAGTTAAAAAATACTTTCTTCTGTTAGCAATGTTATTCAGCAAGCTAGATGTCAGTTTTAAATTTCTGGGGGCTGATATTGTTCTCCATACATGAGAAAATAAAAGTTGGTTTTCTTACTGTCGTGCTACCTAGAGCAGGCTACATTTCATATTTTCGTTCTTTGGTGCACATATTGTTCTCCATACAGGGGTACACATGATAAAATTTACATTTATTCTGTTACTTCCATGTTCCACAAATTTGGCCACATCTGAGGTTACATAGTTACATAGTTATTAAGGTTGAAGGAAGACTTTAAGTCCATCCAGTTCAACCCATAGCCTAACCTAACATGCCCTAACATGTTGATCCAGAGGAAGGCAAAAAAAAAACCATGTGGAAAAGAGTAAGCTCCACATTGCAGAAAAAAAATTCCTTTCCGACTCCACATACGGCAATCATACTAGTTCCCTGGATCAACACCCTATCAAGGAATCTAGTGTATATACCCTGTAACATTATACTTTTCTAGAAAGGTATCCAGTCCCCTCTTAAATTTAAGTAATGAATCACTCATTACAACATCATGCGGCAGAGAGTTCCATAGTCTCACTGCTCTTACAGTAAAGAATCTGCGTCTGTTATTATGCTTAAAACTTCTTTCCTCCAGACGTAGAGGATGCCCCCTTGTCCCTGTCTCAGGTCTATGATTAAAAAGATCATCCGAAAGGTCTTTGTACTGTCCCCTCATTTATTTATACATTAACATAAGATCACCCCTTAGCCTTCGTTTTTCCAAACTAAATAGCCCCAAGTGTAATAACCTATCTTGGTATTGCAGACCCCCCAGTCCTCTAATTACCGTGGTCGCTCTTCTCTGCACCCGCTCTAGTTCAGCTCTGTCTTTCTTATACACCGGAGACCAGAACTGTGCACAGTATTCTAAGTGTGGTCGAACTAGTGACTTGTATAGAGGTAAAATTATGTTCTCCTCATGAGCATCTATGCCTCTTTTAATACATCCCATTATTTTATTTGCCTTTGTAGCAGCTGCCTGATACTGGCCACTGAATATGAGTTTGTCATCTACCCATATACCCAGGTCTTTTTCATTGACGGTTTTGCCCAGAGTTTTAGAATTAAGCACATAGTTTTACATCTTATTACTTCTACCCAAGTGCATGACCTTACATTTATCCCCATTAAAGCTCATTTGCCATTTATCAGCCCAAGCTTCTAGTTTACATAAATCATCCTGTAATATAAAATTGTCCTCCCCTGTATTGATTACCCTGCAGAGTTTAGTGTTATCTGCAAATATTAAAATTCTACTCTGAATGTCCCCTACAAGGTCATTAATAAATATGTTAAAAAGAAGAGGGCCCAATACTGACCCCTGTGGTACCCCACTGCTAACCGCGACCCAGTCCGAGTGTGCTCCATTAATAACCACCCTTTGTTTCCTATCCCTGAGCCAGCTCTCAACCCACTTACACATATTTTCCCCTATCCCCATTATTCTCATTTTATGTATCAACCTTTTGTGTGGCACCGTATCAAAAGCTTTTGAAAAGTCCATATACACTACATCTACTGCGTTCCCTTGGTCCAGTCCGGAACTTACCTCTTCATAGAAGCTGATCAAATTAGTCTGACATGAACGGTCCCTAGTAAACCCGTTCTGATACTGGGTCATGAGGTTATTCCTCTTCAGATACTCCAGTATAGCATCTCTTAGGCCGGTTTCACACTTGCGTTTGTAGCAGCTGCGGAGGGCTGCAGACTTCCTCCCTGAAGCCCCGCCCTCAGCCGCTAGCTCTGCCTATTTCTGCATGCGGCCGGCATGCGGCCTGTGTACCTATATTTAACATTAGGTACGCAGGTCGTGCCGCAGTATGCGGATGCTTCCACATGCAGATGCTTCCGCATGCGTCGTATTGACGTAGGACGCAGCTTGTAGCAATTTTTTTTTTCCGCATCGTCAAAACGACGCATGCGGAAGCATCTGCATACTGCGGCATGACCTGCGTACCTAATGTTAAATATAGGTACACAGGCCGCATGCTGGCCGCATGCAGAAATAGGCGGAGCTAGCGGCGGAGGGCTGGGCTTCACGGAGGAAGTCCGCAGCCCTCCGCAGCTGCTACAAACGCAAGTGTGAAAGTAGCCTTAGAAAACCCTCCAGGATTTTACCCACAGTAGAGGTTAAGCTTACTGGCCTAAAATTACCGAGTTCAGTTTTTGTCCCCCTTTTTGAGGTTGTAATTCTTTTGTGCTCAGATTCTGCTGTTTCTGAGGCTCGTCCACAGTGAAAAGTCTATTTTTTTCTGTTACTACCATGCTACATAAAGCATGCAACATTTTATTATTTAATTGTTTTGGGCTGGAATGAATAATTTATTATCTTATGTTTAAATAGCGCTATCTTATTCCGCAGCTCTTTACATACATTATCATCACCAGAGGTGTATTTAGCGTTTCTGGCACCCGGGGCAAGGATTCATTTTGGCGCCCCCCCAAGGACATATGCCCCCCCGTCAGCCCCATCATTGCCCTCTCCTCCCCCCACACACACACCATTCACTTCTCTGCACATTCCCCTGCAGCGCGATACACACACACACACACAATACTGAGCCACACACACACACATTCACACACATACACACACACTCACATACACACATACACACATTTTCACACACACACACATATACAAACACACTCACACATACACACATTCACACACACATACACACATACTCACATACACACACACACATATACACACACACTCACATACATACACACACACTCACATACACACATTCACACACACATTCACACACACATTCACACACACATACTGTACATTCTCACACACACTCACATACACACACATTCACACACACCTCTCACCTCTCCTCGCGCTCTGCCGCAGCATCTCCATCGCCTTCCTCTGACACAGCCGGCCGCTGAATGATGACGTCATCCAGCGGCGCGTCTGTGTGAGAGGAAGCAAGAGGAAGCAGGAAGACAGATCGCTGGGCAGCGGAGCTGCAGGGATTTCTCCCTGCCGGCCGCAGCCACTCTGCAGGGGCTCCCCTCCACCTCTGCATACATCGGGAGCTGGCACTCTGCAGCTTCTCTGTGCCGGCTGTCAGCTTGACAGTCAGCACAGAGAACAGCTGACTCCCAGACCGGGGGCGGCAGAATGCAGCCGCCGGGGGAGACATTGCGGACCGCCGAATTAGGCGGCCCGACTGCGCCCCCCTGCCGGCTGCGCCTGGGGCACATGCCCCGGCTGCCCCCCCTAGATACGCCACTGATCATCACTGTCCCCAATGGGGCTCACAATCTATATTCCCTATCAGCATGTCTTTGGAGTGTGTGAGGAAACCGGAGGACCAGGAGTACAGCATGAACATCAGAAAGGAAGAAGGAATTCAGTGAGGAAACTTGTAAATATTTTTAAAACTTAGCTTTTAATTAAGCCATATAAAAAGCTCCATTTAAGAACCAGTAGACTATTAGACAGTACAAAAAAGTAGTTCACATACCTACACATTTCGACCGAGGGTCTTAAACGACCATGATTAAGACACTTCATCAAAAAGCATAGGTCTGTGACCTCCTTTTTAGTACTGTCTAATAGTCTACTGGTTCTTAAACTGAGCTTTTTATATGGCTTAATTAAGAGCTAAGTTTTAAATATATTTACAAGTTTCCTTCCTGAAATCCTTCTTCCTTTCTGATGTTCATGATGCAGCTTCTCTGGCTTCATTTGTGTGAGGAACTCTTTGCTCAACACCCTCTCAGGTGAGCTGACTAACCTTGGTGTTTTTTTCGTTACCAGGAGTAAACACTGTTGGCATATGCAACAGATTAGGACTTATTATAAGTGAAAGGAGGACTTTATACTAACCAGACAGCAGATGGCGATAGTGTGTAAAGTTATATACTTGCTGTAATCTGGGGAGGGAAATTCTCAGTTGTTGGTTGTTTTTCTTACTTCCTGTTATTCTTTCTTCTTCATGAATGTATATGCCTCAGTGCACGGATTATGTGACACTGAATTTTATCTCATGTTTATCCAGTATGAAGTAAATACTGTTTACTCAAGATATCTTGCTGATTGAAGCTCTCGTAACTAAGTGACAGCAAGAAGACGCACTCTGCAACAGGTTATGGGCCCAGGCACCCCAGACACTACAGGTCTGTACTACAAGCCCTGGCAGAAGGATCCTGGTTTATAACCCCAGATAACAACGGAGCACACAGATAAGCTCTGTAAACAGAAGGAAATCCAGATACAGAGTGACAGAGGAATTCATGATTCCAGGAGCTGGATATACAGGAGAATATCTTCAGAACAACTCTCTAAACAAGTAAGACTATATAAAGATAATGAGTAACACAGAACTGAAATTTACAGTAGCTAAACTGAATAGTGAAAATTATCAGTTATGGAAATTCAAAGTAGAGATGTTGTTATCTAAGGATGATCTATGGGAAGTAATTGTTACAGCAAGACCAGATCAAGATAATCAGACATGGGATAATAAGAATAGACAAGCTAAAGCCACCATTAGCTTATTAGTGGATGATGCTCAATTAATACATATAAGAAATGAAGAAACAGCTAAGGGAATGTGGGAAGCATTAAGAAAACTGTATGAAAGACCTAGCTTGAATCACAAGTTATTTTTATTAAGAAAGCTTTACAGTATGAGATTGAGTGCAAATGACGATATGCAGAAGCACATATTCTCAATGATGGAAGTGATATCACAGCTAAGATCTATTGGTGAAGACGTTAAAGAAAGTCATGTAGCAGCTATATTGTTGTGCAGTTTACCAGATTCGTATACAGCCTTGATAAATGCCCTTGAGACAAGACCAGAAACTGACATTACATTAGATTTTGTGAAAACAAGACTAATAGATGAATATCAGAGAAGAAAAGAACAAAGAAATGATTCTTCTACTGAAAAGGACAGTGAAAACGCTCTTAAAGCTACAGAATTCAAAAAACCCTATAATAAAGAGACAAGAGTATGCTTCAGATGTAAGAAAAAAGGTCATTTAAAGAAAGACTGTACCATATGGAAAGCAGAACAACAAAAATTACAACATAAACAGCATACACAGAAAGTAAAAAACACAATTTCCGATTCATGTGAGAATAATTGGAATGGCACATTTAAAGTAGCAGACAAGAAATCATCACTTGGTTGGTTTATTGATTCAGGAGCAACGAGTCATATGACAAGTGACAAGAATTTCTTTACTGATCTTGATTTAGATAAGAAAGAAGCCATTTATCTTGCAGATGGAAGCTAAATAACCGCAGAAGGTATCGGACAAGGTATGCTAAATTGTTCAAACAAGTTCGGACAAGATTCAAAGATACTTGTACAGGATGTGTTGTATGTTCCAAAATTGGAAGGCGGATTATTTTCTGTGAAACGTTTAACAGCAAAAGGACTTACAGTGAAATTCAAAGACAATGAGTGTGCAATTATTGCAGGAAACAAGGTGATAACCAAAGTCAAGGCAGATGAACAATTATATCATTTTGACACACCAAAGGAACAGATGAAGGTATGTACACATGATCACAAAAACTGTATTCACATGTGGCATAGACGTCTAGGACATAGACACCCTGACAGTATAAGGGAACTACAGAGAAAAGAATTGACAAAAGATTTCAAGATATCAGATTGCTCAATTACCATAAGATGTGAATGTTGTATAAAATCCAAAGCCACAAGGATATCTATTCCAAAAGAAAGTGAGATGAAAAGCGAAAGACCACTTGATTTGGTGCATACTGACGTATGTGGACCCATGAAAGTGACTACATCAGGAGGCAATAGATACATGTTGACTTTTATAGACGATTACTCAAGATACACAGTCACATACTTAATTAAAAACAAAAGTGAAGTTTTTGATAAACTTGTAGACTATGTAACAAGATCAAGTAACAAATTTCAAAGGAAACCAATTGTCATCAGAAGTGATAATGGAGGTGAATTTACAGGTCACAGAATAGAAGACTACTTAAGACAAAATGGAATAGAACACCAGAAAACGGTTCCACGCACACCTGAACAAAATGGAGTAGCAGAAAGAAAAAACAGAACTCTAACAGAAATGATAAGATGTATGCTAACGGATTCCAAACTACCAGAGAAATATTGGGGTGAGGCAGCAATGACAGCTACATATCTACAGAACCGACTTTTTTCCAGAAAACTGACAAAAACTCCATATGAACTGTGGCAAGGTATGAAACCAAGTGTCAATCATTTAAAAGTTTTTGGATGTAAAGTTTTCATATTCATTCCAACAGAAAAACGTTCCAAACTTCAAAACAGATCCATGGAAGGAATATTTGTTGGATATAGTGAAAATTGCAAAGGATACAGAATCCTAGATCCCAAAACAGACAGAGTTACGGTGAGTAACAGTGTGACATTCATTGAAGATTTAAATGAAGACATTATGATTTCAGTTGAAACAAAAAATTAGAAAACCAATAGTGACACAACTGAAGAAATATCTGATGAGAAAGAAGCAGAAATTAACAAAGAACAAAATACTGAAAGTGAAGAATCACAACTACAAACAAACACAGAACCAAGACGTTCAATGAGAAAGAACAAAGGAAAACCACCAAAATGTCTCTCATACAAGACAAGCACAAGAAAAATCTATGAGCCTACCTCTTGGGAAGACATATCTAACCTTCCTGTAGAAGAAGCTAATAAATGGATAGAAGCAACAGAAACAGAAATTAAATCCATGCAAGACTCAAATACATGGACACTAACAGATTTACCAGAAGGAAGAAAAACCATAGGATGTAAATGG
This sequence comes from Ranitomeya variabilis, assembly GCF_051348905.1. Lineage (NCBI taxonomy): Eukaryota > Metazoa > Chordata > Amphibia > Anura > Dendrobatidae > Ranitomeya > Ranitomeya variabilis. The sequence goes on along the minus strand of NC_135232.1, from coordinate 202,139,567 downwards.
ATTTTTAAAGTTAAATACCAAACAGATGGCACAGCTGAAAGATACCGAGCAAGACTCGTAGCTAAAGGGTATTCTCAAAAATATGGAGAAGACTATGATGAGACATTTGCTCCAGTTGTCAAACACACTACAATAAGAACTTTACTTACAGTTGCAGCAATGAAACAGATGCAACTGAGACATCTGGATGTAAAAACAGCTTTTCTGAATGGAGATTTAACAGAAGACATTTATATGGAACAACCTCCAGGATTCAAAGATAAAAGAAATCCAAACAAAGTTTGTAAACTACAGAAAAGCATATATGGTTTAAAGCAAGCAGCTAAAGCGTGGAATGACAAAATCACGGAAGTACTTAGAAATGAAAAATTTCAAAGAAGCAAAGCTGATCCATGCTTATACACAAAAAGGCTGAGTAATAGATGGATTTATATACTCATATATGTAGACGACATTTTGATTTGTTTTGAACAAGAAAGGGATAACGAAAACATTCTAAAAATCCTGAAGCAACATTTCGAAATCAAAGACTTGGGAAATGTAAAACAATATCTAGGAATACAGGTAGAAAGAGAAGAAGACGGAAGTTTCCTACTGAATCATAATCACATGATTCAAGACATAACAGAAAAATTTGGATTAAAGGATGCAAAAACAGTAAAGTCTCCAATGGAAACTAATTATCTCAAAGAGATGAACAGTGAAAAAAATATACTACCAAATAATGAAGAATACAAAACAGCAATAGGAAAACTACTGTATCTAGCGACCGTTACAAGACCAGACATCGCAGCAGCAGTAGGAATCCTGAGTAGAAAGGTATCAAAACCAAATAAAGCTGATTAGAATGCCGTGAAGAGAGTAATGCGTTATTTGAAAGGAACTAGCAATGTTAAGCTGAAATTACCCACAAGTGATGATTGCACTTTAACAGGATATGTTGATGCAGATTGGGCTGGAGATCCAACTGACAGAAGATCTACCATTGGACATATTTTTTTTCTCTCAGGTGGACCAATAAGTTGGACAAGTAAGAAACAGTCAATTGTGACACTATCTTCAACAGAAGCAGAATATGTTGCCGCAGCACATGCGAGTCAAGAAGTACTGTGGTTAAGACAATTGTTGACAGAATTAGGACAACCACAGTTGGCACCAACAAAACTGAAAGAGGACAATCAAGGATGTCTTGTTCTTGCTCAGATGGAAATAGTCAATCCAAGAACCAAGCATATTGATGTGAAATATCATTTCTTGAGAGATCATCAGGAACAAGGAGTCTTGAAGTTAGAGTACTGTCCTACTGAAGAAATGACAGCAGACATCTTCACGAAGGCGTTGAATGCTGATAAACATCAGAGACTAATAAAAAAGTTGGGTTTGATTGAATAAGTCCTTACTGTTGAGAAAGGGTGTTGGCATATGCAACAGATTAGGACTTATTATAAGTGAAAGGAGGACTTTATACTAACCAGACAGCAGATGGCGATAGTGTGTAAAGTTATATACTTGCTGTAATCTGGGGAGGGAAACTCTCAGTTGTTGGTTGTTTTTCTTACTTCCTGTTATTCTTTCTTCTTCATGAATGTATATGCCTCAGTGCACGGATTATGTGACACTGAATTGTATCTCATGTTTATCCAGTATGAAGTAAATACTATTTACTCAAGAAAGATATCTTGCTGATTGAAGCTCTCGTAACTAAGTGACTGCAAGAAGATGCACTCTGCAACAAACACGGGGAGAGCATACAAACTCCTTGTAGATGTAGTCCTTGGTGGGATTTGAACCCAGGACTCCAGCGCTGCAATGCTAACCACTGAGCCACTGTGATACCCTATTGTGGCATTGTGCTGGTATTGTGCTGGTATTGTGAACGAGCCAGGAGTCCACATTTCACAATATAAATTCTTAGTGCTAACACCATGGTCCTTAAATCATGCCACATTTAAGCATTGGACAGGGCTTAGAGTAGTATTTCTTGCTTAAAGTTTGATCAGTAACTGGTGGATGAGTGAGAGGTGTAGGCCTGGTGCTTTAAGAGCTGTGCCAAGTTCAGGTAACACAAATGAAGGAGACCCAACTTGTAGAGCAAATATTTCCACAAATTTTGAGCAGGTACCACAAAAAAGTGCCATTCATTTTTTAATTACCAACATAGCGCCAATAATTCCACATCGCTTTACAGACATTAGTGGCACTGTCCCCATTGGGACTCACAATCTAAATTTCCTATCAGTATGTCTTTGGAGTGTGGAAAGAAAAATGAGTACTGGGAGGAAACCCTTGCACACACGGGCAGAGGTTTATCTAGCCTTTCCTGCACTGGGGGCAAAGGCTCAGTTTGGTGCGTTTACTGCCCCCCCCCCCAACCTACCCCATTTGAATCTTAAATCTATTGAAACTGTATGACCAAGCCAAGGTACATTCCTGAATCCCCATAATGTTAAAATAGATACCAATAAAAGTAAAATTAATTGAGACATCAGTAGGTTAAGTGTTTTTGAATATCCATATTGAATCAGGAGCCCCATATAATCCTGCATAAAGGTTAATAATGGCCCCATAAGATGCTCCATAGACACATTTTCCGAATATAGTGCTGCAGAAACGTTGATTATGGCCCCATAAGATGCTCCATAGAGACATTTGCCCCGTATAGTGCTGCAGAAACGTTGATTATGGCCCCATAAGATGCTCCATAAAGATATTTGCCCCATATAGTTCTGCACAAACGTTATGGCCCCATAAGATGCTCTACACAGACACTTGCCCCATATAGTGCTGCACAAACGTTACTGCCCCATAAGATGCTCTATACAGACACTTGCCCCATTATAGTGCTGCACAAATGTTATTGCAGCGCCCCAGATTCCTGGTCGTTGCAGTACTGATGCTCCGCCGCTAAGGGGGGCTATGGTACGTCTGATGGCACTGAAGGAGTTCACCTGACCAGGTATCACAGACACCAATACACTTCACAGTCTGGCCTCAAGGGGGAGCTAAGGGCACTATGTATTAGGCCACTCCTCACAATCTGGTAAAACTGGGGGTTAGGTAGGAAGTTAGTCAGAAGCTGACTGGGTTGGAACCAGGCAACATCCTGTGGCAGAGGGTGTTGCAGGGGAAGATTCAGGGGGGTCCCTGTCAGGGGTGGGATCCTGACAGAGGCCTAGCGAACAGAAAGAACATTACGGGACTGCGCCTGCACTTCGTTGCGGCGGTACCCCAAGAAAGGACAAGAAGCGAGGTTTATTGTGATGAGTGAGAAACGAGATCAACGCAACAAGGAGAAACACCAGTAGGAGTCGTGCTGTAAGTCGAGGCAACATCCTACTGAGGCGCGCAGCCGGTGGCCGGAACGCCGAGGAAGTATAGAGCTCCAGGCCTTACTTCAAACCTACGGCAGGACAGTCAGTTATAGGCGGGCTGACTCACTCAAATTACCTAAGAAGACATAGGGGGCAACATTTGGAGAGGGGCGACTCTAGGGTCCCGGAAGACCACCAAGCCTACCCGTCATACGGGTGCGTCCTAGCCATATCATCTGGGGGACGAAGCAGAACATCATAATCGAGTTGTGAGGGAACTTCAGAAACAAACACAACAGTTGTGGGGACTATCCCGTAAGCACAGCAGGGGAGGACCACAACACACAAGCGCTAGAAGGTAGGCACAGATTTCCACCTGCAAAGGGAACTCTGGAGGTGCCATCGGACCGGCCGGACTTGCGCAGCCCGGTTAACCATATTCCGGACTGAGGATCCTGAAGCCTTCAGTAAAGAGGTAAAGAGACTGCAACCTGGTGTCCTCGTTATTTACTGCGACCTGCACCGCACCACCACAACCTCATCACCATCCATACCCTTCATTGGATGCCCCTCAGCAGGGTCACGGACCGGGTCTAGCCACCGTGACAACCCCAGAACAGAGACTCAGAGGCCCGGTACCGGGTACCCCTCGGCCCTGCGGCAGTGGGGGCGCTCCAACTTGGCATCACGAACAGGATCTACTTAAGCCTGAAGAATCAGGTCATGTGTGCCTTGGAACTGTGATTTATTATACTTGGACTGTGACTTATTGCTTAGACTGTGTATTGCCACTTGCCACCAAAAGTTCCCGCCAAGACCCGCCGCCATTGCAGTGCCACAGGGAGCACAGAGGAAGAAGAAGGGCGTGCCATGGGAGGAGACCACCAAAGCGGCGCCAAAAGTAGCGACCGCCCCCTCCGACTTCTGCTGCGAGATGACGACCTGCCCAGCAGCAGAGGAGAACCGCCCCCTGATTTGCAACGGCGGGAGCGAGGTGAAGAGGGAGCTCGACCTTGGAGAAATGGCGGAGCCAGGTGCATACATTGCCACCGAATGCCGGACAGCGATGATGATCAGCAGGTACCCAAGCGATGGCGAAGTGATCCCGGCTTGTCCTCCCCCACCGAAGGCAGACCTGCGTCCACCGCAGCTGAAGGATCTGAACTCCTTGGAGCTGCCGGTGGAGGAGCCAAGCCTACCTATCCTGACCATGAGGCCAGTAGATGCGGAGCCATGGAGAGCAGAGCCACATTGGGAGGCCACCTTGGAGGAGCCGGGGTCCGGGCTGCAGCCGATTCCAGTGTCCTTGTCAGCGAAACGGATCGACATCGGTGGAATCACATCAGGCGCAGGTATGGAAGGCGCCCCTACCCCCCCGACCGATTCTGCTCCCCAGACCGATCCTGCTCTCCCAACCGATCCCGCGCCCGCTCCTCACCCCAACGACAATAACCGTTTCCTCTCGGTGGAGCGGGTGATCCTCACCCCCGACACGATGGGGAAGCTGGAACCTCAATTACTGACAAAAATGGGGGAACCCATAGATGTGAGCTCAGACGGGGTGATCCTCCAGTGGGACACCCCCTGGATCGGGCCGGATGGAGCTCGGGAGGAAGGCCTCACCCTTGCTGTGCTCACTTGGGAACAATATAAACAATGCCTGATCCTACATTGGAAAAACCGAAAAGAGACCGAACAGACTGATACGCCAAAATTATGACACCCAAAGCCTGCGCACGGCAGGAAAGATGTGGTAAAGCGGGGAACTGTGCTGGCCTTTCACCCAAAGCGGGGTTAGGGCTCCATACAGGAACCGGGACTACCGACTGACGTCTTCGTTAGTAGTCACAATGTGAAGACTCCTTTTCGCAACCGATATGGTGACCCACTATTGCAAAGGGGGGATCAGGCGACCTACACCCGCCACCGGAGTGCACAAGGATGGTGCGCTCGGAACGTCCAACGATGTGGGCCTGAGGGGGTGTCACCTGTTACCTCGACCACGATTGAACCAGACTTGACAGATCTTGCTACTATCGCCACCGTACGCCTTGTTGCGGCTACTGAGCTCGCAGCTAGGGTTAGCCTTCGAATCCAGACACCGACCGGGGTTACTCTTAAAGGGATCCCTTTGTTTACCCGGGATCCCTTCTTCTGCTTTTGTTTTTGTTTCTTGGTCATCATTGTTGAAAAAGAACTGCTGGATCATGAACACTGCATGATTACAAACTTATTGTAAATAGTTTGCACCTTCTTAAAGGTGCCCTCTACTGGTTTTACAAAGAAAAGGACTCTTTGCGAAGAAACTGTTCCTGGAAGCAGTACCGGAGTCCTTGCTGCATACGGACTTGCAGCTTGAGAAGTTGCACTACCTCATAGAGACTTGGTCCCTTCTTAAAGGGAACGTTCATCAATAGCACTTAAAGAACGATGATGCTTTAAAAGGAAGTACTAATAATGCTTACATATAAAAGTTATATGTAGTGAGCTAGTTAATTGTGAGAAATGTTTAATGGTGTTGCTAGAAGAATGAGGACAGGAAGTGAACCCGTATGGGGTTAGTCGGTGAGTCCTCCTAGGAGCCATACAGAGATGGCTCAGTGATTTTGAACTGAGAGAAGGTTGATAAGTTCTATACTGTGTATAGTAGCAGAAAGGCAGTAGGCTCGGGCAGAAAGGGGCGGTCCTGTAACAGAATGAGAGGCAGTAGCCCTGGGGCAGATAGACAGGCGGTCCTGCAGATGTAAAGGTGGAAAATGAAGAAAAGTTGATTAGCCTTATAGTGTTTTATAAGAAGGTCTTTAGTGGATTCAGTGTGTACGTCCTGAAAGGCAATGTTAAATTATTGTTCAAAAATTTGCACTTAGTAGAATACCCGGTTGGGTAAGAAAAAGTTATTTATAGTATGTTATTTAAAGTATTTAACCATTTTTGTAACGTTCAAGTGTCCTCACCTCCCATAAAGGGAAGCTCTGTTAAAATTCACTTATTGTTATTGCATTTCAAAATTGTATGTCTTTTTGCTGACATGTATTGTTGTTTTCTTCCCAGTCCAGAAGTACTGGATTTAACCGGGGGAAGTGCAGCGCCCCAGAGTCCTGGTCGTTGCAGTACTGATGCTCCGCCGCTAAGGGTGGCTATGGTACGTCTGATGGCACTGAAGGAGTTCACCTGACCAGGTATCACAGACACCAATACACTTCACAGTCTGGCCTCCAGGGGGAGCTAAGGGCACTATGTATTAGGCCACTCCTCACAATCTGGTAAAACTGGGGGTTAGGTAGGAAGTTAGTCAGAAGCTGACTGGGTTGGAACCAGGCAACATCCTGTGGCAGAGGGTGTTGCAGGGGAAGATTCAGGGGGGTCCCTGTCAGGGGTGGGATCCTGACAGAGGCCTAGCGAACAGAAAGAACGTTACGGGACCGTGCCTGTACTTCGTTGCGGCGGTACCCCAAGAAAGGACAAGAAGCGAGGTTTATTGTGATGAGTGAGAAACGAGATCAACGCAACAAGGAGAAACACCAGTAGGAGTCGTGCTGTAAGTTGAGGCAACATCCTACTGAGGCGCGCAGCCGGTGGCCGGAACGCCGAGGAAGTATAGAGCTCCAGGCCTTACTTCAAACCTATGGCAGGACAGTCAGTTATAGGCGGGCTGTCTCACTCAAATCACCTAAGAAGACATAGGGGGCAACATTTGGAGAGGGGCGACTCTAGGATCCCGGAAGACCTCCGAGCCTACCCGTCATACGGGTGCATCCTAGACTTATCATCTGGGGGACGAAGCAGAACATCATAATCGAGTTGTGAGGGAACTTCAGAAACAGACACAACAGTTGTGGGGACTATCCCGTAAGCACAGCAGGGGAGGACCACAACACACAAGCGCTAGAAGGTAGGCACAGATTTCCACCTGCAAAGGGAACTCTGGAGGTGCCATCGGACCGGCCGGACTTGCGCAGCCTGGTTAACCGTATTCCGGACTGAGGATCCTGAAGCCTTCAGTAAAGAGGTAAAGAGACTGCAACCTGCTGTCCTCGTTATTTACTGTGACCTGCACCGCACCACCACAACCTCATCACCATCCATACCCTTCATTGGACGCCCCTCAGCAGGGTCACGGACCGGGTCTAGCCACCGTGACAACCCCAGAACAGAGACTCAGAAGCCCGGTACCGGGTACCGAGGCCCTGCGGCAGTGGGGGCACTCCATTATGGCCCCATAAGACGCTCCATACAGACACTTGCGCCATATAGTGCTGCACAAACGTTATACCCCCATAAGATGCTCTATACAGACTCTTGCCCCATTATAGTGCTGCACAAGTGTTATGGTCTCTTAAGATGCGCTATACAGACACTTGCCCCATTATAGTGCTGCACAAACGTTAAGGCCCCATAAGATGCTCCATACAGACACTTTCACCATATAGTGCTGCACAAACGTTATGGTCCCATAAGATGCTCTATACAGACACTTGCCCCATTATACAATAGTGCTGCACAAACGTTATGGCCCCATAAGATGCTCCATACAGACACTTGAGCCATATAGTGCTGCACAAACGTTATGGCCCCATAACATGCTTTATACAGACTCTTGCCCCATTATAGTACTGCACAAATGTTATGGCCCCATAAGATGCCCCATACAGACACTTGCCCCATTTGCTGTTGCTGCGATAAAAAAATAAATCACATACTCACCTCTCCATCGCTCAGGGCCCCGGCACTTTCAATATTCACCTGCTCCTCGTTCCAGCTGCCGCTCCATCTTCAGCACTGATGTTCAGGCAGAGGGCATGCACTAACTACGTCACCGCGCCCTCTGACCTCAGCGTCACTGCTGAAGACAGAGCGGCGCCGGCAGCTTCTTCCTGTACTGAGCGGTCACTGTTACCGCTCATTACAGTAATAAATATGCAGCTTCACCCCTATGGGAGGTGGAGCCACATATTCATTACTGTAATGAGCGGTACCATGTGACCGCTCAGTACAGGACGAGGAGCCTGCTTGGACCGCCGCATCATCAGGCGGCCCGCTGGCGTCCCCCTGTCGGCTGCGCCCGGGGCACATGCCCCGGCTGCCCCCCCCTGGATACGCCACTGGACACGGGGAGAACATACAAAATCTTTCCCGATGCTGTCCTTGGTGGGATTGGAACCCAGAACTCCAGCGCTGCAAGGCTGCTAATGTTTTTGCATTGACGACTCAACGTTCCTGGGATTGGAAGCTTATCACTGCAGTGCACACGGTGTGCCTCACTGCTGTCTAGGGAAAACTGTCAAGATTGTCCTCAAGCATACTGCAGCATTGGTGTGTCCCTTTCTGGGGGGAAGCAACTTGCAAAATTTACTTTTGTATCGTGGATCAAACAGACTGGCAACCCAGTAGTATTTAGAATCCTAACAATACAGGCAACAATCATGTTGCAGATGGTGCTTCAGGAAGGCATTTATGGGTCAGTCTCTTTCATGAGGTCCAAGTCCATATTGTGTTGGTGGCAGGATAACACTCAAGCTTGCTTCCGCCATCCCCTCCTAGCAACCACGGACAACAAAGAGGGAATCATTATCCTCTTTAATAATAATAATAACAATCTTTATTTATATAGCGCCAACATATTCCGCAGCGCTTTACAGTTTAACAGCTTCAAACACAACAGTCGTAAGTAACAATGTTAACAATACAATAATTAAAGCAACACAAGATGACCCTGCTCGTGAGAGCTTACAATCTACAATGAGGTGGGGAGTGTTGTGAATTCCGTTCTCGAACTCCCTCCTGTGGTCATGAATGGTACTTCGGTGAGTTCTGTCCGTGGACTCCCTCTGGTGGCTGTGAGTGGAGCTGCTGGTTCTGAGATTCCTTCTCCAGCTGCCCTCGTTTGGGGCTAGGCTGATTCTCTATTTAACTCCACTCAGATCGTTACTCCATGCCAGCTGTCAATGTTTTAGTACTGGTTCAGATCTCTCCTGGATCTTTCTGAGGACCTGTCTACTCCAGCACAAGCTACGTTCCTGCTTGTTCATTTGTTACATATGGTTTTTCTTGCTAAGTTCTAGTCCAGCTTGCTATCATGAAACTACCTGGCTAGCTGGAAGCTCTGGGGGTGCAGAGTGGCACCACCGCATCGTGAGTCGGTGCGGGGGTATTTTTTGCACACTCTGCGTGGTTTTTGTAGCTTTTTGTGTTGACCGCAAAGATCCCTTTTCTATCCTCAATCTGTTTAGTTAGACTGGCCTCTCTTTGCTAAAATCTATTTCATCCTGTGTTTGTGATTTCCTCTTATCTCACAGTCAATACTTGTGGGGGGGCTGCTTTTACCTTTGGGGAAATTTCTCTGAGGCAAGTAAGGCTTTGTTTCCTTTCTTTAGGGGTAGTTAGCTCTTAGGCTGTGAAGAGGCGTCTAGGCAGAGTCAGGCACGCTCCACGGCTGTTTCTAGTTGTGTTGATAGGAGTAGGGTTTGCGGTCAGCAGAGTTCTCCATTTCCCCAGAGCTCGTCCTGATTCCGTGTTTAACTATCAGGTCATTCCTGGTGCACCTAACCACCAGGTCCATAACAGTACAGCTGGCCCACAAAGTGTTAATGCATCTCAATAGAGGGAAAAGAGAAGTTCTGAGACCATTTTTTTTTTCTCTGCAGTGTGTTTTGCCTTTCTTTTCCCCTTAAACTCTGGGTGGTTCAGAACTTAGGTGTGGATATGAACATTCAAGGTTTGTCCTCTAGTGTAGATCAACTCGCTGCAAGGGTACAAAACATTCAAGATTATGTAGTTCAGAATCCTATGTTGGAGCCTAGAATTCCAATTCCTGATTTGTTTTCTGGGGATAGATCTAAATTTCAGAATTTCAAAAACAATTGTAAACTGTTTCTTGCTCTGAAACCCCGCTCTTCTGGTGACCCTATTCAGCAAGTAAGAATCATTATTTCTTTGTTGCGTGGCGACCCTCAAGACTGGGCATTCGCCCTGGCGCCAGGAGATCCTGCATTGCGTAATGTAGATGCGTTTTTTCTGGCGCTGGGTTTGCTTTATGATGAACCGAATTCTGTGGATCAGGCAGAGAAAATTTTGCTGGCTTTGTGTCAGGGTCAGGATGAAGCGGAGGTATATTGTCAGAAGTTCAGAAAGTGGTCTGTGCTTACTCAGTGGAATGAGTGTGCCCTGGCAGCAATTTTCAGAAAGGGTCTTTCTGAAGCCCTTAAGGATGTTATGGTGGGGTTCCCCACGCCTGCTGGTCTGAATGAATCAATGTCCTTAGCCATACAGATCGATCGGCGCTTACGTGAGCGCAAAACTGTGCACCATTTGGCGGTATCCTCTGAGCAGAGGCCTGAGCCTATGCAATGTGATAGGACTTTGACCAGAGCTGAACGGCAAGAACATAGACATCAGAAGGGGCTTTGTTTTTACTGTGGTGACTCCACTCATGCTATCTCTGATTGTCCTAAGCGCACTAAGCGGTTCGCTAGGTCCATCACCATTGGTACTGTACAGCCTAAATTTCTTCTGTCCGTTACTCTGATTTGCTCTTTGTCATCCTATTCTGTTATGGCATTTGTGGATTCAGGCGCTGCCCTGAATTTGATGGACTTGGAGTTTGCCAGGCGCTGTGGTTTTTTCTTGGAGCCCTTGCAGCATCCCATTCCTTTGAGGGGAATTGATGCTACGCCTTTGGCCAAGAATAAGCCTCAGTACTGGACCCAGTTGACTATGTGCATGGCTCCTGCGCATCAGGAGGATATTCGCTTTTTGGTGTTGCATAATCTGCATGATGTGGTCGTGTTGGGTTTGCCACGGCTGCAGGTCCATAATCCAGTATTGGATTGGAAATCAATGTCGGTGTCCAGTTGGGGGTGTCAAGGGGTACATGGGGATGTTTCATTATTGTCAATTTCTTCCTCCACTCCTTCTGAAGTCCCTGAGTTTTTGTCGGATTACCGGGATGTATTTGATGAGCCCAAGTCTAGTACCCTACCTCCTCATAGGGATTGTGATTGTGCTATTAATTTGATTCCTGGTAGCAAGTTCCCTAAGGGACGACTTTTCAATTTGTCTGTGCCAGAACACGCCGCTATGCGGAGTTATATAAAGGAGTCCTTGGAGAAAGGGCATATTCGCCCGTCGTCGTCACCATTGGGAGCAGGGTTCTTTTTTGTGGCAAAGAAGGATGGTTCTCTGAGACCTTGTATAGATTACCGCCTTCTTAATAAAATCACGGTCAAATTTCAGTACCCTTTGCCTCTACTGTCTGATTTATTTGCTCGGATTAAGGGGGCTAGTTGGTTCACCAAGATAGACCTTCGAGGGGCGTATAATCTCGTGCGTATTAAACAGGGCGATGAATGGAAAACAGCATTTAATACGCCCGAGGGCCATTTTGAGTACCTGGTGATGCCATTCGGCCTTTCTAATGCTCCCTCTGTGTTTCAGTCCTTTATGCATGACATCTTCCGAAAGTATCTGGATAGATTCATGATCGTATATTTGGATGATATTTTGGTCTTTTCGGATGATTGGGAGTCCCATGTGAAGCAGGTCAGAATGGTGTTCCAGGTCCTTCGTGCTAATTCCTTGTTTGTAAAGGGATCTAAGTGTCTCTTTGGAGTTCAGAAGGTTTCCTTTTTGGGCTTCATTTTTTCCCCTTCTACTATCGAGATGGATCCTGTTAAAGTCCAAGCTATTTATGATTGGACTCGGCCTACATCTGTGAAGAGCCTTCAGAAATTTCTGGGCTTTGCCAATTTTTACCATCGCTTCATCGCTAATTTTTCTAGTGTTGTTAAACTATTGACTGATTTGACCAAGAAGGATGCTGATGTGGTGAATTGGTCCTCTGCGGCCGTTGAGGCTTTTCAGGAGTTGAAACATCGTTTCTCTTCGGCTCCTGTGTTGTGTCAGCCAGATGTTTCGCTCCCTTTTCAGGTCGAGGTTGATGCTTCTGAAATTGGAGCAGGGCTGTTTTGTCTCAGAGAAGTTCTGATTGCTCTGTAATAAAGCCATGCGCTTTCTTTTCGAGAAAGTTTTCGCTTGCTGAGCGTAATTATGATGTTGGCAATCGGGAGTTGTTGGCTATGAAGTGGGCATTCGAGGAGTGACGACATTGGCTTGAAGGAGCCAAGCATCGCGTGGTGGTCTTGACAGATCACAAGAATCTGACTTATCTCGAGTCTGCCAAGCGGTTGAATCCTAGACAGGCTCGTTGGTTGCTGTTTTTCTCCTGTTTCAATTTTGTGGTTTCGTACCTTCCGGGTTCTAAGAATGTGAAGGCTGATGCCCTTTCAAGGAGTTTTGTGCCTGATTCTCCTGGGGTTCCTGAGCCGGCTGGTATTCTCAGAGAGGGGGTAGTTCTGTCTGCCATCTCCCCTGATTTACGGCGGGTGCTGCAGGAGTTCCAGGCTGATAGACCTGACCGTTGTCCAGCGGAGAAACTGTTTGTCCCTGATAGATGGACTAATAGAGTTATCTCTGAGGTTCATTGTTCAGTGTTGGCTGGTCATCCTGGGATTTTTGGTACCAGAGATTTGGTGGCTAGGTCCTTTTGGTGGCCTTCCTTGTCGCAGGATGTGCGTTCTTTTGTGCAGTCTTCTGGGACTTGTGCTCGGGCTAAGCCCTGCTGTTCTCGTGCCAGTGGGTTACTTTTGCCCTTGCCGGTCCCGAAAAGGCCTTGGACGCATGTTTCCATGGATTTTATTTCAGATCTTCCTGTTTCTCAAAGGATGTCGGTCATCTGGGTGGTTTGCGATCGCTTCTCTAAAATGGTCCATTTGGTACCCTTGCCTAAATTGCCTCCTTCCTCTGATTTGGTTCCATTATTTTTCCAACATGTGGTTCGTTTGCATGGCATTCCGGAGAACATCGTGTCTGACAGAGGTTCCCAGTTTGTTTCAAGGTTTTGGCGGTCCTTTTGTGCTAAGATGGGCATTGATTTGTCTTTTTCTTCGGCTTTCCATCCTCAGACAAATGGCCAAACCGAACGAACCAATCAGACTTATTATTTTAAAATGCGAGCGTGTCCAGCCTCCCGTGACGTCACGGCTTGTGATTGGTCGCGTCGCCCATGTGACCGCGACGCGACCAATCACAAGCCAGAACGTAATTTTAAAATCCTGAAGGACCTGAAATTACGTCACGGCTTGCTGTGATTGGTCGCGTCGCGGCCACATGGGCGGCACGCGACCAATCACAAGCCGGGACTTCATGTAAGGAAGTAAACGCGCGAATTTTAAGCAAAGAACGCTGTCGGTTCCCTCGGTGAGGTGAGTATAGCAATATTTTTTATTTTAATTCTTTCTTTTACACATTAATATGGATCCCAGGGCCTGAAGGAGAGTTTCCTCTCCTTCAGACCCTGGGAACCATCAGGGATACCGTCCGATACTTGAGTCCCATTGACTTGCATTGGTATCGGGTATCGGTATCGGATTAGATCCGATACTTTGACGGTATCGGCCGATACTTTCCGATACCAATACTTTCCGATATCGGAAGGTATCGCTCAACACTATTTGTTACATATGGTTTTTCTTGCTAAGTTCTAGTCCAGCTTGCTATCATGAAACTACCTGGCTAGCTGGAAGCTCTGGGGGTGCAGAGTGGCACCACCGCATCGTGAGTCGGTGCGGGGGTATTTTTTGCACACTCTGCGTGGTTTTTGTAGCTTTTTGTGTTGACCGCAAAGATCCCTTTTCTATCCTCAATCTGTTTATTTAGACTGGCCTCTCTTTGCTAAAACCTATTTCATCCTGTGTTTGTGATTTCCTCTTATCTCACAGTCAATACTTGTGGGGGGGGCTGCTTTTACCTTTGGGGAAATTTCTCTGAGGCAAGTAAGGCTTTGTTTCCTTTCTTTAGGGGTAGTTAGCTCTTAGGCTGTGAAGAGGCGTCTAGGCAGAGTCAGGCACGCTCCACGGCTGTTTCTAGTTGTGTTGATAGGAGTAGGGTTTGCGGTCAGTAGAGTTCCCATTTCCCCAGAGCTCGTCCAGATTCCGTGTTTAACTATCAGGTCATTCCTGGTGCACCTAACCACCAGGTCCATAACAGTGGAGATGCAAAGTACAGGTCTGTATTTACAATGATGTATTTACAATGATGGTCCAGCCATCTTCAGGGAGTGGGGGATAGATGGAAGTAGTGAATGGTCTACACACAAACAAAAAAACTGATTAGGGAACATGATGGGCCGCTCTGAAAAAATGTGTTTTGAAGGAGCGCCTTGGAGTCTTGGAGTCGGGAGTGGGAGGTACAGATTAGTGCAGAGGTTAGTCGATAGTCATTTGCAGAGAGCAGAGGTCGGTTAGGCCGATAGACAGAAATGAGGGAGGAGATGTAAGGGGGTGCCGCACTGTGAAGAGCTTTGTGGGTGAGAACAAGTACTTTGCATTGTATCCTGTAATGAATGGGCAGCCAGTGTAATGACTGGCGAAGAGCGGACGCGTTTGAGTAACGATTAGCTAGATAGACGACCCTGGCTGCTGTATTAAGGATAGACTGGAGAGGGGAAAGTCGAGTGAGGGGAAGGCCAATTAATAGAGCCTTGCAGTAGTCCAGGTGGGAGTGGATCAGGGCGACAGTGAGGGTTTTTGTTGTTTCTATAGTGAGAAAAGGGCAGATTCTAGAGATGTTCTTTAGGTGTAAGCGGAATGAGCGGGCAAGAGATTGTATATGGGATGTGAAGGAGAGATCGGAGTCAAACATAACACCCAGACAGGTGTTATTATACATAGTTACATAGTTACATAGTTATTAAGGTTGAAGGAAGACTTTAAGTCCATCTAGTTCAACCCATAGCCTAACATGACCTAACATGTTGATCCAGGGGAAGGCAAAAAAAAACCATGTGGTAAGAGTAAGCTCCACCATGGGGAAAAAAATTCCTTCCCGACCCCACATACGGCAATCAGACTAGTTCCCTGGATCAACGCCTTATCAAAGAATCTAATATATATACCCTGTAACATTATACTTTTCCAGAAAGGTATCCAGTCCCCTCTTAAATTTAAGTAATGAATCACTCATTACAACATCATACGGCAGAGAGTTCCATAGTCTCACTGCTCTTACAGTAAAGAATCCGCGTCTGTTATTATGCTTAAACCTTTTTTTCTCCAGACGTAGAGGATGCCCCCTTGTCCCTGTCACCGGTCTATGATTAAAAAGATCATCAGAAAGGTCTTTGTACTGTCCCCTCATATATTTATACATTAACATAAATCACCCCTTAGCCTTCGTTTTTCCAAACTAAATAGCCCCAAGTGTAATAACCTATCTTGGTATGGCAGACCCCCCAGTCCTCTAATAACCTTGGTTGCTCTTCTCTGCACCCGCTCCAGTTCAGCTATGTCTGTCTTATACACCGGAGACTAGGGTTGAGCGACTTTTATTTTTATAGGATCGGGTCGGGTTTCACGAAACCCGACTTTCTCAAAAGTCGGGTCGAGTGAAATCGGCCGATCCTATAAAAAAGTCGGGGTCGGGGTCAGCCGAAACACGAAACCCAATGCAGTGCAATGGGATACTATGGTTCCCAGGGTCTGAAGGAGAGGAAACTCTCCTTCAGGCCCTGGGATCCATATTAATGTGTAAAATAAAGAAATAAAATAAAAAATATTGATATACTCACTTCTCCGACGCAGCCTGCACCTTACCTAGGGAACCGGCAGCCTTCTTTGCTTAAAATGCGCGCGTGAATGGCCTTAGATGACGTCACGGCTTCTGATTGGCCGTGGCCGCCCATGTGACCGCCACGCGACCAATCACAAGCCGTGACGTCATCTAAGGCCATTCACGCGCGCATTCTTAGGAAGGAAGGCTGCCGGAAAGAAGCCGAGGGTGAGTATATTCCTATTAGGTATATACTCACCCTCGGATGCGCCCTGCTTCTTTCCGGCAGCCTTCCTTCTTAAGAATGCGCGCGTGAATGGCCTTAGATGACGTCACGGCTTCTGATTGGCCGTGGCCGCCCATGTGACCGCCACGCGACCAATCACAAGCCGTGACGTAATTCTCAGGTCCTAAATTCCTAGAATTAGGAATTTAGGACTTGAGAATTACGTCACGGCTTGTGATTGGTCGCGTGGCGGTCACATGGGCGGCCGCGACCAATCAGAAGCCGTGACGTCATCTAAGGCCATTCACGCGCGCATTTTAAGCAAAGAAGGCTGCTGGTTCCCTCGGTAAGGTGCAGGCTACGTCGGAGAGGTGAGTATATCAATATTTTTTATTTTAATTCTTTATTTTACACTTAAATGTGGATTCTGATACCGATTTCCGATATCGCAAACATATCGGAACTCGGTATCGGAATTCCGATACCAGATTCAGAAGATTGCCGACCTCATGGCCGACCCCACACAGGGGTCGGGTCGGGTTTCATGAAACCCGACTTTGCCAAAAGTCGGCGAATTCTGAAAATGGCCGACCCGTTTTGCTCAACCCTACCGGAGACCAGAACTGTGCACAGTATTCTAAGTGTGGTCGCAATAGTGACTTGTATAGAGGTAAAATTATGTTCTCCTCATGAGCATCTATGCCTCTTTTAATGCATCCCATTATTTTATTTGCCTTTGTAGCAGCTGCCTGACACTGGCCACTGAATATGAGTTTGTCATCCACCCATACACCCAGGTCTTTTTCATTGACGGTTTTGCCCAGAGTTTTAGAATTAAGCACATAGTTATGCATCTTATTACTTCTAACCAAGTGCATGACCTTACATTTATCCCCATTAAAGCTCATTTGCCATTTATCAGCCCAAGCTTCTAGTTTACATAAATCATCCTGTAATATAAAATTGTCCTCCTCTGTATTGATTACCCTGCAGAGTTTAGTGTCATCTGCAAATATTGAAATTCTACTCTGAATGCCCCCTACAAGGTCATTAATAAATATGTTAAAAAGAAGAGGGCCCAATACTGATCCCTGTGGTACCCCACTACTAACCGCGACCCAGTCCGAGTGTGCTCCATTAATAACCACCCTTTGTTTCCTATCCCTGAGCCAGCTCTCAACCAACTTGCACATATTTTCCCCTATCCCCATTATTCTCATTTTATGTATCAACCTTTTATGTGGCACCGTGTCAAAAGCTTTTGAAAAGTCCATATACACTACATCTACTGGGTTCCCTTGGTCCAGTCCGGAACTTACAGTACCTCTTCATAGAAGCTGATCAAATTAGTCTGACATGAACGGTCCCTAGTAAACCCGTGCTGATACTGGGTCATGAGGTTATTCCTCTTCAGATACTCCAGTATAGCATCCCTTAGAATGTGCCCTCCAGGATTTTACCCACAGTAGAGGTTAAGCTTACTGGCCTATAATTTCCAAGTTCAGTTTTTGTCCCCTTTTTGAATATTGGCACCACATTTGCTATACGCCAGTCCTGTGGTACAGACCCTGTTATTATGGACTCTTTAAAGATTAAAAATAATGGTCTATCAATGACTGTACTTAATTCCTGCAGTACTCGGGGGTGTATCCCATCCAGGCCCGGAGATTTGTCAATTTTTGTGATTTTTAGACGCCGCCGTACTTCCTGCTGGGTTAAGCAGGTAACATTTAATTGGGAATTTTTATCACTAGTCATATTGGCTGCCATGGGATTTTCTTTTGTAAATACTGATGAAAAAAAGTCATTTAGCATATTGGCTTTTTCCTCATCCTCATCCACCATTTCACCCAGACTATTTTTAAGGGGGCCAACACTATCATTTTTTAGTTTCTTACTATGTATGTAGTTAAAGAATATTTTGGGGTTATTTTTGCTCTCTCTGGCAATGAGTCTCTCTGTCTCAATCTTTGCTGCCTTGATTTGCTTTTTACAGAATTTATTTAATTTTTTGTATTTATTTAATGCCTCCTCACTACCTACTTCCTTTAATTCTCTAAATGCTTTCTTTTTGTCACTTATTGCGCCCCTTACAGCTCTATTTAGCCATATTGGTTTCCTCCTATTTCTAGTATGTTTATTCCCATACGGTATATACTGTGCACAGGTCCTATCCAGGATGCTAATAAACATCTTATGGTGCCACCCACGGAGAGGGAAACATCAGGTTTAGGGAGGTTAGTAGATGGTGGGAGCAGAAGAAGTTCAGTTTTGGAGAGGTTGAGTTTCAGATAGAGAGCGGATATGATGTCGGAGACTGCGGACAGACAGTCAGTGGTGTTCTGTAGTACAGTAAGGCCAGGGTATGACGTGTATAATTGTGTGTCGTCGGCATAAAGATGGTACTGAAAGCCAAATCTGCTGATGGTCTGTCCAATTGGGGCCGTGTAGAGGGAGAAGAGAAGGGGGCCAAGGACTGAGCCCTGGGGTACCCCGACAGTGAGAGGAAGAGGAGATGAAGTGGAGCCAGAGAACAGAACACTGAAGGAGTGGTCAGAAAGATAGGTGGAGAACCAGGATAGAGCAGTGTCCTTAATGCCAAGTGGTGAACTAGACCGTGAGCACTGCTCCTGTAGGTGCACGGGTAGGTTCCCCCACCATATAGCTAGTAAATATAACAAAACCCGGCACTCAACTTCAATATGAGATGCTGAATATTTTATTGCTTAGTGTCAATAACAAAACGTTTCGGTCCTTCAGACCTTCCTCAGTTACGCTTTGTGCGTCTATACCCGGACACACAACAGCTCTTACTCAAATCCAGGAGCTGCTTCTGAAAATTTAAGTGATTCCAATAGGGACCTATTGGCAATGAGATTCTATCTTATTCACCTCACAAATCGTAACTGAGGAAGGTCTGAAGGACCGAAACATTTTGTTATTGACACTACGCAATAAAATATTCAGCATCTCATATTGAAGTTGAGTGCCGGGTTTTGTTATATTTACTAGCTTAATGCCAAGTGACTGGAGCCTAGAGAGTAGGAGAGGGTGGTCAACAGTGTCGAAAGCTGCAGAAAGATCGAGAAGAATGAGCAGAGAGTGGTCACCATTACATTTTGCTGTCAGAAGGTCGTTGGTCACTTTGATAAGTGCAGTTTCTGTCGAGTGTAGGGGGTGGAAGCCAGACTGTGAAGGGTCTAGGAGAGAGTGAATGGAGAGGTATTAAGTAAGGCGGGTGTAGACTAGGCGCTCCAAGAGTTTAGAGATGAAGGGGAGATTGGAGACCGGTCTGTGTGCAGGATGGGTCGAGGGTGGGTTTCTTTAGTAATGAAGTAATGATAGAGTGTTTGAAGGAGGACGGGAAAATGCCTGAGGAGAGTGAGAGATTAAGGCTAAGTGCACACGTTGCAGAATTGCCGCAGAAATTTCCGCGGCAATTCTGCAACTCCTGCCGCGAGTATATCGCATGCGGAATTGGCATGCATATTCCCGCGGAAAACTAGCATTTTGCAAGCATAATTAGCTTGCAGAATGCTAGCATTTTCCAAGCGATCTGTAGCATCGCTTGGAAAAGTGATTGACAGGTTGGTCACACTTGTCAAACATAGTGTTTGACAAGTGTGACCAACTTTTTACTATTGATGCAGCCTATGCAGCATCAATAGTAAAAGATAGAATGTTAAAAATAATAAAAAAATTTAAAATAAGGTTATACTCACCTTCCGCAAACAGCCGATCTCCTCAGCGGCTTCCGTTCCTATAGATGGTGTGTGTGCAGGACCTTCGATGACGTCGCGGTCACGTGACCGGGACATCATCGCAGGTCCTTCACACACACCATCTATAGGAACGGAAGCGGCCACGTGCACCGCTGAGAGGCGGGAGGACTCCGGGGCCATCAGAGGGTGAGTATATCACGATTTTTTATTTTAATTATAATTTTTTTTTTAACAATTATATGGTGCCCAGTCCGTGGAGGAGAGTCTCCTCTCCTCCACCCTGGGTACTAACCGCACATGATAAAAAAAAAAAAAAAAAGGTAGAGCCGCACAGCTTCTAAGATGAGAGCGAGAAACTGCAGTCCAACCCCGGTGTGTATTAAATGAATGGTGTCTCACTTCACTGCTGGAGGTGCTCGCAAGAAACAAAGTCTGTGTCAACATATGAACTGAAGAAAGATGCGGCAGCACTCACCAGCAAGGTGCGGTTACAATCCTTTATTGCAGACGAAACTTCATAACAGCATTTTCACGGCATCGGGGGATGTGCAAAGGAGGTGAGCAGGGAACGACGACGGTAACCGTTTCGCGCTAATCCAGCGCTTCTACGGGTCTAGTGTGCTGGGAAGTGACGCCAGTAGAAATAGGTTGGTCTGGAATGACCCATCCCACTCCAACTGCACGCCCACATCCCGAACATCTAAAATACAACACGAACAACACATTTAAGAGAACCAACATTTAGACGTTAAAAACAAAGAAAAAAAGCCCTGGAAATGCAACTGATGATACATAATGATGAAAAAAACACAAGAAGTTAATTCATCGCTTCCCAATCTTGCAATCACATGACAAGCAAGATTAACCATGACGCTATGGATCTACTCTAATAGACGCTAATAATTCTAAGCACCAAACTGAAAAAGTATTATTATGAGGGATAAAGAAAATGACTAATAATCGGAATCACTCAAGATAGACCACAGGATTATTATAAAAAAACGGACATATCTGTCCTGTCATTGAAGCCGGAAGGTCCTGCGGCTCTAGTCCGCATGATCCACCGCGCTTCTTGTCTTAGCAAAAACCTGTGTAGATCACCTCCTCGTGCAGATGGTGTTACCTTCTCTATCCCTGCAAACATGAGAACTTCTGGCTTACCATCATGAGTATCCTTTATGTGCTTGATCAATCTAGGTACCCCTTTGCCAGTGTGAATAGATCTAAGATGTTCTCTAAAGTGTATAAACAACTGGCGTTTCGTTTTACCCACATAAAATCTCTTGCAAGGACAGAACATGACGTAAACGACATAATCCGTCCTACAAGAGATGAATTGTTGGACTATGTGTCTGATAGGACCAATATTCAGGGTTTGACCGGTAATATGACTACTGCAAAAATTACAGTGACCACAACGAAAATTTCCTTTGAGGGGCGACTGTTGTAACCAACTAACCTGCGGACCCAATGTCTGGTTGTGAACCAAAATATCCCTAATACGGGTGCTCCGCTTGTTCGAAATTAAATTAATAGTCCAACAATTTATCTCTTGTAGGACGGATTATGTCGTTTACGTCATGTTCTGTCCTTGCAAGAGATTTTATGTGGGTAAAACGAAATGCCAGTTGTTTATACGCTTTAGAGAACATCTTAGATCTATTCGCACTGGCAAAGGGGTACCTAGATTGATCAAGCACATAAAGGATACTCATGATGGTAAGCCAGAAGTTCTCATGTTTGCAGGGATAGAGAAGTGTTATGGTTCTCAATGGCAAGAGAACATAGCCCAGCAAACATAAGAACTAGCTCTTGGAAGGATGGAAACTAAACTGACCATGAACTAAACCTGCCGCACAACTAACAGTAGCCGGGTAGCGTAGCCTGCGTTTTATCCCTAGACGCCCAGCGCCGGCCGGAGGACTAACTAATCCTGGCAGAGGAAAATATAGTCCTGGCTCACCTCTAGAGAAATTTCCCCGAAAGGCAGACAGAGGCCCCCACAAATATTGGCGGTGATTTTAGATGAAATGACAAACGTAGTATGAAAATAGGTTTAGCAAAATTGAGGTCCGCTTACTAGATAGCAGGAAGACAGAAAGGACACTTTCATGGTCAGCTGAAAACCCTATCAAAACACCATCCTGAAATTACTTTAAGACTCTAGTATTAACTCATAACATCAGAGTGGCAATTTCAGATCACAAGAGCTTTCCAGACACAGAAACGAAACTACAGCTGTGAACTGGAACAAAATGCAAAAACAAACAAGGACTAAAGTCCAACTTAGCTGGGAGTTGTCTAGCAGCAGGAACATGCACAGAAAGGCTTCTGATTACAATGTTGACCGGCATGGAAGTGACAGAGGAGCAAGGCTAAATAGCGACTCCCACATCCTGATGGAAACAGGTGAACAGAGAGGATGATGCACACCAGTTCAATTCCACCAGTGGCCACCGGGGGAGCCCAAAATCCAATTTCACAACAGTACCCCCCCCTCAAGGAGGGGGCACCGAACCCTCACCAGAACCACCAGGGCGATCAGGATGAGCCCTATGAAAGGCACGGACCAAATCAGAGGCATGAACATCAGAGGCAGTCACCCAAGAATTATCCTCCTGACCGTATCCCTTCCATTTGACCAGATACTGGAGTTTCCGTCTGGAAACACGGGAGTCCAAGATTTTTTCCACAACGTACTCCAACTCGCCCTCAACCAACACCGGAGCAGGAGGCTCAACGGAGGGCACAACCGGTACCTCATACCTGCGCAATAATGACCGATGAAAAACATTATGAATAGAAAAAGATGCAGGGAGGTCCAAACGGAAGGACACAGGGTTAAGAATCTCCAATATCTTGTACGGGCCGATGAACCGAGGCTTAAACTTGGGAGAAGAAACCCTCATAGGGACAAAACGAGAAGACAACCACACCAAGTCCCCAACACAAAGCCGAGGACCAACCCGACGCCGGCGGTTGGCAAAAAGCTGAGTCTTCTCCTGGGACAACTTCAAATTGTCCACTACCTGCCCCCAAATCTGATGCAACCTCTCCACCACAGCATCCACTCCAGGACAATCCAAAGATTCCACCTGACCAGAAGAAAATCGAGGATGAAACCCCGAATTACAGAAAAAGGGAGACACCAAGGTGGCAGAGCTGGCCCGATTATTGAGGGCAAACTCCGCTAAAGGCAAAAAAGCAACCCAATCATCCTGATCTGCAGACACAAAACACCTCAAATATGTCTCCAAGGTCTGATTCGTCCGCTCGGTCTGGCCATTAGTCTGAGGATGGAAAGCAGACGAGAAAGACAAATCTATGCCCATCCTAGCACAGAATGCTCGCCAAAATCTAGACACGAATTGGGTACCTCTGTCAGAAACGATATTCTCCGGAATACCATGCAAACGGACCACATTTTGAAAAAACAGAGGAACCAACTCGGAAGAAGAAGGCAACTTAGGCAGGGGAACCAAATGGTCCATCTTAGAGAAACGATCACACACCACCCAGATGACAGACATCTTCTGAGAAACAGGAAGATCCGAAATAAAATCCATCGAGATGTGCGTCCAGGGCCTCTTCGGGATAGGCAAGGGCAACAACAATCCACTAGCCCGAGAACAACAAGGCTTGGCCCGAGCACAAACGTCACAAGACTGCACGAAGCCTCGCACATCTCGAGACAGGGAAGGCCACCAGAAGGACCTTGCCACCAAATCCCTGGTACCAAAGATTCCAGGATGACCTGCCAACGCAGAAGAATGAACCTCAGAAATGACTTTACTGGTCCAATCATCAGGAACAAACAGTCTACCAGGTGGGCAACGATCAGGTCTATCCGCCTGAAACTCCTGCAAGGCCCGCCGCAGGTCTGGAGAAACGGCAGACAATATCACTCCATCCTTAAGGATACCTGTAGGTTCAGAATTACCAGGGGAGTCAGGCTCAAAACTCCTAGAAAGGGCATCCACCTTAACATTCTTAGAACCCGGCAGGTAGGACACCACAAAATTAAACCGAGAGAAAAACAACGACCAGCGCGCCTGTCTAGGATTCAGGCGTCTGGCGGACTCAAGATAAATTAGATTTTTGTGGTCAGTCAATACCACCACCTGATGTCTAGCCTCCTCAAGCCAATGACGCCACTCCTCAAAAGCCCACTTCATGGCCAAAAGCTCCCGATTCCCAACATCATAATTCCGCTCGGCGGGCGAAAATTTACGCGAGAAAAAAGCACAAGGTCTCATCACGGAGCAATCGGAACTTCTCTGCGACAAAACCGCCCCAGCTCCGATTTCAGAAGCGTCGACCTCAATCTGAAAAGGAAGAGCAACATCAGGCTGACGCAACACAGGGGCGGAAGAAAAGCGGCGCTTAAGCTCCCGAAAGGCCTCCACAGCAGCAGGGGACCAATCAGCAACATCAGCACCCTTCTTAGTCAAATCAGTCAATGGTTTAACAACATCAGAAAAACCAGCAATAAATCGACGATAAAAGTTAGCAAAGCCCAAAAATTTCTGAAGACTCTTAAGAGAAGAGGGTTGCGTCCAATCACAAATAGCCTGAACCTTGACAGGATCCATCTCGATGGAAGAGGGGGAAAAAATATATCCCAAAAAGGAAATCTTTTGAACCCCAAAAACGCACTTAGAACCCTTCACACACAAGGAATTAGACCGCAAAACCTGAAAAACCCTCCTGACCTGCTGGACATGAGAGTCCCAGTCATCCGAAAAAATCAAAATATCATCCAGATACACAATCATAAATGTATCCAAATAATCACGGAAAATGTCATGCATAAAGGCCTGAAAGACTGAAGGGGCATTTGAAAGACCAAAAGGCATCACCAAATACTCAAAGTGGCCCTCGGGCGTATTAAATGCGGTTTTCCACTCATCCCCCTGCTTAATTCGCACCAAATTATACGCCCCACGGAGATCTATCTTAGAGAACCACTTGGCCCCCTTTATGCGAGCAAACAAATCAGTCAGCAGTGGCAACGGATATTGATATTTAACCGTGATTTTATTCAAAAGCCGATAATCAATGCACGGCCTCAAAGAGCCATCTTTCTTAGCCACAAAGAAAAAACCGGCTACTAAGGGAGATGACGAAGGACGAATATGTCCCTTTTCCAAGGACTCCTTTATATATTCTCGCATAGCCGCATGTTCAGGCACAGACAGATTAAATAAACGACCCTTAGGGTATTTACTACCCGGAATCAAATCTATGGCACAATCACACTCCCGGTGCGGAGGTAATGAACCAAGCTTAGGTTCTTCAAAAACGTCACGATATTCAGTCAAGAATTCAGGAATCTCAGAGGGAATAGATGATGAAATGGAAACCACAGGTACGTCCCCATGCGTCCCCTTACATCCCCAGCTTAACACAGACATAGCTTTCCAGTCAAGGACTGGGTTATGAGATTGTAGCCATGGCAATCCAAGCACCAACACATCATGTAGGTTATACAGCACAAGAAAGCGAATAATCTCCTGGTGATCCGGATTAATCCGCATAGTTACTTGTGTCCAGTATTGTGGTTTATTGCTAGCCAATGGGGTGGAGTCAATCCCCTTCAGGGGTATAGGAGTTTCAAGAGGCTCCAAATCATACCCACAGCGTTTGGCAAAGGACCAATCCATAAGACTCAAAGCGGCGCCAGAGTCGACATAGGCATCCGCGGTAATAGATGATAAAGAACAAATCAGGGTCACAGATAGAATAAACTTAGACTGTAAAGTGCCAATTGAAACAGACTTATCAAGCTTCTTAGTACGCTTAGAGCATGCTGATATAACATGAGTTGAATCACCGCAATAGAAGCACAACCCCTTTACGGAATTTCTGGCAGTATATTTCAGCTTCGTCTTGCCCCTGAGATAGGGACATCAAGGCCTTTTCCGCCTGAAGTTCTAACTGAGGTTCCTCATAAAGCAACCCCAAGGCCAGAAAAAACGCATCCACATTGAGCAACGCAGGATCCCCTGGAGCCAATGCAAAAGCCCAATCCTGAGGGTCGCCCCGGAGCAAGGAAATCACAATCCTGACCTGCTGAGCAGGATCTCCAGCAGAGCGAGATTTCAGGGACAAAAACAACTTGCAATTATTTTTGAAATTTTGAAAGCAAGATCTATTCCCCGAGAAAAATTCAGGCAAAGGAATTCTAGGTTCAGATATAGGAACATGAACAACAAAATCTTGTAAATTTTGAACTTTCGTGGTGAGATTATTCAAACCTGCAGCTAAACTCTGAATATCCATTTTAAACAGGTGAACACAGAGCCATTCCAGGATTAGAAGGAGAGAGAGAGAGAAAGGCTGCAATATAGGCAGACTTGCAAGAGATTCAATTACAAGCACACTCAGAACTGAAGGAAAAAAAAAAAAAACTTCAGCAGACTTCTCTTTTCTCTCCTTTCTCTGTCAATTAATTTAACCCTTTGTGGCCGGTCAAACTGTTATGGTTCTCAATGGCAAGAGAACATAGCCCAGCAAACGTAAGAACTAGCTCTTGGAAGGATGGAAACTAAACTGACCATGAACTAAACCTGCCGCACAACTAACAGTAGCCGGGTAGCGTAGCCTGCGTTTTATCCCTAGACGCCCAGCGCCGGCCGGAGGACTAACTAATCCTGGCAGAGGAAAATATAGTCCTGGCTCACCTCTAGAGAAATTTCCCCGAAAGGCAGACAGAGGCCCCCACAAATATTGGCGGTGATTTTAGATGAAATGACAAACGTAGTATGAAAATAGGTTTAGCAAAATTGAGGTCCGCTTACTAGATAGCAGGAAGACAGAAAGGACACTTTCATGGTCAGCTGAAAACCCTATCAAAACACCATCCTGAAATTACTTTAAGACTCTAGTATTAACTCATAACATCAGAGTGGCAATTTCAGATCACAAGAGCTTTCCAGACACAGAAACGAAACTACAGCTGTGAACTGGAACAAAATGCAAAAACAAACAAGGACTAAAGTCCAACTTAGCTGGGAGTTGTCTAGCAGCAGGAACATGCACAGAAAGGCTTCTGATTACAATGTTGACCGGCATGGAAGTGACAGAGGAGCAAGGCTAAATAGCGACTCCCACATCCTGATGGAAACAGGTGAACAGAGAGGATGATGCACACCAGTTCAATTCCACCAGTGGCCACCGGGGGAGCCCAAAATCCAATTTCACAACAGAGAAGGTAACACCATCTGCACGAGGAGGTGATCTACACAGGTTTTTGCTAAGACAAGAAGCGCGGTGGATCATGCGGACTAGAGCCGCAGGACCTTCCGGCTTCAATGACAGGACAGATATGTCCGTTTTTTTATAATAATCCTGTGGTCTATCTTGAGTGATTCCGATTATTAGTCATTTTCTTTATCCCTCATAATAATACTTTTTCAGTTTGGTGCTTAGAATTATTAGCGTCTATTAGAGTAGACCCATAGCGTCATGGTTAATCTTGCTTGTCATGTGATTGCGAGATTGGGAAGCGATGAATTAACTTCTTGTGTTTTTTTCATCATTATGTATCATCAGTTGCATTTCCAGGGCTTTTTTCTTTGTTTTTAACGTTTAAATGTTGGTTCTCTTAAATGTGTTGTTCGTGTTGTATTTTAGATGTTCGGGATGTGGGCGTGCAGTGGGAGTGGGATGGGTCATTCCAGACCAACCTATTTCTACTGGCGTCACTTCCCAGCACACTAGACCCGTAGAAGCGCTGGATTAGCGTGAAACGGTTACCGTCGTCGTTCCCTGCTCACCTCCTTTGCACATCCCCCGATGCCGTGAAAATGCTGTTATGAAGTTTCGTCTGCAATAAAGGATTGTAACCGCACCTTGCTGGTGAGTGCTGCCGCATCTTTCTTCAGTTCATATACTAACCGCACATGATCTGCTTACTTCCCGCATGGTGGGCATAGCCCCATGCGGGAAGTAAGCAGATCAATGCATTCCTAGGTGTGCGGAATCCCCGCGATTCCGCAAATTTAATGAACATGCTGCATTTTTTTCTGGAATGCGATTCTGCTCAGGAAAAAAATGCAGCATGTGCACAAAAAATGCGGATTGCATTCTATTAAATAGGATGCTTACTGTGAGCATTTTTTTCGTGGTTTTAGAGCGGAAAAACCACGAAAAAACCGCGAAAAATCTGCTACGTGTGCACACAGCCTAAAGATTGTAGTTAGGTGAGTAGTGATGACTGGAGAGAGAGACTGGAGGAGATGAGAGGGAATGGGGTTGGTAGTGCATGTAGTCGGACGAGAAGAAGAGAGGAGCCTGGAGACTTCTTCTTCTGTGATGGGATCAAATGTGGAGAGTGAGCCAGGGGAGATGCAGGGAGGGATGGGAGTCACTGAACTTGGTGATTGGGAGCGGATTTCCTGGAGGATATTGTCTATTTTCCCTAGAAAGTGGGAGGCCAGGTCATCAGCACAAATGTCTGTGATAGGGGCTTGTGCTTTTGGCCTGAGGAGGGAGACAAAGGTGTCAAAAAGTTTCTTGGGGTTGTTGGATAGTGAGGAGATCAGAGTGGTGAAGTATGTCTGTTTGGCAATGTGAAGGGCAGAGTTATAGGTTTTTAACATAAATTTGAAGTGTGTGAAGTCTTCTGGTGTGCGAGTTTTCCTCCATAAGCGTTCAGCACTTCTAGAGCATTGCTGGAGAAATCGGGTTTGCGATGTGAGCCAGGGCTGTTTTTCTCTGTGTTTGGAGGTTCTGAGGGTGAGGGGAGCTACTTGGTCTAGGGTGCTTCTAAGAGTATCATTGTAGTGATGTACCACCAGATCTGGACAGGAAAAAAAGGAGATTGGGGACAGTGATGAGTGTAAGGAGTTTGAAAGTGTATGAGGGTTAATGGCTTGTAGATTTCTGACTGAATGGTAGGTAGGAGGGTGCTGGGGTGAGCAAGGATTTGTGAGCATGAAGGAGAGAATGTTGTGGTCAGAGAAGGGAAGTGGTGAGTTATTTAGGTAGGATATTGAACACAGCCGGACAAAGACCAGGTCAAGGGTGTTACCGTCCTTGTGTGTCTCAGAGGTTGAGAGCTGTGAGAGGCCGAGCGAAGTGGTTAGTGATAAAAGCTGGGATGCAGATGTAGAAGTGGGGCTGTTTATGGGGATGTTGAAGTCTCCCAGGATAAGGGCTGGGAGTTCTGAATACATGAAGTGCAGCAGCCAGGCAGAGAAATGGTCCAGGAAGTTGGTGGGTGAGCCTGGGGGCCAGTATATGACCGCTACTCTGAGGGAGAGGGGATGGAAGAGCCTGATGGTGTGGACCTCAAAAGAAGGGAATGAGAGTGATGGAGTTGGTGGGATGACCTGGAAGGTGCATTGTGGGGAGAGGAGTATGCCGACTCCACCACCAGGTCGGTTTGTGGGTCTCAGGGAATGGGAGAATTATAGGCCATCAAGGGAAATGGCAGCAGGGGAGACCGTGTCAGAATCCTGGATCCAGGTTTCAGTGAGGGCCAACTGTTGCGCGTCCATCACCTCTTCCTTCTTATCCTTCTCCTCATCTTTCTCTATTTGTTCCTCCCATGGCAACCGCCTGTGAGGCAACAGACCTGAACTTAGAGATATTGTTAACCCTTCGGCATCCTCCTCTTCCCCTGGGGCTACCACCTCCTCCCGCAGACTATTCAAAGTGTGCTCCAGGTATTAGATGACAGTAATATTGATGCTGATGATGGTGTTGATTATGGCATCATCAGCACTAACCACTTTAGTAGCCATTTCAAAAATGCGCAGAAGGGTGCAGAGGTACTTCATCTGTGTCCATTCCGCAAGTGTGAATTGCACCACATCCGTACTGCGTTGTGCCAGGTTATGCAAAATG
Source organism: Ranitomeya variabilis (assembly GCF_051348905.1). Taxonomy (NCBI): domain Eukaryota; kingdom Metazoa; phylum Chordata; class Amphibia; order Anura; family Dendrobatidae; genus Ranitomeya; species Ranitomeya variabilis. The sequence continues at coordinate 202,109,853 of NC_135232.1, read as the reverse complement.
TCATATTGCACCAGGTCTCGGCACAGTTGCCAAAGTCGCTGCAACATGTGCAGAGTAGAAATCCACGGGGTAGTCATATCGCATATCAACTGGTTAACCGGTAGGATGAAAGATCTCTATACCAACTTAAGTGGAATAGTGAAAGTGGGCACATAACGACAGTGGTTTCTGCATCAGCCCATCCAGGTTGGGACAATGGCGGAGGAATTGCTCAACCATCAGGTTGAGAATATGTGCCATGCAAGGTACGTGTGTGAAGATGTAGGGCTGCCACAAGGTTTGCACCGTTATCGCACATGGCCTTCCCTGGCTCCAGGTTGATTGGAGACAGCCATTGCTCAAACTCGGCCAGGATAGCTGTTCTGAACTTTTGATCTGTATGACTGTAATCTCCAACCCATATTAATTTAAACACTGCCTAATTGCAGTGAGCCCTGGCGGTGCAGTACGGAGGTGGGGGGATTATCTCTGCAGTGTGGGAATGTGTGTCTCATTGAGGCAGAGGTTGAGGGTGCAGGTGGAGTCCCTATAGGAGGTGGAGGAGGCAGAAGCACTGGAGGAAGAGTCAGATGCATAGGTTTGTCCCAAGCCCTGGGGATTCCAAGACTTGGTGTCTAGTGATTTGGTTTTCTATCCCCTGGTGTGTACTAGTTTAGTTCTCCAATCCAAGCCGTTTAGTTGTTTAGTTCTCCAACCCCTGTTGTCTATTAGTTTAGTTCTCCATGTTCTGGTGTGTATTTGTCTCATTCTCCAACCATAGCTGTTTAGTAGTTTAGTTCTCCAACCTCTGTTATCTATTAGTTTAGTTCTCCATGTTCTGGTGTGTATTTGCTTCGTTCTCCAACCCTAGCTGTTTAGTAGTTTAGTTCTTCAACCCATGTTGTCTAGTAGTTTAGTTCTCCATCATATGTTGTGTATTTGTTTAATTCTCCAACCCTAGCTGTTTAGTAGTTTAGTTCTCCAACCCCTGTTGTCTAGTAGTTTAGTTCTCAATCCTATGGTGTGTAGTGGTTCATTTCTCCATCCCCAAGGGTCCTGGGATTGCAATCCTTGTGGAGCCGCCCCTTCCCCGACTGCTCCCACAGCCATCAGAGTCACCCAGTGCCCAGTCAGTGAGATGTAACGCCCCTGTTCATGCTTGCTTGTCCAGGTGTCAGTGTTGAAATGTACCCTGGCAGACATAGAAATTTTCAGGGAATGGATGATGTTGCCTGCGACATGCTGGTGTGGCGCAGGCACATCTTTCTTAGAGAAGGAATGGTTACTGGGAAACTGGTATCATCACGGGTGTCATCACAAACAATAAACTTCCATTCTCCTTTAATTTCATTATTGGATGCCCGGGGCCACGGACTGGGTCACTGCTGCCATGACACATCCCCCTTAAGAACAGTCCGACCCGGCCTGAGTACCCCACGGCCGTGGCAGGTGCTCTATTAAGGTGGAAGAAGAGGAGCAGAAGCCACTTGTTGCAGCGCTTGCCTTCTACTGGAGCACATGTTCTTTCTGGCCCTCATCTACAAAGCTTACCGCTGTGTGGATGCCAAAGAAAGGGAGTGGAGAAGCCCCTCTAGTAACAGAAGTTGTAAAAATTCTTTCTGCGCAATTGCTCACTGCAGCAAAAATACCCTACTTCTCAACTCTCATATCATACCTGTCTCACTTCTCTAAACAGCTATTCAGTACTTTACATTCTCTCCTATGTCCACCAACTCTCCCTCCCTCTCCTCTCTTCTCTGTTGAAGACCTCACCACCTGTGACCTTGACCCAATAAAGTCCCATCTCATTCCAAACCTTACCATAGTCTTCATTCCAAACCTAACCCATCTCTACAACCTGTCGCTAACAACTAGTGTCTTCCCCTCCTGAATCAAATATACCTCGATCACATCCTTCCTCATAAAGCCCTCCTTTCATACATCCTCTATGTTTAGCTATTGCCCATCTTATTTCTCCCCTATGCGTGCAACCTGATGCCACTTATTTGAGGTCAGATTTGCCAGGCCATCTAGTTACGCCCCTCCAGGCTTTCCGAGGGCTATGTCACAGTGGTTCCACAACCTTGCCTGTTACAGTGTCCATCTACTGGGTTGGCTCTAGTCACCAAAAAGGAAACTGCAGGAGAGAGTAGTGCGAATAGGGTCTTATCCGATGGAGATTCAAAGGTATGTCATCAGATGGCACTCATCTGATATCTCCGGATTTGAATGTGGAATCTATTTAAACAGTAATCCCTCTGTCATTGTACATTTGTGGTATCTCCTGAGGAAGAAGTCCTACTGACTTCAAAATGCGTTGAGAATAAACCACCATCTTATATCATCAACAAGCTTGGACTCCTATCTTTTCAGCAGCACAGATGTTATCCACAAATTTCCAATTTTAATACTCTCAGGTTAGCTGTAGTGGAAGAGGTGTCGGTCCAAATTTTACTAGTTCCTCTCTATTGCAATTGATGTCCCTTTGGTGGTGTCTGCCACTAATTTATGGAAATGTGTAGACTCCAGGTTGGGTCTCCTTCATGTGTATTGCCTGTAGCAGTAGGCTTCCGAGACCAGCAGGCCTTCACTTCTTTTGAGTCAACTACCCATGTTATTATCCTTACATTTTTCTGACAATAGTAGTCTACGAAACTGATATTTGTGCCACCTGAGTGTGGCTGAGCATCAAAGCAGGTTGAGCTGCTGCATGTGGTATCAGGGCTCCCAGCACAGCAGGCCTACACTGATCCCTCACCCTCCTCATCTTTATTTGAAGTTCAATTCAAACCTGTAAATGCTGGCTCAGACAGTGATACCTCATGCATGGCTGATTACTGCCGTACCATTCTAAAATTTGTACTGTGGGTGAATTGTGGCCATTTTCCTGGTGTCTGCCACTAATCTGATGTGTTTTGGCAGTTTTTGGGAACTTCTGAGGGTGTGGTGTATTTCCTTTGTTTTTGTCTCCCATTGACTTCAATGGCGTTCGGATATGTTTGACAAATTTTTTGACGAATAAATCAGCGAATGATCTGAACCAAACTCGTCCTGCTGTCTCCCGGCCGCATCTGCTTCTGGGGCCGCTCATTACCTTCTGCATTCACTGCATTTAGCAGTCTTTGACTTTTTCCGGAAGTGTTCATGCGGTGATGTCACCGCACGAACACTGCCAGAAAAAGCCGAAGACTGCCGCGTGCAGTGAATACTGCCGGCAGTTAATGAGCAGCCCAGGAAGCAGAACGGCTGGGAGGCAGCGGGACGGGAGGACGCATCGCTGGACAGGTAAGTATAATTCTAAGGTTTATTATTTATTTTGTGCTTTGTTTTACAGCTCCCCCTCCCCATCCCATATATGTAAAGTCCGAGTTCAAAGTTCGGATGCAAGTTCGTGTCATCTCCGGCCCCGAACTCGAACTTTACAAAAAACTCAGGCGAACCCACTGATCCCAAACATCGAGGGGGTTCGCCCATCACTAGTCACTACCTGTTGATGTTTTCTTTTTATTCCGTTGTATGCTCACTTCTCCGTGTCCTATTTTCTGCACCATTATAATTTCTGTCCATCTCTACTAAGCGCTACTCCAATATGACCAATGTTCCACTCGTTATTTTAGAAGTTTTGTCATTTCCCTCTTTTCTTGTCTGGCTCATTTTAATGTTGCCCTTAGCTGACCTTAATTTGATCTTGAAGGAATCGGTTTCTTATTCATACGTCTTGTGCTACTTCTGCTCCAGCTCTTTATTGTTGTGTTCTAATTACTTATTGTAAATCTATCCTAGTATTGTGACAATATCTTTTCTTAAAGCATTGTTATAAGATAAACAGCTTTTATTTTAACATGTATTTCTGCATCATTAATAATAAAAATAATCACTAAGGGAGGGAGTAAGACAAAAGATCTACAAAAAGGCCAACTCATCACAAAATGTAGTTTGAAACCTCTGTACAGTTACTACTGGAATTACAGTATATCATTACCACAACAAGAATAAATGCACAGTGTAAGCTTTGGGGAAGAATAGGTGGAGGTATTTCTGAGTCATTTTTTTCTTAAGAAATTAGGCTTATCTCAAAGTGTAAATTGAAACAAACTGTACCTCTTCCCCAGCATCAGAACACTAAGGTCATCTGCAGCCTTTCAAGTAGATAATCATTTAAGATACAAATTAGATCAGAGTAAAAAAAAATCTGTAATAAGAACTGGGTCAGTCATTGCCAGCACAGTCTGTGCATGGATGAGAAATTACATCTGCAAACAGATTGCAGTGTAGATAAAATCTAATATTGCGCATGTTCTCAGTTTACGTTTCTGTGGCAAATATATTACACTAAGATGTGAGGTTGACTTACAAAAAAACTTCATTTTTATACAATCTATTGACAACATTTTGCAATATAAATCTTAAAAAAATGAAGAATACTTTAGCAAATGCTTAATTTTAATAATCTTATAATTCTTTTGAACCACAAAGTAAATTCTGCGCATTTCTGATGTGTGCTTGATGCAGTTTTTTTTTTGCTACAGACTCAGCATTTGTAAAAAAAAAAAAAAAAAGTGCATGGAAAATAACAGTGCTGCATGAATGAGGCTTTAGAAATGTCATTCATTTTGCTGTTACAGTAAAATGCTGTTTTTTCCACACAAAAAAAAGTTAAAAATACATTAAAATGGTAGATGTGCACAATTCTTTACCCTAATCCTGATATTTTGTGTACCGGAAAAAACAGCACTGGAGATTTCAACGTGCATTATACTTGTGACATATACATATGGCAACAGTGTGCCACCCGTGTGCCACATCAGTACCACATGGATGGGCGCCAGAGAAGCAACGGTACTGTTCACGTTGTTCCCCAGTGCCGGGTGCTGAAGACTGCGCTCATCATTCTCCCCTGCTGGAGCTACGATCAGCGCTAGCAGGGGACAATGATAAGAATTGTAGTCAGCTGATAACAGCGAGATCAGGCAGCGGCTGATGGGACTACTACTCCCAACAGACTACACTTACTGCCGCTAATTACTGTGAGAGTTGCTATAAATAAATAAATTAATAAAAAAACGGCATGGGATCCCCTGTATTTTTGATAACCAGCCAGGCAAAACTGATAGCTGCTGGCTGCAACCCTCAGCTGTCAGCTTTAGCATGGCTAGTTATCAAGAATAGAGGGCCCCCCACGCCGTATTTTTAGTTATTTAAATAAATAATTAAAAACAAATGGCATGGGGTCCCTCCATTTTTGGCAACCAGCCTTGTTAAAGCAGACAGCTGGGGGCTGGTATTCTCAGGCTGGTAAGGAGCCATGGATATTGGCCCCACCAGCCTAAAAAAAAGCAGCCCACAGCTGCCCAGACAAGGAACAATTCTTTGTAATCAGTGCAGGACGTATTGCGGCCCATGCTCCTGTTAAAAAATGGACATGTCAGCGTGTTTTGCCCATGGACACATGGTCTGTGGAAACACACTGACAGGTGCACAGACTCGTTTATTGAATGAGTCTATGTGTGTAAGTTTCTCTGGTACGTGTGAAAACTTTCACCACACATACCTGACACACTGACATCTGAAAGTATTTTTTTTTGCGCAGAAAATGTGCTGCTAATTTCATGATTACTCATGCCCATTGTGCGATTAAAGACATAGTTGAACTGTGTGGCTTTTTTTGGTACATTTTTTCACTTCAGGATTCTATTGGTATTGTAAAAAAAAAACCTCATGTAAAAATGCAGTTACAATTTTAAGTGCAGCATTAAAGTTTTTTCTACTGAAAAAATACTGTAGCGTGGCTAAAGGGTGTCTAGTCGACGGGAGATATGTGTGGAGCTGCTAGCCTCCAGAGTGTGTTAAAGTTTCAGGTCTGAGCCTGAAAGACTGGACACTTTGTTTTTCCTTTTCCTGAACTAAAGGCTATTTGTTTGCTGTTATTTTGCCACGTGGTTTATGATGTAATAAACCTATGAACTTTTAAAGGAACGTGCCTCCTGAAGTGTCAGCCATCGCACCTGAGTATGTGAAATCTCTACAATTGGTGGTAGACGTGCGGGCAGCGTTCCCAGCGGAGACGAAAAGTCTGTTATTGAATATCCTGGGTCAAGTCTGTTGTAAGCCAGCCGGGGAAAATGGAGGAACTGCTGAAACACTTGGTCCAGTTGCAGTCACAGCAGGAGCAATGGCAGCAAGAGACCAACAGGCTGTTGATGCAGCAGATACAACAGAGCCAGCAGCAGATACAACAGAGCCAGCAGCAGATACAACAGAGCCAGCAGGAGCAACGGCAGAGCCAGCAGGAGCAACGGCAGCAGATGCAACAGAGCCAGCAGGAGCAATGGCAGCAGATGCAGCTTCTGGCAACCGCCATCCAGGGCAAGATGAGTGCCCCAACCCCAGGTTTGGCTGATGACACCCACGTCCGGAAGACGGTAAGATGCGCATTGCAGAAAATGACCCCCGGGGATGATGTTGAGGCCTTCCTGACGGTGTTTGAGAGGGTCGCTGAGAGGGAAAAACTCCCGCCAGAGCAGTGGGCAGAGGTACTGGCGCCATACCTGACGGGAGAACCCCAGAAGGCGTACTATGATTTGACCTTGCAGGATGCCAAAGAGTATCACAAATTGAAAGCCGAGGTTCTAGCACGTTTGGGGGTGACACTGACTGTTAGGGCACAGCGAGTTCACTCCTGGGCTTATCACCGGGACAAACCGCCTCGCTCCCAAATGTTTGACCTGTTGCACCTGGTCCAGAAATGGCTGCAGCCAGAGTCCTCTACGCCTGCACAGATGGTAGAATGAGTGATGATGGATCGGTTTGTGCATTCCCTCCCGAGGTCCATACAGACTTGGGTTGCCCAGGGTGATCCCCAGAATGCTGACGAACTGATCGGACTGGTCGAGAGATACCAAGGGTTGGAAGGCTCCTCCGGGAGACAACCCATGCCATACTGGGGGTCCCGGAAGGGAGCGGAGTCCCAAAAAGGGGTGGTGCGTCCAAGGTCACAAAGGGCAGGGGAGGTGGTGCCCAAGGTCCCTACGGGTGATATTATTTGTTGGAGGTGCCACGGGCCAGGACATATAGCTGCCCGTTGTTCCCAGACCACTGAGCAGATGGACTGCAGCATGGGACGCCGTTGTTCATACTATGCGTATCCAGCCTGCAGTGTGAACTCTCCGCCCAACGAGGGACCTCAAGCGTGTCCCATAAAGGTGAACGGTCGAGCAGTAACGGCACTGTTAGACTCGGGGAGCCTAGTGACCCTGGTGAGGGCCACTTTTCCTCTCCAACTGCTCCCGGGAAAGAAGGTCGGAGTGCGGTGCATCCATTGTGATGCAAAGGACTACCCTGTGGCCAGGGTGGACATTGAAACGGCATGTCGCACTGAGTCCCACATAGTCGGCGTCGTGCAGGACTTGTTGCACCCTATTATTATTGGCCGGGATTTCTGTTTGTTTTGGGATTTGTGGGGAAAAGGTTCTGAGCTCCCTAGCAAGAGTAGGGAACCAGTGAACCCTGGAAGGGTGTCACCACACCCAGAGACAGACGGGTTTCCTTTTTGTGTGCTGGTTGGGGATGAGGAGGAAGTGTCCCCTGCATCTGACACTATGGAGTTAGAGGTAACCGGTGAAAATTTTGGGACTGCCCAACATAGGGACCCCACTCTGAGGGAAGCCTTTAATAATGTCACAGTTATTGACGGGGTGGTACAGGAGCCGGGGGCAGACACAAGGTTTCCCCATTTTCTTTTGAGTGGGGAGTTGTTGTACTGGGTCACGAAAATAAGGGAGGAGTTGGTAGAGCAGTTGGTAGTGCCGGGTCCATATAGACGGAAGGTGTTGGACATGGCCCATTCACACATCTTGGGTGGACACCTAGGGGTGGAAAAAACGCAGGAACGGGTTGTGCAGAGATTCTATTGGCCTGGGTGTCACCGAGAAATAGTGAACTATTGCAGGTCCTGCCCTCCATGTCAGCTAACTGCTCCCACTCCTCATTTCTGGAACCCCCTTGTGCCACTGCCCATTATTGAGGTACCATTCGAGAGAATTGCCATGGACTTGGTTGGTCCCTTAGTTAAATCAGCCCGGGGCCATCAGTATATATTAGTCATCCTGGACTATGCCACACGCTATCCTGAGGCAATTCCCTTGAGAAATTCTTCCTCGAAGAGTATAGCCCGCGAGTTGGTCCATGTCTTTTCCCGGACAGGTCTGCCGAAGGAGATCCTGACTGACCAGGGGACACCTTTCATGAGCAAGGTGATGAGGGAGTTATGCAAAGCCCTGAAAATCTCCCAGTTGAGGACCTCGGTGTACCATCCCCAGTCAGATGGTCTTGTTGAGAGATTTAACAAGACACTGAAGAGCATGCTGAGAAAAGCTATAGAGAAAGACGGTAGAGACTTGGATTGTCTCTTACCCTATCTGATGTTTTCCATTCGTGAAGTTCCACAGGCCTCCACAGGGTTCTCACCGTTTGAGCTTCTATTTGGCCGACATCCGCGAGGACTCCTGGATGTAGCCAAGGAAACCTGGGAAGCCGAAGCCACGCCCCACAGAAGCGTCATTGAGCATGTGGCCCTGATGCAGCAGAGGATTGCAAAGGTGATGCCTATCGTGAAAGAACACCTCCTCCAGGCACAAGAAGCTCAGGCCAGAATCTACAACCGGTCTGCAAGAGTGAGGCAGTTCAATCCGGGAGACCGAGTTCTTGTGTTAGTTCCGACGGTGGAAAGCAAGTTCTTGGCCAAATGGCAAGGGCCATATGAGGTTGTCGAGAAACTTGGTGAAGTCAATTATAAAATTCACCAACCAGGAAGACGGAAACCATTCCAAGTATACCATGTCAACCTCATCAAGCCGTGGCAAGATAGAGAGCCGACAGTAACTCCATCGTTGTTAAGCAACCCAGAAGGTGAGGTTGAAGCGGTTACTATAGCGGAGACGCTATCGAAGACCCAGAAACAACAGTGCCGGGAGTTACTCCAGAAAAACAGGGGCCTGTTTTCAGAGTTGCCAGGACACAAGAAGGTCATAGCGCACGAGGTCTTAACAGAGACACATGTGCGGGTGAACGTGAAGCCCTATCATATTCCTGAGGCTCGTCGAGAAGTTATCTCCAAGGAAGTGGAGCGTATGTTGAAGCTTGGAGTCATTGAGGAATCCAAGAGCGGTTGGTCGAGCCCAATTGTCCTGGTCCCAAAACCTGATGGAGAGTGGAGGTTTTGCAACGACTATCGGAAGTTGAATGAGGTCTCCAAGTTTGACGCTTATCCCATGCCCCACGTTGATGAGCTCATCGAAAGGCTTGGACCTGCCAGGTACATAACCACCTTGGATTTGACGAAGGGGTATTGGCAGATCCCCATGGCACAGGAAGCCAAGGAGAAGACGGCGTTTTCTACACCAGATGGATGTTTCCAGTATGTCCGGATGCCGTTTGGCCTACAGGAAGCTCCGGCGACCTTCCAGAGGGCTATGGATAGAATCCTTGCACCCCATAAGGCATACGCTGCTGCGTACCTGGATGATATCTTCATCTTTAGCCCGGACTGGGAGAGTCATCTGGAAAAGGTCCAAGCGGTGTTTGATGCTATAAGAGAGGCCGGATTTACAATAAACCCGAAGAAGTGTGCCTTGGGTAAAGAAGAAGCTAAGTACCTTGGATACATAGTGGGTCGTGGAGAAATAAAACCTCAAATCAGTAAAGTGGAGGCAATTCAAACATGGCCAAAACCAGTTTCCAAGAAGCAAGTTAAAGCCTTCCTGGGAATCGTGGGATATTACAGGAGGTTCATCCCAAACTTCGCCACGATGGCTGCGCCTCTGACTGACCTGCTAAAAGGGACAAAATCAGTAATGGCTAAGTGGTCCGAAGAAACAGAGTCAGCCTTCCAAGGAATGAAAGAGGTTTTGTGTAAACAACCCGTTCTGATGGCCCCAAACTTCAAAAAAGAGTTTATTCTTCAGACAGATGCCTCAGATGTCGGGGTGGGAGCAGTCCTTTCCCAAGAGCTACATGGGGAGGAGCATCCTGTCCTCTATCTGAGTAGGAAGTTGTCCTCGTCTGAAAAGAACTACTCAGTCGTTGAGAAGGAGTGCTTGGCCATAAAATGGGCGGTGGACACATTACGGTACTATCTGCTGGGACGTAAATTTAGATTGATATCCGACCATGCCCCACTTAGGTGGATGAGGGAAACGAAGGGTAAAAATGCTAGGGTCACCCATTGGTTCTTAGCCCTGCAGGACTTCTGTTTCCATGTCGAACATAGGGCCGGAAAGCTGCACGGTAATGCTGATGCCCTGTCAAGAATCCCTTGTCTAGTGGGGGAAAGTGCCAAGCCCCACGGCTTTAGGCAGAGGGGGAAGTATGTAGCGTGGCTAAAGGGTGTCTAGTCGACGGGAGATATGTGTGGAGCTGCTAGCCTCCAGAGTGTGTTAAAGTTTCAGGTCTGAGCCTGAAAGACTGGACACTTTGTTTTTCCTTTTCCTGAACTAAAGGCTATTTGTTTGCTGTTATTTTGCCACGTGGTTTATGATGTAATAAACCTATGAACTTTTAAAGGAACGTGCCTCCTGAAGTGTCAGCCATCACACCTGAGTGAGTGAAATCTCTACAATACATTAAAAAACATTACTTGAAATCTGTACCAAAAACATCAAATAAAGGGGAAAACACAGCAAAAAATCAAAAACAAAGCAACAATGCAATAATCAGAGAACATTGTTATTGTGTATTTTGGTGTGGACACCTGCAGAAAACATTCACATAAAAAGCAACAGAAAGAAAATGCAGCATTTACACTATAAATGCTACAAACGCTTCATTCCAGTGAGATACTTAGGCCTCCCATTCTTGATGTAATTGATGGCAGTCTCAGTAGCGGGGCCCCAGGGTGGTCAGCATCTTATGAGCATTCCTGTGCATAGATGATAAGATGTAATTGTGGCACAACCCTTTAATAGTAGGTTTAATAGTCGGACTGTCACTTGGAGGTGGCACAGGATATTTACAGATTTGCTTTTTGATCTCAACTAACCTCTGTAGCTACAGTAAGGCCATGTGCACACGTTCAGGATTTTTTGCGTTTTTTTCGCGTTTTTTCGCTATAAAAACGTGATAAAAACGCGAAAAAAATGCTTACATATGCCTCCTATTATTTAAAGTGTATTCCGCATTTTTTGTGCAAATGTTGCGATTTTTTCCGCGAAAAAATCGCATTGCGGAAAAAAAAGCAACATGTTCATTAAAAATGCGGAATTGCGGGGATTCCGCACACCTAGGAGTCCATTGATCTGCTTACTTCTCGCACGGGGCTGTGCACACCATGCGGGAAGTAAGCAGATTATATGCGGTTGGTACCCAGGGTGGAGGAGAGGAGACTCTCCTCCACGCACTGGGCACCATATAATTGGTCAAAAAAAAAGAATTAAAATAAAAAATAGTCCTATACTCACCTTCGATGTCCCCCGCAGTGTTCCCGCCTCACCGCTGCATGCTGCCGCTTCGGTTCCTATAGCTGGTGTGCGGTGAAGGACCTGTGATGACGTCACTGTCTTGTGATTGGTCGTGAGCGGTCATGTGACCGCTCACGTGACCGCTCACATGACCGCGACGTCATGGAAGGTCCTACGCGCACACACCAGCTATAGGAAGAGGAACGGACGCCGCTGAGGAGATCGTCTGCGTGAGTATAAGCATTTTTTTTATTTTTTTTATTATTTTTAAACATTCTATCTTTTACTATAGATGCTGCATAAGCAGCATCTATAGTAAAAAGTTGGTCACACTTGTCAAACAGTATGTTTGACAAGTGTGACCAACCTGTCAGTCAGTTTTCCAAGCGATGCTACAGATCGCTTGGAAAACTTTAGCATTCTGCAAGCTAATTACGCTTGCAGAATGCTAAAAAAACCGCGAAAAAAACGGAAAAAAAACGCAAAAAAAAATGCGGATTTCTTGCAGAAAATTTCCCGTTTTCTTCAGGAAATTTCTGCAAGAAATCCGGACGTGTGCACATACCCTGACATCAATGAAGCAGCATGAATATTTGTTTTGGAGGGATATTGTGACGGGGCAGAGCCAGGGCCGTAGTTATGGCTGAGTATATCTGGTTAAGCGCGCCCTGGCCTCCCATCACTTATAAACAATGTCCCTTTTCTTGCATACCTTCTGCTGCACCCTCTGCACCGTCAGGGTCCCATCGGGGCTGCTGAAGTTTGGCTGCTGGTGTTGTTGAGCACAAAAAGACAGAGTCTAATTCAAACTGTAAACAAAGAACTTTACTTGGTTTCAATTGCTGCACATCCACATCAGTTACAGCATCAACACAGAATATGGCATCGTTCACATCTTTTACTTTCCCTGTGTCTTCTCTTATTCCTTCCAGGGCTTCCCTGGGTAATACCGAACTGTTCGGTACTGCATCGGCTTCCCTATCCAGCATGACTACTCTTAGGAGTTCCCTCGTCTGTTTTGCCTCAGACAGAAGGGCTTCAACCCATTTAGATAGCTGGCACATTTTTGGAGCGACCTGCGTCTTTATCCTGCTGCACTTCTTTTTCTGTAACTCTCTGACCCACTAGCACTGGACTCTTCATAGGATGCTGGGTATCTGCTGCGCTCTCTCGGGCTCTTAAGCCCCACAGGACGCCTGGGGCTCCCTGGTCCCTCTGAGCTGTACCAGCTCCCTGTCTTCACTAACTAACATCAGGAAATGTTCCTGGCTTACCCACAGCAGACTCCTCCTATTAGGAGACTATGCAGACATTTTAAGGTAACCCATCTAGTGGGCAAACTACAATACTACACTTTCCCTAAATAACCATATAGAATAAATAGCACATTTGAAATATATACGGTTAGTAGATTGCCAGGTATAACACATGAACAATTAAGATATTATATAGCCTTATGTACATAGCAGCAATCACAGTTATGTAAAACATCCACATGTAATAATGAGAACCAGGTCGGTTCTTAAAGAGGCGAGCAACAGTCCTTAGAGCCCCTCACCTTATCATCATTCAGGTCGCTCTCCATCATCTGGACGTAAGACAGAATTATGGATTATCAAGTTTATTATTATCATTAACTCTGGACCTTCTAATAATAGTAGACTAGTTACACCCTTCACCACCACATCCTGCATGCTCCACAGTAGGTGAGTCTATTATACAAATCCCCTGCCTTGTACCCATAACACCAGATACATATCACATATTCACTATACCACCGCTATTTGGTTTATTTTATTAGGTGGAGTCGTTAACACACCAGTCAGGGTGTGGGTGCAACTACACTGTAGTCCCTGTTAATTACATTCATTTGTTAGTTAAATCCGCAATTTGTCCATTTCTCTTGCAGTAGATATGCCTTTAATTTGCTGGTTTTCCATATAAACTTGAATGAGATGAGGAAAATCTACAGACAAAAAATACATATACATTTTTAATGGGTTTCCATGTGGCATGTTATCCTCATATGATTTTTATCATAAAATGTTATTAAAGAAAAGTAGCAGGAAATAACCGAAATAAAGCAATTTGATGAAAAAAGCAACATACCACAAGGAGACAAAAATTGAAGTAGAAAAAAAACACTATAAAAACATGTAAATAAAAGTGCTCAAAAATGCAATGAAAACGTGTAAATCTAATTTATCTAATTGGTGCAGAAATAGTGCAGAAAATCTAAATCAGAAACTGATTAAAAACTCATGTACTGAACTTAGCCTTAGGGTTTCCCGTCAAGAAAATCCTGGATAACTTAATTAGCTATTCTCCCTTCTAAATTATTAAAATTATAATAGTATATATAATGCACAGTTATTAAAGGGAACCTGCCACCTTATACATGCTGCCCAATCCGTGAAAATGCCACCTGGCGAAACATTCGTTGGAGCTTATGGGTATTTATACATGATAATTTCTCCCTATCTATTTATATGTATTATGATATATCCACTGGGTTGTTTTGTATATGATTATTTTTTTTTTAATCCATTGGACTTACAATGTAATTTAATATTTATTCACAAAACCAGCCCTGCTGCTATATCTGCATTGTAACAAATATATCAAAATACAGATTCAAAAAGCATAGATAGATACTCTCAGCCAGAAGCATTGCTATGCCTACTTCTCCATCAATAATATTGAAGAAATCAAAAAAATAGTGGACAAATATACTTTGCCACCAAAAGATGAGTACAAAGTACTCACAGACCACTGTGACACTGACAATATAAAATCAATAAAGTTTATTGAAAATTCATTTAAAACACATATCATACCATGTGAGGATCTCAAAAAGACTCAGTCAGAATTCCATATATAGCAGTGGTAACTTATCAACACCTATGGCCGGCGTCACACTCAGCGTATGAAAATACGGTCCATTTTTTACGGCCGTAATACGCAGAAATGTTCCCAAAATAGTGATCCGTATGTCATCCGTAGGCAGGGTGTGGCAGCGTATTTTGCGCATGGCATCCTCCATATGTAATCCGTATGGCATCCGTACTGCGATATTTTCTCGCAGGCTTGCAAAACCGACATCTAATGGATTTATGTGCTCAAATGTTCATTAAAACATATATACAGTATCTATCTATATATATATATATATATATATATATATATCATTGAGACACACATATATATACTGTATTTATATTTAATTCAGCGCGAGATATGTGAAAAGCCGGTAATTCAATTGCCGGCTTTTTCTTTCTCCTTCACAAACCCGACAGGATATGAGACATGGGTTACATACAGTAAACCATCTCATATCAATTTTTTTTTACATATTCCACACTAATAATGTTAGTAGTGTGTATGTGCAAAATGTGGGCGCTGTAGCTTGTAAAATAAAGGGTTAAATTGCGGAAAAAATTTGCGTGGGCTCCCGCGCAATTTTCACCGCCAGAGTGGTAAAGCCAGTGACTGAGGGCAGATATTAATATCCTAGAGAGGGTCCATGGGTATTGGCCCCCCTGGCTAAAAACATCTGCCCCCAGCTGTCAGGGAGAGACTAGGTGAGTGAGAGCTAATAACCCGGGCCCTGCAGTTTCCCTCAGACTAGGGAAATCCTGACTGACCCTCTACCTGGAGTTTACACTGAAGGTGTGCATGTCCAGGCCTCGAACCTCACCCTGTCTCCTGAGCTCAGCCCTAGGCTGAAACCTCCGCCCACCACCCAGTGAAGATGTTATTCCCCAATACCCACAGTTAGCACAGACAAGGATAAAGGAAAATATACACCACGCCGCAGTCACTCAGGAATACACTATAAATGTGCAGGGCAAAATAAATACAAATATAGGAAGGAGTAAATAAGACAAAGGAAAATACACCACCAGCAACAAATCTCCAACCACCAGCTCTCCTCACCAGACTGAGATAACAACGCACAAGACAGAAGCTATAATTGGCGACGCCCAAAGATCAGGAGAACTATTTAAAGGCAGTGGGCATGGCCCAGCTTCCAATCCAAGGATTAGGTAAATTAACCCCGGAACAGCTAGATAAAATCTAGCAGACGCCAATGAGCAAATAGTGGTCAAAAGCGGAATTACCGCTGTCTGTCGGACGACCTGGTCTGAACAGCGTCCGACATGACAGTACCCCGCCTTCTACGAGGGACCCCAGGGCCCTCACGGCTAATAGGACCCGGCTTGTCCGGATGACGGCGGTGAAACAACCTGACCAGCTGGTCAGCATGAACGTCCGAGGCTGGTACCCAGGACCTCTCCTCAGGCCCATAACCACGCCAATGTACCAAGTACTGTAAAGTGCGACGCACTACATGAGAGTCAACCACCTTGGAGACTTCAAACTCCAAATTACCATCCACCAAGACTGGAGGTGGCATAGGCGCCGCGTCCACAGAACCCACCACCTTCTTAAGAAGAGACCTGTGGAACACGTTGTGTATCTTATACACCGTAGGGAGCTCCAATCGGTACGCTACTGGGTTAATGACGGCGGTGACCCTAAATGGACAAATAAACCGTGGACCCATTTTAAGGGATGGTATTTTGAGTCTTATGTTTTTTGTGGATAACCACACCCAGTCATCCACACTCAGGTACGGACCTGGCACACGCCTACTGTCAGCCACACGTTTGTACCTAGTACCCACACTCAACAGGCGCTGTTTAACTCTCCTCCAGACTGATGACAATTTTGTTCCTAACTGGTCCTCCTCCGGAACGCCGGAAGAGCCCCTCTGACTCAAGGTACAAAATTGAGGATGTAGCCCGTAAACACAAAAAAACGGAGACTCCCCAGACGACTCCTGGCGGTGATTATTGATGGCAAACTCAGCCAAAGGAAGAAAGGTAGACCACTCCTCCTGGTTATCAGAGACAAAGCAGTGTAAGTACTGTTCCAAATTTTGGTTCATACGCTCAGTCTGACCATTTGACTGAGGATGAAACGCCGAAGAATGAGATAACTTGATTCCCAGCCGTGAGCAAAACGCTCTCCAAAATTTTGCCACAAACTGAGACCCCTATCAGACACGATGTCAGACGGAACCCCATGAAGTCTGACCACCTCCTGCACAAATACTTGAGCCAGAGTCTTAGCGTTAGGCAACACAGGCAAAGACACAAAGTGCGACATTTTAGAAAACCGATCAACAATCACCAAGATGACCGTGTTTCCAGCTGATGAGGGCAAATCAGTGATGAAATCCATGGAGATTTCCGTCCATGGCTTACTAGGTACCTCAAGAGGAAGTAGTGTGCCAACAGGACGGGAGCGAGGCGTCTTAGCCCTAGTGCACGTGGTACAAGCTGACACGTATGAGACCACGTCCTGTCGGATCTTAGGCCACCAAAACCGACGTGACACCAACTCCAAGGTACCTCTAACCCCTGGGTGACCAGCCAGGACAGCATCATGATGCTCCGCCAAAACCTTTAGGCGGAGATGAAGCGGTACAAAAGATTTGTTGACAGAAAGCTCAGATGGTACCTCCTCCTGAGCCTCGGCAATCTCAGCCTCAACCTCGGTAGTGAGAGCCAAAACCACAACACCCTTTTGGAGGATGGGTACTGGATCTTCCCGAGGTTCTCCCCCCGGAAAACACCTGGACAGAGCATCCGCCTTAGTGTTTTTAGACCCCGGTCTGTAAGTGACCACAAAATTGAACTGCGTGAAAAACAATGCCCAGCGAGCCTGCCTGGGGGACAGACGCTTGGCAGACTCCAAATACAGCAGATTCTTATGATCAGTAATAACAGTTACCTGATGTACCGACCCCTCCAAGAAGTGTCGCCATTCCTCAAAGGCCAACTTAATTGCCAACAACTTCCTGTTGCCGATATCGTAGTTACGTTCGGCGGACGACAGTTTCTTGGAGAAATAGGCGCCCGGACGTAAACCACTCAAAGATGAGCCTTGAGATAGTACCGCCACCACACCTACCTCAGACGCATCGACTTCCACAACAAAAGGTTTTGATTAGGGTTGAGCGACCTTTAGTTTTTTAGGGTCGAGTCGGGTTTTGTGAAACCCGACTGTCTTAAAAGTTGAGTCGAGTGAAATCGGCCGACCACCGTGAAAAGTCGGGTTTCGGCCGAAACACGAAACCCAATGAAGGAATTTATTTTTTATTTTTTTATTTTTTTATTTTTCTCTCTCTCTCTCTCTCTCTCTCTCTCTCCCCTCCGTCCCAGCACAGAAAATTTTGTATTGCACATTCCAAATCCCTACTGCGCACAAGCGATAACATGACGATAGGCGTTCACTCCCCTAAGACCTATGTCATCACTCTGCCCACGCTCATTCATTGGCTGAAAAAATGGCGCTCAACGCGTCATACGAAACGCGACTTTAGCGCCAAGATCGCGTACCGCATGGCCGACCACGCACAGGGATCGGGTCGGGTTTCATGAGACGCCAACTTTGCCAAAAGTCGGCAACTTATGAAAATGCACGACCCGTTTCGCTCAACCCTAGTTTTAATACGTCTGGCTGCACAAGAATGTGGGCTGAAACAAAACTGTTCTTAAGAAACTCAAATGCGCGCACAGCAGCCTCAGGCCAAACAGAGAAATTGGTACCCTTTTTAGACATGTCAGTTAGCGGTTTAGCAATGATGGAAAAATCCTTGATAAATTTCCTATAGTAGTTAGAAAACCCAAGGAACCGCTGAAGTGCTTTCAGGTTATCAGGACGTTCCCAACGCAGCACCGCCTGAACCTTAGCGGCGTCCATTTTAAAACCAGAAGCAGACACAATATAACCCAAGAAAGGCAACTCTTGAACAGAAAATACACATTTTTCAAGTTTAGCATACAGCTTATTCTCTCTGAGAAGCTGTAACACCTGCCTGACATGATCTAAATGAGTATCACGGTCGCAAGAATATATGAGAATGTCATCTAGGTACACGATAACGAATTTCCCCAAACCATGCGAGAATACATCATTGATGAAATGTTGGAACACTGCAGGTGCGTTAGTCAACCCAAACGGCATCACCAAATTTTCAAAATGACCCTCAGGGGTTTTAAAAGCCATCTTCCACTCATCACCTTGACGGACTCTTATGAGGTTGTACGCCCCCCTGAGGTCAAGCTTGGTAAACCACTTAGCACCTGCCACCTGGCTGAACAAATCTGGTATCAGAGGCATAGGGTATGGATCACGAACCGTAATCTGGTTCAACTCCCTGAAATCCAAACACGGGCGTAATCCGCCATCTTTCTTCTTCACGAAGAAGACCCCTGCTGCCACCGGCGAGGATGACGGCCTGATGTGCCCTTTGCTCAAGCTTTCAGCAATGTAATCTTTTAACGCTTGTCTCTCCGGACCGGAGATGTTAAACATCCTTGCTTTAGGCAATTTGGCCCCTGATTTAAACCTGATAGAACAGTCATAAGGATGATGTTGCGGCAACTCTGAACAACCCTTCTCAGAGAACACATCCACAAAATCCTGAAGTGACTCCGGAACGCTTGAAGTCACTGCAGCCACACATGTGGCCAGGCAATTCACCTGGCAGAACTCGCTCCACCGAATTATGTCCTGAGTTTTCCAGTCAATTACCGGGTTGTGCATAGACAACCAAGGAAAACCCAAAACCACCTGAGCAGGAAGATTCCTGAGCACCTTACATGTAACCCGATCGGAATGTAGAACTCCAATGTGGAGTTTCACCTCAGCCACAAATTCAGTAATCTCCCCCTGAGAGAGAGGAGCAGCATTGATGGTGACCACACGGATAGGATGAGACAGTTTTTCAATCCTAAAACCTGCTGTGCGCGCAAACTCCTCATCAATGAGATTTGTGGCTGAACCACTATCCACAAAAACAGTAATTGGCAGCTCACTGCCAGCAACAAAAACCTTAGCAGGGAGCATGCACTGAGAAACCACCATGGAGGATATACATAAGCTCAGACTGGTCTCCTCCACACCCTCTGAGCTTAGAAGTTTTCCGCCGTTGCGTTTTTCTTAGGCAGCAGAGGACAGATGTTAATAAAATGACCTGTTTTACCACAGTAAAAACAGGCTCCCTGCTTCCTGAGCTCAGGGACTGGACGCTTCACATGTGACACCCCTGCGATTTGCATAGGCTCCGTGGGCTCACCTGCAGCAACCTCACGTGAACCTAAACCCTCTCCCATAGGCGGTGTCACATGCTCCCCCTGACGCAAACGACGATCAATGCGGACAACCAGACTCATGGCAAAATCTAGAGAAGCAGGAGTCTCGTACATCAGAAGAGCTTTTTTAACTCTTCCAGAAATCCCATGTATAAACTGACTCCGCAATGCTGGATCATTCCATTGTGTATCGATCGCCCAGCGACGAAATTCAGAACAGTAATCCTCTGCAACTCGCTCCCCCTGGCGAATAGAGCGTATCTTAGATTCTGCTAGAGCCATTTTGTCAGGTTCATCGTAGATTTTCCCAAGACAGGAAAAAAAAAACCTCCACAGAGTCAAATGCAGCAGAATCAGATGGCAAAGAAAACGCCCATGCTTGGGGATCCCCACTCAACAATGACAACACCAGGCCCACACGCTGATCCTCATTACCTGAAGATATCGGGCGCATACGGAAATATAGTTTGCAAGCTTCACGAAAAGAAACAAATTTACTGCGTTCCCCAGCAAATTTTTCAGGCAAAGGAGATTTAGGCTCAGCAACTCTTCCTGTCGCTCCAGCTTGCACATTAGACACTGCTAGTCCCTGTTGCTGTACTGCCCCCCTTAACTCCGTGACCTGTAGGGACAGCGCCTCCAACTGGCGGGTTATGGAAGTCATGGGATCCATGACAAAACACAAAAAAAAGAAACCCCTTTTTTTTTTTTTTTTTTTTTGTGTTGTTGAGCCGATTATAATGTCAGGGAGAGACTAGGTGAGCGAGAGCTAATAACCCGGGCCCCTGCAGTTTCCCTCAGACTAGGGAAATACTGACTGACCCTCTACCTGGAGTTTACACTGAAGGTGTGCATGTCCAGGCCTCGAACCTCACCCTGTCTCCTGAGCTCAGCCCTAGGCTGAAACCTCCGCCCACCACCCAGTGAAGATGTTATTCCCCAATACCCACAGTTAGCACAGACAAGGATAAAGGAAAATATACACCACACCGCAGACACTCAGGAATACACAATAAATGTGCAGGGCAAAATAAATACAAATATAGGAAGGAGTAAATAAGACAAAGGAAAATACACCACCAGCAACGAATCTCCAACCACCAGCTCTCCTCATCAGACCGAGATAACAACGCACAAGACAGAAGCTATAATTGGTGACGCCCAAAGATCAGGAGAACTATTTAAAGGCAGTGGGCATGGCCCAGCTTCCAATCCAAGGATTAGGTAAATTAACCCCGGAACAGCTAGATAAAATCTAGCAGACACCAATGAGCAAATAGTGGTCAAAAGCGGAATTACCGCTGTCTGTCGGACGACCTGGTCTGAACAGCTTCCGACATGACACCAGCCACCCCAGAAAAGGCACATCTGGAAGATGCGCCTATTCTGGCACTTGGCCACTCTCTTCCCACTCCCGTGTAGCTGTGGGATATGGGGTAATGAAGGGTTAAGGTCACCTTGCTATTGTAAGGTGACATTAAGCCAGATTAATAATGGAGAGGCGTCAATTATGACACATATCCATTATTAATCCAATAGTACGAAATGGTTAATAAAACACACACACATTATTTTAAAGTATTTTAATGAAATAAAGACACATGTTGTTGTAATATTTTATTATACTGGTAATCAACCTGAAGACACTCATCCTGTAAAAAAAGGTAAAAAAAAAAATCAACAATATCCCATACCTTCCGTCGTTCTGTCAGTCCCACGATGTAAATCCATCTGAAGGGGTTAAATCATTTTACAGCCAGGAGCTGTGCTAATGCAGTAGCTCCTGTCTGTAAAATGTTGTGAATTAATGTAATGCAGGGGAATGTCCTGTAGTTACCTTGAGTCGCGGTGATGCGCCCTCTGCTGGATGTCCTCATATGAACTCGAGCCTGGGAAAAATTCCCACGCTCGAGTTCATATGAGGACATCCAGCTGACATAGCGGATATACATAGATAACTCAAAATTGCATTAACCCCTTAATGACAGCCAATATGTCTTTTAACTGACCTGAAATATAAGAGAATAGCCTCCCCATACAGGTGACAATTCAGCAGCTGCCGGCTGTCCACTATAGCTGACAACTTGCTGCATTAGCCACGATCAGTGTTTGCACCATCCATATCTGTTTAACCCCTTACATGCTGCTGTCAATAGTGACTACATCATATAAATGGTTAACAGAGTGTGGGGGCTTCCTCTTTATCCAAATTGGTGCCCTCAGATCATGATTGTCTGGTCCTGATGCTTGCGATGGCAATTCACGACCAAATAGTGGCCTAAGAATTTAACGACTGTAGTAATCTGTTCAGAAGTTAGAGACATTTAGGTGATAAAAATACACATTTTCATTTCTGTCATGCAACTTTGCATTAATTCCTGTAAAGCACCTGAAGAGTTAATAAACTACCTGACTGCAGTTTTCAATATATCAAGGGGTGCTGATTTAAAAATGGTATCACGTTTGGGGGTTTCCCAATATATGTGACCCCTAAAGGCACTTCAAACATGGATAAGTCTCTAAAAAAATAAATTTTGTAAATTTCCTTGAAAAAATGAAAAATTGCTGCTACATTTTTAATCCTCCTAAAATGCTAGCAAAATAAAATAACATTTTACAAATGGTGCTGATGTAAATCAGACATTTGGGAAATGTTATTTATTAATGGTTTGCTGTGGTATGACTATCTGGATTAACGGGACCATCATTCAAATTTTGAAAATTGCTAATTAAAAAACCCACAAAACAACCCCTCACAGCATCTAATATATAATTGCCTAGAATACTACTTCCTGCAATTTGTGCCAACTTCCGTGGCTTTGTCCGGAGCTAATGTCCGGAGCTAATGTCCGGAGCTAATGTCCGGAGATAATGTCCGGAGATAAGTGACGTCACCAGTGTCCTACACCCAGGCAGAGCACAGGGGCCCCAGGCAGCATATGGGGCCCCAGGCAGAGCACAGTGGCCCCAGGCAGAGCACAGGGGCCCCAGGCAGCATATGGGGCCCCAGGCAGAGCACAGTGGTCCCAGGCAGAGCACAGGGGCCCCAGGCAGCCTATGGGGCCCCAGGCAGAGCACAGTGGCCCCAGGCAGAGCACAGTGGCCCCAGGCAGAGCACACACCAAATCGGAGGCCGAGGGGCTCCGCCAACCAAATCGGAGGCCGAGGGGCTCCGCCAACCACATCGGAGGCCGAGGGTCCCCGCCCACCAAATCGGAGGCCGAGGGTCCCCGCCCACCAAATCGGAGGCCGAGGGTCCCCGCCCACCAAATCGGAGGCCGAGGGTCCCCGCCCACCAAATCGGAGGCCGAGGGTCCCCGCCCACCAAATCGGAGGCCGAGGGTCCCCGCCCACCAAATCGGAGGCCGAGGGTCCCTGCCCACCAAATCGGAGGCCGAGGGTCCCCGCCCACCAAATCGGAGGCCGAGAGTCCCCGCCCACCAAATCGGAGGCCGTGGGGCCCCACCAACCAAATCGGAGGCCGAGGGGCTTCGCCAACCAAATCGGAGGCCGAGGAGCCCCGCCCACCAAATCGAAGGCCGAGCGGCCCCGCCCACCAAAGCGGAGGCCGAGGGGCCTGGCCCCGCCCACCAAAGCGGAGGACGAGGGGCCCCGCCCACCACATCGGAGGCCGAGGGGCCCCGCGCACCAAATCTGAGGCCGAGGGTCCCCGCCCACCAAATCGGAGGCCGAGGGTCCCCGCCCACCAAATCGGAGGCCGAGGGTCCCCCCCCACCAAATTGGAGGCCGAGGGTCCCCGCCCACCAAATCGGAGGCCGAGGATCCCCGCCCACCAAATCGGAGGACGAGGTGCCCCACCAACCAAATCGGAGGCAGAGGGGCCCCGCCCACCAAATCGGAGGCCGAGGGTCCCCGCCCACCAAATCGGAGGCCGAGGTGCCCCGCCCACCAAATCGGAGGCCGAGGGTCCCCGCCCACCAAATCGGAGGCCGAGAGTCCCCGCCCACCAAATCGGAGGATAAGGGGCCCCGCCAACCAAATCGGAGGCCGAGGGGCCCCGCCAACCAAATCGGAGGCCGAGGAGCCCCGCCCAACAAATCGAAGGCCGAGCGGCCCCGCCCACCAAAGTGGAGGCCGAGGGGCTCAGCCCTGCCCACCAAAGCGGAGGTCGAGGGGCCCCGACCACCACATCGGAGGCCGAGGGGCCCCGCCCACCAAATCAGAGGGCGAGGGTCCCCGCCCACCAAATCGGAGGCCGAGGGTCCCCGCCCACCGAATCGGAGGCCGAGGGTCCCCGCCCACCAAATCGGAGGCCGAGGGTCCCCGCCCACCAAATCGGAGGCCGAGGGGCCCCGCGTACCAAATCGGAGGCCGAGGGTCCCCGCCCACCAAATCGGAGGCCGAGGGTCCCCGCCCACCAAATCGGAGGCCGAGGGGCCCCGCCCACCAAATCGGAGGCCGGGGGGCCCCGCCCACCAAATCGGAGGTTGAGTGGCCCTGCCCACCACATCGGAGGCCGAGGGTCCCCGCCAACCAAATCGGAGGCCGAGGGTCCCCGCCCACCAAATCGGAGGCCGAGGGTCCCCGCCCACCAAATCGGAGGCCGAGGGTCCCCGCCCACCAAATCGGAGGCCGAGGGTCCACGCCAACCAAATCGGAGGCCGAGGGGCCCCGCCCACCAAATCGAAGGCCGAGGGGCCCCGCCCACCAAAGCGGAGGCCGAGGGTCCCCGCACACCAAATCGGAGGCAGAGGGACCCAGCCCACCAAATCGGAGGCCGAGGTGCCCTGCCCACCAAAGCGGAGGCCGAGGGTCCCTGACCACCAAATCGGAGGCCGAGGGTCCCCGCCCACCAAATCAGAGGCCGAGGGTCCCTGCCCACCAAATCGGAGGCCGAGGGTCCCCGCCCACCAAATCGGAGGCCAAGGGTCCCCGCCCACCAAATCGGAGGCCGAGAGTCCCCACCCACCAAATCGGAGGCCGAGGGGCCCCGCCAACCAAATCGGAGGCCGAGGGGCCCCGCCAACCAAATCGGAGGCCGAGGAGCCCCGCCCACCAAATCGGAGGCCGAGGGTCCCCACCCACCAAATCGGAGGCCAAGGGGCCCCGCCCACCAAATCGGAGGCCGAGGGTCCCCGCCCACCAAATCGGAGGCCGAGAGTCCCCGCCCACCAAATCGGAGGATAAGGGGCCCCGCCAACCAAATCGGAGGCCGAGGGGCCCCGCCAACCAAATCGGAGGCCGAGGAGCCCCGCCCAACAAATTGAAGGCCGAGCGGCCCCGCCCACCAAAGCGGAGGCCGAGGGGCCCAGCCCCGCCCACCAAAGCGGAGGCTGAGGGGCCCCGACCACCACATCGGAGGCCGAGGGGCCCCGCCCACCAAATCGGAGGCCGAGGGTCCACACCAACCAAATCGGGGGCCGAGGGGCCCCGCCCACCAAATCGAAGGCCGAGGGGCCCCGCCCACCAAAGCGGAGGCTGAGGGTCCCCGCACACCAAATCAGAGGCAGAGGGACCCCGCCCACCAAATCGGAGGCCGAGGGGCCCCGCCCACCAAAGCGGAGGCCGAGGGTCCCCGACCACCAAATCGGAGGCCGAGGGTCCCTGCCCACCAAATCGGAGGCCGAGGGTCCCTGCCCACCACATCGGAGGCCGAGGGTCCCCGCCCACCAAATCGGAGGCCGAGAGTCCCCGCCCACCAAATCGGAGGCCGAGGGGCCCCGCCAACCAAATCGGAGGCCGAGGGGCCCCGCCAACCAAATCGGAGGCCGAGGAGCCCCGCCCACCAAAGCGGAGGCCGAGGGTCCCCGCACAGCAAATCAGAGGCAGAGGGACCCCGCCCACCAAATCGGAGGCCGAGGGGCCCCGCCCACCAAAGCGGAGTCCGAGGGTCCCCGACCACCAAATCGGAGGCCGAGGGTCCCTGCCCACCAAATCGGAGGCCGAGGGTCCCTGCCCACCACATCGGAGGCCGAGGGTCCCCGCCCACCAAATCGGAGGCCGAGAGTCCCCGCCCACCAAATCGGAGGCCGAGGGGCCCCGCCAACCAAATCGGAGGCCGAGGGGCCCCGCCAACCAAATCGTAGGCCGAGGAGCCCCGCCCACCAAATCGAAGGCCGAGCGGCCCCGCCCACCAAAGCGGAGGCCGAGGGTCCCCACCCACCAAATCGGAGGCCGAGGGTCCCCACCCACCAAATCGGAGGCCGAGGGTCCCCGCCCACCAAATTGGAGGCCGAGGGTCCCCGCCCACCAAATTGGAGGCCGAGGGTCCCCGCCCACCAAATTGGAGGCCGAGGGTCCCCGCCCACCAAATCGGAGGCCGAGGGTCCCCGGCCACCAAATCGGAGGCCCACCAACCAAATCAGAGGCCAAGGGGCCCCGCCCACCAAATCGGAGGCCGAGGGTCCCTGCCCACCAACTCGGAGGCCGAGGGGCTCCGCCAACCAAATCGGAGGCCGAGGGGCCCCGCCCACCAAATCGGAGGCCGAGGGGCCCGGCCCACCAAATCGGAGGCCGAGGGTCCCTGCCCACCAAATCGGAGGCCGAGGGTCCCCGCCCACCAAATCGGAGGCCGAGGGTCCCCGCCCACCAAATCGGAGGCCGAGGGTCCCCGCCCACCAAATTGGAGACCGAGGGTCCCCGCCCACCAAATCGGAGGCCGAGGGGCCCCACCAACCAAATCGGAGGCCGAGGGGCCCCGCCCACCAAATCGGAGGCCGAGGGTCCCCACCCACCAAATCGGAGGACGAGGGGCCCCACCAACCAAATCGGAGGCCGAGGAGCCCCGCCCACCAAAAGTAAGTGCGGCCCCAAAAGTAAGTGCGCCCCCGGGTGCAAAAGTAAGTGCGCCCCCGGGTGCAAAAGTAAGTGCGCCCCCGGGTGCAAAAGTAAGTGCGCCCCCGGGTGCAAAAGTAAGTGCGCCCCCGGGTGCAAAAGTAAGTGCGCCCCCGGGTGCAAAAGTAAGTGCGCCCCCGGGTGCAAAAGTAAGTGCGCCTCCGGGTGCAAAAGTAAGTGCGCCCCCGGGTGCAAAAGTAAGCGCGCCCCCGGCCCCGGGTGCAAAAGTAAGCGCACCCCCCAGTCCCGTGTGTGAAAAGTGCTGCTGTAAAGCTGGTAGCGCTGTTCAAGCACCATGTATTTCCTTCAGGAAATGCCCATCTAATATATAATTGCCTAGAATACTACTTCCTGCAATTTGTGCCAACTTCCGTGGCTTTGTCCGGAGCTAATGTCCGGAGCTAATGTCCGGAGCTAATGTCCGGAGCTAATGTCCGGAGATAAGTGACGTCACCAGTGTCTTACACCCAGGCAGAGCACAGGGGCCCCAGGCAGCATATGGGGCCCCAGGCAGAGCACAGTGGCCCCAGGCAGAGCACAGGGGCCCCAGGCAGCATATGGGGCCCCAGGCAGAGCACAGTGGTCCCAGGCAGAGCACAGGGGCCCCAGGCAGCCTATGGGGCCCCAGGCAGAGCACAGGGGCCCCAGGCAGAGCACAGGGGCCCCAGGCAGCATATGGGGCCCCAGGCAGAGCACAGGGGCCCCAGGCAGAGCACAGTGGCCCCAGGCAGAGCACAGGGGCCCCACGCAGAACATGGGGCCCCAGGCAGAGCACAGGGGCCCCAGGCAGAGCACAGGGGCCCCAGGCAGAGCACAGGGGCCCCAGGCAGCATATGGGGCCCCAGGCAGAGCACAGTGGCCCCAGGCAGAGCACAGGGGCCCCAGGCAGAACATGGGGCCCCAGGCAGAGCACAGGGGCCCCAGGCAGAGCACAGGGGCCCCAGGCAGCATATGGGGCCCCAGGCAGAGCACAGGGGCCCCAGGCAGCATATGGGGCCCCAGGCAGAGCACAGTGGCCCCAGGCAGAGCACAGGGGCCCCAGGCAGCTTATGGGGCCCCAGGCAGAGCACAGTGGCCCCAGGCAGAACATGGGGCCCCAGGCAGAGCACAGTGGCCCCAGGCAGAGCACAGGTGCCCCAGGCAGAACATGGGGCCCCAGGCAGAGCACAGTGGCCCCAGGCAGAGCACAGGGGCCCCAGGCAGAGCACAGGGGCCCCAGGCAGCATATGGGGCCCCAGGCAGCATATGGGGCCCCAGGCAGAGCACAGGGGCCCCAGGCAGCATATGGGGCCCCAGGCAGAGCACAGTGGCCCCAGGCAGAGCACAGGGGCCCCAGGCAGAACATGGGGCCCCAGGCAGAGCACAGGGGCCCCAGGCAGAGCACAGGGGCCCCAGGCAGCATATGGGGCCCCAGGCAGAGCACAGGGGCCCCAGGCAGCATATGGGGCCCCAGGCAGAGCACAGTGGCCCCAGGCAGAGCACAGGGGCCCCAGGCAGCATATGGGGCCCCAGGCAGAGCACAGTGGTCCCAGGCAGAGCACAGGGGCCCCAGGCAGCTTATGGGGCCCCAGGCAGAGCACAGTGGCCCCAGGCAGAACATGGGGCCCCAGGCAGAGCACAGTGGCCCCAGGCAGAGCACAGGGGCCCCAGGCAGAACATGGGGCCCCAGGCAGAGCACAGGGGCCCCAGGCAGTATATGGGGCCCCAGGCAGAGCACAGGGGCCCCAGGCAGCATATGGGGCCCCAGGCAGAGCACAGTGGCCCCAGGCAGAGCACAGGGGCCCCAGGCAGCATATGGGGCCCCAGGCAGAGCACAGTGGTCCCAGGCAGAGCACAGGGGCCCCAGGCAGCCTATGGGGCCCCAGGCAGAGCACAGTGGCCCCAGGCAGAACATGGGGCCCCAGGCAGAGCACAGGGGCCCCAGGCAGAGTACAGGGGCCCCAGGCAGCATATGGGGCCCCAGGCAGAGCACAGTGGTCCCAGGTAGAGCACAGGGGCCCCAGGCAGCCTATGGGGCCCCAGGCAGAGCACAGGGGCCCCAGGCAGCATATGGGGCCCCAGGCAGAGCACAGGGGCCCCAGGCAGCATATGGGGCCCCAGGCAGAGCACAGTGGCCCCAGGCAGAGCACAGGGGCCCCAGGCAGAACATGGGGCCCCAGGCAGAGCACAGGGGCCCCAGGCAGCATATGGGGCCCCAGGCAGAGCACAGGGGCCCCAGGCAGCATATGGGGCCCCAGGCAGAGTACAGCGATATTTTGGACCACTGTGCGGTGTTTCAGACCCCCTGTGTGATGTTTGGGGCCCTGTTCTTAAGTATATTAAAGATTAAAGTAACGTATATTAAAGTATATTATAGATCAAATTTGACACGTTTATGAGCACCATTGAGTGATATACTCAAGAATGACATAATTTTTCAACATTTTATGGTTTCAAACTGTAAACACTCAGAGTTTTTTTTACTTCAACCAGAAAACCTTAACGGTTCATAAAAAACTTGACTGTTCAGGATATGATAAAAGTCATAGTATTCTGAATCTTTAACTTATAAAGATACCTTTACATGGGGTGATTATTGGTTCCAGAGAGGCTTTCGGCCGATAATCGTACACATGGCTGGTGACAGGACAATACAATATAAACGTTCAAAGGTAAACAGTCACTGATAACATTAAAATCTAATATATAATTGCCTAGAATACTACTTCCGGCAATTTGTGCCAACTTCCGTGGCTTTGTCCGGAGATAATGTCCGGAGATAAGTGACGTCACCAGCGTCCTACACCCGCTCAGGGTGGACAAAGATATATGCCTTCGTGGTGTGCGGCACTTTTCTGATTGGTTGCCGCCTGCCGCGAGCGACCAATCAGAAATGTGCCGTACTGTCAAGAATTGTCAAGAGCTGGTGAGTGCAGCCATGTTTTGTTCTTTCTTACTATTATTTATTAATTGTATTATTCTTACATTTGAATAAATAAAGTATATATGGATTCTAGACTCCCGATTCTTTAGAATCGGGCTGCCATATAGTAATTGTATAATATGGCTCACAAAAAGGATAGATCAGATGATAGCAACATAATGCTACACAAAACTAAGGCACAGTCAAATAAACATATGAAAAACCGTGCTTATTCACAGTACCACATTGGAAATAGGAAGGGGAGTTGCTATTCCTTTTCTGATAGTAAGAAAAAGAAAGAAACAAAAACCCAAATACTCAGACCAAAAGATGTAGGAATGCTCAAGTCCTGGATGAAGCCATAGTAGCTGGGAGCGGAGAGAGTGTGGGATAGACACCCACGCTTATCGGCCCACTGACTGCGGCTTCTTCAGGGAAAATAGCGTACTGTGTCACAGAATTATGAGGTATATATACAAAAGTAGAAACAGGTTAATTGGTCACCTGGAAGAGAGCCAGCTGGCAATGGAACAGAAAGAAAGCACATGGTGGCTGCCATCTTGTCAGTGTCAGTCTGTCGTCAATGGTCAATAAAGTCAATTGGGAAAAAAAAACAAATTGAAAGAAGAAAAAGGGGCCACACAGAAATTGCGCATATACGACCAAAATGTCAAACATATGGCTGATATGCATCTGCAGTGGTTTCGATACATAGAAGCACACTGGGGCAAAAAATTAGAAGAATGCAAGGAAAAAAACACATGCACACATGCACAAAAATGATTCTAAAGGGAATCAGGGAGAATGGTCAAATGACATCTCATAGTACATAAACACTTATCTCGGATGATGCTGAGCTGCTGATTCTTCCACAATAAATGGTCCAAGATATAAAGAGCAGATGCTTGTTGAATAAGTATCGGACCTGGCTGGTCAACTGAAATAGGGGAAGACACCAGAAATGTAAATAAAGATATGGTACTGTGAATGGACGCATCTGGCAAAAAGCCCGATGATTGGAAATTAACTCCCAGATGAAGGATAGCCATAATACTGCAACCAAAAATATGTATATGAAGACCTGTATATGTAGAGAAAAATGCATATACATTAATTAATGGCACTCTGAAGATAACCAATGGGTATATATATCAGAATATTCAGAACAGTGTCCAAGGTGGTCCAGGTAAGTCCAAATGATAGCCTTGTGATGGAGTCCAAGTGATTATGAACATCAAATTAAATTAAAAGTGAGCTGTAGATCCTTTCCGGGGTAGGTGAAATCTGCTTCCATCAGAGCAAAAAATGCCACTGTCTACTTATCCAGGGTGACCAAAACATGGCTTGATTATAATTAGACAGACCAAGATGTCCAATGGGGGTCAAATTCCAAAATATATAGGCCCAGAAAGGACAAAAAATCTGGAAAGAGGAAAAATAAATGTAAATCAATGAAAAAAAAAATTAAATAGCATAAGAACTTAGTGTATGTTTAACCGTAGAACCCATAAAATGAGAATTCCTCATTTAAACCTCCAGGGCCATACTCTTTAGATTGAAGATCCATCGGGACTCCCGACGAAGCAGTTCCTTGGTTGTATTCCCAACCCGAATATTACTAACAACTTGATAAAACACCATTACACGTATTTTGTGGTGTCTACTCCCATGACGTTCCAGAAAGTGAGATGCAATTGAAGAAATTGGCTCACCCTTTTCCTTGTCAACCTTTGCTTTGCCAATATTGGAGATATGTTGCTGAATTCTGCTTCTGATCGCTTAGCTAGTTTGTCCCACATACAGTACAGACCAAATGTTTGGACACACCTTCTCTTTTAAAGATTTTTCTGTATTATCATGACTATGAAAATTGTACATTCACACTGAAGGCATCAAAACTATGAATTAACACATGTGGAATTATATACTTAACAAAAAAGTGTGAAACAACTGAAATTATGTCTTATATTCTAGGTTCTTCAAAGTAGCCACCTTTTACTTTGATGACTGCTTTGCACACTCTTGGCATTCACTTGATGAGCTTCAAGAGGTAGTCACTGGGAATGGTTTTCAATTCACAGGTGTGCCCTGTCAGGTTTAATAAGTGGGATTTCTTGCCTTATAAATGGGGTTGGGACCATCAGTTGTGTTGTCCAGAAGTCTGGTGGATACACAGCTGATAGTTCCACTGAATAGACTGTTAGAATTTGTATTATGGCAAGAAAAAAGCAGCTTAGTAAATAAAAACTTTTGGTCTGTACTGTATATCTTTGGGCATTGGCAAATGAGAATATATATCACATTCCTCGATTGGCAGTTGGAATAAAGCTTGGTTTGGATTATACCTGGAAAAATTGGCAGAGTGACATGGTCAGCTGCAATCATATAAGTGCAAATATTGCAACCACCACACGGAAAAGATCCTATAAGGCGATTTCCCATTCCCAGTCTAGTGGTTGGTCTTTTAACCCCTTCACCCCGTAGCCTGTTTTCACCTAAGTGACAGGGCCAATTTTTACAATTCTGACCACTGTCACTTTATAAGGTCATAACTCTGAAACGCTTCAACGGATCCTGGTGATTCTGAGACTGTTTTCTCATGACATATTGTACTTTATGATAGTGGTAAATCTTCTTCGATATGACTTTTGTGAAAAAAACGGAAACTTGACGAAAATTGTGAAAATTTAGCAATTTTCAAACTTTTAGTTTTTCTGCCCTTAAATTATAGAGTTATATCACATAATATAGTTAATAAACAACATTTCCCACATGTCTGATTTACATCAGCACAATTTTGGAAACATAATTTTTTTTGTTAGGGAGTTATAAGGGTTAAAAGTTGACCAGCGATTTCTCATTTTTGCAACAAAATTTGCAAAACCATTTTTTTTAGGGACCACCTCACACTTGAAGTGACTTTGAGGGGTCTATATGACAGAAAATGCCCAAAAGTGACACCATTCTAAAAACTGCACCCCTCAAGGTACTCAAAACCACATTCAAAAAGTTTATTAACCCTTTAGGTGCTTCACAGGAATTTTTGGAATGTTTAAAAAAATTGAACATTTAACTTTTTTTTCATAAAATTTTTACTTCAGATCCAATTTGTTTTATTTTACCAAGGGTAACAGGAGAAATTGGACCACAAAAGTCGTTGTACAATTGGTCCTGAGTACGGTATACCACATATGTTGGGGTAAACCATTGTTTGGGCACATGGCAGAGCTCGGAAGGGAAGGAGCGCCATTTGACTTTTCAATGCAAAATTTGCTGGAATTGAGATCGGATACCTTGTTGCATTTGAAGAGCCCCTGATGTGCCTAAACAGTGGAAACCCCCCACAAGTGACACCATTTTGGAAAGTAGACCCTCTAAGGAACTAATCTAGATGTGTGGTGAGCACTTTGAACCTCCAAGTGCTTCACAGAAGTTTATAATGTAGAGCCGTAAAAAAAATCATATTTTTTTCACAAAAAATGATCTTTTTGCCCCCAATTTTTTTTTCCCAAGGGTAACAGGAGAAATTGGAGCACAAAAGTTGTTGTCCAATTTGTTTTGAGTACGCTGACACCCCATATATGGGGGGGAACCACTGTTTGGGCGCACGGCAGAGCTCGGAAGGGAAGGAGCGCCGTTTGAAATGGACTTAGGTGGAATGGTCTGCAGGCGTCATGTTTGCATTTGCAGAGCCCCTGATGTACCTAAACAGTAGAAACCCCCCACAATTGACCCCATATTGGAAACAAGACCCAAGGAACTTATCTAGATGTGTTGTGAGAACTTTGAACCAACAAGTGTTTCACTAGTTTATAATGCAGAGCCGTGAAAATAAAAAATATTTTTTTTTCCACTAAAATGATATTTTAGCCCCCAAATTTTTATTTTCCCAAGGGTAACAGGACAAATTGGACCCCAAAAGTTGTTGTCAAATTTGTCCTGAGAACGCTGATTCCCCATATCTGGGGTGGAACCACTGTTTGGGCGCACGGGAGAACTCGGAAGGGAAGGAGCACTGTTTTAGTTTTTCAACGCAGAATTGGCTGGAATTGAGATCTGACGCCATGTCACGTTTGGAGAGCCCCTGATGTGCCTAAACAGTGGAAACCCCTCAATTCTAACTGAAACCCTAACCCCAACCCTAACCCCAGCCCTAACCCTAGCCCTAACCCTAGCACTAACCCTAACCCTAACCCTAATGGGAAAATTGAAATAAATACTTTTTTAAAAAAATTTATTACTTTTCCCTAACTAAGGGGGTGATGAAGGGGGGTTTGATTTACTTTTATAGCGTTTTTTTGGTGGATTTTTATGATTGGCAGCCGTCACACACTAAAAGATGCTTTTTATTGCAAAAAATAGTTTTTGCATCACCACATTTTGAGAGCTATAATTTATCCATATTTTGGCCCACAGAGTCATATGAGATCTTGTTTTTTGTGAGACGAGTTGCCGTTTTTATTGGTACCATTTTCAGGCACATGACATTTTTTGATTGCTTTTTATTCCGACTTTTGGGAGGCGGAATGAACAAAAGCCAGCAATTCCTGAAATTCTTTTAGGGGGGCGTTTATACCGTTCAACGTGTGGTAAAATTGATAAAAACTCGTTAGTCTGGTACCACCAATCAGTTAAATAGGTCCATAAGCAAGGCGGAACAGTAGTTAAAAATTGAAAATTAACTTTTAATTTAATCCATTAAAAGAGCCCGCTGGCTCAAAACCACAAATAAATTAACCCACAATGTGCAAATACTACAAATAGCGCTATCAGCGCAACAAAATAACTATAACGGTGAGCCACTATAATTCTTTTCTCTTAAGGGCTCCAACCATTACCAATAATACCTTTAGGTATTTTTTAGTAGAAAGGAACGACCTCACCCGAGTTGTGCGTCCTCTAGATCACAGCTTGTAGTCAAAAGCCGGTATCCGAATAAATGAGGGAGCGCTCTGCGTGCTCATTCATGGCCTCACTTCTCCGGGTTTTTTTCTTTTTTCAGACAGTCATCATGTCCTCCCTTAGGTAGATTTCTCCCAACGCGTTTCCCGTGGCCCAGTCATCAGGGGAGAAGCCACTATCATAAAATAAAGTATATGCCGTCCATCCAGCTACATTGAAAAGGGAGTATAAACCCGCGCCTGAACATACCTCTTTAAATAAGGCGCTTATTGCCTGAAAACCTCCACATGCACCGCCTCTCATCAGGCACCATGTCCGGTCTTCTGGCGGTCATGTGACTCATTGGAAAGGACACCGGTATCATAGTGGAGCGCACCATGACACGCAGATGTCACTTCCGGTCCGGCAAGGAAAGATCACCCATGTCATGGCGGCGTGAGCCGCATCATGACACGCAGATGTCACTTCCGGTCCGGAGGGGAGAATTTCTCCTACTCCAGACTTAGTAAAAGACAAAGTGTGCAATGCAAGTACCTGAAAATAATCGTCATTTAAACATTTTTACCCCATAAGGTGTCCTCATAAGAATCTTGCCAACCTTACCAGCGGGGGGTATTTTCTATACAAATCCTACAACCTCCGATTTTTTGGGGGAGGATACAACAGAAACAGGGGGATTGGTAGTCTCAAAACTAGGAGGAGGCAATACTTCTAAATTGGGGCGTAAGGCAATAATCCCATATATCAGTCTTTTATAAACAGATCATTAGTCCATGCAGTATATTCTTTTTCAATCACGTGTGCGTATCATCACTACAAATCCAGGAGATGCACACAAAAAACAAGAAAAAAGGGGATCAAAGCTATGGGGGGATGTCATAGAGGCTAAAAACAATCCAGTCATTGGGGGGGAAGAAAATATATCCCTCTGGGTACATATAAAGCTCATTCCAGACTAGCTACAGGTATATATGATTTGATTTTCGATGCTTGGAGACCCGGTGGGATTAGGGCGATCTATTTGTCCCCAGATGTCCCTTATATCAAGATCTACCTGGTCAGTGGGGGTTGGCACCCTATAAGATAACGAGAACTGGTGCCCCCAACTCCACGGCGGCTGTCCCTATATGGCCCTGATGCTTCCCTATCAAAAGCTACACTAGCTAAGTGCCCGAAAAAGGAACTACAATGATTAGAAAGTAAAGATTTATAGAGGGGTGTAAAGGGGAAAGGAGGGGATACACCAATGCCAATGATTATAAGAAACAAGCGAAGGTAAGGGTCTCATTCAGACCCAACGGTTGTTGTGTTTTAAGGCGAAAAATCCATTTCGTCTCGCATTGTAGTATCCTCCTATCCCAATTTCCACCCCTTTTGGGTGCCTCTATCTTATCCATCCCCACAAATCTCAGGCCCGATATATCCCCATCATGGATAATGTTTATATGCCTTGCCAAAGGTGTGTCTCTCTCAAGAGCTATGTCTCTGAGATGCTCTCCAATGCGTCTCCTAAATTCACGTATTGTCTTTCCAACATACTCCATGCCACATCTGCATGTTGCTTTATACACAATTCCTCTGGATCGACAATTAATAAAATGGCGTATTTTGTACTCTTGATTAGTGACGTTGCTCTTGAAAGATTGTCCTGTCTCCATTACGCGACAGCCGACACATCCACTACACCGATAGCATCCTTTCATCTTGTTTACAAGCCATGATTCATTTTTTGGAGGAGAAAAGTGACTATGTACAATCCTATCTCCTATTGATCTACCCTTTTGAAAGGTGATCAGAGGATGGGGTCCCACCAGGTCTCCGATGTCATCGTCCATCCTGAGGATCGACCAATGTCTGTCAAGAATTGACCTTATTTGGTCCGCTCCGGAATTATAAGTTGTTATGAACCGACTCATCATCGATTCCTCCTCCCTACCAGGTGGATTTAACAAAGCTGTTCTGCTTATGTCCCGAGTTTCCCTATAGGCCTTACGGAGGATGCCATCTGGATAGCCCCTCTTTTGAAAACGTTGGCGTAAATCACTTACTTGCTCTTGATAATCTAACTCTGA
Organism: Ranitomeya variabilis; assembly: GCF_051348905.1. Lineage (NCBI taxonomy): Eukaryota > Metazoa > Chordata > Amphibia > Anura > Dendrobatidae > Ranitomeya > Ranitomeya variabilis. Next base: position 202,073,585 of record NC_135232.1, on the reverse strand, counting down.
GGAGCAGTTACGGCGAATCCTCATGTACTGCCCTTTCGGGATACCCTTTTTCAGGGGAGACGGATGGTGACTCTCCCACCTTAAAAGGGCATTTGTGGAGGTGGGCTTATGATAGGTTTTAGTATTAATCTGCCCCTCCGGAGTCTTTTGAATACAGACATCTAGAAATGGGAGTACATCCCTGTGATGTTCAAAGGTAAACTTTAAACCTAAAGGATTGATATTCAATTTGGCCACAAAGTCAACCAATTCTGCTACTTCACCATTCCATACCATTAGGACATCGTCAATATAACGAGCCCAGAAAGATATTCTTGAGCATTCCTCACTATATTGATCACTGAAGACGATTGTTTCCTCCCACCAGCCCAGGAGCAAGTTCGCATACGACGGTGCACATGAATTGCCCATCGCGGTGCCCCTGAGCTGGTGGAGGATTTTCCCATTAAAGGTGAAGATATTTTTGGTCAGACAAAATTGAAGTAATTCAAGAACAAACGAGTTATGCCTCTGACATTGTTGGCCCCTGCCTCTTAAAAAATATTCCACTGCCCTCATTCCATCCACATGGTTGATGGAAGAGTACAGGGCTTCGACGTCTATGCTACATAGTATCGACTGTGGGTCTAAAGTCAAACCATCCAACTTCCGTAGGAGATCTGCTGAATCTCTGGTATATGAATTTAAAGCAAGGACAAATGGTTTTAAATCCTGTCCAGATATACCCCCACATGATGACTAATACTCCCAATTCCAGACACTATTGGTCTCCCCTTTAAAGGAAACAGGCCCTTATGCAATTTGGGGAGACAATAGAAAGTCGGCATTATTGGGTGTTTTGGGTATAAAAAATTATATTCATTTTTATCAATCAAGGAGTCAGCAGCACCTCTGTCCAGGATCTCCTTTAAAGTTTTTACAAACATAGGGGTGGGATTGTTTGGTAACTGTTCGTAGGACTCACGATTTTTCAATATGTTCTCACACATGAGTTGATATTTAATATAGTCCATTATTACCGTGTTCCCACCCTTGTCTGAGGGCTTAATTATAATACTGTGATCCTGTTCTAAGACTCGCAGAGCTTCCATCTCCTGTTTAGATAAGTTGAACTTTGTACCCCTCTTTTTTGTAGCCAATTCCTCTAGATCTTTAGTTACCAGTTCTAAAAATACGTCTAATGTAGATTGGTCACCCGAATTCGGGGGCATCTTAGAGCTCTTTAATTTACAGTCAGTAAAAGGACCCTCGCCAGTCTGTTCAGGTATATCATCTGCCAGACCGTAAAGTAATCTAATGTCTGGTAAGAGAGTGTCCGGGACATTCATCTCTAAACAAGTGCGTTTATCCTCCCTGATAAAGTGTTTTCTCCACTTCAATTTTCTTATAAATAGATGTAAGTCCTTTACACTCTCAAAGAATTGGAAATCCGATGTGGGCACAAAATTCAAACCCCTGTTCAACACTTGTAATTCCAAATTGTTAAAGATTCTACCTGATAAGTTAATGACCTGATTGGGTTCAACCCCTCTTAGTTGTTCGTCCCGGGTCTGTTCCTCAGGAAGTAGCCCTGGTCTAAAAAACGGGTGTTCACTGTCCTATCTCCTGGTCGACCTCTCTGATTTCCTCTACCTCTCTGTCTACCCCTAGAGGGCCTAGTCCGTGAATCAGAATCTGACACTTCCGTGTCTGTGGATGATAGGTCAGTTTCAAAATTCCTACTGGGATTGCCTACAAAATTCCTACTGATTGGAAGGTTGTAGGCTTTATTTTCTTTAAACTCCTGTAGGTCCCGTACAAAATTACGGTGTTTGCGCTCCTTCAAATTGTACTGATATCTTTCAATTACGTTTTGAAGAAGTGTCTCCTTGGAGGAAAAGTCTGGCTCAGCTGAGAATTTTTTTGTAATCTCAATTTGTTCCTTTAAGAGATCACTTGAGATTGAGAGAGTCTTTTTCTCTTCTTCCAAAAGAATGTTCATAAATCTCAGCGAGCTAGATGTTGCCTCCCTCTCCCACCGTTCACTCAAAGGACATCCTTTATATCTAAAGCCCGGTTGTAGAGTTATCCTTAAATGTCTTGGCACAATGCCTGCCTTTATATAGTTTTCCAAGCTCTGTACCTCCCACCAGCTGGAAATTTGATTCTTATAAATTTTTGTTAGCTCCTTAAAGGCATTGCTATAAGAGGGAGTATATTTTGGTTGTACAAATGTCTTTTCTGAAAAAACCTCCTTTACTTCCGCCACCCAAGTATCAGTATTGATCCCTCTAGTCAAAAAACCAGCCATGCCCCTTTCAAATACAAAAACTCGTTAGACTGGTACCACCAATCAGTTAAATAGGTCCATAAGCAAGGCGGAACAGTAGTTAAAAATTAAAAATTAACTTTTAATTTAATCCATTAAAAGAGCCCGCTGGCTCAAAACCACAAATAAATTAACCCACAATGTGCAAATACTACAAATAGCGCTATCAGCGCAACAAAATAACTATAACGGTGAGCCACTATAATTCTTTTCTCTTAAGGGCTCCAACCATTACCAATAATACCTTTAGGTATTTTTTAGTAGAAAGGAACGACCTCACCCGAGTTGTGCGTCCTCTAGATCACAGCTTGTAGTCAAAAGCCGGTATCCGAATAAATGAGGGAGCGCTCTGCGTGCTCATTCATGGCCTCACTTCTCCGGGTTTTTTTCTTTTTTCAGACAGTCATCATGTCCTCCCTTAGGTAGATTTCTCCCAACGCGTTTCCCGTGGCCCAGTCATCAGGGGAGAAGCCACTATCATAAAATAAAGTATATGCCGTCCATCCAGCTACATTGAAAAGGGAGTATAAACCCGCGCCTGAACATACCTCTTTAAATAAGGCGCTTATTGCCTGAAAACCTCCACATGCACCGCCTCTCATCAGGCACCATGTCCGGTCTTCTGGCGGTCATGTGACTCATTGGAAAGGACACCGGTATCATAGTGGAGCGCACCATGACACGCAGATGTCACTTCCGGTCCGGCAAGGAAAGATCACCCATGTCATGGCGGCGTGAGCCGCATCATGACACGCAGATGTCACTTCCGGTCCGGAGGGGAGAATTTCTCCTACTCCAGACTTAGTAAAAGACAAAGTGTGCAATGCAAGTACCTGAAAATAATCGTCATTTAAACATTTTTACCCCATAAGGTGTCCTCATAAGAATCTTGCCAACCTTACCAGCGGGGGGTATTTTCTATACAAATCCTACAACCTCCGATTTTTTGGGGGAGGATACAACAGAAACAGGGGGATTGGTAGTCTCAAAACTAGGAGGAGGCAATACTTCTAAATTGGGGCGTAAGGCAATAATCCCATATATCAGTCTTTTATAAACAGATCATTAGTCCATACAGTATATTCTTTTTCAATCACGTGTGCGTATCATCACTACAAATCCAGGAGATGCACACAAAAAACAAGAAAAAAGGGGATCAAAGCTATGGGGGGATGTCATAGAGGCTAAAAACAATCCAGTCATTGGGGGGGAAGAAAATATATCCCTCTGGGTACATATAAAGCTCATTCCAGACTAGCTACAGGTATATATGATTTGATTTTCGATGCTTGGAGACCCGGTGGGATTAGGGCGATCTATTTGTCCCCAGATGTCCCTTATATCAAGATCTACCTGGTCAGTGGGGGTTGGCACCCTATAAGATAACGAGAACGGGTGCCCCCAACTCCACGGCGGCTGTCCCTATATGGCCCTGATGCTTCCCTATCAAAAGCTACACTAGCTAAGTGCCCGAAAAAGGAACTACAATGATTAGAAAGTAAAGATTTATAGAGGGGTGTAAAGGGGAAAGGAGGGGATACACCAATGCCAATGATTATAAGAAACAAGCGAAGGTAAGGGTCTCATTCAGACCCAACGGTTGTTGTGTTTTAAGGCAAAAAATCCATTTCGTCTCGCATTGTAGTATCCTCCTATCCCAATTTCCACCCCTTTTGGGTGCCTCTATCTTATCCATCCCCACAAATCTCAGGCCCGATATATCCCCATCATGGATAATGTTTATATGCCTTGCCAAAGGTGTGTCTCTCTCAAGAGCTATGTCTCTGAGATGCTCTCCAATGCGTCTCCTAAATTCACGTATTGTCTTTCCAACATACTCCATGCCACATCTGCATGTTGCTTTATACACAATTCCTCTGGATCGACAATTAATAAAATGGCGTATTTTGTACTCTTGATTAGTGACGTTGCTCTTGAAAGATTGTCCTGTCTCCATTACGCGACAGCCGACACATCCACTACACCGATAGCATCCTTTCATCTTGTTTACAAGCCATGATTCATTTTTTGGAGGAGAAAAGTGACTATGTACAATCCTATCTCCTATTGATCTACCCTTTTGAAAGGTGATCAGAGGATGGGGTCCCACCAGGTCTCCGATGTCATCGTCCATCCTGAGGATCGACCAATGTCTGTCAAGAATTGACCTTATTTGGTCCGCTCCGGAATTATAAGTTGTTATGAACTGACTCATCATCGATTCCTCCTCCCTACCAGGTGGATTTAACAAAGCTGTTCTGCTTATGTCCCGAGTTTCCCTATAGGCCTTACGGAGGATGCCATCTGGATAGCCCCTCTTTTGAAAACGTTGGCGTAAATCACTTACTTGCTCTTGATAATCTAACTCTGAGGAGCAGTTACGGCGAATCCTCATGTACTGCCCTTTCGGGATACCCTTTTTTTGGGGAGACGGATGGTGACTCTCCCACCTTAAAAGGGCATTTGTGGAGGTGGGCTTACGATAGGTTTTAGTATTAATCTGCCCCTCCGGAGTCTTTTGAATACAGACATCTAGAAATGGGAGTACATCCCTGTGATGTTCAAAGGTAAACTTTAAACCTAAAGGATTGATATTCAATTTGGCCACAAAGTCAACCAATTCTGCTACTTCACCATTCCATACCATTAGGACATCGTCAATATAACGAGCCCAGAAAGATATTCTTGAGCATTCCTCACTATATTGATCACTGAAGACGATTGTTTCCTCCCACCAGCCCAGGAGCAAGTTCGCATACGACGGTGCACATGAATTGCCCATCGCGGTGCCCCTGAGCTGGTGGAGGATTTTCCCATTAAAGGTGAAGATATTTTTGGTCAGACAAAATTGAAGTAATTCAAGAACAAACGAGTTATGCCTCTGACATTGTTGGCCCCTGCCTCTTAAAAAATATTCCACTGCCCTCATTCCATCCACATGGTTGATGGAAGAGTACAGGGCTTCGACGTCTATGCTACATAGTATCGACTGTGGGTCTAAAGTCAAACCATCCAACTTCCGCAGGAGATCTGCTGAATCTCTGGTATATGAATTTAAAGCAAGGACAAATGGTTTTAAAATCCTGTCCAGATATACCCCCACATGATGACTAATACTCCCAATTCCAGACACTATTGGTCTCCCCTTTAACGGAAACAGGCCCTTATGCAATTTGGGGAGACAATAGAAAGTCGGCATTATTGGGTGTTTTGGGTATAAAAAATTATATTCATTTTTATCAATCAAGGAGTCAGCAGCACCTCTGTCCAGGATCTCCTTTAAAGTTTTTACAAACATAGGGGTGGGATTGTTTGGTAACTGTTCGTAGGACTCACGATTTTTCAATATGTTCTCACACATGAGTTGATATTTAATATAGTCCATTATTACCGTGTTCCCACCCTTGTCTGAGGGCTTAATTATAATACTGTGATCCTGTTCTAAGACTCGCAGAGCTTCCATCTCCTGTTTAGATAAGTTGAACTTTGTACCCCTCTTTTTTGTAGCCAATTCCTCTAGATCTTTAGTTACCAGTTCTAAAAATACGTCTAATGTAGATTGGTCACCCAAATTCGGGGGCATCTTAGAGCTCTTTAATTTACAGTCAGTAAAAGGACCCTCGCCAGTCTGTTCAGGTATATCATCTGCCAGACCGTAAAGTAATCTAATGTCTGGTAAGAGAGTGTCCGGGACATTCATCTCTAAACAAGTGCGTTTATCCTCCCTGATAAAGTGTTTTCTCCACTTCAATTTTCTTATAAATAGATGTAAGTCCTTTACACTCTCAAAGAATTGGAAATCCGATGTGGGCACAAAATTCAAACCCCTGTTCAACACTTGTAATTCCAAATTGTTAAAGATTCTACCTGATAAGTTAATGACCTGATTGGGTTCAACCCCTCTTAGTTGTTCGTCCCGGGTCTGTTCCTCAGGAAGTAGCCCTGGTCTAAAAAACGGGTGTTCACTGTCCTATCTCCTGGTCGACCTCTCTGATTTCCTCTACCTCTCTGTCTACCCCTAGAGGGCCTAGTCCGTGAATCAGAATCTGACACTTCCGTGTCTGTGGATGATAGGTCAGTTTCAAAATTCCTACTGGGATTGCCTACAAAATTCCTACTGATTGGAAGGTTGTAGGCTTTATTTTCTTTAAACTCCTGTAGGTCCCGTACAAAATTACGGTGTTTGCGCTCCTTCAAATTGTACTGATATCTTTCAATTACGTTTTGAAGAAGTGTCTCCTTGGAGGAAAAGTCTGGCTCAGCTGAGAATTTTTTTGTAATCTCAATTTGTTCCTTTAAGAGATCACTTGAGATTGAGAGAGTCTTTTTCTCTTCTTCCAAAAGAATGTTCATAAATCTCAGCGAGCTAGATGTTGCCTCCCTCTCCCACCGTTCACTCAAAGGACATCCTTTATATCTAAAGCCCGGTTGTAGAGTTATCCGGTTGTAGAGCAAGTAAGTGATTTACGCCAACGTTTTCAAAAGAGGGGCTATCCAGATGGCAACCTCCGTAAGGCCTATAGGGAAACTCGGGACATAAGCAGAACAGCTTTGTTAAATCCACCTGGTAGGGAGGAGGAATCGATGATGAGTCGGTTCATGACAACTTATAATTCCGGAGCGGACCAAATAAGGTCAATTCTTGACAGACATTGGTCGATCCTCAGGATGGACGATGACATCGGAGACCTGGTGGGACCCCATCCTCTGATCACCTTTCAAAAGGGTAGATCAATAGGAGATAGGATTGTACATAGTCACTTTTCTCCTCCAAAAAATGAATCATGGCTTGTAAACAAGATGAAAGGATGCTATCGGTGTAGTGGATGTGTCGGCTGTCGCGTAATGGAGACAGGACAATCTTTCAAGAGCAACGTCACTAATCAAGAGTACAAAATACGCCATTTTATTAATTGTCGATCCAGAGGAATTGTGTATAAAGCAACATGCAGATGTGGCATGGAGTATGTTGGAAAGACAATACGTGAATTTAGGAGACGCATTGGAGAGCATCTCAGAGACATAGCTCTTGAGAGAGACACACCTTTGGCAAGGCATATAAACATTATCCATGATGGGGATATATCGGGCCTGAGATTTGTGGGGATGGATAAGATAGAGGCACCCAAAAGGGGTGGAAATTGGGATAGGAGGATACTACAATGCGAGACGAAATGGATTTTTCGCCTTAAAACACAACAACCGTTGGGTCTGAATGAGACCCTTACCTTCGCTTGTTTCTTATAATCATTGGCATTGGTGTATCCCCTCCTTTCCCCTTTACACCCCTCTATAAATCTTTACTTTCTAATCATTGTAGTTCCTTTTTCGGGCACTTAGCTAGTGTAGCTTTTGATAGGGAAGCATCAGGGCCATATAGGGACAGCCGCCGTGGAGTTGGGGGCACCAGTTCTCGTTATCTTATAGGGTGCCAACCCCCACTGACCAGGTAGATCTTGATATAAGGGACATCTGGGGACAAATAGATCGCCCTAATCCCACCGGGTCTCCAAGCATCGAAAATCAAATCATATATACCTGTAGCTAGTCTGGAATGAGCTTTATATGTACCCAGAGGGATATATTTTCTTCCCCCCCAATGACTGGATTGTTTTTAGCCTCTATGACATCCCCCCATAGCTTTGATCCCCTTTTTTCTTGTTTTTTGTGTGCATCTCCTGGATTTGTAGTGATGATACGCACACGTGATTGAAAAAGAATATACTGTATGGACTAATGATCTGTTTATAAAAGACTGATATATGGGATTATTGCCTTACGCCCCAATTTAGAAGTATTGCCTCCTCCTAGTTTTGAGACTACCAATCCCCCTGTTTCTGTTGTATCCTCCCCCAAAAAATCGGAGGTTGTAGGATTTGTATAGAAAATACCCCCCGCTGGTAAGGTTGGCAAGATTCTTATGAGGACACCTTATGGGGTAAAAATGTTTAAATGACGATTATTTTCAGGTACTTGCATTGCACACTTTGTCTTTTACTAAGTCTGGAGTAGGAGAAATTCTCCCCTCCGGACCGGAAGTGACATCTGCGTGTCATGATGCGGCTCACGCCGCCATGACATGGGTGATCTTTCCTTGCCGGACCGGAAGTGACATCTGCGTGTCATGGTGCGCTCCACTATGATACCGGTGTCCTTTCCAATGAGTCACATGACCGCCAGAAGACCGGACATGGTGCCTGATGAGAGGCGGTGCATGTGGAGGTTTTCAGGCAATAAGCGCCTTATTTAAAGAGGTATGTTCAGGCGCGGGTTTATACTCCCTTTTCAATGTAGCTGGATGGACGGCATATACTTTATTTTATGATAGTGGCTTCTCCCCTGATGACTGGGCCACGGGAAACGCGTTGGGAGAAATCTACCTAAGGGAGGACATGATGACTGTCTGAAAAAAGAAAAAAACCCGGAGAAGTGAGGCCATGAATGAGCACGCAGAGCGCTCCCTCATTTATTCGGATACCGGCTTTTGACTACAAGCTGTGATCTAGAGGACGCACAACTCGGGTGAGGTCGTTCCTTTCTACTAAAAAATACCTAAAGGTATTATTGGTAATGGTTGGAGCCCTTAAGAGAAAAGAATTATAGTGGCTCACCGTTATAGTTATTTTGTTGCGCTGATAGCGCTATTTGTAGTATTTGCACATTGTGGGTTAATTTATTTGTGGTTTTGAGCCAGCGGGCTCTTTTAATGGATTAAATTAAAAGTTAATTTTTAATTTTTAACTACTGTTCCGCCTTGCTTATGGACCTAAAATTGATAAAGCAGCTTTATTCTTCAGGTCAGTACGATTACAGCGACAACTCATTTATATCATTTTTTTATGTTTTGGCGCTTTTACACAATAAAAACTATTTTATATAAAAAAATAATTGTTTTTGCATTGCTTTATTCTGAGAGCTATAACTTTTTTATCTTTCTGCTGATCACGCTGTATGGTAGTTTGTTTTTGCGGGACAAGATGCCGTTTTCAGCGGTACCATGTTTATTTATATCTGTCTTTTTGATCGCGTGTTATACCACTTTTTGTTCGCCTGTATGATAATTAAGCGTTGTTTTTTGCCTTGTTTTGTATTTATTTTTTTTGCAGTGTTCACTGAAGGGGTTAACTAGTGGGATAGTTTTATAGAGCGGGTCGTTACAGACGCGGCAATACCAAATATGTGTACTTTTATTGTTTTTTTTTAGTTTACATAAATAAATGGATTTATTGGGAATTTTTTTTTCCTTTATTTGGGGATTTTTTTTTTCTTTTTATATATTCTATTTTTTTTTTTTTACTTTCTACCATTGTCCCAGGGTGGGACATCACTATATTAGATCAGATTGCTGATCTGACACTGTGCATAGCACTGTGTCAGATCAGTGATCTGACATGCATTGCTCTCAGCAGGCGCCGGCTAGCCACGTCACGTCATGACCCGGAAGGAGTCCCGCGGCCATCTTGGATCCGGTGACTCCTTCCAGATCACCGGAGCAACGTGATCGCATCGCGTTGCTCGGGTGGGAGAGCGCAGGGAGCCCCCGTCTCTGCGCGATCCCCCTCTATGCCGCTGTCACTACTGACAGCGGCATCAGAGGGGTTAAATGCCCACGATCGGCGCTAGCGCTGATCGTGGGCATTGCTGCGGGGTGTCAGCTGTAATATACAACTGACACCCGCACCCGATCACCGCGGTGCTCAGCGCGAGACCGCGGTGATCGGTGCGCCGTACTAGTACTGCGGCCGGCACAATTGCAGTTGCCGCAGCGCTGTACTAGTATGGTGCATGTCATGAAGGGGTTAAAATGACTAGCAGTGAGATGATCCTTTAAGTTTTTTGCCCTTCTTGCTATCATCTTGGGGGTACCAGAGACAAAAGGCCTCAATTTTGGTTCACTGAGTAAAATACCCTAGTGTTTACCTAAGATGTTGTAAATATCATGCCATTGATTGTTGTAGACTGTAATTAAATTAGTGGTACAAAGTCCATCTCAGGTCTTTGGCTGTAGTAAAGAGCCTTGAAGAGAAGGAATATAAACCAGCTCACCCGTGATGCATAAGCTGAGTTTCGGGAGCACGGAGCCGCTCTCTCCAGGCGTGTAGAATCCAAGAGAAGAAAATGTCCAGCTTCACCGAATCTGTGAAAAAAAGTTTTCTTTATTCACAAACTTAAACATGGAAGATACAAACTTCAGCACAAACCATATGGGTAAGAATCTCAATGCGTTTCTGGAGACTAAGCTCCCATAATCATGACATGACAGTCACCGGAAATAGTTTTCACTTCACAGGTGTGCCTTGTCAGGTTTAATGTGTGGGATTTCTTGCCTTATAAATGGGGTTGAGACCATCAGTTGTGTTGTGCAGAAGTCTGGAGGATACACAGCTGATAGTCCTAATGAATAGACTGTTAGAATTTGTATTATGGCAAGAAAAAAGCAGCTAAGTAAAGAAAAATGAGTGACCATCATTACTTTAAGAAATGAAGGTCAGTCAGTCCGAAAAATTGGGCAAACTTTGAAAGTGTCCCCAAGTGCAGTTGTAAAAACCATCAAGAGCTACAAAGAAACTGGCTCACATGAGGACCGCCCCAGGAAAGGAAGACGAAGAGTCACCTCTGCTTCTGAGGATAAGTTTATCCGAATCACCAGCCTCAGAAATCGCAGGTTAACAGCAGCTCAGATTAGAGACCAGGTCAATGCCACACAGAGTTCTAGCAGCAGACACATCTCTACAACAACTGTTAAGAGGAGACTTTGTGCAGCAGGCCTTCATGGTAAAATAGCTGCTAGGAAACCACTGCTAAGGACAGGCAACAAGCAGAAGAGACTTGTTTGCGCTAAGGAACACAAGGAATGGACATTAGATCAGTGGAAATCTGTGCTTTGGTCTGATGAGTCCAAATTTGAGATCTTTGGTTCCAACCACTGTCTTTGTGCGACAGAGAAAAGGTGAACGGATGGACTCTACATGCCTGGTTCCCACCGTGAAGCATGGAGGAGGAGGTGTGATGGTGTGGGGGTGCTTTGCTGGTGACACTGTTGGGGATTTATTCAAAATTGAAGGCATACTGAACCAGCATGGCTACCACAGCGTCTTGCGGCAGCATGCTATTCCATCCGGCTTGCGCTTAGTTAAATCATCATTTATTTTTCAACAGGACAATGACCCCAAACACACCTCCAGGCTGTGTAAGGGCTATTTGACTAAGAAGGAGAGTGATGGGGTGCTACGCCAGATGGCCTGGCCTCCACAGTCACCAGACCTGAACCCAATTGAGATGGTTTTGGGGTGAGCTGGACTGCAGAGTGAAGGCAAAAGGGCCAACAAGTGCTAAGCATCTCTGGGAACTCCTTCAAGATTATTGGAAGACCATTCCCGGTGACTACCTCTTGAAGCTTACCAAAAGAATGGCAAGAGTGTGCAAAGCAGTCATCAAAGCAAAAGGTGGCTACTTTGAAGAACCTAGAATATAAGACATAATTTCAGTTGTTTCACACTTTTTTGTTAAGTATATAATTCCACATGTATTAATTCATAGTTTTGATGCCTTCAGTGTGAATGTACAATTTTCATAGTCATGAAAATACAGAAAAATCTTTAAATGAGAAGGTGTGTCCAAACTTTTGGTCTGTACTGTATATACATTAAATAGCCTTATTATCTTTGTTGTTGTTCAACTTACATTTCAAGCTTTTTGGTTTTTTTTATTTTTATTGCTCTTACTTCTATGCCTTTAAAAAAAAGATTATTTCCCAGCAATATTATATGGAATATCGATTATCACAGAATAATAAATGTGAGGAAATGGGGACCCTATTAATGCCTGATCTAAATCTAAAAACGTTAGTGAGTTAAGGTAAAATAGTTTGACTGTACGATGTAGTGAACTGTAACTGTACATGTCTTGGTGGATCTACACTTAAACAGTGAGCGCTCGTCATTTTATATAAAGACGGGGGGCTGTATGGGGCGCAGCTAAAAGAAAGCCCCCACATGACTGCGTTGCCATGGAGCAGTGCAGTATTTATTTTTATTTTTTTAAAAAGAAGGAATTAAACAGGGGGTCCAGGGATTGGTTGGGATAAGTATGGGGGCGGGGATTTTGTGGGAATGGAGGGGGGGCTAAAGAAAGTGCGGGAAGGGGATCATTGCATTTGAGACAAGCGAAGTGAGTGGACCTGCTGCCACAGCATTACTTACCATGGCCACAGTGGACAGCTTGGTCGCTCAGCTTCGCATTGAGGCACGGTCCAGGAGGGCAGGCTGGCTTGAAGAGCAGCTCACCGGGCTGCGTGGGGACAGCGGGAGCCAGGGCAGGCGGACCAGGAGGACCAGGCCGCCGGAGAGGCTGTCACCCGGTGTTATTCCACGCGGCAGGTGCAGGCTGCGGAGCCCCTCCAGGGACCCTGCGGGGGCTGTGGGATGCGGCGCAGCCACCCTGCCCGCCCCCTCCTCCGGCAGGAATCCACCAAGCACCCCTGCCGGCGCGCGACGACGAGGCATGGTGAGAGCGGTGCAGGCGTGTCCGAGCGCCGGCGCTGCACAGGAAGACAGGGCCGCATTTCCGGTGCAGCCTAGCACTGGGTGACGAGGCGCTGCAGCGCCAGGATCTTCGGGCAATACCCGCCGGGGAGCAGCTTCAGCGGCGGCTTCAGCGACAGCTCGAGGGAGGAGCGCAGCGGCAGCTGCACCACCTAGGAGCCGGGACTCGGCGGCGGTACCAGGGACTGGGCGAGGGAGGAGCCCAGCGGCGGCTGCATCATCCAGGAGCCAGGAGCTGGACAGGACAGCGGCGGGTGCACCGGTTCCACAGCCGCCCGGTGCACCTGGCTCGAGCATGGGTCGGCAGAACAGGATGTCGGGCAGGATGGCGCCAACATGACGACAGGGAGCGGGTCGGGCCGCGGGAGCAGCAGCCAGAGGGGCCAGTCCGGCTGCAGCGCACAGAGGACCCACAGAGTCTGCCAGGTCCAGATCCAGCAGGAGTTTGAGTGAACGGTCGACTTCGCCAGTCTCGGTCCCCCCTGGTGACGTGGAGGCCAGGGGTGTGGGCCTGGGGCAGATGAGCGGCAGCGATGACTCAGGGAGCGAGCATCGTGATGAAAGTGAGCGGCAGGCTTCAGGAGGCATGGCTGGTGGGGACACAGCACCTGTGCAGCCCCGTGAGTATATGTCTAGTCTTTTTCCGGTGGCAGGTGTTTCGGGGTCAGTTGTGCAGAGTGGGGGTAGTGGTGAGGTTCCGGGTGTTAGAGAGCTTTTGGCGGGGATGTCACAGATCTTGAGAAGATTGGATGGCGGGGTTGCGGATAGTGCGCGAGCGTCGCCCGCTGGGGCTTTGGTGTCGGTTGCCGGTTGTGGAGTTGGGGGTTCGAGCGAGATTGCAAGTTCTGGTAGTGGGCCGCCGTCCTCAGCGGCCGGTGTGTCGGTGTCGGTACAGACCGAAACAGGGAGGGGTGATACCGTCAAGCTAGATGATAGGGCAAAAGGTGAGGTTTTTGTGTGTTTTGAGGGCCCGCTGGGGGCCCATTTGAAGAAGGAGGTGAAGGAAAAGATTTGGAAAGATGAATACGTAGAGATTTTCTCTCTCCTTCCTTTAGAAAAATTTAATTTGGATAAAGGAAAGAAAGATGATAGTAAAAAGGAGGAGGAGGAAAAGAGGCGTTGGCGCCTTATTCCCCAGACGTTCGTTAACTGGCAGCAGGCATTTAACATTCTGGTGAGCGTTATAGGGGAGGAAGCCCCAGAGAATTGCTCGGGCCTTTTCTGTTATTTGGAGGCTATTGGTGAAGCGCATCGTACCTATGGGGGCCAGGCTTGGCTGCGATACGATGAACAGTTCAGGCAGCGCAAGGCGGTGAGGCCCGAGATAAGATGGGATCAAAAGGACATCGGATTGTGGTTGAAGGTTATGGCACCGGTGCGTTACGGGCAGTCCTTTCAGGGGGGCGGGGGGGGGTAACAGTCAACAGTCAGGACAAGGTGGAGGAGGACAGGGGTCACAGGCAAAGGAAAGGACGGGGACATGCTGGCAGTTTAACGACGGCCAGTGTAAGTATGGCGCCACCTGTAAGTTTAAACATGTGTGCTCCCATTGCAACGAGGCCTCACATGGGGCTGCTAAGTGTTTCAAGAAATCGCGTGGTAAGCCATCCGTGGGTGGCGGTCAAGGGGGAGACTCCGGTGAGGCTTCAAAAGATGGCCCCCTATCTAAATAGATACCCGGATTATCAAAAGGCGGAAGTTATTAGGGATGGTTTTCTTGAGGGGTTTAAGATTCCTCACCCGACGCATGTTGTCCCCTTTTCTAAAAAGAACTTGAGATCGGCTAGTTTGCATTCGGGGGTTGTTTCGGTTAAATTGGCAAAGGAGGTCGAATTGGGAAGGATGGCGGGGCCGTTTAGTTCACTCCCTATGGCTGACGTAATTGTTTCCCCGCTTGGGGTGGTGCCCAAGAAGGAGCCGAATAAGTTTCGGCTAATTCAGCACCTGTCTTATCCCAAGGGATCCTCGGTTAATGATGGGATTGTGGAAGAGTTGTGCTCCGTTGTTTATACCTCTTTCGATGCCGCTGTCCAGTGGGTGCGCAGGTACGGGCCTGGGGCCTTGTTGGCAAAAACAGACATCGAATCGGCTTTTCGGCTTTTGCCTGTGCACCCGCAGAGCATTCTGTTGTTAGGTTGTTGGTGGGAGGGGGGTTTTTACTTGGATAGGTGTTTGCCTATGGGGTGTTCGATTTCTTGTGCATTGTTTGAGACTTTCAGTACCTTTTTGGAATGGGTAGTGACTGAGAGACGTTTCGGCTGTTCCTTTGGTCATTCACTATTTGGATGACTTTTTGTTTGTTGGTCCACCGGATTCTGCGGTGTGTGGTTATCTACTTGCTACCATGGAATGGGTGGCCGGACAGTTTGGCGTTCCTTTGGCGCACGATAAAATGTAGGGCCCCTGTAAGGTCTTGAGTTTTCTAGGGATTGTCATTGATTCCGAAAAAATGGAATGTCAGTTGCCGGATGATAAGTTGCTGTTGCTTAGGCAGGAGGTGGGCAGGATCGGAAAATTGCGGAAGGTAACCCTGAAGGAGTTGCAGTCGTTGCTGGGACGCCTGAATTTTGCTTGCCGTATCATGCCGATGGGCAGGATTTTTTGCCGCAGATTGTCCAGGGCGACGGCGGGAGTCCGGTCAGCCCATCATTTTATCCGTTTGGGTAGGGAGCATAAGGACGACCTTCTCATTTGGCAACGTTTTTTGGACAGCTATAATGGCAGGTCACTTATTCAGCGGGAGGATCTCAATGCATTTGACTGCGAGATCTACACGGACGCAGCGGGTGGAGTTGGTTATGGGGCCTATTGCGGAGGAAAATGGAGTATGGAGGTTTGGCCTGAAGATTGGAAAAAGAAAGGGCTTACCAAGAACTTGACATTGTTGGAGCTGTTCCCAATTGTGGTGTCAGCTTTTATTTGGGGCGACAACTTCAGGGACTGGCAGGTGCGTTTTCATTCCGACCACTCGAGCGTGGTGTCCGTGATTAACAGCTTATCTTCTTCTTCCCCCCCAGTAATCAGGCTGGTCAGGGAATTGGTGTTGAGATGCTTAGAGTTGAATGCATGGATCTCGGCGGTGCACGTGCCAGGCGTTCGAAACAATATAGCTGACGCTTTGTCTCGTTTGCAGTGGGACCGTTTCCGGGAATTGGCTCCAGATTCGGAGGTGACAGGAGCGGCGTGTCCTTTGCATCTGTGGCAGGTTGTTACGGAAGGGGAGGCCAACTGATTCAAGCTTCAGTGTCAAACAGGACTTGGTTGGATTATACGGCGTCGTGGGCTATGTGGGAAGGTTGGTTAGATCAATGTGGCCCGGCGGAGTCCGATGGTGATAGGACTATGGCGTTATTGGCCCTGATTGGTAAGGTGGTGGAATGGGGTTGATCTGTGTCTAGGTTAAATAAGTTTATAGCAGGTTTGGTTTTCGGTTTCCGGCTGCAAGGGGCCAGGGACGTTACAAAGGACTTTATAATACGGCAGGCGTTAAAAGGTTTTCGCAAAGGTAATGTTACTTTTGATAAGCGCAGGACCATTTCTTTTGAGTTGTTGCAGCAGTTAGGTGAGGCCTTAGTTTTTGTTTGTTCTTCTCAGTTCGAAGTGATACTGTTTCGGTTGGCTTTTTCTTTAGCATTTTTTGGTGCTTTGCGTTTGGGAGAATTGGTTTCCCCGAGCAGGGGCAAGTCGGGTGGTCTTTTAGCGGAAGATGTGTTTTTTTGGGATGGGGGTATCGCTTTTTGGATTAGGCGGTCAAAGACGGACCAGCTGGGCAGGGGAACGAAAGTAGTGTTAGGAAGGGTGGATGGTAGCGGGATGTGCCCGCAGCAGTGTTTGGAAGCATATTGGGGTTTGTGCCTGGTCAGGTCAAGCCCTTTGTTACAGCATCAAGAAGGGGATTTTCTGTCACGCTTCCAGTTTGTGGCTGTTTTGAAGAAGGGCTTGGAATATCTGGGTGTTAACCCGGATAATTTCGGTTTGCATTCCTTTCGGATTGGGGCTGCGTCCGAGGCCGATGGTTTGGGCCTGGGGCCGGATGTGATTAAAAAAATAGGTAGATGGAGTTCTAATCGTTACCTGTCTTATGTGCGACATTGATTCGGCAATGCTGGGGGGTGTGTTTCTGGCATTTTGTTAATCGTGGTTATGTTTTCCAGGTCGGCCCCCCTCCTTGGCTTGGATTGTTGGACACTCTTTCGTTTACTGGGGTGCCCTCCGGGCTGATGCTAGGTCGAATGGTAGGCAACTGGGTTTTGGTCTGGAGGCAGTTGTCATTCGTTGGATGGGTCGCCGTGGTATGTTGTGGCGTAGCCTGTTGTCAGAATTCTCCCGCGCCGCCCGTTTGGATCATCCCCCGGACATTTTGGTGGTTCACCTGGGAGGTAACGATCTGGGGGCAAAACCGGTGAGAGAACTGATTTGAGACATCTGTTTCGATTTGTTGAGACTAGGGTTGAGCGACTTTCATTTTTTTAAGATCGAGTAGGGTTTTGGGAAACCCGATTTTGTCCAGAGTCGAGTCGAGTGCAGTCGGCCGATTATCGCTAAAAGTCGGGGATCGACCGAAACACGAAACCCAATGCAAGTCAATGGGGAAGCATAGTCGGCAGTGAGTGGAGGCCAGGAAAACACCTACAGTGCCCATTTTAATGCCAAAAACATCCATTCTTGTTTCTGAAGCTTGCCAATCTTAATTAACTGTATAATAATAGTTGGGCATAGGGAATTGGGGGAAAGTTGTGGGGGGAGTAGGGCTGGCTCAAGTTTTTCGTGGGCCCAGGAAATGCGGACTACGTCACGGCGGTGTTGCAGGGAAAGGTAAGTATTTAAACGTTGCAAGTGCTGTGATCCTGAGCAAGCAGGGGGGGGCCCACTCATTCGCATTGGCACTGGCACAGGGCCCCTCAAAGTACGGCGGTGTGTTTGCATGGCGGGGGCGCCTCCCACCAGCAGCGACACTTTTGCGTACTCTGAGGGGCCCTGTGCCAGTGACGTCGCCAACGAGTATGCCCCCCCACCTGATGAAGGAACCTGCACTTTCATCTGCACCTTCCTCTTTGTCCCTGTGTAAGGTGGTATAACATGCGGGAAGGGGAACCTTACTTTCAGCAGGGTCAGATTCTGGCTGTGTAGAGTACAAGGGGAATGTAGTGGTCTAGGTCAATGTACCAGCAGACTCATCTAGCAGTGGCTGGGCAATGGGCAGGATGAGGAGGAAACAGATATAGGGCCAAAGAATAAAGTAGGCTAAATGCAGTTCAAAATTGGTAACAGGACTAAACAGGCGGCATTGCTTTGTTCAGTGGAGTAGCAAACCCAAGAGCAGCAGACACTGTTTCAAGGGCCTAACCACACTAGTAGGCCAAATGCAGTTTAATATCTGATAGTATAGGGCGAAAGCCAGAAGGTTGAAGCTCAGCTTTATTTAGTTGAGGACAACACCAGGCAGGGGCACACAGACAGACACCTTTAGTAGGCCGGAAAAGCCTATTGCATTTTTTAAAATGGTAATTTGGAGCAGAAGGTTGAAGCTCAGCTTTATTTAGTTGAGGGCAACACCAGGGAGGGGCAGAAGCCGTTAGTAGGCCCTAACCACCATTTTTTTTTTAAAAAAACCACTTAATGAGAGCCGGAAGGTTGAAGCTCAGCTTTATTTAGTTGAGGACAACACCAGGCAGGGGCACACAGACAGACACCTTTAGTAGGCCGGAAAAGCCTATTGCATTTTTTAAAATGGTAATTTGGAGCAGAAGGTTGAAGCTCAGCTTTATTTAGTTGAGGACAACACCAGGCAGGGGCACACAGACAGACACCTTTAGTAGGCCGGAAAAGCCTATTGCATTTTTTAAAATGGTAATTTGGAGCAGAAGGTTGAAGCTCAGCTTTATTTAGTTGAGGACAACACCAGGCAGGGGCATACAGACAGACACCTTTAGTAGGCCGGAAAAGCCTATTGCATTTTTTAAAATGGTAATTTGGAGCAGAAGGTTGAAGCTCAGCTTTATTTAGTTGAGGGCAACACCAGGGAGGGGCAGAAGCCGTTAGTAGGCCCTAACCACCATTTTTTTTTTTTAAAACCACTTAATGAGAGCCGGAAGGTTGAAGCTCAGCTTTATTTAGTTGAGGGCAACACCAGGGAGGGGCAGAAGCCGTTAGTAGGCCCTAACCAAAGTTGAAGGCCAAATGCAGTTTAATTTCTGATACTATAGGCCGAAAGCCAGAAGGTGGAAGCTCCAATTTAGACAGTGGAGGACAATTTGAATTAGGGACTGCAGACAGACTTAGTAGGCTGTCCCCTGTGGACCATGCATCCACCACATTAACCCATTGCGCCGTAATGGACACGTAATCTTCCGTGGCCATGCCTACAGGTCCATGTGTCTGTTGTCAGGTGCACCTTTGTACTCACAGATTGCCAGAGTGCATGGACAATGCGGTCTTCTACATGCTGGTGGAGGGTTGGGATGGCTTTTCTCGCAAAAGAAGTGTCGACTGGTTAGCTTGTAGCGTGGTACAGCGTAGTCCATCATGGCCTTATTAATAGTAAATAAAATATATAACTAGGCTCTATGAACTTTTAAATAGGTTCCAGGGGTACACGGGCAGCATTGGTGTGGTCAGTGGAGGAGTATTGCAAGTAGGGGCTGCAGACAGGCTATCAAAGGCCTAAAATACCAAACAGTAGGCACTCATGGCAGTTTTATATCGGTTACATGGATACACAGGCAGGCACTCCAGGCAGCATTGTGGTCAGTGGAGGAGTATTGCAAGTAGGGGCCGCAGACAGGCTATCAAAGGCCTAAAATAACAAACAGTAGGCAGTCATGGCAGTTTTACATCGGTTACATGGATACACAGGCAGGCACTCCAGGCAGCATTGTGGTCAGTGGAGGAGTATTGCAAGTAGGGGCCGCAGACAGGCTATCAAAGGCCTAAAATAACAAACAGTAGGCAGTCATGGCAGTTTTACATCGGTTACATGGATACACAGGCAGCTAGGTGGTGAGTGGAGGAGTATTTAAAGTAAGGACCGCAGACAGGCTATCAAAGGCCTAACATAACAAACAATAGGCTCATGGCAGTTTTACAGCGGTTACATGGATAGACGGGCAGGCAGCTTGGTGGTGAGTGGAGGAGTATTTAAAGTAGGGACCGCAGACAGGCTATCAAAGGCCTAACATAACAAACAATAGGCTCATGGCAGTTTTACAGCGGTTACATGGATACACGGGCAGGCAGCTTGGTGGTGAGTGGAGGAGTATTTAAATTAGGGACCGCAGACAGGCTTCAAAGGCCTAACATAAGAAAATGGGCTGGCTGTAGGCACTTTATAATTGGTTCCAGGGGTACACGGGCAGCAGTGGTCTGGCCAGTGGAGGACTAGTGGAAGGAGGGACCGCAGACAGGCTTCAAAGGCCTAAAATAAAAAAATGGGCTGGCTGTAGGCACTTTATAATTGGTTCCAGGGGTACACGGGCAGCAGTGGTCTGGCCAGTGGAGGACTAGTGGAAGGAGGGACCGCAGACAGGCTTCAAAGGCCTAACATAAAAAAATGGGCTGGCTGTAGGCACTTTATAATTGGTTCCAGGGGTACACGGGCAGCAGTGGTCTGGCCAGTGGAGGACTAGTGGAAGGAGGGACCGCAGACAGGCTTCAAAGGCCTAACATAAAAAAATGGGCTGGCTGTAGGCACTTTATAATTGGTTCCAGGGGTACACGGGCAGCAGTGGTCTGGTCAGTGGAGGACTAGTGGAAGGAGGGACCGCAGACAGGCTTCAAAGGCCTAAAATAACAAACAATAGGCTCATGGCAGTTTTACAGCGGTTACATGGATACACGGGCAGCTTGGTGGTGAGTGGAGGAGTAGTGCAAGGAGTGTCTGTCCCAGTACTCCCAAAATATAAATAGATGTTAATGTCTCGCAAAACAACCAAAACAAAAAAAAAGGTGGCATACTTAGGTACAGGGGTGGGCTCATCTGCTGAGTTTCTGACATAGTAATTTGGCAGTAACTATTTAATGGTGCCAATATAGGACACAGACACAGACTACTTTAAGTTGCATCATAGATGTCTACAAATTTGTATTGTCAGTGCCAGACATTGAATGATGTCAGCGAATAGACTAAAGATTGGTGGAGCTGTGCGACATAATTTTGCACGTGGTAGAGCACATTTTGAGCTGGGGTAGGGGGGAACTCTCTTGAGGCCGGCGGGACCACCCCAGGGCCCCTCATGTTACAACGGTGTGTCTGACGTTGGGTGCGCACCACCACCGCCAGAGACACTACATTGTACTATGAGGGACCCAGTAGCAATGCCGTCAACCAAAAGCGAGCACACCCACCTCTTCAGACAAACAGCAGTCTCACGGGTGCTTGCGCCAAGTCGCGATACCACGGCCCCGTGTGGGGAGTTTTGCCATTTAGGGAGGTGTAAACATGTCGTATGCTGTACAATCAGCTGCAGCAAATTAGACATTAGAAAAGTAATTCACAGGCAAGAGCTTTTCATAGGAAAGCTAGGTGTCGGCCGGGCAAGGTGGGGCAAAAGATTTCGAAATCCAGTTGTGGTTCATTTTAATGAATGTTAGATCGTCAACATTTTGGGTAGCCAGACGAGTCCTTTTTTCGGTTAATATTGAACCTGCAGCACTGAATACTCTTTCTGATAGGACACTTGCTGCCGGGCAAGCAAGCTCCTGCAATGCATATTCTGCCAATTCTGGCCAGGTGTCTAATTTGGAGGCCCAGTAATCAAATGGGAATGACGGTTGAGGGAGAACATCGATAAGGGATGAAAAATAGTTAGTAACCATACTGGACAAATGTTGTCTCCTGTCACTTTCAATTGATGCAGCAGTACCTGTCCTGTCTGCGGTCATAGCAAAATCACTCCACAACCTGGTCAGAAAACCCCTCTGTCCAACGCCACTTCTGATGTGTGCACCCCTAACACTCCTAGTCTGCTGCCCCCTGGAGCTCGTGTGAGAACGATCACGTGCGCTGTGTGCTGGGAATGCCTGAAGCAAACGGTCAACAAGAGTTGATTGTTTGGTTGCTAATATTAGTTCCAAGTTCTCATGTGGCATAATATTTTGCAATTTGCCTTTATAGCGTGGATCAAGGAGGCAGGCCAACCAGTAATCGTCATCGTTCATCATTTTCGTAATGCGTGTGTCCCTTTTTAGGATACGTAAGGCATAATCCGCCATGTGGGCCAAAGTTCCAGTTGTCAAATCTCCGGTTGTGATTGGTTGAGGGGCAGTTGCAGGCAAATCTACGTCACTTGTGTCCCTCAAAAAACCAGAACCCGGCCGTGACACGCAACCAATTTCCTGTGCCCCCGGGAAAGGTTCGGCATTAAAAATATACTCATCCCCATCATCCTCCTCGTCCTCCACCTCCTCTTCGCCCGCTACCTCGTCCTGTACACTGCCCTGACCAGACAATGGCTGACTGTCATCAAGGCTTTCCTCTTCCTCTGGTGCAGACGCCTGCTCCTTTATGTGCGTCAAACTTTGCATCAGCAGACGCATTAGGGGGATGCTCATGCTTATTACGGCGTTGTCTGCACTAACCAGCCGTGTGCATTCCTCAAAACACTGAAGGACTTGACACATGTCTTGTATCTTAGACCACTGCACACCTGACAACTCCATGTCTGCCATCCTACTGCCTGCCCGTGTATCCTCCCACAAATAAATAACAGCATGCCTCTGTTCGCACAGTCTCTGAAGCATGTGCAGTGTTGAGTTCCACCTTGTTGCAACGTCTATGATTAGGCGATGCTGGGGAAGGTTCAAAGACCGCTGATAGGTCTGCATACGGCTGGCGTGTACAGGCGAACGTCGGATATGTGAGCAAAGTGCACGCACTTTGAGGAGCAGGTCGGAGAACCCAGGATAAGTTTTCAATAAGCACTGCACCACCAGGTTTAAGGTGTGAGCCAGGCAAGGAATGTGTTTCAGTTGGGAAAGGGAGATGGCAGCCATGAAATTCCTTCCGTTATCACTCACTACCTTGCCTGCCTCAAGATCTACTGTGCCCAGCCACGACTGCGTTTCTTGTTGCAAGAACTCGGACAGAACTTCCGCGGTGTGTCTGTTGTCGCCCAAGCACTTCATAGCCAATACAGCCTGCTGACGCTTGGCAGTAGCTGGCCCATAATGGGACAACTGGTGTGCAACAGTGTCATCTGCCGATGGAGTGGTTGGCAGACTGCGTTCTGTGGAAGAGCTGTAGCTTCTGCAGGAGGACGAGGAGGAGGAGGAGGAGGGGGTGCGAACGCCTACAGCCAACTGTTTCCTAGACCGTGGGCTGGGCACAACTGTCCCTAAATTGATGTCGCCTGTGGACCCTGCATCCACCACATTCACCCAGTGTGCCGTGATGGACACATAACGTCCCTGGCCATGCCTACTGGTCCATGCATCTGTAGTCAGGTGCACAGTGGCGTAACTACAAAGTTATGGGCCCCGGTGCGAACTTCCAAATGGGGCCCCCCCCCCACCTCCGTGACGCCCCCCCACCCCCTTCCCCTAGATACGCCTCGGACTGTTGCAGGAATCTCCTGCACTGCAACACGGTGTTGGGTGCCAGCACAGCCCGCACAGTGGTATATCCAGCACAGCCCGCACAGTGGTATATCCAGCACAGCCCGCACAGTGGTATATCCAGCACAGCCCGCACAGTGGTATATCCAGCACAGCCCGCACAGTGGTATATCCAGCACAGCCCGCACAGAGGTATATCCAGCACAGCCCGCACAGTGGTATATCCAGCACAGCCCGCACAGTGGTATATCCAGCACAGCCCGCACAGTGGTATATACAGCACAGCCCGCACAGTGGTATGTACAGCACAGCCCGCACAGTGGTATATACAGCACAGCCCGCACAGTGGTATATACAGCACAGCCCGCACAGGGGTAAATACAGCACAGCCCGCACAGGGGTATATACAGCACAGCCCGCACAGGGGTATATACAGCACAGCCCGCACAGGGGTATATAGAGCACAGCCCGCACAGGGGTATATAGAGCACAGCCCGCACAGGGGTATATAGAGCACAGCCCGCACAGGGGTATATACAGCAGAGCCCGCACAGGGGTATATACAGCAGAGCCCGCACAGGGGTATATACAGCACAGCCCGCACAGGGGTATATACAGCACAGCCCGCACAGGGGTATATACAGCAGAGCCCGCACAGGGGTATATACAGCACAGCCCGCACAGGGGTATATACAGCACAGCCCGCACAGGGGTATATACAGCAGAGCCCGCACAGGGGTATATACAGCAGAGCCCGCACAGGGGTATATACAGCACAGCCCGCACAGGGGTATATAGAGCACAGCCCGCACAGGGGTATATAGAGCACAGCCCGCACAGGGGTATATACAGCAGAGCCCACACAGGGGTATATACAGCAGAGCCCGCACAGGGGTATATGCAGCACAGCCAGCACAGGGGTATATAGAGCACAGCCAGCACAGGGGTATATAGAGCACAGCCAGCACAGGGATATATACAGCACAGCCCGCACAGGGATATATACAGCACAGCCCGCACAGGGATATATACAGCAGAGCCCGCACAGGGGTATATGCAGCACAGCCAGCACAGGGGTATATGCAGCACAGCCAGCACAGGGGTATATACAGCACAGCCGGCACAGGGGTATATACAGCACAGCCCGCACAGGGGTATATACAGCAGAGCCCGCACAGGGGTATATACAGCACAGCCCGCACAGGGGTATATAGAGCACAGCCCGCACAGGGGTATATAGAGCACAGCCCGCACAGGGGTATATACAGCAGAGCCCACACAGGGGTATATACAGCAGAGCCCGCACAGGGGTATATGCAGCACAGCCAGCACAGGGGTATATAGAGCACAGCCAGCACAGGGGTATATAGAGCACAGCCAGCACAGGGATATATACAGCACAGCCCGCACAGGGATATATACAGCACAGCCCGCACAGGGATATATACAGCAGAGCCCGCACAGGGGTATATGCAGCACAGCCAGCACAGGGGTATATGCAGCACAGCCAGCACAGGGGTATATAGAGCACAGCCCGCATCTCATCTCCCCCCCCCCCCGATAATGGCCCCACAGTCCGGTGAAAAAGAAAAAAAAAAACTCTCCTCACCTTTCCTTTTGCCCGCGCTGCTCCTGGTGGCTGCAGTCTGCCCAGGACACTGCAGGTGCGCGATGATATGACGTCATCGCGCACCCGCAGTGTACTGTCAGAGGCAGAGCGGGGAATGATGGGAGAGGGAGCGTCAGGTGACGCTCTCCTCCATCATTGCATTGAACTATACCGGTGTCATAGACGCCGGTATAGTTAAATGCGGCGGCGGCGGCGGCGGCGGGGGGGAGGAACAGTGCAGCGGCCCACTACTGGCATCGGCTCTTCTGGCATTTGCCAGAAGTGCCCGATGTCCAGCCCGGCCCTGCCCTGACCTGCCGGCCCGGGGCCCCTGACCTGCGGGGCCCGGTCGCAATGGCGACCGCTGCGACCGCGGTCGTTACGCCCCTGCAGGTGCACCTTTGTACTCACAGATTGCCTGAGTGCATGGACGATGCGCTGTTTAACATGCTGGTGCAGGGCTGGGATGGCTTTTCTGGAAAAAAAGTGTCGACTGGGTAGCTCGTATCGTGGTTCAGCGTACTCCATCAGGGCTTTGAAAGCTTCGCTTTCAACTAACCGGTAGGGCATCATCTCTAACGAGATTAGTCTAGCTATGTGGGCGTTAAAACACTGTGTACGCGGATGCGAGGATAAGTACTTCCTTTTTCTAACCAGAGTCTCATGTAGGGTGAGCTGGACTGGAGAGCTGGAGATCGTGGAACTTTCGGGTGTGCCGGTGTACATGGCAGACTGAGAGACGGTTGGAGACGGTATTGTTTCCGCCGGTGCCCTAGATGCAATATTTCCTCCTACAAAACTGGTGATTCCCTGACCCTGACTGCTTTTGGCTGGCAAAGAAACCTGCACAGATACTGCCGGTGGTGCGGAAAATGGTGGCCTTACAGTGACGGAAGGGATGTTGCGTTGCTGACTAGCTTCATTGGCCGAGGGTGCTACAACCTTGAGGGACGTTTGGTAGTTAGTCCAGGCTTGAAAATGCATGGTGGTTAAGTGTCTATGCATGCAACTAGTATTTAGACTTTTCAGATTCTGACCTCTGCTTAAGCTAGTTGAACATTTTTGACAGATGACTTTGCGCTGATCAGTTGGATGTTGTTTAAAAAAATGCCAGACTGCACTCTTCCTAGACTCGGATCCCTTTTCAGGGATTGCAGACTGAGCTTTAACCGGATGGCAACGCTGTGCTCCAACAGGTTTTGGCTTTGACACGCGTTTTGGGCCAGATACGGGCCCGGCAGATGGAACCTGTTGCGATGTTGATGCCTGCTGCGGCCCCTCCTCCACCTCCGCTTCTGAACTACTGCCGCCTGCACCCTGTTCCCCCAATGGCTGCCAATCGGGGTCAATAACTGGGTCATCTATTACCTCCTCTTCGAGCTCGTGTGCAACTTCGTCTGTGTCACTGTGTCGGTCGGTGGTATAGCGTTCGTGGCGGGGCAACATAGTCTCATCAGGGTCTGATTGTGGATCTGTACCCTGAGAGGGCAATGTGGTGGTCTGAGTCAAAGGAGCAGCATAGTACTCTGGCTGTGGCTGTGCATCAGTGCACTCCATGTCAGAATATACTTGTAATGGGCATGGCCTGTTAAATGTTTCACTTTCTAAGCCAGGGACGGTATGTGTAAAGAGCTCCATGGAGTGACCCGTTGTGTCGCCTGCTGCATCCTTCTCTCTTGTTGTAGTTTTTGCTGAGGAGGACAAGGAAGCGACTTGTCCCTGACCGTGAACATCCACAAGCGACGCGCTGCTTTTACATTTACCAGTTTCGGAAGAGGAGGCAAAAGAGCTAGAGGCTGAGTCTGCAATGTAAGCCAAAACTTGCTGTTGCTGCTCCGCCTTTAAAAGCGGTTTTCCTACTCCCAGAAAAGAGAGCGTTCGAGGCCTTGTGTAGCCTGACGACGAAACTGGCTCCACAGCTCCAGACTTAGGTGGAATATTTTTATCCCCACGACCACCTGATGCTCCACTACCACTACCATCATTACCAGCTGACAATGAACGCCCACGACGACCTCTTGCACCAGACTTCCTCATTGTTTTAAAATCTTAACCAAAGTAACTTTATTTGTTGCTGTCAAACAACTTACACGGTGAGCTATAACTTCAGTATGATTTCAATATCCCTTAACAGGTTGGTGAGACCACAAGGAAAATCAGGCACAATGTTACACACTCTGTTTTCTGTGGCACAAAATCACAGAGATGACACACACGCAGGACTGTCACTCAAGCACTAATGTCAATATTAATCTCCCACCTAATTTATTTTTTTTTTTTTCTCAGGGAGACTTTAGAAACCAAATAATATTAAAAAAAAAAAAAAAAAGGCTTTCTATGGCCCACTGAATGAGAGAGAGAGGTGGCACACCCAGGAGTCAAGACTGGCACACAAGCTGAAAGGGCAATATTACTCTCCCACTGTTTTTTTATGTATTTTTTGTTTTTTAAGGGAGACTTTAGAAACCCAATAATATTTAAAAAAAAAAATAAATAGGCTTTCTATGGCCCACTGAATGAGAGGGAGAGAGGTGGCACACCCAGGAGTCAAGACTGGCACACAAGCTGAAAGGGCAATATTACTCTCCCACTGTTTTTTTAGGTTTTTTTTTTTTTTTCAGGGAGACTTTAGAAACCAAATAATATTAAAAAAATAAATAAATAAATAGGCTTTCTATAGCCCACTGAATGAGAGATAGCACACACAGCAGTGGCACACAAGCCCTGACTGAGGCCAATATTTTTCTCCCACTGATTGATGTAGTGTTTTTGTGTTGAGGTAGATTTTAGAACACAAATCAAGGAAAAAAAAAAAATGCTTTCTATGGCCCACTGAATGAGAGAGAGGTGGCACACCCAGGAGTCAAGACTGGCACACAAGCTGAAAGGGCAATATTACTCTCCCACTGTTTTTTTATGTATTTTTTGTTTTTTAAGGGAGACTTTAGAAACCCAATAATATTTAAAAAAAAAAATAAATAGGCTTTCTATGGCCCACTGAATGAGAGGGAGAGAGGTGGCACACCCAGGAGTCAAGACTGGCACACAAGCTGAAAGGGCAATATTACTCTCCCACTGTTTTTTTATGTATTTTTTGTTTTTTAAGGGAGACTTTAGAAACCCAATAATATTTTAAAAAAATAAATAAATAGGCTTTCTATGGCCCACTGAATGAGAGGGAGAGAGGTGGCACACCCAGGAGTCAAGACTGGCACACAAGCTGAAAGGGCAATATTACTCTCCCACTGTTTTTTTATGTTTTTTTTTTTTTTTTCAGGGAGACTTTAGAAACCAAATAATAAGAAAAAAAATAAATAAATAAATAAATAGGCTTTCTATAGCCCACTGAATGAGAGATAGCACACACAGCAGTGGCACACAAGCCCTGACTGAGGCCAATATTTTTCTCCCACTGATTGATGTAGTGTTTTTGTGTTGAGGTAGATTTTAGAACACAAATCAAGGAAAAAAAAAAAATGCTTTCTATGGCCCACTGAATGAGAGAGAGGTGGCACACCCAGGAGTCAAGACTGGCACACAAGCTGAAAGGGCAATATTACTCTCCCACTGTTTTTTTATGTATTTTTTGTTTTTTAAGGGAGACTTTAGAAACCCAATAATATTTAAAAAAAAAAATAAATAGGCTTTCTATGGCCCACTGAATGAGAGGGAGAGAGGTGGCACACCCAGGAGTCAAGACTGGCACACAAGCTGAAAGGGCAATATTACTCTCCCACTGTTTTTTTAGGTTTTTTTTTTTTTTTCAGGGAGACTTTAGAAACCAAATAATATTAAATAAATAAATAAATAAATAGGCTTTCTATAGCCCACTGAATGAGAGATAGCACACACAGCAGTGGCACACAAGCCCTGACTGAGGCCAATATTTTTCTCCCACTGATTGATGTAGTGTTTTTGTGTTGAGGTAGAATTTAGAACACAAATCACGGAAAAAATAAATAGGCTTTCTATGGCCCACAATTAGAGAGAGGTGGCACACCCAGGAGTCAAGACTGGCACACAAGCTGAAAGGGCAATATTACTCTCCCACTGTTTTTTTAGGTATTTTTTGTTTTTTAAGGGAGACTTTAGAAACCCAATAATATTTAAAAAAAAAATAAATAGGCTTTCTATGGCCCACTGAATGAGAGGGAGAGAGGTGGCACACCCAGGAGTCAAGACTGGCACACAAGCTGAAAGGGCAATATTACTCTCCCACTGTTTTTTTATGTTTTTTTTTTTTTTAAGGGAGACTTTAGAAACCAAATAATAAGAAAAAAAATAAATAAATAAATAGGCTTTCTATAGCCCACTGAATGAGAGATAGCACACACAGCAGTGGCACACAAGCCCTGACTGAGGCCAATATTTTTCTCCCACTGATTGATGTAGTGTTTTTGTGTTGAGGTAGATTTTAGAACACAAATCAAGGAAAAAAAAAAAATGCTTTCTATGGCCCACTGAATGAGAGAGAGGTGGCACACCCAGGAGTCAAGACTGGCACACAAGCTGAAAGGGCAATATTACTCTCCCACTGTTTTTTTATGTATTTTTTGTTTTTTAAGGGAGACTTTAGAAACCCAATAATATTTAAAAAAAAAAATAAATAGGCTTTCTATGGCCCACTGAATGAGAGGGAGAGAGGTGGCACACCCAGGAGTCAAGACTGGCACACAAGCTGAAAGGGCAATATTACTCTCCCACTGTTTTTTTAGGTTTTTTTTTTTTTTTTCAGGGAGACTTTAGAAACCAAATAATATTAAAAAAAATAAATAAATAAATAGGCTTTCTATAGCCCACTGAATGAGAGATAGCACACACAGCAGTGGCACACAAGCCCTGACTGAGGCCAATATTTTTCTCCCACTGATTGATGTAGTGTTTTTGTGTTGAGGTAGAACTTAGAACACAAATCACGGAAAAAATAAATAGGCTTTCTATGGCCCACAATTAGAGAGAGGTGGCACACCCAGGAGTCAAGACTGGCACACAAGCTGAAAGGGCAATATTACTCTCCCACTGTTTTTTTAGGTATTTTTTTTTTTTTCAGGGAGACTTTAGAAACCAAATAATATTAAAAAAAATAAATAAATAAATAGGCTTTCTATAGCCCACTGAATGAGAGATAGCACACACAGCAGTGGCACACAAGCCCTGACTGAGGCCAATATTTTTCTCCCACTGATTGATGTAGTGTTTTTGTGTTGAGGTAGAATTTAGAACACAAATCACGGAAAAAATAAAAAGGCTTTCTATGGCCCACAATTAGAGAGAGGTGGCACACCCAGGAGTCAAGACTGGCACACAAGCTGAAAGGGCAATATTACTCTCCCACTGTTTTTTTAGGTATTTTTTGTTTTTTAAGGGAGACTTTAGAAACCCAATAATATTTAAAAAAAAAAAAAAATAGGCTTTCTATGGCCCACTGAATGAGAGGGAGAGAGGTGGCACACCCAGGAGTCAAGACTGGCACACAAGCTGAAAGGGCAATATTACTCTCCCACTGTTTTTTTATGTTTTTTTTTTTTTTTAAGGGAGACTTTAGAAACCAAATAATAAGAAAAAAAATAAATAAATAAATAAATAGGCTTTCTATAGCCCACTGAATGAGAGATAGCACACACAGCAGTGGCACACAAGCCCTGACTGAGGCCAATATTTTTCTCCCACTGATTGATGTAGTGTTTTTGTGTTGAGGTAGATTTTAGAACACAAATCAAGGAAAAAAAAAAAATGCTTTCTATGGCCCACTGAATGAGAGAGAGGTGGCACACCCAGGAGTCAAGACTGGCACACAAGCTGAAAGGGCAATATTACTCTCCCACTGTTTTTTTATGTATTTTTTGTTTTTTAAGGGAGACTTTAGAAACCCAATAATATTTAAAAAAAAAATAAATAGGCTTTCTATGGCCCACTGAATGAGAGGGAGAGAGGTGGCACACCCAGGAGTCAAGACTGGCACACAAGCTGAAAGGGCAATATTACTCTCCCACTGTTTTTTTAGGTTTTTTTTTTTTTTTTCAGGGAGACTTTAGAAACCAAATAATATTAAAAAAAAAAAAAAAATAAATAGGCTTTCTATAGCCCACTGAATGAGAGATAGCACACACAGCAGTGGCACACAAGCCCTGACTGAGGCCAATATTTTTCTCCCACTGATTGATGTAGTGTTTTTGTGTTGAGGTAGAATTTAGAACACAAATCACGGAAAAAATAAATAGGCTTTCTATGGCCCACAATTAGAGAGAGGTGGCACACCCAGGAGTCAAGACTGGCACACAAGCTGAAAGGGCAATATTACTCTCCCACTGTTTTTTTAGGTATTTTTTGTTTTTTCAGGGAGACTTTAGAAACCAAATAATATTAAAAAAAATAAATAAATAAATAGGCTTTCTATAGCCCACTGAATGAGAGATAGCACACACAGCAGTGGCACACAAGCCCTGACTGAGGCCAATATTTTTCTCCCACTGATTGATGTAGTGTTTTTGTGTTGAGGTAGAATTTAGAACACAAATCACGGAAAAAATAAATAGGCTTTCTATGGCCCACTCAGTGAGAGATGGCACACACAGGGATGGCACTGTAGCAGAAATGCCAATCTTAATCTCCCACAAAAAAAACAAAAAAAAAACAGGGACTGTCCTACAATTACTATCTCCCTGCAGTAATCTAAGCCAGGTATGGCAGGCAGCAATAGGAGTGGACTGATGCACAAATTAAATAAAAAGTGTGGACAAACAAAAAAGATAGCTGTGCAGAAAGGAAGGAACAAGAGGATATGTGCTTTGAAAAAAGCAGTTGGTTTCCACAGTGGCGTACACACAGCAATACAGCTATCACGGAGCCTTCTAGGGCAGCCCAATGAGCTACAGCGCTGAGGAAAAAAAAAAAAAAAATAGCTTCCACAGTCCCTGCACACCGAAGGTGGTGTTGGACAGTGGAAATCGCTGCAGCACAAGCGGTTTGGTGGTTAGTGGACCCTGCCTAACGCTCTCCCTGCTTCTGACGAAGCGGCAGCAACCTCTCCCTAAGCTCAGATCAGCAGCAGTAAGATGGCGGTCGGCGGGAACCCCTTTATAGCCCCTGTGACGCCGCAGACAGCAAGCCAATCACTGCAATGCCCTTCTCTAAGATGGTGGGGACCAGGATCTATGTCATCACGCTGCCCACACTCTGCGTTCACCTTCATTGGCTGAGAAATGGCGCTTTTCGCGTCATTGAAACGCGACTTTGGCGCGAAAGTCGCGTACCGCATGGCCGACAAGCACAGGGGTCGGATCGGGTTTCATGAGACGCCGACTTAGCCAAAAGTCGGCGACTTTTGAAAATGATCGACCCGTTTCGCTCAACCCTAGTTGAGACTGTGGATTTCTTTTCCTGGTTTACTGACGGTGTGGTCGGACATTGTGCCACGCCGGAAGTGGAGGGAGGCCCGTTCCCTTAAAGGGATTAACAGGGCCAGAGTGAAATTGAATAGGTCGGTGGGGAGTTTTGTGTCGCGGAACGGGGGTATTGCCGTTAGACACTTTGAGCTGGAGGCCGGGGTCGGGAATTTCTGGCGGGACGATTGAGTGCATCTCAACGAGATAGGTATGGATTTATGGGCGCTCGGTCTACAGGAAGGTGTA
This sequence comes from Ranitomeya variabilis, assembly GCF_051348905.1. Classification (NCBI taxonomy): domain Eukaryota; kingdom Metazoa; phylum Chordata; class Amphibia; order Anura; family Dendrobatidae; genus Ranitomeya; species Ranitomeya variabilis. The sequence goes on along the minus strand of NC_135232.1, from coordinate 202,040,942 downwards.
GAAAGAGCTTTGGCGATCGTGGGGCACTCACAGGCCTGAGGTGGTCAGGGCTGTTCGTGTGTGGCGGGGGGTGGGGTTCTTGGAGTTGGTGATGATGCTTATAGGGTTGATCTGGCTTTTGTTACGGGCTCTGGACGGGGTGTTTACCTCGGGAGCTTTGTGGTTGGTTTGCCCAAAATGGGTTACATGGTGCCCTCGAGCTGGTGGTTACGGCTGAGGGTAAATACGGGTTTTTGGTTAAATTCTGTGGTAGGCTTTCTGCTTATTATGAGCCAGATTTTTTCTTAGCTCCAAGAACCCTCCCCTCGGGGGTTTTTTACATTTACAATGTTTACATGTTATTGTTCATGTATTTGTTTGTTAATAAAATGGCCGCTGTGGCCAAATTATCCAAAAGAGATTTAATGTGTTCGTGTGGATTTATTAAGTGTTTTTTTAACGGAATGGTTAAAAAAGGGAGCAAGGTAGTTGGGGTGGAGGATTTCTTACGGAAAGGATCCTTTATTGGCTATACGCGGTCATGTAAATTATAACATGTGTCACTTTTTCCGTAGACATATCAGTAGCTCTTAGTACCCGTGTTGCTGTAGACACCATGGCTTGGAACATATTTCATGTCCTCCCAGATAGAAAAACTGAATATTTTAAAGATTGTGTAATGGTAATGACATTTAGATTGTGAGTCCCAATGGAGACAGTGATGATGATTTCTGCAATGGGTTGTGGAAATTAATGGCGCTATGTAAGTGAGTAAAATAAATAAAAATAAGAAATGATCCATTTGCAACATGACACAAAGGAAATATGGCAAAAACTATTCTAATAAAATAACTAAACAAAACTTTTCTGTTTCTGTTGAGAAAAGGCCATAAGATTTGCATGTTACTGTATAAGTGCTACAGTTTATTTGATATTTTCATAAACTGCTTTGCCGATTACCATTATGGGCAATTATTCATCCCATGTGTGCAAGCAATGAGTAAATGCGAGCTTAGTGTGCAGATGTTTGTGTCATTTACCAATTTTAATTGAAAATGTGCACTAATTAAGAACAGAATCAGCCTTTAATTATGTTACAAGAGAAACAGGACAGACTGGCAGCGGTCTGGGCCTTGAGAAATAACAATCATTAGCCTATAAGCCTCCATATTGCATATTGTCTTTATAATGCACATCAGGATGAAAACCACATGAAACAACCATGACCATACCCAATGTGATTGCACAGTGAGGTTAAACCTTCTAATTCACTATATGTTCCAGCAGTGGCGCAACTAGAGTCTAATGGGCCCCGATGCAAGAGTTCTACCTGACCCCCCCATATCCTGAATACATACAGAATATACAGTTCAAACCAGAAGTTTCTATACTCTATATAAAAAGACACATATGCATGTTTTTCTCAATATCTGACATGAAAACAGAATAAACCTTTCCCGTTTCAGGTCAAATAAGAATACCATAATTATTAATATTTGCCAAATACCAGAATAATGAGAATGTTTTAGGGCATTTTTATTACTTACTGCAACGTCAACAGTTTACACACATTTCATTAGTGTGTGGTGTCATTGCCATTAAACTTAATGACTTCGGTCAAAAGTTTGGGATATCATTCCACAAGCTTCTCACAATAGTTGGTCAGAATTTGGGCCCATTCCTCCTGACAAAACTGGTGTCACTGATCCAGGTTGGTAGGTCGCCTTGCTCGCATCTGCCTTTTCAGCTTTCCCATACATTTTCAATAGAATTGAGATCAGGGCTTTGTGATGGCCACTCCAAAACATTGATTTTGTTATCCTTAAGCCATGTTGTTACCATTTTGGCAGTATGTTTCTGGTCATTGTCCATTTGAAAACCCATTTCCGCCCAAGCTTTAACTTCCTGGTTGATGACTTGAGATGTTGCTTCGGTGTTGCCACATAATCTTCTTTTCTCATGATGCCATCTATTTTATGAAGTGTACCAGTCCCTCCTGCAGCAAAACAACCCCACAACATGATGCTGCAACCACCGTGTTTCACAGTTGGGATGGTGTTCTTAGGCTTCCAAGCTTCTCCCTTTTTCCTCCAAACATAACGATGGTCATTACTCCCAAAAAGTTCCCTTTTAGCTTTATCAGACTACAGGACATGTGATTCACTGACATCCAATTGGAGTGAAAAACTTTTATTCCTATATAATTAATTTGTGATTAACAAACAAAAATATTTAAAGTTAAACAATCTTTCAAAATTGCTCTTAGTATATTTCTGAGCCACAGTGAATTCTATGATATCAACTCACTCATGCCTACATTTTTTAGGAAATTTTGAGAGCAACACACTGTATTTTATTGGGAACTGTCCTGACCAAACAATGAGGGAAATTTGACAGCAACATGCTGTATGGACACTATCTAGACAACTTGTTAATTGCAGACAAGAAAGTGCTAACAGTGCTACTGATTATCCCTGAAGTCTACATAAAGTGCTACTTGTCCTATCAATAGTGTTGAGCAATCCGATACCACAAGTATCGGGTATCGGCCGATACTTGCGGGTATCGGAATTCCGATACCGAGATCCGATACTTTTGTGGTATCGGGTATCGGTATCGAAACAACATTAATGTGTAAAATAAAGAATTAAAATAAAAAATATTGCTATACTCACCTCTCCGACGCAGCCTGGACCTCACCGAGGGAACCGGCAGCGTTCTTTGCTTAAAATGCGCGCGTTTACTTCCTTCCGTGACGTCACGGCTTGTGATTGGTCGCGTGCCGCCCATGTGGCCGCGACGCGACCAATCACAGCAAGCCGTGACGTAATTTTCAGGTCCTCAATGCCTAATTCTAGGCATTCAGGATTTTAAAATTACGTTCCGGCTTGTGATTGGTCGCGTCGCGGTCACATGGGCGACGCGACCAATCACAAGCCGTGACATCACGGGAGGCAGGAAACGCGCGCATTTTAAAATTACGTCACGGCTTGTGATTGGTTGCGTGCCGCCCATGTGACCGCGACGCGACCAATCACAGCAAGCCGTGACGTAATTTCAGGTCCTGTATGCCTAATTCTGCATTCAGGACCTGAAATTACGTCACGGCTTGCTGTGATTGGTCGCGTCGCGGTCACATGGGCGGCACGCAACCTATCACAAGCCGTGACGTAATTTTAAAATGTGCGCGTTTCCTGCCTCCCGTGACGTCACGGCTTGTGATTGGTCGCGTCGCCCATGTGACCGCGACACGACCAATCACAAGCCGGAACGTAATTTTAAAATCTTGAATGCCTAGAATTAGGCATTGAGGATCTGAAAATTACGTCACGGCTTGCTGTGATTGGTCGCGTCGTGGCCACATGGGCGGCACGCGACCAATCACAAGCCGTGACGTCACGGAAGGAAGTAAACGCGCGCATTTTAAGCAAAGAACGCTGCCGGTTCCCTCGGTGAGGTCCAGGCTGCGTCGGAGAGGTGAGTATAGCAATATTTTTTATTTTAATTCTTTATTTTACACATTAATATGGATCCCAGGGCCTGAAGGAGAGTTTCCTCTCCTTCAGACCCTGGGAACCATACAGGATACCGTCCGATACTTGAGTCCCATTGACTTGTATTGGTATCGGGTATCGGTATCGGATTAGATCCGATACTTTGCCGGTATCGGCCGATACTTTCCGATACCGATACTTTCCGATACCGATACTTTCAAGTATCGGACGGTATCGCTCAACACTACCTATCAATACAAAAATACAGATTCCCACAATGGGTGAATGTAGTGGAACTAATATTCCATGTAAAGTAGTCACTATGGCTTAAGAGCAAACATAACTACGGTTGGTTATTAAGCCCAATGCGTTTCATTATTTTTCATTAATGCTTAAATCATCAGGGGCTAGCAGTCGCAGATAAGGATCAAAAATGATAGAATATCGACATGGTTGCAAGCCGCATGCAGCGGCTAAACTAGCGCACATTTAAGACAAATGTAGTCCCATCCTCCTTAAGTCTTTTGACTTATTTATGTATTCACCAATGGAGGACCAACTGCTCTCAGATTCAAGTGTCACGTATAATAAAGAAAGAAAAAAGGTTATGGAACAGCTGACAAACCTAGAAATGGGCAACCACAGAAAAAGCAAAGTTGATCACATTATTAAGAAATAGTGTCTGATGTCCATAAAACTGCTGTACAGATTTTGAACAAAATTAACAAAGACTATGGGGTCAAAGTGAGCCCCCAAACTGGTGCAACAGTTAAGTGCAGTAAGGTTGAATGCACGAGCACACGTCAAGAAGTCTTTCATCTCTGCAAAGCCCCGTAAGGTCCAACATGAGTTGGCCAAAGAACACAGCCAATGGAAAGAGTCAAACTGGTCTAAGGTGTTGTGGTCAGATGAAACCAAGTTCAATCTGTTTGGTAGTGATGGTAAGCAGTACATATACAGCCCAATAGGAAAATGTAACAATGTAAGGTACCAAACACCTACAGTGAAACATGGTGGTGGGAATGTCATGGTTTGGGGCTGCATTTCTACATCTGCCATTGGCCCTCTGCATTAAATTGATGGAAATATGAATGTTACCATGTAGGATATACTGGAGAGTGTAATGCAGCCACATGGTAAAACCAAAATTTGCAGGGACTGGTTATTCCAGCAAGACAATGACCCTAAGCACACATCCAAAAATGTTCGCCTGTTGCAATAGCCAAGCCAATCACCTGATTTAATATCTATAGCACACCTTTGGGATGAGTTAGGGTCAGTAATGTAGCACGCCAATACAGTTAAACTGTGCGACAGAGCAGGGAGACACGATCTCCTCGTTCTGCTGCTATGGGGTCCGTGAGCCGGGGGGAGGGTTCCAGCGATGACACAGGGCCCCTCCAGCAAGTTCAACTGTATTGGCATCTTCTGAGAGCCGATACAGATGAAAGCAAGTTGGAGGCGGGAGTGTCAGCTGACGCTTCCTCCCACTTCATTTTTCCTCAGCGTCTGATGTCTTAGCGTGATTACGTCACTAAGTGGCGTTCTATACTCTGAGATATACGATGCTTCAGAAGACAAGCTGCCACTGCTGAGACCAGAACAGTGAGACCAGAGCAGTGGAGGAACGAGGAGGAGAGGTGAGTATTGTATTTTATTGTTATTTAGAACACTGTGTGCATATAAAACTGTATTGAGGGCCATGGGGGATGTATCATTCTGTATAGACAATGAGGGGGTGCTTTATACATAAGGGGGGATGCTTTATACTGTATGGACCAAGGAGTGATGCTTTATACTGTATGGACAATGGGGGTGCTTAATACATGAGGGGGGATGCATTATACTGTATGGACCATGAAATGGATGCTTTATACTGTATGGACAATGGGGGGTGTATTAGACTGTATGGACCATGGGGGGATGCTTTATACTGTATGGACCATGGGGGATATATTATACAGTATGAACCATTGGGGGATGTATTATACTGTATAGACAATGAGGGGGTGCTTTATACATGAGGGGGGATGCTTTACACTGTATTGACTATGAAGGGGTGCTTTATACTGTATGGACCATGGGGGGTGTATTATACTGTATGGACCATCGGGGATGCTTTATACAGTATGGACCATTGGGGATATATTATACTGTATGAACTATTGGGGATGTATTTTACTATATAGACAATGGGGGGTGCTTTATACATGAGGGAGGATGCTTTATACTGTATGGACAATGGAGGGGGATGCTTTAAACTGTATGGATCATGGAGGGATGTATCATATTGTATAATAATAATAATAATTTTTTATTTATATAGTGCCAACATATTCCGCAGCGCTTTACAAATTATAGAGGAGTCTTGTGCAGACAATAGACATTACAGCATAACAGAAATCACAGTTCAAAACAGATACCAGTAGGAATGAGGGCCCTGCTCGCAAGCTTACAAACTATGAGGAAAAGGGGAGACACGAGAGGTGGATTGTATAGACAATAAGGGGGTGCTTTATGCATGAGGGGGGATGTTTTTTACTGTATGGACCATGAGGGGGATGCTTTATACTGTATGGACCATGGGGGGTGTATTATATTGTATGGACCATGGAGGGATGGTTTGTACTGTATGGACCATGGGGGCTGTATAAGGCTGGTTTCACATTTGCGGTTGTGTACGCAGCGTTTCTTCCGCAATTATCCGCATGCATCATGTATTCCTATATTTAACATTAGGGACGCATGTGTCTGCGATCGGTTGTGTTTTGCCGCGTTTGACGACGCATGCGTCGTTTCATTGTCTGCGGTTTGGCGCGGTAAACGCTACATGTAGTAATTTTAGAGGCATCAATTTGCCGCCTAGAAACGTATGCGGTTGTTAGCGGAAGAAATGCAGCAAAAAAACACATTGCTGTCTATGTGAACGCATGCGTTCACAAGCACATGCGTTTGCTTACATTTGTGAACGCATGCGTTGCACCACAGGAAAACATGTCTAGACACTGATTAGCCACCCCCCACATACAAACTGATAAAGGGAGGGAGTGGACATTTGCAGGTCACTACTCAACAGACTAGACGCAGCAGACCAGACACAGGAAGGAATCTACACTCTGAACAATGTGAGTATATCCTAGCCAATGTCTTTATTTTCTATTTTCTGTCTCTATATGTCCTAATTTCTGCCATTTCTTTCTTTCTGCGTGCATCAGAATGTCAACTTCTTCTGAGGAGGAGCAAGGGCCTGCCTGCACAAGCCGAACATGTCAGTGAAGTGAGTACTCACCTCCTCAGATTGGTAAGTATTCACTGTCACATCTACACATGACAATTTTTTTTTCTTTTTCTAGGGCACTTCTTCCACTGCAGCAGAGGCTGAAGCAGGAGCAGCGGGGTCACGGTTGGGTGGCTAGGCGGCAGCGTGTACGTATACATGGCTGACTGTTTATTGTATCCTTACTTTAATATTGGATGTTCATTTCTTTACTTTCCTCTTTCTTTCCCTTTTTCTTCTTGACTCCTTATGTTACTTGACTTTCAATATTCATGCCAGTTTTCTGTCTCTGTTTTCTTTCTTTTCCTTGTGTTAATGTATCCAACATTAATGTCTTTATTTATTTTTTTGGTTCCAGAACAGGAAGAGGACCTCATTGAAAATGACCTCCTTATCTCCCTGGTCCATGAGTGAATCCTGTTGTGGGACACTCGGGTTCCGCAGCACTCGGACAACGTGACGATCCGGCGGCTATGGAATGAGGTGGCCAAAGCGATGTGGGATGGCTGGGACAATGCCCCGACTCGGGTCCAAAATGCATTTTGTAAGTATTGTAATGCAGTGTGATGCAGCAGTGACCTTTTCCGTGATCACACAACTGTGTGCGATGAGAGAAACTCTCAGGAGTTTCTCTCATCACACACAGTTGTATGATCACGGCCAAAAGTCCATTGTCTAACCATTCTTTTTTGCTTTTTCAACAGTGCTCAAAGTCAAAACACGTTGGCGTTCGATGAAGGATCGCTTCAACAAGGACCTTGGTCAAGAGAGCCGGGTTCCTAGTGGTTCTGGAGCAAGGATCAGAAAATATAAATACCACCGCATTCTGGCATATTTGAGACCAGTCCTTGCCCAGAGAATGTAAGTATTTTTTTGGTGTATTAGGTTGTGCTGTATTGCCTTAATCTGTATGTTTCTATTCCACAGGAGTGGGCGCTTAACTTGTGTAAATGTTTGGTAGTAATGTGTTTTTTTCTTCTTTTTTCACAGCTAGTGTTGAGCATTCCGATACTGCAAGTATCGGCCGATATTTGCTGTATCGGAATTCCGATACCGAGATCCGATACTTTTGTGGTATCGGGTATCGGGTATCGCAACAACATTAATGTAATAATGTGTAAAAGAGAGAATTAAAATAAAAAATATTGCTATACTCACCTCTCCGACGCAGCCTGGACCTCAGCGAGGGAACCGGCAGCGTTGTTTGTTTAAAATTCGCGCGTTTACTTGGTTACGTGAAGTCCCGGCTTGTGATTGGTCACGGCGGCCATGTTGCCGGGACGCGGACCAATCACAGCAAGCCGTGACGAAATTACGTCACGGCTTGCTGTGATTGGTCCGCGTCCCGGCAACATGGCCGCCGTGACCAATCACAAGCCGGGACGTCACTGGAGGCTGGACACGCGCGCATTTTAAAATGTGCGTGTGTCCAGCCTCCCGTGACATCACGGCTTGTGATTGGTTGACCGCGGCGCAACCAATCACAAGCCGGGAGGAAGGAAAAGCGCGCATTTTAAAATGCGCGCGTGTCCAGCCTCCCGTGACGTCATGGCTTGTGATTGGTCACGGCGGCCATGTTGCCGGGACGCGGACCAATCACAGCAAGCCGTGACGAAATTACGTCATGGCTTGCTGTGATTGGTCCGCGTCCCGGCAACATGGCCGCCGTGACCAATCACAAGCCGGGACGTCACTGGAGGCTGGACACGCGCACATTTTAAAATGTGCGCGTGTCCAGCCTCCCGTGACATCACGGCTTGTGATTGGTTGACCGCGGCGCAACCAATCACAAGCCGGGAGGAAGGAAAAGCGCGCATTTTAAAATGCGCGCGTGTCCAGCCTCCCGTGACGTCACGGCTTGTGATTGGTCACGGCGGCCATGTTGCCGGGACGCGGACCAATCACAGCAAGCCGTGACGAAATTTCGGCACGGCTTGCTGTGATTGGTCCGCGTCCCGGCAACATGGCCGCCGTGACCAATCACAAGCCGGGACTTCACGTAACCAAGTAAACGCGCGAATTTTAAACAAACAACGCTGCCGGTTCCCTCGCTGAGGTCCAGGCTGCGTCGGAGAGGTGAGTATAGCAATATTTTTTATTTTAATTCTTTATTTTCACATTTATATGGATCCTAGGGCCTGAAGGAGAGTTTCCTCTCCTTCAGACCCTGGGAACCATCAGGAATACCGTCCGATACTTGAGTCCCATTGACTTACTTTCAAGTATCGGACGGTATCGCTCAACACTATTCACAGCACATGGAGCAGCACTCCTGACCTTGGTTCTGGAGTGGTCCTTCATCAGTCAGCCACGGACCTGTCCCAGGCATCCAGCAGCACTGCAGGAAGTGGGCCTGGCACACAAACTGGAGACCAGGAAGCTGGTCCATCAGGTGTTCCCCTTTCCCAGTCCTCTGCCTCTGCCCCTTTTTGGGGGGGGCTCTTCCCTGCAGCGGCAGAGGGCCTTGGACAGGTCACTCATGCCCGAGTTTTTGCACTTGAGCTCAGTCTTTCATGATGGACTCAAGGCGATGGGTGACCGACTGGATACTGCCATTAGCCATATGAATACACATATACAGGAGGTCACCAAAAGCCTTGACCAAGTGAAAGCCGACCTCCAGAGGCCAGCACATCATTTTTTTATCAAATTGAACAGGGCATGTCAGAACACCTTACTCCTGACCTCCAGCTTAGTGTCATGCAGGCCTGCAATGCTGCTTAAGTGCAGACTATGCAGCAGAGTTGGTATTTTCAGCAGACAGTGGCGGCATATCCACCTGTGCCAACACTGTCATGCTTGGCATCAATGCCGAGCTCTGCTGCATACCACTGCACGGCCACCTCCATTCCAAGCACTGCCGGACACCACTACAGTACCACGACCATGCCGAGTGCTGTTGGACAGCCCACCGCCACCACCATGACAACTGCTGCTCCTGCTTGGACCTCCTCCACTGCCACCACCATGCAGCAGCAGCACCCAGATCAGGACAGGTCGGCCACCATCACCAGGTCCCAGCTGCAGCAGCAGCAGCATCCGAATCCTGGCAAGCTTTTCAGCACCAGCATGAAGCAGCAGCAGCACCCGGATCCTGGCATGCTTTTCACCACCAGCATGCAGCAGCAGCACCCGGACCCTAGAATGGCTTTCACCACCACCAGGATGCAGCAGAAGCACCCGGACCCTGGCATGGCCTTGCCCACCACCACAACCACGCAATGGCACACGGACCCTGACAGGTCGGCCACCATGACCAGGCCGCAACAAATGAGCCCACCGTGGCTACCCAGACCGCAGCGCCGTTCCCAAAAGGGGAAACAAAATTAAAGAAAGGACGATCTCAATTCCTCCCCCCTCACCTCCCAATGTGTCTGTAATGTCAGGTTTGTCTCACCCTTTCAGTGTGTCTCTGCCCTCTCGTGCACCAAGCCCCATCCCCAAACTCCCAGACCCCATTACTTTAATTATCACTTTTCCTGCCAACCCTGCGTCGTCCACATTAAGCCAGGCCTCACAGCTACACACACCCCATTTCCGTCACTCTACCCCAAGCAGGCGTAGTTAAATTAATTTGTTTGTTAAAAAATAAATAATAATGTTTTTTGCCCCCAATAATGTTTGGCTAATTGTGTATTTCGCCACCGGCAACACACACAACGTGCGCTGAATAAAACACTGCGCCGCACACTTTATTTTTTGCCACTTCATAGCTCCAGTACAACACTGCAGCTTTGTGTGTGTTTGGTATAGAGATATGAGGTGGCCCAAAAAAATAATACTTGTATTTTCTCCATAATCTCTTCCTTCTGCTTACTCTGTGACTTTGTGTTGCAGACTGAAGAGAAAATGGCGGTAATACAAAGCAGAACTATACTCAACAGGTCATGTGTCCAAAAAATCATTAGTTATGACACCTGACCTGGTGAGTAGAGAACTGCCTTGCATAACCTCCATTTTCTCTTCTGTGTATGTAATCTTTTTCACACAAAGTGAAGGGACGATGGAGGTCATACAAGGTATATCTATACTCACCTGGACATGTGTCAGAAATAGTGAATTCATGAGGCTGTTATTTGTGCATCATGAATTCATTATTTCTGACACCTGACTTGATAAGTATAGATCTGTTTTGTAAACAGCCATCGTCTCTTCAGTCTGCGTACAATAGATACTGCAGAACAGAATCAGGACACAATGACGTCAACAACCTTACCACTAACAACCTAAGTGGTTTGTAGAGGAAATACATAGGAGACACGGTCAAGATAACAAAACACGTAGTTTATTAACAAAAAATATTAGTAACATTTAAAACATAACTGGTACAGAACCAAACCCAACAGGACATTTTGCACAATATTGTCCTGCCATGCCACACATCCAATATCAGAATAAAAAAAGGCAGCAAATTGGTCCCGCAGTTGACTGCAGCCGGTGATGCTGGTAATCTGGCAATGGGTTTGCAACTGGTTCATCCAGTTCAATGTTGGGTCGCTCCTTAGCCATAATGTAATTGTGGAGAACCACACAGTCTTTGACCACCTCATCGACTGTCTCCATTTTTAGATTAATGGCTGTTGCAAGAATGCGCCATTTTGAGACTAGAATCCCAAAGGTACACTCTACTGTTCTTCGGGTTCTGGTCAGTCTGTAGTTAAAGATCCTTTCAGTGTGGTTTAAGTCCTGACTGGAATAGGGCTTCAGTAGGTTTTCACACATCTAAAAGGCCTCATCCCCAACCATAACAAATGGCATCGGTGGGCCTTGAGTGTTGGGGAGAGGATCGTGGCCGTGGAAAATTAAAATTTTTGCCATACACACGTCGGCCCATATCCGAGTTCTTGAAAGTCTGGGAATTGCTGCCACGGCCAAAAGCTCCAATGTCCACGGCGATGAAGCAACAGTCCGCATCTGCTATTGCCATCAGCACTACAGAAAAATATTTTTTGTAGTTGAAGTACTCCGGGTTTGATAATGCATATGTGCTTTCCATCCACCGAACCCAAACAGTTGGGAAAATCACACACACTCCAGAATTTCTCTACAATTCCCATCCACATGTCCTCGGTGGGTAGGGGTATAAATTCATCCTGGAGAACGTTCCACAAAGCCCGGCAGGTGTCCACAACTATTCCAGACAGGTTGGAAATTCCAAGCCGGTACTGGAAGTGGAGGGATGATAAGCTCTCTCCGGTTGCCAGAAATCTGTAATAAAATAAATAAAAATAAATTACAATCAATTCTATTTATGGTGTTGTTCTGCTAAAGACATAAAGGAAAATGCAAAGAATACATGTCAGACCAACAATAGTTATGACTGGCATTTGTTTAGAATTATTACCTTAATGTAACCAGCAGACGTTCCTCTGCAGGAATCGCTCTACGGAGCTGGGTGTCCTGTCTCCGGATGGCTCCTTGGACACGACCAAGCAAATCCCGAAAAGAGTCTTGCGATATCCGGGTATATTCCGGGAATTTGTCCGGGTTGGCATTAAGCTCGCCATATAGCGTGTGATAGGCTCCACGGCTCTCCCGGAGTTCGATAATGGGGTGTCGCCAAAAACGCCGACGCCGTGTCCTTCTCTGTCTTTCTTGATTTCTTTGTTGCTCCCAAGCAAACACGCAGGCAAGAAACAGCTTGATGCTTAAATCCAGCTTGAAATAAAAGCTCTCCATGTGAAGATCCATCATGACACAGGATACAGTAGCAAACTGTGAAGATTTCAGCAGTCCTAGGGTCTATATATAGATATCGAATAATACACGCCCTCTGTAGTCCCATTGGCGGTGTCTGGTTATCTAGATTTTTCTCCTGTAAAATTTTCCACCATGCGCACAAAAACGCAAACGCATGCAAAACGCATGGAAAAGCGTGCAAACGCCATGTTTTTTAAACCGCATGCGTTACCGTATGCGTCTAAAACACGCTGCGTTTGTACGCGTTTCCATGCGGTTTTTCCTTCATTTGCGGTTGCCGATTAAACGCTGCGGATTCTAACGCAAATGGGAAACTAGCTTTATACTGTATAGACAATGGGGGGTGCTTTATACATGAGGGGAGATGCTTTATACTGTATGGACCATGGAGAGATGCTTTATACTGTATGGACAATAGGGGTGCTTTATACATGAGGGGGGATGCTTTATACTGTATGGACCATGGAGAGATGCTTTACACTGTATGGACCATGGAGGGATGGATTATGCTGTATAGACAATGGGGGGTGCTTTATACATGAGGGGAAATGCTTTATACTGTATGGACCATGGGGGGTGTATTATACTGTATAGACAATGAGAGGGGTGCTTTATACATTAAGGGGGATGCTTTATACTGTATTGACTATGAGGGGATGCTTTATACTGTATGGATCATGGGGGATATATTATACTGTATGAACCATTGGGGGATGTATTTTACTATATAGACAATGGGGGGTGCTTTATACATGAGGGGGGATGTTTCATACTGTATGGACCATGAGGGTGATACTTTATCCTGTATGGACCATGGGGGGATGTATCATACTGTATAGACAATAAGGGGATGCTTTATACTGTGTGGACCATGGGGGCTGTATTATACTGTATAGACAATGGGGGGTGCTTTATACATGAGGGGAGATGCTTTATACTGTATGGACCATGGGGGGTGTATTATACTGTATAGACAATAAGATGGGTGATTTATACGTGAGGGGGGATGCTTTATACTGTATGGACCATGAGGGGGATGCTTTGTACTGTATGGACCATGGGGGGGGGTGTATTGTACTGTGTGGACCATGGGGAGGTGTATTATACTGTATGGACCATGGGGGGATGCTTTATACAGTGTGGACCATGGGAGGATATATTATACGGTATGGATCATTGGGGGATGTATTATACTCTATAGACCATCGGGGATGCTTTATACAGTATGGACCATGGGGGATGTATTATACTGTATGGACCATGGGGGGATGCTTTATACTTCATGTACTATGGGGGATGCATTATGCTGTATGGACCATGTGGGGATGCATTATGCTTTGAGGACCAAAGGGATGCATTATACTGTATGGACCATGGGGGATGCATTATGCTGTATGGACCATGGGGGGATGCATTATGCTGTATTGATCATGGGGGGATGCATTATGCTGTGAGGACCAGGGAAGACGCATTATGCTGTGAGGACCAGGGGGATGCATTATGCTGTATGGACCACGTGGGGATGCATTATATTGTGAGGACCAGGGTGGGGACTCATTATACTGTATAGACCATGGTGGGGATGCATTATACTGTATGGAATATGGGGGATGCATTGTACTGTATGGGACATGGGGCGATGCATTGTACTGTATGGGACATGGGGTGCATTATGCTGCATGGAGGACTATGTGGGGCCATTAAAATATTTGAAGGCTTACATGGGAGTCTTTAAACTGTATGCAAACTATTATACAGTGTGAAAGATTGTGCAGGGTCTATTATACTGTGTGGGGGCAATGTACAGTGTGCATAGGTGTGGGGCCATTATACTACATGGTGGGCTGTGTAAGGGTCACAGTTGTGGGATCACACTGTGTTGGGGTCACCATACTTTTCAGGGTCAGTTGCGGGATGGGGCACAGTAGCGTCATCATACTGTCTGTGTGGAGGGTACTGTGAATGAATTCATCATGGGGGTGTTTGTGGGGCACTTTTGTTGACATCATACTTTACAAGTGCAATGAAAGGGAAATCTAGGGCTTCATTAGAAAGAAAAATTAGAGGGCACACAGTAGGTGCAGTAATAGGGACACATATGGCAGCAGCGGCTCAGCATTGGGGTATCAGCAGGATGAGGAGGTTGTGGATAAATGGAGATGGTGCAGGAAATGTGAGAAGTCAAATGAGTCTTTGTTGTAATCTCTGCAGATGAGTCCTGGCTGGTGAATTCGCCATGTTGGTCTGGGCCAGATGGAAAAGATGGTAAAGTGAATGACTCCACCAGAAAGATCGTCAGCTGTAAGTCACCATCTATAATTGTGCTGTAGTCTTATATGTCGTGCAGGGCTGGTATCTACCACTGTCACCATATGACAGTAATATCGATGTTTGTCTTTGCATGGAGATTTTTTTCAGAAGCAGGGCAGTGATATGCTGAGGTTCTCCTACATCCACTATTAGGGTGTGCCACCATAATTGTAATAAGGTTAGGGGCCCACTCAGAAGGTACCCCCCCCCCACCAGACCAAAGCACTAGCTACACCTCTGGTTAGGGTGATGAGTTGGGGCCCATACCCACAGCAATATATATGAAGATAGTTTGCAGATTTGGAAATGGAATGGAGCAAGATCCTTCAATATTTCTTGAATACCCTAGTGGCTTCAATGCCCTGTCGATGTGGTGCAGTAATTAAAGCAAGAAGCTAAGCTACAAAATATTAAGTTATGAGATTGTAAACAATTAACTATACTCTATATTGTGATCAATAAATACACTCCCTGAAAGAAGTTATGTCGCTTATCCATGTTATGTAAATAAAAGATTATAACCTGACATTAAATTCATCCATTGGATGTATAAATTATTCTTTTGAAAGCTGAAACCCTCCAAAATGTGGTTTAGGTTAAGAAAATATGCATCAATGCAGAAATATTGATCAGTTGATGGACACAGAATGGTCAGATTTTGGCAAGACAAAAGTTTTGTCGCCCACAGAAAGTAATGTGATATTCAAACAAATAATTAACTTAAAATTAGTGTTGAGCGATACCTTCCGATATGCAAAGGTATCGGTATCGGATTGGATCGGCCGATACCCAAAAAGTATCAGATATCGCTGATAGCGATACCCGATACCAATGCATATCAATGGGACACAAAATATCGGAATGGTTCCCAGGGTCTGAAGGAGAGGAAACTCTCCTTCAGGCCCTGGGATCCATATTCATGTATAAAATAAAGAATAAAAATAAAAAATATTGATATACTCACCCTTCTGACGGCCTCGGCTCTCACCGGTTCAAGCGTCTGCCTCCGTTCCCTAAGAATGCAGAGTGAAGGACCTTCGATGATGTCGCGGCTTGTGATTGGTCACGTGACCGCTCATAAGACCGCTCACACGACCAATCACAAGCCGCGGCGTCATCGCAGGCCCTACACTCACTCATTCTTAGGAACAGAGGCTGCCAGTTACATCGCTAAGGTCCAGGGTCCGCCGGAGGGGTGAGTATATCAATATTTTTTATTTTTATTATTTATTATTTACATGAATATGGATCCCAGGGCCTGAAGGAGAGTCTCCTCTCCTCCAGACCCTGGGAACCATACGCACTGCACACTTCCGATTCCGATTTCCGATATCGCAAAAATATCGGAACTCGGTATCGGAATTCCGATACAGCAAATATCGGCCGATACCCGATACTTGCAGTATCGGAATGCTCAACACTACTTAAAATACAAATATATGTTGCATAACATTGGTGAATGAAGTTATGGTGCTATTAGAGTCATACTTAACTCCTTTCTGACCTCGGACGGGATAGTACGTCCGAGGTCAGAATCCCCGCTTTGATGCGGGCTCCGGCGGTGAGCCCGCATCAAAGCCGGGACATGTCAGCTGTTTTGAACAGCTGACATGTGCCCGCAATAGCGGCGGGTGAAATCTCGATTCACCCGCCGCTATTAACTAGTTAAATGCCACTGTCAAACGCAGACAGCGGCATTTAACCTGCGCTTCTGGCCGGGCGGCCGGAAATGAGCGCATCGCTGACCCCGTCACATGACCGGGGGTCAGCGATGCTTCTGTATAGTAACCATAGAGGTCCTTGAGAAAAATGGAAAATCCCAAGGTCATGAAGGGGTTAATATTTTGTGTGACTTCCATGAGCTTGAAGGACTGCATCCATGCGGTTAAACAATGAGTCACACAATTTATTAATGAAGTCATCAGGAATAGCAAAGTATGCAGTCTTACATGCCTCCCAGAGTTCATCTAGATTATTTGTTTTTTTCTTCCAAGCTTCCTGTTTCATCCTACCGCAAACATGCTCAATGATGTTCATGTCTGGTGACTAGGCAGGCCAGTACTTGAGCACCTTGATCTTTTTTGCCTGGAGGAACTTTGTTGCAGAGATGGATGTATGAGATGGAGCACCATCCTGCTGCAGAATTTGACCCCTTTTATGATTTGGAATATAAGAGGTAGGTAGGCTACTGATATTGCCTTCCACCTTACAAATGTTTTGCACACCCCATACTAAATGTAACCCATGATCTTTCCATGTATGGGTGTATTTTGGATCCATACAGGTTCCAGTAGGTCTCCTGAAGTATTTTTGGTGGCTGTGGTGTAACTCTACTGAAGATTCATCCAAGAAATCCACCTTCTGCCACTTTTCCAGCGTCCATCTGTTTAGCAGGCTCTGGGACTTTGCAAATGCCACATGGTTTTTTATTTGCCTTTTGTTTAGTGTTGGCTTTTGGGCACTGATTCGACCATGGAGGCAATTTCGAGACATTTCAAGACAGAATTCTACAAACTGTTCTAGTTGACACAGGGACTTGAGGTGACCAGGCCTGTTGGAGCTCTGCTCCAGTGGAAGAGGGGCTTGCTTTGGATTTTCTAACCAACAAATGTTCTTCCTGAGCAGTTGTCTTGCGGGGTCTGCCAGACCTGGGCTTGTCAAACACATCTCCAGTCTCTTCAAATCTTTTTTTATTTCTTTGTACTTGATGCTGAGACACATTAAAGGTGCAGCCACCTCTGCAGTGGATCTGGGCTTCAGCCTCTTGATAATCCAGGTTTTGGTCGTAGGGTGAATTTTTGGCATGTTGTCTGAACTCAAGTTGCAGTTCAAGTGAAGGTCTGGGGTGCTGGGTTTCTTTTTATACACACACTAATTAACCGATCATTAACTGAGCACAGGTGAGGATGTAAACTAGGATTGGGTGCATTATATGAACAGGCGACAAAACTTTTGTCTTGCCAAAATCTGACCATTCTGTTTCCATTAACTGATCAATATTTCTGCATTGATGCCAATTTATTTTCTTAACCTAAACCACATTTTGGAGGGTTTCAGCTTTCAAAAGAATAATTTATACAACCAATGGATGAATTTAAAGTCAGGTTATAAGCTTTTATTTACATAACATGGATAAGCGACATAACTTCTGTCAGGGAGTGTAGTATATGCAACAACATTACACTTTTTTTTTTTAAATGCAAAACTTTTGGTTGCCACTGTATATACAACTCTGGCAAAAATTAAGAGACCACTGCAAAATGTTCAGTTTGCCTGATTTTTCTTTTTATAGGTATATTTTTGAGTAAAATGTAAATTGTTCTTTTAGTCTATAAATTTCTGACCACTTGTCTCTGAATTTCCAAGCAATAAATTTTGTTTTATTTTTTTGAAAAGGAGAAATGGTAAAAAAAAACAAAAAAGAACAGTGTTGTCAGACCTCAAATAATGCAAAGAAAACAAGTTCATAATCATTTAGAAACCACAATACTAGTTTTTTAACTCAGGAAGAGTTCAGAAATCAATATTTTGTGGAATAACCATGATTTTTAATCACAGCTTTCATGCGTCTTGGCATGCTTTCCACCAGTCTTTCACATGGCTTCTGGCGCAAAAATGTAAGCAGTTCTTCTTTGTTTGATGGCTTGTGACTATCCATCATCCTCTTGATTACATTTCAGAGGTTTTCAATGGGGTTCAGGTCTGGAGATTGGGCTGCCCATGACAGGGTTTTGATGTGGTGGTCTCTTAATATTTGCCAGAGCTGCAAATCCCCATCCTGTTATATATCCCCTGTTCTGCTGCAATTTTTTAATGTATGTAAAAAAATAAACCATTCTACTAAATAAAATTAATGGAGCGACATAGCAGAAGTATAATGCACTCCCCATAGTCATCTATAAAGTATAATGCACAGCTCACAGTCATCCATAGCAGTATAATGGACCCTTGTAGTCATACATAGTAGTATAATGCACTCCCATCAAGACCAAAGTCAGCGCAGTCATCTACCAGGAAATTATAGAGCACTTCTAGTTGCAGATCCTATGGCATGCTGGGAGTTATAGTTCACCACAGGAGTGGCAGAGTGCTTTTTTATGTGTTGTAGTTACTAACCTTTTAACTAATACTTAGGCTACTTTCACATTAGCGTCGTGCACTGCACGTCGCAATGCGACGTTGCGGCGCACCCACGCATACTGTGGAAGCGCCGCACAACGGGGGCAGCAGATGCTGTTTTTCAACGCATCCGCTGCCCCATTGTGAGGTGCGGGGAGGAGGGGGCGGAGTTCCGGCGCAGTCGGAAAAGACGGTCTCGACGCACCAAAAAACGTTACATGCAACGTTTTTTGGTGGCGATGGACCGACGCAACATGACGCAACCGTCGCACGACGGTTGCGTCGTGTGGCAATGCGTCCCACTGCATCGCTAATGAGAGTCTATGGAGAAAAAACGCATCCTGCAAGCACTTTTGCAGGATGCGTTTTTTTCTACAAAACGACACATAGCGCCGTGCAGTGCACGACGCTAGTGTGAAAGTAGCCTTACTTGTACAGGCTGTGCTTACATCAGTGCAGGTCCTGTAGCCAGGCAGCCATGCTAGAAAACTGAAAGTATCTCTCTCTACAGCTTACAGGACCTGGATGAGGTAACGAAGGGCTGGAGCATCACATGACCGCACCACAGGTCTTGTAAGAGGAAGCTGCATTGTTTCTAGTGCAGTGTCTGAAGGACCTGTGGTGACATAATGAAGAGGGAGGGCTCTGTGCTGTCATGTGGTGCTCCTACCCACCCTCTTCATTATGTCCTATACGGGAGCACTCAGCACAGCCTGCACTGGGCTGTCAGGTATGCAACTGCGATCCCTCCTGTGGCACCCTGCTCCTGCCGCCTCCTTCTCCACCAAACACAGATCTCCCCAGCCGCTGCAGGAATCCAGCGCTCGGGAAACCATGTGGGTCCGCTGTTTAAGTGAAGGAATATTCATTTGCTGCTCCCCACTCACTGCTTGGCACAAACAGGTGGGCGGGGAAGCGGCTAATAAATATTCCTTCATTTTAAGCATCAGGACCACGTGGTTTCCTCAGTGCCGTATTCCAACAGCGGCAGCATTTTCCTGCCTTCTGGTCGTGTGATCCCACTCAGCCGCTGCCCCTCCCCACATGTTACATTTGGACCATAAGACACACCCCACACTTTCCTCCCAAATATGGAGGAAAAAAAGTGTGTCTTATGGTCTGAAAAATACAATATTCTAACTTACTAAGATAATGACTTTTAGGTTTTCATTGGCTGTAAGCGATATTCATCAACATTAACATAAATAAACACTTGAAGTAGATCACTCTGTTTGTAATGACTCTGTATAATATATGATCCATATAAGAAAAAATGAGGGCACTCACCAGTCTTCACTAGATTCAATCCTTTATTGGTAACATTTCCAGATAAAATTCATGGCCGGAGACGACAGAGCCGAAGCTCGTGTGAGCAGGGGAGACTAGGGACGACAGCCGTTTCGCGCTGTGCCTGCGCTTCTACGGGTCGACCCATCGTCCCTAGTCTCCCCTGCTCACACGAGCTTCGGCTCTGTCATCTCCGGCCATGAATTTTATCTGGAAATGTTACCAATAAAGGATTGAATCTAGTGAAGACTGGTGAGTGCCCTCATTTTTTCTTATATGGATCGTGCAGATGGATGTCTTGTTTCAGAGGAGCACCTGAAGTCTAGATTCTATGGCTGCATAGTCCACTGTCATGCATACAGACACCGAAGTGACAATCTGTCAAATACCGCTTATAAGACTGTGCCGCTCTGTTTTTGTTTTATTACTGTATAATATATGAGTTTCACTTTTTGTATTGAAGAACTGAAATAAATTAACTTTTTGATGATATTCTAAATTTGGGAGATGCACCTGTACATTTCAACAGGCCGACATTTTTGATTTTAAGATCATTTTTCAAGCTTGTGTTATAAAGTATTCTAATTTACTGGGATAATGACTTTTGCATTTTCATATTATGAAAGATTGGATAACGTGTACTTTCACTGACACAATAAAGAGGCACATGCCCATACCAATCCAAGTAACTGTAAAACATGAATAACTGTGTGACAAATAAATTGAAATACATGCTGCACAGGTAAGAGAGAAAGTGCCCTCTGTAGCCCAATGAAAGAACCAGCCACCCCCTCAAAATATTCAGAAAAGGCAGGACTCTTAAAAACAATTTACTTAAAACATTTTTGGACATATGTTCCAATACAATAGAAAGATATTTTGACCCCAATTTCCATTTCTTCTCTTTCGTTTTTGCTTCCCATTCTTTCAAGAGCGATAACTTTTTTACTTTTCTGTCCACATAACCATACGAGGGCTGTTTCTTTGGTGGACAAGATGTACTGTCAGGACTCTGAACATTTTGATTACCTTTTGTGCAGTACTGCCCTTTTCCAAGATGGCGTCTTTGGTCTCATGTGCACTGTGTCTTCCTGCTATAAAACTCCACCCCAGCCTTCAGTCTGTTCTAAAGTATTCTGCCTTGCATCCAGCTCCTGACGACTCCCTGGCTTTGCACCTGCACCTGTACCTACTCCTGTGAACCTGTGTGGAGATCCTGCTACTCAGCTCTGAGTTTCTGCTGCATACATCAGTTTCCAGTAATCCTCCATCTGGCTGCTTGTGTTTGTTTCCATCTGCATTTGCTGGACATGTAAGCTGTTGCTGCTCTGCTTAAACCTGAGACTTTTACCAAGGCCTCCCTGGTTGTGCTAATACATTATTTGAACTGCCTTATAAGCATATCTATCTGTGTTTGGACTACCAAGGACTTATTCGTGTCAAGTATCCTCAAGAATAATTGTGCTTCATAGACTTTCTGCGTGATTGCATTTTCCTCTGAAGTTTCCTATAGACTGTTAAGCTGCGTTTAATATTTACACCAAGTGTTGTGGACTTGAGTTTCTCTCTGCACCTGTTTGAATCACTGTGTGATAATATAGACTTTACCACTTATAAAACTGTGTCCTGTAGTTGTCTTGTTCCATGCAAAGAGTCTCCTGAGTTATTCCTTATAATCATTACATGTACTTTTGAATGATCATTCATTTTATTACGTAATGCACTGGAAAGCGGGTAAAAATTCCAAATAAAACTGAAAAAAAAGTGCAATTCTACAATTGTTTTTTGGATTTTTTATTTACCATGATCATTATATGGTAAAACTGAGCAGGTATTACGATTCTCCAGGTTAGTACATATATGTAGATACCAAACGTTTAGGTTTTTTTTTTTATTTAAGTGGTAAATAACTATTTGGTAATGTGCAAAAAAAAATTTGGTTGTGTCGCCATTTTACGAGATCTGTAACATCTTCAATTTCCGGGGGGGCTGTGTGTCAAAATCACAATCACAATCAAAATTGCTTATGAACGCCTGATAAATGCTGTGTTTCACAGTAGAATTCTCATGACAAGCACAGAGGTCTTTAGCAGACCCACAGTTCTCTTGGCATGTGGATTGATGCCCCCGCAGAGATTAAGCCCTGCCCTGTGGCTGTTAGAAACAGATGATGGCTGAATAATAATAATAAATAATAAATAAGCCATCATCTGCCGGGAAAGAAGTGGGCTCGATGTGCTAGCCCGCATCAAAGTCAGGGACACGACACATGGCATAAATGTACGTCATGTGTTGTGAAAGGTTTAACCCCTTTCTGACATCTGACGTACTATCCCGTCGAGGTGGGGTGGGCCCGTATGACCACCGACGGGATAGTACGTCATACGCGATCGGCCGCGCTCACGGGGGGAGCGCGGCCGATCGCGGCTGGGTGTCAGCTGCATATCGCAGCTGACATCCGGCACTATGTGCCAGGAGCGGTCACGGACCGCCCCCGGCACATTAACCCCCGGCATACCGCGATCAAACATGATCGCGGTGTGCCGGCGGTATAGGGAAGCATCGCGCAGGGAGGGGGCTCCCTGCGGGCTTCCCTGAGACCCCCGGAGCAACGCGATGTGATTGCGTTGCTCCGAGGGTCTCCTACCTCCCTCCTCGCCGCAGGTCCCGGGTCCAAGATGGCCGCGGCATCCGGGTCCTGCAGGGAGGGAGGTGGCTTACCGAGTGCCTGCTCAGAGCAGGCGCTGGTAAGCCTGCAGCCCTGCACAGCAGATCGTCGATCTGACAGAGTGCTGTGCACACTGTCAGATCAATGATCTGTAATGTCCCCCCCTGGGACAAAGTAAAAAAAAAAATTCCCCACATGTGTGTAAAAAAAAAAATATCCTAAATAAAGAAAAAAAATATATATTATTCCTATAAATACATTTCTTTAGCTAAATAAAATAAAAAAAACAATAAAAGTACACATATTTAGTATCGCCGCGTCCGTAACGACCCAACCTATAAAACTGCCTCACTAGTTAACCCCTTCAGTAAACACCGTAAGAAAAAAAAAAAAAAAACGAGGCAAAAAACAACGCTTTATTATCATACTGCCGAACAAAAAGTGGAATAACACGCGATCAAAAAGACTGATATAAATAAACATGGTACCGCTGAAAACGTCATCTTGTCCCGCAAAAAACGAGCCACCATACAGCATCATCAGCAAAAAAATAAAAAAGTTATAGTCCTGAGAATAAAGCGATACCAAAATAATTATTTTTTCTATAAAATAGTTTTTATCGTATAAAAGCGCCAAAACATAAAAAAATGATATAAATGAGATATCGCTGTAATCGTACTGACCCGACGAATAAAACTGCTTTATCAATTTTACCAAACGCGGAACGGTATAAACGCCTCCCCCAAAAGAAATTCATGAATAGCTGGTTTTTGATCACTCTGCCTCACAAAAATCGGAATAAAAAGCGATCAAAAAATGTCACGTGTCCGAAAATGTTACCAATAAAAACGTCAACTCGCAAAAAACAAGATCTCACATGACTCTGTGGACTTAAATATGGAAAAATTACAGCTCTCAAAATGTGGTAACGCAAAAAATATTTTTTGCAATGAAAAGCGTCTTTCAGTGTGTGACGGCTGCCAATCATAAAAATCCGCTAAAAAACCCGCTATAAAAGTAAATCAAACCCCCCTTCATCACCCCCTTAGTTAGGGAAAAATAAAAAAATAAAAAAATGTATTTATTTCCATTTTCCCATTAGGGTTAGGGCTAGAGTTAGGACTAGAGTTAGGGCTAGGGTTCGGGTTAGGGCAAGGGTTAGGGCTAGGGTTAGGGTTAGGGCTAGGGATGGGGCTAGGGTTAGGGCTAGGGTTAGGGCTAGGGTTGAGGCTAGGGTTGGGGCTAGGGTTAGGGCTAGGGTTAAGGCTAGGGTTAGGGCTAGGGTTAGGGCTAGTGTTACGGCTAGTGTTAGGGCTAGTGATAGGGCTAGGGTTATTGCTAGGGTTAGGGCTAGGGTTAGGGCTAGGGTAGGGGCTAGGGTTGGGGCTAGGGTTGGGGCTAGGGTTGGGGCCACAGTTAGGGTTGGGGCTAAAGATAGGGTTAGGGTTTGGATTACATTTACGGTTGGGAATAGGGTTGGGTGTGTCTGGGTTAGAGGAGTGGTTAGGGTTACTGTTGGGATTAGGGTAAGGGGTGTGTTTGGATTAGGGTTTCAGTTATAATTGGGGGGTTTCCACTGTTTAGGCACATCAGGGGCTCTCCAAACGGGACATGGCATCCGATCTGAATTCCAGCCAATTCTGCGTTGAAAAAGGAAAACAGTGCTCCTTCCCTTCAGAGCTCTCCCGTGTGCCCAAACAGGGGTTTACCCCAACATATGGGGTATCAGCGTACTCATTGGACATCATCTTTTGGGGTCCAATTTCTCCTGCTACCCTTGGGAAAATACAAAACTGGGGGCCAAAAAATAAGTTTTGTGGGAAAAAAAAGATTTTTTATTTTCACGGCTCTGCGTTGTAAACTGTAGTGAAACACTTGGGGGTTCAAAGTTCTCACAACACATCTAGATAAGTTCCTTGGGGGGTCTAGTTTCCGATATGGGGTCACTTGTGGGGGGTTTGTACTGTTTGGGTACATCAGGGGCTCTGCAAATGCAACGTGACGCCTGCAGACCAATCCATTTAAGTCTGCATTCCAAATGGCGCTCCTTCCCTTCCGAGCTCTGTCATGCGCCCAAACAGTGGTTCCCCCCCACATATGGGGTATCAGCGTACTCAGGACAAATTGGACAACAACTTTTGGGGTCCAATTTATCCTGATACCCTTGTGAAAATACAAAACTGGGGGCAAAAAAATCATTTTTGTGAAAAAAAAGAATTTTTATTTTCACGGCTCTGCGTTATAAACTGTAGTGAAACACTTGGGGGTTCAAAGCTCTCAAAACACATCTAGATAAGTTCCTTAGGGGGTCTACTTTCCAAAATGGTGTCACTTGTGGGGGGTTTTAATGTTTAGGCACATCAGGGGCTCTCCAAACGCAACATGGCATCCCATCTTAATTCCAGTCAATTTTGCATTGAAAAGTAAAATAGCGCTCCTTCCCTTCCGAGCTCTGCTATGCGCCCAAACAGTGGTTTACCCCCACATATGGGGTATCAGCGTACTCAGGACAAATTGCACAACAACTTTTGTGGTCTAATTTCTTCTCTTACCATTGGGGAAATAAAAAAATGGGGGTGAAAAGATCATTTTTGTGAAAAAATATGATTTTTTATTTTTACGGCTCTGCATTATAAACTTCTGTGAAGCACTTGTTGGGTCAAAGTGCTCAACACACATCTAGATAAGTTCCTTAAGGGGTCTACTTTCCAAAATGGTGTCACTTGTGGGGGGTTTCAATGTTTAGGCACATCAGGGGCTCTCCAAATGCAACATGGCGTCCCATCTCAATTCCAGTCAATTTTGCATTGAAAAGTCAAATGGCGCTCCTTCCCTTCCGAGCTCTGCCCTGCGCCCAAACAATGGTTTACACCCACATATGGGGTATCAGCGTACTCAGGACAAATTGCACAACAATTTTTGGTGTCCAATTTCTTCTCTTACCCTTGGGAAAATAAAAAATTGGGGGCGAAAAGATCATTTTTGTGAAAAAATATGATTTTTTATTTTTACGGCTCTGCATTATAAACTTCTGTGAAGCACTTGTTGGGTCAAAGTGCTCACCACACATCTAGATATGATCCTTAGGGGGTCTAATTTCCAAAATGGTGTCACTTGTGGGGGGTTTCAATGTTTAGGCACATCAGGGGCTCTTCAAATGCAACATGGCGTCCCATCTCAATTCCAGTCAATTTTGCATTGAAAAGTCAAATGGCGCTCCTTTCCTTCCGAGCTCTGCCATGCGCCCAAACAGTGGTTTACCCCCACATATGGGGTATCAGCGTACTCAGGACAAATTGCACAACAACTTTTGTGGTCTAATTTCTTCTCTTACCCTTGGGGAAATAAAAAAATGGGGGTGAAAAGATCATTTTTGTGAAAAAATATGATTTTTTATTTTTACGGCTCTGCATTATAAACTTCTGTGAAGCACTTGTTGGGTCAAAGTGCTCAACACACATCTAGATAAGTTCCTTAAGGGGTCTACTTTCCAAAATGGTGTCACTTGTGGGGGGTTTCAATGTTTAGGCACATCAGGGGCTCTCCAAATGCAACATGGCGTCCCATCTCAATTCCAGTCAATTTTGCATTGAAAAGTCAAATGGCGCTCCTTCCCTTCCGAGCTCTGCCCTGCGCCCAAACAATGGTTTACACCCACATATGGGGTATCAGCGTACTCAGGACAAATTGCACAACAATTTTTGGCGTCCAATTTCTTCTCTTACCCTTGGGAAAATAAAAAATTGGGGCGAAAAGATCATTTTTGTGAAAAAATATGATTTTTTATTTTTACGGCTCTGCATTATAAACTTCTGTGAAGCACTTGTTGCGTCAAAGTGCTCACCACACATCTAGATATGATCCTTAGGGGGTCTAATTTCCAAAATGGTGTCACTTGTGGGGGGTTTCAATGTTTAGGCACATCAGGGGCTCTTCAAATGCAACATGGCGTCCCATCTCAATTCCAGTCAATTTTGCATTGAAAAGTCAAATGGCGCTCCTTTCCTTCCGAGCTCTGCCATGCGCCCAAACAGTGGTTTACCCCCACATATGGGGTATCAGCGTACTCAGGACAAATTGCACAACAATTTTTGGGGTCCAATTCCTTCTCTTACCCTTGGGAAAATAAAAAATTGGGGGCGAAAAGATCATTTTTGTGAAAAAATATGATTTTTTATTTTTACGGCTCTGCATTATAAACTTCTGTGAAGCACTTATTGTGTCAAAGTGCTCACCACACATCTAGATATGATCCTTAGGGGGTCTAATTTCCAAAATGGTGTCACTTGTGGGGGGTTTCAATGTTTAGGCACATCAGGGGCTCTTCAAATGCAACATGGCGTCCCATCTCAATTCCAGTCAATTTTGCATTGAAAAGTCAAATGGCGCTCCTTTCCTTCCGAGCTCTGCCATGCGCCCAAACAGTGGTTTACCCCCACATATGGGGTATCAGCGTACTCAGGACAAATTGCACAACAATTTTTGGGGTCCAATTTCTTCTCTTACCCTTGGGAAAATAAAAAATTGGGGGCGAAAAAATCATTTTTGTGAAAAAATATGATTTTTTATTTTTACGGCTCTGCATTATAAACTTCTGTGAAGCACTTGTTGGGTCAAAGTGCTCACCACACATCTAGATATGATCCTTAGGGGGTCTAATTTCCAAAATGGTGTCACTTGTGGGGGGTTTCAATGTTTAGGCACATCAGGGGCTCTTCAAATGCAACATGGCGTCCCATCTCAATTCCAGTCAATTTTGCATTGAAAAGTCAAATGGCGCTCCTTTCCTTCCGAGCTCTGCCATGCGCCCAAACAGTGGTTTACCCCCACATATGGGGTATCAGCGTACTCAGGACAAATTGCACAACAATGTTTGCGGTCCAATTTCTTTTCTTAGCCTTGGGAAAATAAAAAATTGGGGGCGAAAAGATCATTTTTGTGAAAAAATATGATTTTTTATTTTTACGGCTCTGCATTATAAACTTCTGTGAAGCACTTGTTGGGTCAAAGTGCTCACCACACATCTAGATAAGATCCTTAGGGGGTCTACTTTCCAAAATGGTGTCACTTGTGGGGGGTTTCAATGTTTAGGCACATCAGGGGCTCTCCAAATGCAACATGGCGTCCCATCTCAATTCCAGTCAATTTCACATTGAAAAGTCAAATGGCGCTCCTTTCCTTCCGAGCTCTGCCATGCGCCCAAACAGTGGTTTACCCCCACATATGGGGTATCAGCGTACTCAGGACAAATTGTACAAGAAATTTTGGGGTCTATTTTTTCCTGTTACCCTTGGTAAAATAAAACAAATTGGAGCTGAAATAAATTTTTTGTGAAACAAAGTTAAATGTTCATTTTTATTTAAACATTCCAAAAATTCCTGTGAAACACCTGAAGGGTTAATAAACTTCTTGAAAGTGGTTTTGAGTACCTTGAGGGGTGCAGTTTTTAGAATGGTGTCACACTTGGGTATTTTCTATCATATAGACCCCTCAAAATGACTTCAAATGAGATGTGGTCCCTTAAAAAAAATGGTGTTGTAAAAATGAGAAATTGCTGGTCAACTTTTAACCCTTATAACTCCGTCACAAAAAAAAATTTTGGTTCCAAAATTGTGCTGATGTAAAGTAGACATATGGGAAATGTTACATATTAAGTATTTTGCATGACATATGTCTGTGATTTAAGGGCATAAAAATTCAAATTTGGAAAATTGCGAAATTTTCAAAATTTTCGCCAAATATTAGTATTTTTCACAAATAAACGCAAATTATATCGAAGAAATTTTACTGCTATCATGAAGTACAATATGTCACGAGAAAACAGTGTCAGAATCGCCAAGATCCGTTGAAGCGTTCCAGAGTTATAACCTCATAAAGGGACAGTGGTCAGAATTGTAAAAATTGGCCCGGTCATTAACGTGCAAACCACCCTTGGGGGTGAAGGGGTTAAAGGCTTCAAATTTCAATACATGTAGAACTTGGGTAACCAACATTTTATTTTTTTATTTCAGAAATTAATAGAACACGTGAAAATAAGAAACTTTGTAATATATCTTATCAGAAAAATCTGCTTATTTACCCTACTGGACTAATTATTTATTCTAAAATTTCTCCATTCATAGGTAAAATGTGTTCAGTGAATACAGATTTTCCCATTACTGAGATTGGAGATGACAGCTCGTTCTATTAGCTTATCTTCACCCTTCCATCTCCATAGAATTTTAAAAGAGCTAATTGCCATCTCCTATCTCAGTAATAGGAAAATCTCTCTTCACTGAATACAAAAATTGCAAACTTTAATCATAAATTTAGAGTGAAAGATCAATCTAGGTGGTGAAAGAAGCAGATTTCTCTCATAAGATAAATTAAAAAGTTGCTTAAGTTCATATTTACTAATGATGTCTGAAATTAAAATAATAACGATCGTTATTTGTTGTAATAATACGTCCCTGTGCCCTGGGACTATTTGACCTGGGATGGATTATTACATCATCGAGATCAATCGCGCACACGGGCGCAATGCGTGGGCGATCGCAGCCGGGTGTCAGCTGATTCTGACAGCTGACACCCGAAACTAAGTGTCAGGAGCACCGCTCCCGGCACTTTAAACTTTTAAATGCTGTGATCGAATGTGGTTGCAGCTTCCCGGGAGCTGGTAGAGGGTTGACAGCCCCTCTGCCTTTGGATCGGAGACCCTGCGGCGTGACACAGGGTCCCTTTTGTTGCCATGGTGACCCGATGTCATCATGACAACATCCGGGTCACCAGAGCTAGGAAAGTTGCTGATCATACGCAGTGCTTTCCCTGTCAGTGCAGAGCTGACAGTTTCTATAGCATAGGGATGCTGCTGCATCCCCATGCTGTACAGGCGATCATCCTGCATAAAAGGATAGTCACATAGTAGGACAAAGTAAAAAAGTTAAAGAAAAGTAAAAAAATAGATAAATAATTGTAAAAATATTTTCATTAAAAATAAAAACTATTAATTAAAAAAATCAAAAGATATTGTATTTATAAATAAATATTTGTATGAAAAAAACAATAAAAGTACACAAATATGGTATCGCTGTGTTCGTAACGACCCAACTTATAAAACTGTCCCACTAGATAACCCCTTTAGTGAATGCCATAAAAAATTAATAAAATCAAGGCAAAACAATGCTTTATCATCATACCTCTGAACAAAAAGTGGAATAAAACATGATCAAAAAGACGGATATAAATAATCATGGTACCGCTGAAAATGTCATCATGTCCTGCAAAAAACAAGCGATCCTACAGCTCCATCAGCAGAAAAATAAAAAAGTTATAGCTCTCAGAATAAAGCAATGCAAAAATAATTATTGTGTAAAAGCGCCAAAACAAAACAAAATATATAAATGAGGTATCGCTGTAATCGTACTGACCTGAAGAATAAAACTGCCTTATCAATTTTACCACACATGGAGAGGCATAACTCCCCCCCCTGGTTTTTGTTCATTCTGCCTCCCAAAAATTGTAATAGAAAGCGATCAAAAAATGTCATGTGCCCAAAAATGGAACCAATAAAAACATCAACTCGTCCCTCAAAAAACAAGCCCTGACATGACTCTGTGGGCAGAAATATTGAAAAATTATATACCGTATTTTCCGGTGTATAAGACGACTTTTTAACCCTAGAAAATCGTCTCAAAAGTCGGGGATTGTCTTATACAACGGGTATGGCGTGTGCAGGGAGCGGTCCTGGATGGTTCCCAGGGTCTGGATATACTTACCCTCCGACGGCCCCCGGCTCTCAGCGGTGCAAGCGACGGCCTCCGTTCCCAAGGATGCATTGCGCGAAGGCCGGAAATGACGTCACGGTCGAAAATACAGCATATATTTTCTGCAATAAAAAGCATCTTTTAGTGTATGATAGCAGCCAAACATAATAACCCGATGTAAATCTGGTATAGCTGTAATCACCCCGAACCAAAGAATAACGTCGCCTAATCACTTATACCGCGTGAGGAGCGGTGTTGAAAATAAATAAAACCAATCCTTCACCTGCTGTTGATTTTTTTAATTCTGCCTCCCAAAGATCGCAGTAAGGCTTGGCACACATTTTTCCTGCATTCTGTGCTTGCACCGGGGTTTCCGGGTAAATCTCTGAAAAACGTGATTCAGATAGAACCTCTGGTGGAAGATTCCCTATAATGAGGCACTGTGGACACCGTCTGACTTGTGATCCGGCGGTGTCCGTCTTTTTGGATTGCATTAAAGTATCATCAGCCACAGTTTTTTGCACTTCTGAAAAGAAGGACATTGCTGAACAGAGGCCAGATGGAGTCCAGAGTAACTCTGCTGCCTCATTATAGTGAATGGATCCCTCGGGGGGTTTCAGCTGAATCACGTCACTCAGAGATTTAGATGGAAACCCCAAAGTAAGTGGTGAGCGTAGAGTGCCAAATAAACGTGATCAAAAATTTTAAGTAAAATGTTCCCAATAAAAGCTTCAACTCAATCCACAAAAAAAGCAAGCCCTCACTCAGGTCTGTCATCTGTTAACATAAATATAGGGGGCTTCCACGTTACTGGTAGTGTGGCACCCCAGGAGTTCGGGTACCACAGTAGTGCTGCCTTCCTATCGGGGAGGGCAGTGCTATGCCTGGAGACAAGTAAGATTCCCTTTGGCAGGTTATCACACACACAACACCTTCCAAATCCAGGCCAGGAGGGGGAGCTAAAAACCCTGTTTTAGTGCAGCTTGCCAGAATAAAGATCCTGGTTTGGAGGAGGAGTGAGTTCAGTTTGTACAGACAGTCTGTGAGCAAGGACAGACAGGAAAGGAGCAGAGGAGAGATTCAGGGCTCAAGGAGGCTGAGAATGGGCCTCCGAGGAGTCAGTGCGCAGAGACCAGGTACCGGGAGCCCGAGGCTAGAGTACTACAGGACACTCAGCAGAACCGGAGGGTATAAGATCATACAGACATTGCCCAAATTATGCCTGTGGCACAGCAGCATCCAGGAGCCTGGAGTCACCATGTAGAGTATGGCTCAAACTGTCTGCCATAGAGGTACCTGTCCCAGGACATGTGAAAGAACGGAAAGAATTAGGACCTTGTTTGGAACACTTCAGGCAGCAAGGGACTTTAGCAAGTGCAGAGTGGAAGGCTCCTAACCTGACTTGACAAGGGGATTCTGCTGGTTTCCAGGCTGCCTGGACTCCTGTGATCCTGTTGCCGGTGCCCTGGACTGTGGCCTGCCAACTACAGTAAACCAGGTAAAGGCTTACAACTTGTGTCCTTTACTCATTTACCGGCAACCTTCATCACCACCATACACCTTAGGACCCCTGGGGACCCCGCTTCACCTGTGGGAAGTGTACCATCAGTGTTGCAATAACATCCCCAAGAGGACCCCTTTAACACAGCATCGGTCGCACTATTGACCGAACACCACAGGTGGCATCACAAGAGAGTTATAAACACTTTTGCCTTAAAAGACCGTCGACTTTATTGGGCGCCCAGGGCCACAGACTGGGTCGCAGCCACTGTGACCTCCCCTTTAATACTGGACCCGGTACCAAGTACCCCGCTGCCCTGGTGTGCGACTCAACTTTGGCATCACAAACAGAATTTCATGCCCTGGCCT
Organism: Ranitomeya variabilis; assembly: GCF_051348905.1. Lineage (NCBI taxonomy): Eukaryota > Metazoa > Chordata > Amphibia > Anura > Dendrobatidae > Ranitomeya > Ranitomeya variabilis. The sequence goes on along the minus strand of NC_135232.1, from coordinate 202,008,497 downwards.
TGCCAGGTACTGTGTGCCAGAGACTGTGACAGTTTGTTTGAAAACCGCAATTGCTGCGCCGCGTGGAGAGCGAGGGGGGAGATGTACCTTTGTGGGTGGAGCTGGCTACAAAGAGAGCGAAACAGGTGCCGTGCTGCGTGGAATGCTGGAACCAGGTTAGCAAGGGGAAAGAGCCATGTCTGACCCGGGAGGAGGATTGGCAGCGGTCGCAGCCACAGGCCCCATAGAGCCCCCAGGTCCCGCAGCAGACACACCCGCAGGCCCAGTGATGTTCCCAGGCCCCGCAGTGGACACAGCTGCAGGCCCTATACAGCTATCAGGCCCTGCAATGCCCGCAGCTCCAACAAGCCGACCGAATCCCACCACAGCTACAATGCCCATAATGCCGCTGTCCATGCCATACATTCCTGGAGCGGCTTGGCTTCCACAGTATTCTGGAGAGTCCCATACATTAAATGACTTTAAGGAAAGGCTCTGCAGCCTATTTGAAGTTTATCCCCTGACAGAGCATCAGAAAATTAACATCTTAACAGGCCATCTGATTGGTGCGGCCCTAAGAGAGGTAAAATCCTGGCCAGATGTGGAAAAAAGGACTGTGCAGCAGATCTTGCTAAACTCAAAGTCACCTTTAACACCCGCATCGCAGAAATAAAAATGAAGTTCTTCGAGTGTAGGCAGAGAGCACAAGACAGCATACAGGACTATGCCCTTAATTTGCAAGAGGCACTCCGGGCCGTCAAACAGGTTGACCCTAGCAGCGTACAGGATGGAGATAGACTCTTAAAAGAGAAGTTCATTGAGGGACTTTTGTCCAGCACCCACAGGACTCAGCTACGCATCCTGGCCTTGCAAAACCCTGACCTGGACTTTGCACAATTTAAGGACAGAGCCATCTGGGTGCTGCACGAACCCCAGCCCAGCCGCACAGTGCCCCCTAAGCGTCCAGCCTTCACGTACCACCAGGAGGTGGCATTATATCCACAAGTCCCTGTTGAGGCCGATGCACAGGTCCTAGATGATGATTCTTCCACAGGACTATGCCTCCAGGTGTAAGAGCTGACCAAAAGTGTTGCTGCATTAGCCCAACCGTACAGTCTCTACAGGAATCCTCTAAGGAGAAAATCAAGCTGGCTTCCAGACCGGAGGACGTCCCCTGGCAACGACAGAAGAGGATCCCACCGAGCAGAGGGAGAGGCGACGACCGCTATCACCAGGATGGACAACCCATCTGCCGCCGCTGCAACCAGGCAGGACACTTTGCAAGGTACTGTCATTTAAACGAGCGACCCCTGGAGCAGAGGGCCAACCCCCAGGAATAGGATGACCAGGCCCACACAACTGGTGAGCCAATTATGTCGGAGGACGACCAGTTCTCCCCATTGTGATCGACGGCATCCCGATGAGCGCTTTCTTGGACACCGGTTCTCAGATTACAACTATGCCTTACATTCTTTATAAGCATTATTGGGCTGACACAGACATCACCTGTGGTCCAGATAGTGATCTAACAATAGTATCCAGTAATGGTCAGCCTTTGCCACAGGTGGGATACAAGGAGGTCACCATTAAAGTGGGGTGGGTGGAATTAAAGGCCCAAGGAATGGTGATTGTTGATATTGACCGAGTGAATGTAACTCTATGATGACCATTGGTACTAATGTTATTGAAAATTGTCTTGCCGAGGTTATTGTCTTGTTACAACAGGTGGCTGAAACTGCTGGGTCCAGTGAGCAGAGAGTCCTGCAAAAGGAAATTAGAGCCCTGGTACAGAGACAGCAGGTAGAACTATCTGGTGGAGAAATTGGCAGAGTCATAGTGAGTGATCCAATCCCCATTGCAATACCCCACAGGAGTGAAATGTTAATATGGTGTTGGGCAGCAATAGGTATCAGAGGTAAAGACTACCATGCCCTGGTAGAACCTGTGTATTCAGATAGTAGGCCCACAATCCTGACAGCCAGAGGGGTGGTTGAAGTCCGCCAGGGGAGAGTACCAGTACATGTCCTTAACTGTGGAGACAAAGAGGTCCACTTAAAAAGATATGCCACACTTGACAAACTGTTAACTGTTGATAATAATGTGATACAGGCAACAGAACCTTTGGTCCTGTCTAAGCAGGCGGAGGACAATGGCTCTGCAGGACAAATAGAAGATTGGTGTCAGAAATTACACGTGGGCACTGACTCTACCCCATCACACCAGAAACAAGGGGCTTACTGGGTGGTCCATGAGTATGAACGGGTATTCAGTAAATACCCACTAGATTTGGGGCAGGTAAAAGGGGTACAAGATCATATCCACATGGGAAGTCATCCACCCATTAAGGAGAGGTACCGGCCTGTATCTTCAGCTCATTACCAGTGTGCCAAAAGTATGTTGCGAGAGATGAAGGAGGCTGGGGTAATCAGAGATAGTTGTAGCCCCTGGGCAGCTCCATTGGGCCTTGTCAGGAAAAAGGATGAGACCATGAGAATGTGTGTAGATTATAGGCAGATAAACAGCATTACACACAAGGATGAATCATTAGCTGCCTTAAAATCTGCTAACTACTTTTCCACCTTGGATCTCACCAGTGGGTACTGGCAGGTTCCCGTAGCAGAGGCGGATAAGGAGGACAGCCTTCACAACACCAATGGGTCTTGCTGAATTTAATTACATGCCGTTTGGACTGTGCAATGCCCCAGGAACATTTCAGAGAATGATGGAGTGCTATCTCGGGCCCAAGAACTTCGAAACCATCTTGTTGTACCTGGACAATGTTATTGTCTTCTCCAAGTTTTTGAAGCCCTGTCCAACTTTGGCTTGAAGGTAAAACCATCTAAATGTCACCTGTTGAAACCCAAAGTGCAGTACCTGGGCCATGTGGTAAGCTCTGAAAGAGTGGCACCAGACCCTGACAAGGTCACCGTGATCAAGAACTGGCCAAAACCTAGTAACATCCATGAAGTCCGACAGTTCCTCGGGTTGGAAGGCTACTACAGAAGATTTATTAAAGACTTCACCAAGATAGCCGCACCACTGCAAGACCTGTTAGTGGGCCAATCTAAGAAAACCAAGGGTAAGAATATCCCATTTGACTGGAACGACAGGCTGGAAGGATCCTTCACTCGGTTGAAGTTGGCTCTCACGGGAGATGAGGTACTGGCCTACTCAGAATATGACCAACCGTTTGTGCTGTACACAGATGCCAGCAACGTGGGATTGGGAGCAGTACTGTCCCAGGAAAGGCTAGGAAAGGATAACTGCTTGCGCCAGCAGGAAGCTTCGCCCTACAGAAAGGAACCCCAAAAATTATAGTTCCTTTAAGCTGGAGTTCCTCACTATTGTCTGGGCGGTAACAGAGAGGTTCAAGCACTACCTGGCCTCAGCAAGATTCACAATTTACACGAAAAACAATCCGCTGACTCACCTGGAGATGGCAAAACTAGGTGCCTTGGAGTAGCGTTGGATAGCCCGGTTGTCCAACTATGAATTCACCATCAAATACAATGCAGGGCACAAGAATGCCAATGCCGATGCGTTATCCAGGATGCCTAACTTACCAGAGGTGGAAGAAGATCCAGAGGCACTGGAAGAGGTCGAGTTACCAGCTATCCATCACCCTGGAGCAACTCAGTACTCTCATTATGTGAGGAACAGGCGCAGTAACAAGCAAGAAGCCACACTGAACCCATTGACCCACCATGGATGGGCAGAGACACAGGACAATGACCCCGTGGTCCGTCTGGTGAAAGAGCTGCTGACGCAAGCAGATTCACACCCTGGTCCAGGTGATCCACAAGAGACGCAACAACTGTGGAAGGAGAAAGGCAAATTATTTATCTATGATGGTAAGCTGTGCCGGAGAAACATCAACCCACGCACTCATGAGTTAGTCTGGCAGATAGTGGTCCCTAGACAAGATGCGCCAATGGTTCTGGAAGCATACCATGATGGAGCAGGACACTTCGGATAGAAGAAGTTAGAGATCCTGTTACGTGGAAGGTTTTACTGGATTAGTATGAGAAAAGCCATCGAAAAGTGATGCTGAGACTGTGGCCCATGAACCTGCGCAGAAAGGACCGTGACAGCCAGAGGGCTCCCCTACAGCCCATAGTCACCAAACAGCCTCTTGAACTGGTGGCCTTAGACCATGTGAAGCTAACATCAAGCCGGTCAGGCTGTGTCTACTGTTATGATCCCAATGGCAAGGATCTCAGAGATTACAGCAAAGTCTGCAAACATAAATACCAGCTCATAGGGACGTGGTAACTAGGCTGACCATATACCTGATCCTAGCACAAACACTAACAGTAGCCGGGGAACGTGCCTACGTTGATCCTAGACGTCTCGCGCCAGCCGGAGAACTAACTAACCCTATCAGGGAAAATAAGACCTCTCTTGCCTCCAGAGAAAAGACCCCAAAGTAATACAAGCCCCCAACAAATAATAACGGTGAGGTAAGAAGAAAAGACAAACGTAAGAATGAACTAGATTTTAGCAAAGAGAGGCCCACTGACTAATAGCAGAAAATAGTAAGATGACTTATATGGTCAGCAAAAAACCCTGCAAAATATCCATGCTGAATATCCAAGAACCCCCAAACCGACTAACGGTGAGGGGGGAGAATATCAGCCCCCTAGAGCTTCCAGCAATATCAGGAATCACATTTTGTACAAGCTGGACAAAAATATGAACAAGCAAAATAACAAAAAATAAGAAAGCAGGACTTAGCTTATCTTGCAAAGAACCAGGACCTGAAGACAGGAGCAAACAGATATGAACTGATTACAACGATGCCAGGCACTGGACTGAGAATCCAGGAAGTTTAAATAGCAACACCCTAGGCCTAACGAAGCAGGTGAGTACCAACCTGGTAAAAGACAATCCAAGTGCCAAATCACTAGTGACCACAAGAGGGAGCCAAGAAGTATAGTTCACAACAGTACCCCCCCTTTAAGGAGGGGTCACCGAACCCTCACCAAGACCACCAGGGCGACCAGGATGAGCAGCGTGGAAGGCACGAACCAAATCGGCCGCATGAACATCAGAGGCGGCCACCCAGGAATTATCCTCCTGACCATAGCCCTTCCATTTGACCAAATATTGAAGCCTCCATCTAGAGAGACGAGAATCCAAGATCTTCTCTACCACGTACTCCAACTCGCCCTCAACCAACACCGGAGCAGGAGGCTCAACAGCAGGAACCACAGGCACAACGTACCGCCGCAACAAAGACCTATGGAACACGTTGTGAATGGCAAACGACACCGGAAGATCCAAACAAAAAGAAACCGGGTTAACAACTTCCAAAATTTTATAAGGACCAATAAAGCGAGGCTTAAACTTAGAGGAGGGAAACCTTCAGAGGGACATACCGAGAAGAAAACCAAATCAAATCTGTTGTGATTTTGCTTTTTGCTTCCTCTAGTGGTCATTAGTGATTTGACTCTGGAGCGTCTGTCTTTTCCTATATCCTCACCTGGGCCGTTAGTTCAGGGGCGTTGCTATATAAGCTCCCTGGACCTTCAGTTCAATGCCTGGCATCGTTGAAATCAGAGCTAATCTGTTGTGCTCTTGTCCTCTGATCCTGGTTCCTGTTTTTCAAGCTAAGTCTGCTTCTTTGCTTTTTGCTTTTGTTTTGTTTGGTATTTTTTGTCCAGCTTGTTCCTATCTGTATCCTGACCTTTGCTGGAAGCTCTAGGGGGCTGGTGTTCTCCCCCCGGACCGTTAGACGGTTCGGGGGTTCTTGAATCTCCAGCGTGGATTTTTATAGGGTTTTTGTTGACCAGATAAGTTATCTTGCTATATTCTGCTATTAGTAAGCTGGCCTCTCTTTGCTGAACCTGGTTCATTTCTGTGTTTGTCATTTCCTCTTACCTCACCGTTATTATTTGTGGGGGGCTTGTATCTTGCTTTGGGGTCCCTTTCTCTGGAGGCAAGAGAGGTCTTTGTTTTCTTCTCCTAGGGGTAGTTAGATTCTCCGGCTGGCGCGAGTCATCTAGCGATCACCGTAGGCATGATCCCCGGCTACTTCTAGTGTTGGCGTTAGGAGTAGCTATTTGGTCAACCCAGTTACCACAGCCCTATGAGCTGGATTTTTGTATCTTGCAGACTTACACGTTCCTCTGAGACCCTGTCCACTGGGGTCATAACAGTATGCCATGCCAGTATTAAATGTTTAATGCATTGCAGAAGTGGGATTATAAGAAAGAAAATTTTGAGTTTTTTTTTTTCCCTCTCTCATTTTTTTTTTTCTTTTCCCCTTTACCTCAGAGTGGCTTAAGCTTGCTGCAGACATGAATGTCCAGACCTTGATTACAAGTGTGGACCAGCTTGCCGCTCGTGTGCAGGGTATACAAGATTATGTTACCAGAAATCCTAGGTCTGAACCCAAGATTCCGATTCCTGAACTGTTTTCAGGAGACCGATTTAAGTTTAGGAATTTCAGGAATAATTGTAAATTATTTTTGTCCCTGAAACCTTGTTCGTCTGGAGACTCTGCTCAACAAGTAAAAATTGTTATTTCATTCTTACGGGGTGACCCTCAGGATTGGGCTTTTTCGTTGGCGCCAGGAGATCCGGCATTGGCTGATATTGATGCGTTTTTTCTGGCGCTCGGTTTACTTTATGAGGAACCCAATCTTGAGATTCAGGCAGAGAAAGCCTTGCTGGCTATGTCTCAGGGCCAGGACGAGGCTGAGGTGTATTGCCAAAAATTTCGGAAATGGTCCGTGCTGACACATTGGAACGAGTGTGCACTGGCCGCTAATTTTAGAAATGGCCTTTCTGAGGCCATTAAGAATGTTATGGTGGGTTTTCCCATTCCCACAGGTCTGAATGATACCATGTCCCTGGCTATTCAAATTGACCGGCGGTTGCGGGAGCGCAAAACCGCAAATTCCCTCATGTTGTTGTCTGAACAGACACCTGATGTGATGCAATGCGATAGAAAAACCGCAAATTCCCTCATGGTGTTGTCTGAACGGACACCTGATTTGATGCAATGTGATAGAATCCTGACTAGAAATGAGAGGAAAATTCATAGACGCCGGAATGGCTTGTGCTACTACTGTGGTGATTCTACACATGTTATCTCAGCATGCTCTAAACGTATATCTAAGGTTGTTAGTCCTGTCACCGTTGGTAATTTGCATCCTAAGTTTATTCTGTCTGTAACTTTGATTTGCTCACTGTCATCTTATCCTGTCATGGCGTTTGTAGATTCGGGTGCTGCCCTGAGTCTTATGGATCTCTCATTTGCTAAGCGCTGTGGTTTTATTCTTGAACCATTAGAAAATCCTATCCCTCTTAGGGGTATTGATGCTACGCCATTGGCAGAAAATAAGCCGCAGTATTGGACACAGGTTACCATGTGCATGACTCCTGAACACCGCGAGGTGATACGTTTTCTCGTTCTACATAAAATGCATGATTTGGTTGTTTTGGGGCTGCCATGGTTACAGACCCATAATCCAGTCCTTGACTGGAAGGCTATGTCAGTGTCTAGTTGGGGCTGTCGTGGTATTCATGAGGATTCCCTGCCTGTGTCTATTGCTTCTTCTACGCCTTCGGAAGTTCCGGAGTACTTGTCTGATTATCAGGATGTCTTTAGCGAGTCCAGGTCCAGTGCATTGCCTCCTCATAGGGAATGTGACTGTGCAATAGATTTGATTCCAGGCAGTAAATTTCCTAAGGGAAGACTGTTTAATCTGTCGATACCTGAACATACCGCTATGCGTTCATATATCAAGGAGTCTCTGGAGAAAGGACACATCCGTCCGTCTTCTTCCCCTCTTGGTGCGGGATTCTTTTTTGTGGCTAAAAAGGACGGATCTTTGAGGCCTTGTATTGACTATCGGCTTTTAAATAAGATCACTGTCAAATTTCAGTATCCTTTGCCGCTGTTGTCTGACTTGTTTGCCCGGATTAAAGGTGCCAAGTGGTTTACCAAGATAGACCTTCGTGGTGCGTACAACCTTGTGCGCATTAAGCAAGGGGATGAATGGAAAACCGCATTCAATACGCCCGAAGGTCATTTTGAGTACTTGGTGATGCCTTTTGGGCTCTCTAATGCCCCTTCAGTTTTTCAGTCCTTTATGCATGACATTTTCCGGAACTATCTGGATAAATTTCTGATCGTTTATCTGGATGATATTCTGGTTTTTTCTGATAATTGGGACACGCATGTGGAGCAGGTCAGGATGGTCTTTAAAATTTTGCGTGAAAATTCTTTGTTTGTCAAGGGCTCAAAGTGTCTTTTTGGTGTACAGAAGGTTCCCTTTTTGGGGTTCATTTTTTCCCCTTCTGCTGTGGAGATGGACCCAGTCAAGGTCCGAGCTATTCTTGATTGGACTCAGCCCTCGTCAGTTAAGAGTCTTCAGAAGTTCTTGGGTTTCGCTAACTTCTACCGTCGTTTTATCGCTAACTTTTCTAGCATTGTGAAACCTTTGACGGATATGACCAAGAAGGGCTCCGATGTGGTTAATTGGGCTCCTGCTGCCGTGGAGGCTTTCCAGGAGTTGAAACGTCGGTTTACTTCGGCGCCTGTTTTGTGCCAGCCTGATGTCTCGCTTCCCTTTCAAGTTGAGGTGGATGCTTCAGAGATTGGAGCAGGGGCCGTTTTGTCGCAGAGAGGCCCTGGTTGCTCTGTTATGAGACCTTGCGCCTTTTTCTCTAGGAAATTTTCGCCTGCGGAGCGAAATTATGATGTGGGCAATCGGGAGTTGTTGGCCATGAAATGGGCATTTGAGGAGTGGCGTCATTGGCTCGAGGGTGCTAAGCATCGTGTGGTGGTCTTGACTGATCACAAAAATCTGATGTATCTCGAGTCTGCTAAACGCCTGAATCCTAGACAGGCCCGCTGGTCATTGTTTTTCTCCCGATTTGACTTTGTTGTCTCGTATTTACCAGGTTCAAAGAATGTGAAGGCCGATGCTCTTTCCAGGAGCTTTGTGCCTGATGCTCCTGGAGTCGCTGAACCTGTTGGTATTCTTAAGGATGGTATTATCTTGTCAGCTATTTCTCCTGATCTGCGACGTGTGTTGCAGAGATTTCAGGCTGATAGGCCTGATTCTTGTCCACCTGACAGACTGTTTGTGCCTGATAAGTGGACCAGCAGAGTCATTTCCGAGGTTCATTCCTCGGTGTTGGCAGGTCACCCAGGAATTTTTGGCACCAGAGATCTGGTGGCCAGATCCTTTTGGTGGCCTTCCTTGTCTAGGGATGTGCGGTCATTTGTACAGTCCTGTGGGACTTGTGCTCGAGCTAAGCCTTGCTGTTCTCGTGCCAGCGGATTGCTCTTGCCCTTGCCTGTCCCTAAGAGACCTTGGACACATATCTCCATGGATTTCATTTCTGATCTTCCGGTGTCTCAGGGCATGTCTGTTATCTGGGTGATATGTGATCGCTTCTCCAAGATGGTCCATTTGGTTCCTTTGCCTAAACTGCCTTCCTCTTCCGATCTGGTTCCTGTGTTTTTCCAGAACGTGGTTCGTTTGCACGGCATCCCTGAGAATATTGTGTCAGACAGAGGATCCCAGTTTGTTTCCAGGTTCTGGCGATCCTTTTGTAGTAGGATGGGCATTGACTTGTCGTTTTCGTCTGCTTTCCATCCTCAGACTAATGGACAGACGGAGCGAACTAATCAGACTTTGGAGGCTTATTTGAGGTGTTTTGTCTCTGCTGATCAGGACGATTGGGTGACCTTCTTGCCGTTAGCTGAGTTTGCCCTTAATAATCGGGCTAGTTCCGCCACCTTGGTTTCGCCGTTTTTCTGCAACTCTGGTTTCCACCCTCGTTTTTCTTCGGGTCATGTGGAGCCTTCTGACTGCCCTGGGGTGGATTCTGTGGTGGATAGGTTGCAGCGGATCTGGAATCTTGTGGTGGACAACTTGAAGTTGTCACAGGAGAGGGCTCAGCGCTTTGCCAACCGCCGCCGCGGTGTGGGTCCCCGACTACGTGTTGGGGATTTGGTGTGGCTTTCTTCCCGCTTTGTTCCTATGAAGGTTTCCTCTCCCAAATTTAAACCTCGTTTTATTGGTCCTTACAAGATATTGGAAATTCTTAATCCTGTATCCTTTCGCCTGGATCTACCTGTGTCGTTTGCTATCCACAACGTGTTTCATAGGTCCTTGTTGCGGCGGTACGTTGTGCCTGTGGTTCCTTCTGCTGAGCCTCCTGCTCCGGTGTTGGTTGAGGGCGAGTTGGAGTACGTGGTGGAGAAGATCTTGGATTCTCATCTCTCCAGGCGGAGGCTTCAGTACCTGGTCAAGTGGAAGGGCTATGGTCAGGAAGATAATTCCTGGGTGGTCGCCTCTGATGTTCATGCGGCCGATTTAGTTCGTGCCTTTCACGCCGCTCATCCTGATCGCCCTGGTGGTCGTGGTGAGGGTTCGGTGACCCCTCACTAAGGGGGGGGTACTGTTGTGATTTTGCTTTTTGCTTCCTCTAGTGGTCATTAGTGATTTGACTCTGGAGCGTCTGTCTTTTCCTATATCCTCACCTGGGCCGTTAGTTCAGGGGCGTTGCTATATAAGCTCCCTGGACCTTCAGTTCAATGCCTGGCATCGTTGAAATCAGAGCTAATCTGTTGTGCTCTTGTCCTCTGATCCTGGTTCCTGTTTTTCAAGCTAAGTCTGCTTCTTTGCTTTTTGCTTTTGTTTTGTTTGGTATTTTTGTCGAGCTTGTTCCTATCTGTATCCTGACCTTTGCTGGAAGCTCTAGGGGGCTGGTGTTCTCCCCCCGGACCGTTAGACGGTTCGGGGGTTCTTGAATCTCCAGCGTGGATTTTTATAGGGTTTTTGTTGACCAGATAAGTTATCTTGCTATATTCTGCTATTAGTAAGCTGGCCTCTCTTTGCTGAACCTGGTTCATTTCTGTGTTTGTCATTTCCTCTTACCTCACCGTTATTATTTGTGGGGGGCTTGTATCTTGCTTTGGGGTCCCTTTCTCTGGAGGCAAGAGAGGTCTTTGTTTTCTTCTCGTAGGGGTAGTTAGATTCTCCGGCTGGCGCGAGTCATCTAGCGATCACCGTAGGCATGATCCCTGGCTACTTCTAGTGTTGGCGTTAGGAGTAGCTATTTGGTCAACCCAGTTACCACAGCCCTATGAGCTGGATTTTTGTATCTTGCAGACTTACACGTTCCTCTGAGACCCTGTCCACTGGGGTCATAACACAAATCCCCAACACGAAGTCGGGGGCCCACACCGCGGCGGCGGTTGGCAAAACGCTGAGCCTTCTCCTGTGACAACTTCAAGTTGTCCACCACATGATTCCAAATCCGCTGCAACCTATCCACCACGGAATCCACCCCAGGACAGTCAGAAGACTCAACATGACCCGAGGAGAAACGAGGATGAAAACCAGAGTTGCAGAAGAATGGCGAAACCAAAGTAGCGGAACTAGCCCAATTATTAAGGGCAAACTGCGCCAATGGCAAGAAGGTCACCCAATCATCCTGGTCCGCAGAAACAAAACATCTCAAATAAGCCTCCAGTGTCTGATTAGTTTGCTCCGTTTGACCATTAGTCTGAGGATGGAAGGCAGATGAAAACGACAAATCAATGCCCATTTTAGCACAAAAAGATCGCCAGAATCTGGACACAAACTGGGATCCTCTGTCGGACACGATATTCTCCGGAATGCCGTGTAAACGAACCACATTCTGAAAAAACAAAGGAACCAGATCGGAAGAGGAAGGCAACTTAGGCAAGGGTACCAAATGGACCATCTTGGAAAAACGATCACACACCACCCAGATGACAGACATTCCTTGAGACACCGGAAGATCAGAAATGAAATCCATGGAAATGTGTGTCCAAGGCCTCTTCGGGATGGGCAAGGGCAGAAGCAACCCGCTAGCACGAGAACAACAAGGCTTAGCCCGAGCACAAGTCCCACAGGACTGCACAAATGACCGCACATCCCGTGACAAGGAAGGCCACCAAAAGGACCTAGCCACCAAATCTCGGGTACCAAAAATTCCCGGATGCCCCGCCAACACCGAGGAATGAACCTCGGAAATGACTCTGCTGGTCCATTTATCAGGAACAAACAGTCTGTCGGGTGGACAAGAGTCAGGTCTACCAGCCTGAAATCTCTGCAACACACGTCGCAAATCAGGAGATATGGCCGACACGATTACTCCCTCTTTAAGAATACCAGCTGGCTCCGAGACTCCAGGAGAGTCAGGCACAAAGCTCCTAGAAAGAGCATCAGCCTTAACATTCTTCGAACCAGGTAGGTACGAGACCACAAAGTCAAAACGAGAGAAAAACAATGACCAAATCATTCATTTTATGCAGAACAAGAAAACGAATCACCTCCCGATGTTCAGGAGTCATGCACATGGTCACTTGTGTCCAAAACTGCGGTTTATTTTCCGCCAGTGGCGTAGCATCAATTCCTCTGAGAGGAATAGGAATTTTTAAAGGCTCCAGGACAAAACCGCAGCGCTTGGCAAACGACAAGTCCATAAGACTCAGGGCAGCACCTGAATCCACAAACGCCATAACAGGGTAGGAAGACAATGAACAAATTAAAGTCACAGACAAAATAAATTTAGGCTGCAAATTACCAATGGAGACAGGACTGACAACCTTGGTTAGGCGTTTAGAGCATGCTGATATAACATGTGTAGAATCACCACAGTAAAAACACAGCCCATTCTGTCGTCTATGATTTTGTCGTTCGGTTCTAGTCAGGATTCTATCACATTGCATTGCTGGATCGGGGTTTCTATCACATTGCATTGAAACAGGTGTCTGTTCAGACAACACCGCCAGAGGATTAGCGGATTTGCGCTCCCGCAAACGCCGATCAATCTAAATAGCCAGCGCCATAGAATCATTCAGACTTGTAGGAATTGTGAAACCCACCATCACATTCTTAATGGCTTCAGAAAGGCCATTTCTGAAATTTGCGGCCAGAGCACATTCATTCCATTGAGTAAGCACGGACCATTTCCGAAATTTTTGGCAATACACTTTGGCTTCATCCTGGCCCTGAGAGATAGCCAGTAGAGCTTTTTCTGCCTGAATTTCAAGATTAGGCTCCTCATAAAGCAATCCGAGCGCCAGAAAAAACGCATCAACATCCGCCAATGCCGGATCTCCTGGCGCTAACGAGAAAGCCCAATCCTGAGGGTCGCCAGAGAAAAGACCCCAAAGTAATACAAGCCCCCAACAAATAATAACGGTGAGGTAAGAAGAAAAGACAAACGTAAGAATGAACTAGATTTTAGCAAAGAGAGGCCCACTGACTAATAGCAGAAAATAGTAAGATGACTTATATGGTCAGCAAAAAACCCTGCAAAATATCCATGCTGAATATCCAAGAACCCCCAAACCGACTAACGGTGAGGGGGGAGAATATCAGCCCCCTAGAGCTTCCAGCAATATCAGGAATCACATTTTGTACAAGCTGGACAAAAATATGAACAAGCAAAATAACAAAAAAGAAAGCAGGACTTAGCTTATCTTGCAAAGAACCAGGACCTGAAGACAGGAGCAAACAGAAATGAACTGATTACAAGGATGCCAGGCACTGGACTGAGAATCCAGGAAGTTTAAATAGCAACACCCCAGGCCTAATGAAGCAGGTGAGTACCAACCTGGTAAAAGACAATCCAAGTGCCAAATCACTAGTGACCACAAGAGGGAGCCAAGAAGTATAGTTCACAACAGTCTACACTTTGAATATTGTGGACCATTACTCCAGATTCCTGGTTGTAGTACCTGTCAAGGACCAGACAGCAAAGACGGCAGCCAAAGCCTTCCAACAGCACTTCTGTAGACCACATGGATATCCTGAGAAGGTACTTACTAACCAAGGACCACCATTTGAAACGGAAGTGTTTCAAGAATTCTGCAACCTGTACAGATGCAAAAAGATTAGAACCACACCGTACCACCCGCAAACCAACGGAATGTGTGAAAAGATGAACCAAGTAGTGATTGACTTACTGCAATACATGCCTTTACATGAAATAAACTTATGGCCAGAAACCAGAAAAGTTACCAGACTTGGTAGATTTGTGCAACCACATTCCAGTGAATTCCACCAACTGTACTCCAGCATACCTGAAGAGAGGAAGATCTAGTAAACTACCAGTTGATCTAGACATGGGAGTCCTAACCCCAGAAAATACCTCTCCTCATGCAGATTGGGATACCGAGAGACAACAAAAGTACCGCCAAGTGCAAGAGTGCGTCGAAAGAAGTCTATCACAGGCAAGACAAAAACAAGAGAGAGGCTATAACCAATGTGCCCCTGCAATTGCCTTGTCACCAGGTGAACAAGTGCTAAAAGGTAAAAGGAGAATGCACAAACTTGACGACCAGTGGGAAGCAGAACTGTATACTATCCTACCCTCAAACTTCGACAGCATGAAAGTATGCCTTATAAGTAAAGATGGAGGATAAACTTCAACTGCAGTATCCAGAGATCATCTCAAATTATGCCCTGACAAACTGAGGAACAAAGTAGAAAATCCAGGAAGTGCTCAACCCGTGGTTGAAGAAGAAAAGACAATTCACACCGTTCTTGGAGATTTTCCCCAGTCTTGGACTCAAATACATCAGGCGATAGTGATACCCGTCTTCACTTTTCCACAGCTGGAAATACAAAGAACAAAATGTGATTCCAGACCATCCTGAACCAGAAGAGACTTTACACCAGCAGGTTCAAGCAGCAAATGTCACCCTAGCAATGGAACCAGAGAATCCACCCTCTGCTATTGGTGAAACTGTCAGACCTATGGTGAATGTGAGAAGTTGCAGACAATTACCGAGTTTATCTGCACAATGCAGGCCTACAAATAGTATATGCACTAGTGGGTACACAACAACAAACATATTAGACCAGGAATTACGTAGGTCTGCTCGTAGCACCAATGGTCAAATCCCAGCCCGTTACAGGGACTGTCAATAATTGGTGTTACCTGTTTGAAATGTTTGCATGTATTTTGTTACAGGTTCATAATGGACAAAGGGGTAATGGACAGTGGATTACCCAAAAACTGTTTTTGTCAATAGTTTGGCACCCTCAAGGTGCACCCTGGTTCTGCCCACTTTGCCGGCTTGGGTAGAGCATTCTTTGTTTCTGCAGACCCAAAGCTAAAACCATCTGACGTAGCGAACCCCGTGTCTGGATATGCCTTGTTGCCCACCCAAGGCCTATGTTGGGGGTTCATGACGGGCCCCTCGTATCGGTACTAATAAACTTATGTACATGGACACCCTGGTATAAGGCCAGATGTACATTTATAAATTTGCTTGCAACGTTCAAGAACAGTGCCTCCCATAAGGAATGAAAAGTTATCAACCTGTTTTGATGTATTTAGAATGTTTTGCAAAGATGTCTTTCTAACCTGTTATTTATGTTTCCTTTTCCAGTCCAGGAGTACTGGGTTTAACGGGAGGAATGTGGCACCCCAGGAGTTTGGGTACCACAGTAGTGTTGCCTTCCTCTCGGAGAGGGTAGTGCTATGCCTGGAGACAAGTGAGATTCCCTTTCGCAGGTTATCACACACACAACACCTTCCAAATCCAGGCCAGGAGGGGGAGAGAAAAATCCTGTTTTAGGGCAGCTTCCCGGAATAAAGATCCTGGTTTGGAGGAGGAGTGAGTTCAATTTGACAGACAGTCTGTGAGCGAGAACAGACAGGAAAGGAGCAGAGGAGAGATTCAAGGGCTCAAGGAGGCTGAGAAAAGGCCTCCGAGGAGCCAGTGCGCAGAGATCGGGTACCGGGAGCCCGAGGCTAGAGTGGAACTACAGGACACTCAGCAGAACTGGAGGGATTAAGATCAGACAGACATAGCCCAAATTACGCCTGTGGAACAGCAGCATCCTGGAGCCTGGAGTCGTGTAGAGACCCCAGAAAGTATATACCTGTTGCCGGTGCCCTGGACTGTGGCCTGCCAACTACAGTAAACCAGGTAAAGACTTACAACTTGTGTCACTTACTCATTTACCGGCAACTGTCATCACCACCATACACCTTAGGACCCCTGGGGACCCCACTTCACCTGTGGGAAGTGTACCATCAGTGCTGCAATAACATCCCCCAGATGACCCCTTTAAAGCAGCGTCTGTCCCACTATTGACCGAACACCACAGGTGGCATCACGACAGATTTATAAACACTTTTCCCTTAAAAGACCATCCCCTTTATTGGGCTCCCAGGGCCACGGACCGGGTCGAAGCCACCATGACTTCCCCTTTAATACCAGACCCGGTACCGAGTACCCTGCTGCCCTGGTGGGTGACTCAGTAGCACAAAGGCTCTGGAAAAGCAAAATGCTTGCCCACCCACCAAAAGAAATTGTAAATTCGCTCCCAAATCCAAATGCCCCCTCCCTTCTGAGCCCCACGGTGTACCTAAACCACATATTGAGTCCATGTTTGGCATTTCTGAAGCGATGAGAGCCCACCTAACTTACGGGTGAATGTCTCCAGAAGCCTGATTCAAAGTTAAAATAAACTCCAAGCAAATGTGGCGCTAAGCACCTACGGATTTTTTGAATGCATCCACTTCCAGTGAAAAATGTTAATAAAAATTCATTTATTTTCTCAAAATAAAAAAAATACATAAATAAAATATAAAAACACTTGAATCCGCGCTGGAGGGGTAGTGGAACAAAAGACACAATCAGACGATAATGGAGCCCCCGCACATAAGGAGAGTATGCTAGATCCCCCAGGGGATATTGTGTGCCGTGCTCACCTGACCACCGTGGATCAACTGCGACTGGTACCACGTTAAAACAAGTCCTTAACCAACAACTACAATAATATTGCTGATGAAACGCAGGGACTCACCAGCAGGGAGTTGCGGCGACATGTGGCGTGATGGATGCAGTCCTGAATGAGGAAGGGTGGTCCGGCATGTAGAGATGTTACCAGAACGGTGGGCGGGCAGAGGGGATCAACCGCACCGCAGCGAGGCGATACGGAAGCTGCGTAGAGCCAGGGAAAGCCCTGGCCGGGGGTGTCCCTGGATATGAGCAGAGAAGGGGGAGTGGCTGGCCCAAGGCTCAGCGTGTGACGTCACAACAGTAGTACGGGACAACACAGGGACCAAAAACCCAAAAACTCTACGCAGCTTCCGTATCTCCTCGCTGCGGTGCGGTTGATCCCCTCTGCCCGCCCGCCGTTCTGGTAACATCTCTACATGCCGGACCACCCTTCCTCGTTCAGGACTGCATCCATCACGCCACATGTTGCCGCAACTCCCTGCTGGTGAGTCCCTGCGTTTCATCAGCAATATTATTGTAGTTGTTGGTTAAGGACTTGTTTTAACGTGGTACCAGTCGCAGTTGATCCACGGTGGTCAGGTGAGCACGGCACACAATATCCCCTGGGGTTTTTGTTCTCTGCGAGGTAGCGCGGGTGTATTTCTCTATACTACATAAATAAAATATATTTGTAAAATATTTTTAAAATACAGTACAACGCGTTTCGGCTGCTATTTTTACAGTGCAGCCTTCATCAGGTAGCAAAAAAAACAAAAAGAACAGACATACAATAAGCACTATAAAGTGGTCTTTATAGTGCTTATTGTATGTCTGTTCTTTTTGCATGATATGCTCCTTCTCTGGTGGTTATGGCAGGGTGGTACGTTAGCAGTACATCAGCAGGTGAAAGTGATCTCACTTTTTTTAGTAAAACTGGAGCTTAACCTTGCCAACATTGTAGATAAGGATGCAACAGGCGTGAGTTTAGCCTGGGGTGACAAATTAATAAAATAATGGTGTGCACCGATGTTAACCTGTGTAAGCATGCAAATTAGGGAGAGGGACAAACATTTTCCCTCTTTCTTACATAATGAGCTATCTCTGTTACATTGAATTATCTCTACAAATCAGTCATTGAGTGCTGATAATTTATTAACCACTTTTGAGGTTTTAGATTAAATGCTCCAAGTAAAATTCAATTTACAACCTGCACTGTAGAACAACCGGTGGTCCAGAGACCTATGAGCATCTGGTTACTGTGATGCAAATACAGCATCAGAGACAGAAACTGATTTGCATTGCATATTTCATGGCAGGGCAGAGGATGTTTGCATTTTATGACTACCGGAGTAGAAATTAGGCAATGATATTTGGTTATGAGCACTTCCAAATTCATCCATATGTTCCTATGGCAGCCATTGTGAAGGAAGACAGTTTATGATTATGTGTTTATGGCATATGTGATGCTGTGAGACAAAGTAATCCCCTCCTAATTCAGACTTTTGGGCTGATCTCATGCCTGTGACTGATTCAATTATGAATAAGCTTACCACTCACATTTGCAAAAAAGTTTCTCATGAGAATTTTTTTTATGTTTTAATTGCATTTCTTTTTTGGTTGCTCAACTTATACTGCATATACTGTATAGATTTCCATGGTGTCTTAGTTCGGTTAATCATGCCTATCTGTTTTCACTGGGATTTGTATATACAATATGTGTTGTATATTCCTTTTGTGGCTTGGAATGTAGAATGATATAATTAGTCATTGTTCATAACTTTAAACAGCTTTTGCCAGTTTAGAACAAATGGGGCATTAATCAAGTGATGTCTCAATATTATTTGGATTCTCATGTTTTTTGTTTTTATAGCTATACATTTGGAATTTACTAACATGGAATGTGGCTTTATAAAATGCAAGTCTATCACATATACAGTACAGACCAAAAGTTTGGACACACCTTCTCATTTAAAGATTTTTCTGTATTTTCATGACTATGAAAATTGTAAATTCACACTGAAGGCATCACAACTATGAATTAACACATGTGGAATTGTGAAACAACTGAAAATATGTCTTGTATTCTAGGTTCTTCAAAGTAGCCACCTTTTGATTTTATGACTGCTTTGCACACTCTTGGCATTCTCTTGATGAGCGTCTAGAGGTAGTCACCGGAAATAGTCTTCCAACAATCTTGAAGGAGTTCCCAGAGATGCTTAGCACTTGTTGGCCCTTTTGCCTTCACTCTGCAGTCCAGCTCACCCCAAACCATCTCGATTGGGTTCAGGTCTGGTGACTGTGGAAGCCAGGTCATCTGGCGTAGCACCCCATCACTCTTCTTCTTGGTCAAATAGCCCTTACACAGCCTGTAGGTGTGTTTGGGGACATTGTCCTGTTGAAAAATGATGGCCCAACTAAATGCAAACCGGATGGAATAGCATGCCGCTGCAAGATGCTGTGGTAGCCATGCTGGTTCAGTATGCCTTCAATTTTAAATAAATCCCCAACAGTGTCACAAGCAAAGCACCCCCACACCATCATACCTCCTCCTCCATGCTTCATGGTGGGAACCAGGCATGTAGAGTCCATCCGTTCACCTTTTCTGCGTCGCGCAAAGACACGGTGGTTGGAACCAAAGATCTCAAATTTGGACTCATCAGAGCAAAGCACAGATTTCCACTTGTCTAATGTCCATTCCTTGTGTTCTCTAGCCCAAACAAGTCTCTTCTGCTTGTTGCCTGTCCTTAGCAGTGGTTTCTTAGCAGCTATTTTACCATGAAGGCCTGCTGCACAAAGTCTCCTCTTAACAGTTGTTGTAGAGATGTGTCTGCTGCTAGAGCTCTGTGTGGTATTGACCTGGTCTCTAATCTGAGCTGCAGTTGACCTGTGATTTCTGAGGCTGGTGACTTGGATAAACGTATCCTCAGAAGCAGAGGTGACTCTTGGTCTTCCTTTCCTGGAGCGGTCCTCATGTAAGCCAGTTTCTTTGTAGCGCTTGATGGTTTTTGCCACTGAACTTGGGGACACTTTCAAAGTTTTCCCAATTTTTCGGACTGACTGACCTTCATTTCTTAAAGTAATGATGGCCACTAGGGTTGAGCGAAACGGATCGGTCATTTTCATAAGTCGCCGACTTTTGGCAAAGTCGGCGTCTCATGAAACCCGACCCGATCCCTGTATGGGGTCGGCCATGCGGTACGCGACTTTCGCGCCAAAGTCGCGTTTCAATGACGCTAAAAGCGCCATTTCTCAGCCAATGAAGGTGGACGCAGAGTGTGGGCAGCGTGATGACATAGATCTCAGTCCCCACCATCTTAGAGAAGGGCATTGCAGTGATTGGCTTGCTTTCTGCGGCGTCACAGGGGCTATAAAGGGGCGTTCCCGCCGACCACCATCTTACTGCTGCTGATCTGAGCGTAGGGAGAGGTTGCTGCCGCTTCTTCAGAAGCAGGGATAGTGTTAGGCAGGGTACATAAAGCCCCAAACCGCTTGTGCTGTAGCGATTTCCACTGTCCAACACCACCTTTTGTTTGCAGGGACAGTGGAAGCTACATTTTTTTTCCTCAGCGCTGTAGCTCATTGGGCTGCCCTAGAAGGCTCCCTGACCCTGATAGCTGCCTTGCTGTGTGTGTACGCCGCTGTGCAAACCAACTGCTTTTTTCAAAGCACAAATCCTGTTGTTCCTTCCTTTCTGCACAGCTATCTTGTTTGTTTGTCCACACTTTTGTTTTTTTTGTGCAGCTGTCCACTCCTTGTTATTGCTGCATGCCATACCTTGCTGAGATTACTGCAGGTAGATAGTAATTGTAGGACAGTCCCTTTTTTTTTTTTTTTAATTCTCCCTGACAAAAAAACATAGTGGGAGATTAAGATTGGCATTTGTGCTTGAGTGCCGGTCTTGTGTGTGCCATCTGTCTCAAATTATTGGGGCACATAAAACCTAGTGAGTCATACTGGGAGTTTTTTTTTTTTTTTTTAATTCTCCCTGAAAAAAAAAACAGTGGGAGATTAACCCCTTAACGACCGCCGATACGCCTTTTAACGGCGGCCGCTAAGGGTACTTAAACCACAGCGCCGTTAATTAACGGCGCTGTGGAAAAAGTGAATAGCGCCCCCCAGAGTCGGATTTTCTCTGGGGTCTCGGTTGCCGAGGGTAGCCGAGACCCCAGAGAACATGATTCGGGGGTTTTTTACCGACCCCCGAGTTGCGATCGCCGGTAATTAACCGTTTACCGGCGGTCGCAACAAAAAAAAAAAAAACGCGATTTGCCGTTTAATTTCTCTGTCCTCCGATGTGATCGCACATCGGAGGACAGAGAAATGTGGTCCCCGATGGCCCCCAATAGCCCCCCAATACTTACCTACCTCCCCCGGTGCTCCTCGTGTCTCCCCATGGGCGCCGCCATCTTTTTTCCGGGAAAAAATGGCGGGCGCACGCGAAGTGCGCCCGCCGCCCGGCACCCGGATGTTCTTTGGGGTCTCGGCTGCCGGGGGTAGCCGAGACCCCAAAGAACATGATCGGGGTCGATTTGCACCGACCCCTGCTTTGCGATCGCCGGTAATTAACAGTTTACCGGCGACCGCAACAAAAAAAAAAAAAAAAGCGATCAGTTATTTCTCTGTCCTCTGATGTGATCGCACATCAGAGGACAGAGAAATAGGGGGATTCGGGGACCCTATCATACTCACCCGGGGTCCCTGGGTCCTCTTCTGTCTTCTCCTGCCAGCCGGCTTTTTCATCATGGCGGGCGCATGCGCAGTGCGCCCGCCATCTGCTGCCATCTGCCGGCCGGCAGGAGAAGACAAGTTGGGGCTAAAATTAGGGTTAGGGTTAGGGTTAGGGTTAGAGTTAGGGTTAGGGTTAGAGTTAGGGTTAGGGTTGGGGCTAAATTTAGGGTTAGGGCTAGGGTTAGGGTTAGGCTACTTTCACACTAGCGTTTTTTGGCTTCCGTCGCAATGCGTCGTTGGAGAAAAAACGCATCCTGCAAAAGTGCTTGCAGGATGCGTTTTTTCTCCATTGGCTTGCATTAGCGACGCATTGCGACGGATTGCTACATGTCGCATCCGTCGTGCGACGGATGCGTCGTGCTTCGGCGGACCGTCGACACAAAAAAAACTACATGTAACTTTTTTGTGCGACGTGTCCCACATATTTCAGTGCCACGTATTTAAGTGACACGTGCCAAGTATCAAAGTGCCACGTGCCACATATTTCAGTGCCACGTATCAAAGTGCCACGTGCCACGTATCAAAGTGCCACGTGCCACGTGCCACGTATCAAAGTGCCACGTGCCACGTATCAAAGTGCCACGTGCCACATATTTCAGTGCCACGTGCCACGTATCAAAGTGCCACGTGCCACATCTTTCAGTGCCACGTGCCACGTATTTAAGAGACACGTGCCACGTATCAAAGTGCCACGTGCCACATGCCACGTATTTAAGTGACACGTGCCACGTATCAAAGTGCCACGTGCCACATATTTCAGTGCCACGTATCAAAGTGCCACGTGCCACGTATCAAAGTGCCACGTGCCACGTATCAAAGTGCCACGTGCCACGTATCAAAGTGCCATGTGCCACATATTTCAGTGCCACGTGCCACGTATCAAAGTGCCACGTGCCACGTATCAAAGTGCCACGTGCCACATCTTTCAGTGCCACGTGCCACGTATTTAAGTGACACGTGCCACGTATCAAAGTGCCACGTATCACGTATTTCAGTGCCACGTATTTAAGTGACACGTATCACGTATAAGTGCCACGTGTCACGTATTTAATTGCCACATATTTAAGTGCCACGTATCAAGATTTTCCATGGAGAACAGACACATCCAGAGATATGTCTGCTCTCCACGGCTGCAGCAACACACTGACAGGAGCCATAGTTCCTGTCGGTGTGTCACTGCGCATGCGCGAGCGAGTTTACCGGCGGTCATTGACCCCGGCACTCTCGCTTAACGGCAGTGCTGCGTGGGAAAGTTCAACGCAGCTGTACTGCTGTTAACCGAGACGCCGGAGTCATTGAACTCCGGAACAGTACGCGATACACTGCTAGGAGCTTCGCTCCTGGCAGTGTATCGCCGGAGAGCAGCCGATCGGCGTGGGACACTCGTTTTATGGATTCTGCAGACAGGGAGTATGAATTTGGTTTATTATTTTTGGATTTTTTCCTGGAGGATCGAGGGCTTCGCCTACAAGTGTGCTGTTGGTGAGTATATACTCTGTGTTATATGTTGTATGTACTGTGTGTCATGTATGTGTATTGTGTGTAGGTGTTTTGTGTAACTTTACAATTGTGCTAAGTCGCCGGACACAGGGACAACTCTCCCATCCTAATACCGGATGGGAGTAGTAGTCCCATACGGCGACTTAGCACAATGGTGGCACTAGCGTCGCATGGGGACACACACACGCACACACACGCACACACACGCACACACACACACACAGAAGGACTCCATGCTGCTTCACTGGGGGGCGGGGGCTTCCCTCTTCCTGTCCGACGTCACGTCCGGTCCTGGGTGTCAACCCCTCCGTACAAAGACGCCGACACCCAGGACAAAGGCGCTGTGTGTGGAAGGTAATATGGGGCCCTAGGGGGATACGCAGACACGCCGCTGCGTAAAGAATTGACATGTCAATTCTTTTTACGCCGGCGTGTTTGCAGACAAAAGCGCCGCGTTTTTTTGCGGTGTGTCTGAACGGCAAAGTGAATTTCTCATTCACTTTGCCGGCAGACGAAAATGACATTGCGCATTTTTGAAAAGCGCCCGCAAAATAGCGCTCAAAAATGCGCTATGTCTGAAAGTAGCCTAAGGCTTCTTTCACACTTGCGTCGGTACGGGGCGGTCGCAATGTGTCGGCCCGATGTACCGACGCACGTTGTGAAAATTGTGCACAACGTGGGCAGCGGATGCAGTTTTTCAACGCATCCGCTGCCCAGTCTATGTCCTGGGGAGGAGGGGGCAGAGTTACGGCCACGCATCCGCGGAAATGGCGGACGCGACGTACAAAAAAAAGGTTACATTGAACTTTTTTTGTGACGACGGGGGCTAAAGTTATGGTTAGGGTTGGGGCTAAAGTTAGGGTTGGGGCTAAAGTTAGGGTTAGGGTTGGGATTAGGGTTAGGGTTTGGATTAGGGTTGGGATTAGTGTTACGTTTGGGATTAGGGTTGGGATTAGGGTTAGGGTTGGGATTAGGGTTAGGGGTGTGTTGGATTTAGGGTTTTGATTAGGGTTATGGTTAGGGTTGAGATTAGGGCTGTTTTGGGGTTAGGGTTGTGATTATCGTTAGGGTTGTGATTAGGATTATGGATCGGGTTGAGATTAGGGTTAGGGCTGTGTTGGGGTTAGGGTTGGAGTTAGAATTGGGGGGTTTCCACTGTTTAGGTACATCAGGGGGTCTCCAAACACGACAGCCAATTTTGCGCTAAAAAAGTCAAATGGTACTCCCTCCCTTCTGAGCTCTGCCGTGCGCCCAAACAGTGGTTTACCCCCACATATGGGGCATCAGCGTACTCGGGATAAATTGGACAACAACTTTTGGGGTCCAATTTCTCCTGTTACCCTTGTGAAAATAAAAACTTGGGGGCTAAAAATCTTTTTTGTTGGAAAAAAATATATTTTTTTATTTTCACTACTCTGCATTATAAATTTCTGTGAAGCACTTGAGCTTTCAAAGTTCTCACCACATATCTAGATAAGTTCCTTAGGGGGTCTAGTTTCCAAAATTTGGTCACTTGTGGGGGTTTCTACTGTTTAGGTACATTAGGGGTCTGCAAACGCAACATAACGCCCGCAGACAATTCTATCAAAGTCTGCATTGCAAAATGGCGCTCCTTCCCTTCCGAGCTCTGCCGTGCGCCCAAACAGTGGTTTACCCCCACATATGGGGTACCAGCATACTCAGGACAAATTGGACAACAACTTTTGGGGTCCAATTTCTCTTGTTACCCTTGTGAAAATAAAAATTTTGGGGCTAAAAAAATCTTTTTTGTGGGAAAAAAAATATTTTTTATTTTCACTACTCTGCATTATAAACTTCTGTGAAGCACTTGGGCATTCAAAGTTCTCACCACATATCTAGATAAGTTCCTTGGGGGGTCTATTTTCCAAAATGGGGTCACTTGTTGGGGGTTTCTACTGTTTAGGTACATTAGGGGTCTGCAAAGGCAACATAACGCCCGCAGACAATTCTATCAAAGTCTGCATTCCAAAATGGCACTCCTTCCCTTCCGAGCTCTGCCATGCGCCCAAACAGTGGTTTACCCCCACATATGGGGTACCAGCATACTCAGGACAAATTGGACAACAACTTTTGGGGTCCAATTTCTCTTGTTACCCTTGTGAAAATAAAAACTTGGGGGCTAAAAAATCTTTATTGTTAAAAAATATATATTTTTTATTTTCACGACTCTGCATTATAAACTTCTGTGATGCACTTGGGCATTCAAAGTTCTCACTACACATCTAGATAAGTTCCATGGGGGGTCTAGTTTCCAAAATGGGGTCACTTTTGGGGGGTTTCTGCTGTTTAGGCACATCAGGGGCTCTCCAAACGCGACATGGCGTCCGATCTCAATTCCAGTCAATTTTGCATTGAAAAGTCAAATGGCGCTCCTTTGCTTCCGAGCTCAGCCATGCGCCCAAACAGTGGTTTACCCCCACATATGGGGTGTCGGCGTACTCAAGACAAATTGTACAACAGCTTCTGGGGTCCATTTTCTCCTGTTACCCTTGGTAAAATAAAAATTTGGAGGCAAAAAGATCATTTTTGTAGAAAAAATGCGATTTTTTTATTTTCACGGCTCTACGTTATAAACTTCTGTGAAGCACCTGGGGGTTTAAAGTGCTCACCACACATCTAGATAAGTTTCTTAAGGGGTCTAGTTTCCAAAATGGTGTCATATGTGGGGGGTCTCTACTGTTTAGGCACATCAGCGGCTCTCCAAACGTGACATGGCGTCCGATCTCAATTCCAGCCAATTCTACATTGAAAAAGTAAAACGACACTCCTTCTCTTCCAAGCTCTGCGGTGCGCCCAAACAGTGGTTTACCCCCATATATGGGGTATCGACGTACTCAGGAGAAATTGCACAACAACTTTTGTGGTCTAATTTCTCCTGTTACCCTTGTGAAAATAAAAATTTGGGGGCAAAAAGATCATTTTTGTAGAAAAAATGAGATTTTTTATTTTCACGGCTCTACGTTATAAACTTCTGTGAAGCACTTGGGGGTTCAAAGTGCTCACCACACATCTAGATAAGTTCCTTGGGGGGTCTAGTTTCCAAAATGGTATCACTTGTGGGGGGTTTCCACTGTTTAGGCACATCAGGGACTCTCCAAACGCGACATGGCATCCGATCTCAATTCCAGCCAATTCTGCATTGAAAAAGTCAAACGGTGCTCCTTCACTTCCAAGCTCTGCGGTGCGCCCAAACAGTGGTTTACCTCCACATATGGGGTATCGACGTACTCAGGAGAAATTGCACAACAACTTTTGTGGTCTAATTTCTCCTGTTACCCTTGTGAAAATAAAAATTTTGGGGCAAAAAGATCATTTTTGTAGAAAAAATGAGATTTTTTATTTTCACGGCTCTACGTTATAAACTTCTGTGAAGCACTTGGGGGTTCAAAGTGCTCACCACACATCTAGATAAGTTCCTTGGGGGGTCTAGTTTCCAAAATGGTATCACTTGTGGGGGGTTTCCACTGTTTAGGCACATCAGGGACTCTCCAAACGTGACATGGCATCCGATCTCAATTCCAGCCAATTCTGCATTGAAAAAGTCAAACGGTGCTCCTTCACTTCCAAGCTCTGCGGTGCGCCCAAACAGTGGTTTACCTCCACATATGGGGTATCGACGTACTCAGGAGAAATTGCACAACAACTTTTGTGGTCTAATTTCTCCTGTTACCCTTGTGAAAATAAAAATTTTGGGGCAAAAAGATCATTTTTGTAGAAAAAATGCGATTTTTTATTTTCACGGCTCTACGTTATAAACTTCTGTGAAGCACTTGGGGGTTCAAAGTGCTCACCACACATCTAGATAAGTTCCTTGGGGGGTCTAGTTTCCAAAATGGTATCACTTGTGGGGGGTTTCCACTGTTTAGGCACATCAGGGACTCTCCAAACGCGACATGGCATCCGATCTCAATTCCAGCCAATTCTGCATTGAAAAAGTCAAACGGTGCTCCTTCACTTCCAAGCTCTGCGGTGCGCCCAAACAGTGGTTTACCTCCACATATGGGGTATCGACGTACTCAGGAGAAATTGCACAACAACTTTTGTGGTCTAATTTCTCCTGTTACCCTTGTGAAAATAAAAATTTTGGGGCAAAAAGATCATTTTTGTAGAAAAAATGCGATTTTTTATTTTCACGGCTCTACGTTATAAACTTCTGTGAAGCACTTGGGGGTTCAAAGTGCTCACCACACATCTAGATAAGTTCCTTGGGGGGTCTAGTTTCCAAAATGGTATCACTTGTGGGGGGTTTCCACTGTTTAGGCACATCAGGGACTCTCCAAACGCGACATGGCATCCGATCTCAATTCCAGCCAATTCTGCATTGAAAAAGTCAAACGGTGCTCCTTCACTTCCAAGCTCTGCGGTGCGCCCAAACAGTGGTTTACCTCCACATATGGGGTATCGACGTACTCAGGAGAAATTGCACAACAACTTTTGTGGTCTAATTTCTCCTGTTACCCTTGTGAAAATAAGAATTTGTGGGCGAAAAAATCATTTTTGTGAAAACAAATGCGATTTTTTATTTTCACGGCTCTACGTTATAAACTTCTGTGAAGCACTTGGGGGTTCAAAGTGCTCACCACACATCTAGATAAGTTCCTTGGGGGGTCTAGTTTCCAAAATGGTGTCACTTGTGGGGGGTTTCCACTGTTTAGGCACATTAGGGGCTCTCCAAACGCGACATGGCGTCCGATCTCAATTCCAGCCAATTCTGCATTGAAACAGTCAAACGGTGCTCCTTCACTTCCAAGCTCTGCGGTGCGCCCAAACAGTGGTTTACCTCCACATATGGGGTATCGGCGTACTCAGGAAAAATTGCACAACAAAATTTGTGGTTAAATTTCTGTTTTTACACTTGTGAAAATTAAAAAAAATGGTTCTGAAGTAAAATGTTTGCAAAAAAAAGTAAAATGTTAATTTTTTTCTTCCACATTGTTTTAGTTCCTGTGAAGTACGTAAAGGGTTAATAAACTTCTTGAATGTGGTTTTGAGCAGCTTGAGGGGTGCAGTTTTTAGAATGGTGTCACACTTGGTTATTTTCTATCATATAGACCCCTCAAAATCACTTCAAAGGTGATGTGGTCCCTAAAAAAAACATGGTGTTGTAAAAATGAGAAATTGCTGGTCAACTTTTAACCCTTATAACTCCCTAACAAAAAAAAAAATTGTTTCCAAAATTGTGCTGATGTAAAGTAGACATGTGAGAAATGTTATTTATTAACTATTTTTTGTGACATATCTCTCTGATTTAAGGGCATAAAAATACAAAGTTTGAAAATTGCAAAATTTTTAAAATTTTCGCCATATTTCCATTTTTTTCATAAATAATCGCAAGTAATATCGAAGAAATGTTACCACTAACTTGAAGTACAACATGTCACGAAAAAACAATCTCAGAATCAGCGGGATCCGATAAAGCGTTCCAGAGTTATAACCTCATAAAGTGACACTGGTCAGAATTGTAAAAATTGGCTCGGTCATTAAGTACCAAATTGGCTCTGTCACTAAGGGGTTAAGATTGGCATTTGTGTTGTGAATTCTGTTTGTGGGCTCCCCCGGTGGTGTTTTATGGTAGTGCCACTTATTTGCCTTCTTCTATCCTTGATCACCTGTTGCCACCCATTAGGGGAGTTTCCTATTTAAGGCTGCTTGGCTGCTGGTCCTATGCCGGCCAACAATGTATCAGTAGCATTCTGTTGCATTCTCCTGCCTCAAGCTCCTGTTCAGCTAAGTTGAATTTTGTTTCTTGTTTATGCTATTTTTGTCCAGCTATCTGCAATGTGACTCTCTGTAGCTGGAAGCTCTCGCGGACTGAAATTGCCACTCCAGTGGCATGAGTTGTCACTGGAGTTTTAAAGTAATTTCAGGATGGTGTTTTTGAGTAGTGTTTAGAAGTTGACCGTGAAGTAACTCTTTCCTGTACTTCTGCTATCTAGAAAGCGGACCTCACTGTGCTAAATCTGCTGTTCATCCTACGTATGTCTTTTCCTCTTGACTCACCGTCAATATTTGTGGGGGGCTGCTATCACCTTTTGGGGTTCATCTCTGGAGGTAAGGCAGGCCTGTATATTCCTCTGATAGGGGTAGTTAGATCTCCGGCTGGCGCGTGGTGTCTAGGGCATCGTAGGAAACACTCCCCGGCTACTTCCAGTGTCGTGTCAGGTTCAGGTCACGGTCACTTTAGTTCCCATCACCCGAGAGCTAGTCCGTTGTTATTTTTGATTTCCCTGCCATTGGGAGAATCATAACAGTTTGGCCGGCCCAATGTGTTAAAACTATGCACTAAAGCAGGAAAGGATGTGAAAAGGTTTTTTTTTTTTTTCTCCTTCTGTGTTTGGAATGTGCTCAGTTGTACTCCTTGCTTAAACTGCAGTCTTCAGCCTTTTTTTTTTCCTCTCCTCTTAATCTCTGAATGGCTTTGGTTACACCTGTTTGAATCATGGATCCACAGACTTTGGTTGCAGGTTTGAATAACCTGGCTACAAAGGTCCAGAAGTTACAAGATTTTGTTATACGTGCTCCAATGTCTGAACCTAAGATCCCTATGCCTGAATTTTTTACCGGAGACAGATCCCGTTTTTTGAATTTCAGAGAGAATTGTAAATTGTTTTTGTCTCTGAGATCTCACTCTGCTGGTGATCCTGCACAACAGGTTAAAATTGTTATTTCTCTATTACGGGGTGACCCACAAAGTTGGGCATTTGCATTGTCGCCAGGGGATCCTGCGTTATTAAATGTAGATGCGTTTTTTCTGGCTCTGGGGTTGCTTTATGAAGAACCTAATTTAGAGATTTTGGCTGAGAAAGCCTTGATAGCTCTTTCCCAAGGGCAAGATGAAGCTGAGATATACTGCCAAAAATTTCGTAAATGGTCGGTGCTTACTAAATGGAATGAGTGCGCACTAGCAGCTAATTTCAGAGAAGGTCTCTCTGATGCCGTGAAGGATGTCATGGTTGGGTTCCCTGTGCCTACAGGTCTGAATGATGCCATGAAATTGGCTATCCAGATTGATCGGCGTTTACGGGAGCGCAAAGCTGTGCACCATATGGCAGTATCTTCTGAGCAAAAATCGGTGCACCATATGGCGGTATCTTCTGAGCAAAAGCCTGTGCACCATATGGCGGTGTCTTCTGAGCAAAAACCTGTGCACCATATGGCGGTATCTTCTGAGCAAAGACCTGTGCACCATTTGGCGGTGACCTCTGAAAAGGCACCAGAGCATATGCAATGCGATAGTGTTTTGTCTAGAGGCGAACGACAGAATTACAGGCGCAAAAATGGGTTGTGCTTCTATTGTGGAGATCCAGCTCATGTTATATCAGCATGCTCTAAACGCATAAAGAAGGTTGATAAAAAGGTTGATAAATCTTTTTCTATGGGTACCTTGCAGTCTAAATTTCTTTTGTCCGTGACATTGATTTGTACTTTATCATCTGTTACTGTGGATGCTTATGTGGATTCTGGCGCCGCTCTGAGTCTCATGGATTGGTCCTTTGCCAAGCGTTGTGGGTTTGATTTAGAGCCTCTGGAGGTTTCTATTCCCTTAAAGGGTATTGATTCTACACCTTTGGCTAGCAATAAACCACAATATTGGACACAAGTGACTATGCATCTTACCCCAGACCATCAGGAGATTATTCGTTTCCTTGTGTTATGTAATCTACATGACGTGTTAGTACTTGGATTGCCATGGTTGCAGATTCATAATCCAGTCTTGGACTGGAGATCAATGTCTGTGCTGAGCTGGGGATGTCGGGGGATTCATGGGGATGCACCTTTGGTTCCCATTTCTTCATCTACTCCCTCTGAGATCCCAGCATTTCTGTCGGATTTTTATGATGTCTTTCAGGAGCCTAAAACTGATTCTCTCCCTCCTCACAGAGAGTGTGACTGCGCTATTGAGTTGATTCCCGGTAGTAAATTTCCTAAGGGTCGCTTGTTTAATTTGTCTGTACCTGAACATACTGCTATGCGGGAGTATATCAGAGAATCTTTGGAAAAGGGTCATATTCGCCCCTCTTTGTCTCCACTGGGGGCAGGGTTTTTCTTTGTGGGCAAAAAGGATGGTTCATTGAGACCTTGTATCGACTATCGACTTCTGAATAAGATTACAGTTAAATACCAGTATCCATTACCTTTACTGACTGATCTGTTTGCTCGCATAAAGGGGGCGAAATGGTTCACTAAGATCGATCTACGTGGTGCGTATAATTTGGTGCGGATTAAGCAGGGGGATGAGTGGAAGACCGCATTTAATACGCCTGAAGGCCATTTTGAGTATTTGGTAATGCCTTTCGGTCTCGCGAATGCCCCTTCCGTTTTTCAGTCCTTTATGCACGATATTTTCCGTGAATATCTGGATAAATTTATGATTGTGTATTTGGACGATATTTTGATTTTTTCGGAGGACTGGGAATCTCATGTTCAACAGGTCAGGAGAGTTTTTCAGGTTTTACGAGCTAATTCTCTTTTTGTGAAGGGCTCAAAGTGTATTTTTGGGGTTCAGAGAATTTCCTTTCTGGGATATATTTTTTCCCCTTCATCTATGGAGATGGACCCTGTTAAGGTTCAGGCTATTTGTGATTGGATACAACCTACTTCTCTAAAAAGTCTTCAGAAATTCTTGGGATTTGCTAATTTCTATCGCCGATTCATAGCGGGTTTTTCTGCCATTGCTAAACCTTTGACTGATTTGACCAAGAAGGGTGCTGATGTTGCTAATTGGTCCTCTGCGGCTGTGGAGGCCTTTCGGGAGCTTAAGCGCCGCTTTTCTTCTGCTCCTGTGTTGCGCCAGCCTGATGTGTCGCTCCCGTTCCAGGTTGAAGTAGATGCTTCCGAGATCGGAGCAGGTGCAGTTTTGTCGCAGAAAGGTCCTGACTGCTCAGTGATGAGACCATGTGCGTTTTTCTCTCGAAAGTTTTCGCCCGCTGAGCGAAATTATGATGTTGGAAATCGGGAGCTCTTGGCCATGAAGTGGGCATTTGAGGAGTGGCGTCATTGGCTTGAGGGTGCTAGACACCAGGTGGTGGTCTTGACTGACCACAAAAATCTAATTTATCTTGAGTCAGCCAGGCGTCTGAATCCTAGACAGGCGCGCTGGTCGTTGTTTTTCTCTCGATTTAACTTTGTGGTTTCATATCTGCCTGGGTCTAAGAATGTGAGGGCGGATGCCCTCTCTAGGAGTTTTGAGCCTGACTCGCCTGGTGATTCCGAACCTACTGGCATCCTGAAGGATGGGGTGATATTGTCAGCTGTCTCCCCAGACCTGCGGCGCTCTTTGCAGGAGTTTCAGGTGGATAGGCCTGATCGCTGTCCGCCTGGTAGACTGTTTGTCCCTGATGACTGGACCAGTAGAGTTATTTCGGAGGTTCACTCTTCCGCGTTGGCAGGTCATCCTGGAATTTTTGGCACCAGGGATCTGGTGTCTAGGTCCTTCTGGTGGCCTTCCTTGTCTCGAGATGTGCGTATTTTTGTGCAGTCTTGTGATGTTTGTGCTCGGGCTAAGCCCTGCTGTTCCCGGGCCAGCGGGTTGTTGTTGCCCTTGCCTATTCCTAAGAGGCCTTGGACGCACATCTCTATGGACTTTATTTCTGACCTTCCTGTTTCTCGTAGGATGTCCGTCATCTGGGTGGTGTGTGACCGTTTTTCCAAGATGGTTCACTTGGTACCTTTGCCCAAATTGCCCTCCTCCTCTGAGCTGGTCCCTCTATTTTTTCAGAATGTGGTGCGTTTGCATGGTATTCCTGAGAATATAGTGTCTGACAGGGGCACTCAGTTTGTGTCTAGATTTTGGCGGGCGTTCTGTGCCAGGATGGGCATCGACTTGTCTTTTTCGTCTGCATTCCATCCTCAGACTAATGGCCAGACTGAGCGTACTAATCAGACCTTGGAGACTTACTTGAGGTGTTTTGTGTCCGCTGATCAGGACGATTGGCTTGATTTTTTGCCATTGGCAGAGTTTGCCCTTAACAATCGGGCTAGTTCTGCCACTTTGGTTTCTCCATTTTTTTGTAATTCAGGGTTTCACCCTCGCTTTTCGTCCGGTCAATTGGAGTCTTCGGATTGTCCTGGAGTAGATGCTGTGGTTGATAGAATACATCAGATTTGGGGACAGGTTGTGGACAATCTGAAGTTGTCCCAGGAGAAGACTCAACAGTTCACTAATCGTCATTGGCGTGTCGGTCCTCGTCTTTGTGTTGGGGACCTGGTTTGGTTGTCTTCTCGATTTATTCCTATGAAGGTCTCGTCTCCTAAGTTTAAGCCTCGGTTTATCGGCCCTTATAGGATTCTGGAGGTTCTCAATCCTGTGTCCTTTCGTTTGGACCTCCCAGCATCTTTTACTATTCATAATGTTTTTCATCGGTCATTATTGCGGAGGTATGAGGTGCCGGTTGTTCCTTCTGCTGATCCTCCTGCTCCTGTGCTGGTTGAGGGTGAATTGGAGTATGTGGTGGAAAAGATCTTGGACTCCCGTGTTTCCAGACGGAAACTTCAGTATCTGGTTAAGTGGAAAGGCTATGGTCAGGAGGATAATTCTTGGGTGACAGCATCTGATGTTCATGCTCCTGATTTGGTTCGTGCATTTCATAGTGCTCATCCAGATCGCCCTGGTGGTTCTGGTGAGGGTTCGGTGCCCCCTCCTTAAGGGGGGGGTACTGTTGTTAATTCTGTTTGTGGGCTCCCCCGGTGGTGTTTTATGGTAGTGCCACTTATTTGCCTTCTTCTATCCTTGATCACCTGTTGCCACCCATTAGGGGAGTTTCCTATTTAAGGCTGCTTGGCTGCTGGTCCTATGCCGGCCAACAATGTATCAGTAGCATTCTGTTGCATTCTCCTGCCTCAAGCTCCTGTTCAGCTAAGTTGAATTTTGTTTCTTGTTTATGCTATTTTTGTCCAGCTATCTGCAATGTGACTCTCTGTAGCTGGAAGCTCTCGCGGACTGAAATTGCCACTCCAGTGG
The DNA here is from genome assembly GCF_051348905.1 of Ranitomeya variabilis. Lineage (NCBI taxonomy): Eukaryota > Metazoa > Chordata > Amphibia > Anura > Dendrobatidae > Ranitomeya > Ranitomeya variabilis. Next base: position 201,974,571 of record NC_135232.1, on the reverse strand, counting down.
CATGAGTTGTCACTGGAGTTTTAAAGTAATTTCAGGATGGTATTTTTGAGTAGTGTTTAGAAGTTGACCGTGAAGTAACTCTTTCCTGTACTTCTGCTATCTAGAAAGCGGACCTCACTGTGCTAAATCTGCTGTTCATCCTACGTATGTCTTTTCCTCTTGACTCACCGTCAATATTTGTGGGGGGCTGCTATCACCTTTTGGGGTTCATCTCTGGAGGTAAGGCAGGCCTGTATATTCCTCTGATAGGGGTAGTTAGATCTCCGGCTGGCGCGTGGTGTCTAGGGCATCGTAGGAAACACTCCCCGGCTACTTCCAGTGTCGTGTCAGGTTCAGGTCACGGTCACTTTAGTTCCCATCACCCGAGAGCTAGTCCGTTGTTATTTTTGATTTCCCTGCCATTGGGAGAATCATAACACATTTGTCCTTGAGTGCCGGTCTTGTGTGTGCCATCTGTCTCAAATTATTGGGGCACAGAAAACCTAGTGTGTCATACTGGGAATTTTTTTTTTTTAATTCTCCCAGAAAAAGAAACATAGTGGGAGATTAAGATTGGCATTTGTGCTTGAGTGCCGGTCTTGTGTGTGCCATCTGTCTCAAATTATTGGGGCACATAAAACCTAGAGTGTCATACTGGGAATTTTTTTAATTCTCCCTGAAAAAAAAAACATAGTGGGAGATTAAGATTGGCATTTGTGCTTGAGTGCCGGTCTTGTGTGTGCCATGTGTCTCAAATTATTGGGGCACATAAAACCTAGTGTGTCATACTGGGAATTTTTTTAATTCTCCCTGAAAAAAAAAACATAGTGGGAGATTAAGATTGGCATTTGTGCTTGAGTGCCGGTCCTGTGTGTGCCATCTGTCTCAAATTATTGGGGCACATAAAACCTAGTGTGTCATACTGGGAATTTTTTTAATTTTGTTTAAATTCTCCCTGACAAAAAAAACATAGTGGGAAATTAAGATTGGCATTTGTGCTTGAGTGCCGGTCTTGTGTGTGCCATCTGTCTCAAATTATTGGTGCACATAAAACCTAGTGTGTCATACTGGGAATTTTTTTATTTTTGTTTAAATTCTCCCTGACAAAAAAAAACATAGTGGGAGATTAAGATTGGCATTTGTGCTTGAGTGCCGGTCTTGTGTGTGCCATCTGTCTCAAATTATTGGGGCACATAAAACCTAGTGTGTCATACTGGGAATTTTTTTAATTCTCCCTGACAAAAAAAACATAGTGGGAGATTAAGATTGGCATTTGTGCTTGAGTGCCGGTCTTGTGTGTGCCATCTGTCTCAAATTATTGGGGCACATAAAACCTAGTGTGTCATACTGGTAATGATGGTAGTGGTGGTGGAGCATCAGGTGGTCATGGTAAAAGCAATACAGCACCTAAGTCTCGAGTTGTTGAGCCAGGTTCGTCGTCTGGCTACACAAGGCCTCGAACGCTCCCTTTTCTGGGAGTAAACAAACCGCTTTTAAAGCCGGAGCAGCAAGAACAAGTTTTGGCTTTCCTTGCTGACTCAGCCTCTAGCTCTTTTGCCTCCTCTTCTGAAAGTGCTAAATGTAAAAGCAGCGCGTCGTTAGTGGATGTTCACGGTCAGGGACAAGTCGCTTCCTTGTCTTCTTCACCCAGAACAAGAGAGAAGAAAGCGTCAGGCGACACCACGGGTTACTCCATGGAGCGCTTTACACATACCGTTCCTGGGTTAGACATTGAAACAGTTAACAGGCCATGCCCATTAGAAGTTGAATCGGACATGGAGTGCACTGATGCACAGCCACAGCCAGATTACTATGCTGTTCCTTTGACTCAGACCAGAACATTGCCCTCGCAGTGTACTGACACAGACGAAGTTGCACACGAGATAGAAGAGGAGGTCATAGATGACCCAGTTGTTGACCCCGATTGGCAGCCATTGGGGGAACAGGGTGCAGGCAGCAGTAGTTCTGAAGCGGAGGAGGAGGAGCCGCAGCAGGCATCAACATCACAACAGGTTCCATCTGCCGGGCCCGTATCTGGCCAAAAACGCGTGGCAAAACCAAAACCAGTTGGAGGACAGCGTGGCCATCCGGTTAAAGAAGCTCAGTCTGCAATGCCTGAAAAGGTATCCGATAGTAGAAAGAGTGCAGTCTGGCATTTTTTTAAACAACATCCAAATCCAAATGATCAGCGCAAAGTCATCTGTCAAAAATGTTCAACTACCTTAAGCAGAGGTCAGAATCTTAAAAGTCTAAATACAAGTTGCATGCATAGACATTTAACCACCATGCATTTGCAAGCCTGGACTAACTACCAAACGTCCCTAAAGGTTGCAGCACCCTCGGCCAATGAAGCTAGTCAGCAACGCTACATCCCTTCCCTCACTGTAAGCCCACCATTTCCCGCACCACCTGCAGTATCTGTGCAGCTTTCGTCTCCAGGCCAAAGCAGTCAGGGAATCACCAGGTTTGTAGTAGGAATCACTGCATGTAGGGCACCGGCAAGAATACCATCTCCAACCCTCTCTCAGTCTGCCATGTCCACCGGCACCACCGCTAGTTCCACGATCTCCAGCTCTCCAGTCCAGCTCACCCAACATGAGTCTCTTGTTAGGAAAAGGAAGTACTCATCCTCGCATCTGCGTACACAGGGTTTGAAGGCCCACATTGCTAGACTAATCTCATTAGAGATGATGCCCTACCGGTTAGTTGAAAGCGAAGCTTTCAAAGCGCTGATGGACTACGCTGTACCACGCTACGAGCTACCCAGTTGACACTTTTCTAGAAAAGCCATCCCAGCCCTCCAACAGCATGTTAAAGACCGCATCGTCCATGCACTCAGGCAATCTGTGACTACAAAGGTGCACCTGACAACAGATGCATGGACCAGTAGGCATGGCCAGGGACGTTACGTGTCCATCACGGCACACTGGGTGAATGTGGTGGATGCAGGGTCCACAGGGGACAGCAATATTGGGACAGTTCTGCCTAGCCCACGGTCTAGGAAACAGTTGGCTGTAGGCATTTGCCCCCCTCCTCCTCTTCCTCGTCCTCCTGCAGAAGCGAGAGCTCGTCCACAGACCGCAGTCGCACAACCACTCCATCCGCAGCTGCCACTGTTGCACACCAGGTGTTCCATTATGGGACAGCTAGTGGCAAGCGTCAGCAGGCTGTATTGGCAATGAAGTGTTTGGGCGACAACAGACACACCGCGGAAGTTCTGTCCGAGTTCTTGCAGAAAGAAACTCAGTCATGGCTGGGCACTGTACATCTTGAGGCAGGCAAGGTAGTGAGTGATAACGGAAGGAATTTCATGGCTGCCATAGCCCTTTCCCAACTGAAACACATTCCTTGCCTGGTTCACACCTTAAACCTGGTGGTGCAGTGCTTCCTGAAAAGTTATCCGGGGTTACCCGACCTGCTCCTCAAAGTGCACAGACTTTGCTCGCATATCCGCCGTTCGCCCGTACACTCCAGCCGTATGCAGAACTATCAGCGGTCTTTGAACCTTCCCCAGCATCGCCTAATCATCGACGTTGCAACAAGGTGAAACTCAACACTGTACATCCTTCAGAGACTGTGCGAACAGAGGCGTGCTGTTATGTATTTGTGGGAGGATACACGGGCAGGCAGTTGGATGGCAGACATGGAGTTGTCAGGTGTGCAGTGGTCGAAGCTACAAGACCTGTGTCAAGTCCTTCAGTGTTTTGAGGAATGCACACGGCTGGTTAGTGCAGACAACGCCATAATAAGCATGAGCATCCCCCTAATGCGTCTGCTGATGCAAAGTTTGACGCACATAAAGGAGCAGGCGTCTGCAGCCGAGGAAGAGGAAAGCCTTGATGACAGTCAGCCATTGTCTGGTCAGGGCCGTGTAGAGGACGCGGTAGCAGGCGAAGAGGAGGAGGAGGATGAGGAGGATGATGGGGATGAGTACTTTTTTAATGAGGAAGCCTCTCCTGGGCCAACAGAAATTAGTGGCGTTGCAAGGCCGGGTTCTGTTTTTTTAAGGGAGACAAGTGACGTAGATTTGCCTGTAACTGCCCCTCAAACCAGCACAACCGCAGATTTGACAACTGGAACTTTGGCCCACATGGCGGATTATGCCTTACTTATCCTCAAAAGGGACCCACGCATTATTAAAATGATGACCGATGACGATTACTGGTTGGCCTGCATCCTTGACCCTCGCTATAAAAGCAAATTGCAAAATATTATGCCATATGAGAACCTCGAACAAATATTAGCAACCAAACAAGCAACTCTTGTAGACCGTTTGATTCAGGCATTCCCAGCACACAGCGCCGGTGATGGCACTCACACGAGCTGCAGGGGGCTACAGGGCAGAGGTGTTAGAGGTGCACAAATCAGAAGTGGCGTTGGACAGAGGGGTTTTCTGACCAGGTTGTGGAGTGATTTCGCAATGACCGCAGACAGGACAGGTACTGCAGCATCTATTCAAAGTGACAGGAGACAACATTTGTCCAGTATGGTTACTAACTATTTTTCATCCCTTATCGATGTTCTCCCTCAACCGTCATTCCCATTTGATTACTGGGCATCCAAATTAGACACCTGGCCTGAATTGGCAGAATATGCATTGCAGGAGCTTGCTTGCCCAGCAGCTAGTGTGCTATCAGAAAGAGTATTCAGTGCTGCTGGTTCAATATTAACCGAAAAAAGGACTCGTCTGGCTACCCAAAATGTGGATGATCTAACCTTCATTAAAATGAACCACTCCTGGATTTCAAATTATTTTGCCCTACCTTTCCCGGCTGACACCTAGCTTTCCTATAAAAAGGTCTTGCTTGTGGACTGGTCTTACTGAGTGTTCCAATCTCTTAATTTGCAGCAGCTGTTTGTCCAGCATACGACATGTTTACACCTCCCTCAATGGGAAAACTCCCCCCACGGGGCCGTGGTCTCGCCACTTGGCGCAAGCACCCGTTAGAGTGCCGTTTGTCTGAAGAGGTGGGTGTGCCCGCTTTTGGTCGACGGCACTGCCACTGGGTCCCTCATAGTACAATAAAGTGTCTCTGCCGGTGGTGGCGCGCACCCAACGTCGGACACACCGTTGAAACATGAGGGGCCCTGGGACGGTACCGCCGGCCACAAGAGAGTTCACCCCCCCCCAGCTCAAACTGTGCTCTACCACGTGCAAAATTATCTCTCATGGCTCCACCAATGTTTAGTCTATGCGCTGACATCATTCAATGCTTGGCACTGACAATACCAATTTGTTGACATCTATGATGCTAGTTAAAATAGTCTGGGTCAGTGTCCTATATTGACAACAGTACAATACTTAGTGCCAAATTACTATGTCTGAAACTCAGCAGAGGAGCCCACCCCTGTACCTAAGTATGCCACACTTTTGTTTTTTTGTTTTGTTGTTTTGCGAGACATTAACATCTATTTATTTTTTGGGAGTACTAACTGTGTCAGACACTCCTTGCAATCGTCCTCCCCTGACCACACCAATGCTGCCTGTGTACCCATGTAACCTATTTAAAACTGCATAGAGCCTATTTTTATTTATTTTAGGCCCAGTAAGCCTGTCTGCGGTCCCTCCTTGCAATCGTCCTCCGCTGACCACACCAATGCTGCCCGTGTACCCCTGGAACCTATTTTAAAGTGCATATAGCCACTTTTTTTAATTGTAGGCGTACTAAGTCTGTCTGCGGTCCCTCCTTCCAATAGTCCTCCACTGACCACACCAATGCTGCCCGTGTACCCCTGGAACCTATTTAAAAGTTCATAGAGCCTATTTATATATTGTATTTAATATTAATAAAGCCATGATGGACTACGCTGTACCACGCTACAAGCTAACCAGTCGACACTTCTTTTGCGAGAAAAGCCATCCCAACCCTCCACCAGCATGTAGAAGACCGCATTGTCCATGCACTCTGGCAATCTGTGAGTACAAAGGTGCACCTGACAACAGACGCATGGACCTGTAGGCATGGCCACGGAAGGTTTCGTGTCCATTACAGCGCAATGGGTTAATGTGGTGGATGCATGGTCCACAGGGGACAGCCTACTAAGTTTGTCTGCAGTCCCTAATTAAAATTACAAAAGAAAAAAGGAATGTAGTCAGCTTACCGGTCTTAGACGAAATCCCCAGACCTGCCAACGCCCAGCACTGTTCGGGGTGAGCGCCCACAGCAAATGAAGACAAACAGAGAAATGATCCAGCTGGAAGTGGAGGCAGTTCAGACTTTGTGGGACTTTAATAGACAACTAAAGCGATAAATAGTTCTTCAAAAAGAAAAATGTTTACATAGCAAACACCTGGCACACCAGTGAGGAGGATCAACGCGTTTCAACTAAGAAGTCTTACTCATGATCATGTTGTCTAATAAAGTCCCACAAAGTCTGAACTGCCTCCACTTCCAGCTGGATCATTTCTCTGTTTGTCCTAATTAAAATTGTCCTCAATTCAGGTTTTCGGGCTTTTTTAAAAAATAGGAAACTGCATTTGAGCTACTAGTTTGGTTGGGGCCTACTAGTGATGTCTGCCGCTCCTGGGTGTTCTCCTCCTCCTTGGTGTTCTCCTCCTCCTTGGTGTTCTCCTCCAGGTTTCCTTGTCTGAGCTTCAACCTTCAGGCTCTCATTAAGTATTTTTAAATGTAACACTACAGTTGCCATACTACTTGGGTTGGGGCCTAGTAACGGTGTTCTCCTCCTCCTTGGTGTTCTCCTCCAGGTTTCCTTGTCTGAGCTTCAACCTTCAGGCTCTCATTAAGTATTTTTAAATGTAACACTACAGTTGCCATACTACTTGGGTTGGGGCCTAGTAACGGTGTTCTCCTCCTCCTTGGTGTTCTCCTCCAGGTTTCCTTGTCTGAGCTTCAACCTTCAGGCTCTCATTAAGTATTTTTAAATGTAACACTACAGTTGCCATACTACTTGATTTGGGGCCTAGTAATGGTGTTCTCCTCCTCCTTGGTGTTCTCCTCCAGGTTTCCTTGTCTGAGCTTCAACCTTCAGGCTCTCATTAAGTATTTTTAAATGTAACACTACAGTTGCCATACTACTTGGGTTGGGGCCTAGTAACGGTGTTCTCCTCCTCCTTGGTGTTCTCCTTCTCCTTGGTGTTCTCCTCCAGGTTTCCTTGTCTGAGCTTCAACCTTCAGGCTCTCATTAAGTATTTTTAAATGTAACACTACAGTTGCCATACTACTTGGGTTGGGGCCTAGTAACGGTGTTCTCCTCCTCCTTGGTGTTCTCCTCCAGGTTTCCTTGTCTGAGCTTCAACCTTCAGGCTCTCATTAAGTATTTTTAAATGTAACACTACAGCTGCCATACTACTTGGGTTGGGGCCTAGTAACGGTGTTCTCCTCCTCCTTGGTGTTCTCCTCCTCCTTGGTGTTCTCCTCCAGGTTTCCTTGTCTGAGCTTCAACCTTCAGGCTCTCATTAAGTATTTTTAAATGTAACACTACAGTTGCCATACTACTTGGGTTGGGGCCTAGTAACGGTGTTCTCCTCCTCCTTGGTGTTCTCCTCCAGGTTTCCTTGTCTGAGCTTCAACCTTCAGGCTCTCATTAAGTATTTTTAAATGTAACACTACAGTTGCCATACTACTTGGGTTGGGGCCTAGTAACGGTGTTCTCCTCCTCCTTGGTGTTCTCCTCCAGGTTTCTTTGTCTGAGCTTCAACCTTCAGGCTCTCATTAAGTATTTTTAAATGTAACACTACAGTTGCCATACTACTTGGGTTGGGGCCTAGTACCGGTGTTCTCCTCCTCCTTGGTGTTCTCCTCCTCCTTGGTGTTCTCCTCCAGGTTTCCTTGTCTGAGCTTCAACCTTCAGGCTCTCATTAAGTATTTTTAAATGTAACACTACAGTTGCCATACTACTTGGGTTGGGGCCTAGTAACGGTGTTCTCCTCCTCCTTGGTGTTCTCCTCCAGGTTTCCTTGTCAGAGCTTCAACCTTCAGGCTCTCATTAAGTATTTTTAAATGTAACACTACAGTTGCCATACAACTTGGCTTGGGGCCTAGAAATGGTGTTCTCCTCCTCCTTGGTGTTCTCCTCCAGGTTTCCTTGTCTGAGCTTCAACCCTCAGGCTCTCATTAAGTATTTTTAAATGTAACACTACAGTTGCCATACTACTTGGGTTGGGGCCTAGTAACGGTGTTCTTCTCCTCCTTGTTGTTCTCCTCCAGGTTTCCTTGTCTGAGCTTCAACCTTCAGGCTCTCATTAAGTATTTTTAAATGTAACACTACAGTTGCCATACTACTTGGGTTGGGGCCTAGTAACGGTGTTCTCCTCCTCCTTGGTGTTCTCCTCCAGGTTTCCTTGTCTGAGCTTCAACCTTCAGGCTCTCATTAAGTATTTTTAATTGTAACACTACAGTTGCCATACTACTTGGGTTGGGGCCTAGTAACGGTGTTCTCCTCCTCCTTGGTGTTCTCCTCCTCCTTGGTGTTCTCCTCCAGGTTTCCTTGTCTGAGCTTCAACCTTCAGGCTCTCATTAAGTATTTTTAAATGTAACACTACAGTTGCCATACTACTTGGGTTGGGGCCTAGTAACGGTGTTCTCCTCCTCCTTGGTGTTCTCCTCCAGGTTTCCTTGTCTGAGCTTCAACCTTCAGGCTCTCATTAAGTATTTTTAATTGTAACACTACAGTTGCCATACTACTTGGGTTGGGGCCTAGTAACGGTGTTATCCTCCTCCTTGGTGTTCTCCTCCTCCTTGGTGTTCTCCTCCAGGTTTCCTTGTCTGAGCTTCAACCTTCAGGCTCTCATTAAGTATTTTTAAATGTAACACTACAGTTGCCATACTACTTGGGTTGGGGCCTAGTAACGGTGTTCTCCTCTTCCTTGGTGTTCTCCTCCAGGTTTCCTTGTCTGAGCTTCAACCTTCAGGCTCTCATTAAGTATTTTTAAATGTAACACTACAGTTGCCATACTACTTGGGTTGGGGCCTAGTAACGGTGTTCTCCTCCTCCTTGGTGTTCTCCTCCAGGTTTCCTTGTCTGAGCTTCAACCTTCAGGCTCTCATTAAGTATTTTTATATGTAACACTACAGTTGCCATACTACTTGGGTTGGGGCCTAGTAACGGTGTTCTCCTCCTCCTTGGTGTTCTCCTCCAAGTTTCCTTGTCTGAGCTTCAACCTTCAGGCTCTCATTAAGTATTTTTAAATGTAACACTACAGTTGCCATACTACTTGGGTTGGGGCCTAGTAACGGTGTTCTCCTCCTCCTTGGTGTTCTCCTCCTCCTTGGTGTTCTCCTCCAGGTTTCCTTGTCTGAGCTTCAACCTTCAGGCTCTCATTAAGTATTTTTAAATGTAACACTACAGTTGCCATACTACTTGGGTTGGGGCCTAGTAACGGTGTTCTCCTCCTCCTTGGTGTTCTCCTCCTCCTTGGTGTTCTCCTCCAGGTTTCCTTGTCTGAGCTTCAACCTTCAGGCTCTCATTAAGTATTTTTAAATGTAACACTACAGTTGCCATACTACTTGGGTTGGGGCCTAGTAACGGTGTTCAACTCCTCCTTGGTATTTTCCTCCTCCTTGGTGTTCTCCTCCAGGTTTCCTTGTCTGAGCTTCAACCTTCAGGCCCTCATTAAGTATTTTTAAATGTAACACTACAGTTGCCATACTACTTGGGTTGGGGCCTAGTAACGGTGTTCTCCTCCTCCTTGGTGTTCTCCTCCTCCTTGGTGTTCTGCTCCAGGTTTCCTTGTCTGAGCTTCAAACTTCAGGCTCTCATTAAGTATTTTTAAATGTAACACTACAGTTGCCATACTACTTGGGTTGGGGCCTAGTAACGGTGTTCTCCTCCTCCTTGGTGTTCTCCTCCAGGTTTCCTTGTCTGAGCTTCAACCTTCAGGCTCTCATTAAGTATTTTTAAATGTAACACTACAGTTGCCATACTACTTGGGTTGGGGCCTAGTAACGGTGTTCTCCTCCTCCTTGGTGGTGTTCTCCTCCTCCTTGGTATTCTCCTCCAGGTTTCCTTGTCTGAGCTTCAAACTTCAGGCTCTCATTAAGTATTTTTAAATGTAACACTACAGTTGCCATACTACTTGGGTTGGGGCCTAGTAACGGTGTTCTCCTCCTCCTTGGTGTTCTCCTCCTCCTTGGTATTCTTCTCCAGGTTTCCTTGTCTGAGCTTCAACCTTCAGGCTCTCATTAAGTATTTTTAAATGTAACACTACAGTTGCCATACTACTTGGGTTGGGGCCTAGTAACGGTGGTCTCCTCCTCCTTGGTGTTCTCCTCCAGGTTTCCTTGTCTGAGCTTCAACCTTCAGGCTCTCATTAAGTATTTTTAAATGTAACACTACAGTTGCCATACTACTTGGGTTGGGGCCTAGTAACGGTGTTCTCCTCCTCCTTGGTGTTCTCCTCCAGATTTCCTTGTCTGAGCTTCAACCTTCAGGCTCTCATTAAGTATTTTTAAATGTAACACTACAGTTGCCATACTACTTGGGTTGGGGCCTAGTAACGGTGTTCTCCTCCTCCTTGGTGTTCTCCTCCAGGTTTCCTTGTCTGAGCTTCAACCTTCAGGCTCTCATTAAGTATTTTTAAATGTAACACTACAGTTGCCATACTACTTGGGTTGGGGCCTAGTAATGGTTTTCTCCTCCTCCTTGGTGTTCTCCTCCAGGTTTCCTTGTCTGAGCTTCAACCTTCAGGCTCTCATTAAGTATTTTTAAATGTAACACTACAGTTGCCATACTACTTGGGTTGGGGCCTAGTAACGGTGTTCTCCTCCTCCTTGGTGTTCTCCTTCTCCTTGGTGTTCTCCTCCAGGTTTCCTTGTCTGAGCTTCAACCTTCAGGCTCTCATTAAGTATTTTTAAATGTAACACTACAGTTGCCATACTACTTGGGTTGGGGCCTAGTAACGGTGTTCTCCTCCTCCTTGGTGTTCTCCTCCAGGTTTCCTTGTCTGAGCTTCAACCTTCAGGCTCTCATTAAGTATTTTTAAATGTAACACTACAGTTGCCATACTACTTGGGTTGGGGCCTAGTAACGGTGTTCTCCTCCTCCTTGGTGTTCTCCTCCAGGTTTCTTTGTCTGAGCTTCAACCTTCAGGCTCTCATTAAGTATTTTTAAATGTAACACTACAGTTGCCATACTACTTGGGTTGGGGCCTAGTAACGGTGTTCTCCTCCTCCTTGGTGTTCTCCTCCTCCTTGGTGTTCTCCTCCAGGTTTCCTTGTCTGAGCTTCAACCTTCAGGCTCTCATTAAGTATTTTTAAATGTAACACTACAGTTGCCATACTACTTGGGTTGGGGCCTAGTAACGGTGTTCTCCTCCTCCTTGGTGTTCTCCTCCTCCTTGGTGTTCTCCTCCAGGTTTCCTTGTCTGAGCTTCAACCTTCAGGCTCTCATTAAGTATTTTTAAATGTAACACTACAGTTGCCATACTACTTGGGTTGGAGCCTAGTAACGGTGTTCTCCTCCTCCTTGGTGTTCTCCTCCAGGTTTCCTTGTCTGAGCTTCAACCTTCAGGCTCTCATTAAGTATTTTTAATTGTAACACTACAGTTGCCATACTACTTGGGTTGGGGCCTAGTAACGGTGTTCTCCTCCTCCTTGGTGTTCTCCTCCTCCTTGGTGTTCTCCTCCAGGTTTCCTTGTCTGAGCTTCAACCTTCAGGCTCTCATTAAGTATTTTTAAATGTAACACTACAGTTGCCATACTACTTGGGTTGGGGCCTAGTAACGGTGTTCTCCTCCTCCTTGGTGTTCTCCTCCAGGTTTCCTTGTCTGAGCTTCAACCTTCAGGCTCTCATTAAGTATTTTTATATGTAACACTACAGTTGCCATACTACTTGGGTTGGGGCCTAGTAACGGTGTTCTCCTCCTCCTTGGTGTTCTCCTCCAAGTTTCCTTGTCTGAGCTTCAACCTTCAGGCTCTCATTAAGTATTTTTAAATGTAACACTACAGTTGCCATACTACTTGGGTTGGGGCCTAGTAACGGTGTTCTACTCCTCCTTGGTGTTCTCCTCCTCCTTGGTGTTCTCCTCCAGGTTTCCTTGTCTGAGCTTCAACCTTCAGGCTCTCATTAAGTATTTTTAAATGTAACACTACAGTTGCCATACTACTTGGGTTGGGGCCTAGTAACGGTGTTCTCCTCCTCCTTGGTGTTCTCCTCCAGGTTTCCTTGTCTGAGCTTCAACCTTCAGGCTCTCATTAAGTATTTTTAAATGTAACACTACAGTTGCCATACTACTTGATTTGGGGCCTAGTAATGGTGTTCTCCTCCTCCTTGGTGTTCTCCTCCAGGTTTCCTTGTCTGAGCTTCAACCTTCAGGCTCTCATTAAGTATTTTTAAATGTAACACTACAGTTGCCATACTACTTGGGTTGGGGCCTAGTAACGGTGTTCTCCTCCTCCTTGGTGTTCTCCTTCTCCTTGGTGTTCTCCTCCAGGTTTCCTTGTCTGAGCTTCAACCTTCAGGCTCTCATTAAGTATTTTTAAATGTAACACTACAGTTGCCATACTACTTGGGTTGGGGCCTAGTAACGGTGTTCTCCTCCTCCTTGGTGTTCTCCTCCAGGTTTCCTTGTCTGAGCTTCAACCTTCAGGCTCTCATTAAGTATTTTTAAATGTAACACTACAGCTGCCATACTACTTGGGTTGGGGCCTAGTAACGGTGTTCTCCTACTCCTTGGTGTTCTCCTCCTCCTTGGTGTTCTCCTCCAGGTTTCCTTGTCTGAGCTTCAACCTTCAGGCTCTCATTAAGTATTTTTAAATGTAACACTACAGTTGCCATACTACTTGGGTTGGGGCCTAGTAACGGTGTTCTCCTCCTCCTTGGTGTTCTCCTCCAGGTTTCCTTGTCTGAGCTTCAACCTTCAGGCTCTCATTAAGTATTTTTAAATGTAACACTACAGTTGCCATACTACTTGGGTTGGGGCCTAGTAACGGTGTTCTCCTCCTCCTTGGTGTTCTCCTTCTCCTTGGTGTTCTCCTCCAGGTTTCCTTGTCTGAGCTTCAACCTTCAGGCTCTCATTAAGTATTTTTAAATGTAACACTACAGTTGCCATACTACTTGGGTTGGGGCCTAGTAACGGTGTTCTCCTCCTCCTTGGTGTTCTCCTCCAGGTTTCCTTGTCTGAGCTTCAACCTTCAGGCTCTCATTAAGTATTTTTAAATGTAACACTACAGCTGCCATACTACTTGGGTTGGGGCCTAGTAACGGTGTTCTCCTCCTCCTTGGTGTTCTCCTCCTCCTTGGTGTTCTCCTCCAGGTTTCCTTGTCTGAGCTTCAACCTTCAGGCTCTCATTAAGTATTTTTAAATGTAACACTACAGTTGCCATACTACTTGGGTTGGGGCCTAGTAACGGTGTTCTCCTCCTCCTTGGTGTTCTCCTCCAGGTTTCCTTGTCTGAGCTTCAACCTTCAGGCTCTCATTAAGTATTTTTAAATGTAACACTACAGTTGCCATACTACTTGGGTTGGGGCCTAGTAACGGTGTTCTCCTCCTCCTTGGTGTTCTCCTCCAGGTTTCTTTGTCTGAGCTTCAACCTTCAGGCTCTCATTAAGTATTTTTAAATGTAACACTACAGTTGCCATACTACTTGGGTTGGGGCCTAGTACCGGTGTTCTCCTCCTCCTTGGTGTTCTCCTCCTCCTTGGTGTTCTCCTCCAGGTTTCCTTGTCTGAGCTTCAACCTTCAGGCTCTCATTAAGTATTTTTAAATGTAACACTACAGTTGCCATACTACTTGGGTTGGGGCCTAGTAACGGTGTTCTCCTCCTCCTTGGTGTTCTCCTCCAGGTTTCCTTGTCAGAGCTTCAACCTTCAGGCTCTCATTAAGTATTTTTAAATGTAACACTACAGTTGCCATACAACTTGGCTTGGGGCCTAGAAATGGTGTTCTCCTCCTCCTTGGTGTTCTCCTCCAGGTTTCCTTGTCTGAGCTTCAACCCTCAGGCTCTCATTAAGTATTTTTAAATGTAACACTACAGTTGCCATACTACTTGGGTTGGGGCCTAGTAACGGTGTTCTTCTCCTCCTTGTTGTTCTCCTCCAGGTTTCCTTGTCTGAGCTTCAACCTTCAGGCTCTCATTAAGTATTTTTAAATGTAACACTACAGTTGCCATACTACTTGGGTTGGGGCCTAGTAACGGTGTTCTCCTCCTCCTTGGTGTTCTCCTCCAGGTTTCCTTGTCTGAGCTTCAACCTTCAGGCTCTCATTAAGTATTTTTAATTGTAACACTACAGTTGCCATACTACTTGGGTTGGGGCCTAGTAACGGTGTTCTCCTCCTCCTTGGTGTTCTCCTCCTCCTTGGTGTTCTCCTCCAGGTTTCCTTGTCTGAGCTTCAACCTTCAGGCTCTCATTAAGTATTTTTAAATGTAACACTACAGTTGCCATACTACTTGGGTTGGGGCCTAGTAACGGTGTTCTCCTCCTCCTTGGTGTTCTCCTCCAGGTTTCCTTGTCTGAGCTTCAACCTTCAGGCTCTCATTAAGTATTTTTAATTGTAACACTACAGTTGCCATACTACTTGGGTTGGGGCCTAGTAACGGTGTTATCCTCCTCCTTGGTGTTCTCCTCCTCCTTGGTGTTCTCCTCCAGGTTTCCTTGTCTGAGCTTCAACCTTCAGGCTCTCATTAAGTATTTTTAAATGTAACACTACAGTTGCCATACTACTTGGGTTGGGGCCTAGTAACGGTGTTCTCCTCTTCCTTGGTGTTCTCCTCCAGGTTTCCTTGTCTGAGCTTCAACCTTCAGGCTCTCATTAAGTATTTTTAAATGTAACACTACAGTTGCCATACTACTTGGGTTGGGGCCTAGTAACGGTGTTCTCCTCCTCCTTGGTGTTCTCCTCCAGGTTTCCTTGTCTGAGCTTCAACCTTCAGGCTCTCATTAAGTATTTTTATATGTAACACTACAGTTGCCATACTACTTGGGTTGGGGCCTAGTAACGGTGTTCTCCTCCTCCTTGGTGTTCTCCTCCAAGTTTCCTTGTCTGAGCTTCAACCTTCAGGCTCTCATTAAGTATTTTTAAATGTAACACTACAGTTGCCATACTACTTGGGTTGGGGCCTAGTAACGGTGTTCTCCTCCTCCTTGGTGTTCTCCTCCTCCTTGGTGTTCTCCTCCAGGTTTCCTTGTCTGAGCTTCAACCTTCAGGCTCTCATTAAGTATTTTTAAATGTAACACTACAGTTGCCATACTACTTGGGTTGGGGCCTAGTAACGGTGTTCTCCTCCTCCTTGGTGTTCTCCTCCTCCTTGGTGTTCTCCTCCAGGTTTCCTTGTCTGAGCTTCAACCTTCAGGCTCTCATTAAGTATTTTTAAATGTAACACTACAGTTGCCATACTACTTGGGTTGGGGCCTAGTAACGGTGTTCAACTCCTCCTTGGTATTTTCCTCCTCCTTGGTGTTCTCCTCCAGGTTTCCTTGTCTGAGCTTCAACCTTCAGGCCCTCATTAAGTATTTTTAAATGTAACACTACAGTTGCCATACTACTTGGGTTGGGGCCTAGTAACGGTGTTCTCCTCCTCCTTGGTGTTCTCCTCCTCCTTGGTGTTCTGCTCCAGGTTTCCTTGTCTGAGCTTCAAACTTCAGGCTCTCATTAAGTATTTTTAAATGTAACACTACAGTTGCCATACTACTTGGGTTGGGGCCTAGTAACGGTGTTCTCCTCCTCCTTGGTGTTCTCCTCCAGGTTTCCTTGTCTGAGCTTCAACCTTCAGGCTCTCATTAAGTATTTTTAAATGTAACACTACAGTTGCCATACTACTTGGGTTGGGGCCTAGTAACGGTGTTCTCCTCCTCCTTGGTGGTGTTCTCCTCCTCCTTGGTATTCTCCTCCAGGTTTCCTTGTCTGAGCTTCAAACTTCAGGCTCTCATTAAGTATTTTTAAATGTAACACTACAGTTGCCATACTACTTGGGTTGGGGCCTAGTAACGGTGTTCTCCTCCTCCTTGGTGTTCTCCTCCTCCTTGGTATTCTTCTCCAGGTTTCCTTGTCTGAGCTTCAACCTTCAGGCTCTCATTAAGTATTTTTAAATGTAACACTACAGTTGCCATACTACTTGGGTTGGGGCCTAGTAACGGTGGTCTCCTCCTCCTTGGTGTTCTCCTCCAGGTTTCCTTGTCTGAGCTTCAACCTTCAGGCTCTCATTAAGTATTTTTAAATGTAACACTACAGTTGCCATACTACTTGGGTTGGGGCCTAGTAACGGTGTTCTCCTCCTCCTTGGTGTTCTCCTCCAGATTTCCTTGTCTGAGCTTCAACCTTCAGGCTCTCATTAAGTATTTTTAAATGTAACACTACAGTTGCCATACTACTTGGGTTGGGGCCTAGTAACGGTGTTCTCCTCCTCCTTGGTGTTCTCCTCCAGGTTTCCTTGTCTGAGCTTCAACCTTCAGGCTCTCATTAAGTATTTTTAAATGTAACACTACAGTTGCCATACTACTTGGGTTGGGGCCTAGTAATGGTTTTCTCCTCCTCCTTGGTGTTCTCCTCCAGGTTTCCTTGTCTGAGCTTCAACCTTCAGGCTCTCATTAAGTATTTTTAAATGTAACACTACAGTTGCCATACTACTTGGGTTGGGGCCTAGTAACGGTGTTCTCCTCCTCCTTGGTGTTCTCCTTCTCCTTGGTGTTCTCCTCCAGGTTTCCTTGTCTGAGCTTCAACCTTCAGGCTCTCATTAAGTATTTTTAAATGTAACACTACAGTTGCCATACTACTTGGGTTGGGGCCTAGTAACGGTGTTCTCCTCCTCCTTGGTGTTCTCCTCCAGGTTTCCTTGTCTGAGCTTCAACCTTCAGGCTCTCATTAAGTATTTTTAAATGTAACACTACAGTTGCCATACTACTTGGGTTGGGGCCTAGTAACGGTGTTCTCCTCCTCCTTGGTGTTCTCCTCCAGGTTTCTTTGTCTGAGCTTCAACCTTCAGGCTCTCATTAAGTATTTTTAAATGTAACACTACAGTTGCCATACTACTTGGGTTGGGGCCTAGTAACGGTGTTCTCCTCCTCCTTGGTGTTCTCCTCCTCCTTGGTGTTCTCCTCCAGGTTTCCTTGTCTGAGCTTCAACCTTCAGGCTCTCATTAAGTATTTTTAAATGTAACACTACAGTTGCCATACTACTTGGGTTGGGGCCTAGTAACGGTGTTCTCCTCCTCCTTGGTGTTCTCCTCCTCCTTGGTGTTCTCCTCCAGGTTTCCTTGTCTGAGCTTCAACCTTCAGGCTCTCATTAAGTATTTTTAAATGTAACACTACAGTTGCCATACTACTTGGGTTGGAGCCTAGTAACGGTGTTCTCCTCCTCCTTGGTGTTCTCCTCCAGGTTTCCTTGTCTGAGCTTCAACCTTCAGGCTCTCATTAAGTATTTTTAATTGTAACACTACAGTTGCCATACTACTTGGGTTGGGGCCTAGTAACGGTGTTCTCCTCCTCCTTGGTGTTCTCCTCCTCCTTGGTGTTCTCCTCCAGGTTTCCTTGTCTGAGCTTCAACCTTCAGGCTCTCATTAAGTATTTTTAAATGTAACACTACAGTTGCCATACTACTTGGGTTGGGGCCTAGTAACGGTGTTCTCCTCCTCCTTGGTGTTCTCCTCCAGGTTTCCTTGTCTGAGCTTCAACCTTCAGGCTCTCATTAAGTATTTTTATATGTAACACTACAGTTGCCATACTACTTGGGTTGGGGCCTAGTAACGGTGTTCTCCTCCTCCTTGGTGTTCTCCTCCAAGTTTCCTTGTCTGAGCTTCAACCTTCAGGCTCTCATTAAGTATTTTTAAATGTAACACTACAGTTGCCATACTACTTGGGTTGGGGCCTAGTAACGGTGTTCTACTCCTCCTTGGTGTTCTCCTCCTCCTTGGTGTTCTCCTCCAGGTTTCCTTGTCTGAGCTTCAACCTTCAGGCTCTCATTAAGTATTTTTAAATGTAACACTACAGTTGCCATACTACTTGGGTTGGGGCCTAGTAACGGTGTTCTCCTCCTCCTTGGTGTTCTCCTCCAGGTTTCCTTGTCTGAGCTTCAACCTTCAGGCTCTCATTAAGTATTTTTAAATGTAACACTACAGTTGCCATACTACTTGATTTGGGGCCTAGTAATGGTGTTCTCCTCCTCCTTGGTGTTCTCCTCCAGGTTTCCTTGTCTGAGCTTCAACCTTCAGGCTCTCATTAAGTATTTTTAAATGTAACACTACAGTTGCCATACTACTTGGGTTGGGGCCTAGTAACGGTGTTCTCCTCCTCCTTGGTGTTCTCCTTCTCCTTGGTGTTCTCCTCCAGGTTTCCTTGTCTGAGCTTCAACCTTCAGGCTCTCATTAAGTATTTTTAAATGTAACACTACAGTTGCCATACTACTTGGGTTGGGGCCTAGTAACGGTGTTCTCCTCCTCCTTGGTGTTCTCCTCCAGGTTTCCTTGTCTGAGCTTCAACCTTCAGGCTCTCATTAAGTATTTTTAAATGTAACACTACAGCTGCCATACTACTTGGGTTGGGGCCTAGTAACGGTGTTCTCCTACTCCTTGGTGTTCTCCTCCTCCTTGGTGTTCTCCTCCAGGTTTCCTTGTCTGAGCTTCAACCTTCAGGCTCTCATTAAGTATTTTTAAATGTAACACTACAGTTGCCATACTACTTGGGTTGGGGCCTAGTAACGGTGTTCTCCTCCTCCTTGGTGTTCTCCTCCAGGTTTCCTTGTCTGAGCTTCAACCTTCAGGCTCTCATTAAGTATTTTTAAATGTAACACTACAGTTGCCATACTACTTGGGTTGGGGCCTAGTAACGGTGTTCTCCTCCTCCTTGGTGTTCTCCTCCAGGTTTCTTTGTCTGAGCTTCAACCTTCAGGCTCTCATTAAGTATTTTTAAATGTAACACTACAGTTGCCATACTACTTGAGTTGGGGCCTAGTACCGGTGTTCTCCTCCTCCTTGGTGTTCTCCTCCTCCTTGGTGTTCTCCTCCAGGTTTCCTTGTCTGAGCTTCAACCTTCAGGCTCTCATTAAGTATTTTTAAATGTAACACTACAGTTGCCATACTACTTGGGTTGGGGCCTAGTAACGGTGTTCTCCTCCTCCTTGGTGTTCTCCTCCAGGTTTCCTTGTCAGAGCTTCAACCTTCAGGCTCTCATTAAGTATTTTTAAATGTAACACTACAGTTGCCATACAACTTGGCTTGGGGCCTAGAAATGGTGTTCTCCTCCTCCTTGGTGTTCTCCTCCAGGTTTCCTTGTCTGAGCTTCAACCCTCAGGCTCTCATTAAGTATTTTTAAATGTAACACTACAGTTGCCATACTACTTGGGTTGGGGCCTAGTAACGGTGTTCTTCTCCTCCTTGTTGTTCTCCTCCAGGTTTCCTTGTCTGAGCTTCAACCTTCAGGCTCTCATTAAGTATTTTTAAATGTAACACTACAGTTGCCATACTACTTGGGTTGGGGCCTAGTAACGGTGTTCTCCTCCTCCTTGGTGTTCTCCTCCAGGTTTCCTTGTCTGAGCTTCAACCTTCAGGCTCTCATTAAGTATTTTTAATTGTAACACTACAGTTGCCATACTACTTGGGTTGGGGCCTAGTAACGGTGTTCTCCTCCTCCTTGGTGTTCTCCTCCTCCTTGGTGTTCTCCTCCAGGTTTCCTTGTCTGAGCTTCAACCTTCAGGCTCTCATTAAGTATTTTTAAATGTAACACTACAGTTGCCATACTACTTGGGTTGGGGCCTAGTAACGGTGTTCTCCTCCTCCTTGGTGTTCTCCTCCAGGTTTCCTTGTCTGAGCTTCAACCTTCAGGCTCTCATTAAGTATTTTTAATTGTAACACTACAGTTGCCAAACTACTTGGGTTGGGGCCTAGTAACGGTGTTCTCCTCCTCCTTGGTGTTCTCCTCCTCCTTGGTGTTCTCCTCCAGGTTTCCTTGTCTGAGCTTCAACCTTCAGGCTCTCATTAAGTATTTTTAAATGTAACACTACAGTTGCCATACTACTTGGGTTGGGGCCTAGTAACGGTGTTCTCCTCCTCCTTGGTGTTCTCCTCCAGGTTTCCTTGTCTGAGCTTCAACCTTCAGGCTCTCATTAAGTATTTTTATATGTAACACTACAGTTGCCATACTACTTGGGTTGGGGCCTAGTAACGGTGTTCTCCTCCTCCTTGGTGTTCTCCTCCAAGTTTCCTTGTCTGAGCTTCAACCTTCAGGCTCTCATTAAGTATTTTTAAATGTAACACTACAGTTGCCATACTACTTGGGTTGGGGCCTAGTAACTGTGTTCTCCTCCTCCTTGGTGTTCTCCTCCTCCTTGGTGTTCTCCTCCAGGTTTCCTTGTCTGAGCTTCAACCTTCAGGCTCTCATTAAGTATTTTTAAATGTAACACTACAGTTGCCATACTACTTGGGTTGGGGCCTAGTAACGGTGTTCTCCTCCTCCTTGGTGTTCTCCTCCAGGTTTCCTTGTCTGAGCTTCAACCTTCAGGCTCTCATTAAGTATTTTTAATTGTAACACTACAGTTGACATACTACTTGGGTT
Source organism: Ranitomeya variabilis (assembly GCF_051348905.1). Classification (NCBI taxonomy): domain Eukaryota; kingdom Metazoa; phylum Chordata; class Amphibia; order Anura; family Dendrobatidae; genus Ranitomeya; species Ranitomeya variabilis. Next base: position 201,954,150 of record NC_135232.1, on the reverse strand, counting down.
GGGGCCTAGTAACGGTGTTCTCCTCCTCCTTGGTGTTCTCCTCCTCCTTGGTGTTCTCCTCCAGGTTTCCTTGTCTGAGCTTCAACCTTCAGGCTCTCATTAAGTATTTTTAAATGTAACACTACAGTTGCCATACTACTTGGGTTGGGGCCTAGTAACGGTGTTCTCCTCCTCCTTGGTGTTCTCCTCCAGGTTTCCTTGTCTGAGCTTCAACCTTCAGGCTCTCATTAAGTATTTTTATATGTAACACTACAGTTGCCATACTACTTGGGTTGGGGCCTAGTAACGGTGTTCTCCTCCTCCTTGGTGTTCTCCTCCAAGTTTCCTTGTCTGAGCTTCAACCTTCAGGCTCTCATTAAGTATTTTTAAATGTAACACTACAGTTGCCATACTACTTGTGTTGGGGCCTAGTAACGGTGTTCTCCTCCTCCTTGGTGTTCTCCTCCTCCTTGGTGTTCTCCTCCAGGTTTCCTTATCTGAGCTTCAACCTTCAGGCTCTCATTAAGTATTTTTAAATGTAACACTACAGTTGCCATACTACTTGGGTTGGGGCCTAGTAACGGTGTTCTCCTCCTCCTTGGTGTTCTCCTCCAGGTTTCCTTGTCTGAGCTTCAACCTTCAGGCTCTCATTAAGTATTTTTAAATGTAACACTACAGTTGCCATACTACTTGGGTTGGGGCCTAGTAACGGTGTTCTCCTCCTCCTTGGTGTTCTCCTCCAGGTTTCCTTGTCTGAGCTTCAACCTTCAGGCTCTCATTAAGTATTTTTAAATGTAACACTACAGTTGCCATACTACTTGGGTTGGGGCCTAGTAACGGTGTTCTCCTCCTCCTTGGTGTTCTCCTCCAGATTTCCTTGTCTGAGCTTCAACCTTCAGGCTCTCATTAAGTATTTTTAAATTTAACACTGCAGTTGCCATACTACTTGGGTTGGGGCCTAGTAACGGTGTTCTCCTCCTCCTTGGTGTTCTCCTCCAGGTTTCCTTATCTGAGCTTCAACCTTCAGGCTCTCATTAAGTATTTTTAAATGTAACACTACAGTTGCCATACTACTTGGGTTGGGGCCTAGTAACGGTGTTCTCCTCCTCCTTGGTGTTCTCCTCCAGGTTTCCTTGTCTGAGCTTCAACCTTCAGGCTCTCATTAAGTATTTTTAAATGTAACACTACAGTTGCCATACTACTTGGGTTGGGGCCTAGTAACGGTGTTGTCCTCCTCCTTGGTGTTCTCCTCCAGATTTCCTTGTCTGAGCTTCAACCTTCAGGCTCTCATTAAGTATTTTTAAATGTAACACTACAGTTGCCATACTACTTGGGTTGGGGCCTAGTAACGGTGTTCTCCTCTTCCTTGGTGTTCTCCTCCTCCTTGGTGTTCTCCTCCTCCTTGGTGTTCTCCTCCAGGTTTCCTTGTCTGAGCTTCAACCTTCAGGCTCTCATTAAGTATTTTTAAATGTAATACTACAGTTGCCATACTACTTGGGTTGGGGCCTAGTAACGGTGTTCTCCTCCTCCTTGGTGTTCTCCTCCAGGTTTCCTTGTCTGAGCTTCAACCTTCAGGCTCTCATTAAGTATTTTTAATTGTAACACTACAGTTGCCATACTACTTGGGTTGGGGCCTAGTAACGGTGTTCTTCTCCTCCTTGGTGTTCTCCTCCTCCTTGGTGTTCTCCTCCAGGTTTCCTTGTCTGAGCTTCAACCTTCAGGCTCTCATTAAGTATTTTTAAATGTAACACTACAGTTGCCATACTACTTGGGTTGGGGCCTAGTAACGGTGTTCTCCTCCTCCTTGGTGTTCTCCTCCAGGTTTCCTTGTCTGAGCTTCAACCTTCAGGCTCTCATTAAGTATTTTTAATTGTAACACTACAGTTGCCATACTACTTGGGTTGGGGCCTAGTAACGGTGTTCTCCTCCTCCTTGGTGTTCTCCTCCTCCTTGGTTTTCTCCTCCAGGTTTCCTTGTCTGAGCTTCAACCTTCAGGCTCTCATTAAGTATTTTTAAATGTAACACTACAGTTGCCATACTACTTGGGTTGGGGCCTAGTAACGGTGTTCTCCTCTTCCTTGGTGTTCTCCTCCAGGTTTCCTTGTCTGAGCTTCAACCTTCAGGCTCTCATTAAGTATTTTTAAATGTAACACTACAGTTGCCATACTACTTGGGTTGGGGCCTAGTAACGGTGTTCTCCTCCTCCTTGGTGTTCTCCTCCAGGTTTCCTTGTCTGAGCTTCAACCTTCAGGCTCTCATTAAGTATTTTTATATGTAACACTACAGTTGCCATACTACTTGGGTTGCGGCCTAGTAACGGTGTTCTCCTCCTCCTTGGTGTTCTCCTCCTCCTTGGTGTTCTCCTCCAGGTTTCCTTGTCTGAGCTTCAACCTTCAGGCTCTCATTAAGTATTTTTAAATGTAACACTACAGTTGCCATACTACTTGGGTTGGGGCCTAGTAACGGTGTTCTCCTCCTCCTTGGTGTTCTCCTCCAGGTTTCCTTGTCTGAGCTTCAACCTTCAGGCTCTCATTAAGTATTTTTAATTGTAACACTACAGTTGACATACTACTTGGGTTGGGGCCTAGTAACGGTGTTCTCCTCCTCCTTGGTGTTCTCCTCCTCCTTGGTGTTCTCATCCAGGTTTCCTTGTCTGAGCTTCAACCTTCAGGCTCTCATTAAGTATTTTTAAATGTAACACTACAGTTGCCATACTACTTGGGTTGGGGCCTAGTAACGGTGTTCTCCTCCTCCTTGGTGTTCTCCTCCAGGTTTCCTTGTCTGAGCTTCAACCTTCAGGCTCTCATTAAGTATTTTTATATGTAACACTACAGTTGCCATACTACTTGGGTTGGGGCCTAGTAACGGTGTTCTCCTCCTCCTTGGTGTTCTCCTCCAAGTTTCCTTGTCTGAGCTTCAACCTTCAGGCTCTCATTAAGTATTTTTAAATGTAACACTACAGTTGCCATACTACTTGTGTTGGGGCCTAGTAACGGTGTTCTCCTCCTCCTTGGTGTTCTCCTCCTCCTTGGTGTTCTCCTCCAGGTTTCCTTGTCTGAGCTTCAACCTTCAGGCTCTCATTAAGTATTTTTAAATGTAACACTACAGTTGCCATACTACTTGGGTTGGGGCCTAGTAACGGTGTTCTCCTCCTCCTTGGTGTTCTCCTCCAGGTTTCCTTGTCTGAGCTTCAACCTTCAGGCTCTCATTAAGTATTTTTAAATGTAACACTACAGTTGCCATACTACTTGGGTTGGGGCCTAGTAACGGTGTTCTCCTCCACCTTGGTGTTCTCCTCCAGGTTTCCTTGTCTGAGCTTCAACCTTCAGGCTCTCATTAAGTATTTTTAAATGTAACACTACAGTTGCCATACTACTTGGGTTGGGGCCTAGTAACGGTGTTCTCCTCCTCCTTGGTGTTCTCCTCCAGATTTCCTTGTCTGAGCTTCAACCTTCAGGCTCTCATTAAGTATTTTTAAATTTAACACTGCAGTTGCCATACTACTTGGGTTGGGGCCTAGTAACGGTGTTCTCCTCCTCCTTGGTGTTCTCCTCCAGGTTTCCTTATCTGAGCTTCAACCTTCAGGCTCTCATTAAGTATTTTTAAATGTAACACTACAGTTGCCATACTACTTGGCTTGGGGCCTAGTAACGGTGTTCTCCTCCTCCTTGGTGTTCTCCTCCAGGTTTCCTTGTCTGAGCTTCAACCTTCAGGCTCTCATTAAGTATTTTTAAATGTAACACTACAGTTGCCATACTACTTGGGTTGGGGCCTAGTAACGGTGTTCTCCTCCTCCTTGGTGTTCTCCTCCAGATTTCCTTGTCTGAGCTTCAACCTTCAGGCTCTCATTAAGTATTTTTAAATGTAATACTGCAGTTGCCATACTACTTGGGTTGGGGCCTAGTAACGGTGTTCTCCTCCTCCTTGGTGTTCTCCTCCAGGTTTCCTTGTCTGAGCTTCAACCTTCAGGCTCTCATTAAGTATTTTTAAATGTAACACTACAGTTGCCATACTACTTGGGTTGGGGCCTAGTAACGGTGTTCTCCTCCTCCTTGGTGTTCTCCTCCTCCTTGGTGTTCTCCTCCAGGTTTCCTTGTCTGAGCTTCAACCTTCAGGCTCTCATTAAGTATTTTTAAATGTAACACTACAGTTGCCATACTACTTGGGTTGGGGCCTAGTAACGGTGTTCTCCTCCTCCTTGGTGTTCTCCTCCAGGTTTCCTTGTCTGAGCTTCAACCTTCAGGCTCTCATTAAGTATTTTTAAATGTAACACTACAGTTGCCATACTACTTGGGTTGGGGCCTAGTAATGGTGTTCTCTTCCTCCTTGGTGTTCTCCTCCATGTTTCCTTGTCTGAGCTTCAACCTTCAGGCTCTCATTAAGTATTTTTAAATGTAACACTACAGTTGCCATACTACTTGGGTTGGGGCCTAGTAACGGTGTTCTCCTCCTCCTTGGTGTTCTCCTCCAGGTTTCCTTGTCTGAGCTTCAACCTTCAGGCTCTCATTAAGTATTTTTAAATGTAACACTACAGTTGCCATACTACTTGGGTTGGGGCCTAGTAATGGTGTTCTCCTCCTCCTTGGTGTTCTCCTCCAGGTTTCCTTGTCTGAGCTTCAACCTTCAGGCTCTCATTAAGTATTTTTAAATGTAACACTACAGTTGCCATACTACTTGGGTTGGGGCCTAGTAACGGTGTTCTCTTCCTCCTTGGTGTTCTCCTCCATGTTTCCTTGTCTGAGCTTCAACCTTCAGGCTCTCATTAAGTATTTTTAAATGTAACACTACAGTTGCCATACTACTTGGGTTGGGGCCTAGTAACGGTGTTCTCCTCCTCCTTGGTGTTCTCCTCCAGGTTTCCTTGTCTGAGCTTCAACCTTCAGGCTCTCATTAAGTATTTGTTGGTAAAAATTGGTGGTTGGGGCCTACTAACGGTGTCTGCCACTCCCTGGTGTTGTCCTCCACTGTATAAAGCTGAGCTTCAACCTTTTGGCTTTCTGCCTATAGTAGCAGATATTAAACTGCATTTGGCCTTTAAGTTTGGTTGGGCCCTACTAACGGTGTGTGCCGCTCCCTCGTGTTGTCCTCCACTGTATAAATCTGAGCTTCAACCTTCAGGCTCTCATTAAGTATTTGTTGGTAAAAATTGGTGGTTGGGGCCTACTAACGGTGTGTGCCGCTCCATGGTGTTGTCCTCCACTGTATAAAGCTGAGCTTCAACCTTCTGGCTCTCATTAAGTATTTGTTGGTAAAAATTGGTGGTTGGGGCCTACTAACGGTGTGTGCCGCTCCCTGGTGTTGTCCTCCACTGTATAAATCTGAGCTTCAACCTTCAGGCTCTCATTAAGTATTTGTTGGTAAAAATTGGTGGTTGGGGCCTACTAACGGTGTGTGCCGCTCCATGGTGTTGTCCTCCACTGTATAAAGCTGAGCTTCAATCTTCTGGCTCTCATTAAGTATTTGTTGGTAAAAATTGGTGGTTGGGGCCTACTAACGGTGTCTGCCGCTCCCTGGTGTTGTCCTCCACTGTATAAAGCTGAGCTTCAACCTTCTGGCTTTCATTAAGTATTTGTTGGTAAAAATTGGTGGTTGGGGCCTACTAACGGTGTCTGACGCTCCTGGGTGTTCTCCTCCTCCTGGGTGTTCTCCTCCTCCTGGGTGTTCTCCTCCTCCTGGGTGTTTTCCTCCTGGGTGTTCTCCTCCAGGTTTCCTTGTCTGAGCTGCAACCTTCTGGCTCTCATTAAGTATTTGTTGGCAAAAATTGGTGGTTGGGGCCTACTAACGGTGTCTGCCGCTCCCTGGTGTTGTTCTCCACTGTATATAGCTGAGCTTCAACCTTTTGGCTTTCGGCCTATAGTAGCAGATATTAAACTGCATTTGGCCTTCAACTTTGGTTGGGCCCTACTAACTGTGTGTGCCGCTCCCTGGTGTTGTCCTCCACTGTATAAAGCTGAGCTTCAACCTTCTGGCTTTCATTAAGTATTTGTTGGTAAAAATTGGTGGTTGGGGCCTACTAACGGTGTGTGCCGCTCCCTGGTGTTGTCCTCCACTGAATAAATCTGAGCTTCAACCTTCAGGCTCTCATTAAGTATTTGTTGGTAAAAATTGGTGGTTGGGGCCTACTAATGGTGTGTGCCGCTCCCTGGTGTTGTCCTCCACTGTATAAAGCTGAGCTTCAATCTTAAAGCTCTCGTTAAGTAGTTGTTTTTAAAATGTGTGGTTGGGCCCTTAAAACGGTGTCTGACGCTACTGGGTTTTCTCCTGCTTTGTTGTCCCGACCTTCAATGTTCAGGCTTTCGGCTTACATTTTAAATAATTAAACTGCAGTTGGCCTACTACTTTGGTTGGGCCTAGTAACGGTGTGTGCCGCACCTTGGTGTTGTCCTGTGTTATTTTCCTGACCTTTAATCTTCAGGCTTTCGGCCTTCATTTGTAATATTAAACTGCATAGGGCCTACTAGTGTGGTTCGGCCCTACTAATGGTGTCTGTCTGCCGCTCCTGGATTTTCTACTCCACTGAACTAAGCAATGCCACCTGGTTAGTCCTGTTACCAATTTTGACCTGCATTTTACCCACTTTATTATTTGGGCCTATATCAGTGTTTCCGCCTCATCCTGCCCATTGCCCAGCCGGTGCTAGATGAGTCTTGTGGTACTTTGACCCAGACCACTACATTCCCCTTGCACGCTACACAGCCGCAATCTGACCCTGCTGAAAGTCAGGTTCCCCTTCCCGCATACCACCTTACACAGGGACAAAGAGGAAGGTGCAGATGAAAGTGCAGGTTTCTTTAACAGGTAGGGGGGCATACTCGTTGGCGACGTCACAGGCACAGGGCCTCAGAGTACGCAAAAGTGTCGCTGCCGGTGGGAGGCGCCCCCGCCGTGCAAACACACCACCGTACTTTGAGGGGCCCTGTGCCAGTGCCAATGCGAATGAGTGGGCCTCCCTGCTTGCTCAGGATCACAGCACTTGCAAAGTTGAAATACCTCTCACTGCTCCACCGCCGTGACGTAGTCCACGTTTCCTGGGCCCACTAAAACCTTGAACCAGCCCTACCCCCCACAACTTTTGCCAAATGACCCCCAATTTCCAATGTCCAACTATTATTAGAAAGTTAATTAAGATTGACAAGCTTCAGAAACAAGAATGGATGTTTTTGGCATTAAAATGGGCACTGTAGGTGTTTTCCTGGCCTCCACTCACTGCCGACTATGCTTCCCCATTGACTTGCATTGGGTTTCATGTTTCGGTCGATCCCCGACACTTCGCGATAATCGGCCGACTTCACTCGACTCGACTTTGAACAAAGTCGGGTTTCGCAAAACCCGACTCGATCTTAAAAAATGAAAGTCGCTCAACCCTAATGGCCACTCGTTTTTCTTTACTTAGCTGCTTTTCTCTTGCCATAATACAAATTCTAACAGTCTATTCAGTAGGACTATCAGCTGTGTATCCACCAGACTTCTGCTCAACACAACTGATGGTCTCAACTAGGGTTGAGCGAAATGGGTCGGCCATTTTCAGAAGTCGCTGACTTTTGGCAAAGTCGGGTTTCATGAAACCCGACCCGACCCCTGTGTGGGGTCGGCCATGAGGTCGGCGATCTTCTGAATCTGGTATCGGAATTCCGATACCGAGTTCCGATATGTTTGCGATATCGGGAATCGGTATCGGAATCCATATTTAAGTGTTAAATAAAGAATCAAAATAAAAAATATTGATATACTCACCCTCGGACGCGCCCTGGTACTAACCGGCAGCCTTCCTTCCTAAGAATGAGCGCGTGAAGGACCTTAGATGACGTCGTGGCTTGTGATTGGTCGCGTGACCGCCCATGTGACCGCTCGCGACCAATCACAAGCCGCGACGTCACCGCAGGTCATTCACGCACTCAGTCTTAGGAAGGAAGGCTGCCGGTTAGTTCCGAGGGTGAGTATATCAATATTTTTTATTTTGATTCTTTATTTCACACATTAATATGGATCCCAGGGCTTCTCCTTCAGACCCGGGAACCATAGTATCCCATTGCACTGCATTGGGTTTTGTGTTTCGGCCGACCCCGACCCCGACTTTTTTATAGGATCGGCCGATTTCACTCGACCCGACTTTTGAGAAAGTCGGGTTTCGTGAAACCCGACCCGATCCTATAAAAATAAAAGTCGCTCAACCCTAGTCTCAACCCCATTTATAAAGCAAGAAATCCCACTTATTAAACCTGACAGGGCACACCAGTGAAGTGAAAACCATTCCCGGTGACTACCTCTTGAAGCTCATCAAGAGAATGCCAAGAGTGTGCAAAGCAGTCATCAAAGCAAAAGGTGGCTACTTTGAAGAACCTAAAATATAAGACATATTTTCAATTGTTTCACACTTTTTTGTTAAGTATATAATTCCACATGTGTTAATTCATAGTTTTGATGCCTTCAGTGTGAATTTACAATTTTCATAGTCATGAAAATGCAGAAAAATCTTTGAATGAGAAGGTGTATCCAAACTTTTGGTCTGTACTGTATGTGTAGACTAACTGCTGATATTGGCCAGCAGTACCCCTATTTCCTCCTTTTGAAGCATAATATATTCATTATGTATTGATCATTTGCATTATTTAGTCTTCTTACATTATTGTTTTGATGGTCAGTCACAATACCTTGTCCTAAATGACTTTGTAACATAAGACTCTTCACCATCTCCTGCAAACTGCTGGCATACCATCCCTTTAAGGACCAAACCAATCTTTGATCTGCCATGTATATAATCCCTTAAATCTTACTAAAAATAGGCTAAAATCTGAATTCCATATTAACTTAAATAGCCTAAAATATTAATTCCAGTGGCCGTATTTTCCAAACTACGTGTAATAGTTATGTCATCCATCAGTTATGCCATCTCTATTCTTCTGTATTAAGATCCTTTAAAGGTGTTTTCCCAAGAAAAAGGTGCACTTTAATCAATAGATCTTGGAATAATAAGTACCACAATTGGATGTGTTAAAAAAATGTTCCTGTGCTGAGTGCCGGCGCCAGAGTTGGGCTTTCACCTGCGAGACTCGGCCGTATCTCGCATATGTGTGATCCCGGCCTAATGGCTGAGTCTGACCGTGCAGGATCGTGGTCTGATCATACCACAGCTCCTGGGCAGGGGAGGAAGAAAAAGAGAGTATCCAGACAGGACAGCAGGGGATCACAGATGATTTTTCTGTAAGGGTGGAATCACAGCAGTGTATGGCATCGGAAGCGATATGCTAATGACACTCAGCACCTGCTCTGCTGCAAACAGAAACCGAGTGTCATGCTACTGCTCTCCGATCCTCTTGCAGGAGAGAATCAGAGCACAGGTGCGGATGAGACAGAGAAAGTAATTTCTCCATCATCTCCATGGCCTGACTCGGTGTATATCAGAGTGCACTGGGAAGACATGCTGAATGCTAAATCTGACCTGCCATTATGATTCTCCAGGTCATTACAAGTTCATAGACACCAAACATGTCTAGGTTATTTTTTATCAAAGTGGTGAAAAATATCCGTTACCCATAGTGACTCAATTTTTGTAATCTGGGGTTGGGTGAGGGCTTATCTTTTGCGTGCCGAGCTGACGTTTTTAATGATACCATTTTGGTGCGGATATGTTCTTTTGATCGCCTGTTATTGCATCTTAATGCAATGTCGCTGCGACCAAAGAAACGTAATTCTTGCATTTTGACTTTTTTTCTCGCTACGCTGTTTAGCGATCAGGTTTGTATTTTTAAACACTTTTTTTTTTAACTTTTAGAATGCATCAATAGCCTCCATAGTAAAAAAAAAAAATGGAATAAAAAGGTGGATTAATAGTGATGAGCGAATATACTCGTTACTCGAGATTTCCCGAGCATGCTCAGTGTCCTCCGAGTATTTTTTAGTGCTCGGAGTTTTAGTTTTTAGCGCCGCAGTTGAATGATTTACATCTGTTAGTATAAGTACATGTGGGGGTTGCCTGGTTGCTTGGGAATCCCCACATGTAATCAAGCTGGCTAACAGATGTAAATCATTCCGCTGCGGCGCTAAAAACTAAAACTCCGAGAACTAAAATATACTAGGAGGACACCCGAGCGTGCTAGGGAAATCTCGAGTAACGAGTATATTCTCTCATCACTATGGATTAACTCCACCCTGGATATGGATATTCAGATGAAAAAGCGGCTTTAGGCAACGCGTTTCGGAGTACTATGACTCCATCAGGAAACCACAAAAGGATATACTCAGAAACGCGTTGAATAAAGCCACTTTTTCATCTGAATATCCATTTGGACTTCTATCTTTCATGCAGCGCGAAGTTAGTCCACCTTTTTATCCCATTTTTTTTTTTTTTTTTTTACTCTGGCTGATCACGAGGAGACCGGTGGATCTGCAGCAGCTAATATTTCTATGAGCCTGTGTTTGGGCTCTATCTGGTGAGTGAAATCAGATTAGAGGTATCTCTTAATACCCAGATAAGACCCTATTGCGCTTTTACTTTCCTTCCAGCTTTTTATCAATAGCCTCCATTGGATGCTAGAAGCTGCCACAACTTCATCACCTCTGCTACATATTGGCGATGCTCAGATCGCCTCAAGGAAACCTCTGGTTGTCATGCCGATGCACCGCTGACCCCTGATCATGTGACAGGGTCAGCGGTGCACGTATTTCCAGCCCGATGGCCGGAAGCGCTTGTTAAATGCCGCTGTCAGAGTTTGACAGCGGAATATAACTAGTTAATAGGCGCATGCCCTCTTCCCATTGGAAAAAATAAAGTTGGAACCAAAATGGCCAACTTCAAAATGGTCGCCATGGTCACCACCCATCTTGAAAACTTTCCTCCCTCCCATATACTAATGTGCCACAAACAGGATGTTGAAATCACCAACCATTCCCATTTTATTTAGGTGTATCCATATAAATGGCCCACCCTGTATATCATGTCTTAGTGAAAATTATTGACTGTTTATGTATTACAGTAGAGTCTTCACAATTTTGTAGGCTATTGTGTTACTTATTGGATTGACTATTTATTGTATTTGGCCTGGTCTGGTATACAGAATAATATTTTGCAGCTGTTGAAAATAACAAACTCAGGTATACTGATTTTCTCCCACTCCAGTGCTGACGATATACCGCTGTTCCTTGCAAACTCAGGCTGGCTTACAGAGGAACAGAAGAATCCAACAATGGTCCCTGTGCATTAGTGGGCACCGAGCTTCCCATACCCCTACATGAGCAGTGCTTGGCACAGTACACGTAATGCACTATAGCTAGCGACATCGTCCAGCATCTCGTCATTTATTTAACTACCCATTTTATTATTATATACACAGGCTGTAACTTAAAATCCAAGACTGATTTTGATGTTCTATTCTTATTGTGGTCATCAATAAAAGATCGGTGGAGAACTGACATCCAACACCCCCACGTACATAGTGTATAGAGCTAGAAGTAAACAGGAGGAGGAACAGCAAAGCTCTGAACTCTATTGGCTGTTTTCAGGTACTGCAGCTCAGCTTCCACTATGGGCTTTGATTAGGGGCTTTACATCTTTGGATGACAGAGTGATGCACTTATGGAGCGCCCCCACTGCCGCAGGGCCGAGGGGTACCCGGTACCAGGCCTCTCTGTCTCAGTTCTGGGGTGGTCACGGTGGCTAGACCCGGTCCGTGACCCTGCTGAGGGGCGTCCAGCGAAGATAGAACGTGATGATGTTGAGGTGTGGGGTGCGATGAATAACGAGGACACAGAGTTGCAGTCTCTTTACCTCTTTACTGAAGGTCTCGAGGTACTCAATCCAGAGCACTGTTAACAGGGCTGTCTGAGACCGGCCGGTCCGAAGGCACATCAGGAGTCCCCTTAACAGGTGGGAATCAGCGTCTACCTTCTAGCGCCTGTGTGTTGTAGTCCTTCCCTGCTGAGCACCCCGGGATAGTCCTCACAACTGATTCTGTCTGTCTCTGATGTTCGTTCTCTCCGTCTCCCCAGATGATATGGTTAGGATGCACCCGTATGACGGGGTAGGCCTGGAGTTCTTCCGGGACCCTAGAGTCGCCCCTCTCCCACAGCTGCCTCCGTTGTCTGCTTAGGTGATTTGGGTGAGACAGCCAACCTATAATTGGCTATCCTGCCGTGGATTGCAGTAATGCTTAGAATCTCTTACTTGCTCGGCGTTCCGGCCACCGACTGTTTGCGCCTCAGAAGGATGTTGCCTCGATCTTACAGCACGACTCCTTCTGGTCCTATCGCCTCTTTGCTGTATTCCCGTTTTCTCACTTTTTGTCCTTTCTTAGGAATCTGTCAGGATCCCATCCCTGACAGGTCCTCTCTCTAGCTCTTCCCTGTTACTTCTCTCTGTCTTCCTGTCCAACCCCCAGTTTTACCAGAGTGTGAGGAGTAGTGTGTGTGTTACCTGGTCAGGTGAACTCCTTTAGTGCAATCAGACGTAACATCACTCCCCTTGGTGGCAGAGCGACGTTACTGCAGCGACCAGGACTCTGGGGCGCTGCACTCCCCCCCGGTTAAATCCAGTACTCCCGGACTGGGAAAATAAGAACAGCAATACATGTTAACAGAAAACACACAAAATTTTGAAATATCATAAACAATCAAACATAACAGTGCTTCCCTTTATGGGAGGTGAAGACTCTTGAACGTTGCAAAAGTTAGGTCATGCACAGTTTATGACTCTCAGTTCAGTGGTTGAAACGGCGGGAACCCCGGGTAAACAAAGGGGTCCCCTTTAGAAGTTTTTGGAGCAATTCACTGTCCATTACTCCATTGTCCATTTTAAAACCTGTAACAAAAGATATGCACACAAACATTTTCAACTAAATAGCAGCCCTCATTAATACCTCCAAGTTTTGTAGCGGAGGGGAGTTTGATTCTGGGTGCTGCGTGTGGACCTTCGCAGCGCAGGGGTTGCTATTGGCCTAACAGGGCCCGCTATGCTTGCTACCGCTGGTGTAGTGCACTGTCTTCTAGCTACACTTCTAGTGAGTCTGGGTAGCACTGGCAGGCTGGAGCTCTCAGAGCTGCTGTTACCAACAGTAGGTACGGCAGGTTCGCCAATAGCAGAGGGAGGACTTGCCGGTTCAACGATTGGCATGGCATCTTCGGGCGGGATCTGCTGAGGTTGCGGGCCTGGACAATCCGGCACCACCGTTAGTTCTAGTGGATTTGGTTGATGGAACGTTAGGACAGGTACCACGATGGCCTGATTTATCTGAGTCCAGGACTGGGGAAAATCGCCAAGAACAGTGTGTATCATCTTCTCTTCTACAGGCGGGGAGGTTCCTGGATCCGTTTCCCTCTCTCTCAACTTATCAGGGCAGACTTTAAGGTGGTCCCAGGATATCGCCGTCGAGGTCTCCACTCCATCCTTGCTGATGAGACAAACCTTCGTGTTGTCGAAATCGGATGGCAGGACGGTATACGGTTCCGCTTCCCATTGGTCGTCGAGTTTGTGTAGCCTCCTCTTTCGTTTGAGTACGTGCTCACCGGGTGACAAGGGAATCGCAGGAGCATGCTGGTTGTAGTCTCTTTTTTGTTTTTGTCTAGCCTGGGCGAGACTTCTTTCCACGCATTCCTGTACTTTGCGGTACTTTCACTGCCTTTCTGCATCCCAATAAAAATCTGGAGTAGTGATCTATGATGGTAAGAGCGTAGATATAGCATGACCGGCTAGGTGTCAGCTTTACATGATCCAGCGCGACCAGTTCAAGCGGCCGTTTGGTGATGATGGGCTGCAAGGGAGCCCGTTGGCTCTTCACGGTCCTTCCTGCGTATGCTACATGGACCACACTCCCGACACCACTTCTCAATGGCTCCCTTCATGCCAATCCAATAGAACCTCCCTCGGAGTAGCCTCTCCAGCTTCTTCCATCCGAAGTGTCCGGCTCCATCGTGGTAGGCTCCCAGAACCATGGGCGCATCTCACCTCGGCACCACTATCTGTCATACCAATTCATGAGTACGCAGGTCGATACTCCTCCGGCACAGTTTGCCATCAAGGAGAAACAGTTGGCTTCTCCCCTTCCACAGCTGTCGTGTCTCCTGTGGATCATCTGGGCTGGGATGCAACCCTGCCTGCGTCAGGGGCTCTTTCACCCGACGGACCGCGGGGTCACCATCCTGGGTCTCCGCCCATCCGTGATGGGGCAGGGGATTCAGCGTGGCATCCTGTTGGTTCTTGTACCGGTTCTTCACATGATGGGAGTACTGAGCGGCTTTGGGGCGATGGAACGCAGGCAACTCTACCTCTTCAAGTGCCTCCGGGTCCTCCCCCATTTCTGGCAAATTGGGCATCTGGGACAAGGCATCGGCGTTCGCATTCTTGCGTCCTGCTCGGTACTTGATGGTGAAGTCGTAGTTGGACAGCCGGGCCATCCACCGCTGTTCCAAGGCCCCGAGTTTGGCTGTACCCAAGTGCGTCAGCGGATTATTATCCATGAAGACGGTGAATTTTGCCGAGGCCAGGTAGTGTTTGAACCTCTCTGTCACTGCCCAGACGATGGCAAGGAACTCCAGTTTAAAGGAACTGTAGGGTTGTCAAGGTTCCTTTCCGTGGGACGGAGCTTCCTGCTGGCGTAAGCGATCACCCTCTCCTTGCGTTTCTGGACCTGGGATAGCACGGATCCCATTCCCACATTGCTGGCATCCGTGTACAGCACAAACGGTTGGTCGTATTCGGGGTAGGCCAGCACCTCTTCTCCCATCAGTGCCGACTTCAAACAAGTGAAGGATCCTTCCAGCCCCTTGTTCCAGTCAAATGGGGCGTTCTTCCCCTTGGTCTTCTTTGATTGGCCCACCAACAGGTCTTGCAAGGGCGCGGCCTTCTTGGTGAAGTACTTGATAAACCTTCGGTAATAGCCGACCAGCCCGAGGAACTGCCAGACTTCGTGGAGGTTGCTGGGCTTTGGCCAGCCTTGGATCACCGTGACCTTGTCGGGGTCTGGGGCTACTCCTTCAGCGCTCACCACATGGCCCAGGTACTGCACTTTGGGTTTCAGCAGATGACATTTGGACGGTTTCACCTTTAAGCCAAAGTTGGACAGGGCTTCAAACACCTCAGCCAGGTGCTTCAGATGGTCTTCATAGGTCTTAGAGAAGACAATGACATCATCCAAATACAGCAGTATGGTTTCAAAGTTCTTGTGCCCCAGACAGCACTCCATCATCCTCTGGAATGTCCCCGGGGCATTGCACAATCCAAAGGGCATGTAGTTGAATTCGCAGAGACCCATCGGTGTCGTGAAGGCCGTCTTCTCTTTGTCTGCCAGTACCCACTGGTGAGATCTAAGGTAGAAAAGTAGTTAGCAGATTTTAAGGCAGCCAGAGACTCTTCTATCCTGGGCAGTGGGTATGCATCCTTATGTGTAATGCGATTCAACTGCCTGTAATCAATGCACATCCTCATTGTGACATCTTTCTTTTTAACAAGGACTAATGGAGCTGCCCAGGGGCTACAACTGTCTCTCACCACCCCAGCCTCCTTCATCTCTCGCAACATGTCCTTGGCACACTGGTAATGAGCTGGGGGTACAGGGCGGTATCTCTCCTTTATGGGCCGGTGATCTCCCGTGGGGATATGATGTTGGATCCCTTTCACCTGTCCAAAATCTAAGGGGTGTTTGCTAAATACCCGCTTGTACTCGTGAACCACCCTGTAGGCCCCCTGTTTCTGATGGGATGGGGTGGAGTCAGTGCCCACATGCAATTCCCGACACCAATCTTTTGAGTGCCCTGCAGAACCGTTGACCTCTGCCAGGTTAGACGGGGCCAAGGGTCCAGGTGTCTGTATCACACTATTATTGACAGCGAACAGTTTGGCAAGCGTGGCATACTTGGTGAGGTGGACCTCTTTCTCTCCACAATTAAGGACACGTACGGGCACCCTCCCCTGGCGGACGTCGACCACCCCCCTGGCTGTCAGGAGAGTAGGCCTATTGTCTGAATACACGGGTTCTACCAGGGCCTGGTAGTCCTTACCCCTGAGGCCTATGGCTGCCCGACACCATATTAACATCTCACTCCTGGGGGGTATCGCGATAGGGTTTGAATCACTCGCAGTGACACGACCAATTTCACCACCAGTCAGCTCTACCTGCTGTCTCTGCATCAGAGCTCTGATTTCTTTTTGCAGGGCGCGTTGTTCACTGTAGCCAGCGGTTTCTGCTACCTGTTGTAACAAGACAATAACTTCTGCAAGACAATTTTCTATAACATTGGTACCGATAGTCATCATAACATTACATTCACGGCGGTCAATATCAACGATTACAATCCCTTGGGCCTTCAATTCCACCCGCCCCACCTTGATGGTGACCTCTTTATACCCCACTTGTGGCAACGGCTGACCATTACTGGCTATGATGGTGAAATCGTCATCGGGGCCACGAGTAATATCGGTGTCCAGCAGAGCGTTCATGGGGATACCATCGATCACAACAGGAAGAACTGGCCACCCTCCAACGTATTTGGCTCTCCAATGCTGCGGGCCTGATCGTCCTACTCCTGGGGGTTGGCCCTTTGCCCCAGGGGTTGCTCGTTTAAAGGACAGTACCTTGCCAGGTGGCCCACCTGGTGACAGCGGCGGCAGATGGGTCGTCCGTCCCGATGGAAGCGATCATCGTCCCGGCCTCTGGTCAGCGGAGTCCTCCTCTGTTGCATCCAGGGGACATCTTCTGGTCTGGAGACATGCTGGATCTTCTCCTTGGGGGCCTCCTGTAGGGACTGCACCGTCCGGGCTAGGGCAGCAACGCTCTTGGTCAGCTCCTGCATCTGGAGGTGGAGTCCTGCAGGGGAGTCGTCCTCTAGGCTCTGGGCGTCGGCCTCGGCGGCGACTGGGGCATCCGGTGCCACCTCCTGGTGGTATGTGAGAGCGGGACGCCTGGGTGGTATTGCACGGCTGGGCTGTCGCTCCTGCAGCGCCTGGATAGCTTTATCCTTGAATTGAGCAAAAGTCAAGTTTGGATTCTGCATGGCCAAGAAGTGTAACTGGCCCCTTTGGTGACTGCACAGGAGCCCCTCAATGAACCGCTCTTTCAGGAGTTTATCCTCATCTTGCATGCTGCCGGGGTCACTCTGCTTAATGGCCCGCAGCGCCTCCTGGAGATTAAGGGCATAGTCCCGTAAGCTATCCTGCGGTCTCTGTTTGCATACATAGAAAGTCAATTTAATTTCTGTAGCAGTACGGGTATCGAAGGTGGCTTTAAGCTTTGCAAAAACCTGCTGTGCCGTTCCCTTATCCGCGGTGGGCCAGGACTTCACTTCTCTCAGAGCTGCCCGAAAGAGTTGGCCGATTACACTGGTCAACAGCATTTTTGGTGCCAAAGATATTTCATCGAATTTAGGGTATTTTTGGGGTGCTGATTCTGAATATGTCATCAGTTTTGCCAGATTGGCTCGAGTTTTTGAGATTTTTGGTATCTTATTTATAGCACTTGTTGGTAAATGCGACGCATCATCTCATTAATTTCTTTGGATTAGTACTTGAACTGAGCAGTTCTCAATATAGTTTTGTGTTAATTAGTGTTCTAAAAGTTTGTTCATAGCTTGATTTTTGCACTAACTTTATGTTGTTGTCTGTTTTCCAGTGAAAAGCATGAACTCATCAAGAAGAAGTTGTCTTTACGATCCAGACTCATTCTGTTACATTTGTGGTGAATACACACTGCCAAAACATAGAAGAAACATAACAGACTTCGTAAAAAAAAGTGTATTTTGCCTATTTTGGGGTTATGCTTGGGGACCAAGACAAGTTTTGGGCACCACAGATAGTGTGCAAAGCATGTATCGAATTATTACGAAAATGGAGCAAAGGACAAAGAAAAAGCTTCAAATTTGGTGTTCCAATGGTGTGGAGAGAGCCAAAAAATCATCATGATGACTTATTTATGGTAAACACAGGTACAGGCACATCTTCACAATGAGGGACAGGCCTTCTTGCAGATTCCATGTTACTCCCATTTTTGTTTCTTATGCTTATTGAATCCTTGCACTTGCACTGCACAGAAATAACAGTCATTATGATGATTTTTTTTTTTTTGTTGACCTGTGTTATCATATGAACCTTCTAAGGCTCTGTCAGGGGATAGAACTCAAGCAGGCTGCAGATCCCTTCTTTAAAGTCAGTGAACGTATGCGACTCCTTGGAGTATCGTGGGAGCCAGGCCGCTCCAGGCAGTTACGGCATAGAGAAGGGCATTATGGCCTTTGTGGTAGCGGCAGTGTCTGACTGGCTGATGGGGGCAGCGGGTTCTGCAGCAACCGGTGGTGGTATTAGGGCCGCGGCTACGTCCGCTGCGGGGACCGGAGCTGCCCCTGTGTCCACGGCTGCAACCGCCGCCTCCGCTCCTCCCGACTCGGACATGGCTGTCCCTTCCTCCCACTAACCTGCTGGAGGTCGGAGTTGGCACTTTACCGCGCTTCCTCGTTCCGTGCTTCTCTTGACCTGTTCCGCCCACGAAGGTAAGGCTCCTCCCTCCGTGCGCGGCAATGGCGAATTGTGGCGGGAACTCTTTGCGGCAATTAGCAATTCACAGTCTTTGCAATAAGTCACAGTCCAAGCACAATAAATCACAGTTCCATGGCACACATGACCTGATTCTTCAGGCTTAAGTAGATCCTGTTCGTGATGCCAAGTTGGAGTGCCCCCACTGCCACAGGGCCGAGGGGTACCCGGTACCGGGCCTCTCTGTCTCAGTTCTGGGGTGGTCACGGTGGCTAGACCCGAACCGTGACCCTGCTGAGGGGCGTCAAGCAAAGATAGAACGTGATGTGGTTGAGGTGTGGGGTGCGATGAATAACGAGGACACAGAGTTGCAGTCTCTTTACCTCTTTACTGAAGGTCTGGAGGTACTCAATCCAGAGCACTGTTAACAGGGCTATCTGAGACCGGCCGGTCCGAAGGCACATCAGGAGTCCCCTTAACAGGTGGGAATCAGCGTCTACCTTCTAGCACCTGTGTGTTGTAGTCCTTCCCTGCTGAGCACCCCGGGATAGTCCTCACAACTGATTCTGTCTGTCTCTGATGTTCGTTCTCTCCGTCCCCCAGATGATATGGTTAGGACGCACCCGTATGACGGGGTAGGCCTGGAGTTCTTCCGGGACCCTAGAGTCGCCCCTCTCCCACAGCTGCCTCCGTTGTCTGCTTAGGTGATTTGGGTGAGACAGCTAACCTATAATTGGCTATCCTGCCGTGGTTTGCAGTAATGCTTAGAGTCTCTTACTTGCTCGGCGTTCCGGCCACCGACTGTTTGCGCCTCAGAAGGATGTTGCCTCGATCTTACAGCATGACTCCTTCTGGTCCTATCGCCTCTTTGCTGTATTGCCATTTTCTCACTTTTTGTCCTTTTTTAGGAATCTGTCAGGATCCCATCCCTGACAGGTCCTCTCTCTAGCTCTTCCCTGTTACTTCTCTCTGTCTTCCTGTCCAACCCCCAGTTTTACCAGAGTGTGAGGAGTAGTGTGTGTGTTACCTGGTCAGGTGAACTCCTTTAGTGCAATCAGACGTAACATCACTCCCCTTGGTGGCAGAGCGACGTTACTGCAGCGACCAGGACTCTGGGGCGCTGCACTTACATGTAATGAGTGAGTGTAGCACTATCCATCAACTAAGCTTGCACATTTATATAGTTAAACACAACTAAGACATCAACTGGACCTCTCCTGAGGAACAACGTCAAGAATGTACAGTTAAAGTCTATTATCATCCTTCAGCTTGGCTCAGCTGGGCATGGTTCTTCTTTAGCTCACATTCATCAAAAAGTCGCACTTTTTTTACAGATATTTTATTTCTAATACATGTACCAAGAGATATTAAGATTATAATTTCTTCCACAGTATCTGCTTGGATATATCTATAGTTTTTTGTTGCAGCTCCTTTACTTTATCTATGTTTTTCTCAGTTGAATCATGTGCATCTTCAATCTAGGAGCGACATTCCTCACCTGCAACAGCACAAGTTCCAACCTTGCTAACAGATATTCAATTTTCAGTCAGTTTTGAAGTGATACTTTCCTAACATGAGCAACCTCCTCATTAAGATCATGAATAGACCTTATTATTTCAATAACTATTGCATCCATTATACTAGCATATTTACTTGTAGAGAAGCAATTGAGGGAATATAAGGGAAAACGTCAGGTCACCATATGTAACAACACCTTGTTAGATGGAGTAGCATCAAACGGAGCCGTCTCAATCTTGGACAACAGCAATGAGAAGGAAAAAAGGTGGGGGAAACCTCCAGCGATGAAATTCCATGAAAAAATCAATTATTTAAAAAAGTAGAAAGTTATTAAGTACAATAGAACATTAAAAAGACATGAACACTGGTCACCACAATCCTGAAGATGCAACCAACGCATTTCAGCTAGGAGCCTTAATCATGGTATGTATCAGTGATTAAGGCTCCTAGCTGAAACACGTAGGTTGCATCTCCAGGATTGTGGTGACCAGTGTTCGTGTGGAATTGGGGACTTCCATGGATTGAATCCTGCCCGGTACACACTGCATATTTCTTTGGTAAGCGCCGCCTGGTTACTGGTATTTTACACTGTGGGGGGTATACTAGTTTCCCCCAGGGGTAACTCGGTGTGCACATTTGGCCGCTTTCCTATTCCTATCTTATATGTGGGATACTGATTGGGGCAGTGTGTTTACTGGTGGAGACTCACTCTATTTTTACCATCCTCTTTGTATCACTAGTATGTATTTATGCATTATATGTCTGTAAATTAATAAATTATATTTGCATTATTTTCTTGCTCCGTCTAAACTCCTTTCTCTTTATGGCTTTTATGGAGTTAGCTTGTTTCTTTGATTTTGGGTTCTTGCAGCACGACTCAGTGCTCTAATTTCCCTGTTAATATGCTGCCTAGTTTTGTTATCATGTGTGCAGTTAGCACAGTAGAGCTACAGGGCAAGTTCAACCCTCTAGTCAGAGTATGAAATCAAGCGTCATAGAAGTTGCTTCTTCCAGCCTGCATCTGTTTTGTTTATGTGTGCGATTAACACTGTTTGGTTATTGAGCAAGTATAATCCACGTGCTATATCCCTATGACATTTAACAGGGTATTGCACTTTGTATTCTTTTGGCCAGTACCACTCTATGCTGTAACCGAGCTTGGTACTCAGCGTTCCGTTCACACTGTGTGGCCTCAACTCAGGGTGTTCAAGCAATCGTTCGCTGTTTTGTTCCGTCATTGCTCAGTAGCAGCAGTTTATCATCTCTGCACGGTGGACTCCGGGTTTTAATTGCACTTTATTATTTATTTTTATTTAGTGCAATCCGCTAACCCTAACACCAGGAAGGTAACTTTTTCCTGGCAAATTATAACTTGTTAGGAGATACTAAACATTCCTCAGTACTCAAGTGGGAAAGCAAAGAATCAATTGCATTGATACATTGCTCTTTTGAAAAGGATGTTGGCAGAAGGTCATCAATAGAGATAATTGAACCCATGGATGCTCAGCTTCACTGGGTTCAGATGGACCTTTTAAAATGTCTGATTCAGGACCCGAACTTGACCCCGGTCAAAAACCTACATAAGTCAATAGGGACTCAAACTTCAGTGCTGTAGAATGGCTTTAAAATAGTCAGAGTAAGGGCTAGGTGGCTGCAAAAGGAAGAAACATTGGGGTAAGAGCAGGACAATTGCCCTGCAAACAAATGTGGATAGGGTAATAACTTCAAGGAGTTTTTCACCATAGACTTCATGGTAAAATAGGAAGACAATAGTGTATGTAAAGCGCTGTGGAATTAATGGCGCTATATAAGTGAGTAAAATAAATAAAATAAAAGTAAATGAATAACATTAAAATTTTAACAGAGCCCTCAAAGAGACTGAGGCTTACTACCGCTAATCCAGTTAAACATTTCACCCACAGAACATGGGGCACAGTACCCCCACAGCTACAAAATGTCAGCTTCAGTAGTGTATGTCAGAAATGCTGCTGATGAAAAGCTGGCAATATGATCTTGGATCAAACTGGAGGTCCGCCACAAGGCTTGCTACCAGCAGTCCAGTTAAAAATTTCACCCACAGAGCATGTTTTCACATTGCCCCCACAGAAACTGATGATAAATTTCACCCACAGAGCATGTTTTCACATTTCCCCTCACAGCAGCTGGTAACAAATTCCACTCACAGAGCATGTTATCACATTTTTCTCAGAAAAGCTGACTAAATATTTCACACCCAGACCCAGGGCTGCCACTAGGAATTTCGTGGCCCCATACTGGCAAAATGTTCAGGCCCCCTTGAGACTCTGCCCAGGCTCCACCCCTGCTCTGCCTCCACCCTTCGAACCTTCCACAGTCCCACCTCTCACTCTTGGAAACAACGACGCGACCACAACACGGTAGACTCTGTTGGCCGGACCCTACTCTACTCTAACCTATTAAATATGAATATATTTTTATGTATTTTTCTTTAAGGGAATGAGTCACATACATTTTTTTTAAAATGACCATTAATACAACATACAAGGGACAAATACCGTCACACCATGACCAGACCACATATTACAACCACATAGCGGCCTATAATACCACATACAAGGTACAAATGCCATCACTCCATGACCAGACCACATATTACCACCACATAGTGACTGAATACTACAATACTGATCATTAATAAATAAAAAAAAACACAATACTAAGTAACATTATACACAGGAACTCTGTATTTACTGTCAGTGTACAGGTAATACAGTGATCACCAGTGACCTTATACACAGCACCTCTGTATACAGTGTGAGTGTACAGATAATATAGTGATCACTGGTGACATTATACACAGGAGCTCTGTACAGAGTATACAGTGTATAGTGTTAGTGTACAGGTAACACACTGACTCACCAGTGACGTCTCTAGCTGAAGTCCTTTGTGTTTGCTTTTCTTTTTCATGAAGCGCAGACCGACATTACTTCTTCCAGCCAGGACTCATCACTGCATAAAATAACACAGTTACCTAGAGCACAGCTTCCAGGGCACATTCCCCTCTTTTTCCCTTTCTTCTGCACTACACATCTGAATACAGATATGCACCCACCATTAATACATAATTGGTTATTATTAGTGTTGAACATTCCGATACCACAAGTATCGGGTATCGGCCGATACTTGCGGTATCGGAATTCCGATACCGAGATCCGATACTTTTGTGGTATCGGGAATCGGAATCGGAAGTTCCCAGTGTATGGTTCCCAGGGTCTGAAGGAGAGGAAACTCTCCTTCAGGCCCTGGGATCCATATCCATGTAAAAATAAAGAATTAAAATAAAAAATAGGGATATACTCACCCTCTGACGCGCCCTGGTAGTAACCAGCAGCCTGCTTTGCTTAAAATGAGCGCGCTCAGCACCTTGAATGACGTCACGGCTTCTGATTGGTCGCGTGCCGCTCATGTGACCGCCACGCGACCAATCACAAGCCGTGACATCATTCTCAGGTCCTAAATTCCTAATTCTAGGAATTTAGGACCTGAGAATGACGTCACGGCTTGTGATTGGTCGCCTGGCGGTCACATGAGCGGCACGCGACCAATCAGAAGCCGTGACGTCATGGAAGGTGCTGAACACGCTCATTTTAAGCAAAGCAGGCTGCCGGTTAACAGCGGTAAGGTGCAGGGGCCTCCGGACGGGTGAGTATATCAATATTTTTTATTTTAATTCTTTATTTTACACATTAATATGGATCCCAGGGCCTGAAGGAGAGTTTCCTCTCCTTCAGACCCTGGGAACCATCAGGATACCTTCCGATACTTGGTGTCCCATTGACTTGTATTGGTATCGGGTATCGGTATCGGCGATATCCGATACTTTTTTGGGTATCGGCCGATACTATCTGATCGGACGGTATCGCTCAACACTAGTTATTATGCAAGCCACCATTCCAAATATAAATTATAATACACCACTGAGCTCCTTCTAGCTATACATAGCCACTTTCCCCACCTAATAAATATAGAAATTAATTAGCACCTGTACTCTTTCCCCCAATTCATCACCAGTCACTGCATACTCAAGGCCCCCCACTATGTATCTCCCGCCCCCTGATTCATTATATTAACATGGCCCTTCCGCCCCAATTAATTGTCTTGTCTTCTCTCTCCCACCCTCTATTAATTATCAACAGCTCTACCCCCACATTCAATACATCATTTACTCTCCCACCCTCAAAATTCAATATTATTTGCTCTCTTCCGATCATCATTTGCTCTCCCCACCCCCCACCTTCAATTCAATTGCTGTCCCTCTTCCCTCAATCTCAATTCAACATTTGCAGTCTCCCGTCCCCTCCCCCACTTCATCATGTGCAGTCCCCCTTACCCCACTTCATCATGTGCAGTCCCCTTCCCCTTACTTCATCATGTGAGGTCCCCTTTACCCCCACTATATCATGTGCAGTCCCCTTTACCCCATGGCATCCTTTGCAGATCCTTTTAACCCCCTGACTTCATGTGCAGTCCCCCTTTAACCCCCCTCCCAACATCATCATGTACAGTCCCACTGTAACCCCCGTTTCATCAAATGCAGTCCCCTCTACTCCCATGTCATCCTTTGCAGTTCCTTTTAACCCCACACTTCATGTGCAGTCCCCCTTTAACCCCCTCCCCACATCATGTGCAGCTCCCCTTTAACCCCCACGTTATCATGTGCAGTCCCCTTTTTAACACCCCTCCCCACATCATCATGTGCACTCCCCCTTTAACCCCTTTCTGCCAGCTGACGGAATAGTACATCAGCTGGCAGATCCCCTGCTTTGAGGTGGGCTCCGGCGCTGAGCCCACCTCAAAGCCATGACATGTCAGCTGTTTTGCACAACAAGAAAAAACTCCAAAATATAATTTAAATAATCCATAATATTTTTATTGAAAAAAATCAGGTATAGATGACAACAGGGAAAAAGAGGGGTTACAACCACTAGCACATGCCAGAAACAACGGACACTCACAAGGACATAATAAATCAATGGTAAGGCTTCTCCCTAACTCATAACTTTTTCACGTTCAAGGGGTCCTTCTACCTGCAGCTCCAGGGCACCACGATGGGTGCTTCTTTTGTGCCGGCATATGCAAACTTGTTCCTGGGGCTGTGGGAGAAGGACCTCTCCCTGTCAGATCAGTCGTCGATAGACCGCATCCCCATTTGGATGCGGTACATCGACGACATATTTTTGATCTGGCAGGGAAATTCTGAATTGTTGCAGAAATTTGTTGAATCATTGAATAGAAATGATCAAAATATCTTTGTCACCTATCATAGTGACAGAGATAGGATAGATTTTTTGGATGTGACAGTGTGGAGGGATGGGAATGATGTACTCCAAACTACTATATACAGGAAGAAAATGTCCACCAACAGCCTGCTCCATGCCTCGTCCGCTCATCCCAAACACATGATTAATTCTGTCCCCATCGGACAATTCCTCCGTTTACGGGGGATTTGTTCCGATGATGCAGAGTTTGAGATAAAAGCTAGAGATCTATGTGAGAGGTTTCATGAGCGAGGGTATGGGAGACGTAGTATCAAGCGGGCTTACCATAGAGCCAAATATTCTACTAGACACTCTTTGCTCTATGCCCGTGATGGTTGTAACAACACCTCTAATAAAATAAGTTTCATAACTAATTACCATGCCCAATTAGCGCGCATGAAAGAGTGCCTCCAAAAAGCATGGCCCATCTTACGAACAGATTCTATCCTCAAACAGATCCTTCCTGAAAAACCAAGTGTGACCATTCGACATTCCAAAAATCTGAGGGACTACCTTGTCAGGAGCCACTATCAGGGTGGCTCAAGACAGAGCTTTATTGATGGTGTTGGTCCGAGGTGTGGATGCGCTCCTTGTGGCCGATGTGTCGCCTGTCCTAATGTGGATCGCACGGACACATTTACCAACTCCTCTAGATCGAGGATATATACTATTAGGAAGCATATCACATGTACCACCAGAAATGTGATTTATTTTGCTATGTGTCCGTGCGGGCTTATATATATAGGACTAACCACACACCAACTTAAAGTGCGTGTACGTGAACACGTTTTGGGAATTGAGGCGGCCGTCAGCCATGATGATGCATCCACACTTCGTACGTTACCTCGCCATTTTAAGCTATATCACAACTGTGATAGTTCTGCACTTGGGATTGGGGGATAGATACGGTCGATCCAGGAATTCATGGAGGGAAAATCAGTTCCAGACTGGCACAGCAAGAGACCAGATGGATTTGGACTTTAGATACTGTCCATCCTAAAGGATTAAATGAGAATATTACGTTTTGTACCATTTTTATAAAATACTGTTGGTTATGTTCATGTGCCCTGTTTTTATGGTTGTATATTTATTTTGTGTGTTTTTTATCCTTAGTCCCACCAAATGGTTTCCTTTTGTGATGAACTATTCAATCTATTATGGACGTGCATGATTGCTGTTATACATATGGACTTCCTCTCATCTGTGTATGCCATGAAACTTCCACACCTATGGATGCAGGAGACTGAATATCATACAACTTTCGGCTGATTTTTATGACACATCTAACCGTGTATGGCACCTATTGTTGCTGTGGAATATATATTTATTATAATCTATTACTACTAGTGTTGAGCATTTCGATACCACAAGTATCGGGTATCGGCCGATACTTGCGGTATCGGAATTCCGATACCGAGATCCGATACTTTTGTGGTATCGGGAATCGGAATCGGAAGTTCCCAGTGTATGGTTCCCAGGGTCTGATGGAGACGAAACTCTCCTTCAGGCCCTGGGATCCATATCCATGTAAAAAATAAAGAATTAAAATAAAAAATAGGGATATACTCACCCTCTGACGCGCCCTGGTAGTAACCGGCAGCCTGCTTTGCTTAAAATGAGCGCGTCCGGCACCTTCCATGACGTCACGGCTTCTGATTGGTCGCGTGCCGCTCATGTGACCGCCACGCGACCAATCACAAGCCGCGACGTCATTCTCTGGCCTTAAACTCCTCATTCTAGGAATTTAGGACCTGAGAATGACGTCGCGGCTTGTGATTGGTCGCGTGACGGTCACATGAGCGGCACGCGACCAATCAGAAGCCGTGACGTCATGGAAGGTGCTGAACACGCTCATTTTAAGCAAAGCAGGCTGCCGGTTAACAGCGGTAAGGTGCAGGGGCCTCCGGACGGGTGAGTATATCAATATTTTTTATTTTAATTCTTTATTTTACACATTAATATGGATCCCAGGGCCTGAAGGAGAGTTTCCTCTCCTTCAGACCCTGGGAACCATCAGGATACCTTCCGATACTTGGTGTCCCATTGACTTGTATTGGTATCGGGTATCGGTATCGGCGATATCCGATACTTTTCGGGTATCGGCCGATACTATCCGATACCGATACTTTCAAGTATCGGACGGTATCGCTCAACACTAATTACTATTCTATATGGCAATAACTTATTGTATCTAGATCTATGGGTGAGAATTGTGTTTTGGTACCCTTTGGTATTGGGTTATCTATGTATTATTAGTTATATTTACTATTGCCATTCACATTAATACCGGTTGAGTGCCATCATTATATTGCCACACTAGATTTTGTATTGATGTATCTAGTTATCGTCTTTGTTAGGAGTACTATACTCACCAGTCACAGCACGCATGCGCGCCATGGTCCCGGCTCTCTCGTCGGCTTGCGGCGTCTCAATGTGTTCCTGTGGTGATCATGTGCCATGACATCACTTGACACATGACTCCGCCGCCGCCGAGCGTCCTGTTGCCATGACAGCGCTTGCGTCACAGGAAGTGGCGGTGATATTCTAGGAACACCTATATCGGCCGGCTGTATTCAGCACGGTCTTTACAGCAACATGCCGATTTACGTCCTTGGCCATCTGTTCATTAGTAAATTGTGATTTGATTGGATCTTGGGGCTTTCTAACTTGTGCACTTCCCCTTCCCTCTTCACCCCTTGAGAAAGGCTACACCGCCGAAACGCGCGTCGGGGAGGACGCTCGCGGACATATTCCTGGCATATTACGGGTAATGATATCAGTTTGTGTAGCTACTTACCTTTGCCCTCTTATTTGTGTTATATACCTTATATGCTAGACGTTACATAGACTAGGCTAGATGGGAATTGTGCAATATATGTATCTGACCATACTTTAAATTATGATATATGTCCCTGGAAGCCTTACCATTGATATATTATGTCCTTGTGAGTGTCCGTTGTTTCTGGCATGTGCTAGTAGTTGTAACCCCTCTTTTTCCCTGTTGTCATCTATACCTGATTTTTTTCAATAAAAATATTATGGATTATTTAAATTATATTTGGGAGTTTTTGGTCGTGTTTTTTTCTTGTTATGCATGACTTTTGCGACTGTTTCCTTGATTATGTCCTTGGAATTATATCATCACAGTATTTTTATATTGTAAACTATTTGATAGAGCTACTGTGATTTTTCCTTGTCTTCACGAGGTGTGTTGATGTCAGCTGTTTTGTACAGCTGACATGTGTGCGCAATGAGCACGAGCGGAATCGCTATCCGCTCGCGCCCATTAACTAGTTAAATGCCAGCGGAGGACAACTGTAATGAGAGGCTGACAATTAGTAGGCCCAATAAAGTAAGTAGGCTAAATGCAGTTCAAAATCAGTAACAGGACTAAACTGGCGGAACAGCTTTGTTCAGCGGAGGACAACTGTAATGAGAGGCTGGCAGTTATTAGGCCCAATAAAGTAAGTTGGCTAAATGCAGTTCAAAATAGGTAACAGGAGTAAACTGGCGGCATAGTTTTGCTCAGAGGAGGACAACTGTAAGGAGTGGCGCAGACAGACTTAGTAGGCCTAAAATAAAAAAGTAGGCTCAATGCAGTTCAAAATTGGTTACAGGAGTACACAGGTGGCATAGCTTTGTTCAGCGGAGGACAATTGTAAGGAGTGGCAGACACAGTTAGTAGGCCCAAAAAAGTAAGTAGGCTAAATGCAGTTCAAAACTGGTAACAGGAGTAAACAGGCGGCAAAGCTTTGCTCAATGGAGGACAGCTGTAATGAGTGGCGCAGACAGACTTAGTAGGTCTAAAATAAAAAATAGGCTAAATGCAGTTCAAATTTGATAACAGGAGTACACAGGCGGCATAGCTTTGTTCAGCGGAGGACAACTGTAATGAGAGGCTGACAATTAGTAGGCCCAAAAAAGTAAGTAGGCTAAATGCAGTTAAAAACTGGTAACTGGAGTTAACTGGTGGCATAGCTTTGTTCAGCGGAGGACAATTGTAAGGAGTGGCGCAGACAGACTTAGTAGGCCTAAAATAAAAAAGTAGGCTCAATGCAGTTCAAAATTGGTTACAGGAGTACACAGGCGGCATAGCTTTGTTCAGCGGAGGACAATTGTAAGGAGTGGCAGACACAGTTAGTAGGCTCAAAAAAGTAAGTAGGCTGAATGCAGTTCAAAACTGGTAACAGGAGTAAACACGCGGCACAGCTTTGTTCAATGGAGGACAGCAGTAATGAGTGGCGCAGACACAGTTTGTAGGCCCACATTAAAAAAGTAGGCTCCAAGCAGTTCAAAAATGGTAACAGGAGTAAACAGGCGGCATAGCTTTGTGCAGTGGAGGACAGCTGTAATGAGGGGCAGACTGTTGTGAAATTGGATTCTGGGCTCCCCCGGTGGCCACTTGTGGAATTTAACTTGTGTGCATCATCCCCTCTGTTCACCTGCTCCTATCAGGATGTGGGAGTCGCTATATAACCTTGCTCCTCTGTCAGTTTCATGCCGGTCAACAATGTAATCAGTAGCCTTTCTGTGCATGTTCCTGCTACTAGACAACTCCCAGCTAAGTTGGACTTTTGTCCTTGTGTGTTTTTGCATTTTGTTCCTGTTCACAGCTGCTGTTTCGTTACTGTGTCTGGAAAGCTCTTGTGAGCGGAAATTGCCACTCTGGTGTTATGAGTTAATGCTAGAGTCTTAAAGTAATTTCTGGATGGTGTTTTGATAGGGTTTTCTGCTGACCATGAAAGTGCCCTTTCTGTCTTCATGCTATCTAGTAAGCGGACCTCGATTTTGCTAAACCTATTTTCATACTACGTTTGTCATTTCATCTTAAATCACCGCCAATATATGTGGGGGCCTCTGTCTGCCTTTTGGGAAAATTTCTCTAGAGGTGAGCCAGGACTGTCTTTTCCTCTGCTAGGATTAGGTAGTTCTCCGGCTGGCGCTGGGCATCTAGGGATAAAAAAACGTAGGCATGCTACCCGGCCACTTCTAGTTGTGCGGCAGGTTTAGTTCATGGTCAGTATAGTTTCCATCTTCCAAGAGCTAGTTCTCATATATGCTGGGCTATGTTCTCTCGCCATTGAGAATCATGACAGTTTGACCGGCCCAAAAAAAGGGTTAAATTACTGGCTGAGAAAGGAGAGAAAAAAGAAGTCTGCTACAATTTTTTTTTTTTTTTTTCCCTCTAGTTCTGAGTGTGCTCTTAATTGAATCACTTGCTAGTCTGCCTATACTGCAGCCTTCCTCTCTTCCTCTCCTTCTAATCCTTGAATGGCTCTGTGTTCACCTGTTTCAAATGGATCTTCAGAGTGTAGCTACAGGTTTGAATAATCTCGCCACAAAGGTACAAAATTTGCAAGATTTTGTTGTTCATGCACCTATGTCTGAGCCTAGAATTCCTTTGCCTGAATTCTTCTCGGGGAATAGATCTCACTTTCAAAATTTTAAAAATAATTGCAAATTGTTTTTGTCCCTGAAGTCTCGCTCTGCCGGAGACCCTGCACAGCAGGTCAGGATTGTAATTTCCTTGCTCCGGGGCGACCCTCAAGACTGGGCTTTTGCATTGGCACCAGGGGATCCTGCGTTGCTCAATGTGGATGCGTTTTTTCTGGCCTTGGGGTTGCTTTATGAGGAACCTCATTTAGAGCTTCAGGCGGAAAAGGCCTTGATGTCCTTGTCTCAGGGGCAAGATGAAGCTGAAATATACTGCCAAAAATTCCGCAAATGGTCTGTGCTTACTCAGTGGAATGAGTGCGCCCTGGCGGCGATTTTCAGAGAAGGTCTCTCTGATGCCATTAAGGATGTTATGGTGGGGTTCCCTGTGCCTGCGAGTCTGAATGAGTCCATGACGATGGCTATTCAGATCGATAGGCGTCTGCGGGAGCGCAAACCTGTGCACCATTTGGCGGTGTCTACTGAGAAAACGCCAGAAAATATGCAATGTGATAGAATTCTGTCCAGAAGCGAGCGGCAGAATTTTAGACGAAAAAATGGGTTATGCTTCTATTGTGGTGATTCAACTCATGTTATATCAGCATGCTTTAAGCGTACTAAGAAGCCTGACAAGTCTGTTTCAATTAGCACTTTACAGTCTAAGTTTATTCTATCTGTGACCCTGATTTGTTCTTTGTCATCTATTACCGCGGACGCCTATGTCGACTCTGGCGCTGCTTTGAGTCTTATGGATTGGTCCTTTGCCAAACGCTGTGGGTATGATTTGGAGCCATTGGAGGCTCCGATACCTCTGAAAGGGATTGACTCCACCCCATTGGCTAGTAATAAACCACAATACTGGACACAAGTGACTATGCATGTTAATCCAGATCACCAGGAGGTTATTCGCTTTCTGGTGCTGTATAATCTACATGATGTTTTGGTGCTGGGATTGCCATGGCTGCAATCTCATAACCCAGTCCTCGACTGGAGAGCTATGTCTGTGTTAAGCTGGGGATGTAAAGGAACTCATGGGGACGTACCTTTGGTTTCCATTTCATCATCTATTCCCTCTGAGATTCCTGAATTCTTGTCTGACTTTCGTGACGTTTTTGAAGAACCCAAGGTTGGTTCACTACCTCCGCACCGGGAGTGCGATTGTGCCATAGACTTGATCCCGGGTAGTAAATACCCTAAGGGTCGTTTATTTAATCTGTCTGTGCCTGAACACGCTGCTATGCGAGAATATATAAAGGAGTCCTTGGAAAAGGGACATATTCGTCCTTCGTCATCTCCCTTAGGAGCCGGTTTTTTCTTTGTGTCTAAGAAAGACGGCTCTTTGAGGCCGTGTATTGATTATCGACTTTTGAATAAAATCACGGTTAAATATCAATATCCGTTACCACTGCTTACTGATTTGTTTGCTCGTATAAAGGGGGCCAAGTGGTTCTCTAAGATTGATCTCCGTGGGGCGTATAATTTGGTGCGAATCAAGCAGGGGGATGAGTGGAAAACCGCATTTAATACGCCCGAGGGCCATTTTGAGTATTTGGTGATGCCTTTTGGTCTTTCAAATGCCCCTTCAGTCTTCCAGTCCTTTATGCATGACATTTTCCGCGATTATTTGGATAAATTTATGATTGTGTATCTGGATGATATTCTGATTTTTTCGGATGACTGGGACTCTCATGTCCAGCAGGTCAGGAGGGTTTTTCAGGTTTTGCGGTCTAATTCCTTGTGTGTGAAGGGTTCTAAGTGTGTTTTTGGGGTTCAGAAGATTTCCTTCTTGGGATACATTTTTTCCCCCTCTTCCATCGAGATGGATCCTGTCAAGGTTCAGGCTATTGGTGATTGGACGCAACCCTCTTCTCTTAAGAGTCTTCAGAAATTTTTGGGCTTTGCTAACTTTTATCGTCGATTTATTGCTGGTTTTTCTGATGTTGTAAAACCATTGACTGATTTGACTAAGAAGGGTGCTGATGTTGCTGATTGGTCCCCTGATGCTGTGGAGGCCTTTCGGGAGCTCAAGCGCCGCTTTTCTTCCGCCCCAGTGTTGCGTCAGCCTGATGTTGCTCTTCCTTTTCAGGTTGAGGTCGACGCTTCTGAAATCGGAGCTGGGGCGGTGTTGTCGCAGAGAAGTTCCGACTGCTCCGTGATGAGACCTTGTGCTTTTTTTTCCCGTAAATTTTCGCCCGCCGAGCGGAATTATGATATTGGGAATCGGGAGCTTTTGGCCATGAAGTGGGCTTTTGAGGAGTGGCGTCACTGGCTTGAGGGGGCCAGACATCAGGTGGTGGTATTGACTGACCACAAAAATTTAATTTACCTTGAGTCTGCCAGGCGCCTGAATCCTAGACAAGCGCGCTGGTCGTTGTTTTTCTCTCGGTTTAATTTTGTGGTGTCTTACCTACCGGGTTCTAAGAATGTTAAGGCGGATGCCCTTTCTAGGAGTTTTGAGCCTGACTCCCCTGGTAATTCTGAGCCCACAGGTATCCTTAAAGATGGAGTGATATTGTCTGCCGTTTCTCCAGACCTGCGGCGGGCCTTGCAGGAGTTTCAGGCGGATAGACCTGATCGTTGCCCACCTGGTAGACTGTTTGTTCCTGATGATTGGACCAGTAGAGTCATCTCTGAGGTTCATTCTTCTGCGTTGGCAGGTCATCCTGGAATCTTTGGTACCAGGGATTTGGTGGCAAGGTCCTTCTGGTGGCCTTCCCTGTCACGAGATGTGCGAGGCTTTGTGCAGTCTTGTGACGTTTGTGCTCGGGCCAAGCCTTGTTGTTCTCGGGCTAGTGGATTGTTGTTACCCTTGCCTATCCCGAAGAGGCCTTGGACGCACATCTCGATGGATTTTATTTCGGATCTGCCTGTTTCTCAGAAGATGTCTGTCATCTGGGTGGTGTGTGACCGTTTCTCTAAGATGGTCCATCTGGTTCCCTTGCCTAAGTTGCCTTCTTCTTCCGAGTTGGTTCCTCTGTTTTTTCAAAATGTTGTTCGTTTGCATGGTATTCCGGAGAATATCGTTTCTGACAGAGGGACCCAATTCGTGTCTAGATTTTGGCGGGCATTCTGTGCTAGGATGGGCATAGATTTGTCTTTTTCGTCTGCTTTCCATCCTCAGACTAATGGCCAGACCGAGCGGACTAATCAGACCTTGGAGACATATTTGAGGTGTTTTGTGTCTGCGGATCAGGATGATTGGGTTGCTTTTTTGCCTTTGGCGGAGTTCGCCCTCAATAATCGGGCCAGCTCTGCCACCTTGGTGTCCCCGTTTTTCTGTAATTCGGGGTTTCATCCTCGATTTTCCTCCGGTCAAGTGGAATCTTCGGATTGTCCTGGAGTGGATGCTGTGGTGGAGAGGTTGCATCAGATTTGGGGGCAGGTGGTGGACAATTTGAAGTTGTCCCAGGAGAAGACTCAGCTTTTTGCCAACCGCCGTCGTCGTGTTGGTCCTCGGCTTTGTGTTGGGGACTTGGTGTGGTTGTCTTCTCGTTTTGTCCCTATGAGGGTTTCTTCTCCTAAGTTTAAGCCTCGGTTCATCGGCCCGTACAAGATATTGGAGATTCTTAACCCTGTGTCCTTCCGTTTGGACCTCCCTGCATCCTTTTCGATTCATAATGTTTTTCATCGGTCATTGTTGCGCAGGTATGAGGTACCAGCTGTGCCTTCCGTTGAGCCTCCTGCTCCGGTGTTGGTTGAGGGTGAGTTGGAGTACGTTGTGGAAAAGATCTTGGACTCTCGTGTTTCCAGATGGAAACTCCAGTATCTGGTCAAATGGAAGGGATACGGTCAGGAGGATAATTCTTGGGTCACTGCCTCTGATGTTCATGCCTCCGATCTTGTCCGTGCCTTTCATAGGGCTCATCCTGATCGCCCTGGTGGTTCTGGTGAGGGTTCGGTGCCCCCTCCTTGAGGGGGGGGTACTGTTGTGAAATTGGATTCTGGGCTCCCCCGGTGGCCACTTGTGGAATTTAACTTGTGTGCATCATCCCCTCTGTTCACCTGCTCCTATCAGGATGTGGGAGTCGCTATATAACCTTGCTCCTCTGTCAGTTTCATGCCGGTCAACAATGTAATCAGTAGCCTTTCTGTGCATGTTCCTGCTACTAGACAACTCCCAGCTAAGTTGGACTTTTGTCCTTGTGTGTTTTTGCATTTTGTTCCTGTTCACAGCTGCTGTTTCGTTACTGTGTCTGGAAAGCTCTTGTGAGCGGAAATTGCCACTCTGGTGTTATGAGTTAATGCTAGAGTCTTAAAGTAATTTCTGGATGGTGTTTTGATAGGGTTTTCTGCTGACCATGAAAGTGCCCTTTCTGTCTTCATGCTATCTAGTAAGCGGACCTCGATTTTGCTAAACCTATTTTCATACTACGTTTGTCATTTCATCTTAAATCACCGCCAATATATGTGGGGGCCTCTGTCTGCCTTTTGGGAAAATTTCTCTAGAGGTGAGCCAGGACTGTCTTTTCCTCTGCTAGGATTAGGTAGTTCTCCGGCTGGCGCTGGGCATCTAGGGATAAAAAAACGTAGGCATGCTACCCGGCCACTTCTAGTTGTGCGGCAGGTTTAGTTCATGGTCAGTATAGTTTCCATCTTCCAAGAGCTAGTTCTCATATATGCTGGGCTATGTTCTCTCGCCATTGAGAATCATGACAGCAGACACAGTTAGTAGGCCCAACCAAACAAGTAGGCCAAATGCAGTTTAATATTTGAAACAGGAGTAAACTGGCAGCTCAGCTTTGTTCAGTGGAGGAGAAAAGCAAGGAACGGCAGACACAGTTAGTAGGCCCAACCAAACAAGTAGGCCAAATGCAGTTTAATATTTGAAACAGGAGTAAACTGGCGGCTCAGCTTTGTTCAGTGGAGGAGAAAAGCAAGGAGCATCAGACACCATTAGTAGGCCCAACCAAACAAGTTGGCCAAATGCAGTTTAATATTCGAAACAGGAGTAAAGTGGCACCTCAGCTTTGTTCAGTGGAGGAGAAAAGCAAGGAGCAGCAGACACAGTTAGTAGGCCCAACTAAACAAGTAGGCCAAATGCAGTTTAATTTTTGAAACAGGAGTAAACTGGTGGCTCAGCTTTGTTCAGTGGAGGAGAAAAGCAAGGAGCGGCAGACACCGTTAGTAGACCCAACCAAACAAGTTGGCCAAATGCAGTTTAATATTCGAAACAGGAGTAAAGTGGCGGCTCAGCTATGTTCAGTGGAGGAGAAAAGCAAGGAGCGGCAGACACAGTTAGTAGGCCCAACCAAACAAGTAGGCCAAATGCAGTTTAATATTCGAAACAGGAGTAAAGTGGCAGCTCAGCTTTGTTCAGTGGAGGAGAACAACAAGCAGCGGCAAACACCGTTAGTTGGCCCAACCAAACAAGTAGGCCAAATGCAGTTTAGTATTCGAAACAGGAGTAAACTGGTGGCTCAGCTTTGTTCAGTGGAAGACAACAGTAAGGAGTGGCGCAGACAGACTTAGTAGGCCTAAAATAAAAAAGTAGGCTACATGCAGTTCAAAATTGGTTACAGGAGTACACAGGCAGCATAGCTTTGTTCAGTGGAGGACAACTGTAAGGAGTGGCTGACACAGTTAGTAGGCCAAAATAATAAAGTGAGGTAAATGTTTGCCCAAAAAATGTTCATAAATAAACAGGTGGCATAGCTAGGTACAGGGGTGGGCTCCTCTGCTGAGTAGCAGACAGTGGTAGTTGGCGCAAAGTATTAACTGGTCTAAATGGAGGCCAGGGCCCCTGTATATTTTTGCTATCATCTATCATTTCAAAAAATTTGTATTGGCAGTGCCATTGAAGGATTTAGCAGCACAGACTACACAGTGATGGAGCAGGAAGAGGTAAGTTTGGCAAGTGATAGAGCACTGTTCGACCTGGGGGGCATGGGCGGACACACCGCATGTTCAGCCTGTGCAGCTGCACAGGGGCCCAGGAGGACAGGGGGCCTGATCAGCTGCTCAAATATCTTACTCTCTCATAGACCCAGCGGCTGCATCTACACTAAGAGGAGAGGAAGGGGCCGTACCGAGTGTTTTGCTGTCAGAGAGGGGCCTCTTCCTGTTTAGTTGATGCTGCCGCTGGCTCTTTGATATGATGAAGGAGCCCGGGATCACTGGACACGCCCCCCAGAATCCTTGGACACGCGCCCAGCTTCTCTTCCTGGTTCGTGCAGAGCAGGCAGGAACAGGCCTGGTAAGTATCGCTGATCTCAGCCAGTCCTGTCTCCTGCCTCCTCCTCACTGCCTCTGACTGCTGCTGGGAACAGCCTCTGAGCAGTCAGTACATCTGACACCTCTGCTGCCTCCTGAGCAGTTCTGACAACTGAACTGCTTGATCAATGTTCACATGAGAGATAACATCAATCCCCCTGTAGCTACCTCCACCTCCTGTACCGAGGGGACTTTATTGGAAAACTGCTGCACTGGCCCATTCAGATTCAGGAGCTGCAGTGTGAATGCTGAAGAGTGGCCAGTGCAGCCCAGTAAAGACCCCTCAGTACAGACCCCTCAGTACAGGGGTGGTAAGTGGCTACGGGGGGAGGGGAGGATGATGTGATGGCCGATGTTCACATGGGTCAGGCACCTGACAGAACTTCTCAGGAGGAAGAAGTCTCAGATCCACTGACTACGGGGCAAACACTCTGCAGCTATCAGAGGCAGTGAAGAGGCAGGAGGACTGGCGAGAGCTGGAGATCTGGCCAGTAAGTGCTGATGGAGGACTGAAGACCTCCAGGATGGAGCTGCTGGAGATGGAAGAATGCACCTGCCAGAGGGACGACACGTGTAAGTAACAAAATGTGTACAGACTTACTATCACCTATGTGTATTACCATACTTCTGTGCACCTGTTTGTAAAAGTCTATATATAAGTATCTATATATATGTATATATAATTGTCTAAGGGTCACTTCCGTCTGTCTGTCCTTCTGTCACGGTTATTCAGTCGCTGATTGGTCTCGCCAGCTGCCTGTCATGGCTGCCGTGACCAATCAGCTACAGGCACAGTCTGGAAGAAAATGGCCGCTCCTTACTCTCCGCAGTGTCCCCGGCGATCCGCTCCATTATCTCCACTCCCCGCAGTCAGTGTCCCCGGCGCTCCACTCCATATTCCCCGCAGTGTCCCCGGCGCTCCGGTCCATACTCCCTGCAGTGTCCCCGGTGCTCCGGTCCATGCTCCCCGCAGTCACTGTCCCCGGCGCTCCGCTCCTTGCTTCCCGCAGTCACTGTCCCCAGCGCCCACTCCATACTCCCCTCTGGTCACCGCTAACACAGGGTTAATGCCGGCGGTAATGGACCGCGTTATGCCGCGGGTAACGCACTCCGTTACCGCCGCTATTAACCCTGTGTGTCCCCAACCTTTTACTATTGATGCTGCCTATGCGGCATCAATAGTAAAAAAAAGTAATGTTAAAAAAAACCAAAAACCCTGCTATACTCACCCTCCGTTGTCCGCTTGCGCCTGCCGCCATCTTCCTTTCCCAGCGATGCTTTGCGAAATTACCCAGAAGACCTAGCGGTCTCGCTAGGAATGGAAGATTTCGGCACAGCACCGTTGGATCCCAGGAGGCGGAGAGATGGGACGCTGAGGAGCAGCGACGAGAATGGTGAGTATGTTAGAACTACAAGGGGCCCTTGGATCCGAAGGTGAGTATGTTTATTTTTTATTTTTTAACCTGTGACATACGTGACTGGGCAATATACTACGTAGCTGGGCAATATACTACGTGGCTCCGTGCTTTATACTACGTCGCTGTGCAATATACTACGTGGCTCTGTGCTGTATACTACGTGGCTGGACAATATACTACGTCACTGGGCAATATACTACGTGGCTGGGCAATATACTACGTGGCTCTGTGCTGTATACTACGTGGCTGGGCAATATACTACGTGACTGGGCAATATACTACGTGACTGGGCAATATACTACGTGACTGGGCAATATACTATGTGGCTGGGCAATATACTACGTCGCTGGGCAATATACTACGTGACTGGGCAATATACTACGTGGCTGGGTAATATACTACGTCGCTGGGCAATATACTACGTGACTGGGCAATATACTACGTGACTGGGCAATATACTACGTGGCTGGGCAATATACTACGTGGCTGTGCAATATACTACGTGGCCTGTGTTATATACTACGTCGCACTACATGCATATTCTAGAATACCCGATGCGTTAGAATCGGGCCATCATCAAGTGTATGTATATGTACCTATGCACAGTGCTCATATGTATCTGTGGGACACAAAGATAATCATAGTACACTATATATATATATATATATATATATATATATATACATATATATATATATATATATATGTATGTGTGTGTATTAGAACCTGAGTGTACAGTAGTTATCTGTGTGTCTATAATTATATATATATATATATATATATATATATATATATATATATATATATATATATACAGTATACTGTATATGCTACATATAATGCGCACACACATACACACAGTCATGGCCAAAAGTGTTTCCATGTATCGATGTGTACTTTGGTTATCTATGCATGTATGTACAATATATATATATATATATATATATATATATATATATATATATATGTATATATATATATTAGTATCTGAGACACAGTAGGTAGTAAGTGTAAAGGTAAATATCACTTAAAGGGAACATGTCAGCAGTTTTGGCCGCTATAAGATACGGCCACCACCTTTCAGGGCTTATCTACAGAATTCTGTAATTATGTAGATAAGCCCCCGATCCAACCTGAAAGATAAGAAAAATAAGTTTTATTATACTCCCCTGGGGGGCGGTCCGGTCCGATGGGTGTCGCAGCTCAGGGTCCGGGGCCTCCCATCTTCTTGCGATGCCGTCCTCCTGTTGCTTCATGGCTCCCCGGAATCGCGCTCCTGCACAGGCGTACTTATCTGTCCTGTTGAGGGCAGAGCAAAGTCATGCAGTGCACAGGCGCTGGGCCTCTCTGACCTTTCCTGGCATCTGCGCACTGCAGTACTATGCGCAGATAAGTACGACTGCGCAGGAGCGCAATGCCGGGGAGCCATGATACAAGCAGCACGGCGGCGATCATAAGAAGATGGGAGGCGCCGGACCCGGAGCTGTGACACTAATCAGACCAGACCGCCCCCGGGGGAGTATAATAAAACTTATTTTTCTTCTCTTCCAGGTCGGATCGGAGGCATATATACAGCATTATAGAATGCTGTAGATGAGCCCTGAAAGGTGGTGGCTGTATCTTATATCTGCCAAACCTGGTGACAGGTTCCCTTTAGCGGGGCATTCCCGGGGCCAGACAAGTCGCAGCTGCATTGGGCCCAGAAGTGGAGTGCGGCCACTGACACCAGCGAATATTTCAGCTCGATCTGCACCCTTGGACGCACATTCAGCTGAAATATATTGCAGCACGGTGATCCGACAATTCCGCTGCAGTACACGCCGCTGACCA
The DNA here is from genome assembly GCF_051348905.1 of Ranitomeya variabilis. Lineage (NCBI taxonomy): Eukaryota > Metazoa > Chordata > Amphibia > Anura > Dendrobatidae > Ranitomeya > Ranitomeya variabilis. The sequence continues at coordinate 201,914,014 of NC_135232.1, read as the reverse complement.
ATTTGCATCCAGCATATGACCTCGGCGTGTCCATGACTGGGGGGCATATGGCAGTGACGACAAGTCTACCCAGTACCCCCGTGATAAATACACTGGGCCTGAGTTTTGGTGCAGTCTCCCCCCCAAAAAAAGGAGATTTAAATTGCCACTAAGTGGATCTACGTCAGTTCTGTTGTTGCATATCTGCCAGCCACGTTCTGCCACTTACATTGTGTAGTGTTATACACTGGGCCTGAGTTTTGGTTCAGTCTCCCCAAAATAAAAAGGGAGATTTAAATGCTCAACAAGTTTATATACACCTTCTACCATGTTTTACAGTACCATATAATGGTTGTTATTTTGGTTAGATTTTCCCAAAAATGAGGAAGTCTGGTGGAAGAGGCCATGGGTGGTCTTTGCCAACTGGTACTGATGGTGGTAGACTACAGCTGATTACCCGGGCCCCTGCAATGTACCTCAAACTAGGGAAACCCTGTCTGTCCCTCTCCCAGAGTTTACACTGAAGGTGTGCATGTCTGGGCTGCCAGACCTGACCCTGAGTCCTGTTTCAGTACTAAGCTGAAACCTGCACCCGCCACCCAGTGATAAGACCTCTCACCAACCCCTACAGAAAGCACAGACAGGGAAAACTAAAAAACGCATACCGCCGCAGACACACAGGAAAACACTATAATGTGCACAGGGCAAAACAATACAAATATAGGAAGGAGAAATATAACGAAGGATAATACACCACCAGATACGATATTCATCTCCTAGACCACCACTCCAGACCGAGATCACCAGGCACAAGACACAAGCTATAATCGGCGACGCCCAAAGCCCAGCAAAACTATTTAAAGGCAATGGGCGTGACTAAGCCTCCAACCCGAGTACCAGCCAGATTAACCCCGGACAATCTGGATCAATCTAGCTGGCGCCACTGAGCATATAGTGGACAAATGAGGAATTACCGCTGTCTGTCGGACGCCCTAGTGTGAACAGCGTCCGACATAACAGTATTACACTACACAATGTAAGTGGCAGAACATGACTGGCAGATATACGACAAACAGAACTGACGTAGATCCACTTAGTGGCAATTTAAATCTCCCTTTTTTGGGGGGAGACTGAACCCAAACTCAGGCACAGTGTATAACACAACACAATGTAAGTGGCAGAACGTGGCTGGAAGATATATCAAAAAATACAAGGACTGTACTACAATTTCAACCTCCCTACAATGGTCTCAGGACAAGTATGGCAGCCAGCAATAAAAAGGACTGCTGCACGCAAAAGTGTGGACAAATAAACAAGATAACTGTGCAGAAAGGAGCAACAGGATTTTTGCTTTTAAAATAGCAGTTGGTTTGCACAGCGGCATACAAACAGCAATGCAGCTATCGGAGCCTTATAAGGCAGCCTAAAAAGCTACAGAGCTGATGCACAAAAATATAAACTCCACTGTCCTTGCAAAGAAAAGGTGGTGTTGGACAGTGGAAATCGCTACAGCAAAAGCAGTTTCGGGGCTTAATCTTCCCTCCCTAACTATATCCCTTCTTCTGATGCAGCTGCAGCAACCTCTCCCTATGCTACGATCAGCAGAAGTAAGATGGCGGTCGGGGTGCATGCCCCTTTATAGCCCCTGTGACGCCGCTGAAAGCAAGCCAATCACTGTCATGCCCTTCTCTAAGATGGTGGGGACCGAGACCTATGTAATCACGCTGCCCACACTCTGCGTCCTCCTTCATTGGCTGAGAAATGGCGCTGAAAATGTCATATGAAATGCGACTTTGGCATGAAGATCGCCGACTTCATGGTCGATCCCACACTAGGATCGGGTCGGGTTTCACGAAACCCGACTTTGCCGAAAGTCGCAATTTTTCAATTTGACCGATCCGTTTCGCTCAACCCTAGTGCTCACCACACATCTAGATGAGTTCCTTGGGGGGGTCTAATTTCCAAAATGGGGTCACTTGTGGGGGGTTTCTACTGTTTAGGTACATCAGGGGCTCTGCAAACGCAACGTGACGCCCGCAGACCATTCCATCAAATTCTGCATTCCAAAACGCCACTTCTTCCCTTCCGAGCTCTGCCATGCACCCAAACAGTAGTTTTCTCCCACATATGGGGTATCAGCGTACTCAAGATGAATTGGACAACAACTTTTGGGGTACAATTTCTCCTGTGACCCTTGGGAAAATACAAAACTGGGGGCTAAAAAATCATTATTGTGGAAAAAAAAGGATTTTTTATTTTCACGGCTTTGCGTTATAAACTTTAGTGAAACACTTGGGGGTCCAAAGTGCTCACCACGCTCGGAAGGTCATAGCCAGAAATTGGATCAAAAAAGGAACCTCCCTCGAGGGGAGAATATCTTAAATATGTGAAGCAGGTCATTACCCTGAAAAAGGGTGTATATCAGAAAAAAGGGAAGATGGGCCTGTTCGAAAAATTGTGGATGCCTTGGTTGGAACTAGGCTAGGGGAGGCTAGGAAAAGTTAGGCCTGAGGAGGGTTCGCCTATATATTTACGGTGCATTAGTTTACAAATAAAAGTTATTGTATACGGTTAACATATATAATACTACAGGATGTGTTAAGAGGAAAGCATGAGCTGTCTAAAAGGGAAGGAGGGGGTGGGTTGGGTAAGGGAGGGTTAAGAGTGGGGAAAATGGAAATTTATGTCTTAATGTGAAATGTTTTATTGGACTCTTATATTTAATAAAAAACATTTGAGTAAAAAAAAAAGTGCTCACCACACATCTAGATGAGTTCCTTGGGGGTTCTAGTTTCCAAAATGGGGTCACTTGTGGGGGTTTCTACTGTTTAGGTACATCAGGGGTTCTGAAAACGCAATGTGACGCCCGCAGACCATTCCATCAAATTCTGCATTCCAAAACGACACTTCTTCCCTTCCGAGCTCTGCCATGCACCCTGTTATGACCCCAATGGCGAGGGTCTCAGAGGAACGTGGAAATCTGCAGAATACAAAAATCCAGCTCATAGGGCAGTGGTAACTGGGTTGACCATATATCTACTCCTAACGCCAACACTAGAAGTAGCCGGGGATCATTCCTATGTTGATTCTAGATGACACGCGCCAGCCGGAGAATCTAGCTACCCCTAGTAGAGGAAAACAAAGACCTTTCTTGCCTCCAGAGAAGGGGACCCCAAAGCTGGATAGAAGCCCCCCACAAATAATGACGGTGAGGTAAGAGGAAATGACAAACACAGAAATGAACCAGGTTTAGCACAGAGAGGCCCGCTTACTGATAGCAGAATAAAGAAAGGTAACTTATATGGTCAACAAAAACCCTATTAAAATCCACACTGGAAATTCAAGAACCCCCGAACCGTCTAACGGTCCGGGGGGAGAACACCAGCCCCCCTAGAGCTTCCAGCAAAGGTCAGGATATAGATTTGGAACAAGCTGGACAAAAATACAAAACCAAAACAAATAGCAAAAAGCAAAAGGCAGACTTAGCTGATATAACTGGAACCAGGATCAGTAGACAAGAGCACAGCAGACTAGCTCTGATAACTACGTTGCCAGGCATTGAACTGAAGGTCCAGGGAGCTTATATAGCAACACCCCTAAGTAACGACCCAGGTGCGGATAAAAGGAATGACAGAAAAACCAGAGTCAAAAAACTAGTAACCACTAGAGGGAGCAAAAAGCAAATTCACAACAGTACCCCCCCCTTAGTGAGGGGTCACCGAACCCTCACCACGACCACCAGGGCGATCAGGATGAGCGGCATGAAAGGCACGAACTAAATCGGCCGCATGAACATCAGAGGCGACCACCCAGGAATTATCCTCCTGACCATAGCCCTTCCACTTGACCAGGTACTGAAGCCTCCGCCTGGAGAGGCGAGAATCCAAGATCTTCTCCACCACGTACTCCAACTCGCCCTCAACCAACACCGGAGCAGGAGGCTCAGCAGAAGGAACTACAGGCACAATGTACCGCCGCAACAAGGACCTATGAAATACATTGTGAATAGCAAACGACACAGGAAGATCCAGACGAAAAGATACAGGATTAAGGATTTCCAATATCTTGTAAGGCCCAATAAAACGAGGTTTAAATTTGGGAGAGGAGACCTTCATAGGAACAAAGCGGGAAGAAAGCCATACCAAATCCCCAACGCGTAGTCGGGGACCCACACCGCGGCGGCGGTTGGCAAAGCGCTGAGCCTTCTCCTGTGACAACTTCAAGTTGTCCACCACATGATTCCAGATCTGCTGCAACCTATCCACCACAGAATCCACCCCAGGACAGTCAGAAGGCTCCACATGACCCGAAGAAAAGCGAGGATGGAAACCAGAGTTGCAGAAAAAAGGCGAAACCAAGGTGGCGGAACTAGCCCGATTATTAAGGGCAAACTCAGCCAACGGCAAGAATGTCACCCAATCGTCCTGATCAGCAGAGACAAAACACCTCAAATAAGCCTCCAAAGTCTGATTGGTTCGCTCCGTCTGTCCATTAGTCTGAGGATGGAAAGCAGACGAAAACGACAAATCAATGCCCATCCTACTACAAAAGGATCGCCAGAACCTGGAAACGAACTGGGATCCTCTGTCTGACACAATATTCTCAGGGATGCCGTGCAAACGAACCACGTTCTGGAAAAACACAGGAACCAGATCGGAAGAGGAAGGCAGCTTAGGCAAAGGAACCAAATGGACCATCTTGGAGAAGCGATCACATATCACCCAGATAACAGACATGCCCTGAGATAGCGGAAGATCAGAAATGAAATCCATGGAGATATGTGTCCAAGGTCTCTTCGGGACAGGCAAGGGCAAGAGCAAACCGCTGGCACGAGAACAGCAAGGCTTAGCTCGAGCACAAGTCCCACAGGACTGCACAAATGACCGCACATCCCTTGACAAGGAAGGCCACCAAAAGGACCTGGCCACCAGATCTCTGGTGCCAAAAATTCCCGGGTGACCTGCCAACACCGAGGAATGAACCTCGGAAATGACTCTGCTGGTCCACTTATCCGGGACAAACAGTCTGTCAGGTGGACAAGACTCAGGCCTATCAGCCTGAAATCTCTGCAACACACGTCGCAGATCCGGAGAAATAGCTGACAAGATAACTCCATCTTTAAGAATACCAACAGGATCAGCGACTCCAGGAGCATCAGGCACAAAGCTCCTAGAAAGAGCATCGGCCTTCACATTCTTTGAACCTGGTAAATACGAGACAGCAAAATCAAAGCGGGAGAAAAACAATGACCAGCGGGCCTGTCTCGGATTAAGGCGTTTAGCAGACTCGAGATACATCAGATTTTTGTGATCAGTCAAGACCACCACACGATGCTTAGCACCCTCGAGCCAATGACGCCACTCCTCAAATGCCCATTTCATGGCCAACAACTCCCGATTGCCCACATCATAATTTCGCTCGGCAGGCGAAAACTTCCTAGAGAAAAAGGCACAAGGCTTCATAACAGAGCAACCAGGGCCTCTCTGCGACAAAACGGCCCCTGCCCCAATCTCCAAAGCATCCACCTCAACCTGAAAGGGAAGTGAGACGTCAGGCTGGCACAAAACAGGCGCCGAAGTAAACCGGCGTTTCAACTCCTGGAAAGCCTCCACGGCAGCAGGAGCCCAGTTAGCTACATCGGAGCCCTTCTTGGTCATATCCGTCAAAGGTTTCACAATGCTAGAAAAATTAGCGATAAAACGACGGTAGAAGTTAGCGAAGCCCAAGAACTTCTGAAGACTCTTAACTGACGAGGGCTGAGTCCAATCAAGAATAGCTCGGACCTTGACTGGGTCCATCTCCACAGCAGAAGGGGAAAAAATGAACCCCAAAAAGGGAACCTTCTGCACACCAAAGAGACACTTTGAGCCCTTGACAAACAAAGAATTTTCACGCAAAATTTTAAAGACCAACCTGACCTGCTCCACATGCGAATCCCAATTGTCAGAAAAAACCAAAATATCATCCAGATAAACAATCAAAAATTTATCCAGATACTTCCGGAAAATGTCATGCATAAAGGACTGAAAAACTGAAGGCGCATTGGAGAGCCCAAAAGGCATCACCAAGTACTCAAAATGACCTTCGGGCGTATTGAATGCGGTTTTCCATTCATCACCTTGCTTAATGCGCACAAGGTTGTACGCACCACGAAGGTCTATCTTGGTGAACCACTTGGCACCCTTAATCCGGGCAAACAAGTCAGACAACAGCGGTAAAGGATACTGAAATTTGACAGTGATCTTATTTAAAAGTCGATAATCAATACAAGGTCTCAAAGATCCGTCCTTTTTTGCCACAAAAAAGAATCCCGCACCAAGAGGGGAAGAAGACGGACGAATATGTCCTTTCTCCAGAGACTCCTTGATATATGAACGCATAGCGGTATGTTCAGGTACCGACAGATTAAACAGTCTTCCCTTAGGAAATTTACTGCCTGGGATCAAATCTATAGCACAGTCACAGTCCCTATGAGGAGGCAGTGCACTGGACTCAGACTCACTGAAGACATCCTGATAATCAGACAAATACTCCGGAACTTCCGAAGGCGTAGAAGAAGCAATAGACACAGGCAGGGAATCCCCATGAATACCACGACAGCCCCAACTTGAGACCGACATAGCCTTCCAGTCCAGGACTGGATTATGGGTCTGTAACCATGGCAGCCCTAAAACAACCAAATCATGCATTTTATGTAAAACCAGGAAACGTATCACCTCGCGGTGTTCAGGAGTCATGCACATGGTAACCTGTGTCCAATACTGCGGTTTATTTGCTGCCAATGGTGTAGCATCAATACCCCTAAGAGGAATAGGATTTTCTAATGGTTCAAGAGTAAAACCACAGCGCTTAGCAAATGAGAGATCCATGAGACTCAGGGCAGCACCTGAATCTACAAACGCCATGACAGGATAAGATGACAGTGAGCAAATCAAAGTTACAGACAGAATAAATTTAGGTTGCAAATTACCAACGGTGACAGGACTAACAACCTTAGCTATACGTTTAGAGCATGCTGAGATAACATGTGTAGAATCACCACAGTAGTAGCACAAGCCATTCCGGCGTCTATGAATTTTCCGCTCATTTCTAGTCAGGATTCTATCACATTGCATTAAATCAGGTGTCTGTTCAGACAACACCATGAGGGAATTTGCGGTTTTGCGCTCCCGCAACCGCCGGTCAATTTGAATAGCCAGTGCCATAGTATCATTCAGACCTGTGGGAATGGGAAAACCCACCATAACATTCTTAATGGCTTCAGAAAGGCCATTTCTAAAATTAGCGGCCAGTGCACACTCGTTCCAATGTGTCAGCACGGACCATTTCCGAAATTTTTGGCAATACACTTCAGCCTCGTCCTGCCCCTGAGACATAGCCAGCAAGGCCTTTTCTGCCTGAATCTCAAGATTGGGTTCCTCATAAAGTAAACCGAGCGCCAGAAAAAACGCATCAAGATCAGCCAATGCCGGATCTCCTGGCGCCAGCGAAAAAGCCCAATCCTGAGGGTCGCCCCGTAAGAACGAAATAACAATTTTTACTTGCTGAGCAGAATCTCCAGATGAACAGGGTCTCAGGGACAAAAACAATTTACAATTATTCACGAAATTCCTAAACTTAAACCTGTCTCCGGAAAACAGTTCAGGAATCGGTATTTTAGGTTCTGACCTAGGATTTCTGATAACATAGTCTTGTATGCCCTGCACACGAGTAGCCAGCTGGTCCACACTTGTAATCAAGGTCTGGACATTCATGTCTGCAGCAAGCATAGCCACTCTGAGGTAAAGGGGAAGAAGAAAAAAAAAAAAACTCAGAATCTTCTTTCTTATAATCCCTCTTCTGCAATGCATTAAACATTTAATACTGGCCTGGCAAACTGTTATGACCCCAATGGCGAGGGTCTCAGAGGAACGTGGAAATCTGCAGAATACAAAAATCCAGCTCATAGGGCAGTGGTAACTGGGTTGACCATATATCTACTCCTAACGCCAACACTAGAAGTAGCCGGGGATCATTCCTACGTTGATTCTAGATGACACGCGCCAGCCGGAGAATCTAGCTACCCCTAGTAGAGGAAAACAAACACCTTTCTTGCCTCCAGAGAAGGGGACCCCAAAGCTGGATAGAAGCCCCCCACAAATAATGACGGTGAGGTAAGAGGAAATGACAAACACAGAAATGAACCAGGTTTAGCACAGAGAGGCCCGCTTACTGATAGCAGAATAAAGAAAGGTAACTTATATGGTCAACAAAAACCCTATTAAAATCCACACTGGAAATTCAAGAACCCCCGAACCGTCTAACGGTCCGGGGGGAGAACACCAGCCCCCCTAGAGCTTCCAGCAAAGGTCAGGATATAGATTTGGAACAAGCTGGACAAAAATACAAAACCAAAACAAATAGCAAAAAGCAAAAGGCAGACTTAGCTGATATAACTGGAACCAGGATCAGTAGACAAGAGCACAGCAGACTAGCTCTGATAACTACGTTGCCAGGCATTGAACTGAAGGTCCAGGGAGCTTATATAGCAACACCCCTAAGTAACGACCCAGGTGCGGATAAAAGGAATGACAGAAAAACCAGAGTCAAAAAACTAGTAACCACTAGAGGGAGCAAAAAGCAAATTCACAACAGCACCCAAACAGTTTTCTCCCACATATAGGGTATCAGCGTGCTCAGGATAAATTGGACAACAACTTTTGGCATCCAATTTCTCCTGTTACCCTTGGGAAAATACAAAACTGGGGGCTAAAAAATCATTATTATGAAAAAAAAGATTTTTTACTTTCACGGCTCTGCGTTATAAAATTTAGTGAAACATTTGGGGGTTCAAAGTGCTCATCACACATCTAGATAAGTTCCTTGGGGGGTCTTGTTTCCAAAATCTGCATTCCAAAGTCTGCATTCCAAAGCGCCACTTCTTCCCTTCCGAGCTCTGCCATGTACCCAAACAGTAGTATTCTCCCACATATGGGGTATCAGCATACTCAGGACAAGTTGCCCAACAACTTTTGTGGTCCAAAATTGGGGGCTGAAAGATAACACAGGTCAACAAAAAAAAATTTTTTTTCTGGTGTCCAAAATATTTTAATGAATTTGGGGTATTTTTGGGGTGCTGATTCTGAATATGCTATCAGTTTTGCCAGATTGGCTCAAGTTTTTGACATTTTTGGTATCTTATTTATAGCACTTGTTGGTAAATGCGACGCATCATCTCATTAATTTCTTTGGATTAGTACTTGAACTGAGCAGTTCTCAATATAGTTTTGTGTTAATTAGTGTTCTAAAAGTTTGTTCATAGCTTGATTTTTGCACTAACTTTATGTTGTTGTCTGTTTTCAAGTGAAAAGCATGAACTCATCAAGAAGAAGTTGTCTTAACGATCCAGACTCATTCTGTTACATTTGTGGTGAATACACACTGCCAAAACATAGAAGAAACATAACAGACTTCGTAAAAAAAGTGTATTTTGCCTATTTTGGGGTTATGCTTGGGGAGCAAGACAAGTTTTGGGCACCACACATAGTGTGCAAAGCATGTATCGAATTATTACGAAAATGGAGCAAAGGACAAAGAAAAAGCTTCAAATTTGGTGTTCCAATGGTGTGGAGAGAGCCAAAAAATCATCATGATGACTGTTATTTCTGTGCAGTGCAAGTGCAAGGATTCAATAAGCATAAGAAACGAAAATGGGAGTAACATGGAATCTGCAAGAAGGCCTGTCCCTCATTGTGAAGATGTGCCTGTACCTGTGTTTACCATAAATAACAGTCCTCATGATGATTTTTTGGCTCTCTCCACACCATTGGAACACCAAATTTGAAGCTTTTTCTTTGTCCTTTGCTCCATTTTCGTAATAATTCGATACATGCTTTGCACACTATGTGTGGTGCCCAAAACTTGTCTTGGTCCCCTGTCATGATCTCTGCAGGCAGAGATCATAGCAAGCCTATAGAGGGACAAGCTCTCGGAAGATGGAACTATACTGACCATGAACTAAGCCTGCCGCGCAACTAGAAATAGCCAGGTAGCATTTCCTATTTATCGCTAGATGCCCAGCTCTGGCCTAAGACCTAAATAGCTAGCAGAGGGAAATATAAGACCTGGCTCACCTCTAGAGAAATATTCCAAAGAAGACAGTAGCCCCCCACATATAATGACGGTGAGTTCAGATGAAACAACAAACGCAGCAGGAAAATAGTCTTAGCAAATTTGAGGTCCGCTTACTAGATAGCAGAAGACAGATAGTATACTTTCATGGTCAGCAGAAAAACACTAACAAAACACCATCCAGAGATTACCTTAAACTCTGGCATTAACTCATAACGCCAGAGTAGCAATCCCTGATCAACGAGAGCTTTCCAGACACAGTAACAAAACTTCAGCTGTGAACTGGAACAAATAGGCAAAACAAAACATGGACAAAAGTCCAACTTATCTAGTAGTTGTCTAGAAGCAGGAACAAGCACTGAGAGGCATCAGATAACATTGTTGACCGGCAAGAAACCACCAGAGAAATGAGCTTAAATAGCGACACCCACTACTGATGGAATCAGGTGAAACAGGAAAGAGGATGACAAGTCCAATTCCACAAGCGGCCACCGGGGGAGCCCAGAATCCAAATTCACAACAGTACCCCCCCCTCAAGGAGGGGGCACCGAACCCTCACCAGATCCACCAGGGCGACCAGGATGAGCCCTATGGAAGGCACGAACAAGATCAGAAGCATGAACATCAGATGCATTGACCCAAGAATTATCCTCCTGGCCGTAACCCTTCCAGTTGACCAGATACTGGAGTTTCCGTCTGGAAACACGAGAGTCCAAAATTTTCTCCACAACGTACTCCAACTCACCCTCAACCAACACCGGAGCAGGAGGCTCAACTGAAGGTACAACAGGTACCTCATACCTGCGCAATAACGACCGATGAAAAACGTTATGAATGGAAAAGGACGCAGGGAGGTCCAAACGGAAAGAAACAGGATTAAGAATCTCCAATATTCTATAAGGGCCGATGAACCGAGGTTTAAACTTAGGAGAAGAGACCCTCATAGGGACAAAACGAGAAGACAACCACACTAAATCTCCAACACAAAGCCGAGAACCAACACGACGATGACGGTTGGCAAAACGCTGAGTCTTCTCCTGGGACAACTTCAAATTGTCCATAACCTGCCCCCAGATGTGATGCAATCTCTCCACCACCGCATCCACTCCAGGACAATCCGAGGATTCCACCTGACCGGAGGAAAATCGAGGGTGAAACCCCGAATTACAGAAAAACGGGGACACCAAGGTGGAAGAACTGGCCCGATTATTGAGGGCGAACTCTGCCAATGGCAAAAAAGCAACCCAATCATCCTGGTCAGCAGAGACAAAACACCTCAGATATGTCTCAAGGGTCTGATTAGTCCGCTCGGTCTGGCCATTAGTCTGAGGGTGAAAAGCAGATGAAAAAGACAAATCTATGCCCATCCTAGCACAGAATGCCCGCCAAAATCTAGACACAAATTGGGTACCTCTGTCAGAAACAATATTCTCAGGAATACCGTGCAATCGGACAACATTCTGAAAAAACAGAGGAACCAACTCAGAAGAAGAAGGCAACTTGGGCAGAGGAACCAAATGGACCATTTTAGAGAAACGGTCACAGACCACCCAGATGACAGACATCTTCTGGGAAACAGGCAGATCTGAAATAAAATCCATCGAGATGTGTGTCCAAGGCCTCTTAGGAATAGGCAAGGGCAACAGCAGTCCGCTAGCCCGAGAACTACAAGACTTGGCCCGAGCACAAACGTCACATGACTGCACAAAGACTCGCACATCTCGTGACAGAGAAGGCCACCAGAAGGATCTTGCCACCAAATCCCTGGTACCAAAAATTCCGGGATGACCTGCCAATGCAGAAGAATGTACCTCAGAGATGACTCTGCTGGTCCAATCATCCGGAACAAACAGTCTATCAGGCGGACAACGATCCGGTCTATCCGCCTGAAACTCTTGCAAGGACCGCCGCAGATCAGGAGAAACGGCCGACAAAATTACTCCCTCCCTAAGGATACCTGTGGGTTCAGAATTACCAGGAGAGTCCGGGTCAAAACTCCTAGAAAGGGCATCTGCCTTAACATTCTTAGAACCCGGTAGGTATGACACCACAAAATTAAAGCGAGAAAAAAATAAAGACCAGCGCGCCTGTCTAGGATTCAGGCGTCTGGCAGTCTCAAGATAAATCAAATTTTTGTGGTCAGTCAATACCACCACCTGATGCCTAGCCCCCTCGAGCCAATGGCGCCACTCCTCAAACGCCCACTTCATGGCCAAAAGCTCCCGATTCCCAACATCATAATTCCGCTCTGCGGGCGAAAATTTGCGAGAAAAGAAGGCACAAGGCCTAATGACGGAGCAGTCGGAACCTTTCTGCGACAACACTGCCCCAGCTCCGATCTCCGAAGCGTCAACCTCAACCTGAAAAGGCAGATTCACATCAGGCTGACGCAACACAGGGGCAGAGGCAAAACGGCGCTTAAGCTCCTGAAAGGCCTCTACAGCATGAGAGGACCAATTAGCAACATCAGCGCCTTGTCTGGTCAAATCAGTCAGTGGTTTAACGACATCCGAAAAACCAGCAATAAATCGGCGGTAAAAGTTGGCAAAGCCCAAAAATCTCTGAAGACCCTTAAGAGAGGAGGGCTGAGTCCAGTCACAAATAGCTTGCACCTTGACGGGATCCATCTCAATGGAAGAGGGAGAAAAAATATACCCCAAAAAGGAAATTTTCTGGACCCCAAAAACGCACTTAGACCCCTTCACACATAAAGAATTAGACCGCAGAACCTGAAAAACTCTCCTGACCTGCTGGACATGAGAGTCCCAGTCATCAGAAAAAATCAGAATATCATCCAGATATATTATCATAAATTTATCCAGAAAATCGCGGAAAATATCATGCATAAAAGACTGGAAAACTGAAGGGGCATTAGAAAGACCAAAAGGCATGACCAAATACTCAAAGTGGCCCTCGGGCGTATTAAATGCGGTCTTCCACTCATCCCCCTGCCTGATCCGCACCAAATTATACGCCCCACGAAGATCAATTTTAGAGAACCACTTAGCACCCTCTATACGAGCAAACAAATCAGTAAGCAATGGCAATGGGTATTGATACTTAACAGTGATCTTATTCAGAAGCCGATAATCAATACATGGTCTCAAAGAGCCGTCTTTTTTTGAGACAAAGAAAAACCCAGCTCCCAAGGGAGAAGAAGATGGACGAATATGTCCCTTTTCCAAAGACTCCTTTATATATTCCCGCATAGCAGCATGTTCCGGCACAGACAAATTAAACAAACGACCCTTTGGATATTTACAACCCGGTATCAAATCTATGGCACAATCGCACTCACGGTGCGGAGGTAACGACCCAAGCTTGGGTTCGTCAAAGACGTCTTGATAATCAGAGAGGAACTCAGGGACTTCAGAGGGAATGGACGACGAAATAGAAACCAAAGGTACGTCCCCATGAATACCCTTACATCCCCAGCTCAACACAGACATTGCTCTCCAGTCCAAGACTGGGTTGTGAGACTGCAACCATGGCAATCCCAGTACCAAATCGTCATGTAAATTATACAGCACCAGGAAACGAATAATCTCCTGGTGATCCGGATTGATACGCATGGTTACTTGTGTCCAGTATTGTGGTTTATTATTAGCCAATGGGGTGGAGTCAATCCCCTTCAGAGGAATAAGAGTCTCCAAAGGCTCTAAATCAAAACCACAACGATTGGCAAAGGACCAATCCATAAGACTCAGAGCGGCGCCAGAGTCAACATAGGCGTCCGTGGCAATGGATGACAAAGAGCAAATCAGGGTTACAGACAAAATAAACTTAGACTGAATGGTGCCAATGGAAACAGACTTATCAAGCTTCTTTGTACGCCTAGAGCATGCCGATATAACATGAGTAGAATCCCCACAATAGAAACACAATCCATTCTTCCGTCTAAAATTCTGTCGCTCGCTCCTGGACAGAATTCTATCACACTGCATACTTTCTGGCGTCTTTTCCATAGACACCGCCAGATGGTGCACCGGTTTGCGCTCCCGCAGACGCCTATCAATCTGAATAGCCATTGTCATGGACTCATTCAGACCTGCAGGCAAAGGGAACCCCACCATAACATCCTTAACGGCATCAGAGAGACCTTCTCTGAAAGTTGCCGCCAAGGCGCACTCATTCCACTGAGTAAGCACAGACCATTTACGGAATTTTTGGCAGAAAACTTCAGCTTCGTCTTGCCCCTGAGATAGTGCCATCAAAGTTTTTTCTGCCTGAAGTTCCAAATGAGGTTCCTCATAAAGCAAGCCCAAGGCCAGAAAAAACGCATCCACATCGCGTAACGCAGGATCCCCTGCTGGCAATGAGAAGGCCCAATCTTGAGGGTCACCCCTGAGCAAGGAAATCACAATCCTAACCTGCTGAGCAGGGTCTCCAGCTGAACGAGACTTCAGGGACAAATAAAGCTTACAATTATTTCGGAAATTCTGGAAGCTAGCTCTATTCCCTGTGAAGAACTCCGGCAAAGGAATTCTCGGCTCAGATACCGGAGCATGTACCACAAAATCTTGTAAATTTTGTACTTTCGTGATGAGATTATTCAAACCCACAGTTACACTCTGGAGATCCATTATTGTCAGGTGCACACAGAGCATACAGAGATTAGGAGGAGAGAGAGAAAAAAGACTGCAGCAAGGCAGACTGGAGGGAAAAAAAAAAAAAAAAAAAAAAAAAAAAAATTCCAGCAGACTTCTTATAACTCTCCTTTCTCAACCTGGGTCTTTAACACTTTATTGGCCGGTCAAACTGTCATGATCTCTGCAGGCAGAGATCATAGCAAGCCTATAGAGGGACAAGCTCTCGGAAGATGGAACTATACTGACCATGAACTAAGCCTGCCGCGCAACTAGAAATAGCCAGGTAGCATTTCCTATTTATCGCTAGATGCCCAGCTCTGGCCTAAGACCTAAATAGCTAGCAGAGGGAAATATAAGACCTGGCTCACCTCTAGAGAAATATTCCAAAGAAGACAGTAGCCCCCCACATATAATGACGGTGAGTTCAGATGAAACAACAAACGCAGCAGGAAAATAGTCTTAGCAAATTTGAGGTCCGCTTACTAGATAGCAGAAGACAGATAGTATACTTTCATGGTCAGCAGAAAAACACTAACAAAACACCATCCAGAGATTACCTTAAACTCTGGCATTAACTCATAACGCCAGAGTAGCAATCCCTGATCAACGAGAGCTTTCCAGACACAGTAACAAAACTTCAGCTGTGAACTGGAACAAATAGGCAAAACAAAACATGGACAAAAGTCCAACTTATCTAGTAGTTGTCTAGAAGCAGGAACAAGCACTGAGAGGCATCAGATAACATTGTTGACCGGCAAGAAACCACCAGAGAAATGAGCTTAAATAGCGACACCCACTACTGATGGAATCAGGTGAAACAGGAAAGAGGATGACAAGTCCAATTCCACAAGCGGCCACCGGGGGAGCCCAGAATCCAAATTCACAACAGTCCCCAAGCATAACCCCAAAATAGGCAAAATACACTTTTTTTACGAAGTCTGTTATGTTTCTTCTATGTTTTGGCAGTGTGTATTCACCACAAATGTAACAGAATGAGTCTGGATCGTTAAGACAACTTCTTCTTGATGAGTTCATGCTTTTCACTGGAAAACAGACAACAACATAAAGTTAGTGCAAAAATCAAGCTATGAACAAACTTTTAGAACACTAATTAACACAAAACTATATTGAGAACTGCTCAGTTCAAGTACTAATCCAAAGAAATTAATGAGATGATGCGTCGCATTTACCAACAAGTGCTATAAATAAGATACCAAAAATCTCAAAAACTTGAGCCAATCTGGCAAAACTGATGACATATTCAGAATCAGCACCCCAAAAATACCCTAAATTCGATGAAATATCTTTGGCACCAAAAATGCTGTTGACCAGTGTAATTTTTGTTGAAAAAAAAGATGTTTTAATTTTCACGGCTCTACATTATAAACTTCTGTGAAGCACTTGTGGGTTCAAAGTGCTCAGCACTCATCTAGATAAGTTCCTTAGGGGGTTTACTTTCCAAAATGGGGTCACTTTTGGGGGTTTCCAATGTTTAGGCACATCAGGGGCTCTCCAAATGAGACATGGCGTTACATCTCAATTCCAGCAAATTTTGCATTGAAAAGTCAAATGGCGCTCCTTCCCTTCTGAGCTCTGCCATGCGCCCAAACAGTGGTTTACCCCCGCATATGGGGTATCAGCGTACTCAGGACAAATTGTACAATAACATTTGGGGTTCAATTTCTCCTGTTACCCTTGGTAAAATAAAACAAATTGGATCAGAAGTAACTTTTTTGTGAAAAAAAGTTAAATGTTCATTATTTTTAAACATTCCAAAAATTCCTGTGAAACACCTAAAGGGTTAATAAACTTCTTGAATGTGGGTTTGAGCACCTTGAGGGGTGCAGTTTTTAGAATGGTGTCACACTTGGGTATTTTTTAGCATATAGACCCCTCAATGTGACTTCAAATGTGATGTGGTCCCTAAAAAAAAAATGGTGTAAAAATGAGAAATTGCTGGTCAAATTTTAACCCTTATAACTCCCTAACAAAAAAAAATTTTGATTCCAAAATTGTGCTGATGTAAAGTAGACATGTGGGAAATGTTGCTTATTAAGTATTTTGTGTGACATATCTCTGTGATTTAAGGGCATGAAAATTCAAAGTTGGAAAATTCCGAAATTTTCAAACTTTTCGCCAATTTTCCGGTTTTTTTTACAAATAAACTCAAGTAATGTCAAGGAAATTTTACCACTATCATGAAGTACAATATGTCACGAGAAAACATTTTCAGAATCACCAGGATTCATTGAAGCTTTCCAGAATTATAACCTCATAAAGGGACAGTGGTCAGAATTGTAAAAATTGGCCCGGTCATTAACGTGCAAACCAAGGGGTTAAATGCACTCTTTCTTTTTACTTATTTAGTTACAGTACGGTTTATGTTTATTTTGCTTCTTGCAGGTTTTCTAATGTAGCTGGTGTATTTAATTTAAAAACAAACATCAGCATATTTGAATAAACCTTTTGTGGGAGTTTAAACTGCACCCATCTAGCCTGACTGACTGGTCCTCAATGTCCCTCCTCCATGCATCTGCTGAAATCTCACACTGCACAGTTCCAGCTGCAGCTGTCAGTCAGTCTGGGTGGCCAGTAATTAACCCCTTAACGACCTTTGACGCATACGCTGCGTCATGAAAGTCGGTGCCTTCACGACCTGTGACGCAGTGTATGCGTCATGGAGGGATCGCGCTCCTGCAGATCGGGTGAAAGGGTTAACTCCAATTTCACCCGATCTCCAGGAACAGGGGGAGTGGTGCTTCAGCCCAGGGGGGGTGGCTTCACCCCCCCGTGGCTACGATCGCTCTGATTGGCTGTTGAAAGTGAAACTGCCAATCAGAGCGATTTGTAATATTTCACCCCAAAAAACGGTGAAATATTACAATCCAGCCATGGCCGATGCTGCAATATCATCGGCCATGGCTGGAAAACCTAATCTGCCCCCACCCCACCCCACCGATCGCCCCCCCAGTGCTCCGGTGCGCGGTCCGCCCCCCTAATTCGTTCTGTCCGCTCCTCCGTTCTCCTGTCCGCTCCCCCCGTGCTCCGGTGCCCCCTCCCTGTGCTCCGGTCCCCCCCCCCTGTGCTCCGGTCCCCCCCCCGTGATCCGATCACCCCCCCTTCATACTTACCGGGCCTCCCGATGTCCGTCCGGCTTCTCCATGGGCGCCGCCATCTTCCAATATGGCGGGCGCATGCGCACTGCGCCCGCAGAGTCTGCCGGCTGGCAGATTCATTTCAGAAGTATTTTGATCTCTGCGATATAGCCTATCACAGTGATCAAAATAAAAAAAAGTAAATGACCCCCCTTTATCACCCCCATAGGGACAATAATAAAAATAAATAAAATATATTTTTTTTTTTCTGCTAGGGTTAGGGTTAGAACTAGGGTTAGAATTAGGGTTAGAATTAGGGGTAGGGTTAGGGTTAGGGGTAGGGTTAGGGCATGTGCACACAGTGCGGATTTGGCTGCGAATCCGCAGCGGATTGCCGCGGATCCGCAGCGGATCGGCCGCGGATCTGCAGCGGATCCGCAGCGGATCGGCCGCGGATCCGCAGCGGATCCGCAGCGGATTGGCCGCTGCGAATTCGTAGCAGTTTTCCATCAGGTTTACAGTACCATGTACACCTATGGAAAACCAAATCCACTGTGCCCATGGTGCGGAAAATACCGTGCGGAAACGCTGTGTATTTTCCGCAGCATGTCAATTTTGTGCGGATTCCGCAGCGTTTTACACCTGTTCCTCAATAGGAATCCGTAGGTGAAATCCGCACAAAAAAACACTGGAAATCCGCTGTAAATCCGTAGGTAAAACGCAGTGCCTTTTACCTGCGGATTTTTCAAAAATGGTGCGGAAAAATCTCACACGAATCCGCAAAGTGGGCACATAGCCTTAGGGTTAGGGTTGGAATTAGAGTTAGGGTACCGTCTCACAGTGGCACTTTGATCGCTACGACGGTACGATCTGTGACGTTCCAGGGATATCCATACGATATCGCTGTGTCTGACACGCAGCAGCGATCAGGGACCCTGCTGACAATCGTACGTCGTAGCAGATCGTTTGGAACTTTCTTTCGTCGCTGGATCTCCCGCTGTCATCGCTGGATCGTTGTGTGTGACAGCTATCCAGCGATGCGTTCACTTGTAACCAGGGTAAACATCGGGTTACTAAGCGCAGGGCCGCGCTTAGTAACTCGATGTTTACCGTGGTTACCAGCGTAAAAGTAAAAAAAAAAAAAAAAACGTACATACTCACATTTCGGTGTCCTTCAGGTCCCTTGCCGTCTGCTTCCCGCTCTGACTGTCTGCCGGCCGGAAAGTGAGAGCAGAGCGCAGCGGTGACGTCACCGCTGTGCTGTGCTCTCACTGTACGGCGGCGCTCAGTCAGAGCGGGAAGCAGACGGCAAGGGACCTGAAGGACACCAAAATGTGAGTATGTACGTTTTTTTTTTTTACTTTTACGCTGGTAACCACGGTAAACATCGGGTTACTAAGCGCGGCCCTGCGCTTAGTAACCCGATGTTTACCCTGGTTACCCGGGACCTTGGCATCGTTGGTCGCTGGAGAGCGGTCTGTGTGACAGCTCCCCAGCGACCACACAATGACTTTCCAACGATCACGGCCAGGTCGTATCGCTGGTCGTGATCGTTGGTAAATCGTTATGTGAGACGGTACCCTTAGGGTTGGAATTAGGGCTAGGGTTGGAAATAGGGTTAAGATTAGGCTTGTGGTTAGGGTTAAGGATAGGGTTAGGGTTGTGTTGGGGTTACAGTTGTGGGTAGGGTTGGGATTAGGGTTAGGATTAGGGTTGGATTTAGGGTTACGGGTGTGTTGGGGTTAGGGTTGTGGTTAGGGGTGTGTTGGGGTTAGAGTTGTGATTAGGGTTATGGCTACAGTTGGGATTAGGGTTAGGGGTGTGTTGGGGTTAGTGTTGAAGTTAGAATTGAGGGGTTTCCACTGTTTAGGCACATCAGGGGTCTCCAAACGCAACATGGCGCCACCAATGATTCCAGCCAATCTTGCGTTCAAAAAGTCAAATGGTGCGCCCTCCCTTCCAAGCCCCGACGTGCGCCCAAACAGTGGTTTACCCCCACATATGGGATACCAGCGTACTCAGGACAAACTGGGCAACAACTATTGGGGTCCATTTTCTCCTGTTACCCTTGCAAAAATAAAAAATTACTTGCTAAATCATAATTTTGAGGAAAGAACAATTATTTTTTATTTTCACGGCTCTACGTTATAAACTTATGTGAAACACTTGGGGGTTGAAAGTGCTCACCACACATCTAGATAAGATCCTTTTGGGGTCTAGTTTCCAAAATGGGGTCACTTGTGGGGTGTTTCTACTGTTTAGGCACATCAGGGGCTCTGCAAATGCAACGTGACGCCCGCAGACCATTCCATCAAAGTCTGCATTTCAAATGTCACTACTTCCCTTCCGAGCCCTGACGTGCGCCCAAACAGTGGTTTACCCCCACATATGGGGTATCAGCGTACTCACAACAAACTGGGCAACAAATATTGGGGTCCAATTTCTCCTGTTACCCTTGTGAAAATAAACAATTGCTTGCTAAAACATCTTTTTTGAGGAAAGAAAAAATGATTTTTTATTTTCACGGCTCTGCGTTGTAAACTTCTGTGAAGCACTTGGGGGTTGAACGTGCTCACCACACATCTAGATAAGTTCCTTGGGGGGTCTAGTTTCCAAAATGGGGTCACTTGTGGGGGGTTTCTACTGTTTAGGCACATCAGGGGCTCTGCAAACATAACATGATTCCCGCAGACCATTCCATCAAAGTCTGCATTCCAAATCGTCACTACTTCCCTTCCGAGCCCCGCCATGTGCCCAAACAGTGGTTTACCCCCACATATGGGGTATCAGCGTACTCAGGAGAAACTGGACAACAACTTTTGGGGTCAAATTTTTCCTGTTACCCTTGGGAAAATTAAAAAATTCTGGGCTAAAAAAATATTTTTCAGGAAAGAAAACACATTTTTTATTTTCACGTCTCTGCGTTATAAACTTCTGTGAAGCACTTGGGGGTTCAAAGTGCTCACCACACATCTAGATAAGTTCCCTTGGGGGTCTAGTTTCCAAAGTGGGGTCAATTGTGGGGAGTTCCTACTGTTTAGGCACATCAGGGGCTCTGCAAACGCAACGTGACGCCCGCAGAGCATTCCATTAAAGTCTGCATTTCAAAACGTCACTACTTCCCTTCCGCTCCCCGACGTGTGCCAAAACAGTGGTTTACCCCCACATATGGGGTATCAGCGTACTCAGGAGAAACTGCACAACAACTTTTGGGGTCCAATTTCTCCTGTTACCCTTGGGAAAATAAAAAATTGTGGGTTAAAAAATCATTTTTGAGGAAAGAAAAATAATTTTATATTTTCATGGCTCTGCGTTATAAACTTCTGTGAAGCACTTGAGGGTTCAAAGTGCTCACCACACATCGAGATTAGTTCCTTGGGAGGTCTAGTTTCCAAAATGGGGTCACTTGTGTGGGAGCTCCAATGTTTAGGCACACAGGGGCTCTCCAAACGCGACATGGTGTCCGCTAATGATTGGAGCTAATTTTCCATTCAAAAAGCCAAATGGCGTGCCTTCCCTTCCGAGCCCTGCCGTGCGCCCAAACAGTGGTTTACCCCCACATATGGGGTATCATCGTACTCAGGACAAACTGGACAACAACATTTGGGGTCCAATTTCTCCTATTATCCTTGGGAAAATAAAAAACTCCGGGCTAAAAATCATTTTTGAGGAAAGAAAAATATTTTTTTATTTTCATGGCTCTGCGTTATAAACTTCTGTGAAGCACCTGGGGGTTTTAAGTGCTCACTATACATCTAGATTAGTTCCTTGGGGGGTCTAGTTTCCAAAATGGGGTCACTTGTAGGGGAGCTCTAATGTTTAGGCACACAGGGGCTCTCCGAACGCAACATGGTGTCCACTAACGATTGGAGCTAATTTTCCATTGAAAAAGTCAAATGGCGCGCCTTCCCTTCCAAGCCTTGCCGTGCACCCAAACAGTGGTTTACCCCCACATATGAGGTATTGGCGTACTCAAGAGAAATTGCCCAACAAATTTTAGGATCCATTTTATCCTGTTGCCCATGTGAAAATGAAAAAATTGAGGCTAAAAAAAATTTTTTGTGAAAAAAAAGTACTTTTTCATTTTTTACGGATCAATTTGTGAAGCACCTGAGAGTTTAAAGTGCTCACTATGCATCTAGATAAGTTCCTTGGGGGGTCTAGTTTCCAAAATGGGGTCACATGTGGGGGAGCTTCAATGGTTAGGCACACAGGGTCTCTCCAAACGCGACATGGTGTCCGCTAACGATGGAGATAATTTTTCATTCAAAAAGTCAAATGGCGCGCCTTCCCTTCCGAGCCTTGTCGTGCACCCAAACAGTGGTTTACCCCCACATATGAGGTATCGGCGTACTCAGGAGAAATTGCCCAACAGATTTTAGGATCCATTTTATCCTGTTGCCCATGTGAAAATGAAAAAATTGAGGGTAAAAAAATTTTTTGTGAAAAAAAAGTACTTTTTCATTTTTACAGATCAATTTGTGAAGCATCTGGGGGATTAAAGTGCTCACTATGCATCTAGATAAGTTCCTTGGGGCGTCTAGTTTCCAAAATGGGGTCACTTGTGGGGGAGCTCCAATGTTTAGGCACACGGGGGCTCTCCAAACGCGACATGGTGTCCGCTAAAGATTGGAGCCAATTTTTAATTGAAAAAGTCAAATGGCGCTCCTTTGCTTCCGAGCCCTGCCGTGCCCACAAACAGTGGTTTACCCCCACATATGAGGTATCAACGTACTCAGGACAAATTGGACAGATTGGACAGCCAGAAATGCAAGATTGGCAGTTCGATCCAGGTTTTATTAATGTGAATGGTATGCTTTTGTTATTCAATAAGGTACTTGGGTGCAGGGGTGGGCTGGGCTGGGTGGCAGAGAGGCAAATGCTCCCCCCGGGCCGTTCCCACAGAAGCTGTACAGGGCCGGCCGCCTGACGGCTACACACAGCAAATTGTGCACGGCCCTGTCTGCTGTACTGTGACGTGGCCATGTCCGCTGTACTGTGATGTGGCTGGCAGCAGACACAGCCACATCACAATCCGTCAGCGCATACGTCTTCGCAGGGGCCGGGTGCTGTGCACGGCCATCACCTTGACAGCTGTGCAGCTCCCGCTCTCTCTATGTCTCTGTACTTCTGGGTCGGGCGTGAACAATGACGTCATCGCGCACGTGCCGACATGTCCCGGACGCTGGAAGCAGAGAGGCGTTGCAGGGGAGTGACTGTGAGGTAAGTATGAAAACTTTTTTTTTCTGTATAAAACGAATTCAATGGGTGAAGGTAACTGCAGGTGATGAAGTGGGGGTGTAAAGAGGATTGCACATTATGGAGTGGGGTGTAAGTGGGGCTGCACATGATGGAGTTTGGGGGTTAAAGGAGAGTGCACATGATGGAGCGAGGGAGTAAGTGTGGCTGCATGTGGTGAAGGGGGAGTGGGGCTGCACATGATGGAGTTTGGGGGTTTAAGTAGACTGCAGATTATGGAGTGGGCGGTTAGTGGGGCTGCACATTATGAAGTGGAGGGAGTGGGATTGTACATGATGTTAATATCTGATCGGTGAGTATGTGGTGGAGAAGTTGAGTTTTTCCAAGAGTGGGCGGTGGGATGGTGGAGGCGGAGCTGGTGGGGAGCCTGAGCAGAGTCTCAAGGGAACCCAAAAATTTTGCCAGTATGGGGCCCCGAAATTCCTAGTGGAAGCCCTGGTCTGTCTCATAAGCTGCAGACCGCAGCTTCCTGAGACTTCAGTGTGCTCACGCAGGCCGCGAGATGACATTATTGCCTCATGCCGCTCTGCGGACCGGAAGAGAAAATGGAGGCTGCAGTGCCAGGAATCAGGATCAGGTGAGTATAAACTTAATTATTTTTAATATGGAGAACTGGGGCCATCATACTATATATATATATATATATATATATATATATATATATATATATATATACTGTATGTATATATATATATATACATACAGTGCCTTGCGAAAGTATTCGGTTCCCTGGAACTTTTCAACCTTTTCCCACATATCATGCTTCAAACATAAAAATACCAAATGTACATTTTTGGTGAAGAATCAACAACAAGTGGAACACATTTGTGAAGTTGAATGAAATGTATTGGACTGGGACGGAGATTTGTCTTCTAACAAGACAATGATCCCAAGCATAAAGCAAAATCTACAATGGAATGGTTCACAAATAGTGTTGAGCGATACCGTCCGATACTTGAAAGTATCGGTATCGGAAAGTATCGGCCGATACCGGCAAAGTATCGGATCCAATCCGATACCGATACCCGATACCAATACAAGTCAATGGGACTCAAGTATCGGACGGTATTCCTGATGGTTCCCAGGGTCTGAAGGAGAGGCAACTCTCCTTCAGACCCTGGGATCCATATAAATGTGTAAAATAAAGAATTAAAATAAAAAATATTGCTATACTCACCTGTCCGACGCAGCCTGGACCTCAGCGAGGGAACCGGCAGCGTTGTTTGTTTAAAATTCGCGCTTTTACTTGGTTACGTGAAGTCCCGGCTTGTGATTGGTCAGGGCGGCCATGTTGCCGGGACGCGGACCAATCACAGCAAGCCGTGACGAAATTACGTCACGGCTTGCTGTGATTGGTCCGCGTCCCGGCAACATGGCCGCCATTAACCAATCACAAGCCGTGACGTCATGGGAGGCTGGACACGCGCGCATTTTAAAATGTGCGCGTGTCCAGCCTCCCGTGACGTCCCGGCTTGTGATTGGTTACGTCGCCCATGTGACCACGACGCGCCCAATCACAACGCCGGAACGTAATTTTAAAATCCTGCAAGGACCTGAAATTACGTCACGGCTTGCTGTGATTGGTCCGCGTCCCGGCAACATGGCCGCCGCGACCAATCACAAGCCGGGACTTCACGTAACCAAGTAAACGCGCGAATTTTAAACAAACAACGCTGCCGGTTCCCTCGCTGAGGTCCGGGCTGCGTCGGAGAGGTGAGTATAGCAATATTTTTTATTTTAATTCTCTCTTTTACACATTATTACATTAATGTTGTTTCGATACCCGATACCCGATACCACAAAAGTATCGGATCTCGGTATCGGAATTCCGATACAGCAAGTATCGGCCGATACCCGATACTTGCAGTATTGGAATGCTCAACACTATTCACAAATAAATGTATCCAGGTGTTAGAATGGCCAAGTCAAAGTCCAGACCTCAATCCAATCGATGATCTGTGGAAAGAGCTGAAAACTGCTGTTCACAAATCTCACTGCTGCTCCATCAAACCTCAATGAGCTCGAGTTGTTTGCCAAGGAAGAATGGGCAAGAATTTCAGTCTCTCAATGTACAAAGCTGATAGAGACTTACCCCAAGCCACTTGCAGCTGTAATCGCAGCAAAAGGTGGCGCAACAAAGTATTAAGTTAAAGGGGCCGAATAATATTGGATGCCCCACTTTTAAGTTTTTGAATTTCCACAAACATTTAAAATAACCAATAAATTTCGTTCAACTTCACAATTGTCTTCCACTTGTTGTTGATTCTTCACCAAAAAGTTGCATTTGGTATCTTTATGTTTGAAGCATGATATGTGGGAAAAGGTTGAAAAGTTCCAGGGAGCCGAATACTTTCGCAAGGCACTGTATATACATACATACATATATATCTTGCATAGTCTCCTTTATTGTGTATATTATCGTCCCTGATTACACAGTGCCCTCTCTTGCTATGTACAGCTCCGTCCCTTACATATCCGATTATTTAGAGTCCTGTGCTTTATTACACACCGTCATTTCTTGTTAGATATAAACTGAAATGACGGCTGATGGAGCATGGGAAAGCTTTTCTTCTGATCGAGGCGTCTGATGGACTGATCTTCTGGTTACTGGCTGCTCATTAGCAGTCATTTTTCAAACAAACAATTCTTGATTTGCGTTCTTCCCGTTGCCTCATACCTCTGCACAAGGTGTGTAGGCAACCACAATTTGAACAACTCTATGCAATATTCAGAGGCCACAGAATATTTATTGCAGTGACCATCGAATATATCGCATGAAGTAAACGGATCCACATTGGGATCGTGTTTCGAGATCTTCTTACACATCTGTAACAGGAAATTTATCCTTTCTATATTAGGTTTAGGATAAAATTCCTCCAGCCTTTCTGGACGTTTAGGCGGATTGGAAGTTGTGTGATCCATTGTCCACCCACTTCTTTACCCCCAACTTTCGTCTTGGCCCTGGAAGCAGCTGCCATGTCTGTGCTCCAATAGTGTTGGAGTGAACAGTTAGTTGTACCTTTTCCACCTGTCCGCTGGTCTCTGAAGCTCCGGATCTTTGATAAATGGAAGACGTGGACTCTGTGACCACCCTCTCCTCCTGTGCCATTCCCGACACACAAACTTTTTGTAGGTAAGGGCAACACCCTATTCATACCAGGCCATGACGTATTAGAGATGACCTGTTGCAAATCCTTAGTGGTTTGCGTCTTTGCAGCCAGATACTGTCTAAGTGTATTCACCAGCGCATCCGTTGATGCAACTCTGTTTTTAAACTGATTTACAGTCGGAGGAGCTCTCTGTCCATGGCAGAATAATATATCTCTTTCTCCTAGATTCCAACACACAGATTTCCCTGCCCCTTTTGACTGTACACTGGTCACTTTCTTCTAACTGTGTTTCAAGTTTGTAAAATTGTTTGATGTTTTCCACACAACAATGGTAGTGGAATCTATCTGGATGTTAGCAGCACACAGGATCCCTGCTATGACAGGCAGGGTCTCTGGCATGTCACTTCACTCACCCGCGCTGCGGTCGGTTCCTTCCTTTCCTATGCTCTGCATGCGTCCAGCAGATCTTCCAGCCGGGCTCCCTGCCATGTCTTTAGGGCACATGCACGCGCGCTCCTGCCCTCTTAAAGGGCTAGCGCATGCACTTGCTACTTCCTCCCCAGCCAATGGCTGTGGGGCATTATGTATATTTTGCTTCCTCCTCACAGGGCAGATGCCTTAGCAACCTTCCTGTTCTGCACTCTAAGTTGCGTAAGGTTGTGTACCAGTTCCTGCTGCACTCTGGAGCAGATCTTGCTTGCTGCACTCTTGTGCAGATCCTGCCTGCTGCACTCTGGTACAGATCCTGGCTGCTGCACTCTGGTGCAGATCCTGTCGGCTGCACTCTGGTGCAGATACTGCCAGCTGCACTTTGGTGCAGATCCTGCATGCTGCACTCTGATACGAACTCTGCCTGCTGCACTCTGATTCAAGCTCTGCCTGCTGCAGCATCCAGTTTGTCCTACTGGGTCCAGCTGCTGCACGTCCGTTGGTCTGTCCTGGAGTGGCACCTGGCGTTCACCGAGAGCCAAGCCTAACCTCACCATGAGAGGCTCTAATGAACTCGCTCTTTATATATACATTGTACTGTACATTGCCATAATTAATCTCGGAAACTTTATTTGGTCATGAACAATTTAAAATCTTCATGTGTCAATATGATGCCATGTGAATGTAAAAAAGGATACGTGGTTGGAGTACTAGATGAAAATTATCAGTTTTCCAGATGAAAAATACACTCGTCTGACCCCAGCCTTTTAGAGTGAGTAGGTGTTAAAAAAAAGTTGAGATTGTAAAGAAAAGTTTAAAAAAAACTTTTTCTATGACTTTTAATAATAAACAAGCCAATTTTATGTTAGGAAATTAAAGCGACACTTGTCATGAAAAAAAAATCCTAATTATTACATTAGTGATCAAAAAGTGTTAAGCCCTGTCCTCCGCCGTGCTGTTTACAAGCCTTGGGTACGCTCTGCTGTCCGCTTCACCTTTCACATCCTACTGATTTATTCTCTCCCTTTGAAGTTACACCTGAAAGAGACGTAGGAGGGACTGAAGGCTTCGTGCATTGCTATAAAAGTTGTATTGTCACTCACAATGAACTGGTTAAAAAGAAAAAAAAGAAAAAAGAAAAGCATTTGTCTCTCCCCAGTATGTATCCTGTCACATGATCATGGTAATAGGATCCCTAAGTCAGTCCCTGGAATCACTCCTTAGGTTGGGATCTGACTGCAGTTGCTGTGAAGCGTCTGTAGGGTTCCCCTTTGCCTTATCCTACAATATCTCTTGATTTCCCTCTCCAATCCGTAACAACAACCGAAAATAAAAGGCATCCCCGAAGCTGAGCCAGTCCCTCTCAGGATCTGAGCAAATGAGCAACCTGCTGTACATCTAGGGGAATCCTGGGCTGCCTGTCACTCTCCTCACAGATTCTGCTCTGCTCAGCAAGGGGAATGGATTTGTGGACACTTTCATTCAGGATCCTGCTATTGCCTTCAGTGCTGGTGTTCTGCTCTGATCTCTTTCATTCTGGTGAGTGCAGGAGGGTGGAGGGGATAAAGCTGACCAGCAGCCTCCACTTCTGTCATTGGTGCAGCAGGATTTGGGGGAGAAAGGAGGGAGGCAGCAATATGCTTTGGGTTTGCAGGCTGAATATTGACAGGTTTTGGGAACAGGGGTAGTTTCGATTCCTGTATGCCCTCTAAAGAATTCTTCTATTGAGGTGATTGCAGGACTGCTCCTTTTATTCCGCACTTATACAGCTCTGACAGGTGAATATGGAGGCTCAGGTGTTGCTTACATTGGACCGTAGTCTCCTTAAACTCCCATCTGTAAAATCAATGACTTTATTACCTATCAGATCCCTCTAGTCAACAACATTCGGGAGTCAGAATTGATCGGTTGGGTTGAAGATTTGTAGGGTTCATCCGGATCTTTGAAAATCGTATTTTAAATATTTGTTTCTATGGGTGAATTGATTAGCTAGGTTTGAGATGTAGTGTATTTGGCTGATTTACCTTCAATACAGAAAAGAATTCATACAATTTCACTAAACTCCGCGCCCTTGATGATGACTGGCCGGGACGTGAATTTTAGGGTAGGGTTAATTCTGAATTTTAAAGGTAAGGGGACAAATGCCTGATCTCCATTAACTAGAATTGAAAACTATTTTTTTAACATAATTCAATTATATGGACGCAATTAAGCTATGGGGTTTGGCAGCTGCTGTAGAACTACAAGTCCTGTCAGTCACTGCGGGCTACCAGGCAATGTGTCTGCTCGGCAGCAGCTGTAGAGCCACAGGTTGTCTCCCCTGATATTACTGATGTGTTCTCTTCACACAGGTGCTATATAAACAGAAGAATTATTTATTGCTTTTATTAGGCGACAGATTTTTAGATTAAGGTTGTTTGGAAAAATGTATCTATATATTGTAAAAATACCTGGTTGTATGTTTTGCTGTTTGTTAGAGTCGGTCATCTGAGGATTGCCATGGGTGATGTGTTTAACATGTGCAGACTATAGGTTCTGTGTCTGATGAATACTCGGCTTGCACTTGACGCGTTTGTCTGAGTATTTGCATAGTGAAATCTGAACGCCTGCATTGTTAGCTCCTGTACACCAGTGCAAAGTAAGAATAACGACCCAGTTTACCGCGTGTCACAGGCGCTTTACAATACAGTTTAACAGACGAAAGCTTCATACAGCGTATCATCAAGTGAATTTTTTATAAGCGCCTTGGAGCACATGTATTAACATGTTCTCCTCTTTAAATATGCAAGGAAACCCAATGCTTGTAACATAATCATTAATAAATTATGCTGTTTTATTCTGGGACACCTAACAACAAGCAGCGACATTTTTTTGTGGTTAGCAAGGTGTTAGCAGGCCTGAAGGACTCACTTCTTGTACCTCCGACAGTTTCATATCATTCTCAGGTCAACGACATGAGGTACAACTAATAATAAAAGCTTTGTTCAAAAGACAGCGTTCAATTAAGGTAGTGGTTGGCACTGGAGGATTAGAAACTCCAGGTGCTGGGTGTCGGGGGCTGCGACAAGCCCCATCATGACCAGCCTATCTAGATACAGAGATGAAGGCCCATGCATCAGGAACGAGTGTTTCGTTAGAACTCTTGTTTGCCATTTATCGACTTGTATAAACATGTCTGCAATCTCCTGACGAACCGTCAAAACCCTCATTTGTCAGGTGATTGGATCATTCATGCTGGCATTAAAATCCTTTTTTATTGGCAGCACAAAGTCCTGTGTAAGCAGATGTTTTGCTGATAACGATGATGATCTTCTGAGTGAAGGGAATGATCATATTGAGAAAAATTAGCAAAAATATTTTGGTCTGCCTGTCGATACAGGCTATTAAACGACTGTCGATTGGCTTGTATATGGTCGATCTACGGTTGTTTAATGGCCTAAGTCGGCAGGTGTAAATGCACCTAAAGGCAGCAAATGGAATATTTGCCCCTAGTGAAGGAAGTCTTGCTGCAAATCTGCGTTTTCACTACCCCCAAATCACGTTTCCACGATTTAGTGTAATATTTAGTCAGCGTTATGTTAGAATTATTGGATTTCCACATGTACTGACGATTGATCCTCTCTTTGTTGTCCTTCCACTATCTGCACGCTTTCCGTCTGTAGCATAATGTCATTCAGGGTCGTAGAAGCTCACGTCAGATTTCCTCTGCACATGTGGAGGAGATCCCCCTGCTGTTCAGGTTAGACAGGGGGAATAACGTATGTCACAAATAAAAACAGATTTTAACCCTGAAAGGATAATAGACATGAGCTGCTTTTAGCACGGGATAATACTCATATTAACCACCTCAGTGCCAGGCATTTCCCAGTAGGATTAAACACCTTTGAATTCTTAAATCCGGAACTTAAAGGTCTAAGCTACATGGATGTATTTTATTAGTCCAATTAAAAAGTATCCTGTGGTGAAAAATATGGTATACAATTAATCACTTGTCATTAGGTCTCATTCACACTGGGTAATATTGCGTGGGTTCTTCTGTGCAGAATTATCATAGCAAAAATATGATCATTGGGTAATAAATATCTGAAGTAAAAGTACGGTATCTAGAATGTGCTGGTTCTAAAACTAACAAACTATAAACACATATAATTTCACGTACACCATTGCATAACTGTCTGTAAATACATTAACTGTCTATAAAGAATAGGGACTTTTCCAAATTTTCCCCAAAAAAGTTATGTGTGCATGATCTTTTCTTCAGCCAGAGGAGCAGAGCGGTCATTGTGTGCCTCGAGTACTCCAAGTAGTCCTTTGCATGGCACCAAATTACAAAGTAATAGAGCATCTAATATAGCATGGTGTTACATTCGGGGCCGGACTGGAAATCTGGCATTTGGAAGCACACAGGCCTATGCTCTTCTCCTATACCCACTCCCTAAAATGGGGAGTATCACAAATATGACCCTGCCTGACATTGAATGAAATAAAAATGCACTGCCAAACCAATATTACCAGTAATACCGCTATACAATGGTAAACAATTCTTCAACACCATGACCATATAACTCCACCACATAGTGATGTTTCTTTGCACCCTCCTCCCATTTCTTAAAATATTCTTCCTTTTGTGTCCCTCACAGTATTAGTGCCCCCTGAGTACCATAAACAGTAATAATGTCTCCCCTGTATATCTTTTTGCAGTAATGCTTCCTCTGCCTCCTTATAATAATGCCACCCTGGACCTCTACATAATAATACACTTTCTATCTTAATTACATTGCGCACCCCTCACCTATGGTAGTGCTTTCATTTGATTCCTTATAATAATAATAATAGTGCCCCATGAACCTCCTTAAAATAAAAATAGTACTCTCCTGGGCCTCCGTATAATGAGAATAGTGCCCCTTCTTCCCTGGCATCCTTATTACTATAAAACTAATCTTAATAATAGTGCCCCAGTTGGTCTCATTATAATAATAGTGACCACCTTGTGCCTCCTTATAGTATCATAATATAATAGAATCCTGATTGGCATCCTTATTATAGTTCTGCCACCACAATAAAATATACCAATACTCAAGTAACCGCAATCCCAAGCTGAGCAGTGAAGCTCTCCTTCTCTCTCTGTAGTCTCCGGACTGGCGCAGTCGAGGCGTTGTGATGAAATGTTAACATACCACCTGACGTCCCCTGTATGGTGCTGGGCTCTCACAGGCCGTAAGACAGAGGCAACCTGCATTCTGCCTTAGCAAGTGGCAGAGCATAGTAAAAAATGTTAAAAATGCTACTGCTCGATGCGGCTCACGGCCGGACTGGCCTACCGGGCATTTTCCAAAACTGACAGATGGCCAGTCTGGTTGTGGTTACATTGTATGGTGATCCAACAAAAATCACCACCATATGTTTTTGTTTGACGAATAGATCTAGAGTTGGACCCCATAGACCTCCATTATTATAATAGAATTATGGCTGTGAACATGAACCATTCATCTCAGATTCCCCATGTGTAAACAGTAAGTCATAGTAGTGATTGATCTATTTCTTCACTGACTGAATGAATTTATGACAAATCTACAGTCATTCTGACCCTGCATTTTTTTCAGCCTGGGAATCATAAAATGACGTTTGTCGCAGCCATTTTGCAGGAATGTGATGTAATGCGAATGTCTGGGACACGTTCTCATGTACATTCATTGTGTCTGACCACTCCATCCATATTCTGTCACTCTTTGACATTTGACAGCAGAACACTTGGGCAGCATAAAGAAATCATTATCCTCACCATAGAGAAAATGTGAGTCAGACTACAAAGACTTCTGCAGCCAAATGTTTTCATTTTGTTTCAACATGTGCAGCCATGTGATGTATGTATTCTACACATTCTTACAATGCTGGCGAGCCTGCTTCACGTTTTTTGGGGGAACAGCACAAATTGTAACATTATGAAATATGTCAAGAGGTAAGAACATTCCTGTGGTATACCTTGTAAATGTGTAGGCTTTTATGGTTTTTTTTTCTGCTTTTAGTTCTACTGTTACACTTGTGAGGTATAGCACATTGTCTTAATCTGCACTTAAATTAATTTAAGTAATTGTCCAAAACTAGTAAAACTTGGCATCATTCTCCCAAAATCACTGTCACACCAGTGCACATGCTGTGTGTGGAACTGCATATCAGCCTCGTTCACTTCTGTGGATCTAAGATGCTGTGCAAAACTGTTCTGTTGGTGTGAAAAAATGCTGCGAAGAATGCTTTAAAAAATAGAATTACAATGATTCATTTTTATAAATTAACACAATTGAAAGTGATTGAACAAAAAAGGAAGTTTAAATAAAATCAATGTTTTGTGTGACCGCCCTTTGCCTTCAAAAGACCATCAATTCCTCTAGGTATACTTGCACACAGTTTTGAAAAGAACTCATCAGGAACATTGTTCCAAGCATCTGTGAGAATTCCCCACTGAGCTTCTATCAATGTAGGTTTGCACAAATCCAAGTGGCTCGATGATGCTAAAATCAGGGTTCTGTGGGGGATATATCACTTTTAGGGCTCCTTGTTGTTCTTTATGATGAAGATAGTTCTAAATTACATTGGCTGTATGTTTTGAGTTGTCCTGCTGCAGAATAAAGTTGGAGGCAATCAGATGTTTCCCTGATTGTATTGCATGATGGCTAAGTATTTGTATTTCTTAGCATAGAGGACTCCATTTTTCCTGGCCAAATCCCCATCTCCATTTGCTGCAAGGCAGCCCCCAACTTGTAAGGAACTTCCTTCCACCTGCTGCACTGTTGCCTGCAGACTCTCATTATTGTACCACATATTAGCCCTTTGGAAATTTGCCTACTAGCAGGGCACCTGCTGCCATTCTCTGCCTCACCAGTTTCTATGTTTTATCCATAGTTGAGTCACTTTGCCTTGTTTCCATGAGAAAGGTATGTTTTTTGGGGGCTGAAATTCCATCATTAAGACCACTTCTGGCTAAGCTTCAACAAGCAGAAGTTCGATATAGCTGGGTTCCACTGATTGCTGCCAGTCTGAACTGATGGCACTGCTGGACATCTTCCGATTTTGTATGTCATTGTTAGTACTTGAATTCTGTAGGTAATTGGAAGCTAGTGAAGGGATTAGGAGGTGGATTAATCCAGCAACAGATTTAAGGATACAGTAGATAGGACAGTGTACATGACTGCTAGGTGGAAGACCACAGAGGCAGATGTTGCAGTTAAGTCAGGAGATGATGAGTGCATTTACTAACATTTTTGTTTTCCTAGTTTGAGGAAAGTGCTGATTCAGGATATGTTTTTTGAGTTGGAAACAGCAGGAGGTGTTAAGGACTTGGACATGTGGTTTTGAAGGACAGAGCAAGTCAAAGATTACACACAGGCAACAAATTTATGAAACAGTGGAAAGTGTGGAGTTATGTGGTGGAAAGATGGTGAGTTCAATTTTGTCCATATTGAGCTTTAGAATGCTTGATAAGAAGGAGGAGGCTATACCTCACAGACATACCTGATAAAGAGAGGTGACATTTGGGCCAGGGAGGTAGATTTGAGTGTGGTCATCACATAGGTGTTACTGGCGACCATGTAACGTTGAGTTGTCTCAGGCTAAAGTTATAGATAGGGAAGAGTAGGGATCCCAGAATAAAGCTTTGAGGATACCGAGAGAGAGTGTCGGATGAGGAAGTAATGGGAGATGCTAAATGGTTATTCCAAAGGTATAAGGATATCCAGGAAAATTGTAAGGAGTGAGAGACAGAGTGTTAAAGGCAGAAGACAGGTGAAGTAGAGGAATACCAAGTATAATCTATTGCCTTTAGCAGATAACACGTTGACTGTGACTGGTCAGGGCTGTTTTAGTAGTGTGAAAAAAAACCTGTTGGTATCAAAAATAAAAAATGATTAAGACTAGTATACATACGATGGTCAAAATGCATAAACATGATTATTACCAGCCTCTCTGTATTATGCACTTTTTAATACGGACAAAATACAGATTGGAATTTTTTATGGTATCAACAGCTTTTTTTCTTCATATTACCATGTTATCACATGGGTTAGCGATTTCACTGTTGGATCTCTATTGAATATGAAAGGCTGAATCCATTTCTTCATTTGCAAGTATTGGTGGATATCGCCTTTCCTTGAATTGAGCGGTTTTAGTAGAACTATATAGATGGAAGCCAGATTGTAGTTGGTCAAAGTGTGTTGGATGAGAGGTAGAAGAGTTCATGATGGACAAGCTGTTCTAGGAGTTTTGAGGTGAATGTGATTAGTGACATAGAGCGATAGTTGAGTATAGAGGAGTCTAATGGTTAGTTAAAGACTTGGGTTAGGGCTGTGATAAGCACAGTATTAAGGTTGGGGATGAGGAGGGATAGGATATGGTCAAGCACAGAGGTGTTGAGGTGCGGCTTTGAAAGGAGACTGGCTATATAAATTAAGCAATTCTATAAACCAAAAAGCTCTATCTCACTAGTCTTTGTAGGTTATTTCCATGACCAGCAGCTTTTTAACTAAGGTTTATGTGTGTATACCATTTATAAATCTGAATTTCCATAACAATTTTCTGCTACAGCCCTTATACCTATGCCCTAACATGTCTAATTACTGTTTCTTAGAACTAGTGTTACAAAATGTCTTAAAAAGAGCCTGATGGCAGAATAGAAATAAATCTTTCAAGAACTTAGTTTTCAGTTTTCATTACATTTTGTGTTTAATCTCTGAAACCACTTTACCCTATCAGGTTTCAATACTTGGTGAATTGTGAACAGAAGAGATAAACCAGTTTGTCTAGTTAGATGGGGTATGGATGAGTTGGGGGGGCGAGATTCAATTCAACACAGTACAGAGCAAAGTATTGTTAAAATACTTTCCTTCTGGGCACACTAAAGATGTATCTGGCGTGTCATGTCTGTAACTAGCTGACCATAATGATTGATCTTGTTATAGTCTTCCTTAAGGCTGTAGGTCAAAGGGACATGCAAAATGAGCAACTTAGATTAGATCAAAAGGTGCTAAATAACTAAACACCTTTTCTCCCATTTATAAAGAATTATGTTTCACCTGTAAAGTAGTTCCTTGAAAGGAAGATAGCATCCTAAACCTACTCAACGCAGCTATATGGCCTATGACCTCAGATGACCTAAGCTAATAATATTTTCTTATGCAAGATATGGTATGGTATGCTAAAGGTACCGTCACATTAAGCGACGCTGCAGCGATAGCGACAACGATGCCGATCGCTGCAGCGTCGCTGTTTGGTCGCTGGAGAGCTGTCACACAGACCGCTCTCCAGCGAACAACGATGCCGAGGTCCCCGGGTAACCAGGGTAAACATCGGGTTGCTAAGCGCAGGGCCGCGCTTAGTAACCCGATGTTTACCCTGGTTACCAGCGTAAAAGTAAAAAAAACAAACAGTACATGCTCACCTGCGCGTCTCCCAGCGTCTGCTTCCTGACACTGACTGAGCTCCGGGCCTCCGGCCCTAACAGCACAGCGGTGACATCACCGCTGTGCTTTCACTTTCACTTTAGGGCCAGATCTCAGTCAGAGCAGGAAGCAGACGCTGGGAGACGCGCAGGTGAGCATGTACTGTTTGTTTTTTTTACTTTTACGCTGGTAACCAGGGTAAACATCGGGTTACTAAGCGCGGCCCTGCGCTTAGTAACCCGATGTTTACCCTGGTTACCAGTGTAAAACATCGCTGGTATCGTTGCTTTTGGTGTCAAACACAACGATACACGGCGATCGGACGACCAAATAAAGTTCTGGACTTTATTCAGCGACCAGCGACATCACAGCAGGATCCTGATCGCTGCTGCGTGTCAAACTAAACGATATCGCTAGCGAGGACGCTGCAACGTCACGGATCGCTAGCGATATCGTTTAGTGTGACGGTACCTTAAGACATTTGACAATATATTCTATGCCATTTATTGTAAACTCAGAAAATGTGGAATAATTACTGAATTGCTACCTTGCACCAGAGATCCTTAATAGTATACTGTTGGAGCATACAATTCTAAATCGGACCTTCATAAATAAGTCTATTATTGTGTACATAGATAAAAGCAGAATTACATTTTAGGAATAGGTTTACACACGTACAATTTGACCGCCAGAAAGATCAATAGTTATATAAATTGTGTGAATCGAGACAATTGATTTAATGGAAATCTTATCCATCCACCAAAACATTTATCTGACCTTTAAATGTTTTCGTTTACCTTAAAATATGCCTCCTCCATCCAAATTATTGGTAATCCTATGTAAATCACCAAAGCGGTTCTCTTCTTAAACATTTTTTACAACATTTTTATAATCTCCCTTTTGCCATTTTCCTTGCATTGATGACATGGTAATAAACCAACTTAAAAGGGTTGTCTGGCCATAGGCTACAAGTCTGCAGTCAATCTATGTGACTGCAGACTTGTGAATTCTCACAACGCACGCACTGCATGCTG
This sequence comes from Ranitomeya variabilis, assembly GCF_051348905.1. NCBI lineage: Eukaryota > Metazoa > Chordata > Amphibia > Anura > Dendrobatidae > Ranitomeya > Ranitomeya variabilis. Next base: position 201,876,978 of record NC_135232.1, on the reverse strand, counting down.
TGAGAATTCTATGCTGAAAGCCCTGGGAGCGGGCTGTCATAAGATCTCAAGTATGTGATCTGCATACTTCCACCCACTTTCCGACTAGACTAGATGTTCGGTCTTGGTCAATACACTTACAATGAGCGAGGAAGCTGTGTTCACCAATCGACACACAACCACATGTGTGCAAATTGCATTATTGTAGTCACACACCCACTACTCCCAGTGCAAGCACACGATGTGAAGGTTAAGTCTGCAATCATATTGAGTGACTGCAGATATGTACCGCAAGCTGTACAACCCCTTAACCACAAGAGCCGTAATACAAAATTTTCAAATGCTTCTAACCCTAGAGGGGAATCTGTGAGCAAAATCAAGCCCCTGCACTCATCAGACCCAAGCTTCATATACAGTATGGGTATGCAGGTCTCAGAAGGTGTCAATGGATATAGCTGTCAATCTGTTGCTGCATTCCTGAGAAATAAGTTTTATAATTCATATGCAACTGAGCTGTTAAATGCTGTTGCTGTGACCAACCACTTCCTGAGCCTCTGCCTCCGGAGGGTGTTTCCCTTTCACAGTATCTTTATCTTGATTTAAAGCTCACTATGTGAGGTCAAGTGCTAGGCAAAGAAATCCAACAGTGAGCTATCAATCACTCTAAAGAGTCTTGATGCTGGTCAGGGAAACCATCTTAGAAGCAGAGGCTGAGGAAGTGCTATGTCACACCTAGAGCACTTAATGCATCTTTCGTATTTTATTTAAAGCACTGCTTTCTCAGTAATGCATAAACAGATAGAATGTATAAAAGTGTCACTGCATTTATCTTTCAAAAACCTGTATGCACATATGTGGAGACATGGGGGGGCCAGCGGGTACCCTGGTCCACTATCCACAACCGCATGGACCAGAGCTCATCCGATTGAATGCCCACTCTCCTATTAACGTGGGAGTAATGCTACTCAGACAGCATAGGATGACGGTAAAACAGTGTGGCAATACTTTATTGAACCACAAAACAGTCAATAACACATAGAACAGTCCCAGCAAAATACCAAAAGATGTTGCACATTACAAAGTCCCACCTGTGGCACGCACTGAGAGGAAGTAACAATAAGCTTAGGAAGATGACAGTCCATTCAGGTACAAGTCCAGTTGAACAGAGGGTCACAACCTGACTTCAGCTTCCAGGGCTGACTACCCCACCTGTGACACACACAGAGAGAAGATAATGACAAGATTAGAAAGATAACAGTCCATTCAGGTACAAGGCCAGTTGACCAGAGGGTCGCAACTTAGCTTCCCCAAATATCTCCATGGAGCCAGGCGACTGGTGGGTCTCATTCCTGACTTTCAAAAATGTGAATTTGCGATGGTCAATGGAGCAGATCTGCATTCTTCCATCTGGGGCCATGGTCCCCTAAGCTCGCATCCTGTAGAATGACAAATCTACATCCCTTGTGATGGAGCCACAATGTCTTGGCTGCTGTCCCGTAAAGAGTCTCTGGTTCTTTGGATCTCTGAATCTCTCGGCTATCAGGATGTCTGGATCTATCTCTGTCTCATGTTACTAAGGCATATAATGTATTTTTATAGTTAACACATGTCTTTAATCAAGCATTTACGGGTAAAGGGGAAAAATGGTGATAAGACCAATTCGCATTGTTTGATTATGTTTTCTATTTGCATAGTTTTTCCTCTATTTTGCAAGTCAACAAACTTATTGGCCTGGACAATGTGTAATCATTATATCGGCAAACATCATTGTTCAATGACCCTGCATGAAAGAATAGTCATCATTTCAGACTCTTGAACAACAAGAAAGAAACACATAAGTTCAAAAGTCAAGATATAGAGAATTGTCTATTCATCCTGGCTTGCTTAAAATAGATGTCTGGTTAATTAAGATAAAATGCTGTGTCATCACACCATATATGTGGTTTGGGAGATGAGCTTACTGACAGTTTCCTTTTAATATTGGGAAAAAATCCCAAGATCTTCATTGGAATCCTGAAGTTAAACTGGTCAATGTTCCAAAAGGAATTGTCTTATATGGGCTTTCAGCAATTAGGTGTATCTGAACTTTATTAAAGATTAATTTATTTAGATCATTGAAAAAGAGTTGTTTGCATCTTTTTGCAAGATGAAATATTCATTGAAGTTAACCATACTTTTTAGGGTCATAAAATGGGGGATTTCTTTGTACTGAGGCTCTATGACAGCGCACAGCTCATTACAGAGTCAAAACCTGGTGAGTTTCAGTTTTTCGTTTTTTTCCACCTCTTCTTTAAAGAGCTATAATATTTTTATTTTTCCATTGGCATAGCCATATGAGGGCTTGTTTTCTGTGAGACAAATTGTAGTTTTGAAAAGCAACATTCATTTTACAATATAATGTACCAACTTTGCCTCTATGTTTTGGATTTTGTTTTTATATGACGGCCATTGCAAAGTAAAAATGACCTTACAATATGATTTCCTAGGTCAGTAAAATTATGGCAAAACCAAACTTGTAAGGAGATATATATATATATATATATATATATATATATATATATATATATATATATATATATATATATATATATATATATATATATATATATACAGTGGGGCAAAAAAGTATTTAGTCAGTCAGCAATAGTGCAAGTTCCACCACTTAAAAAGATGAGAGGCTTCTGTAATTTACATCATAGGTAGATAGTCAGAAGCCATCAAACAAAGAAGAACTGCTTAAATTTTTGTGCCAGAAGCAGTGTGAAAGACTGTTGGAAAGCATGCCAAGACGCATGAAAGCTGTTATTAAAAATAATGGTTATTCCACAAAATATTTATTTCTGGACTCTTACTGAGTTAAAACAATAGTATTGTTGTTTCTATATGATTATGAACTTGTTTTCTTTGCATTATTTGAGGTCTGAAAGCACTTTTTTTTATTTTTGACCATTTCTCCTTTTGAGAATATAATACAAACTGTATTGTTTGGAAATTCGGAGTTGTCAGAAGTTTATAGAATAAATAAGAATAAATGAACAATTTACATTGTACTTAAAAATATACCTATAAAGAAAAACAATCAGACAAACTGAACATTTTGCAGTGGTCTCTTAATTTTTGCCAGAGCTGTATGGTGAACAGCCTCCCACCCACACTTCAACTGTTCACAAAAACCCAGCCCTTAATATGGCCAATTTACCCCCCTCAGCACTTACTATGCTGGAGTATTTAATTAGGTTTATATTACTGTGGCTACCATCTTAAGTGACACATATCTCCATATATCTCCCCCTCCAGCATTTTACCAGTGACCCTCTCACAATATATATATATATATATATATATATATATATATATATATATATATATATACAGTGGGGCAAAAAAGTATTTAGTCAGTCAGCAATAGTGCAAGTTCCACCACTTAAAAAGATGAGAGGCTTCTGTAATTTACATCATAGGTAGACATCAACTATAAGAGACAAACTGAGAAAAAAAAATCCAGAAAATCACATTGTCTGTTTTGTTATCATTTTATTTGCATTTTATGGTGGAAAATAAGTATTTGGTCAGAAACAAACAATCAAGATTTCTGGCTCTCACAGACCTGTAACTTCTTCTTTAAGAGTCTCCTCTTTCCTCCACTTATTACCTGTAGTAATGGCACCTGTTTAAACTTGTTATCAGTATAAAAAGACACCTGTGCACACCCTCAAACAGTCTGACTCCAAACTCCACTATGGTGAAGACCAAAGAGCTGTCAAAGGACACCAGAAACAAAATTGTAGCCCTGCACCAGGCTGGGAAGACTGAATCTGCAATAGCCAACCAGCTTGGAGTGAAGAAATCAACAGTGGGAGCAACAATTAGAAAATGGAAGACATACAAGACCACTGATAATCTCCCTCGATCTGGGGCTCCACGCAAAATCCCACCCCGTGGGGTCAGAATGATCACAAGAACGGTGAGCAAAAATCCCAGAACCACGCGGGGGGACCTAGTGAATGAACTGCAGAGAGCTGGGACCAATGTAACAAGGCCTACCATAAGTAACACACTACGCCACCATGGACTCAGATCCTGCAGTGCCAGACGTGTCCCACTGCTTAAGCCAGTACATGTCCGGCCCGTCTGAAGTTAGATGCTAGAGAGCATTTGGATGATCCAGAGGAGTTTTGGGAGAATGTCCTATGGTCTGATGAAACCAAACTGGAACTGTTTGGTAGAAACACAACTTGTCGTGTTTGGAGGAAAAAGAATACTGAGTTGCATCCATCAAACACCATACCTACTGTAAAGCATGGTGGTGGAAACATCATGCTTTGGGGCTGTTTCTCTGCAAAGGGGCCAGGACGACTGATCCGGGTACATGAAAGAATGAATGGGGCCATGTATCGTGAGATTTTGAGTGCAAACCTCCTTCCATCAGCAAGGGCATTGAAGATGAAACGTGGCTGGGTCTTTCAACATGACAATGATCCAAAGCACACCGCCAGGGCAACGAAGGAGTGGCTTCGTAAGAAGCATTTCAAGGTCCTGGAGTGGCCTAGCCAGTCTCCAGATCTCAACCCTATAGAAAACCTTTGGAGGGAGTTGAAAGTCCGTGTTGCCAAGCGAAAAGCCAAAAACATCACTGCTCTAGAGGAGATCTGCATGGAGGAATGGGCCAACATACCAACAACAGTGTGTGGCAACCTTGTGAAGACTTACAGAAAACGTTTGACCTCTGTCATTGCCAACAAAGGATATATTACAAAGTATTGAGATGAAATTTTGTTTCTGACTAAATACTTATTTTCCACCATAAAATGCAAATAAAATGATAAAAAAACAGACAATGTGATTTTCTGGATTTTTTTTTGCTTCTGACCTTGCTAGTGATAGTTAACACTACCTGGTTTGGAGTTGAAGGAGAGTTCAGTGTTTGGAGTAGGAAGTTGGAGAGTTTTTCAGGAGATTGCTGAGTGGAGTTGGCTTGCATGTTTATCCTTATCCTCTCCCATATGGTTTCTTCCTTTAGATTCCTCCTCTGATTCTAACTCTGCTTTTTTGTGAGTGTATTTGTATGATTGTAGTTTTCTTGTATCCCTGTCTGTTTACCCGTCTGTCTGGTAAGTGTTTGCCTATACACTTCGGCTTCACACCTTCTCGGGTGGGGAAGGGAACAGATAAGTGTAAGATTGGAGCATAGCAAGGTAGGAGACCCCGACATCTCCACCACCTGGGGTAATCCTGGGGGACAGGTATAGCCTGGGGCGACCCTGTTTCGAGGGATCGGGTAGGTGCCCACAGTCACTTGCTGCCACATGACAATATTGAAGCAAGAAGATCTCCCTAATATAGCCACAGACTGTAGTGCAGAGGTCAGAGCAAAACACATTGACCCGTGTGGCCCTGTACTGGGAAGGTGGAGGTCCTCAACTTAACCTGTTGTTCTGTAGTACTGTTCCTCACAATCTATGTGCCGCTGTCTGCAACCAAAATGTCTGTGCCTCTGTCATATAATGCAAAATGAAGAGTTCAGTTGTTTTACCTGCTACCTGTTTTACACAATTTCAAGACCAAGTTCAGTGCAAAAGTACACACATGTGCACACGCCCAGGGATACCTGTTTAGGATGTTTAGGAACAAGACTATGAAGAGAAGATCTTCAGATGCTGACTTTTGTGAGTAGCCATGCATAGATCAGATGTGGAAGTGTGTATACTGGTGTGGTTGAGAGTATAAATATAGTAAACCGGAGATAGGAAAATACTGCCATGTATGATACGTTTGCATGTTTGATGCAAGAATGCAGAAAGGGGTTAAAGTGTGAACCCCTGGATGTAAGTATACTGCCTACAAGGGAGGGGGCACAAGGTTGTGGTGTGCATTCTGTGGAGTTGGTTTGGCTTACATTATATCAGGACTGTGGGACTCTTGGTATTAATATAGTGTAAGTGGGAGGTTTCATGCTCAATGTGGCTCGTGGCCATCTATCAATCCTGAATGTTGGTCTCAAGATAAGAAAGGTTTGGACCACTGCCATAAGTGAAATATATGAATTAGGAGGCAGGCACATAATTTCCTAGGTATCCTTCAAGGAAAAGGCCAGTTCTAAATAAATCAATTTTTTTACTCTACTGACAAGAAAAAAATCTGAGTTGATAGACATGTGAAGGACAGTAATATTGGGTAACCTCATTCACTCCCAAATATTTGTTTTTTTAAAGGGGCAAAAAGCAAGTCTGTCACAGAGTGATTTATTTGAGATTTCCTACAGTTTGTATTCAATTTTATAAAACAGATGGACAATGATGTAACCTTTAGGGGCTATATTTTCAGGCACAGATTATGTCATTTTTGTTAATAGGATTTCGTATGATCATCAGGAAATACACATTATAAAGAGCTGGGATGGATGTTGTGCTTGGTTGTGCACACAAGTAATTCTGAGTATGAAGTTATTTGTGAATACATCATGAAACCTCCAAATGTACAACTTTATTTCATGTCTAGATACAATCTGAAGAGTCTACAGAACACAGCTGAGAGGGTTCTATTATATTCTCTTTTCTTACACTGACCTTACAGAATTTTGGCTGAGATTGGTAGATGTACTGACAGATGGCACGGTACAGTCCGATAGGCATCTTTGATCTTGTTCTGGTACCTCTTCTCTTCTTACGATTGCAGTCTACCTTCCCACAGTGTTCCTCATTGCGCTCCTGCGTGAGCACACTTCTCTCTGCCCTCCCGAGGGCAGAGCAAAGTACTGCAATGCGCGTGGTTTGGGAAAGGCCAAATAGCTCCGATGACCCATAGGTAAACCTGGTGCGTGCAAACTACAATACCTTGCTCTGCCCTTGGCAGCGCAGAGAGAAGTGCACCCATGCAGGAGCGCGATGGAGGATACTGTATGGATGACGTAGGACGCATCATCGAACACAAAACAGGGAAGGAGGATGACGATTAGAAGAGAAGAAGCATTGGATCAAGACGAGAGACAAACCCATGGTACTGGACCGCTTCATTTGTGAGAATATTAAAAGCTCTTTTTTATGCCTTGCATAGGAAATTGGGGACATACAGACAACATACTAGTATTCTGTAAAAGAGGGCTTAAAGATGCTGGCAATACATTATGTGGGAAAAACCTGGTGACAGGTTCCCTTTAATCACCAAATTTACACAGAGGCTTTTTTTTCTACATGGCCTGACTCACAGGGTGCTGTATTTTGGAAGATTTCCCTTCTAAAAACATTTGGATTAAAGAGAGAGTTATCTGTGATATGATGCCATGCGGAGGCACCATGGAGCTACACATGTAGTAGACCACCGCAGTTTAAATAGGTTGTGGTGTATTTTTATATGTTCTAATTTGGACTGAAGCCTTTATTGGTTAATTATATTTAGTCGTTTGTTCCTGTGAAATTTCCAGACGGTGTCAGTATGACTTGATGTCAGATTATTTCGCCGTCTCTGTAATTCGGTCCAACTTTAATAAGACGATGGTTAGATCAGAATCTTTACATAGGCCAATTATATGCCAGGCTCTAAGTTTATTCAGATATCACATTTTAATGAGTATTTCCTGGCCTCATTATTTTCTGGGAAACTGGTGTTTCTAAAAATATGTGTCTAAAAATAGTTCATTGCCGCTGTTCTTCCTCAGAAGTCTTTTTTTTTTTTGCTATTTAATGTTCGTCATTTCTGTTATTTTTCTGCCAACTAGAAAGTGGCATTATACGTGAATCTTGTCACTCGACTTAATATTGCCTATACACCGGAGAACGCAGTTAGACGAGAAAGTCTCAAACAGGCTTAACGCATCTAGAGGACATTATTACTGATTTTATCTGAAGATTTTTGTATCTGGGGTCTACTGGGGATTTGAAGATTGAAAATAATTGTCTCATAAAAACCGTTTGCTACCACGTTGTTCGTATTACTTTCTAAACACACAATGGCTGATTTAAGTGAAATCCATTAGGATTTTGTATTAACTCGTGGCAAAAAAAAACCTTTCTCATGCCTTCCATGACACTTATTATGTGTTTAAGATGTTTTCTGACACACTTAACAAGGGAGCGCGATCTATCCGAAGATAGGCATGCCTAAATTCCTATGCCATGCATCACAACTTGATATACATCTTTGAGACAAAACAAGACAACTAAGGGTAAGTTCTGACAATATTTATTTTTTTTAGGCAGGTTTGGAGCTGGTCCATTCTGAAACTCGCCTGAACATATTTATGTCTACATAAAAGACTTGCTCTTCATAAGGTCAGCGTCTTTTAACAGCTTCTGTTTTACAAAGACGCCAAGCGGCTAAAAGAAGCGATCAGACCATTCTTTAGGTGTTTTCAGCTATAAAGAAACTCTGGACTTTTTCAATACAAGTTAATAGGAAGAATTAGGAGACGCTTGGTCATCTTTTGTTTTGTTCTGGCATTTATCAGTGTTTTTGCTTAAAAAAAAAGTTAATAGTTTCAACATTGTTGAATAGCGTAAGGCCGGGGTCACACAGCAATCAATTTTTTCATGCGAAGGAATCAATTATGCTAACGACAAACTCTGTCAGAGTCTGATCCGACTGTCATGTGAGTGTGGTCCAATTCTCTGGTATGGGAGAATCATATCAGAGAAGACAAAGAACTTAATTTCTCCATCTTCTCCATTGTCTCTTTACGCGGATGTCGGACTGTACTAGGATGACATCAGAGTTCAGTTTGATGTTTTACAAGCACCCATAGACTTGAATGAGTGTACATGATCCAATTCTCAAATGCACTCGCAACACGCTGCAATTGTTTTCTAAAGCCAAATCGGCATGAGAAAAGAATCACTGATTTACACTGCCCCATAGTATAACATTGGGCCGAGCACTAGCTGATAAAACATCAGATACTCGGCCTTGTTATATAGTATTGTGAGCGAGCCCTAAGAGAAACACCTGGAAAATGCTAGTACAAAAGACTCTTGAAAAACTGTAAAAAAAGAAAAAAACAACACCAGTGGTCAGAAAACACCAGAAAACATCTAAAAACTGCTAATAAAGACACTTCAGGCTTACAAATGAACATTAACCCCTTCATGACCAGAGGTATTTTCGTTTTTGCGCTTTCGTTTTTTGCTCCCCATCTTCCCAGAGCCATAACTTTTTTATTTTTTGGTCAATATGGCCATGTGAGGGCTTACTTATTTGTGGGACGAGTTGTACTTTTGAACAACACCATTGGGTTTAACATATTGTTGTACTAGAAAATGGGGGAAAAAAATTCCAAATGCGGTGAAATTGCAAAAAAAAGTGTAATTTCACAATTGTTTTTTGCTTTGCTTTTTTATTATGTTCACTAAATGCAAAAACTGACCTGCCATTATGATTCTCCAGGTCATTACAAGTTCATAGACACCAAACATGTCCATGTTTTTTTTCTATTTGGTGACAAAAAGTTTGTTAAAAAAAATAAATAAATTTGTGCCAATTCCCGATATCCGTAGCATCTCCATTTTTCAAGATTTCGGGTTGGATGGGAGCTGATTTTTTGTGCACCAAGCTGACGTTTTTAATTATACATTTTGGTGCAGATACGATCTTTTGATCACCCGTTATTGCCTTTTAAAGCATTGTTGCGGAGACCAAAAAAATGGAATTCTGGCATTTTGACTTTCTTTCTCATTACGCCGTTTAGCAATCGGGTTAATTCTTTTTTATATTGATAGAACGGGCGATTCTGAATGCGGTGATACCAAATATGTGTATATTTGATTTTTATTTTATTGTTTTATTTTGAATGAGGCGAAAGGGGGGTGATTTGTACTTTTATATTTTTTTATTTTTTTATATTTTTAAAAACATTTTTTTTTTACTTTTCGCATGCTTCAATAGTCTCCATGGGTGACTAGAAGCTGCCATAACCCAACTGTCTCTGCTACATACAGGTGATTATTAGATCACCTGTGTGTAGCAGAATTTCTGACTTGCTCTGAGTGCCGACCATCGGGCGGTGCTCATAGCAATTCGGCAGTGACAACCATAGAGGTCTCCTGGAGACCTCTGGTTGTCATGCCAACCCAACGGTGACCCGTGATCACGTGACGGGGTCACCGATGGGCAGGATTTCTGGCGCGCTTGCCGGAAGCGCGTGTTAAATGCCGCTGTCCGAGTTTGGATGGGTGTCTGACATTGGCGTATTATTATGCCCAATGTCAGAAAGGGATTAAAAAGGAGAGTTTTCTGAAGCATCTTCCTCTTAAAAACAGATGATTTTGGCTGTCAGATAAAGACGTTGTGTGCACATACCCAAGTAGATGGTTTAAAGTTAGAGTCTAGCTTAGTCAGAGCAAATGTATCAAACAGCATGAGACACATTGCAAACTTTTACCAGATTTATCACTGTTGAAAATCTAGTTTCAGCTCCACTGTCTATTTTGAAAACTTGACTTTTTCACACATGGCGGATTTGTTTTAAAAACTACTGTGACTTTCTCTTCTGAGTAAGGCTTGCAGAAATTCATGTGCCTGCTGCTAAAACAACCCCATGTACTGTAGATGTACATATATTACTGATTTTCCGTCACAAATTTCTTCATATATTTGGTGTATGAATTTACCATTACTAGTTATTGGAGAACAAGAATACTTTATTTGAGCTTAATTACATAGATCTTGTAAGATAGTGACAGGACAACTGGTCGAAAAGCAGCGTTATATTTCCCCAAGATTCCTCTCATATGCATACTAGATGCCGAGAAGTATATATCTCATCCAGGAAAGACTGGGTAAGTTATATCAAATATAGAAATGTTGGATATCCCTAGCTAAGTATAGTATGCTAAGGGCTTTGGTAATTACTGTTTTCAGGACTGGATTTTTAGGGAATGTTAGGCAGGTTGCAGGACCTGTCATTCCCTCCTGGCCTGCTTTTCTTTGTAGCTGTAAGTCAGTCTGCATTTTGGGCTCATTTCAATGGGTTTAGAAAGATGTGAATTTTATTTGAAGGAAAATTGAAAAGGCAGAAGGTTCTAGAGACCCTGTTAAGGTATATGCACACAATGTTTTTTTCAGGAGGCTAAAGCCGCAGATCTTTCATAGAAAGACATCTCACAAAACGCCTGCTCTTTTTGGCTGATTCCTGAGCGCTTCTTTTTGCTGTTCTCAGGGCCGGTTTTAGACAAAGTGGGGCCCTAGGCAAAAGTTTAAAGTGGGGCCCCAAATGCTAACATTGTAAAGTCACACAAACATTTAGGTTACAGTACATGAGCAGGATGCAGATACAGTTGGTGGAGGGGCCTGGAGCCAGTGCTCGCACTGTGGCCCCCATATTTAGGGGCCTTATATCGGCCAATGGGTCTACCACTATTAGCTGTACGCAGGGGCGTTGCTAGGGTCAGAAAAGTTTGGGGGCCCAAGCCGCAAGACAAAGAGTTGCCCCCAACCCCCTCTTATTTATTTTTTTTAACACTGCGGATAACACAGTGATAATTCTCTGAGAACAGATAATGTAGTAGATGTCACGTGCAGTCCTATGTAACACCACAGATAGTCTTACTCTGAAATGCTATGACTATGTTCACATGCAGCATTTTTTTTCAGTAGCCAAAACCTTTTCTATTGGCAGTAAAAATATTGTGTTGAAAACATCTGCCTTTCAGCTTGTTTTGTGGTGTTCTTCACACTTTTTTCAGCTTTTTTTGGAGTGAGGATGTTTGCTGTGGACAGCCAATACGTCTTTTAACTGACCTGAGATATAAGAGAATAGCCTCCCCATACAGGTGACAATCCAGCAGCTGTCGGCTGTACTCTATAGCTGACAACTTGCTGCATCAGCCACGATCAGTGTTTACACCGTCCAAATCTGTTTAACCCCTTAGATGCTGCTGTCAATAGTGATTACACCATACAAATGGTTAACAGAGTGTGGGGGCTTCCTCTTTATCCCAATTGGTGCCCTCAGGTCATGATTGTGTGGTCCTGATGTTTGCCATGGCAATTCACGGACAAATAGCGGCCATAGAGTCTGCCGGCTGTAGTAATCTGTTCAGAAGTTAGAGGCATTTAGGTGGTAAAAATGCACATTTTCATTTCTGTCATGCCACTTTGCATTAATTCCTGAAAAGCACCTGAAGGGTTAATAAACTACCTGACTGCAGTTTTCAATATGTCAGGGGGTGCTGTTTTTAAAATGGTATAACTTTGGGGGGTTTGCCAATATATAGGACCCCTAAAGTCACTTCAAACATGGATAGGTCCCTAAAAAAAATATACTTTGTAAATTTCTTTGAAAAAATGAAAAATTACTGCTGCATTATTAAACCACCTAAAATGCAAACAAAATAAAATAACATTTTACAAATTGTGCTGATGTAAAGCAGACATGAGGGAAATGTTATTTATCAATGTTTTGCTGTGCTATGACTATCTGGATTAAAGGGAAAATCATTCAAAGTTTGAAAATTGCTAATTTTTTAACATTTTTCTCAAATTTCTGATATTTTTTATAAATAAACACAAAACATATCGACCTAAATTTCCGATTATCATAAAGTATAATGTGTCACGAGAAAACAATCTCAAAATCACTGGGATTTGTTGAAGCGTTCAGGAGTTATTACCACATAAATTGACACTGGTCAGATTTCAAAAATTTGGCTCCGTCACTAAGGGGTTAAGGCCACGGTCACACTATCAGTATTTGGTCAGTATTTCACATCAGTATGTGTCAGCCAAAACCAGGAGGGTGAGAAATCCAGAAGTGGTGACGTGTTTCTATTATATTTTTCCTCTAATTGTTCCACTGCTGTTTCTGCATTACAAATACTGATGTGAAATACTGAACATGTCAACGAGACCTAATAGTTTAATTCTCCAAAACCACTTAAAAATTGTCAGTGAAAAATGCTGTTGCAATATCTGCAGCTTTTTTATTCTTTCATTGCTTTCTACGGGTGAAAACACACTGAAAGAAGTGAGACGCTGCAGATTTAAAAAACGCTACAGTTCTGAAATTCTGAAAACAAGTGTATGCAGGAGATTTTGGCAATCGCATATGTTTTGCTGGCACTTTGAAAAGCAGCTTTTCGCCATGTTCATATGCAGAATTTTTGCAGCTTTTTCTTCTGCAAATAAGAAGTTGACAGCATTTTACAGCACAAGCAAAAAATGAGATCTTCAGAAATCTCCTGCACACCCTTTTATTTTTTCCAGACTGAATTTCACAACTGCAGCGTTTTTTAAATCTGCAGCATGTCACTTCTTTTGGCAATTTTTTTCACCCATAGAAAGCAATGAAAAAGTTTAAAAAATGCTGCAAATGTCGCAACTAGGGTTGAGCGAAACGGATCGGACAAATTCAAAAATCGCCGACTTGGGATCGGCCATGCGGTCGGTGATCTGTGTGCCAAAGTCACGTTTCGTATGATGCTTTCACCTCCATTTTTCAGCCAATGAAGGAGGACGCAGAGTGTGGGCAGCGTGATGACATAGGTCTCGGTCCCCACCATCTTAGAGAAGGGCATGACAGTGATTGGCTTGCTTTCTGCAGCGTCACAGGGGCTATAAAGGGGTGTGCACGCTGACCGCTATCTTACTTCTGCCGATCTCAGCATAGGGAGAGGTTGCTGCAGCTTCGACAGAAGCAGGGATATAGTTAGGGAGGGAAGATTAACCCCAAAACCGCTTGTGCTGTAGCGATTTCCACTGTCCAATGCCACCTTTGTTTTGCAGGGACAGTGGAGGCTAGATTTTTGTGCATCAGCTCTGTAGCTTATAAGGCTCCCTGATAGCTGCATTGCTGTTTGCACCGCTGCTGTGCAAACCAACTGCTTTTTTAAAAGCAAAAATCCTGTTGCTCCTTTCTGCAGTTATCTTGTGTATTTGTCCACACTTTTGCGTGCAGCAGTCCTTTTTGTTGCTGCCATACTTGTCCTGAGATCATTGTAGGGAGATTGAAATTGTACTACAGTCCTTGGATTTTTTCAGATATCTTCCAGCCACTTGCTGCCACTCACATTGCGTTGTGTTACACACTGGGCCTGAGTTGTGGTGCTGTCTCCCCCCCAAAAAAGGGAGATTTAAATTGCCACTAAGTGGATCTACGTCAGTTCTGTTTGTCGTATATCTGCCAGCCACGTTCTGCCACTTACATTGTGTAGTGTAATACACTGGCTCTGAGTTTGGGTGCAGTCTCACCCCCAAAAATGGGAGATTTAAATTCTCAACAAGTTTAGATACACCTTCTATCTTGTTTTACAGTACCATATAAAGGTTGTTATTTTGGTTACATTTTCCCAAAAATGAGGAAGTCTGGTGGAAGAGGCCATGGGCGGTCGTTGCCAGCTGGTACTGATGGTGGTGGTGGAGCATTTGGTGGTAGTGGGAAAAGCAAAATAGCACCTAAGGCTGGAGGTGTTGAGCCAGCGTCATCGTCTGACTACACAAGGCCTCGAAGGCTCCCTTATCTGGGAGTAGGAAAAGCGCTCTTAAAGCCGGAGCAGCAGGAAAAAGTTTTGGCTTTCCTTGCTGACTCAGCCTCTAGCTCTTTCGCCTCCTCTTCAGAAAGTTCCAAATTTAAAAGCAGCGAGTCGTCAGTGGTTGCTGCCGGTCAGGAACAAGTCACTTCCTTGTGTCCTTCACCCAAACCAAAAGTGAAGGATGCGTCAGGCGACACGTCAGGTTACTCCATGGAGCTCTTTACACATACCGTGCCTGGGTTAGAAAGGGAAATTGTTAACAGCCCATTACAAGATGAATCGGACATGGAGTGCACTGATGCACAGCCACAGCTAGATTATTATGCTGTTCCATTGACTCAGATCACTACATTGCCCTCGCAGTGTACTGAGCCAGAATCCGACCCTGATGAGACTATGGTGCCCCGTCCCGAACGCTATAGCACCTTGCACGGTGACACAGAGAAAGGTGCACATGACATTGAAGAGGAGGTGATAGATGACCCAGTTGTTGACCCAGATTGGCAGCCATTAGGGGAAGAGGGTGCCGCTGACAGTAGCTCAGAAGCGGAGGAGGATGATCCGCAGCAGCCATCTACATCACAACAGCTTTCATCTGGCAGGCCCGTATCAGGCCAAAAACGTTTGTCAACCAAAAAAACAGTTTTAGGACAGCGTGGCCATCCGGTGAACGTAGCACAGCATGCAATGCCTGAAAAGGTATTCCATAGTAGGACGAGTGGAGTGTGACAATTTTTTAACCAAGATCCGAATGATCAGTGCAAGGTTATCTGTAAGAAATGCTCAAAGATCTTTAGCAGAGGGCAGATTCCCCAAAATTGAAATACAACATGCATGCATAGACATTTAACTAGCATGCACTTGCAAGCCTGGACTAACTACCAAACGTCCCGTACCGTTGGTGCACCTGCTCAGAATGAAGGTACTCAGCAACGCTACATTGCTTCTCTCACTGTAAGCCCACCGGTTAGGACACCACCAGCAGCAAATGTGGATGTATCGTCGCAAGGCTAAAGCAGTCAGGGAATCACAAGGTTCTTGGTAGGAAACACTGTATGTAGGCCAACATCAAGAATACCATCACCAACCATCTCTCAATCTGCTATGTCCACCACCACCCCCGCTAGTTCCACCATATGCAGCTCTCCAGTCCAGCTCACCCTACAAGAGACTCTCGTGAGGCAAAGGAAGTACTCATCCTCTCATCCGCGTACACAGGGTTTGAACACCCACATTGCTAGACTAATCTCATTAGAGATGATGCCCTACCGGTTGGTTGAAAGCGAAGCTTTCAAAGCCCTGATGGCCTACGCAGTACCACGCTATGACCTACACAGTCGACACTTCTTTGCAAGAAAAGTCATCCCAGCCCTCCACCAGCATGTCAAAGACCGCATTGTCCATGCACTCAGGCAATCAGTCAGTAGAAAGGTGCACCTCACAACAGATGCATGGACCAGTAGGCATGGCCAGGGACATTACGTGTCCATCACGGTGCACTGGGTTAAAGTGGTGGATGCAGGGTCCACAGGGGACAGTCATAGTGGGACAGTTCTGCCTAGCCCACGGTCTAGGAAACAGTTGGCTGTAGGCGTTCGCCCCTCCTCCTCCTCCAGAAGCGAGAGCTCGTCCACAGAGCGCAGTCGCACGACCACTCCATCCGCAGCTGCCAGTGTTGCACACGAGGTGTCTCATTATGGAACAGCTAGTGGTAAGCGTCAGCAGGCTGTGTTGGAAATGAAGTGTTTGGGTGACAACAGACACACCGCGGAAGTTCTGGCCGAGTACTTGCAGCAAGAAACTCAGTCATGGCTGGGCAGTGTACATCTTGAGGCTGGCAAGGTAGTCAGTGATAACGGAAGGAATTTTATGGCTGCCATAGCCCTTTCAGAACTGAAACACATACCTTGCCTGGCTCACACCTTGAACCTGGTGGTGCAGTGCTTCCTGAAAAATTATCCGGGGTTACCAGCCCTGCTCCTGAAGGTGCGAAGACTTTGCTCGCACATCCGCCTGTCACCCGTACACTCCAGCCGTATGCTGAACCATCAGCGATCGCTGAGGCTTCCCCAGCACCGCCTAATAATCGACATTGCAACAAGGTGGAACTCCACACTGCACATGCTTCAGAGGCTGTGCGAACAGAGGCGTGCTGTAATGTATTTGTGGGAGGATACACATACACGGGCAGGCAGTTGGATGGCAGACATGGAGTTGTCAGCTGTGCAGTGGTCGAAGCTACAATACCTCTGTCAAGTCCTTCAGTGTTTTGAGGAATGCACATGGCTGGTAAGTGCAGACGACGCCATCATAAGCATGAGCATCACACTAATGCGTCTGCTGATGCAAAGTTTGACGCACATTAAGGAGTAGGCGTCTGCAGCCGTGGAGGAGGGAAGCCTTGATGACAGTCAGCCATTGTATGCTCAGGGAACTCTCCTGGACGAGGTGATGGACAAAGAGGAGGAGGAGGATGATGGGCATGAATATTTATGGTAGGAGGATGCTTCTCAGGGGGCAATAGAAACTGGTGCCGTTGCAAGGTCAGGTACAGGGTTTTTGCGGGAGACAAGTGATGTTGATTTGCAAGACAGTACTCCTCAACCCAGCACAAGCAGTGAATTGACACCTGGAACATTGGCCCACATGGCTGAGTATGCCTTGCGTATCCTAAAGAGGGACCCCCCCATTATCAAAATGATGACCGATGACGATTACTGGTTGGCCTGCCTCCTGGATCCACGATATAAAGGAAAATTACAAAATATCATGCCACATGAGAACCTTGAGCAAATATTGGCTACCAAACAAGCAATTCTTGTAGACCGTTTGGTTCAGGCATTCCCAGCACACAGCGGCAGTGATGGTTCTCACACGAGCTGCAGGGGGCAACATGGCAGAGGTGTTAGAGGTGCACAAATCAGAAGTGGTGTTGGACAGAGGGGTTTTATGACCAGGTTGTGGAGTGATTTTGCAATGACCGCAGACACAACAGGTACTTGTTGTGAATTTGGATTCTGGGCTCCCCCGGTGGCTACTGGTGGAATTGAACTTGTGACATCATCTTCCCTGTTCACCTGTTCTGATTAGATCTGGGTGTCGCTATATAACCTGGCTTCTCTGTTAGATGCTTGCCGGTCAACAATGTTATCAGAAGCCTCTCTGTGCTTGTTCCTGCTCCCAGACATCTACTAGATAAGTTGGACATTCGTCCATGTTTTGTTTTTGTATTTTGGTTCCAGTTCACAGCTGCAGTTTCGTTACTGTGTCTGGAAAGCTCTTGTTGATCAGGAATTGCCACTCTGGTATTATGAGTTAATGCCAGAGTCCTAAAGTAATTTCTGGATGTGTTTTGTTAGGGTTTTCTACTGACCATGAAAGTATGCTTTCTGTCTTCTGCTATCTAGAAAGCGGACCTCAAATTTGCTAAAACTATTTTCCTGCTGCGTTTGTTGTTTCATCTCATATCACCGCCAATATATGTGGGGGGCTTCTGTCTCCTTTTTGGGCATTTCTCTAGAGGTGAGTCAGGTCTTATATTTCCCTCTGCTAGCATTATTTAGTTCTCCGGCCGGCGCTGGGCATATAGGGATAAAAAGTAGGACATGCTACCTGGCTACTTCTAGATGATGCGGTAGGTTTAGTTCATGGTCAGTACAGTTACATCTTCCAAGAGCTTGTTCCTATTGAGGCTTATGCTAGTTCTCTGGCCATGGAGATCATGACAGTTTGACCGGCCCACTAAAGGGTTAAAATCCTTGGCTGAGAAAGGAGAGAAATAAGAAGTCTGCTGAAAATTTTTTTTTTTTTTTTTTTTCTCTAGTAGTTAGTGTGCTCTTAATTGGATCACTTGCCAGTCTGTCTATGCTGCAGTCTTTCTTTTTTTTCTCTCTCCTTCTAATCTTTGAATGGCTCTATGTTCACCTGTCTATAATGGATCTACAGAGTGTAACTGCAGGTTTGAATAATCTCGCCACGAAAGTACAAAGTTTGCAAGATTTTATTGTTCATGCTCCGGTATCAGAGCCGAGAATTCCTTTGCCGGAATTCTTCTCAGGGAATAGATCTAGCTTTCAGAATTTTAGAAATAATTGTAAGTTATTTTTGTCCCTGAAATCTCGTTCTGCTGGAGACCCTGCACAGCAGGTTGGGATTGTGATTTCCTTGCTCCGCGGCGACCCTCAAGATTGGGCTTTTGCATTGGCACCAGGGGATCCTGCGTTGCGCAATGTGGATGCGTTTTTTCTGGCCTTGGGCTTGCTGTATGAGGAACCTCATTTGGAACTTCAGGCAGAAAAAACTTTGATGTCCCTATCGCAGGGGCAAGATGAAGCTGAAATTTACTGCCAAAAATTCCGTAAATGGTCTGTGCTTACTCATTGGAATGAGTGTGCCTTGGCGGCTACTTTCAGAGAGGGTCTTTCTGATGCCATTAAGGATGTTATGGTGGGGTTCTCTGTGCCTGCGGGTCTGAATGAGTCCATGACAATGGCCATTCAGATCGATAGGCGTCTGCGGGAGCGCAAACCAGTGCACCATCTGGCGGTGTCCACTGAGAAGACGCCAGAAAACATGCAGTGTGATAGAATTCTGTCCAGAAGCGAGCGGCAGAATTTTAGACGGAAAAATGGGTTGTGTTTCTATTGTGGGGATTCTACTCATGTTATATCAGCATGCTTTAAGCGTACTAAAAAGCTTGATAAATCCGTTCCCATTGGCACTTTACAGTCTAAGTTTATTTTGTCTGTGACCCTGATTTGCTCTTTGTCATCTATTACTACGGACGCCTATATCGACTCTGGCGCCGCTTTGAGTCTTATGGATTGGTCCTTTGCCAATCGTTGTGGGTATGATTTAGAGCCTTTGGAGACTCTTATTCCTCTGAAGGGGATTGACTCCACCCCATTGGCTAATAATAAACCACAATACTGGACACAAGTGACTATGTGTATTAATCCGGATCACCAGGAGACTATTCGTTTTCTGGTGCTGTATAATCTACATGATGATTTGGTGCTGGGATTGCCATGGCTGCAGTCTCACAACCCAGTCCTTGACTGGAGAGCTATGTCTGTGTTGAGCTGGGGATGTAAGGGGACTCATGGGGACGTACCTTTGGTGTCCATTTCATCATCTATTCCCTCTGAAATCCCTGAGTTCCTGTCTGATTATCGTGACGTCTTTGAAGAACCCAAGCTGGGTTCACTACCTCCGCACCGTGAGTGCGATTGTGCTATAGATTTAATTCCGGGTAGTAAATACCCAAAGGGTCGTTTATTTAATCTGTCTGTGCCTGAACATACTGCTATGCGAGAATATATAAAGGAGTCCTTGGAAAAGGGACATATTCGTCCATCGTCATCTCCCTTAGGAGCCGGTTTTTTCTTTGTGTCAAAAAAAGACGGCTCTTTGAGACCATGTATTGATTATCGGCTTTTGAATAAAATCACGGTTAAATATCAATACCCATTGCCGTTGCTACTGATTTGTTTGCTCGCATAAAGGGGGCCAAGTGGTTCTCTAAGATTGATCTCCGTGGGGCGTATAATTTGGTGCGGATCAGGCAGGGGGATGAGTGGAAGACCGCATTTAATACGCCCGAGGGCCACTTTGAGTATTTGGTGATGCCTTTTGGTCTTTCTAATGCCCCTTCAGTCTTCCAGTCCTTTATGCATGATATTTTCCGCGATTTTTTGGATAAATTTATGATAGTGTATCTGGATGATATTCTGATTTTTTCGGATGATTGGGACTCTCATGTCCGGCAAGTTAAGAGGGTTTTTCAGGTTTTGCGGTCTAATTCTCTGTGTGTCAAGGGTTCTAAGTGCGTTTTTGGGGTTCAGAGAATTTCCTTTTTGGGATATATTTTTTCTCCCTCTTCCATTGAGATGGATCCTGTCAAGGTTCAAGCTATTTGTGATTGGACGCAGCCCTCTTCTCTTAAAAGTCTTCAGAAATTTTTGGGCTTTGCCAACTTTTATCGTCGATTTATTTCTGGTTTTTCGGATGTCGTTAAGCCATTGACCGATTTGACTAGACAGGGTGCTGATGTTGCTAATTGGTCCCCTGATGCTGTGGAGGCCTTTCAGGAGCTTAAGCGCCGTTTTTCTTCTGCCCCTGTGTTGCGTCAGCCTGATGTGACTCTTCCTTTTCAGGTTGAGGTCGACGCTTCTGAGATCGGGGCTGGGGCAGTGTTGTCGCAGAAAAGTTTTGACTGCGCCGTGATGAGGCCTTGTGCCTTCTTTTCCCGTAAATTTTCGCCCGCTGAGCGGAATTATGATGTTGGGAATCGGGAGCTTTTGGCCATGAAGTGGGCGTTTGAGGAGTGGCGCCATTGGCTCGAGGGGGCCAGACATCAGGTGGTGGTATTGACTGACCACAAAAATTTGATCTATCTTGAGACCGCCAGGCGCCTGAATCCTAGACAGGCGCGCTGGTCATTATTTTTCTCTCGGTTTAATTTTGTGGTATCGTACCTACCGGGTTCTAAGAATGTTAAGGCGGATGCCCTTTCTAGGAGTTTTGAGCCTGATTCACCCGGCAACTCTGACCCCACAGGTATTCTTAAGGAGGGAGTTATCTTGTCAGCCGTTTCTCCAGACCTGCGGCGGGCCTTGCAGGAGTTTCAGGCGGATAGACCGGATCGTTGTCCGCCTGATAGGTTGTTTGTTCCTGATGATTGGACCAGTAGAGTCATCTCTGAGGTACATTCTTCTGCATTGGCAGGTCATCCTGGAATTTTTGGTACCAGGGATTTGGTGGCAAGATCCTTCTGGTGGCCTTCCCTGTCACGAGATGTGCGAGGCTTTGTGCAGTCTTGTGACGTTTGTGCTCGGGCCAAGCCTTGTTGTTCTCGGGCTAGTGGATTATTGTTGCCCTTGCCTATTCCTAAGAGGCCTTGGACACACATCTCGATGGATTTTATTTCAGATCTGCCTGTTTCTCAGAAGATGTCTGTCATCTGGGTGGTGTGTGACCGTTTTTCTAAGATGGTCCATTTGGTTCCCCTGCCCAAATTGCCTTCTTCTTCCGAGTTGGTGCCCCTGTTTTTTCAAAATGTTGTTCGTTTGCATGGTATTCCTGAGAATATCGTTTCTGACAGAGGAACCCAATTTGTGTCTAGATTTTGGCGGGCATTCTGTGCTAGGATGGGCATAGATTTGTCTTTTTCGTCTGCTTTTCACCCTCAGACTAATGGCCAGACCGAGCGGACTAATCAGACCCTGGAGACATATCTGAGGTGTTTTGTGTCTGCTGACCAGGATGATTGGGTTGCTTTTTTGCCATTGGCGGAGTTCGCCCTCAATAATCGGGCCAGCTCTGCCACTTTGGTGTCCCCGTTTTTCTGTAATTCGGGGTTCCACCCTCGATTTTCCTCCGGTCAGATGGAATCCTCGGATTGTCCTGGAGTGGATGCGGTGGTGGAGAGATTGCATCATATCTGGGGGCAGGTGATGGACAATTTAAAGTTGTCCCAGGAGAAGACTCAGCTTTTTGCCAACCGTCACCGTCGTGTTGGTCCTCGGCTTTGTGTTGGAGATTTGGTGTGGTTGTCTTCTCGTTTTGTCCCTATGAGGGTCTCATCTCCTAAGTTTAAGCCTCGGTTCATCGGTCCGTATAAAATATTGGAGATTCTTAACCCTGTTTCCTTCCGTTTGGACCTCCCTGCATCCTTTTCTATTCATAACGTTTTTCATCGGTCGTTATTGCGCAGGTATGAGGCACCGGTTGTGCCTTCCGTTGAGCCTCCTGCTCCGGTGTTGGTTGAGGGTGAGTTGGAGTACGTTGTGGAAAAAATTCTAGACTCCCGTGTTTCCAGACGGAGACTCCAGTATCTGGTCAAGTGGAAGGGATACGGCCAGGAGGATAATTCTTGGGTCACTGCATCTGATGTTCATGCCTCTGATCTGGTTCGTGCCTTTCATAGGGCCCATCCTGATCGCCCTGGTGGTTCTGGTGAGGGTTCGGTGCCCCCTCCTTGAGGGGGGGGTACTGTTGTGAATTTGGATTCTGGGCTCCCCCGGTGGCTACTGGTGGAATTGAACTTGTGACATCATCTTCCCTGTTCACCTGTTCTGATTAGATCTGGGTGTCGCTATATAACCTGGCTTCTCTGTTAGATGCTTGCCGGTCAACAATGTTATCAGAAGCCTCTCTGTGCTTGTTCCTGCTCCCAGACATCTACTAGATAAGTTGGACATTCGTCCATGTTTTGTTTTTGTATTTTGGTTCCAGTTCACAGCTGCAGTTTCGTTACTGTGTCTGGAAAGCTCTTGTTGATCAGGAATTGCCACTCTGGTATTATGAGTTAATGCCAGAGTCCTAAAGTAATTTCTGGATGTGTTTTGTTAGGGTTTTCTACTGACCATGAAAGTATGCTTTCTGTCTTCTGCTATCTAGAAAGCGGACCTCAAATTTGCTAAAACTATTTTCCTGCTGCGTTTGTTGTTTCATCTCATATCACCGCCAATATATGTGGGGGGCTTCTGTCTCCTTTTTGGGCATTTCTCTAGAGGTGAGTCAGGTCTTATATTTCCCTCTGCTAGCATTATTTAGTTCTCCGGCCGGCGCTGGGCATATAGGGATAAAAAGTAGGACATGCTACCTGGCTACTTCTAGATGATGCGGTAGGTTTAGTTCATGGTCAGTACAGTTACATCTTCCAAGAGCTTGTTCCTATTGAGGCTTATGCTAGTTCTCTGGCCATGGAGATCATGACAGGTACTGCTGCATCAATTCAAAGTGACAGGAGACTGCATTTGTCCAGTATGGTTACAAACTATTTTTCCTCCCTTATCGATATTCTCCCTCACAGGTCATTCCCCTTTGATTACTGGGCATCTAAAATAGACACCTGGCCTGAATTGACGAAATATGCATTACAGGAGCTCACTTGCCCTGCTGTTAATGTGCTATCAGAAAGAGTCTTCAGTGCTGCTGGTTCAATACTGACCGAAAAAAGGACTTGTCTGGCTACCCAAAATGTTGATGATCTAACCTTCATTAAAATGAACCAATCATGGATTTCAAATTATTTTGCCTCACCTTCCCCTGCTGACACGTAGCTTGCCTGGAAAATATCTTGCTTTTGGCCTCCTTTTACTGACTGCTCCAATTCCTCCATTTGCAGCTGCTGAATGTCCACCATAGGCCATTTTTATACCTCCCTAAATGGGCTGACTCCCCCCACAGGGCTGTGGTCACCACTTGGCGCAAGCACCCGTGCGAGTGCCATTTGCCTGGACAGGTGGGTGTGCCCACTCTTGGGCGACGGCACTGGCTCAGGGTCCCTCATAGTACAAAGAAGTCTCTCTGACGGTGGTGGTGCACAACCAACGTCAGACACACCGTCGTAATATGAGGGGCCCTGTGCCAGTACCGCCGCCCACGAGAGGGTGTTCCCCCTGCTCAAACAGTGCTCTAACACTTGCAATACTTACCTCTCCCTGCTCCACCACTGTGTAGTCTGTGCTGTTAAATCCTTCAATGGCACTGCCAATACAAATTTGTTGAAATGATAGATGATAGTTAAAATATACAGGGGCCCTGGCCTCCATTTAGACCAGTTAATACTTTGTGCCTACTACCACTGTCTGCTACTCAGCAGAGGAGCCCACCCCTGTACCTAGCTATGCCACCATTTTACTTATGAACAATTTTTTGTCAGACATTTAGCCCACTTTATTATTTGGGCCTACTAACTTAGTCTGCTACTCATTACAATTTTCCGACACTGAACAAAGCTATGCCACCTGTGTACTCCAGTTACCAATTTTGAACTGCATTTAGCCTACTTTTTTAGTTTAGGCCTACTACCTGTGTCTGTCTGTGCCACTCAATCCAGCTGTCCTCTACTGAACAAAGCTATGCCGCCTGTGTACTCCAGTTACCAATTTTGAACTGCATTTAGCCTGCTTTTTTATTTTAGGCCTACTAAGTCTGTCTGCGCCACTCCTTACAATTGTCCTCCGCTGAACAAAGCGGAGCTGGCAGTTTCATCCTGTGTCGAATATTAAAATGCATTTGGCCTACTTGTTTGGTTGGGCCTACTAACGGTGTCTGCAGCTGCTTGTTGTTCTCCTCCACTGAACAAAGCTGAGCCTCAATTTTCATCCTGTGTCGAATATTAAACTGCATTTGGCCTACTTGTTTGGTTGGGCCTACTAACGGTGTCTGCCACTGCTTGTTGTTCTCCACTGAACAAAGCTGAGCCTCAATTTTCATCCTGTGTCGAATATTAAACTTCATTTGGCCTACTTGTTTGGTTGGGCCTACTAATGGTGTCTGCCACTGCTTGTTGTTCTCCTCCACTGAACAAAGCTGAGCCTCAATTTTCATCCTGTGTCGAATATTAAACTGCATTTGGCCTACTTGTTTGGTTGGGCCTACTAACGGTGTCTGCCACTGCTTGTTGTTCTCCTCCACTGAACAAAGCTGAGCCTCAATTTTCATCCTGTGTCGAGTATTAAACTGCATTTGGCCTACTAGTTTGGTTGGGCCTACTAACGGTGTCTGCCGCTCCTTGCTTTTCTCCTCCACTGAACAAAGCTGAGCCTCAATTTTCATCCTGTGTCGAATATTAAACTGCATTTGGCCTACTTGTTTGGTTGGGCCTACTAACGGTGTCTGCCGCTCCTTGCTTTTCTCCTCCACTGAACAAAGCGGAGCCTCAATTTTCATCCTGTGTCGAATATTAAACTGTATTTGGCCTACTTGTTTGGTTGGGCCTACTAACGGTGTCTGCCGCTGCTTGTTGTTCTCCACTGAACAAAGCTGAGCCTCAATATTCATCCTGTGTCGAATATTAAACTGCATTTGGCCTACTTGTTTGGTTGGGCCTACTAACGGTGTCTGCCACTCCTTGCTTTTCTCCTCCACTGAACAAAGCTGAGCCTCAATTTTCATCCTGTGTCGAATATTAAACTTCATTTGGCCTACTTGTTTGGTTGGGCCTACTAACGGTGTCTGCCGCTGCTTGTTGTTTTCCTCCACTGAACAAAGCTGAGCCTCAATTTTCATCCTGTGTCGAATATTAAACTACATTTGGCCTACTTGTTTGGTTGGGCCTACTAACGGTGTCTGCCGCTGCTTGTTGTTTTCCTCCACTGAACAAAGCTGAGCCTCAATTTTCATCCTGTGTCAAATATTAAACTACATTTGGCCTACTTGTTTGGTTGGGCCTACTAACGGTGTCTGCCGCTGCTTGTTGTTTTCCTCCACCGAACAAAGCTGAGCCTCAATTTTCATCCTGTGTCGAATATTAAACTACATTTGGCCTACTTGTTTGGTTGGGCCTACTAACGGTGTCTGCCGCTGCTTGTTGTTTTCCTCCACTGAACAAAGCTGAGCCTCAATTTTCATCCTGTGTCGAATATTAAACTACATTTGGCCTACTTGTTTGGTTGGGCCTACTAACGGTGTCTGCCGCTCCTTGCTTTTCTCCTCCACTGAACAAAGCGGAGCCTCAATTTTCATCCTGTGTCGAATATTAAACTGTATTTGGCCTACTTGTTTGGTTGGGCCTACTAACGGTGTCTGCCGCTGCTTGTTGTTCTCCACTGAACAAAGCTGAGCCTCAATATTCATCCTGTGTCGACTATTAAACTGCATTTGGCCTACTTGTTTGGTTGGGCCTACTAACGGTGTCTGCCACTCCTTGCTTTTCTCCTCCACTGAACAAAGCTGAGCCTCAATTTTCATCCTGTGTCGAATATTAAACTTCATTTGGCCTACTTGTTTGGTTGGGCCTACTAACGGTGTCTGCCGCTGCTTGTTGTTTTCCTCCACTGAACAAAGCTGAGCCTCAATTTTCATCCTGTGTCAAATATTAAACTACATTTGGCCTACTTGTTTGGTTGGGCCTACTAACGGTGTCTGCCGCTGCTTGTTGTTTTCCTCCACTGAACAAAGCTGAGCCTCAATTTTCATCCTGTGTCAAATATTAAACTACATTTGGCCTACTTGTTTGGTTGGGCCTACTAACGGTGTCTGCCGCTGCTTGTTGTTTTCCTCCACCGAACAAAGCTGAGCCTCAATTTTCATCCTGTGTCGAATATTAACTACATTTGGCCTACTTGTTTGGTTGGGCCTACTAACGGTGTCTGCCGCTTCTTGCTTTTCTCCTCCACTGAACAAAGCAGTGCCGCCTGTTTAGTCCTGTTACCAATTTTGAACTGCATTTAGCCTACTTTATTATTTGGGCCTCTATCTCTGTTTTTCCTCCTCATCCTGACCATTGCCCAGCCACTGCTAGATGAGTCTGCTGGTAAATTGACCCAGACCACTACATTCCCCTTGCACTCTACACTGCCAGAATCTGACCCTGCTGAAAGTCAGGTTCCCCTTCCGGCACACTATACCACCTTACACGGGGACAAAGAGGAAGGTGCAGATGAAAGTGAAGGTTCCTTCATCAGGTGGGGGGGCATACTCGTTGGCAACATCACTGGCACAAGGCCCCTGATAGTACGCAAAAGTGTCTCTGCCGGTGTGAGGCGCCCCCGCCGTCATACACACCGCCGTACTTTGAGGGGCCCTGTGCCAGTGCCAATGCGAACTAGTGGGCCCCCCCTGCTTGCTCAGGATCACAGCACTTGCAAAGTTTAAATGCTTACCTCTCCCTGCTCCACCGCCGTGACGTATTCCGTGTTTCCTGGGCCAACGAAAAACTTGAGCCAGCCCTACCCCCCCACAAATTTAGCCAAATGACCCCAAGTTTTCAATGCCTAACTATTATTATGAAGTAAATTAAGATTGACAAGCTTAAGTAATAAGAATTGATGTTTTTGGCATTAAAATGTCCACTGTAGGTGTTTTCCTGTCCTCCACTCTCTGCCGACTTTGATTGCCCATTGACTTGCATTGGGTTTCGTCTTTCAGTCGGCCCCTGACTTTTCGCAATAATCGGCCGATTTCACCCGACCGGACTTTTGAAAAAGTCGGGTTTCGCGAAACCCGACTCGATCCTAAAAAAGTAAAAGTCGCTCAACTCTAGTCGCAACGTTGTTTTTCGCTGCATTTTTGATGAATAAAACTAACTTTATTAAACATGTACTGTAGGTAAAATGCAAACTGTAAAAAAAAACAAACAGCAAAAGCTCTAAGGATATGTGTGCACAATCAGTAAACGCTGCGGGTCGGCTGCTGTGTACTTGTGCAGCGTCCAACCTGCACCGGCCAGATGTTACAGTATTGTGGATGGGATTTCAATAAATTCCATCTCTACTGTGCGTGCACTGACACCCGCTTCTCACCTGCAGAGATGGACATGCGGTGCGTCTCTCCAGATTCCAGCATCTCAATTTATCTGGCGTAGATGCTCAGTCTCCACAAGAGAAATGTCACCCGTGCAATGTATAGGATGCGGTGATTCCGCACGTTTCAATGAACACATGCGGAATCACCTGTGTTCAAAAGATGGCAGCACTCTGGATGGAGCACATGTCCGCTGCATCCAAAGGGCTGCCATTTCCAGATCGTCTGCACATACCCTAAAAAATGGGTGTTGTGAAAGCAGTGTTTTTACTGCCAAGAGAGCAGTGGCTTTGGCTGCAAAAAAAATGCACCAAAAACGCTGATTCCTATTCACGCCTGTACTATATGTGTGTGGTTTACCCTTATTATTTCACGTGGGAATTTATTTATTTCATATAATAAATACCCTGATTCTGCAGACAATATTCCAGTCTTGTGTCATCCAGACAGTAGTGACAGGCAGTCGCCCTGACAGATTAAAAGCAGAGATTTAGTGACTGTGGTCAGAGCCTATGCTGATCCCTGCTGTATGTGACTGTGAAACCTGATCCTACAGCAATCAGCACAGAGCTCTGGGACCACAGTCAAGGGGGGATTGCGAGAGACAATCCAGGACTTCAGAGCAATGCACAGCATTATTCACTGCTGTACACCCTTTGGGCACTTCATAAAGGGGCTGCAGACGCAGGGGGCCCTCTTTGTGGGTGGGGGCCCCAGGCGTCAGCCCGGTCTGCCTGCCCCAAACGCCGGCCCTGGCTGTTCTTGACCACCGGCAGTTTTTAGCATTTTTCCTGCATTTGTTGGCATCTTTGAAAATTTCCACACTTTTTTTTAACTCTATTCAACAGTGATGAAACCACTACTGTATTTTCAATAAAAAATGCTGGCAAAGTGTCTTCAGAGCAGGAAACGCCTGAAGAATGATCTGCTTAGCGTCTTTGGATACCCGAAGCAGTTAAATGACACGCCAAAGATAGAACACATCAACAGCAAGTCATTTTTACATAGACATGCGTTCAAGCGGTCATTATTTTGAGCATTTTCTAGGCACTTTGTCAGGTGGGTTTCTCAGTGGACCTGACTGAATGTGTGTACATACCTTTATTGCGGACTTCGAGTCTCCAGTTTCTACTATTGGTATGAGATGGTTGGCAGTGAGCCATCTGTATACTCAGAGAAACTTATGGCTTGTTAGGGCTCAGCTGAACAGGGGTTCCTTTGTGATCTGAAGAACAGGAGCAGCCATGTTTGAACTGTACTTCTGTGTCACTAACTCGAACTGCATTGATCCAATTTTTTCCTACCTCTACACAGCTAATCTCCCACAATCTGAACAGATAGATTTCTGCTGTATAAGGGTATATTCTCCGAAATCATGGAAAATTGACTTAAAAAAACACTACCGTTCCAGTCAATTTATGATGCAAATTTCCGATGCAGCATGTGATTGAGATTTCATGAAATCCCATTCACAGTGCTGTTATACAGATATTTGAGCCTCATAATCAGGACAGACTATACAAAGCCATACTGAGAGCCCCATTAATCCCAATATTGGAATTCTAAACCAATAGTGGATTTTCCTTGGTGGAAAAAGGAAAGAAGAGCGCTTTCTGAGCATTGTAAATTAAAACTATAAAACCAATAGCAGAAAATATTCTCACCTGTCAAAGTTGTTGTATAGGCACTACTCCTGTTGCACTATAGTGGATTCTAGTGGGTGCAGCCAACCTGATATACTGTGGAAATATCCTCCATCGAGAGTTCCAGCAGAGCTGAATGAAGTGAAACAAACCAGATAAAGGGTGCTTCTGTTGAGATAAAAATCCAAATGGATTAGATACGTGCAGATAAAACAAAAGTATTATTTAAAAAATATTTTTTATTAAAAAACACAACCCGTTACGAA
The DNA here is from genome assembly GCF_051348905.1 of Ranitomeya variabilis. Taxonomy (NCBI): domain Eukaryota; kingdom Metazoa; phylum Chordata; class Amphibia; order Anura; family Dendrobatidae; genus Ranitomeya; species Ranitomeya variabilis. Next base: position 201,847,380 of record NC_135232.1, on the reverse strand, counting down.
TGCATCCAGCCTTCCTTAGGTGTGTTTTTTATAATAAAATTTGGAAAAAGAAAAAAAAAGAGAAAAGAATGAAATCATATTTAAAAAAAAAAGCTTTGAAAATATGTTTAAAAATATTTCTGCATTTGTATAATTTAATGTGGAATGTTTCAGAATTCATATTTGACCAATCCTACCAAAATACTGTATATAAATTTGAACTGTGATAGTGATGGATGGCTGAATGATTAATATACAGTATATACATTTCTGAAAGGGACAGAAAACTTGAAGTACTATGCATTTCACAGTTACCTGTGAGTAGAAATTCTTTATTTTGTTGGCTTAGAAACAGATATAATACCAAAGAGAAACCTTATGGGCTCACACTCACCTGCATCTATCAAATCGGTCCAATGTTGGTCCTGAAAAGCTGGACGAGTGCTACGAGAGTGCAATGCGATTATTCTCACCTATCATCCATATGACATCCGTATACAATGCGTTGTCAACATCAGCATTTATAAAGGAATTCTCTGTCATTTTAAGCTAGTTTAATAACTAATAAAACAATCATAGGTACAGATATAGGTAGATAGATTGATAGATGTAATAGAGATATATACTCAATGCAGGACTTGTGTAGTTTAGTGTACATGTGTTTAGCTAATAATTTAGCTAATAATTCAATAAATTAAAAAAAGTGTGGGGTCCCCCTCCTTTTTCTTAACAAGCTGAGGGAAAGCTGACAGCTGGGGGCTGATGTTTATAGTCTGGGAAGGGAGTAATAAACATGGAGCTTCCCAGGCTATTAGTATTATCTCACAACTGTCTACATAGCTTTTACAGGTTATTTAAATGGTTATTAAAAAAATGGCATGGGGTCCTCCCTTTAATTAATAACAAGCAAAGGTGATGATGACCCCTGTAACATTAGTGATGTCGCCACTCGCTGTGTGAGAACTTTCTCACAATCCTGTCTATGTGTTCGGGCTGACTTGCTGAGCAGTCACATTATGCCACTGCGCCACAAACCAGCCAGATGTAGCACAGCTGTAGTTCTTTGTGGGGCAAATAGATTGTTGTCAGACATGTGAGGAATATGGTGGTTTATTATTTTTTATTTTAAAGTAATAAATTGGAAAGAGAGGGACGGGGAGTATTATTTTAAATAAAGTTGTCTGTGTCTTTCAATTAAAGGACTATATTTTGGCTGTGTATTTTCTACAATATGACTATGGGATTAGTAATGAGGGTGCCTTATAGAAGCCACTCCATTACTGACCCCTGTGCTTGCTGTCAGCTGACAATATACAAAGCTGACATCAACCCCAATACTATCACCCCACTTGCCACCGCACCAGGTCATTTTGGGGGCAGCTGAGGGTTGATATTTTTAGTCTGAAAGGGGGCAATATCCATGACCCCTTCCTAGTCTATTAATATCAGCCCGAAGCTGCCTGCCTAGTACTTGCTTGTTATTAATTGTACAGGGACTTCAAGTAATTTTTTGGGGGGACCCCAATTTTAATAACGAGCAAAAGCTAAATAGACAGCTGTGAGCTGATAGTAATAGCCTCGGAAGCTCTATTTATTAAACCCTTCCCAGGTTATAAACATCAGCCTCCAGCTGTCTGCTTTCAGTCAGCTAGTTATTAAAAATTTGGGGGACCACACAACATATTTTTTTTCATTTTTAATTCTATATATATCTCTTCTATTCTATTCTGAGAGTTCGGGTTGTGAATTTACCGAACTCGGCTGATTAAATGTCGGGATTCCTATGAGATGGGTACGTAAAAATCGCACGGCATGCGCATGGTCTGTGGGCAGTGCAATTTTTTTTTTTTTTACCCATTGACTTGTATTGCCGAGTCTTGTCCAATATATCTGGCCACTCGCAGCATGCTGCGATTTTTTTTTTCTCAGTCCAATCTGAGCTGAGAAAAAAAATCGCAGATGAGCACTGAATCATTGAATAACGTTAGTCAGAGTGCAGATTTTTTCCTTTTTTTTTTTTTGGATTGCACTGGTCTATTTTTTATGAAGATGAGTATGAGCCCTAACATTATCAATAGGCAACTATTGTTCTTCTTTCCATCTCTTACCTTTTATACTTAATGTAGGAGTGTATCTTGTTCCTTATGTAGAGAGTAGAGACACTTCTATGTACTTGACCTGTTTTTAAACCTATCTGTCGGGATAAAGGATATGTATAGAGCACAGTCTTACTTTCATTTGAGCTTCTGCCAATCTCATAAGTAGTGCTTCTAAAAAAATATTACAAAAGACCTTGATGTATGAGCTTCGAACAGAACATCTCCTTCCTTCATCCTGTCCTTCCATTTAAAAGTATTGAAGAAGAAAATGATCATGCTGTTGTAGGTCACTTGAAGTTGGAGAATAAAGTTAACTAACTGTGGCATGGCTGAGCACTTTGCTAATCATTCTCTACAATATAATATTTTAAGTGTTCACCAAAGACCACCTAATAGACTCCAATTTTGATTGTAATGAAGCTTAGTAGAAAGCTTTCTTAAATTTCGACTGCAATTCTAAACTCCCAATTCATTGAGACTAGTGCTGTGCATGCAAGTCTTAAAGAAGCACTCCTATCAAAGTTTTTAATCTCTTAATAAATTGAAATCATCATATTATATAGAACTGTGTGCTTGTAGAGTGCCCCATCAGGGCAGTGGGGTACTCGGTATCGGGTCCGGTCGGCTCAAAGGGGGGGATGTCACGGTGGCTGACCCGGTCTGTGGCCCTGAGATGTCTGTATAAAAGGGAAAGGTCTTTAAAGGTTTAAAGTTTATGTTCGTGACGCCACTTGTGGTATTCGGTCAGGGTGACCGACGCTGCTTTAAGGGGTCCGCTGGGGTGATGTTATGGTAGCTAGATGGTATACCTTCCCACAGGTGAAGTATATCCCCAGGACTTCCCAGTATGTAGATGGTGAATGGTGAATGGCACAGTGAAGAACGAGGACACAAAGTTGCAGTCTCTTTACCTTTACTGAAGACTTCAGCATCCACAGTCCAGGGCACCAGATCACAGGGCAGGCAGGGTCCGGCTGGTTTGGGGCAAGTCCAGAGTCCTCTTGTCCAAGTGGAGAATAAAAGCCTTTCCTCTAGCGCTGTTGTGGTGTAGTCCCTTACTGCTAAGCTTCTCATAAGGTCCTTACAGATGTTATCTCTTTCTGTCCCCCGGATTGGATCGGACATACCCGTATGACTGGTGACTTGAGGTGGTTTAGAGGGACTCTAGCACGCCCCAGCCTCTAAGGTTGTCACCGTGCCTCCTGGGTGTTAGGTCGGACAGGTAACGTAGAGTTCAGCTGTTCTGCCGGTCTCTGATGTAAGTCATAGAGGTCCTTACAACCTCGGTGTTCTGGCTACCGGTCTCTGCACCTTAGAAGGAGGCAGCCTGCTCGGGGCTGGTCCCCTTCTGATATCCTCGCCTGTGCTTCTTCTCCTGCACGCTCGCTGCAAACAATTCGGCCTTCAAAAGTCTCTTTCTGGGAGCTGCAGCTCTGTGGGCATGCACAGCTCCGTGAACCCTCTATCCTCCTCAGACGGCTGTCTGGAACTTTCTACTCTCCCTACAGACTACCAGATATATATATATGGAGTCACCTAGTAAATAGGATCAAAAGCTCCCCCTGGTGGCCTGGAGTATGAATGTGTTGCATGTTTGTGATACCTGGATGCAGTTATCCTTCCTTGCCTCCAAACGTAGCATCACTCTCCCCGGGAGGAAAGCAATACCACTGTGACAACCAGGACCCTGGGGCGCCACACTTGCAAATGCTAATTTTGCTTTTCTACGAAGTTAATCCTTCTCTTTTCTCTGCTCTATGTACAAACAGGAAGTTTATTTTCCCTGTAAAATTCATTCCCCTCTTCAAGTCCTGACCCAGCTGCCTTCTCTTTCAGCCTGCCAGGGACTTTTGTAGTAATTCATAACTCATACCAGGAAAATTTACCTCCTGTTTCTACATAGAGCTTAGAAGGATTCAGCTATTAAGTTTTAAATCACATGATGTCATAGACCTAATAGAAAAGAGAAGAATCACCTGGGTAGAAGGGAAAAATGAGCAATTGTAAGTACACAGTGCCTTATAATATGATTTCAATATATTAAGAGGATAAAAACTTTAATGGGAGCATAGTCATATCCTGTCTCCTCTATGCTACACTTATATTGACGTAGCTGGCCAAGACTAGCATGTAAATGCCAAATGTCACAACTAGTGTTGAGCATTCCGATACCGCAAGTATCGGGTATCGGCCGATATTTGCTGTATCGGAATTCCGATACCGAGTTCCGATATTTTTGTGATATCGGAAATCGGAATCGGAAGTTCCCAGTGTATGGTTCCCAGGGTCTGCAGGAGAGGAGACTCTCCTTCAGGCCCTGGGATCCATATTCATGTAAAAAATAAAGAATAAAAATAAAAAATATGGATATACTCACCCGTCCGACGGACCCTGGACCTTAGCGGTGCAACCGGCAGCCTCCGTTCCTAAGAATGCAGTGAGTGTACAGGACCTGCGATGACGTCGCGGTCTTGTGATTGGTCGCGTGACCGCTCATGTGACCGCTCACGTGACCGTGACGTCATTGAAGGTCCTTCACTCACTGCATTCTTAGGAACGGAGGCTGCCGGTTGCACCGCTAAGGTCCAGGGTCCGTCCGAGGGTGAGTATATCCATATTTTTTATTTTTATTCTTTATTTTTTACATGAATATGGATCCCAGGGCCTGAAGGAGAGTTTCCTCTCCTTCAGACCCTGGGAACCATCCAGGATACCTTCCGATATTTGTGTCCCATTGACTTGTATTGGTATTGGGTATCGGTATCGACGATATCCGATACCGATACTTTCAAATATCGGACGGTATCGCTCAACACTAGTCACAACATTTTTGCTCAACTTTGGAGATGAGATTGTATTTGTGCTTGTTTGGATGTCAATTTTTTTCATGGGATATGACATAAATGTAAATGTTAAAGTGGTTGTCCTAAGTCGACATCCTTTTCTTGAACTAAAGCCACCCTAGTAATATGCAGATTTTCACCAGTTCAGCCTCTAACACCAGTAGCCAGCACTTTTCACGTAAAGACATCTGAAAAAAAATCAACCAAAAAGACCATGCAAAAGACACCTCAGGGAAAAAAAACACCGGCGTCTCCTGAAGAGTCTTCAGCTTGACAGATCTGACAGGTACACGCATGTCTAAAAGATGTCTGCACATACCCTTGCTTGCCTTTGCTTACCCATGTCATGTGCTCTTGACGCGAGGACAGAGATTTCATCACTACCTTCATCCTATATTTGTCTTGTCATTTATGTATTTGTCTCTATTAATATAATTGTAATATGTGTACTCATAAACTTTTATAAGAGGCAAAAATACCAAATAATATCACCTAGGCATGCCATAACTGGCATGAACATCTGGTACACACCCTGTGCTTGTGCCAAGTGAATTATGTAAGATTTATTTCTGTAGACACTGCTGTTTTCTGGCTGATATCCATGTAGCATATAGAATGCATGCATGACTATAAATTAAACTTCGAGACTATGGACACTCCCACACAAAAGACAATGGATGTTCTTGTTTCAGCTGTGTTACCCTAGGAAATGCACACATTCCTTTGTTCCATGCCCAGATCTATAATTAATTTCAACTACTCTGCATTTCAGGAGAGATAAAATAAACGGAAATGGAGATAATTGGTGGCTTTGTTATGATGGGAAGTTGACACAAGTGGAAATATGTACGCAAACTCACTTGTTAAGTTCTATGCAGTTTTGGTCACTTGATACCAGCTGGATTGATAGTAAGATGTGTGAGATGATGTTGGTTAATGTAATACTTTTTATAAGACATTTTATATTGAGTCCAGAACATCTGCGTCTTGATCACACATTTCCTTATGAGCATAAACACTTTTATCTCAAGAATACAAATAAAAATATATATCTACATGATTGTCATGTATTGTACTGATTCCAGCGTATGCAAAACGTGCAGAAAATAAAAAAAATCCCTGTTACAAGTCAAAAGATAGTAACCTGTAAGTAAAATCACTAAATAGTAGTGATGATACAGCATTAAAACGCTTGAGTGCTTGGTCTCAAATCGAGCAAGTCGGACATTCGTATGGGCTTGATTCAAGTAACGAGTATAATGGAAGTCAAAGGGAAACTCAAGCATTTTTCCGGAAGAGTTTAACAGGAGGAATAGTGGATGGAAACAGTGCTCAAATGGAATGGGAACAGCATTGGAAAGAAAGCTGGATGCATCTCTGACTCCCATGTTGCTGCTAGGAACTAAACAAATAAATAATTTAAAAAAACAATGACTTGAGGTTCCCCCCTATTTTTGATAAACAGCCTAGGTAAAGCAGACAGCTGGGGCTGATATTATCATGTTGGGAAGGTCCATGGCTATTTGGCCCTTCCCAGCCTAAAATTACCAACCCACAGCCGCCCCAGAATTGGTGCATCACATTAGATGCGCTAATTCTGGCGCTTTGTCTGACTATTCCTGATTGCCCTGGTGTGGTGGCAATTAGGGTAATATTTTTGGGGGTTGATGACAGCTGTTTAATGACAGCTGGCATCAAGTCAAGAGGTTAGTAATGGAGAGGTGTATAGCAGTCTCCTCCATTTCCAACCCAGTAATCCAAAAAAAAAAACCACACACAGAAAAAATACTTTATTTGAATAAAGACTCCCCCACACTATCCCTCAATCACCAACATATCAAAAATGTTCCCACAAAGCTTTTCCAATGTAGTCCCTGTTCCCGGCGGTCTCTGACATCTGTGGATAGCAGTAAAATACTGGTATTCACAGGCAACAGGTAGCAACGACAACTTTCATCGGAGCCGCTGGTATTTTTAGGCTGGGAAGGAGCCATTATTCATGAACCATTCGAGCCTAATAATATCAGCTGTCTGCTTTTTAATTAATTATTTATTTAATAGGTTTAAAAAAGGTTAAAACACCCTTTAGTGCCACATGATAGGCTACGAAGGGAGCAACTTTATATTATTTAGTGGGGGCGGATGTTAATCTAAGCTCCTCTTTGTATAACAACACTCCTAAACTGCTTTCCGAGGAGACTATGCCAAGCATGGTGCTTGAGCACCCGCGATACCCAATTGAGTAACGAGTCAACGACTAACGAGCATGCCCAGGCACACCAATTCTCAATCGACTATCGAGTAATGGTGAGCTTGCTCGCTCATCACTGCTAAATAGTAATTTACAATGTAATGACCGATGCTTTACGAAAGGAATGTGCATGTATAGTAATAAAGTATACAGTCCGCATACTGGTATAGGATACAGTCATGAGTCCTCAGATTGCAGATAAGGTCCTACGTAAAAGCATGTACAGTGTATACATTATATAATATATGAATTGACTTTTTTTTCTGGAAGCAAATAGGGAATAAAATGGTGATGGTGCTATTTTATTATTTGCCTGAATTGGTGGCTAGCCACTACACCAATTCCATGTCCCCTTCATTCTCAAGATCATTCTTCATTCTCAAGATATGCCATCTCTTTGATTTTAGAAAATCTAATTGAAGCATTGGGGGAGTTTCTGGAAGAACTTTCCTGTAAACGTTAAAGAGAACCTAATCCATCCAAACCACCAGCATTTGTACGTTTTGTTATAAATCTCCTGCCTAACAGTTTATACTGCTTGAAACATTAACAAAACCTTAACAAAAATGTCCGGTTTTTTTATGCAAATTTACCTTTTGACTAATTGAAGTGGTGTCTGTTTCCTCAGGCTAGTCGTCAAACTCACCATGTTAACATACCCCTCTGAGCGTGATAACACGATTTACAAGAGTCGGCATCATGGCCAGCCCTCTATAAACAGGAAGTGTACACCTGGTTTTGGATGCAGAATGTTGTGTATGAAATATGCCGGCTCTTTCAAATCATGTTGTGACGCTCACAGGGGTGTGATAAGTGGGACGACTAGTCTGGGGAAACAAATGCATCATCAACTAGTCAAAAGGTTAATTTGCATATTAAAAACGGACTTTAGAAATTATTTTTCTAAGGATCTGTTTATGTTTCAAACAACATAACGACTTGTTAGGCATGGAATTTAGAAAGAAATGTACAAATGCTGGTGGTTTGGGAGGGCAGGAAGGACCCGTCAGGTTCCTTTTAATAAATCTTTCACTATTATTACTAACTTTTCACGAATTTCTCGATGGTTGGCAACCCTGATTCATTGTCTATTGGTTCATAAAAATAGACAGTTTTTTGGGAAAAAAAAGTTTGTAAAAAAATGTTTAAGCTTAAATAATTTGTACAGATTAGGACAATAAATTTCATCATTTTCCTGATCACAGAGAATGCAGGTAATGTGTTCATGTCAGAATTATGAGCTGTAGACATGTATCACGTAATATCTTAATTTATGCCTAATCCAGTGGTAATTGTAAGCCATGAAATCCTTACAAAAATCCATTGCGTGTAATGTAATAAGCAGTAGGAAGAAATATGATTCTATTTTTTAGGATGTCAATGTGCCATCTTGTATTCAGTACATCAGGGGGAAAGGAAGCACATTTGGTATGGCCCTGCTTTTCACTAAGAGTTGTAAATCATACCTTATACATTACGTGTATGTTATATTATAACATAAATGTTAAAATACATAAATTGGGAAGATAAAATATATGTTAATTTTAAGACTCTACAGGGACTGCAGCATTACATGGTTTGCCAACCATTACATTTTTCTTTATGCAGGAAAAGCAATGGTAAGGCAAGTCTTGACACATGAGTACAGCAACCACTAACACATAAATAATAGGTTTAATCAAGTGTAATTGAAAAATAATTTTGTCGTCACTAAATCCAAGACAACCCCACCCCAAATTACGTTCTGCTTGTAAGGACAAGACAAATGCATCACCAAAAATATAATATAATGTGGAACTTTATACCTACAGGAAGATATTAATTATTTATAACTTAACTTGTATATTTTATTTATATAAACCAATTGTGAGTCTCACATCTGTGTGATCATCTGTCACTTGGTTTTGTCAAATACAATCATTTTCAGTTATTCAGTGGTTTTTTGTTGAAACTGGATAGCCTTTCGGCCATTATGGTGTGACTCCCAGATAAACCAGTGCCGGTAACTTCCACATCATTATGCCTCAATCATGTTTAGGACAACTTATAAAGATGGACACGTTTAACATGCTGTGGACTTTAAAGGGAACCTGTCACCTGAATTTGGCGGGACAGGTCTGCGGTCATATGGGCAGGGTTTTCGGGTGTTTGACTCACCCTTTACTTACCCGCTAGCTGCATGCTGGCCGCAATATTGGAGTGAAGTTCATGCTGTGTCCTACGTAGTACACGCCTGCGCAAGGCAATCTTGCCTTGCACACGCGCAGTATGCTTTGCCCAACTGCGGGCAAAGCCGAAAAGCATTAGTGCGCATGTGCCGGCGCACTATGTCCCGGAACACAGCGAAATACTTCCGGGACATAGTGCGCAATATTGCCTTGCGCAGGCGTGTACTACGGAGGACACAGCATGAACTACACTCCAATATTGCGGCCAGCATGCAGCCAGCAGGTAAGAAAAGGGTGAATCAAACACCCGAAAACCCCGCCCCTATGACCGCAAACCTGTCCCGCCAAATTCAGGTGACAGGTTCCCTTTAAACACACAACGCAGGTCAGTTTACTCTGGGTAAAAAAAAACACAGTGGCCATGAGATTCCTATAAATCTCATCTACCAATCCACTTTGCAAGAACTGTATGATGCTGTATTTATTATTTTAATTTTTGTTTCAAAATTCTGATTTTCTTTTAACCACTAAATTTAACCCCTTAAACCTCTTAGCTTTTTTCAGTTTTCGTTTTTCGCTCCCCTTATTCCCAGTGCCATAACTTTAATCCTTTTTTTTATTGATAGATTGGGCTATTCTGAATGCAGCTTGTTGTATTTTTGAATGGGTCGAAAGGGGGTGATTTGAACTTTTATATATTTTTTATTTTTTTATATATTTTTAAAAACATTTTTTTTTACTTTTGGCATGCTTCAATAGTCTCCATAGGAGACTAGAAGCTGCCACAACCAATCGGCACTGCTACCCAATCTGATCATTGCCTCTATATAGCAGATTTACTCACTTGCTATGAGCGCCAACCAGGAGACCTTAGGTTGCCATGCCAACACACTGGTGACACGCAATCATGTGACGGGGGTTTCCGGCGCAATTGCTGGAAGTGCAACTTAAATGCCACTGTCAGAGTTTGACAGCGGCATTTAACTGGTTAATAACTGCAGCTGACATGCCCCCGGAAAGATTTGTTGCTCACTGCCAGAGCCCACATCAAATGGAGGGAGTCTGACATCAGCGTACTTTTGCGCCCAATGTCAAAAAGGGGTTAAAAACAAAAAAAAACAATGTTTACTATTATCATAATTATAGTGGCATGAAAACTCATAATAGCAGGTCATATTTACTGCATAATGGCTGCTGTAGAAACAAAACAGTAGCAGAATTACCACTTTTTTTTTTTCCACCACACTTGGAATTTTTTTCCTCGTGTTTCAGTACATTATGCGGTGTGTATAATTATTAGGCAATTTGTAGTTTTTGATGATTTATTTTATTATTGAACAACTATAATGCTGTCGGTCAATAAAAAAAGGTTAATAAACCTGAAACCTGAATATTTACGAAACTAACACTGAGTTTTTGTCTTTCTTAGGAGAAGATCTATGTGTTCAGAATTATTGGGCATATATTATTGTGCAGAATAATTTTGTAACTGAATGAAAAACATAAATTTTCCCATCTCAGTTGTTTTTTTTTTAACTATTAAAGTGATAATAATAACAAATGAATTCAAAATGTACAAACATGCATTTCTGACATTTAAAAAAAACCAAAAATATCAGTGCACAATATTGCTGTCCTTCTTTTCAATAACAGCCATAAGCTTCATCCATGGAGTCTGTCAGTTTCTTAATTGACAATCACCTTTTTGGGCAGCACCAACCACAGACCCCAGACACTGTTCAGGGAGGGGAATGTTTTCCTTCACTGTAGATATCCAGTTTACGCTGGTAAAAGCAATGGTGTTGTTCAACAGTAAAACTCATCCCGCAAAAAAACAAGCTCTCACATGGCTATATTGACGGAAAAATAAAAAAAGTTAAGGCTTTGGGAAGAAGGGGAGCAAAAAATGGAAACGCAAAAAGTGAAATACCCCGGTCTTTAAGGGGTTAAAATAGCTAAAATTTGTAATCATTTTAACAAAAATGTAATTAAAAATAGGTCATTATCTCATGTCTTGTAGCCGAATGAACCACAGAGTTATTTCCACTTGCCACCTCCTAAGACTAATAATAATTTCAAAGCATTATTTAACTGAGGACTTCCATCTAGATCAGTGCGGCACAGCGTGCAGAGTGCAGCCAGATTAATGGACATTCCAATAAATGAATCTACAAAGGAAGTGACACTTGTACAGGAATGGGAGGGAGTAGTAACATTGCATATGGCCTGACACTCGATACACTTCAATGTACATTTACACTATAATAGTAGCCACTCAGTATTGGCAGTCATACCAGCGACCATAGCTGTTTCCGTCTGAAGGATTGTCACACTTTGTAATTATAGTTAGGTTTCAGTTACTTCATAGTATGTAGAAACTGTATATCTATCAACCTACTTATTCAGTACTAGGCATCTGCTAACTATTCAGACAGCCACACACTATCAAGTCACTGAGAAAACATATTACATGTTTCGTATATTCTGTGCACTTAACTATTTTAGTGATTTTCATCTTCCCCATTCTGTGTAAAGCTGTGCGTCACGCCATAGCAGGGCCCCAGTATGTACATCTACCTGTACACCCCATAGATTTGGGATCTCAATGATCCATGTGCCTCTTTTGCAAGTGCACTCCCCTTATGAGGCCTCTCTATTGAGATGAAAGGCTATTTTGTGGTATTTTTCTACTCTGTAGGTCATACTTGGGTATTGCTCTTGTCTGGGTGGGAGTTCTACTGGGCACGACAGGGGATTTTTAGGTTCACTACTACTACCCCTCTGTCGCATCTACGTTTTAGTGAAGGAAGTTAGAAAAAAAATTGAAGCAAAAAATTTGGTCAATTCTATATTAATATCCCCTATCCTGGTATATATGGTCCCTTCATCCCTATCCTGGTTTACATGACCTCCTCATCCTTATCCTGGTCTACATGGCCTCCTCATCCCTATCCTGGTATGCATGGCCTCCTCATCCCTATCCTGGTATACATGGCCTCCTCATCCCTATCCTGGTATACATGGTCTCCTCATCCCTATCCTGGTATATATGGTCCCTTCATCCTTATCCTGGTTTACATGACCTCCTCATCCTTATCCTGGTCTACATGGCCTCCTCATCCCTATCCTGGTATGCATGGCCTCCTCATCCCTGTCCTGGTATACATGGCCTCCTCATCCCTATCCTGGTATACATGGCCTCCTCATCCCTATCCTGGTATACATGGCCTCCTCATCCCTATCCTGGTATGCATGGCCTCCTCATCCCTATCCTGGTATACATGGCTTCCTCATCCCTTGCCTGGTAGGCATGTCACCTTCCTGTGCTCCTTCGCAGCTTCTTGTTCCGATGTCAGCAGCTGATTTATGCTTGTTAGCAGTGCATGGCAGGGACATCATGCGCTGCATACAAGCCGAAGACAGTTGCTGGAATACTCGCTGCTCCCCATGCCAGGACTATGTGCATGGAGAGCAGTGAATATTCATTGCTCTTTAATAGCGGGCACAGTATTAGCCGCAGCCCCCGGCTTCCTGCCACTGCCAAGCGTCCATGTGTGCCCGCTACGAAAGAGAATCAATATTCACTACATTCCACGCCTATTTGATAGGAAAGCGGTGAATATTCATTCTCTTAAGTAGCAGGCACACGCGAAGGCCTAGCAGATGCTGGAAGCCAGCTGTTGAGGCTAACAGCGTGTCCACTATTAAAGAGCAATGCATATTCACTGCTTTCCATTCCCATGGGCGTGGAATGCAGTGCATATTCATTTCTCTTTAGCAGCGGGCACAGGAGTTAGTCTCAGCCGCCGGCTCCTGCCTCCTGTGACCCACTGCTCTGCTGCTGCCTCTCCCCCACCTCCCCATCCACAACCAGAGCAGACTATAAGAAACACCACCCATTTTCCTTCAAATTTTTGGAGAGTAAAAGCGTGCCTTATAGTCTGAAAAATACTATATGTCTCTTCTTCTGAATTTAACAAATCCTAATGGAGAGTATTTGTTGCCATCTTCTCTTATGGACTTACTGCTTGGATATTCATGATTTTCAGCTGTTCATTACTTTTCTTCTGCACTATATTCTTTTCTTAAAGAAACATGAAGAGAAAAATAAATGTTATTGTTATGATCATTGGACCTGATTAACATCTGGTTTTCTGTTAGTGGCCATTAGCCTGGCGAGATAGTCACTGTGGTATTTTTCAACTGGGATTACTGACTGTAAAGTTTTTACTTCCTGAATACTACTGTCTACATCTCCTGTTCTGTGAACCTCCCAAAATATTTACCTACATGTATGTGATTGCAACTGTAAACTTTTCTTAAAGAGAACTTGTCATGTAAAAAAAATGCTATTAATCTACACTCACCGGCCACTTTATTAGGTACACCTGTCCAACTTCTTGTTAACACTTAATTTCTAATCAGCCAATCACATGGCGGCAACTCAGTGCATTTAGGCATGTAGACATGGTCAAGACAATCTCCTGCAGTTCAAACCGAGCATCAGTATGTGGAAGAAAGGTGATTTGAGTGCCTTTGAACGTGGCATGGTTGTTGGTGCCAGAAGGGCTGGTCTGAGTATTTCAGAAACTGCTGATCTACTGGGATTTTCACGCACAACCATCTCTAGGGTTTACAGAGAATGGTCCGAAAAAGAAAAAAAATCCAGTGAGCAGCAGTTCTGTAGGCGGAAATGCCTTGTTGATGCCAGAGGTCAGAGGAGAATGGGCAGACTGGTTCGAGCTGATAGAAAGGCAACAGTGACTCAAATCGCCACCCGTTACAACCAAGGTAGGCCTAAGAGCATCTCTGAACGCACAGTGCGTCGAACTTTGAGGCAGATGGGCTACAGCAGCAGAAGACCACACCGGGTACCACTCCTTTCAGCTAAGAACAGGAAACAGGCTACAATTTGTACAAGCTCATCGAAATTGGACAGTAGAAGATTGGAAAAACGTTGCTTGGTCTGATGAGTCTCGATTTCTGCTGCGACATTCGGATGGTAGGGTCAGAATTTGGCGTAAACAACATGAAAGCATGGATCCATCCTGCCTTGTATGGAGCATCTTTGGGATGTGCAGCCGACAAATCTGCGGCAACTGTGTGATGCCATCATGTCAATATGGACCAAAATCTCTGAGGAATGCTTCCAGCACCTTGTTGAATCTATGCCACGAAGAACTGAGGCAGTTCTGAAGGCAAAAGGGGGTCCAACCCGTTACTAGCATGGTGTACCTAATAAAGTGGCCGGTGAGTGTACAGATATTGGGTTAATCTGCAAGCTAATAGTACTCTGAAATCGTGCAGCAGCTGAACTGAGAGCCCCGCTACTGGGAGGAAATTAATTTTATTCCTCCTCTCAGCCTCGGAGAGTCAGCCATAGAGGTGCAACTGGCGTGGCTTCAGTCACCGCTCAGTGCATGGTGAGTGGCAGCTGTAAATGCACCTCGGCACTAACTGATAGCCAACTTAGCATTAGAGCCGGCTGTCAATCAATGTTGTGGGACACGCTTAAAGCCACCGCTGAGTGCTGAGCGGTGACTGAAGTCACAAGGAACGCTCCTCTACGACTTACACTCTGAGGCTGCTAGTTGGAATAAAGTTAATTTCATCCTGGTAGCCGGGCTCTTAGTGTGGCAGCCACATGACTTCAGAAAGCTACAGGTTAACCTCATATCTGCAGGTTAGTAGCATTTTTTAGATAACAGGTTTCTTTTCAACTTAAAGAAATACTCCAGACAACATTGTTATGTTGTTTTATACCTGAGGTCTGATAAGTGATGTGTAATTTATAGATTGAAATACACCAGAGAGGGAAGTCGCATATTTAAGGTGCCCTGGGCAGTAGGCATTGGCGAGCTGCTGCTTCTCCACACCCTGGCAACCCACAAATAAACAGTGTTTAAGTCCATATGCAGTGTGCTGTGAAGTTTGCTTTGCACTCACTTGTAGGCCAGAGGCCTTCGCTACATCCACATTTTTAGGTCCAGGATCAGACACACACATCAGGGGACACCCGGTTCATTATAACAAATTCAACTTTACTGAACAGGTCAGATACAACAGTCTTTAACACAGCACCCTCCAGTTCCAGTTTCACCAACACAGTACATTTCAAGCCTCTGTTTCCATTCAGTTCCGTCTATCACTATGCTTGATCGTTTTGTCAGCCCCAGGGATTTTCCGTCTGGCCCCACAGCACTCCCGAGATCCAATAAGCTTCCCTCATTTGGTTCCCTGTCCGGCTTCCTCTGTATGAAAGGGAATAAGGCACACTCCTAGTGCCTATTTCGGGCTGTAAATCCCGGATTTTGCAGGAAGGTCCACAGTAAATTTGTTATGACCTCATGCTTGTCAGAACGATATGTATTCCACATGCCTCCAGCCCACTGCTACCAGAACTTCAGCTTCGCACAAACCTCTATCTAACTCAGACTGACTAAACTAGGAAATAGTTCCCCTTTTTGCTTGACTTTGTCCCTTGCCATGCTGGGCTGGTTCCAAACATTTGACTCTATCCTAACCGACTCTGTTTGCCCCAGCAGTCTGTTGCTGGGGAAATGTAATCTTTCTCCTACTTACCTACAGTCACTATCTTCTAGCAGTATGCACTGAACTTCTTATCACTGTCTAATCTGCTCTACTCTGGGCCCTAAACCCTAACTTATATTTTAACCTGTGCATACCCTACACTTTCTCTTATACCTGAGCTTAATATACCAGGTTACCTTAGGCATTATCAATATGCCCACACAACATCATCAGTTGTATTGGACATCATCGGGTTGTAGTTTTGAATTACGCCATTCACAATGCCATATAAAGTAAGGGAAAATGGCAAAAAATATCCAAGTGCAGTGAAATGGTTAAAAAAATGCAATTCTGGCATTGTTTTTAAGTTTTATTTTTCTGGTAATTGTTATGCAGCATTAAAGACCTGTAGAACATATTTTTCCAGGCTAGTTCTATTATGGACATACCAAACTTATATACTCGAGTATAAGCCGACCCGAGTATAAGCCGAGACCCCTAATTTTGCCACAAAAAACTGGGAAAACTTAATGACTCGAGTATAAGCCTTGGGTAGGAAATGCAGCAGCTACTGGTAAATTTAAAAAATAAAAATAGATACCAATAAAAGTAAAATTAATTGAGACATCAGTAGGTTGTGTTTTTGAATATCCATATTGAATTAGGGGCCCCATATAATGCTCCATACAGTTCATGATGGGCCCCATAAGATGCTCCATACAAAATACGCCCCATATAATGCTCCATAAAGTTTATGATGGGCCCCATAAGATGCTTAAAATATGCCCCATATAATGCTGCATAAAAGGTTAATGATGGCCCCATTAGATGCTCCACATTAAAATGTGCCCCATATAATGCTGCACAAAGGTTAGTAATGGCCCCATAAGATGCTCCATAGAAACATTTGCCCCATAAAATGCTGCATAAAGGTTGATTATGGCCCTATAAGATGCTCCATAGAAACATTTGCCCCATATGCTGTTGTTGTGATTAAAAAATAAAATTGCATACTCACCTCTTGTCATTCAGGCCCCCGGCACTTGCGATATTCACCTGTCCCCGTTCCACCGCCGGGCGGCGCTCCATCTTCCAGCTCTCTGCAGTGACTGTTCAGGAAGAGGGTGCACACTAACCACGTCATAGCGCCCTCTGACCTGAACGTCACAGCCAAAGGACGCGGAAGACAGAGCGGCGCCCAGCGGTGGAACGGGACAGGTGAATATCGCAATGCTCACCATCCCCCGTTATGCTCACCTGCTCCCGGCACGGTCCCTGCCTCTCACTGACAGATGGTCTCGTGTCGGTGTTCAGCGGTCACTGGTACCGCTCATTAAAGTAATAAATATACGCTCCACCCCTATGGGAGTGGAGTTGCATCCATATTCATTACTTTAATGAGCAGTACCACGTGACCGCTGAACACAGGAAGAGCTGCCGGCACCCGGAGACCATCGGAGATGCAGGGACCATCACAGGAGCAGGTGAGTATGTGACAGCCGCCACTCCCCCTCCCCCGCCGACCCCCTTGGACAATGACTTGAGTATAAGCCGAGAGGGGCACTTTCAGCCTAAAAAAATGGGCTGAATATCTCGGCTTATACTCAAGTATATATGGTAGGTTTTTTACTATTTTACTAGCCTAAAAAAATTCAGAATTTTATAAAAAAAAAAAAATGGGTTTATGTCACCATTTCCAAGACCCATATCTTTTTATTTTATTAACAATGGGGCACTATGAGGGTTTGTTTTTTTGTATGGCATTTTTATTTATATTATTTTGGGTTACATGCAGTGTTTTGGCTTCTTTACGTTATGGTAGTGACTGGAAAAACACTTTTTGATTTTTTTTTTCATCTTACATTGATATATATATTTATTGTTAGCTGGGGAAAAGGGGTGATTCAAATTTATAAATTTTATTTATCTTTGTATGTATTTAAAACAAATATATATTTACATTTTATTATCTCTTCAACCTATCACTAACAACTGGTGTTTTCCCCTCAAGCTTTAAACATGCCTCAATCACACCTATCCTCAAAAATCCCTCTCTTGACTCATCCTCTGCATCTAGCTATCGCCCTGTATCACTTCTCCCCTATGCCTCACAACTACTGGAACAACACGTCCATCTTGAACTGTCCTCCCACCTCTCTTCCTGCTCCCACTTTGACCGCTTTCAATCTGGCTTCCGGCCACATCACTCCACTGAAACTGCCCTAACTAAAGTCACCAATGACCTTTTAACTGCCAAAGCCAAGCGACACTACTCTGTCCTCCTCCTCCTAGACCTGTCCTCTGCCTTTGACACAGTGGACCATTCCCTACTATTACAGACCCTCTCATATCTTGACGTCACTGACTTGGCCCTATCTTGGATTTCGTCATACCTAACAGACCAGACATTCAGCGTCTCCTACTCGCACACCACCTCCTCACCTCGCCCCCTATCTAGTCTATCGAGTCCCGCAAGGTTCAGTCCTAGGGCCTCTGCTCTTCTCCATCTATAGCTTTGGCTTTGGACAACTCATAGAGTCCCATGGTTTTCAGTATCATCTCTATGCCGACGACACACAGATCTACATCTCTGGACCAGATATCACCACCCTACTAACCAGAATCCCACAATGTCTGTCTGCTATTTCATCCTTCTTCTCCGCTAGATTTCTAAAACTTAATATGGACAAAACAGAATTCATCATCTTTCCCCCATCTCACTTGACTCCCCCAACAGGCCTATTCATTACAGTAAGTGGCTGCCCACTCTCCCCAGTCCCACAAGCTCACTGCCTTGGGGTAATCCTTGACACTGATCTCTCCTTCAAACCACATATCCAAGCCCTTTCTACTTCCTTCTGACTTCAACTCAAAAATATTTCCCGGATTCGTACATTCCTCAACCAAGAATCTGCAAAAACCCTAGTCCATGCCCTCATCATCTCCTGCCTTGACTACTGCAACCTCCTGCTCTGTGGTCTCCTCTCTAACACTCTCGCACCCCTCCAATCTATTCTAAACTCGGCTACCCAACTAATCCACCTATCTCCCCGCTATTCCCCAGCCTCTCCCCTCTGTCAATCCCTGCACTGGCTCCCCATTACCCAACGACTCCAGTGCAAAACCCTAACCATACGAAGCCATCCACAACATGTCTCCTCCATACATCTGTGACCTCATCTCCCAGTACTTACCTGCACGCAACCTCTGATCCTCACAAGAGCTCCTTCTCTACTCTCCTCTTATCTCCTCTTCCCACAATCGCATACAAGAGCATACAAGATTTCTCTCACGCATCCCCCATACTCTGAAACGCTTTACCCCAACACATCAAACTCTCGCCTACCATGGAAACCTTCAAAAAGAATCTGAAGACCTACCGACAAGCCTACAACCTGCAGTAACCACCAATAGACCAAACCGCTGCACGACCAGCTCTACCCTCGCCTACTGTATTCTAAACCATCCCTTGTAGATTGTGAGTAGTGTTGAGCGATACCGTCCGATACTTGAAAGTATCGGTATCGGAAAGTATCGGCCAATACCGACAAAGTATCGGATCTAATCCGATACCGATACCCGATACCAATACAAGTCAATGGGACTCAAGTATCGGACGGTATCCCTGATGGTTCCCAGGGTCTGAAGGAGAGAAAACTCTCCTTCAGGCCCTGGGATCCATATTAATGTGTAAAATAAAGAATTAAAATAAAAAATATTGCTATACTCACCTCTCCGACGCAGCTTGGACCTCACCGAGGGAACCGGCAGCGTTCTTTGCTTAAAATGCGCGCGTTTACTTCCTTCCGTGACGTCACGGCTTGTGATTGGTCGCGTGCCGCCCATGTGGCCGCGACGCGACCAATCACAGCAAGCCGTGACGTAATTTTCAGGTCCTCAATGCCTAATTCTAGGCATTCAGGATTTTAAAATTACGTTCCGGCTTGTGATTGGTCGCGTCGCGGTCACATGGGCGACGCGACCAATCACAAGCCGTGACGTCACGGGAGGCAGGAAACGCGCGCATTTTAAAATTACGTCACGGCTTGTGATTGGTTGCGTGCGGCCCATGTGACCGTGACGCGACCAATCACAGCAAGCCGTGACGTAATTTCAGGTCCTGAATGCAGAATTAGGCATACAGGACCTGAAATTACGTCACGGCTTGCTCTGATTGGTCGCGTCGCGGTCACATGGGCGGTACGCAACCAATCACAAGCCGTGACGTAATTTTAAAATGCGCGCGTTTCCTGCCTCCCGTGACGTCACGGCTTGTGATTGGTCGCGTCGCCCATGTGACCGCGACGCGACCAATCACAAGCCGGAACGTAATTTTAAAATCCTGAATGCCTAGAATTAGGCATTGAGGACCTGAAAATTACGTCACGGCTTGCTGTGATTGGTCGCGTCGCGGCCACATGGGCAGCACGCGACCAATCACAAGCCGTGACGTCACGGAAGGAAGTAAACGCGCGCATTTTAAGCAAAGAACGCTGCCGGTTCCCTCGGTGAGGTCCAGGCTGCGTCGGAGAGGTGAGTATAGCAATATTTTTTATTTTAATTCTTTATTTTACACATTAATGTTGTTTCGATACCGATACCCGATACCACAAAAGTATCGGATCTCGGTATCGGAATTCCGATACCCGCAAGTATCGGACGATACCCGATACTTGCGGTATCGGAATGCTCAACACTAATTGTGAGCCCTCGCGGACAAGGTCCTCTCTCCTTATGTACCAGTCGTGACTTGTATTGATTAAGATTATTGTACTTGTCTTTTATTATGTATACCCCTTCTCACATGTAAAGTGCTATGGAATAAATGGTGCTATAATAAGAAATAATAATAATAATTTAATTTATTTGTCCTCTTGCGTGACTTAAACCTGCAATCATTTAATCACTTAGGCTATATACAGCAACACTACAGTATTTAGGCTGCATCATATGACACAGGGGCATTCAGTAAGCCAACTACTGTCATAGCGACCTATTGCTTCCCTGCAAATGCATCACATGAGGGAGAACCAATGGGCACCAGAACTAACATCTGGGCTGAACTCAGGGCTCAAATGCAGCTGATAGTGATTGACAGCGACATTTATGAGGTTAACAGCAGCGATCAGCACGCACAGTGATCACTGTTAGATGCAGGCTTTGCTTCCAAGCTCTCTCCAAAGTCCCTGACATGCTCCATGATTGCTGACAGCAGCATTTAAGAGGTTAAGAGCAGCGATCAGCGGGCACAACAGTCAGTGCTGTGAGGGTATGTTTCCACGTTCAGGAAACGCTGCTTGTTTGACGCTGCGCAGCGCTGCAGCGTCAAACAAGCAGCGTCCAGATGTTCCTGCATAGTGGAGGGGATTTGATGAAATCCTGTCTCCACTATGCGTGGAAACCCGCACGCGGCGGCCCTGCGACTACGGACATGCTGCGCGTCTTTTCAGATCGCAGCATGCCCGTACACCTTGCGGGGACGCAGCGTCCCCGCAAGGCATATCACAGGGCCCTATGGGAGAGAGCGATCATCCCGGATGTGAAGAGTTAACACATCCGGCATGATCGCGTCCCATTAAGGGGGCGGGGCTTAGCGCCGAGCGGCTTCGCCGCTGCGGCGATACCGCCGCCCATCCGTACTGTGGAGACATACCCTTAGAGGTAGATGTCAGCTATAAAATATAGACGGCATCTGCCTACAGTGATGCAGGCTCTAATTCCAAGTCTTCTTCAAAGTCCCTGATACGCTCCATGACATATATATAGCCATCATGGAGTGTGAAGGGGTTAGAGAGAATCTGTCAGCTGTCTGCAAATGTTAGTTTTAGTAATTAATAAATTAACAGTTTTGGAAGTTCTCCTAAAAATCTGGTTTGAATAACCTTCAGAATTCTTCATTCTTGGAGAATGTTAGGGTATGTGCACACAAAGGGTCTGTTGCATCACAGCTTCCAAGCCAGAATACTGGTGTAATAGCTTTTGAAAAGTTTCAAAATTTAGGCGCAACTCAACTTTTGGTGTCTTCACGGCAGTTTCTTTCAGTGTCTGCAAAAGACGTTGGAATAGACACTTCTGGAAAAACACCACCAGCGTTTTCCTGAAGCGTCATCCTACAGTAAGAATGATGCTGCTATGCTAGTGTCTACAAGACTCTGTGTGCACATACCCTTAAACTTTGTACAGACATGCCCCATTGTGAAGAATTATGGTAATGGCCAATTGGCTATGTATTTTAACATTTCCAGGAAGAAACCACAGAATGAAAAAAAAAAGTTCTCCAGATTTGTTGTTTAAAACACCATTCCAGCGGTTTTTTATTGCACCGCTGGAGTGGTGCTTTAAATGTAAGTCCACTGCCCCTGTCTGATACTCACTGTCACGCCATTCTGTCTGTATCTGGTTTTCCGCATGACAATGCATGTCTTTGCTTTAACCCTTTGCTCCTTTCCCCCTAATTGAGCTGGGATACTGTTGGCTGTTACCTGTATGGAGGCTTCTCAGTTCCCTGCTTTGCTGCATAGCCGTACATGGGTGGTTAGGTCTTTGCTTTGCTGCATGACCATCCGCATGTGCGGTCCCTGGTTGCCGCTGTGGAAGCTGTCAGCGGGTTGTGAGGTCATTTGCAACTGGTGCATGACTTTCCACTTGTGTCTGTGCGTGCAGTCACAGCCAGGTGCCGTGAGCCTCAGTTCCTGCACTGATTGTGCTATTTATGGTTACTGTTTGTGCTTAGGGCGTGCGCGGCCACACCTCCCCTGCTTTTATCAGGGTTAGTGTGTGTACTTGAAATGCTGTCCCCAGCCAATTGCCGAGGGGCAGCTCCTATATAAAGTTCCCCTGCCCATGGGTGGGGCCTGAGCTACTCACAAAGCTCCTGAACTTTGCTATGTGTGTTTGTGCTCCTGCACCTCTCCTGTCTATGTTTTGGTACCAAAGTCCTTGCCTTGATTCCTGTTTTGTCCTGTTCTGGCACCTGTCCTGGAGGCGGTATATCCAGGCCTGAATCCTTGATCCTGTACCTATCCTGTACCTGAACCTGTTTGAACTGTGTCTGCTGTGATTATGTTCCTGGAATCCCTCTGCATCTGGAGCCTCACACCCTGTGACTTTCAGTCTCTTGTAACCGGTGTTTCTGCTGAGCATCTACTACTCTGTGCTCTGACTACCATGTGGTGTTAACCCCATCTGGCCCACGTCCAGTATGGCGGTGCTTGCACCATCACACTTGAGTTTCTTCCTAGGTCCGATGCCCAGAGCCTGACGACCGCAGACTGGAACCTGATGACCGCTGCCTGTAGCTTGGAGCCTGATGACTGGTGGTGCTTGTAGGTCATGTCGGATGTCTGGAACTGAACAACTCCTGTCTGATGTCTGCCGGTGACCCTGGGTCCAGATGTCCTGATGCCCTGTCTGTACCCTGTAACCCTGCCTGTGTTCTGATGTCCTGATGTCCTTTCTGTGTCCGATGTCCTGAAGTAATTGATGCCCTGGGCTGCCACGCCAGTGTCCCAGCTGACGACCTGGGCTGCCACACCAGTGTCCCAGATGTCTATCGGTATTCCTGATGTCCTGATGCCCTGCCTGTGTCCTGATGTCCTTCCTGACGTCCTGATGTCCTGTCTTTACCCTGACGTCTTGCCTGTGTCCTGATGACCTTGTTTACCCTGATGTCCTGCCTGTGTCCTGATGTCCCGCCTATATGTGTCTCGGTGATCCATTGGTGCCTTGGGGTCCACTGGGTGGTACCCTTCTGGAGGTGTGGAATCGGGAGCCTGGCATAGTCATGTTTGGTTTATGTACTGTGTGACTTTACTTTAGTAAACTTTACTTTCTCTATGCCTGAAGTTGTGCGGTGTAATCAAGTCCTTCGTGTCTCTTTCCTTGTCCACATGCTCAGCTGCCACAGAACCCCGGTCTCTTCCCTCCCCTAGTTCGGGTAGGCCCAGGTCCCCCTCTGCGGTATAAAGGGTCCGTATTGCGTCCCCGGGGGACGCGCGCCCCACGCCTTCTGAGGTCGGTCGGATTGGGGGCGTCTATAGGCTGGGCCGCATCGGCGGCTGCAGCTGATAGTGACACTCACCTTAGGCATTTTCATAGGTTTTTTTTGTTGCTGTTCCCTTCAGTCTCCGGAAAAAAGGTTACCTGCCTGCAGCTTCAGTGTTTCATGGAGCTGCACGGAGTTAATTTTTCAGTACATCTCTATGAGAGCATCGTTCTGGCCTCGTTCTGGCTCTCATAGACTTGTTTTGAGAGCTTGCGACATAGCTTCTGACTTCCCACCACTCAGAAGCTGAGCTCACAAGATGGCACCACGGGATCGGAGAGGCACTGTAAAACGATGAAGACGCAGGGTGAGTATATGACCGGGAGCAAGGGACTTACTTTTAAAGCACCACTCAAATGCTGGAAAAAAATAGTGGAGCGGTGCTTTAATGGTGACTGCAAGTAATTAGTAAAACAGTCATATCAGTGGAGCAGACAGGCACTTTTTACAGCGTTTAATGGTGGTGTTGCTGTTCTCAAGACCATAACCAAAGTAGAAGATCCACCATAAATACAGTATATGGCCAGTTGAACCTTGACTTTAGCTTTCATTCTTCTATATATTAAATTGACTGTAAGTAATGAGACACATCTCTTTTTAATTAATATTTTTTCCTTCTAAACATCTTTGGGCACTAATACCTGCACATAAACTGTTGGCTGAGCATTTTATAGCATTTTTATGGTCAAGTAGCTGCATGCAAGCCTTATGTGACCAAGCACAATGCCAAAGGTCAGATGGAGTTGGGTGAAGCACATTACCAGTGGAGCAGTGGAAATGTGTTATGTAGTGATAGATAATGTGCTACATGGCACCGATGTGGTAGCCGTGAATGAGGCACTCATCTGTGACGCCCGGCGCATTGCATGAAATTGGGGGTCCTGGCTGGGTATGCGGACTTGTGCTTTGAGGGCGCTAAGCCCAGGCAGGCCACATGTAACTGATCTTGTTGGTTTGCCAGGACCAGATGTTTTACAGTTCAATGAAGAAGACCAACATTCAAAAGTAAACCATTTACTAAACAGAAACTTAATATGGAATATATAAGCGATAGCAGGCACACAGTCTTAGGAAAGTTCCCTTACAACTCAGAGCATTTTCCACAATTTTCTTAATCCCCTTACGCTTTCTACTGGTCCTCTGTTTCCACTGTTTCTCACGACTTCATCACAATCCAGCGTTAAACATTAAAATTCTGTTTAGCAAGAGTCCTTGACTCGCCCGTGTCTTCTTTTCCTTTCGGGTACCAGTATGGCCAAACTTAGCTTTTAGCTCCCTGATGCTCTGGAACTCTCTCCAAGGCAATGTATTCATCTTTTGCACTTAGTACTGTCCAGGCCCATTACCTTGCAGGCTGTATTATCTAGGCTTTGCTGCTAGGCATCCTCTCCCAGGACCCATTTCCAGAAGATCACTCTCTTAGTCACTTCTGTTTCAGATTTCATTATCCCTTTACTTTGATCTCCTCTCACTTAGGGACACTTCAGAATATGGCACTGCTCACCTTGGACCTTTAGTCCACGTGCTATGCACTCCAGGCCCTATCTAACAGGAAATTGTCACTTTTCCTGCAACTCAACCCCTCCCACTCTGGATTAGTCCCAGACATTAACCAGAACTGGCCCTATGGTCAAATTACAAACGCCATAAAATTACTAATGCCTTTAACGCACATTATCACATAACATTGTATAAAAAACTTGTTTCTTCAAGAGGGAAACATGGGTAGCATGTCCTTATCCTTACATATGCTTCACTGTCTGGCAACCTCGTTGAAGAGGTTGGGTTTGGCAAATGTTATGAGATCATTACCTGCCTGACTGGATTGTGCCAACTGAACATTTTCAGGGGTTGACCCATACCCTT
This sequence comes from Ranitomeya variabilis, assembly GCF_051348905.1. Classification (NCBI taxonomy): domain Eukaryota; kingdom Metazoa; phylum Chordata; class Amphibia; order Anura; family Dendrobatidae; genus Ranitomeya; species Ranitomeya variabilis. The sequence goes on along the minus strand of NC_135232.1, from coordinate 201,821,599 downwards.
AAGTTCCAGTAAAGGGAAATCTTAATGCTTCAGCATACTGAGATTTTTTTAGATAATTGTAGCTTCCAATTTTATTGAAACAATTTGGGAAGGCCTTAGGCTATGTGCACACTTTGCGGCGTCCTCTGCGGGTTCTCCCGCAGCGGATTTGATAAATCTGCAGGGCAAAACCGCTGCGGTTATCCATGCAGATTTATCGCGGTTTGTTTTGCGGTTTCCGCTGCGGGATTACTCCTATACTATTGATGCTGCATATGCAGCAATATGCAGCATCAATAGTAATGTTAAAAATAATAAAACATGGTTAAATACTCACCCTCTGATGTCCCGATCTCCTCGGCGCTGCACGCGGAGGTCCGGTTCCAAAGATGCTGTGCGAGAAGGACCTTCGTGACGTCACGGTCATGTGACTGCGGCGTCATCACGGTCATGTGACCGCGACATCACCGCAGGTCCTGCTCGCACAGCAACCCTGAGACCGGACAGCCACGTGCAGCGCTGAGAGGTGAGTATATCATTATTTTTTATTTTAATTCTTTTTTTTTACACTAATATGGTTCCCAGGGCCTGGAGGAGAGTCTCCTCTCCTCCACCCCGGGTACCATCTGCACATTATCCGCTTACTTCCCGCATCGTGGGCACAGCCCCATGCGGGAAGTAAGCGGATCAATGCATTCCTATGGGTGCAGAATCGCAGCGATTCTGCACAAAGAAGTGACATGCTGCGGAATGTAAACCGCTGCGTTTCTGCGTGGTTTTTCCCGCAGCATGTGCACAGCAGATTGCGGCTTCCATAGGGTTTACATGTAAATGTAAACGCTATGGAAACTGCTGCGGACCCGCAGCATCAAAATCGCAGCGGATCCGTGGTAAAACCCGCAAAGTGTGAACATGGCCTTATACTTTTAAAGCATGAATATGCCTCACCCCACAAAGCAAGGTCCAAAAATGCATGATTGGTGTGAAAGAACTTGACCTCAACCCAATCAAACACCTTTAGGATTAACTAAAATGAAGATTGACAGAGCCAGGCTTGTTCTCCCTCATAATCCAAGATCCAACATCAGTGTCTGACCTCCCAAGTGCTTTTGTGGATCAATGGTCAAAACTCCTAAAATCTTGAAAGACTTCACTGAAGTGTGGAAGATGTTTTAGCTGCAAAGGAGGGAGGAATTCCCTATTAATGTGTGTGGATTTAGAATAGGATGTCATAAATGCTCCCTAAAGTTTTATGTGTAGGTGCCCAAATACTTCTATCTATGAGGGAACCTGTCACCATTTTTTTCATGTATGATCCAATACCACCACCTTCCTCAGTGCCTGTGCTGCATTCCAAAAAGTTGTATATTATGTCCTAACTCCCCTGTATATCCCCAAAAACCTTCTGAAGTGCTCCAGCGAGGTATGCAAATTCAGATGGTACGTGTGCCGACACACGTCTTTCCAGCATCTGCATCAGCATCCAGCAACTATTTTGTCTATATTGTTTTGTTACCTACTACTAGAATTAAACTCCTCTTCTACGGTTTCTGGCAGCAGGGAACAAAACAATATGGGCAACATGATTGTTGTAGGCAGGAGCCTGAAAGAGGTGTGCTGGCGCATACACAGTTAGGTTTCAGGCTCTACCTGCAGAAGCAGAGAGCGAAGTGTGCCTGTGCGAGCCGGCTATGTCCCTGCGCAGGCGTGAGATTTTTTTCCCGCTATTTCATCAATCACAGCGGGAAGCGTTTAGCAGGGGTGAGGAGGTTCTGGCCCAACTGCAATGATACCCATCAGATCGAACAAATTTGCGTGCCTCGCTGGAGCACTTCAAAAGGTTTTTGGGGGATATACAAAGAAGTCAGGACATAATATACAACTTTCTGTAAGGCAACACTGCGCTGAGAAAGGTGGCGGTATTGGTTCATGCATGAAAAAACTGGTGACAAGTTCCCTTTAAATATTTCTTTACTGCAGAATAGTTCATCTAAGATGCGCTACATAATATGCCCTGGTACAAGGTTTCACGTTCTTCTTGATAGGTAAGAGTATGATAAACTAATCTTTTCCAGATATACCTTGAAGGCAAAGTGTTTGTTTCTACATGTAATTGAAATGTCTTGAAATTATTGTTACTTGATTTGCATAGAGAAAACTTTTGATAAATTGCCCTTGTACCTGAAGCAGTGCTGTAATTATGACTCCTTCCACGGTAGTTATTTAATTTCTGGTTATTAAAAGTCTGCCAACTATGAACTAAAAAAAAACTTGCTGTCTGCTGCTTTAAGTAATTATCTGCATTTACCTATTACACAAATCATTGCTATTAGATAAATTTGGCTCTTGGTAGTGCTCTAGTCCCAGATACAGTAGGGCTATTAGAGCACTTAGGGGCACATTACAGCCTCCACAGATACCAGGCATTTGCTTTGCAGAGTAGGGGGAGCTCCTGGTTCTTTGGACAGTGATGGCTTGTGGATGTTTCTTCCTCTCTGCATTTCGATCTTTCATTACAGACTTTCTGCTTGATAATTATATGCTTTGGTCTAAATTAGAGACTGTGCATCTGGCTACAGTGTCTGTGTAACCATTCCCATCTGCAGTGGTTTGGAAAGGAGTCCTGTTCACTTAAACAGTATTCCGCACACCTCCTCCCCCCATAAATAATGGGTGGGGAAAAAGCAGTGCCATAATTAAGGTGGTTTTACTCCCTCTTTTATCTTTTTTAACCCATCTGTCACTTAGTCTCACATTTCCTTGATTTTTTTTTTCTATTGACCTATAATTTAAGACATTGACATACAAAATACAAAGTGTAGAATAACTATCCATGCCATGAATTTCCATGAAACCACTCCCAAAACTATGCTGTTGTATGCAGTATTCAAGGCAAAATAAGGTCATGGTGCTAATGTATTTATTTCACATTGCAGTTAACTCCCTTAACTATAAAGAAAACAATCATATTAAGCACAGTCTATTACGTCTCGTAGGAAGATCAATCACCAGTCTGAATATTACACTAAATGATGTATGAAAAGCTATTAACAAGAAATTACTTGGAGGAAAGAATATATTGTTTTTACCAGTAGAAAAGAAATCCGCACTTTTACCCAGGCACGCTGCCCTGTACAAAAGTAGTATCTTGCCAATTGGATTGTCCTGCTCTAGATATCAAATATGTCACAACACTATGTTGGCTACTGAAATGTACACACATTTGAGAAATGACGTATTGTAGATAAAGATTTGGAATGGGGTAATGTCCTGAAAATCAAAACACATGCAAATGACTGGCTTCTACACATAGCAGCAACATTTTATCAAGCAAAACATGGATGATAGCAGTAAGCTTCTTTCCTCCATCTCTGTTGTGTATAAAGAGCTTTATATGAATATATTCTCGGTATTTGAACTACTTTTTGGATAATATGCTGATGAAAATATGATGCCAGAAGTTTGACAAATGAGACAGCACTCTCAAAGGGTATGAGTTTTCAGGGCAGAAACTCTAAAACTCTCCAATCAAAACTTGTCATTTTTGGAGCATTTCTATTCCAAAAAAATATGTGTGAGCACACCCTAAAATGTCCAAGTGTTTACTCTAGCTTATTCCAGGTATAAGGCTTTAACAGGCTTGAAAATCCATCTCTCCATGTTTCAAGCCTGACAAATGTATGTAGCGGGAATTTGGCATCAGCCGGAATAAACACTTAGGCCGGGTTCACATTGCATTAATAGCAGCCCGTTCAACACATACGTTAACGGGCTGCTGTTAACGCAAGTGCCGGTATGTCATCGCGCTAGCGCAGATAGAGCTAGCAGATGCTCTATCTGCGCTAGCGGTGACGGACCCGGAAATGCTGCAGCCCGCGTCTCGGGTCCGTCACTCAATGACGGCACATTTCTAGCGCACTCCCATTGTGGGCGTGCGCTAGCGATGCATCCGACATTGGATTCAATGGCGGTGTTAACGGACTACGTTACACCGTGTTATGTCGCGGTGTAACGTAGTCCGTCTAACAGACGGGTTTAATGCAATGTGAACCCGGCCTTAGATACAGCAGCACTTTCTTAAATATTGAAGAATAATATGTCTGTTCTTCTGGGATTAGTACTTTGGTAAAATACAATCCACCAGAAGACATGCACGTGTACTTACTGTTTACCCTTGCAGTGCTGGCCTTCAATGTTTTTTTTTTATAATCATGTAATGTGGCTCTGTCAGTGGTCGGAGGCAACTGTAAAATGACAACCACAAACAGGCTTTGCACAAGCTACTTCATTTACCAGAGCCCTGGAATTGCCCTGACCTTCACCCTTTCAACCCTATACAGGGATCTGGACTTACACAGGGATAACTTGGTGAGGGCTCCAGAGTCAGCTGCTGTTTGTTGGCCTAAGCTGGCAGAAAGGATAGTCAGGTAGCTAAGTCAAAACCAAGAGGGCAGCAAAGGTACAAAATCGTCAGGCAGAAGAAACCTCAGTAAATAAGCTGGGTAAAAAAAAAGGAAAGCACAAATACTACACAGGAGAAGAAACCACAGACCTAACCTAAGGAAGCACCAAGCTATATCTGGCAGCTCACAGCATTAAGTTGGAAGATTAAGTAGGATGTGGTGCTTTCCAATTAGCTGAAGCAATGAGCTGAACAGCTGGACAGCACTTCAGGTCTCAGTCACTCTAACCTTAGTGGCTGGACAGAGTCTGAGCTGTCCAAAACTTCTGGTTCTGACATCTTTTCTATCACCAGCGCCGCCCACAAAGTGAATATGGCTGCGCCTGATGACAGTATCATAAGTGCAGGACCAGGCTGTGGTAGAGATGTGTCAAGTCAATAGCTAGGGAAAGAAGTTGGGCACCATGGGAAAGTAATTTTAACATGATAACTCTTCATTTGTGTTCTTTCCTCCATTATATGCAACAAGAACTACTTATACTGCAAAGAAATATAAAGTTTAATACAACTCAAAAATAACTGTTCCTGGCTTGTTATCTCTCATAATCAAAAGTACAGAAGACATGAATTCTATGTGGGCTTCAAGTAGTATAAATACATATTGATTTGTAAAGTTAGAATATTAGGATAGGATATTAGGACCATTAGCCAGCTAAGGGTATGAGCACACGTTAAGGATCTGTTGCAGAGATTTCTGCTTCAAAAATGTGTCTCTTGGCAGGAAAACCGTCCCTATAAAAAAACACATGTTCGTGCAGTGTTTTGGTGTGCGTCTTTTATGCATTTTTTACCATTCATTAGAATGGGAGAAAAACACTGCAAAAAGTTGAAAGAATTGACTTGCTGCAGATTTTAAACTGCTTCAAATCTGCAAGAAAAAATAAGCAACGTGTGCATGAGATTTCAGAAATCTCAGTCACTTTGGTGGGACAGTAAAATGCTGCATTTTTCACAGCAAAAACGCAGTTATAAAATGTGGCAAAAACGCGATGTGTAAACATACCCTATCCCTTAGGCCCGTGTCACACTTGTGAGTGCAATGCGAGAAACTCGCGTGAGTCTCTCGCATCAATTCCCGGCACTACCGCCAGCACTCGTGACCAGAGTGTGCGGCTGCATGTATTTCTATGTAGTCTGAACCGCAGGTGGCATTGGTGGGAATTGATGAGAGTTTCTCACATTGCACTCGCAAGTGTGACACCAGCCTTAAGGTACCTTCACACTAAACGATATCGCTAGCGATCCGTGACGTTGCAGCATCCTGGATAGCGATATCGTTTAGTTTGACACGCAGCAGCGATCAGGATCCTGCTGTGATATCGCTGGTCGTTGAACAAAGTTCAGAACTTTATTTGGTCGTCAGACCGGCGTGTATTGTCGTGTTTGACATCAAAAGCAACGATACCAGTGATGTTTTACACTGGTAACCAGGGTAAACATCGGGTTACTAAGCGCAGGGCCGCGCTTAGTAACCCGATGTTTACCCTAGTTACCACTGTAAAATGTAAAAAAACAAACAGTACATACTCACCTTCGCGTCACCCGGCGTCCGCTTCCCACACTGACTGAGCGCCGTAAAGTGAAAGTGAAAGTACAGCACAGCGGTGACGTCACTGCTCTGCTGTTAGGGCCAGCGCTCAGTCAGTGCAGGAAGCGGACGCCGGGGGACGCGAATGTAAGTATGTACTGTTTGTTTTTTTTACATTTTACGCTGGTAACCAGGGTAAACATCGGGTTACTAAGCGCGGCCCTGCGCTTAGTAACCCGATGTTTACCCTGGTTACCCGGGGACCTCGGCATCGTTGGTCGCTGGAGAGCGGTCTGTGTGACAGCTCTCCAGTGATCAAACAGCGACGCTGCAGCGATCGGCATCGTTGTCGCTATCGCTGCAGCGTCGCTTAATGTGAAGGTACCTTTAAAGTTGACTGATCCCACCAATATTGACCATAATAACAGACAATGTAATGATGATGGGTAATTTTAGACAGTTCTTCGACATCTGCTATTGGAGGGAAAAAATTTTTAAACATGTCATAAAATTTGTCCCTGCTAGACATAAGCCACTGCCAGAGGAGTCTGGCATCAGATCATTCTACTCTCCTCATTGAGGTAAATTGTCAAGGTTAGGACATGGTTAATGTCCTGTTCTCTCAGGGTTAATTTTGCTGGCCTCCTTTTGGATCTGGGAGTGGTATTTATACTCACTCCAGACTAGGATTCCCTGTCAGCAATACTTTTGTCTTGTCTGTGTGCCTGACCCCTGGAGTGTGTGCTCAGTTTGCAATTGTGTTCCTTGCTCTCCTTGATTTACTCTGCTCATTTGTTCTTTTGGATTTCTGACCTCTGGCTTCTCTTCTGACAATCCCCTGTCTCTCCCCTTTGGTACCTCGTGATCTCTTGGTTCTGATCTTAGCTTGTTTGACTACTCTCCTGTGTGTATCGTCTCCTCTGCACCCTGGCATCATGCTCCACCCCCAACCACATCCCACACTGTCACATGGTTCAGGTCCTGTTTGTTACCTGGTTAGTAACCTGGCACTTTTCTCAGCTCCCTTGCTGCTGTGTGCAGCTCTCCATGCAGCAGTAATACCCGGGAGTCATGACATTATAGCTGACTCTACAGTCTTTCCCTGGTAGTGGGGTGTTAGTATATTATGGATCCGGTACAGGCTTTCACGGGGCAGGTTAATGAGCTCTCACAGCTTATGCAGAAGCTGTCCATTGAGCAGCAAGCCCTGGTCCACTTGCACCAACAGGTGCAGAGAGATGTGGCAGGTGCTGGTCCGTTGGGGTTTCGGGAAGGAGGCCCCACTGATGCATCTTTAGCAAACCCCGAGCAACCGGTAAAGTTATCCAACAATTTTTCCGGAGATAAAACATTGTTTATGGTCTTCAAGGAGGGATGCAAGCTGTTTTTCAAATTGCATCCCCGGGCCTCTGGAAATGAAAGGCAGAGGGTGGGGATCGTAATGTCCTTGGTAAGGGGGGCCCCACAGGCATGGGCATCCTCTCTCTATTCCTCTGCTGCTGATTGTATGTCTATGAACCTGTTCTTTGAGGGTCTGGGGCACATTTATGATGAGCCTTATAGAGTGCATCTGTAATAATTATAGGGGATAACTCAGGAGACTCTTTGCAAGGAACAAGACAACTACAGGACACAGTTTTATAAGGGGTAAAGTCTATATTATCACACAGTGATTCAAACAGGTGCAGAGAGAAACTCAAGTCCACAACGCTTGGTGTAAATATTAAACGCAGCTTAGCAGTCTATAGGAAACTTCAGAGGAAAATGCAATCAAGCACAAAGTCTATGAAGCACAGTTATTCTTGAGGATACTTGACACGAATAAATCCTTGTCTTAGTCCAAACACAGATAGATAAGCTTATAAGGCAGTTCAAATCATATCTTAGCTCAACCAGGGAGGCCTGGTTAATAGTCTCAGGTTTTTGCAGAGCAGAAACAGCTTACATGTCCAGCAAATGCAGATGGAAGTAAACACGAGCAGCAGATGAAGGAGGATTACTGGAAACTGGTGTATGCAGCAGGAACTCAGAGCAGAGTAGCAGGATCACCACACAGGTTCACAAGAGCAGGTATATAGCCAGGGAGTAATCAGAGGTCAGGAGCTGGATGCAAGGCAGAATACTCTAGCACAGACTGAAGGCTGGGGTGGAGTTTTATAGCAGGAAGACACAGTGCACTTGAGACCAAAGATGCCATCTTGGAAAAGGGCAGTAATGCACAAAAGGTAAAAAATGTTCAGAGTCCTGACATTATCTGGCAGAGGATATGATTATGAGTGTAACACAGGGGAGGCACTCCGCTGAATGGTTCTGCTCAAAAATTTAGATGTTGGGCAGCCAAACACGTTGGGCGGCCTGTCTGACTGTCTAAAGGACGCTCTGGCATTACATCCTCCTCCTGATACCCTGGAGGATGCCATGCTTTCATTGATGCCCAAGTTCTGACTCGTAATAAGATAGGGACAATCAGGCTGAAAGACCCTGTTAAAATCGTGGCTGTTGATCCATCCCCTCTTACCCGGGATGGAATTTGTTTCAGGACTGATGTCTTTCTCTGAAAGTGGGTTCCACTCATGTGGAAAAATTAAGTTGTTTCGTTATGAATAATCTGCCTGCAGGACTGGTATTGGGGATACCCTGGCTGCAACGCCACAATCCCGTAATTGATTGGGTGACTTTGGAAACCACTCAATGGGGATTTAAGGATAATGGTCCATGTTGTAACCTGGGACCTTTTGTTAACCCAGTAAAGTCTGTATCTGTGTCGTCTGTCGGTCTGGAGAGTATTCCGGAGTACCTGAAGGACTTCGAAGACGTGTTTTCCGAAAGTGAGGCTCAGGCGCTTCCTCCACATCGACTTTGTGATTGTGCTATTGATTTAGTCCCAGAAGCCAAATTACCCAGGGCTTGTCTGTACAATTTGTCCGGGCCTGAGCACCAAGCCATGAAAGAGTACATCACAGAGAGCCTCCGCAAGGGGCATATTCAACCCTCTGTCTCACTCGTGGCAGCAGGGTTTTTCTTTGTGAAGAAAAAAGATGGTGGTTTGTGATCGTGCCTCGACTTTCGGGAACTGAATACAATTACTGTGAAGAACACGTACCCTCTTCTTCTGAGTCCTTATTTATGTAATCATCTCACGGGGGCCAAATGGTTTTCTAAGCTTGACTTACGAGGGGCTTATAACCTTATAAGGATCTGGGAGGGAGTTGGAAAACAGAGTTTCTGACGACTGAGGGGATGTTTGAAAATTTGGTTATGTCCTTCGGCTCACTAACGCCCCTCCAGAACTTCATTAATGTTGTTTTTTCTGACTTGATTGGGCGCTATGTGGTTATTTACCTGGATGACATCTTGATATACTCAGAGGGCAGTCAGTCACACTTACACCATCTACGTTCGGTTCTTATGAGACTCAGGGAGAACCATTTATACGCTAAGCTGGAGAAGTGTTCATTCTTTATGCAAGAACTGTCTTTTCTGGGTTTAATTATATCAGGGGAGGGATTCAGCATGGATCCTGGGAAGGTTCAGACCCTTTCAGATTGGGTGCAACCTCAACCTCATGACCTGAAGGGGTTGCAACGATTCCTGGGCTTCGCTAATTACTATAGGAAGTTCATTAACCCCTTTCTGTCATTAGACGTACTATTCCGTCCATGTGGGGTGGGCCCTACTTCCCAAGGACGGAATAGTACGTCATACGCGATCGGCCGCGCTCACGGGGGGAGCGCGGCCGATCGCGGCCGGGTGTCAGCTGCATATCGCAGCTGACATCCGGCACTATGTGCCAGGAGCGGTCACGGACCGCCCCCGGCACATTAACCCCCGGCACACCGCGATCAAACATGATCGCGATGTGCCGGCGGTGCAGGGAAGCATCGCGCAGGGAGGGGGCTACCTGCGGGCTTCCCTGAGCCCCCCGCAGCAACGCGATGTGATCGCGTTGCTGCGAGGGTCTTACCTCCCTCCCTGCCTGCTCCAGACCCGGATCCAAGATGGCCGCGGATCCGGGTCCTGCAGGGAGGGAGGTGGCTTCACAGACGCCTGCTCAGAGCAGGCACTGTGAAGCAGCCTGCACTTCTCGCAGATCGGTGATCTGTCAGAGTGCTATGCAAACTGACAGATCACCGATCTGTATTGTCCCCCCCTGGGGCAAAGTAAAAAAGTTAAAAAAAAAATTCCAAATGTGTAAAAAAAAATAAAAAAAAATATTCCAAAATAATGAAAAAAAAAAAAAAATATTATTCCCATAAATACATTTCTTTATCTAAATAAAATAAAAAAAACAATAAAAGTACACATATTTAGTATCGCCGCGTCCGTAACAACCCGACCAATAAAACTGGCCCACTAGTTAACCCCTTCAGTAAACACCGTAAGAAAAAAAAAAAAAAAACGAGGCAAAAAACAACGCTTTATTATCATACCGCCGAACAAAAAGTGGAATAACACGCGATCAAAAAGACTGATATAAATAACCATGGTACCGCTTAAAACGTCATCTTGTCCCGCAAAAAGCGAGCCGCCATACAGCATCATCAGCAAAAAATAAAAAAGTTATAGTCCTGAGAATAAAGCGATACCAAAATAATTATTTTTTCTATAAAATAGTTTTTATCGTATAAAAGCGCCAAAACATAAAAAAAATGATATAAATGAGATATCGCTGTAATCGTACTGACCCGACGAATAAAACTGCTTTATCAATTTTACCAAACGCGGAACGGTATAAACGCCTCCCCAAAAAGAAATTCATGAATAGCTGGTTTTTGATCACTCTGCCTCACAAAAATCGGAATAAAAAGCGATCAAAAAATGTCACGTGTCCGAAAATGTTACCAATAAAAACGTCAACGCATCCCGCAAAAAACAAGATCTCACATGACTCTGTGGACTCAAATATGGAAAAATTACAGCTCTCAAAATGTGGTAACGCAAAAAATATTTTTTGCAATGAAAAGCGTCTTTCAGTGTGTGACGGCTGCCAATCATAAAAATCCGCTAAAAAACCCGCTATAAAAGTAAATCAAACCCCCCTTCATCACCCCCTTAGTTAGGGAAAAATAAAAAAATTAAAAAATGTATTTATTTCCATTTTCCCATTAGGGTTAGGGTTAGGGCTAGAGTTAGGACTAGGGTTATTGCTAGGGTTAGGGCTAGTGTTACGGCTAGTGTTAGGGCTAGTGATAGGGCTAGGGTTATTGCTAGGGTTAGGGCTAGGGTTAGGGCTAGGGTTGGGGCTAGGGTTGGGGCTACAGTTATGGTTGGGGCTAAAGATAGGGTTAGGGTTTGGATTACATTTACGGTTGGGAATAGGGTTGGGTGTGTCTGGGTTAGAGGAGTGGTTAGGGTTACTGTTGGGATTAGGGTAAGGGGTGTGTTTGGATTAGGGTTTCAGTTATAATTGGGGGGTTTCCATTGTTTAGGCACATCAGGGGCTTTCCAAACGGGATATGGCATCCGATCTGAATTCCAGCCAATTCTGCGTTGAAAAAGGAAAACAGTGCTCATTCCCTTCCGAGCTCTCCCGTGTGCCCAAACAGGGGTTTACCCCAACATATGGGGTATCAGCGTACTCAGGACAAATTGGACATCATCTTTTGGGGTCCAATTTCTCCTGCTACCCTTGGGAAAATACAAAACTGGGGGCCAAAAAATAAGTTTTGTGGGAAAAAAAAAAATTTTTATTTTCACGGCTCTGCGTTGTAAACTGTAGTGAAACACTTGGGGGTTCAAAGTTCTCACAACACATCTAGATAAGTTCCTTGGGGGGGGTCTAGTTTCCAATATGGGGTCACTTGTGGGGGGTTTGTACTGTTTGGGTACATCAGGGGCTCTGCAAATGCAACGTGACGCCTGCAGACCAATCCATTTAAGTCTGCATTCCAAATGGCGCTCCTTCCCTTCCGAGCTCTGTCATGCGCCCAAACAGTGGTTCCCCCCCACATATGGGGTATCAGCATACTCAGGACAAATTTGGGCAACAAATTTTGGGGTCCAATTTATCCTGTTACCCTTGTGAAAATACAAAACTGGGGGCTAAAAAATCATTTTTGTGAAAAAAAAAAAGAATTTATTTTCACGGCTCTGCGTTATAAACTGTAGTGAAACACTTGGGGGTTCAAAGCTCTCAAAACACATCTAGATAAGTTCCTTAGGGGGTCTACTTTCCAAAATGGTGTCACTTGTGGGGGTTTTTAATGTTTAGGCACATCAGGGGCTCTGCAAACGCAACATGGCATCCCATCTTAATTCCAGTCAATTTTGCATTGAAAAGTAAAATAGCGCTCCTTCCCTTCCGAGCTCTGCTATGCGCCCAAACAGTGGTTTACCCCCACATATGGGGTATCGTCGTACTCAGGACAAATTGCACAACAATTTTTGGGGTCCAATTTCTTCTCTTACCCTTGGGAAAATAAAAAATTGGGGGCGAAAAGATCATTTTTGTGAAAAAATATGATTTTTTATTTTTACGGCTCTGCATTATAAACTTCTGTGAAGCACTTGTTGGGTCAAAGTGCTCACCACACATCTAGATAAGTTCCTTAGGGGGTCTACTTTCCAAAATGGTGTCACTTGTGGGGGGTTTCAATGTTTAGGCACATCAGGAGCTCTCCAAACGCAACATGACGTCCCATCTCAATTCCAGTCAATTTTGCATTGAAAAGTCAAATGGCGCTCCTTCCCTTCCGAGCTCTGCCCTGCGCCCAAACAATGGTTTACACCCACATATGGGGTATCAGCGTACTCAGGACAAATTGCACAACAATTTTTGGGGTCCAATTTCTTCTCTTACCCTTGGGAAAATAAAAAATTGGGGGCGAAATGATCATTTTTGTGAAAAAATATGATTTTTTATTTTTACCGCTCTGCATTATAAACTTCTGTGAAGCACTTGTTGGGTCAAAGTGCTCACCACACATCTAGATAAGTTCCTTAGGGGGTCTACTTTCCAAAATGGTGTCACTTGTGGGGGGTTTCAATGTTTAGGCACATCAGGGGCTCTCCAAATGCAACATGGCGTCCCATCTCAATTCCAGTCAATTTTGCATTGAAAAGTCAAATGGCGCTCCTTTCCTTCCGAGCTCTGCCATGCGCCCAAACAGTGGATTACCCCCACATATGGGGTATCAGCATACTCAGGACAAATTGTACAACAAATTTTGGGGTCTATTTTCTCCTGTTACCCTTGGTAAAATAAAACAAATTGGATCTGAAATAAATTTTGTGTGAAAAAAAGTTAAATGTTCATTTTTATTTAAACATTCCAAAAATTCCTGTGAAACACCTGAAGGGTTAATAAACTTCTTGAAAGTGGTTTTGAGTACCTTGAGGGGTGCAGTTTTTAGAATGGTGTCACACTTGGGTATTTTCTATCATATAGACCCCTCAAAATGACTTCAAATGAGATGTGGTCCCTAAAAAAAAATGGTGTTGTAAAAATGAGAAATTGCTGGTCAACTTTTAACCCTTATAACTCCGTCACAAAAAAAAATGTTGGTTCCAAAATTGTGCTGATGTAAAGTAGACATGTGGGAAATGTTACTTATTAAGTATTTTGCGTGACATATGTCTGTGATTTAAGGGCATAAAAATTAAAAGTTGGAAAATTGCGAAATTTTCAAAATTTTCGCCAAATATTCGTTTTTTTCACAAATAAACGCAACTTATATCGAAGAAATTTTACCACTATCATGAAGTACAATATGTCACGAGAAAACAATGTCAGAATCGCCAAGATCCGTTGAAGCGTTCCAGAGTTATAACCTCATAAAGGGACAGTGGTCAGAATTGTAAAAATTGGCCCGGTCATTAACGTGCAAACCACCCTTGGGGGTGAAGGGGTTAAAGGGTTTTCGCAGGGAGTGAAACCCTTGACGGACCTCACTCTCAAAGGGGCAGATGTAAAAAATTGTTCCGTGGCCACAAAAAAATTCCTTCCAGACACTGAAGAAATGTTTTACCTCAGCACCCGTGTTGATACAACCCAATCCGTCAAGACCTTTTATCGTGGAGGTCGACGCTTCGGAGGTGGGGGTGGGAGTAGTGTTGTCCATGGGTCTGTCCACCCTTACTAACCTTAAACCCTGTGCCTTTTTCTCTAAAAAATTGTCTTCGGCCGAGAGAAATTATGATGTCGGCAACAGGGAATTGTTGGCTGTTAAATTGGCCTTTGAAGAATGGAGGCATTTTCTGAAGGGAGCTGTTCATCCCATTACGGTCATCAATGATCATAAAAACCTGGCCTATATCGAGATTGACCCCCAGACAGGTTCGGTGGGCACTTATTTTTTCTCGCTATCATTTTACTATTACGTTCCGACCAGGCTCTAAAAATGTAAAGGCGGATGCTTTATCCCTAAGTTTTGATTCTGTGTCCCCTCCAGAACCTCCATCCTCCATTCTTCAACCAGGAGTGGTTGTGGCAGAAGTCTCATCTGAGTTACAGAGAGAGATTTTGGAAGCCCAAGCTCCTGGGAATAAACCCCCAGGTAAATTGTTTCTACCCGTACATTTCCATCTTACACTCCTGCAAGAATTTCATGATTCTGTGTTAAATGCTCACCATGGGATTGCAGCTGCCCGGGGGGCAGTAGCTATGAGTTTTTGGCAGCCTTCTATGGGTACGGATATCAAAAGGTTTGTAAATACTTGTGGGGTGTGCGCTCGCTCTAAGAGCTCTCAGGTCTGGCCGGCCGGGGAATTGGTGCCTTTGCCAATTCTGTATAAACCATGGACACATCTGTCCATTGACTTTATTATTATTTTTATACATTTTTATAGCGCCATTTATTCCATGGCGCTTTACATGTGAAAAGGAGGCTGATATAGACAAATACATTAAACATGAGCAAAAAAACAAGGCACACAGGAACATAAGGAGGGAGGACACTGGCCGCAAGGGCTCACAGTCTACAAGGGATGGGTGATGATACACTAGGAGAGGGTAGAGCTGGTTGTGTGGCAGGTCAGTGGGTTGAAGATCACTGCAGGCTGTAGGCATGTCGGAAGAGGTGAGTCATCAGGTTCTTTTTGAAGGTTTCTATGGTAGGTGAGAGTCTGATGTGTTGTGATATAGAGTTCCAGAGTATGGGAGAAGCACGGGAGAAGTCTTGGATGCGGTTGTGGGAAGAAGAGATGAGAGGGGAGTAGAGAAGGAGATCTTGAGAGGATCGGAGGTTGTTTGTAGGTAAGTACCGGGAGACCATGTCACAGATGTATGGAGGAGACAGGTTGTGGATGGCTTTGTATATCATTGTAAGGGTTTTGAACTGGAGTCTCTGGGCGATGGGAAGCCAGTGAAGAGCTTGGCATATGGGAGAGGCTGGGGAATAGCAAGGAGACAGGTAGATTAGTCGGGCAGCAGAACGTAGGATGGATTGGAGTGGTGCCAGAGTGCTAGAGGGGAGGCCAGAGAGTGGGAGGTTGCAGTAGTCAAGGCAGGAGATGATAAAGGCATGCACTAGTGTTTTTGTGGTGTCGCGGTCAAGGAATGCGCGGATCCAGGAAATATTTTTGAATTTGAGATGGCAGGCAGAGGCAAGGGCTGGCTATGTGGCTTGAAAGAGAGGTCAGAGTCGAGGATCACACCGAGGCACCGGGTGTGTGGGACTGGGGAAAGTGAGCAGTCATTAACATTGATGGATAGGTCTGTTGGAGGGGTAGAGAGAGATGGGGTAAAGATGATGAATTCTGTTTTGTCCATGTTCAGTTTTAGAAAGCGAGCAGAAAAGAAGGCCGAGATAGCAGACAGACAGTGTGGGATTCTGGTAAGTAAGAAGGTGAGGTGAGATCCGGATAGGTAGGTCTGCGTGTCATCGGCATAGAAATGATACTGCATACCGTGGGATTCTATGAGCTGTCCCAGGCCAAAGGTGTAGATGGAGAAAAGTAGGGGTCCTAGAACAGAACCCTGAGGAACACAGACAGACAAGGGGCGAAGTGAGGAGGTGGCATGGGGAAGGGAGACACTGAATGTTCGGTCTGTCAGATATGATGAGATCCAGGATAGGGCCAAGTCTGTGATGCCAAGAGATGAGAGGATCTGTAGCAGAAGGGAGTGGTCCACAGTGTCAAAGGCAGAGGACAGGTCCAGGAGAAGGAGGACAGAATAGTGTCGCTTGCTCTTGGCATTTAGTAGGTCATTAGTGACCTTAGTTAGGGCAGTTTCAGTTGAGTGATGGGGTCAGAAGCCAGATTGTAACTGGTCAAAGAGGGAGCAGGAGGAGAGGTGGGAGGACAGTTCAAGATGGACGTGTTGTTCCAGTAATTTTGAGGCATAAGGGAGAAGAGATATCAGGCGATAGCTAGACACAGAGGATGGGTCAAAGAAGGGCTTTTTGAGGATGGGTGTTATCTTGGCATGTTTGAAGGCTGAGGGGAAGATACCTGTTGTGAGTGAGAGGTGGAAGAGGTGTGTTAGGGTTGGGATGAAGACTGTGGCAAGGTTAGGGATGAGGTGGGACTGGAGCAGTTCAAGCGTGCAGGTGGTGAGGTGTGATCTTGACAGGAGGGTGGACAGCTGATCTTCTGCCATGGTGGAGAAGCTGGTTTTGGAGGAACAGGGTTGAGCAGCTAAGATGGGCATTGGGTGCTACAGGCCAAAGCTTTATCTGATCGTATCTATCTTCTGTTTAAAGACAGAGGCAAAGTCTTCAGCAGAAATGAGAGGGGAGGGAGGGGGTGCGGGGGGACTGAGTAGAGCATTTATAGTGTTGAAAAGCTGTTTAGGGTTGTGAGACAGGGAAGATATGAGAGATGAGAAGTAAGTTTGTTTTGCGGCAGTGAGCGTGGACTTGAAGCTGGCGAGGGATTGCTTGTATGCGATGAAGTGCTCGGCAGAGCGGAATAGCTTCCATCTCCGCTCTGCGATCCTGGAAGACCGTCTCAGTTCTTTGGTCAGGCTGGTCAGCCAGGGCTGCCTGTTGAGTGTATGAGTTTTGCTATGCAGCTGAATTGAGTGTTGCTGCTATTGTGGTGTTATAAAAAGTGGCAACAGCATCTCTGTCATGAAGGGAGGCTATTTGTGTAAGAGGGAGAAGGGACTCAGAGAGTTATTGTAAGTTGAGGTGTTTGAGATTTCTGTGAGGGTGAGTGAGTGTGTGGAGAGGGGTTTGCACACTGGGAGAGGAGAGGGAAGAGAATGTCAGTAGGTTGTGGTCAGACAGGGGGAGGGGTGAGTTAGTGAGATTAGTAAGGGAGCAGAGACGGGTGAAGATGAGGTCCAGCATGTGGCCATCTTTTGTGAGTGGCCTCAGAGGACCATTTAGTGAGGCCGAAGGAGGCAGCAAGCGATAAAAGTTTAGATGCAGCTGAGGTGTAAGTGTCAAAGGGGATATTGAAGTCACCCATGATGATAGTGGGGATGTCAGTGGAGAGGAAATGAAGTAGCCAGGTTTATCACTAATCTTCTGTCTTCCAAGGGCAACTCAGTAGTATGGGTAGTGGTTGATTGGTTTCGAAGTAAGCCCACTTTGTGCATTACCTACTGCTGAAACCTTGGCTCACTTGTTTATACTGCACATAGTCTGGTTGTATGGGGTACCTGTGAATGTGGTGTCTGACAGCGGTGTGCAGTTTTTGACCAGGTTTTGGAGGGCTTTTTGTAAGAAGTTGGGGGTTACGTTGTCTTATTCCTCTGCTTATCACCGGAATCTAACGGACACACTGAACGCATGAATCAGTCGTTGGAACAAATTTTGAGATGACTGGCCTCTTCCAGACAGGGTGACTGGTGTGAGGTATTGCCCATGGCAGAATTTGCGTTCAACTGTCATATATTAATCAGTCTACGGGAAAATCTCCATTTCAGGTCAATTATGGATTTGTTCCACAGTTTGGAGAATTTTCCCGCATGGATTTTGGTTGCCCTGGTGCTGAGGGTAAGGTGCAACAGTTAAGACCCCTTTGGAGGGAGGTTCAAGGGAACATCTCCAGAGCCCAGAAGTACAAACATTTTGCAGACAGGAGGAGGAGGTCAGCTCCTGCGTTGGATGTGGGGGAGAAGGTGTGGTTGTCTACCCACAACATCAAACTTAAAATACCCTCTATGAAGTTGGGCCCCAGGTTTATAGGTCCATACAAGATTGTAGATGTGATCAATCAGGTGTCCTATAGATTACAGTTGCCCACCTCCTTCAAAATGCCAAATGTCTTCCACAGGTCCCTATTCAAACCTTTGGGGACGGTTAGAGAAGTTTACTCATCAAATGTGCCGCTACTGTTGATAGAGCTGGAGTACGAGGTAGGGCACATCATTGATTCATGGTGGGTGCGCCAGGGGCTTTAGTACCTAATCCACTGGAATGGATATTCCATTGAGGATCGGTCATGGGTTACGGCCAGTTCTGTGCACGCTGATCGACTGGTGCAGGCTTTTCATGCCAGATACCCTGAGAAGCCTGGGGGTCCAGTGGCCCCCCATTAAGAGGGGGGTACTGTCATGGTTAGGACATGGTTAATGTCCTGTTCTCTCAGGGTTAATTTTGCTGGTCTCCTTTTGGATCTGGGAGTGGTATTTATACTCACTCCAGACTAGGATTCCCTGTCAGCTATACTTTTGTCTTGTCTGTGTGCCTGACCCTTGGAGTGTGTGCTCAGTTTGCAATTGTGTTCCTTGCTCTCCTTGATTTACTCTGCTCATTTGTTCTTTTGGATTTCTGACCTCCGGCTTCTCTTCTGACAATCCCCTGTCTCTCCCCTTTGGTACTTCGTGATCTCTTGGTTCTGATATTAGCTTGTATGACTACTCTCTTGTGTGTATAGTCTCCTCTGCACCCGGTGTCTGGCTCCGCCTCGACCACCTCCCACTCTGTCACATGGTTCAGGTCCTGTTTGTTAACTGGTTAGTAACCCGGCACTTTGCTCAGCTCACTTGCTGCTGTGTATAGCTCACCCCGCAGCAGTAATACCCGGGAGTCGTGACATAAATATGCACAGTTGGCCAAGATGCTTGTTTATACTGGAATTAGTAAAATTAGCTTTTAGCCCAAAAAGCATTCTGTTGAAATAGAAAAAAAATTTAAAAAAACTCACCATTACCTCCTATCAATATAAAGAAAGTATGTACAGGTGCAAGCTGCTATGACTGTATACTAAACAGCTAAAAGCACACAGCAGCACTCTGTATATACCAAGATGTATACAAACGGTGACTATTTGAAATTTAAACTGCATGACTGCTATACATGCATGACTATTATATACTTATAAAATGAAGGTTTAGCACATATTTTTAGTCTAATTAATAATGTTTAATAATAATGACTTTTGTTTCTGTGGCACCAACAAATTTGGCAGCACTTTACATTTCAGAGGGTACTTGTACAGGCAATAAAGACATTACAGAGTAACACATAATTCAAAAGGTGATTTATCAAGAACAAGCCATAAGATGTAAGACATACAGGTAGGCTTTTTCCACAATCTATAACCTGTATGCAGGGCTGGGACAAAGTATTTTGGTGCCCAAGGCAGATGAAGCCAATGTCGCCCACCAATCCCAAAGCAAAGGAATGGCTCAAAAACTAAGGTAACAGGACCCCTAATGCACATCCCGCTTCCCGTCTGATGGGTTAGGTTGCAAACTCTGATGACCTCTTCCACTAGAATTCTTATCTTTTTCACAAAAAAATGTTATCAAAAGTTAAAAGTGCTGTACTTTAGGGATGTGACTTAACAGGGAGCGCAGTTTCAAAGATACAGAATGAATCATTTTTTGTGGACCACTTACACAATACAGGGGAAAAAATGGCGAGATTCATACCTGATGTCTTATATTTTAAATGTAGAACTCAACAATATTTATGGAAACTAATATAGCAGTACTATAATCAGGGCCATTTGGTTTCAATTAATGTGTCCAGCATTTGGCAAGTACCCTGACGGAAAATAAGCAGACCTCCATTATAAATAAACGGATACATCTGATGGGTTATGCGTCTGTCATGTAACAAATGCAGCTTGGACAAAACTGATGGTGGTTCTGGTAATGTATTCTGGTTCTAGTGCCATTCATGTAGTGGTGGCTGTTCTGCTGCTGTATTCATGTAGTGATGAAGATTCTGTTGATATATTTATCACAAGAACCATCATCAGTACATGAATGCGAAGCCAAAATCATCATCAATATATAATTAGAGCAACAGAGCCATCAATAGTACAGGAATATGGCACTATAAGAATCATCGGTAAATAAATACATCACCCGAACCAACATCAGGACATGAATATCACCAGAACTACCAGCACTACATGAATACATCACCAGAACTACCATCAGCACATGAATGTGTCAAGAACCACCATTAATACATGAATGAATCACTAGATCCACCAACTTTACATTAATATATCAACAGACCCACCATCGGTACTTGACTACATCACCAGAACCACCATCAGTAAATTAATACATCACCAGAACCACCATAAGTACAATAATACATGACCATAACCAACAGTACTTGAATAAAAGAACCAAGCTAATCAATTGTAATATCAAGTCAGTCCCATAAACATTTGTGTCGCATGAACCTACAACCCTACAACTCCTAGTATGTCCTTAACAATGTTAAAGGGAACCTGTCACCACGTTTTTGGAAGATGGGATAAAAATAGCGTTAAATAGGGGCAGAGGTGGGCGTTACATTAGTGTGTGTGTTATGCGTTTATTACCCACCTAAGTTGCCGAAATAACTTTGCAAAGTCTCCGTTTTCGCCTGTCAATCAGGCTGGTCAGGTCACATGGGCGTGGTGTCTTCCCCCAGATTTGGCGTAGTTTTCCGTTGGTGGCGTAGTGGTGTGCGCATGCCCAAAGTCCGGAATCCTCTTCCAGGGGATTTAAAATAGCGCGGTGTTCGTTATTGCATTGGTGATCGGTGGGCGCGGCCATCTTCCTTTGGCCGCGCGTGCGCAGAAGCGGCGCTCTGCTGGCCGCGGCTTCAGGAAAATGGCCGCGGGATGCCGCGCGTGCGCAGATGGATATCGCGGCGGCCATTTTCCTGAAGCCGCGGCCAGCAGAGCGCCGCTTCTGCGCACGCGCGGCCAAAGGAAGATGGCCGCGCCCACCGATCACCAATGCAATAACGAACACCGCGCTATTTTAAATCCCCTGGAAGAGGATTCTGGACTTTGGGCATGCGCACACCACTACGCCACCAACGGAAAACTACGCCAAATCTGGGGGAAGACAACGCCCATGCGACCTGACCAGCCTGATTGACAGGCGAAAACGGAGACTTTGCAAAGTTATTTCGGCAACTTAGGTGGGTAATAAACGCATAACACACACACTAATGTAACGCCCACCTCTGCCCCTATTTAACGCTATTTTTATCCCATATTCCAAAAACGTGGTGACAGGTTCCCTTTAAGGAGATAATGGGAGTTGTTATTAACAGCCATCATCAGACAGTGGCCAGTACAGGAACTAAAGTACTGATGGGAACTAGTCAGTATCACAAATAAACCTTTACATCTAGGTACCTTATAGATTACATCTTACAGTTGTCTTTCTCTTCATCTCCATCTTGTCTAGATGCCATGATGACTTTTCACATCAACAGCTGTTCTCTGCAGTGCTCCCTCTTCACAGGTCTTTTGCATCACTTCCCAACACAGTGCCCTTAAAAATAAGTGTTATTAAAATGCCCTCTGCATAAAATTATCTGTCCATATTACGATCCTAAATAAACTTACTACGGTATATGGCCAAGAATTTTTTAAATATGGATTGATAGTACAAAGGACCTGACCCTATAATATGCAGCATTTAATGGAACAAGAACCACTTTACTGATGAGAATAGTATAATAATATTATTATTATTATTATCATTATTAACACTGAAATACTAATTTAGTTGACATGTTGATGTGAACAGTCTCCAGCTTAAAAAAGTTAATTTATGTCATGTGCACACCATATTGTAGGTTACTTTCACTGCTTATTAGCAGGTCTGGTGAACAAACAGCCTGCCAGGAACTTGAAGGGACTTGAGAATGTTTTGAATACAACTGTTTCTTTAATCATTTATTATATACGGTACTTTTTTGCCCAGAGGGTCTGCTTGTAATTGAACCATATTACTTAAATTTCACAGTTATTGTCAGCAAAATGCCAAGCATTTGTTTGAAAACAACACTGTTGTGGAGGAGTACAGCTGCGGCCTTCCTATGAAGCCATTAGATTATTTTCTACAGATTTGGATTCCTTCTTCTGTGCTTTGGGCTATATGGCCTATTCATACAGCGCTTTGTCTTTCCATTAGTCATTGGTTCATTCCATCCTTAGTAGACACGTAAGGTATGTTCCAGGCTGGGAGCAATGCTCCTTATGAATGTCAATTGATATTTTTTCCTTATTTGGCTGTAATAAAGAAATTAGGAGATTTCAACATGGAAAATTATTGCACGTTAACTTGTGTGTAAAGAGGGAGACCTACCAGTTTGGCTGAGCGGGAGGGGAGAAGCAGGTGGGGACATGCCTCTTGGACTAGTCACCTCCCCAAGAACATGAGGCAGGGGACCAAAAGTCTGGTGCGCCAAATGTAGGGGGGCTTGATTACTTCCTTGAGTAGCGGGGCACTGAAAATTGCCCAGTTATGTCCTTGAGACTGGAAACAGTGATATAAATACAGAAGATATCAAGCATTAAAATTTATCTGTGAAAAGTTACAGTACCTACATTCAAAAACTAGAGTTTAACATTAAGTGGGTTGGTGTATCAATGATTAATCCCCACAATAGGTCATCATTATCAGATCAGTGGGGAGCAACACCCAGCACTTACACCTATCCACTACTATAAGCTGCAATGGCTTCTGGCTGTAAACACGTTGAAAGGGAATCTGTCAGCAGGTTTTTGTTATGTAATCCGAGAGCAGCATGATGTAGGGACAGAAAACTTGATCATAGCTATTTGTCACTTACTTGGCTGCTTGCTATAGTTTAAATAAAATCAGTGTTTTGTAAGCAGAAGATTATCACTAGAGTAGTTCTAGAGTTGTAGTTCTCCTGCTCTGTGTAACCTTGCCCCACCACTGATTGGAAAAGAGCAGCAAATGTTCAGTGTACATAGAAGGATGCCAGTCAATGGGGTGGGTGAGGTTATACAGAATTGAGCATTTAGAAAACTGCTAGATCTGCAGCAGAACAAACTGTGATTTTATCAAAACTATACCAAGCAGCCCATTAAGTAATACAGCCTTGGAATCAGGGTATCAGCCCCTACATCATGCTGCTCTCTGATTATATACAGTGGCTTGCGAAATAATTCACACCCTTGACTTTTTACCTATTTTTCTACATTACAACCTGTGTTTATGTTTTTTTGTAATCCGATTTGTATGTGATACATTAATAGAGTCTAAGTTGATGAAGTGAAGTGAGAAAAATACAGGCATATATTAGATTGTAGAATTCCCAAGCAGAGACTGCAGTATTTGTCCATACGACCACAATAAGCCATACATTTCATAGCGGTGGCCTTTATAGAAGAGTAGGCAGAAAAAAGCCTTTACTTACACACAAAAATTGTAAGGATCGCTAGAGTTCGCCAAAAAAAAAAAAATGTTTTGGAGACTCCAAAAATGTATTGAGGAAGGTGCTGTGGTCAGATGAGACTAAAATGTAACTTTTTGGCCATCAAGGTAAACGTTATGTCTGGTGCCAAACAAACATATCTCATTACCCCAAGAACACCATCCCCACAGTGAAACATTGTGGTGGCAGCATCATGCTGTAGGGATGTCTTTTGGCAGCAGGGACAGAGAAAATGGTCCGATTCGAGGGGAAGATGGATGGTGCGAAATGCAAGGATATTCTTGATCAAAACCTGTTTCAGTCTGTCAGTGATTTGATAAACTTAAAGAAATGAACTGGAAGATAAGTTGGTGTGCATGCAGTTTGAAAGCGCATATTCACAATGGCCACTAAACAGAAAAGAAAAACAAGATAAAAACATAATAAGTAAATACCCTGCAGTAAATAGATAAATAAATAGCAAGAGTGCGTGAAAATAATATAGGTTGCTTGGTTAACATAACTTTGATTAAAAAAAAGTAAAAGCTAGAAATTATATTCATGTAGTTCCCCATGCCTGGGCGTCCACTAGCTGGGTTTTGAATACTATCGCAAGCACTGTGGCAAATACCTAATGACAAATTCCCTTGAAGAGAGCTGCCGTACACAGCTCCATTTAATGTGTAGTGGCTGCTACCCGGGACTGCAGAGCAGCTCCTTTTTAAGAAACTCAGAGCTATTCTGTAGCTCCTAGTAGCAGCAGTGCATTGCAGCTCCATTCAATGCGTTTTACATCCGGCCGCTCGCAGTGCTTGTAATGGCTGATCGTTGGTGGTGCTGGTTGTTGAACTAAATCCGATCTTATCTCAATGGCCGGCCAACCCCTTGATGACTAAGGATATTTCAACAACATCTTCTTGACTGGACATCCCCTTTAAATTTGGGGTAAGGTACATTTGGGTAAAAGCTTAGCTCCCAACTCTCTGACCTCACATGACCTTCTCATAGGGTTTACACCTTCTCTTATTTCAATAAATGCTTCAGTTGACTTCTTAAGCAGGTGAAATATCCTGTATCTGAAGCCAACTTGTCACTGACATTTGATCAGATTGCTGTAGCAGCCAACTGTATCTGTCACATCTTGTTAATTGACATTGCTTGATATTTCTTGGTTTAAGACACTAATTATTTGCTGTTTTGCTTCTAAGACCTTTTCTAGTAAACTTCTAGTAATAACAAAACTGTATTAGAATACATGGTTCGAAGTGAGTCCTTTCTTTCTAGACTTTGCTAGATATAGCAAATGTCTCCTCAAAGTGAAACCTGCTAAAAATCATGAATTGAAAATCATGGACAGGACAAAATCATAACGACAATCTCTAACACAATGTAGATTTACAATCTACGCATCAAAACAATGTTATGGTTCCTATTAGTAGGTGAGTTTCCTGGTGTGGGATGTGAACGGCTATTGTAGCTCCTGCAGTTTCTGGGAAGTGGCCGAGGAAGACGACTGACTAAATTTAGGTGCTATTTTTGGTTACAAAATCATTCACAGATGGCACAGCATTATTTAATAAGATATTATGAAGCGTGTAGTAAACTGCACTGAGCAAAATGTTCCCCAGATGATATCCAAGAGTTGCTGGCCTCCAGTCTAAACCAAATGCTGTCATATGGCAGTAGATTTAAAGCCACAGTCTCGACATCTTTGTGTTGTATTTTTTTTAGTCCAGTTTTTTGGGAAGGGGGGTTGTTCATTTTTTTCCTAAGATAATGGACATCAAACTATGGTAGTATGCAGCCAGCAATAATGATTTTAGATATATTAAGGTAAAATCAAACTGAAATTGTAAGCATGTTGTCAAGTGTCAAACGTTATGCTTTTATCGCATCGATCACATTCAACTTTTTTATTTTCTATGTAGATGGTGATTGATTGACAATGATTTGTAACCCCAGGTTAATGTTTCTTGCTGTTGGCCTTTAATAAACTACATATTGTATGTCAATGAACAGTTTTAGGCTTGGGTCACACTACCGGTTTTTCAATCATCCAAGAAAATAGGGCTGATTATGCTAATCACACTCTGATCACACCCTGAGTGTGATCAGAGTGCGATTCCATTTTCTCAGATGAGGAGAAGATGGGAAAACTTTTTTTCCATTTTCTCCATTCTGTCAGTCCATGAAAATTGGACTGCACTCAGATATAACCTCACAATAGTCAATAGTGCATTCTGAATATTGGATGCAAATTGAACATGCGGCAATATTTTTCGTTGGACAAAAAGTGAAAATTGGACATGTGCATGGCCCCATACAATAGCATTGCTCCAAGTGCGATCCAATACACAAGCCCTAAGACATGATCATTTTTGCTCAGTATATGAAAAGCTGGTTTTATGCTTGTTACATTCTTTATTTATTTATCCACTGGAATGCAGAACTAGAAAATGACAGATGAGAATTACTTTGTAGCTTGGAATAAAAAAAAACATACAACCCACATTAAAGACTAGTGGTAAAGATATGTCATCTATAAAACATCCAAGAATCAGTGGTTAAATAAAAGCAAAATATGCAGCTACTTATTGCACAATTCTATTTTTGTCCTTACAAGTCATTTAGTATGCACTCATGCAATAGTCCGCTGAGTGATAAAAAGAGGTGATAATTTCCAGTAGTAAAAGGCCATCTCTCAGATGTGGCTCATGTCCCAACATCCTCCCTGAAACACATCGCTGGCTGGTGTTGAAAACTACATACATCCATTTAATGCAAGAGACTCCTGTTATCTTAAACGAGCATTTACAATTCTCCCAAAGGTGTGATAGGGTTTAGGGGTCCTGGAAGCAGGACTCTCAAGTTCTCTAATGAGCTTGTCCCCTGGATTCCCAAAATTGAAAAGTTCTTACAAAATTCAGACAATGGTTTTACGTCTTCGCTCCTACATAACCCAGGGATTAAAACATCATTAGGAATAAGATTATAATTCTCACTTTTGCTAAAAGCCTTGCTCCTGGCTTTGAAACTGCAAGGAACTTTGTTCCTTCTCCTTGCGTCATGTCTGTCATCCTGTAATTCATGTTAGCTATCACCTGAATTTTTCTTATGGGGTAATCTGTCATTTCATTAACTCTAGAGCTTTCTCTTTTTTTACATCCTTCCGTCTTAATTCCCTAGCGCTCTGTGAAGCCGCGTCCCTTAACTTTCAGAAAGCTGATATAATTACCGGTACTTCTTTTAGAGCTTTGCATCTTGTCTTGTACCCACTGGACAATATCCCTCACGTGGGTTTATTATTTTCCTTATAGCCCTAGTATGTACATCAAAAAGAGCTTACATTATGATTTTATCTAGCCAGAGGTTTATGATTTAAAAGGATTCCCAACTGTATCTTTAATGATGTGGAAACTAATTTCATGCACAGCAAATATAAATTTCATTGTTAATCCACACAAGGTGGTTATTGATGAATTTGAGACATTACAAGATAGAATCTTCATTGCCGAGTAGTGAAAATGCCACATACATACCAGAAATAGTATTACGCCTTGACAACTTATTATGATAAGTCAATGAGAGGAATGCTTTATAAAGGTTCTGCATCGATCATGACAATTATTAGTAATAGGTGTCATCTGTTTGTATTTACACATGGTATACAGAAAGCTGATAGAATCAGATATATTCCTATTACCAAAGACTTAAATATTTGAATTATTATCGTTGTTTAGCATAAATGAAAATGCACTCACGGCCCACACACAAGTTCATAAAAATGTAAATGCAAAATCCATGTTTCACATGAAAAGACTGTTGTAAATTAAAGTGGAATGTGAGTCTTTTTATTCTTTAAGCTTGGGCATTTTAGCATAAACACATCTGGTTATTTTATCAAATCCAATAAAAGCATGCAGTCCATTGGAAGACAAGATCTGCAGAAATGCTAACCTTCTGTTATTGTACAGCCAAGCCGTTCCCCCGCTCAAAGTATAGAGTTTTTATTTAGAACATAACATGATGCATCAAAGGATATCTAGATAAACATAAGACCCCGATTCATTAAAACTGTCAATTTGTATGCTAGGTTTAATGAGGGGCATGCAGGAACAAGATCCGCCAAATTCATCAAGAGGCACACACCACTTAACGAATTCGGCACATCTTGTTAGTGGTGTGATCCTCTCTGTACGCTTTGCCAGAAATGTTACTCCAGCCAGTCTTCTGGCATAAAGACTTTGATGAATTGGGGCCTTACTGTCTATCTTTAACTTATGTGTAATATGAAAATTTTCGAAGGTATAAAAGTGCCCATACACGTTAGATAGCTCATTCGGCCAACAGCAATCTCTCTTTATTCCCCCATACCCATCCAAGCATTTTGCGCTTACAATTGTGAGATGCAAGTGCAGCACTGGCAGACACCTCTCTGGTGGTTACTTCTATCCTAGGAGAACAAAAGGAACTGGCATTTATCCACTCCCGACATGACCAATTTCCGTTGTTGCGTTTTCATTTTTTCCTACCCTTCTTCCAAGAACTATTAACTTTTTTTATTTTTCTGTCAACATGACAGATTTTTTTTTTTGCACGATGAGTTGTACTTTTGAATGACACCATTCACTTTACCACAGTGTACTGGGAAACAGGAAAAAAATTCCAAGCTCAGTGAAATTACGATAAAAAAACCCTGCAAATATGACATTTTTTTGGGGGGTATTTGTTTTTATGGCATATATCGTGTGGTAAAATGACTTCACAATATGATTCTCCTGATCTCTGATTATAACGAGGCCAAACTTGTCTAGTTTTTTTTTTTATTTTAGTATTGAAAAAAGATTGTGTCGCTATTTTCCAAGACCAGTAATGTTTTCATTTTTCGGTTGATGGAGCTGTGTGATGGCTTATTTTTGGCGGGGCTAGAAAACATTTTTATTGATACCACTGAAAGACAGATATGTCATTTTTATTACGCATTTTTTGCAGTATTGCGGTAATCGACTTTTTTTGGTTTACAATGTTTACCGATCAACTGAATTATGTTTGTGTTTTGATAGATTGCACTTTTATGAACACCGTGATACCATATACAGTGGGGCAAAAAAGTATTTAGTCATTCAGCAATAGTGCAAGTTCCACCACTTAAAAAGATGAGAGGCGTCTGTAATTTACATCATAGGTAGACCTCAACTATGGGAGACAAACTGAGAAAACAAAATCCAAAAAATCACATTGTCTGTTTTTTTAATCATTTTATTAGCATATTATGGTGGAAAATAAGTATTTGGTCAGAAACAAAATTTCATCTCAATACTTTGTAATATATCCTTTGTTGGCAATGACAGAGGTCAAACGTTTTCTGTAATTCTTCACAAGGTTGCCACCCACTGTTGTTGGTATGTTGGCCCATTCCTCCATGCAGATCTCCTCTAGAGCAGTGATGTTTTTGGCTTTTCGCTTGGCAACACGGACTTTCAACTCCCTCCAAAGGTTTTCTATAGGGTTGAGATATGAAGACTGGCTAGGCCACTCCAGGACCTTGAAATGCTTCTTACGAAGCCACTCCTTCGTTGCCCTGGCGGTGTGCTTTGGATCATTGTCATGTTGAAAGACCCAGCCACGTTTCATCTTCAATGCCCTTGCTGATGGAAGGAGGTTTGCACTCAAAATCTCACGATACATGGCCCCATTCATTCTTTCATGTACCCGGATCAGTCGTCCTGGCCCCTTTGCAGAGAAACAGCCCCAAAGCATGATGTTTCCACCACCATGCTTTACAGTAGGTATGGTGTTTGATGGATGCAACTCAGTATTCTTTTTCCTCCAAACACGACAAGTTGTGTTTCTACCAAACAGTTCCAGTTTGGTTTCATCAGACCATAGGACATTCTCCCAAAACTCCTCTGGATCATCCAAATGCTCTCTAGCAAACTTCAGACGGGCCCGGACATGTACTGGCTTAAGCAGTGGGACAATTCAGGCACTGCAGGATCTGAGTCCATGGTGGCGTAGTGTGATACTTATGGTAGGCCTTGTTACATTGGTCCCAGCTCTCTGCAGTTCATTCACTAGGTCCCCCCGCGTGGTTCTGGGATTTTTGCTCACCGTTCTTGTGATCATTCTGACCCCACGGGGTGGGATTTTGCGTGGAGCCCCAGATCGAGGGAGATTATCAGTGGTCTTGAATGTCTTCCATTTTCTAATTATTGCTCCCACTGTTGATTTCTTCACTCCAAGCTGGTTGGCTATTGCAGATTCAGTCTTCCCAGCCTGGTGCAGGGCTACAATTTTGTTTCTGGTGTCCTTTGACAGCTCTTTGTTCTTCACCATAGTGGAGTTTGGAGTCAGACTGTTTGAGGGTGTGCACAGGTGTCTTTTTATACTGATAACAAGTTTAAACAGGTGCCATTACTACAGGTAATGAGTGGAGGAAAGAGGAGACTCTTAAAGAAGAAGTTACAGGTCTGTGAGAGCCAGAAATCTTGATTGTTTGTTTCTGACCAAATACTTATTTTCCACCATAATATGCAAATAAAATGATAAAAAAACAGACAATGTGATTTTCTGGATTTTTTTTATCTCAGTTTGTCTCCCATAGTTGAGGTCTACCTATGATGTAAATTACAGACGCCTCTCATCTTTTTAAGTGGTGGAACTTGCACTATTGCTGAATGACTAAATACTTTTTTGCCCCACTGTATGTGTATTTTTTTAATTTTTTTATTATTTTTTTTAACGTGGGTGAAGATATGATTTAAACTGTCATTTTTTTTAATCTTATCATATTTTTTAAAACTTTTTTTTTTTACTTGTTAATACATTGTTACTGTATTTGCTCGTCCCCTTAGGAGTCTTGAATATGTCTCATTGCTTGTACAATATACATTATTACTACAGTATTGCTTCATAGAATAAAAATCACGGTCTCATTTGAAGCCTGGCCACAGACTGGGTTTCAATGGAGTTCCTTCATGCATGTACAGAAGGTTTCAACAGCCCCGGGTTTTTATAGCAACCCATAGAATAACATGCTCCCATGCTGGAGCACTGTTAAATGCTGCTACTAAGCTCTTACAGTGGCATTAACAGGTTAACAGTCATGGGAGGATCTCTAATACACCCGTAGCTGTTACTGGCAGGTCCTAGCTATATGCCACAGCCATTAACTGCTGGGTATTTGCCGAACTCACCCGGTAAGCCTGCTCCATATTCTCGCTATTGATTATGTACAGTGGATGTCGGTAAGAGGCTAAAATGAAACAAGCCTGATCCTTCTTTCCTCCATTAACAGCTGGCAGTTTGAGTTATAAGACCCCAATATATTTGGTAAGCAGGCTTCAATGTGTATGGGGGCATTAACGATTTGTCTGAGTTAAGTGTACTTTTGTCCCAGGTACAGTTCAGTGAAAAAAACAAACTAAGCTTTACTTACGCTCTGCAGGTCCAGCACTTTGTCTCCACCACTGCCCCATTCTCTGTTGCTTGTCTGCAGCACTAATGTCACATCGACAGCACTGCAGCATGTGACCGCTGAAGCCAGTTACCTCGTGAATTAAAGATGTAGTTCATTGTAGCTAAAAACGTCAGTGGCTTATAAGAGAGGCATTCTGATGTTCCAGGTGCTTTATGGCTCCTAAAGAGCCCAACTTTTTATGTGTACCAAGAAAATAAACAGCAGCCATGGTGGGCAGAGGTGGCATTTCTGTTCAATTTTGAGGGGTGAAACAATGTAGCTTGATTCTAAAGTTCTAATGTCTAAACATTTAGGTAAAAACCAGCTAAAAAATACAACAAGCTACAGTAGCAGTATGATATACTAAAGGGAACCTGTAACCAGGTTTCGCCGATACGAGTTACGGCCACCGCCTTTCAGGGCTTGTATACAGTATCCTATAATGCTGGATATCTGCCCCCAACCTGACATGTAAGAGAAGAAAAATAACTTTTATTATACTCACCTGCAGGGCGGACCAGTCCAATAGGCGTCTTTGGCCTTGGTCCGGCACCTCCCATCTTCTTACGATCCCTGCCCTCCTGCTTCCTTCTTGTGGATGACATGTCACTGCATCATTCACACAGTCTCCTCAGCACAGCTGTCCTGCCCAGGTGCACTTCTCTGCCCTGTCGAGGGTAGAGCATGCACTGGGGCTCTTTGACCTTTCCCGGCACCTGCACCCTACAGTACTTTTCTCTGCCCTCAACATGGCAGAGAAGTGTGCCTGTGCAGGAGATCTGTGCAAAGGAGACTGTGTGAATGATGCAGCGACACGTTATCCACAAGAAGCAAGCAGAAGGGCGGCATTGCAAAAAGATGGGAGATTCAGACAAAGAAGAGCAACACCCCTCGGACCGGCCGCCCTGCAGGTGAGTATAATAAAAGTTATTTTTCTTCTTTTGCAGGTCGGGTTGGGGGCAGATTTACAGCATTATAGAATGCTGAATATAAGCACTGAAAGGTGGTGGCCGTAACTTATATTAGCCAAAACTGGTGACAGGTTCACTTTAAAGGTGAAATGAGGCTTAATGTAAAAACCAGATACAGTATGCACATCAGTCAATAGACATAGGACATTTTTATTCTATGAGTGAAACTTTGCAACACCCATGTAGTGACTAGTGGATAATTTAAATGGGTTGTTTCCATTAAATAAAATTTCTCATCTTGCTACAATTTGCTATTAAAAAAGAGTCTACTATACTCACCTTCCCCATGTCCACCGACAAGTCACCACCGCTGTTCCCGGTGTCTGCCATTGGCTTCTGCACTGACATCACGTTGACAGAGCAACAGCCAATCAGTGAGCTCAGTGTAGAGCTTATTCTAAATGGGATTGCCCCACCTGAGACGCTGGACTAGACCTGGGCAGTGGTTTAACTTTTTTATAGTAAATTGCAGCAAGGGGAGAAATTTTGGTGAAAAGGAAATACCCCTTTATTTGCCTTGTCTCCTGAAATAAACCTAACTTGCTATGATATAAATTTTTCTATGCTAATGACCATTATAGTCAAAAAGTCTGACTTTAAGAACTGTATTTTAGGAGAATGATTTTTTTTTCCGGGGCTCAATGGGCGTGACATTTTTTTTACATATCGATTCACCCATATCAGTTTAAAAGGACAAAATGAGTAAGTGGCCATGGATGTCATATGAATGAATCTGAACCTTGTTTGGTTGTATATGTATGCATGTATATGTATATTTTTGAGAAATAATCAGAACTATCGTATTTCATCTTAGTGGGTTACATAGACGAGTCCGCATACATACTGAATATGTGCTTTGAATCATTGTGATGGTCCCTCGACACACATTCTCGCGTTCTTACTGTAACTTGATGTCACACTGACCCTGGACACAAAGGCCCGTTCTATTCTATGAGAAGTGCATTTCAAGCCTTTATCTCAAAGTTTCAGTATAAAGTGAAATGTGAACCAATAAAACTCAGCCAATAGTACCATCCCGACATTAAGTGATGAGACTTTGAATAACATTTTATTCTTCAGTGATTTTTATTACACGGACAACAAAGACTGAAAAAAAGAACATCAGTACAAATAGGAGCTTACACGGAGCCATATGGCTTTTATAAAAATAACAGGATGAAAATGACTCAGAAATATTTTTACCTCTCAGGCTGGGTGTCCCAGGGACAGCAGTGACGCAGTTATCGAGGTGGAAAATTGTCTTTCTCGGTTTGTAATCACAGATTATGTACGGTACCCTATTGAAACTGTCCCACAAAAGAAAATATTTGCAGATGAAAATTCATCCGGAAACGAACTCTCCACTGATTACAGGTTTCAGAAAGCAGACTCCTGTAATTAAATGTTTTACTTCATCATGTGGCTGAGTGGAGGGACCTTTCTAAAAAGGGGTATTTTGCTTTCAAGACAGTTGGCCTTCTCTCAAAACCACCCTAAATATCTACTGTTTTATGGGGTATGACGCATTGTCTCCAATTGCTAAGTGTCTCTCTATCTTTCATTATGGCCCTCAGCTTCCTAGTTAACCCTTCTTCATTTGGTCACTCACTACTTACAAAAAAAGGGTTCGGCAACAAGCTATCAAAATCAGACTAGCTCGGACCAGATGAATGGCTACCAATTTATTTTCTCTGATATGTTTTTGTCCTGCATACTTTTATGACACTTCGGCTAGGATGACAAGTCTGTTTATTGTTTTCTCATCTGAGAAAGTCAGTCCTAACATGCTGATCAGACTCTGATCAGAGTTTGATCAGAGCATGGTCAGAGTGGAATCAGATATTCTCGATTGTGGAGAATTTAAAAAAATGTGTCTCCATCTTGTCCATTCAGTCTGTCCATGAAAATCCAACCCATAAACTTGAATGACTGAGTGCCATCCGATTATTGAAGGCAAATCGTACATGCTGCAGTTTTTTCCTCTGGCCATTTGGTCCCACGAATAAAATGGGCATGTGAATGGCCTCATTGAATAGCATGGATATGAGTGTTTTTTGTCAAAATAACAGATAGCACTTATCTGATTTTTACAGTTGTGTGCACGAGCCCTTAGATTGAGTATAAGCTATCAGATATTTGTGTTTGTGGTTATAAGTCTGTACTTGCATAAAATAGCTAATTTGAAGTACTTGGAACAATGTTGGAATGACGTGAGTGCTGGTGCAATGTGAGTGTATCAGCACTCACACAAATCCCAAGGCCTATTTAATCTGCTGATCAATGGGGGTGATGAGAGTCAGACTTCCAAGGATCTTGTATTGATTGCCTATCCTCCAAAGTTCTGATCTTGGTAAATGCCTTTGATCTTATACAAGTCTCGATTTTCAATAGCCTAGGTTGGTTCCTGTGCTTTTTGCTTGTAAATACAAAGCTATTTACATTTTTATGTGTATGTTTCTGCTTAGAATTGCTTTTTATGAATGAGCAGGACTGATTTACTGCAAACTTCTAGCAACTCAATAAATGAGCACATTTGTAGAGAAAATATAGGTGAAAATTGTTTGGATAGTATGAACCTCTGAAGACAGGGAACATTAGAGCACTGAATGACAGCTTGACAAGCAAGGATGGGTGGAATATACAGAGGTAGCAGTAAATGAAGGTGATTGAAGGTGGGTTGGAGTATGAGAGCTAGATGTTGGTCCATAGATGAGCCATTTTACTTACAAGAAACAAGAAGGTTCTGCACCAGTTGAGGTCCTAAACTCAAGAGGTCAAGATCATTTAAAAAACAGTACTCTAAACTGGACTATATCACCAAAAATTGTGTGCATGGCTATGGCCTCATACACTTGTGCCGTTTGGCAATCTATTTTTTTTTCTTATAAAAAGGATTGTCTATAGATGTCTTACTGTCCCTGATTGGATTGTTAGCAGATCTTATATAACTCTGTAGCTTTAGTGAACTTTAGTGAATTGAAGTAGCATATAATATCCATAACAGAGCCAGGCATAAATGATGGTATGTGGTACTTTCATAAAGGGTTATTCCTAAAAATGTAGTTATTCTGAATCTATAGCATAGGGCAGTGATAACAAACCTTTTAGAGACCTAGTCTCCAAACTTCAAGCCAAAACCCACTTATTTATCACAAAGTGTCAACACAGCAATTTAACTTAAACACTGAGGTTTTCGTTTAGAAAAAAACAACTCATACAGAAAGCAGGCAGGGGCAACAGAGAGCAGGCAGGGTGAAAGAAGAGTAGGCAGGCGTGTCAGAGCACAGGCAGGGGCAACAAAGAACAGACAGGGGCAACAGAGAGCAGACAGAAATATCATAGCAAACGGGCAAAAGAGAGCAGACAGGGGCAACAGAGTAGGCAAAAGCAGGCATGTCACAGAGCAGGCAGGGACAACAGAGAGCAGATTGGGCAACAGAGAGCAGACAGGGGCAACATAGAGCAGGTGGAGGCCACAGAGAGCAGGCAGGGATATTAGAGAGCAGGAAGAGGCAAAAGAGAGCAGGCAGGGGCAACAAAGTGCAGCCATAGACAGGAGCAGGGGTACCAGACTGCAGATATAAAGGAGCAGTAGAGTGCAGGCAGATGAGAGATATAGGGAAATTGCAGAATCAAGAAAGAGCAGAGATGGAAGAAAGCAAGGTAGAGAATGTGGAGAGGAAATAGAGAGCAGAGATAGAGAAGAGCAGAGGTGTAACAGGCAGAACCCACTGCCAGGCAGGGAGAGGGGCTGTAGTGGGATCCTCAGTGCAGACCAGGTCAGGTTGCTGCCAAGCAGTGGTATCCATGCGCACAGCAGGATGTAGCTCCCTGGGCACTACTGCTCTTCTTGGCCTTGGTGGATGCCGCATTCTTCTAGGAGGTTTTGTTGCACTGCCCACAGTGCACATTGGAGCTCCTGGCTGCCTGCCCTGAAGTCTCCTCCCACCCCACCTGTGAGGAGCTGGTGCGGGCTTCAGCTGTTGCTCCATGTGCACTTGGATGGAAGGGGAATCATGCACGGTGTATACTGTGTGCTGCAACACCGAACTGCGCTGCTACCCCAACCCTAGTGCAGAGCTCACCCTGCAGGTGCTAGTGCTGAGGTGATAGCTCCTGAGCCCACAGTGAGGGCTCTGCAGGACCCTTCTGTCACACATGCCATAGGTTTGCCACCACTGGCAAAGAGGATAACTTACTAATCAGTGAGGGGTCCAACCTTGGAATTGGAGTTCTTCAGCCCCATCCTTAATAGAGTGGAGATGAGCATTGTTTGTGGAAGTCTGACAGATGTTAATAGAGCTTCCACTAACAAGCTTAGTGCAAGCCACTTGGTTTATCTGATCCCAGGGGTTGCCCTGGCCTTCACCATTTAACCATTATACAGAGATCTGGACTTACACAGGGACCCCTGGGATGTGGCCACAGAGTCAATGGCTGCTCAGTGGAGCAAGCAAGTGGCAAGAAGGATTGACACTTCAAGTTGATACCAAGGGGTCACATCATAGACAAATTCAAAAAGCAAGAGGGTGGTCAGAATGCAAGCCGAGGCCAGAGAATGGGATAAATTGGGATGACACAACAGGTGCACAGAACAGATATATAGGCCAGATAAGCAGAATTATTGACTGCCAGTGGAAGTCAGAGCTTCCCGGGCATAAATAAATAGCTTACATCCCCATCCAGAGATCTCAGGAAGGAGTAAACCCCAACCAAGATTAACCCCATAGCGCTTTGATTAAGCGGAACAAAATATCCCAGGAAAAAGCAGGACTGGCGCTATCACGTTCCACCTGCAATAAAGGGGGGCCACTGCCCAGTGGCCAAAGCGGTAATATATATCAGCAAAGATATTGTGTGTGGACATAAGGAGTAACACTATTTCACTCTATTATATGACTTGAATTCACCAGCTTTCCTCTTTGAAATCTCTATCTCTTAATTTGCAATGGACACTGAGTTGGTGGGAGGAGGCTAGCTGCTATGATGTCCCATACAAGCAACAACACAGAGAGCATGATTTCTGCTCTTTATTGCTTAGCACACACACAATCAGCAGCAGCATGTAGGAAATTAGGAACTATGTAGTACATATGTGAATCCAGCACTGGGACAATGTAAATGACTTCTGATAATGATCATCTGAGTCTTAGTATAATAGTATAAAGTATAATATGACACCTCACTCTACTGGCAGCCCATGACAACACAAAGTTGAGCTGTTTTTCAGAGTAGATGGGAATTCAGGAGGCTGGCCGGGAGAGGAAAAACCTGTCTCATATTACTGATTTATGCAAACTTTGTACAAAGTACAGTTCCCATTTTAACTTTACTCCAGATTGACCAAAAATCTTCTGTAGATCTACAGCCAGAAACAAGTCCATCTATGTTACTACAGCAAGGTGCCGTGCCAGGCTCCAAGGACCTTGGCTCCTGAATTTACACAAATTTAGTGGATGTGGGCTACAAAACTCATGAGTCATTCTCACAAATTTATTTTTGGATTTAATTTTAATTTTTAAAAGTGAATTAATTTATAGTGGAGAACATGAATAAACTTATCCAAACTTACAAACCTGCTAGATAAATTAAATTATATTAATGCCCTGAATCTTCGAAAACCACAGCACTTGTTCCCTTTAATCATTTGCCCAGTGGCAGCAGCCTTCTGGACAGCAATTTTCAGTTCCCAAAAATGCCATAAACGAGCTGTTAATGACTTCCGGAGTGAATCTCTTTTGGTCCTGCACTCAGTGCGCTGCGCATCCATTGCAGGAACAAAAGGGCTCGATCTCGTCCCAGAGAAACAACCACACATGGAATAGCTTGTTATAAAAACTATACGTCTGGACCTCACAGGTAAAAGTCTCACAACCTGCTGAATAGATGGAGTGCAGATGTGTGAGAAGAGGACATGGAATCCATTATCCTAAGACTTTCTGGGCGGGAGAACAAGAGATCAGAAGGAAAACATTAAAAAGAAATTTAATTACAGGATCAGGTTTAACTCGGGCAGATTCATTTAGTCATGAGTCCTGAATGTATGTTTTTTACAAGCGTGGCTTTTTTTTCTCTCTTAAAGGAGAACACCTTGTTCTAATTTGTGCCATGTTGTCACTTCTGTTAAAGTCATGGTGTCACTTCTATCTGGCATACTAAGGTAGAGAACTGAACATTCATTTTCTGCATTTTCAAATTGAAAAACCTATTATTATTACTATTATAACACTTTTTCTCTATTTTTTAGCCATTACAAATTGAAGCAAATGAGTGTTAGGGTTTGGTGGGACGCACAAAATATATATTTTTAGAGTAATAGGTGCGTTCGCAACCCGGGGTCCACCGTGCAGGAGTAAAACCCGATGCTAGTAACTGACGGTACTATATGGCGGTATAAGTGAACTCTTCACAGAGTCACTTAAGACAAGAGAACGCTGTGCCCGGTTAACCTCACAGAGGAACACAGCTACCAAATAGAGCGAACAGTGGTCATGCACTCAGAATAGCACACGCAAAACTCCTCACCGGAGGTGCTGGTATTCTAGGGGCTTATTTCAGCTGGCCCTGAATCCACTCACACAAAACTCCTCACCGGAGGTGCCAGTATTCTAGGGGCTTATTTCTGCCGAACCCTGAAACCACATACATATGACCACACTGGCGCAGAACACATAACTTAGTTGATACTAGCGCATGGCCGTGCGGCCATGCGAACCTTATATAGCTGCAGCAACTACAGGACCTTCCTAGAGGACCAATGGGAGCTGCTACAGTACCTAAGCCACTTCAGGACCTTCCTAGAGGACCAATGGGAGCTGCTGTAGTACCTGAGCATGTGACCCCCGACCTCCAATGAGAGGACTTACCCTGGGCATGCTCAGAAGGGAAAAAGCAGGACTTAGTCCCAGAGATGTCTGCTCGCCGCTGAACAGTACTGGCTACAATGACTGAGCCTGGAAAGGCAGCAGTAACCATCTGCACTGTATCAGGCTGAGCCAGGCGCTGGGACGTCTCCACTGAGCAGGCTCCACTGCAGCTGGAGAAGAATGGGAGACCGCAGCGGAGATGGTTCGAGATTCCCCTGTGCAGAGGCGGGAACTCGACCCCTAACATTACCACCCCTCCTAGGGCCCCCCTCCTTGGACCTCGCTATGCTCAAAAGCCACAATGAGCTGCGGAGCACGAATGTGCTCAGCAGGTTCCCAAGACCTGTCCTCTGGGCCATAACCCTTCCAGTCCACCAAATAAAATTTCTTGCCACGTACCACCTTGCACCCCATTGTCACTGACAATTTTGTCTGGCATACCGTGTAGGCGAAAGATATGTTTGATAAACAATGCTGCCAGCGCCCGTGCAGAAGGTAGCCGTGGAAGAGGCACCAAGTGCACCATTTTGGAAAAATGGTCAGTAATCACCCAAATAATGGTGCAGCTACGAGACTTGGGTAAGCCCTCCACAAAATCCATCCTGACCATCTCCCAGGGCCTGTCTGCCACCGGCAGGGGGTAAAGCATCCCAGCTGGCTGTTGATCTGTGCCTTGGCAGAATTCTGTCTCTGAGCTCCTTGGCCAGTTCCTTTGACCTCATGATTCTCATTTGGTCTAACATGCACTGTGAGCTGTGAGGTCTTATATAGACAGATGTGTGCCTTTCCAAATCAAGTCCTATCAGTTTAATTAAACACAGCTGGACTCAAATGAAGGAGTAGAACCATCTGAAGAAGGATCACAAGAAAATGGACAGGATGCGAGTTAAATATGAGTGTCTGAGCAAAGGGTCTGAATACCTATGACCATGTGATATTTCAGTTTTTCTTTTTTAATAAATATGCAAAACTTTCTACATTTCTGTTTTTTTTCCAGTCAAGATGGGGTGCAGAGTGTACATTAATGAGAAAAAAGTGAACTGTTTTGAATTTTCCAAATGGCTGCAATGAAACCAAGATTGAAAAATTTAAAGGGGTCTAAATACTTTCCGTACTCACTGTACTGTCTTTATTGTCCTCCATGTATGCATGTGTCTTCTGTATGTATGTGCTTGACATATGCATATATCTGCTCATTGTGTCCATGTGTGTGTATGTGATCTGTGTATACATGTGTATGTGCTACATGTGTATACACAGGTTCGGACTGGCCCATAGGATAACAGGGGGGCTCCTGTGCAGATCTGGGCCCCCAACCCGACTGTAAGGGCAGTACTTGGTATAATTCCCTCGATTCATTCTGTACAGAAAAAAGCAGCATCTCATCATTCATTAACCAAACTATCCAGTTTATTATATATATATATATATATATATATAGGTAAATTTGTGAACGAGGGTAGTGTAACATTTGAATGCAGATAAAAAATGGGCCCCCTAAAGTCAATGTTACTGGTGGGCCCTTGGCACCCCAGTCTGACACTGTGTATACATATATGTGTGTATAACATAGTGTTTGTGTCACATACTGTGTGTAACATCCGCATTTATAAATCCCAGCAGCAAAGACTAGAGTTCAAAGGTGTAAATACAGTATGTCCGCAATTACCCAACTCACGAGCAAAATGCTGCTTATTCATCAGGTGATTGGATTGTTTATGGCAGAACATAAATCATGGTTCTCAACAGCACATCGCCTGGTGTAAACTGCGGATGTGTTACTGATAACATGATACTGGGGACAGATTGATCTACTAGTGATTGTTCTTCCTCAGCCGGCGTAAAGAGTCTGGTAAACAACGACATGAATATTGTAGATCACGCTCATTTAACGGCCTTAACTCAGAGCAGATAAATGCAACCAAAATGTTTCTTTGCAATCATGCAATATATGAGCATTTGGGGCCCCACTTTAAACTTTTGCCCAGGGTCCCACTTTGTCTAACACCGTCCCTGGTCACAGTGGTATAACAACTAATACAACATGCCGCCTAAAACAAAGGAAACAAGAGCGATAGGCCCATGGTTTAGGAATGTCCTAATTAGCTGTAGACGTATTGAGTAAACTTTTTTGCTGTAAACATTACCAAACCTCAAAGTCTAACTGCTGAGCTGTCATCACTGACATTTCAGATTTTTTAGTTCCCATTGTATACTTAAAAACAGTAATGGATGCAAATTCCAAGGCATCTACATAAGCTTATAGTTCTTGATTGCATGTCTTGTCTGAAATCAGTTGATTACACAGATACCAGGTTTTCTCCCTCAAAGTTTGTGAGAATGTTTTTGTAGAAACAGAAATAAGTGTAACAGATACAGATGTAAGAAGGATCTGTTTTCTACTCAGTTTATAAATTATGGATCAAGTTTCAATTAATGTATAAATCTATACACATACATGGCAAAGCTTTAGGCAGGTGTGGAATACATGCTGCAAAGTAAGAGCTGATGGTTTATTTTTATATATTAAAAAATGCAAACTGAATTAAAGATAAATCAAATCAATATTTGGTGTGACCACCCTTTTGCCTTAAAAAAAAAACAAAAAAACTTTTTATAGGTACATTTGTCCAAAGTCAGAGTTTGTAGCATTATAAACTGGTAAAATTGGTTATTCATACACCTAACCGGTGATATTGATCAACATTTTCATATTTAGGTTGAAACATAGCCAGTAACTGAAACAGAAACTGCTGTGCGGGAGTCTTAAACCTTAGTGAGTAACAGGCAAACTTGGCTACAAAGGTTAGGTTGTGGAAGACAGTTTCTTGTCATAGATTATATACAATGGCAATGCTGAGCACAGCAACAAGAATCAATGTCATTAAATTATACAGCAAGGTCTGCACCAGGCAAAGATTGCAAAGTAGACTTGGATTTTAAGATTTGCTGTTGAAGTTCTTTTGAAGAAACACCAAGAAATGGGTTATGTTGAGAACCAGTGGACAGCTAAAGAAACTTAGGGCAGCAGCTCAAAGACAGATCATACTTATTTCCCTTTTATATTAGATGTTCAGCTTAAAACTAGCACTAACTAGTGGGACCCAGCCACACATACCTACTGTTTAGAGATGTTTAGTCAAAGGTGGTCTACATTGAAGAATTGGAGTCAAAAAGCCAAACCCTCATCACATAAACAAAGCCAAAGCAACTCAACTATGTATGAAAACATAAGAAATGAGGTACAGAACACTGGCAGCAAGTTCTCTTGTAGGATCTTAGAAAGGAAGAGCTGGAAGGGGCCTCCTGTCTCTTCTGGTACAACCCCCTGCTCAAAGCAGGATTCACTAAATCATCCCAGACAGATGTCTGTCCAGCCTCTGTTTGAAGACTTCCGTTGAAGAAGAACTCACCACCTCTCGTGGCAGCCTGTTTCACTCATTGATCACCATCACTGTCATAAAGTTTTTTCTAATATCTAATCTGTCTCCTCCCATTCAGTTTCATCCCATTGCTTCTAGTCTTTCTTTGTGTAAAAGAGAATAAAGATGATCCTTCTACAATGTGACAGCCCTTGAGATATTTGTAGACAGCTATTAAGTCTCCCCTTAGTCTTTTTCTTTGCAAGTTAAACATTCCCAGGTCCTCTAACCATTCCTCATAGGACATTGTTTGCAGACCGGTCACCATGCTGGTTGCTGTTCTCTGAACTTGCTCCAGTTTGTGCAATGTGGTGTCAAGAACTGGACACAGTATTCCAGATGACGTCTGACCAAGGAGGAGTAGAGGGACATAACTACTTTACATGATCTAGACTTTATGCTTCTGTTAATACATCCCAGAATTGCATTTGCCTTTTTTGCTGCTGCATCACACTGTTGACTCATGTTCAGTCTGTGATCTATTAGCATACCCAAGTCTTTTTCACATGTGCTGTTGCTTAGCCCTATTCTTCCAATTCTGTATATGCTTTTTTAATTTTTTTTGCCCAGATGTAGGACTTTGCATTTCTTCCTGTTAAAAAGAAAACATTCTGTGAGTTGCTGCCAACTGCTCCAGTATGTTTAAAACTTTTTGAATCCTCTCCTCTCTTCTCTAGTATTAGCTATCCCTCCTAGCTTTGTGTCATCAGCAAATTGAATCACTTTACCCTCAATTCCTTCATCTAAATCATTGATAAAGATGTTGGACAATACAGGGCCCAGGACAGAGCCATGTGGTACCCCACTTGAGGCATTCTTCCAACCGGACGTCCAACCATTTATGACCACTCTGTGTCCAATCACTAAGCCAGTTATCAATCCACCTAACAGTTGCCTCGTCCATTCCATGCTTGGTCATTTTTACAATAAGGATGGTACGAGATACTTTGTCCAATGCTTTGCTGAAGTCAAGATATACTATATCTACTGTGTTTCCCTAATCCACCCAGTCAGTGAAAGCCTACGGCATTCATTTTTAGCGTTTTTTCCCACATTTGTAAATATTTGCACAGGTGCATTAGTGAAATAAGTGGCAGATAAATTATTAAAATACTAATCAAGTAAAGTGGTTGTTTCTTTATGGAAACAGAAAATTTACATTGGCTGCTTATGCAGTTGTCACTGCAGTGGGATTCTAGTATTACATGTCACAATTTAGATTGATGATGATGATAATGTCTGTAAAGTGCTGCAGAATATGATGGTGATATGTAAGCAAGCATTAAATAATAAATAAATAATTTATATGGTTCATGGATGAGATAATTTAGGCACGTTTGGGTGTTTCCTGCCAGATGGATGTAGTAGTGCAGACAAACAGCAAGAAGCTGCACAAAAAAGCAAGAATGAGTGTAATGATTCTGGATTTTGTCTTAGATTAGCTTGGCATTTCACCTGTACAAGTGATTGTGTAAGATTTATTTGGGAAAATTAAATTGTTTTTATATCTATTTTCTAGAATGCTACACTGTCAACGGAGCTGATTATAGAGGAACCCAAAACCAAACATCTCTGGATTGTGGAAAACCTTGTCTCTTCTGGAACGAGACATTTCAACATCCATACAATACTTTAAAATACCCCAATGGTGAGGGAGGATTGGGAGATCACAATTACTGCAGGTATGAATACCTATGAATACCTATATTGGTAGAGAATTGTCATGCTATATAATTGATATATATATATATATATATATATATATATATACATATATACACATGCTGATCACTTATGTTGAGTTCGTTGAAGAAGAGATTTAGAGAAATAAAATGAAATTATATATATATATATATATATATATATATATATATACAGTTAGGTCCATATATATTTGGACAGAGACAACATTTTTCTAATTTTGGTTATAGACATTACCACAATGAATTTTAAACAAAACAATTCAGATGCAGTTGAAGTTCTGACTTTCAGCTTTCATTTGAGGGTATCCACATTAAAATTGGATGAAGGGTTTAGGAGTTTCAACTCCTTAACAGGTGCCACCCTGTTTTTAAAGGGACCAAAAGTAATTGGACAAGATTCAATAATTTTTAATGAAATGTTCATTTTTAGTACTTGGTTGAAAACCCTTTGTTTGCAATGGCTGCCTGAAGTCTTGAACTCATGGACATCACCAGACGCTGTGTTTCCTCCTTTTTGATGCTCTGCCAGGCCTTCACTGCGGTGGTTTTCAGTTGCTGTTT
Source organism: Ranitomeya variabilis (assembly GCF_051348905.1). Lineage (NCBI taxonomy): Eukaryota > Metazoa > Chordata > Amphibia > Anura > Dendrobatidae > Ranitomeya > Ranitomeya variabilis. The sequence goes on along the minus strand of NC_135232.1, from coordinate 201,777,123 downwards.
GTTTGTGGGCCTTTCTGTCTGAAGTTTAGTCTTTAACAAGTGAAATGCATGCTCAATTGGGTTGAGATCAGGTGACTGATTTGGCCATTCAAGAATATTCCACTTCTTTGCTTTAATAAACTTCTGGGTTGCTTTGGCTTTATGTTTTGGGTCATTGTCCATCTGTAGTATGAAACGACGACCAATCAGTTTTGCTGCATTTGGCTGGATCTGAGCACACAGTATGGCTCTGAATACCTCAGAATTCATTCGGCTGCTTCTGTCCTGTGTCACATCATCAATAAACACTAGTGACCCAGTGCCACTGGCAGCCATGCATGCCCAAGCCATCACACTGCCTCCGCCGTGTTTTACAGATGATGTGGTATGCTTTGGATCATGAGCTGTACCACGCCTTCGCCATACTTTACTCTTTCCATCATTCTGGTAGAGGTTGATCTTGGTTTCATCTGTCCAAAAAATGTTCTTCCAGAACTGTGCTGGCTTTTTTAGATGTTTTTTAGCAAAGTCCAGTCTCGCCTTCTTATTCTTGATGCTTATGAGTGGCTTGCACCGTGCAGTGAACCCTCTGTATTTACTTTCATGCAGTCTTCTCTTTATGGTAGATTTGGATATTGATACGCCTACCTCCTGGAGAGTGTTGTTTACTTGGTTGGCTGTTGTGTAGGGGTTTCTCTTCACCATGGAGATTATTCTGCGATCATCCACCACTGTTTTCCTCCGTGGGCACCCAGGTTTTTTTGCATTGATGAGTTCACCAGTGCTTTCTTTCTTTCTCAGGATGTACCAAACTGTAGATTTTGCCACTCCTAATAATGTAGCAATTCTCGGATGGGTTTTTTCTGTTTTTGCAGCTTAAGGATGGCTTGTTTCACTTGCATGGAGAGCTCCTTTGACCGCATGTTTACTTAACAGCAAAACCTTTCAAATGCAAGCACCACACCTCAAATCAACTCCAGGCCTTTTATCTGCTTAATTGAGAATTACATATTGAAGGGATTGCCCACACCTCTCCATGAAATAGCCTTGGAGTCAATTGTCCAATTACTTTTGGTCCCTTTAAAAACAGGGTGGCACAGGTTAAGGAGCTGAAACTCCTAAACCCTTCATCCAATTTTAATGTGGATACCCTCAAATGAAAGCTGAAAGTCTGAACTTCAACTGCATCTGAATTGTTTTGTTTAAAATTCATTGTGGTAATGTCTATAACCAAAATTAGAAAAATGTTGTCTTTGTCCAAATATATATGGACCTAACTGTATATATATATTTATACTTACAGCTCCGGTCAAAAATTAAGAGACCACTGCAGAAAGTTCAATTTGTCTGATTTTTCTCTTTAGGCCTGTCCCACACGTCCAGATAATTCCGGTACCGGAAAAATCGGTACCGGAGTTATCCGTGTCAATGTGGCCGTGTGCTCACATGGCACATCAGTGTGGCACACGTGCGGCAGCCATGTGCCGCCCGTGTGCCGACTGGGTACCACACGGACCGTGCAGGAGGCAGCGCTAGAGATAAGCGCTGTCCCCTGCATCTGGTGCTGAAGCCGGAATTCATTCCTTCTTCTATGGGAGGTGGAGCCGCATATTCATCACTGTAATGAGCGGCACCACGTGACCGCTCATACAGGACAAGCTGCGGCGCTGAGAGGAAGCATCGAGGGAGCCAGGTGAGTATTTTATTTCCAGCGGGCGGGCGCACAGGGAGTGAGAGGGGGTTGGTGACAGGGATCTTTATTTTAAACACAAAAAAAATGATTTTTCATTCCTTCTCTCCAGCGAACGCTGCTGGAGAGAAGGAATGAATGGCGGCTTCAGCACCACGCAGGGGGGACAGCGCTTACTGTAGCGCTGTCTCCTGCACAGCACACGGACTGCACACGGACTTTAATTGACTTTAATGGGTCCGTGTGATCCGTGCGCTCCCACAAACACTGACATGTCTCCGTGTTTTGCACACGGACACACGGTCCATAAAAAATCAATGATATCTGCAGAGACACATTGATTTTAATGTGTCTACGTGTGTCAGTGTCTCCGGCATGTGAGAAAACTGACACCACACGTACCGGAGCCACTGACGTGTGAAACCGGCCTTTTAGGTATTTTTGAGTAAAATGTAAATTGTTCTTTTAGTCTGTAAACTTCTGACAACATCTCCGAATTTCCAAGCAATAAATTTTGTATTTTTTTTCTGACAAAGAAAAATGGTAAAAAAAAAAAAAGCCCAGTCCTTTCAGACCTCAAATAATGCAAAGAAAACAAGTTCATAATCATTTAGAGACAACAATACTAATGTTTTAACTCAGGAAGAGTTCAGAAATCAATATTTTGTGGAATAACGATGATTTTTAATCACAGCTTTCATGCGTCTTGGCATGCTTTCCACCAGTCTCTCACACTTCTTCTGGCGCAAAAATGTAAGCAGTTCTTCTTTGTTTGATGGTTTGTGACTATCCATCTTCCTCTTGATTACACTCCAGAGATTCTCAATTGGGTTCAGGTCTGGAGATTGGGCTGCCCATGACAGGGCTTTGATGTGGTGGTCTCTTAATTTTTGCCAGATATATATATGTCTAATTTTATTTTTCTGAATCTTTTCTGAGTGATGAGTATGTCTGTCTTGTTCTTCTAGTTCTTCTAGTAGTCTTGATTGATTTCCATGAACCACATGAGGAGCACCTGCAAAATGAATCAGCAGTGGGCGCCACTGAGGAAGCTAGCCAGTCAAATGCATCATAAAAGAGACTGACAGCACTACCGTTTTATTACTGGGCACAGTTCTCTTCCTAGACATTTCCAGAACTATTCACTGTAATCGCCGCGTATGTGCCCCGAAGAGTTGGCATCTGAGATTGGTAAATGTAGAGTTGCCAACTTTGCAGAGGGAAAAAGTGATATTTTTAGACCATGTTTTGGCTCCTAACACAGACTACAGCAGTGGAAGCCAGCGTGAAGTTGTATAGACAAAGAAATGAAGTGATTTCAGTAGTATGTAGTGCTGCTGTGTGTGGCTGTCTGCTGCCCGGTGTGTGGACCAGACTATCTGTCTAAACACGGCAACCTGCAACCTTGCAATCTGGGTATTATGGGCATCACCCAATAATGGGCTGTATAAAGCTTTATTACTGATGAGTTTGAGGAATGAGTGTGCTGTAAGAGCTAGCTGTCACAGTGCAGGTGTGCGCACTCACTTATTAGCAGGGGCGTAACTACCGCGGTCGCAGCGGTCGCCATTGCGACCGGGCCCCGCAGGTCAGGGGCCCCGGGTTGGCAGGTCAGTGCAGGGCCGGACTGGCCATCGGGCACTTCTGGCAAATGCCAGAAGAGCCGATGCCAGTAGTGGGCCGCTGCAGTGTTCCGCCCCCCGCCAGTGCCGCCGCCGCCCCCCGCCAGTGCCGCCGCCGCATTTAACTATACCGGCGTCTATGACACCGGTATAGTTCAATGCAATGATGGAGGAGAGAGCGTCTGCTGACGCCCCCTCTCCCATCATTCCCCGCTCTGCCTCTGACAGAACACTGCGGGTGCGCGATGACGTCATATCATCGCGCACCTGCAGTGTCCTGGGCAGACTGCAGCCGCCGGGAGCAGCGCGGGCAAAAGGAAAGGTGAGGAGAGTTTTTTTTTTTTTTCTTTTTAACTGGACTGTGGGGCCATTATCGGGGGGGGGTGGGGGAATGAGATGTGCGGGCTCTGCTGTATATATCCCTGTGCGGGCTCTGCTGTATATATCCCTGTGCGGGCTCTGCTGTATATACCCCTGTGCGGGCTCTGCTGTATATACCCCTGTGCGGGCTCTGCTGTATATATCCCTGTGCGGGCTCTGCTGTATATATCCCTGTGCGGGCTGTGCTGTATATATCGCTGTGCTCTATATACCCCTGTGCAGGCTCTGCTGTATATATCCCTGTGCGGGCTGTGCTGTATATATCCCTGTGCGGGCTCTGCTGTATATACCCCTGTGCGGGCTGTGCTCTATATATCCCTGTGCGGGCTGTGCTGTATATATCCCTGTGCGGGCTGTGCTCTATATACCCCTGTGCGGGCTGTGCTCTATATATCCCTGTGCGGGCTGTGCTCTATATACCCCTGTGCGGGCTGTGCTCTATATATCCCTGTGCGGGCTGTGCTCTATATACCCCTGTGCGGGCTGTGCTCTATATATCCCTGTGCGGGCTCTGCTGTATATATCCCTGTGCGGGCTCTGCTGTGTATACCCCTGTGCGGGCTGTGCTCTATATACCCCTGTGCGGGCTGTGCTCTATATACCCCTGTGCGGGCTGTGCTCTATATATCGCTGTGCTCTATATACCCCTGTGCGGGCTGTGCTCTATATACCCCTGTGCGGGCTCTGCTGTATATATCCCTGTGCGGCCTCTGCTGTATATATCCCTGTGCTGGATATACCACTGTGCGGGCTGTGCTGGATATACCACTGTGCGGGCTGTGCTGGATATACCACTGTGCGGGCTGTGCTGGATATACCACTGTGCGGGCTGTGCTGGATATACCCCTGTGCGGGCTGTGCTGGATATACCACTGTGCGGGCTGTGCTGGATATACCACTGTGCGGGCTGTGCTGGATATACCACTGTGCGGGCTGTGCTGGATATACCACTGTGCGGGCTGTGCTGGATATACCCCTGTGCGGGCTGTGCTGGATATACCACTGTGCGGGCTGTGCTGGATATACCACTGTGCGGGCTGTGCTGGATATACCACTGTGCGGGCTGTGCTGGATATACCACTGTGCGGGCTGTGCTGGATATACCACTGTGCGGGCTGTGCTGGATATGCCACTGTGCGGGCTGTGCTGGATATACCACTGTGCGGGCTGTGCTGGATACACCACTGTGCGGGCTGTGCTGGATATACCACTGTGAGGGCTCTGCTGGATATACCACTGTGCGGGCTGTGCTGTATATACCACTGTGCGGGCTGTGCTGGATACACCACTGTGCGGGCTGTGCTTGATATACCACTGTGAGGGCTCTGCTGGATATACCACTGTGCGGGCTGTGCTGTATATACCACTGTGCTGGATATACCACTGTGCGGGCTGTGCTGGCACCCAACACCATGTTGCAGTGCAGGAGATTCCTGCGACAGTCCAAGGTGTATCTAGGGGAAGGTGGGGGCGGGGGTGGGTGGGGTTGAGGCGGGGGGACCTGGGGTGGGGGGGGGGCCCATTTGGAAGTTCGCACCGGGGCCCATAACTTTGTAGTTACGCCACTGCTTATTAGTCTCAATTTTAAGTATTTTCGGACACAACTGTTGTTATATGTGATACAATGATGTGGAAAGTAGATAGGGGTTAATTTATTTTAAACAGTTTTAGGGTCAAATTTAAAAACCTAACAAGATTTGTTGACGGCATGTGTGAGTGAAAGCTTTAATTTACAATTGAGTAGAAAACAGTTGTTGTTTTTTACAACTCTAGCTACTTGGGATTAGTTGTAACAATTCAGTTTGGGGCCTGTTGAAATGAAGAGCAGCTATGGCCAGTATTGGATTATGTATAATTATGAACACATCTGTACATATGGCAAGAATTATTAAGACTGGAGTTTCGAGTTTCATATGGAAGTTGTTAGCAGCCCACTGGGGTTAGATGTGCCAGCTTAAAAGGAATCTGTCAGCCGTTTTTTTGCTATGTAATCTGAGTGGAGAATGAAGTAGGGGCAGAGACCCTGATTCTAGTGATGTGTCACTTACCAGTCTGTGTGGTGTAGTTTTGATAAAATCACTATTTATCTGCTGCAGACCTAGCAGTTCTCTGAATGCTGAGCCCTATGTAACCCCGCCCCACCACTGGTTCTCAGCTTTCTCCACTGCTAATTAATTACGGGGTCAGGGTTACACAGAGCAGGATGACTACATGGCACAGGAGAACTGCTGATAAAACACTAGAAAGGCCGGGTTCACACTTGCGAGTTCAATGGGAGAAATTCACTCGAGTCTCTCACATCAATACCCGGCACTGCCGCCGGAACTCGGGACCGGAGCATGTATTTCTATGCAGCTCAACACTTCGGTCTGAACCGCCGGCGGCGAGTTTCTCACATTGAACTTGCAAGTGTGACCTCGGCCTCATATTGAAATTGCAGCAAGCAGCTTAGTAAGTGATTCATTGCTGGAATCAGGGTCTCTGCCCTAGCACCATGCTGCTCTTTGACTACATAGCAAAATACTGCTGACAGATAGCCTTAATCAAATTTGGCATATCTTGGGCTGACCCTGTGCCACAAATTGAAATCTGTCAGTTATGAACTAGTGTAGATTTTTGCTATAATTTATTCAATGCTCTGGTGTAAATTATAATAAATCCATCAGGCTATGGTTGGGCCCGTTGTCATTCTAAGCATTGATTACTTTGTACAAAAATAGCGACATAAAATTAAAAAAGTAACTAATTTTTGGAATTTTGAACCATTTAGATCTTTAGAACATAATTATGGTTTTATGTTTTCCATTGTTACAGCAGATGGGAAAACATGTTTACTAGCGCTAACTAACTGTTAATGGATAATATAAATAGGTGGAACCCAGCACAGGGCTGCAGATCTGATTTACCAAGGAAAACGCTGAGAACCTCTGTTTTCTCTATTGCAGAGATTTCTTCTTTTTACCATGCTTGATGATACAGATATTACTGAATGAAGATGCAATGTTTCGTATAGTTCTTGTAATATTAATCCCCACAGTGATGGACAAAGCAGTCCTTACTTACAATGAGATTTATGAATGAAAGTCCGATTCTCTGTCTACGATGATGTATTGAGCAAGGCCACGCCCCAACTAGTTACGCGGCTGCCCACTGGGCGTAGCCGACTAGAGGGTGTGGTCTCATTCCATACAAGTGTATGGAGTGAGGCCACGCCCACTGGACGGGCAGTATGTATAACAAATACATACCATCCAGTCCCAGCTCAGAAACCGGCAAATCCTTGCAGCGCACAGTGCGTGTACTGGGGGATTCATAAGTCTGAAGTCATACAGAGTGACTTTAGACTTATTAGTTTGGATTGGACAACCCCTTTAATCATCAAAAGAGGCCACTTGGCGAGGCTATGGACTGTATACTCCGCTGAGATTGGGACCTCCTAAACTCGACTGAAGGAATCGGTGGTCAATACCGGTCGTCAGAAGAGTATAACATTTGTAATGATTGATGGAACTCACTAAGAGAATAGACTGAAAGTATGCCGCAATTGAATGTAAGACAGGGCATAGATGTGTCTTAAATGTCTCTTGAAATTAGTAAATATATGCTATCTTTGTATGGGACACAAACAGAATTAATGTCCCGGGCTGTATGGTAATTGATGATATGGTTGTCTTCATTAACTGCATAGACTGATATATGGCAGATTACTGGGATTTAAAGGGTACGATACCCCCTAGAAGTATAGCTGCATGCATATACCTATGGACCTTTATGATATGGCAATTTAAGAATGAATGGTCTAATTAATGTGCCGTATAATATACTACATACATAGAGGCAACCCGGAAATACAAAACGGGTGTGGCTTGAAAGTATTGCAGAATTGATGGCGGTATACCGCATTTTATAAATTTTACTTGCACTTTTTGCACCTTTGCACTTTATTTATATGATAAGTTTTTATTATTTCTTCATTAAACGTTACGTTTTAAATATCCCAATTTGCTTCTAAGTACCCTTTAATCATGAGCATTAGTGTTCTAAATGTATAGGCCTAGTGTGTTTATTTTTATTTTTTTCCTTTTGATATTATAATACATACTAATAAATATGTTTTCATAGTCCATTCCATTGCGGTTGCTTGAAGTTTTCCTGCCTTTTACCTGATCATCTTGTTGTAACATGCATTCTTACCTGTAGCAGATAATCATAACAATATAATTGTCACAACTCTGTTTATCGGGTGCTCCTTCTCTGTCCCTAATGCTAGGGGCACCCTAGCTCGACCTGTTCCCTGGATTACTTCTGATGGTGAAGGCGCCGGGGCCATGTACCTTGCCTTAGCTCGTGCATACTCCCTCAGTCTGTACCCTTCCCCCACCCAGGGAAGAGGGGAGTAGTGCTGTAATGCGAACAGGGGTAACGAAAAATAACAAACATACAAATATACTCAAACATACAACAAAGGAATGCAGTGGGGAGTGGAGGATGGGGTTAAACCAAAGTAGGAGAAGAAAGGGAATTATCACACACTCAAAACCTAGCAACAGTCTAACCATCAACAACCTCCAGCCATGCAACAAAAGTTACTTTGGCAATGAGTGTTAGCCAGGGCCCAGATTATATAGTAGATGGGAGTAGCTAACAGTGCACAGCTGAGCCTTAAGGGAGAAAAGCTTCCAGGAGCTCTCAGCTGAGCAGATAAACTCCTGCACTGCTAAAAGAAACGTGCACCATTTAATATGAAGGTGAAGTGCTTCTAATCAGTGCAGGAGTGGGACAAATCAGGTGCTATGATCTTCTAGCTTTTCTCTGTCACAGTAAACCCATGACACTAACTTATTGCTTTTTATAAAGTTTATAAAAAAAACAGTAAATCATACTGCTCATGTTATACAGCCCTTGCAACTTAATCAACAGCTCTCAACACAATTTGATGTCCCCAAAGACCTCAACAAATAGTATTGTGTTCCCACAAAGCCCCTCACACAGTAGGATGCCCACACAAAGACTCCACACACGACACACAGCATGATGTCCCCCACAAAGTAGGATGTCCTCAAGTTTCCAATAAATAATGAAATCATGCGTATCCATGTTCCCCAGATGCGTTGTTTTGGTCAGCGCTGTGTACTGAGACCTCAAACACCAGTTACAATGTAGTGACATCATCCCACATGTTGAGCTCTCAGGCTCATAGGCTCAATGGTGAAAGAGGTATCCTGAGGAAATGAAGATGCCAGGTGGAGGTCGAGTGCATGGTTCTGGACACCACTGTTTGCTGCTCCTTGGTTGTCCTGTTCTGCAGCCCACATATGAACAGCCAAAGAGCCACATATGGCCCGCAGGTTACTCTTTATCCAGGTCTAGTGCAGACCAAAAATAATATGAATATAACCTGAGGCCTTATTCAGACATTCGTTTTTCACGTATTTGCTCTATTTATGTTTTTTCCAAATTCATGAATTAAAATTACCCATACAAGTATATTGGTTCATGAAAATCTTGAATGATAACTCTGATTAACTTTTAATGTCCAATAACGGACAGAGTCTGTCATTGGACGTCTCCCCGTTTAGTGCGGGCTCCGGCGATGAGCTCGCACCTTTTCCGGTACATGACAGCTGTTCTGATCAGCTGACATGTGCCCCTTACAGCTGCAGGAAGAATTGCAATCCACCCGCAGCTGTTAACATGTTAAATGCCGCTGTCAAACTCTGACAGCGGCATTTAACATGCACGCGCAGGAAGCGCATCATTACCTCCTCCCTTCAGCACCCGTGTCGCGTGACCGAGGGTCGCCGATGGGTTGGCCTGACAACCAGAGGTCTCCTGAAGACCTCTATGGATGACACTGCCGGATTGCTATGAGCATCGTCTAGTGGTCGGCACTCATAGCAAGTGTGTAATTCTGCTACATACAGGTGATCTGAGCATCATCTGTATGTAGCAGGGCCGATCGAGTTATGGCAGCTTCTAGTCTCCCATGCAGACTATTGAAGCATGCCAAAAGTAAAAAGAAAAATGTGTTTAAAAATATGCGGCACCCCGCAAAGAAAACATAATGTCCAGTCTGTTGTGTGATTTGTGTGCAATGCAAGTCACTCCCTTTTGGATTGGAGTTCTCCTCAGGTTGCACGGTCCCTGTTCCAGATGTCACCACACACTGATTGACAGAGTCCGAATCCATTTCTAACAACTCAACTTTTCTTAGCAGGTTCAGTTCAGTCACAGACACCGCACAGAAATTCTCACTGATCAGTTCCTTCCCACTGTGCTGTCCCTTGCTGCTCCTGTTTTCTCGTACCTATGTGACTTCTAACCCTAAGGCCCTGAACTGTTCATCTCTCCTTGAACTAGTTTCTGAAGCAATCTCACCAAACTCCATCCAGCTCTCTAAACTAGGACGTTTCCCAGCTACGTTTACTCTTGCCCTCCCAATTTTTATCCTAAACTTATCTAATTTTCTAATCTACAGTGCCCCCACTGTACTAAACCCTATACTACCCGTTACTATTGCTTTAACTAAATCTTACACTTGTACTATAATTCCCTAACTCTATTCCTAGTCCCATAAAGATGCATAACTATGCATTACGCATACTGTACTGTTGTGAATTCCATTCTCGAACTCCCTCCTGTGGTCATGAATGGTACTTCGGTGAGTTCTGTCCGTGGACTCCCTCTGGTGGCTGTGAGTGGAGCTGCTGGTTCTGAGATTCCTTCCCCACCTGCCCTCGTTTAGGGCTAGGCTGGATTCTCTATTTAACTCCACTCAGATCGTTACTCCATGCCAGCTGTCAATGTTCTAGTACTGGTTCAGATCTCTCCTGGATCTTTCTGAGGACCTGTCTACTCCAGCAAAGCTAAGTTCCTGCTTGTTCATTTGTTACATATGGTTTTTCTTGCTAAGTTCTAGTCCAGCTTGCTATCATGAAACTGCCTGGCTAGCTGGAAGCTCTGGGGGTGCAGAGTGGCACCACCGCACCGTGAGTCGGTACGGGGGTATTTTTTGCACACTCTGCGTGGTTTTGTAGCTTTTTGTGTTGACCGCAAAGATCCCTTTTCTATCCTCAATCTGTTTAGTTAGACTGGCCTCCCTTTGCTAAAGCCTATTTCATCCTGTGTTTGTGATTTCCTCTTAACTCACAGTCAATACTTGTGGGGGGCTGCTTTTACCTTTGGGGAAATTTCTCTGAGGCAAGTGAGGCTTTGTTTCCTTTCTTTAGGGGTAGTTAGCTCTTAGGCTGTGAAGAGGCGTCTAGGCAGAGTCAGGCACGCTCCACGGCTATTTCTAGTTGTGTTGATAGGAGTAGGGTTTGCGGTCAGCAGAGTTCCCATTTCCCCAGAGCTCGTCCCGATTCCGTGTTTAACTATCAGGTCATTCCTGGTGCACCTAACCACCAGGTCCATAACACTGTATATCCTCACATAATAAAGCATCTTATGCATAAAACGTACCCATTTTACTAGGAAGGGGCGGGGCATGATTTGACCCCGACACACCCGTTCACAAACACCAGATATTTTTTATACGTGGCCAGTACCTCAGAGCTGTCACTTTTGTAGTAAAAATGGCAAATTGATATCACATTGTTCATAGATACTTGGCATCAGGGTATGGAAAGTATTCTACAAATCTAAGCCACGGTACAGATTATGTAATACCCTGTAAAAACTGATGTTTCTTAGGTAAAAATGGAAGTGTCCGGTTCCCTGGCAGTGAAATTATATAGTAAAATGAATATTCTCAGGTAATTAAATTGCTTTAGTTATTAGACAGAATGAACATTAGAAAATTTGCAGCTTGCTCTTTAATCTACTTTCATTCTCCGCAATGAGAGCTTTTATCTTTTTTACTGTACAGCTTGATTCCATGGTGCCTGAGTGTGCACAGTCGTTATATTCCAAGAGAGGAGTTAACTCTTAACATACCAGTCAGATCTCACAGCCCATTGATATTTAAGCAGCAGATAACAGCTTTCCTCCCTCTCAGCTTCTGACCAAGATGGTGTTATCAATCTTGTAGAATCACATCCCCAGCATCCAGCATCATAGCTGTCACTGTCCTAAGCCCTGCGCTTTCTCAAATGCCCTGTGATCGCTACTTGAAAATTTAGTGATAACAGTGTAGACTCCAGAACAAACCACTTATAGCTGAATGCACTATAACAGAACTTGTGCTGAGCTTTATTGTTCCCGCCGCACCAGAAAACAAGGAAGTATGGAGGCTTCAGAGTTGTGAGTTGCTCAAGAGACAACTTAAGTATACCCCTTTAAGGATTTCCACATGATAATGTCTGTATATTGACCACTATTTGCCAAAGTCCGAGATTCCCATAGAAAGCAAGCTACTTTACTTTTTCAGTTTATTGAACTGAGATGCTCCTCTCCAAGAAATGTCACTTCTTTTAGAGGGAACCTTTTTAAGAAACTCACTCCATGGAGCATGAAATACTGACAAGGCTCTCCAATTACACAAAAGTGTTGTGGCATTTCAAGGAAAACATAGTTGGGATCAAGAAGTCATGCTGAGCGGCTCCCCTCCAGCTACTGCTCACCCAGGTCATCGTGATCGACAGGTCTCGCCCTGTACATAGACAGGAAGGGGAAGACCTGTCCATCAAGCTGAGAAGGGTGGCATGAATCTACTGGTAGGATTCCTTAAATACAGTGTAACAAGAAGCCACGGTTACCAAATAGCTCACCAATTATGAGGAACAGAAACCTATACTAAAATGATTGAAGTCCTGCGAAGGTGATGCAATTATCTACTAACTGCAGCGTAAAATGTGGGGTCACATACAGTACCAAAAGCATTTCTCATCTCGGCTGCAAAGATAAAATCTGGATCATATTAGACACAGAAACTCTGGAGGTTCCAGATTCATATTCCACAATATAACTTCTTTGATTATGATGCTGCTCGTCATGAATGCTTTGTATTCGCACACATATTGAGATAAGGACATAAAACTTTTATTTGATCTTGTTCATTTAAAAGCGCCATTCACCATCTGACCTTGGGTACCATTAACCATTTGCATCCATGCAGTTGGTTTTATTAATGTGAGTGATGATGATAGTAATCCCATGCCCATCTGTCTGTGATTAGCCCAGACACTCATGCATAGATTGCTGTATAAATGAGTTATGGCATCCTATTAAAAATATCCTTCTTTAGCTTTATGCAGGCAGCTGTGTGGAATTATCAACATGGGAAACCTCCTGACATCCCTTCTGTTCAAACCTATCGCTATACACTGGACATAGCCAGTAGATTCACATTATGCCTAAAACAGTACTTCTTTATACAGTATTTTTTACTTTTGTAGAAAAACTATAAAACTTCAATGCAGCTGATATTTTAACGTCAAGAACAAGAAATAGATGAGAAACAATCAGTCATTTTACATACAGTAGTTGACTCGTTTTATGCAAGTGATTTTGCACTATTCACTATCACCCCATCCTCATTTATAGTTTTTATTAAAAAGTTAAATGTGTTTTCCCTTTTATTTGGGTTATAATGAACTGAGTGGTTTCCATAAGTTCTTTGATTTATCATCTTAAAATAGAATATTATGGTTTGTAGGTGTTATAAGGTATTGGATCGTGGATTTGAATTTTCTAATTTTGGTGAGAGGGAAAATGGGATTTTTCTGCGAAAAAATTATGTGGAATACATTAAACCCTCATTTCCCTTTCACCAAGTTTTTATATCCCACTGATTTATTTCTCTATAATTATTTGAGGGTCTAATCTCTTAAATCGACCTCATGGTGATCCGGTGTATCTGCCTTTGGGTCAGAACAAGAACTGCTGTAACATATTAAATGAGCTATAAGTCATCCAGATATATTGGGCTGATAGAACCCAATATAATAATATCCTGAATTATCAGAGGCATATCATGTTATGCCAATATACGTTCCTCAATAAGTATTGATATCCAACCCTTGGAGATGGGGAATGGATACATTTTCGGTGGAAGACTGACGGCACAATCTCCGTAGCCTGTACTTGCGCAATCTGTGACTCGGATACTGCACAGCGGGCACAGTTTTGTTTGAGATATAACATTACCTGTAGCCCTATTATTATAAGAGCAATAGGATCGCAAATACAATTAATCCGAGCCCATAGTGAAGGTGCATGTAGGAGAATGAGGATCTGCGCCTAGGAGGACCGTGTCACGGAGTGATGTGATTAGAAGGATGTCAGTGCGCAAACACGGGTGCACAGACCACGTTACAGAGTCACACATTTTGAAGGCTGGCAGGGTGAATGTGCAGCAGCACGGTCCACGTCATTGGTTGACGAGACTAGAACGAGGTTGGGATACATGGGTGGCTGACCTTTGGGCCTCTAGTTACGGCACCTGCTTTTGTCATGAGACATTGGAGTCAATGTGCCTGAATTGTGTTATTTACTCCTCCTATCTTCATAACGCCAATCATTTCTGGGTGGGATATTTAAATGGTTAATAACACTCCACAGACAGACCTGCAACCAGGTCACTGCCCATTACAGATGTCAGTTGGATACTGTCTATTCCATGAGCCTCCTGAGGAACTTTATGACAGGGGGAAGTGTGTCATGGTGAATTGCATGGCAGAGGTTGCAAATAAGTTACATACAGTCTTATGCTCTGCTATGTATGTTTTTCTTTTAGAGTTTATGTCTTTTTTCATTGCATTTTGTTGTTTGGTTCACTAGCTTTGAGCCTATGAATTCAAGAGTTATATCTGATTCTCCCCATGACCTTCATGTCCTATGAATTGTCATTTATACTTTACCTGTTAATGCACCCCTCAGGGTAAACGAGACAATATCTTGTGTATCCAGGTGAATGTTATCTGCTTGAGTTGCAGTATTTATGGCAATATAGTCAATGTAAACTGCCTGTTTTTTAAGCTGCCGTCTCTGCAGCATCTCTTTTTGTCGCTTGTGACATCATTGTCTTTATGATTTTTCTGTCTATTTTATACATTCTAGCATAGGACATATTTTAGCTTGAGTTTGGGGGAGTCGTCGGTGAGCAGGGGCACCACTTTGCATACAAGTTATGGTGCCATCCTCCACAGCAAGGCAGACCAGGGATTAACAGGAACTACCAGGGTCAGCCGCCCGTGAGCGGGGGCACCATATTGCATCCAAGTGAGGTTGCTAATCTCTACAGGTAGGAAGGGACACTGTTTAGGGTATCACTAGGGTGAGATAAAATTTTATAATTCCATACCTGTCTCTGAACATATAACTTTATTATCTAAATTGTTATTGCTTGTACTTGTCTTTTCTGGTCTATCGACTATTTTAATGATATGATTTAATAAATGTTATATTTTAATGGGTATTTTTCTTGATAAGCCATAGTTGTCATTTGCCATATTTTACAGGCATTGTACTAAGCGTTGCAGCATGAATAGAAATATAAGAGCAAAAAAAAAACACACAAAGGTGACTATAGGCCTCAAGGCCTAAAGGCCCCGTCTCACATAGCGAGATCGCTAGCGAGATCGCTGCTGAGTCACAAGTTTTGTGACGCAACAGCGACCTCAGTAGCGATCTCGCTATGTGTGACACGTACCAGCGACCAGGCCCCTGCTGTGAGATCGCTGGTCGTGTCGGAATGGCCTGGGCCGTTTTTTGGTCATTGATGTCCCGCTGACATCGCTGAATCGGTGTGTGTGACACCGATCCAGCGATGTCTTCACTGGTAACCAGGGTAAACATCGGGTTACTAAGCGCAGGGCCGCGCTTAGTAACCCGATGTTTACCCTGGTTACCAGCGTAAATGTAAAAAAAAACAAACAGTACATACTCACCATCTGATGTCCGTCAGGTCCCTTGCCGTCTGCTTCCCACACTGACTGAGCGCCGCAAAGTGAAAGTACAGCACAGCAGTGACGTCACCGCTGCGCTCTGCTCTCACTGTACGGCGGCACTCAGTCAGAGCGGGAAGCAGACGGCAAGGGACCTGACGGACATCAGATGGTGAGTATGTACTGTTTGTTTTTTTTGGTAACCAGGGTAAACATCGGGTTACTAAGCGCGGCCCTGCGCTTAGTAACCCGATGTTTACCCTGGTTACCCGGGTGCTGCAGGGGGACTTCGGCATCGTTGAAGACAGTTTCAACGATGCCGAAGTCGTTCCCCTGATCGTTGGTCGCTGGAGAGAGCTGTCTGTGTGACAGCTCCCCAGCGACCACACAGCGACTTACCAACGATCACGGCCAGGTCGTATCGCTGGTCGTGATCGTTGGTAAATCACTATGTGTGACAGGGCCTTTAGGCAAAATTGTCAAGGGCAACAAATTTACTCCAATACATGAGTTCAAAAACAAGAAGAACAGGGATTACAAAGGAATACATTTAATAATGACAAAAAATGTTTTATTTAATTACAATAGCATCAATAAACATACTAGAAATAGAAGGAAACCAATATGGCTAAATAGAGCTGTAAGGGGCGCAAAAAGTGACAAAAAGAAAGCATTTAGAGAATTAAAGGAAGTAGGTAGTGAGGAGGCATTAAATAAATACAGAAAATTAAATAAATTCTGTAAAAAGCAATTCAAGGCAGCTAAGATTGAGACAGAGAGACTCATTGCCAGAGAGAGTAAAAATAATCCCAAAATATTCTTTAACTACGTAAATAGTAAGAAACTAAAAAATGATAGTGTTGGACCCCTTAAAAATAGTCTGGGTGAAACGGTGGATGAGGATGAGGAACAAGCCAATATGCTAAGTGACTTTTTTTCATCAGTATTTACACAAGAAAATCCTATGGCAGCCAATATGACTAGTGATAACAAAAATTCCCCATTAAGTGTCACCTACTTAACCCAGCAGGAAGTACGGCGGCGTCTAAAAATCACTAAAATTTACCAATCTCCGGGCCCGGATGGGATACACCCCCGAGTACTGCAGGAACTAAGTACAGTCATTGATAGACCATTATTTTTAATCTTTAACCCCTTCACCCCCAAGGGTGGTTTGCACGTTAATGACCGGGCCAATTTTTACAATTCTGACCACTGTCCCTTTATGAGGCTATAACTCTGGAACGCTTTGACGGATCTTGGCGATTCTGACATTGTTTTCTCGTGACATATTGTACTTCATGTTAAAGGTAAAATTTATTCGATATAACTTGCGTTTATTTGTGAAAAAAATGGAAATTTGGCGAAAATTTTGAAAATTTTGCAATTTTCCAACTTTGAATTTTTGTGCCCTTAAATCACAGACATATGTCATGCAAAATACTTAATAAGTAACATTTCCCACATGTCTACTTTACATCAGTACAATTTTGGAACCAAAATTTTTTTTTGTGACGGAGTTATAAGGGTTAAAAGTTGACCAGCAATTTCTCATTTTTACAACACCATTTTTTTTTAGGGACCACATCTCATTTGAAGTCATTTTGAGGGGTCTATATGATAGAAAATACTCAAGTGTGACACCATTCTAAAAACTGCACCCCTCAAGGTGCTCAAAACCACATTCAAGAAGTTTATTAACCCTTCAGGTGTTTCACAGGAATTTTTGGAATGTTTAAATAAAAATGAACATTTAACTTTTTTTCACACAAAATTTATTTCAGCTCCAATTTGTTTTATTTTACCAAGGGTAACAGGAGAAAATGGACCCCCAAAGTTGTTGTACAATTTGTCCTGAGTACGATGATACCCCATATGTGGGTGTAAACCATTGTTTAGGCGCATGGCAGAGCTTGGAAGGGAAGGAGCGCCATTTGACTTTTCAATGCAAAATTGACTGGAATTGAGATGGGACGCCATGTTGCGTTTGGAGAGCCCCTGATGTGCCTAAACATTGAAACTCCCTACAAGTGACACCATTTTGGAAAGTAGACCCCCTAAGGAACTTATCTAGATGTGTGGTGAGCACTTTGACCCACCAAGTGCTTCACAGAAGTTTATAATGCAGAGCCGTAAAAATAAAAAATCATATTTTTTCACAAAAATGATCTTTTCGCCCCCAATTTTTTATTTTCCCAAGGGTAAGAGAAGAAATTGGACCCCAAAAAATGTTGTGCAATTTGTCCTGAGTACGCTGATACCCCATATGTGGGTGTAAACCATTGTTTGGGCGCATGGCAGAGCTTGGAAGGGAAGGAGCGCCATTTGACTTTTCAATGCAAAATTGACTGGAATTGAGATGGGACGCCATGTTGCGTTTGGAGAGCCCCTGATGTGCCTAAACATTGAAACTCCCTACAAGTGACACCATTTTGGAAAGTAGACCCCCTAAGGAACTTATCTAGATGTGTGGTGAGCACTTTGACCCACCAAGTGCTTCACAGAAGTTTATAATGCAGAGCCGTAAAAATAAAAAATCATATTTTTTCACAAAAATGATCTTTTCGCCCCCAATTTTTTATTTTCCCAAGGGTAAGAGAAGAAATTGGACCCCAAAAAATGTTTTGCAATTTGTCCTGAGTACGCTGATACCCCATATGTGGGTGTAAACCATTGTTTGGGCGCATGGCAGAGCTTGGAAGGGAAGGAGCGCCATTTGACTTTTCAATGCAAAATTGACTGGAATTGAGATGGGACGCCATGTTGCGTTTGGAGAGCCCCTGATGTGCCTAAACATTGAAACTCCCTACAAGTGACACCATTTTGGAAAGTAGACCCCCTAAGGAACTTATCTAGATGTGTTTTGAGAGCTTTGAACCCCCAAGTGTTTCACTACAGATTATAACGCAGAGCCGTGAAAATAATTTTTTTTTTTTTTCTCAAAAATGATTTTTTAGCCCCCAGCTTTGTATTTTTACAAGGGTAACAGAATAAATTGGACCCCAAAATTTGTTTTCCAATTTGTCCTGAGTACGCTGATACCCCATATGTGGGGGGGAACCACTGTTTGGGCGCATGACAGAGCTCGGAAGGGAAGGAGCGCCATTTGGAATGCAGCCTTAAATGGATTGGTCTGCAGGCGTCACGTTGCATTTGCAGAGCCCCTGATGTACCCAAACAGTACAAACCCCCCACAAGTGACCCCATATTGGAAACTAGACCTCCCAAGGAACTTATCTAGATGTGTTGTGAGAACTTTGAACCCCCAAGTGTTTCACTACAGTTTATAATGCAGAGCCATGAAAATAAAACATCTTTTTTTTTCCCACAAAAATGATTTTTAGCCCCCCAAATTTTTATTTTCCTAAGGATAACAAGAGAACTTGGACCCCAGAAGTTGTTGTTCAATTTGTCCCGAGTACGCTGATAACACATATGTTGGGGTAAACCCCTTTTTGGGCGCACGGGAGAGCTCAGAAGGGAAGGAGCACTGTTTTACTTTTTCAACGCAGAATTGGCTGGAATTGAGATTGGACGCCATGTCGCGCTTGGAGAGCCCCTGATGTGCCTGGACAGTGGAAACCCCCCAATTCTACCTGAAACCCTAACCCAAACACACCCCTAACCCTAATCCCAACGGTAACCCTAACCACACCCCTAGCCCTGACACACCCATAATTCTAATCCCAACCCTAATCCAAACGTAAATGTAATCCAAACCCTAACCCTAACTTTAGCCCCAACCCTAACTTTAGCCCCAACCCTAACTTTACCTCCAACCCTAGCCCTAACCCTAACCCTACCCCTAACCCTAACCCTAAACGTGACTGAAATACGTGGCACTGAAATACGTGGCACTGAAATACGTGGCACTATGACTGTCAGAAAATGTTCATTAAACGGTTAGGGGTGAGGTTAGGGGTAGAGTTAGGGTTAGGGTTTGGATCCCTTTATCACCTTGATGGTGGTGGGTGGCTTTTCAGTGTGTTTTCTGTTTTTTTTCGATAAAAATGCATGCGTTTTTAACGCAAACAAACGCATGTGCTTAAAAACGCAAGAAAATACTGCAGGTTGTATTTCTGAAAATGAACGCATGCAGAAAAAAACCGCATGCGTTTGAAAACGCGACCAAACGCGTACAAAAAAACCGCATGCGTTTTCAATGTTAAATATAGGGAAAAAACGCATGCGTTTTTTTGTGCAAAAAACGCTGCAGACAAAAACGGAAGTGTGAAACCAGCGACGCTTTTTATAGCAAAAAAGTTTTTGCGTCTCCACATTTTGAGACCTATAATTTTTCCACATTTGCTCCACAGAGTCATGTGAGGTCTTGTTTTTTGCGGGACGAGTTGACGTTTTTATTGGTAACATTTTCGGACACGTGACCGTTTTTGATCGCTTTTTATTCCGATTTTTGTGAGGCAGAATGACCAAAAACCTGCTATTCATGAATTTCTTTTGGGAGAGGCGTTTATACCGTTCCGGGTTTGGTAAAATTGATAAAGCAGTTTTATTCGTCGGGTCAGTACGATTACAGCGATATCTCATTTATATCATTTTTTTTATGTTTTGGCGCTTTTATACGATAAAAACTATTTTATAGAAAAAATAATTATTTTGGTATCGCTTTATTCTCAGGACTATAACTTTTTTATTTTTTTGCTGATGATGCTGTATGGCGGCTTGTTTTTTGCGGGACAAGATGACGTTTTCAGCGGTACCATGGATATTTATATCAGTCTTTTTGATCGCGTGTTATTCCACTTTTTGTTCGGCGGTATGGTAATAAAGCGTTGTTTTTTGCCTCGTTTTTTTTTTTTTTCTTACGGTGTTTACTGAAGGGGTTAACTAGTGTGGCAGTTTTATAGATTGGGTCGTTACGGACGTGGCGATACTAAATATGTGTACTTTTATTGTTTTTTTTTTTTAATTTAGATAAAGAAATGTATTTATGGGAATAATATATATTTTTTTTTTTTTCATTATTTTGGAATATTTTTTTTTATTTTTTTTTACACATTTGGAATTTTTTTTTTTTACTTTTTTACTTTGCCCCAGGGGGGGACAATACAGATCGGTGATCTGCCAGTTTGCATAGCACTCTGACAGATCACCGATCTGCGAGAAGTACAGGCTGCTTCACAGTGCCTGCTCTGAGCAGGCGTCTGTGAAGCCACCTCCCTCCCTGCAGGACCCGGATCCGCGGCCATCTTGGATCCGGGTCTGGAGCAGGCAGGGAGGGAGGTAAGACCCTCGCAGCAACGCGATCACATCGCGTTGCTGCGGGGGGCTCAGGGAAGCCCGCAGGGAGCCCCCTCCCTGCGCGATGCTTCCCTGCATCGCCGGCACATCGCGATCATGTTTGATCGCGGTGTGCCGGGGGTTAATGTGCCGGGGGCGGTCCGTGACCGCTCCTGGCACATAGTGCCGGATGTCAGCTGCGATATGCAGCCGACACCCGGCCGCGATCGGCCGCGCTCCCCCCGTGAGCGCGGCCGATCGGCTATGACGTACTATCCCGTCGGCGGTCATACGGGCCCACCCCACCTCGACGGGATAGTACGTCAAATGTCGGGAAGGGGTTAAAGAGTCCATAATAACAGGGTCTGTACCACAGGACTGGCGTATAGCAAATGTGGTGCCAATATTCAAAAAGGGGACAAAAACTGAACTCGGTAATTATAGGCCAGTAAGCTTAACCTCTACTGTGGGTAAAATCCTGGAGGGCATTCTAAGGGATGCTATACTGGAGTATCTGAAGAGGAATAACCTCATGACCCAGTATCAGCACAGGTTTACTAAGGACCGTTCATGTCAGACTAATCTGATCAGCTTCTATGAAGAGGTAAGTTCCGGACTGGACCAAGGGAACCCAGTTGACATAGTGTATATGGACTTTTCCAAAGCTTTTGATATGGTGCCACACAAAAGGTTGATACATAAAATGAGAATAATGGGGATAGGGGAAAATATGTGTAAGTGGGTTGAGAGCTGGCTCAGGGATAAGAAACAAAGGGTGGTTATTAATGGAGCACACTCGGACTGGGTCGCGGTTAGCAGAGGGGTACCACAGGGGTCAATATTGGGCCCTCTTCTTTTTAACATATTTTTTAATGACCTTGTAGTAGGCATTCAGAGTAGAATTTCAATATTTGCAGATGACACTAAACTCTGCAGGGTAATCCATAATCAGAGGAGGACAATTTTATTTTACAGGATGATTTATGTAAACTAGAAGCTTGGGCTGATAAATAGCAAATGAGCTTTAATGGGGATAAATGTAAGGTCATGCACTTGGGTAGAAGTAATAAGATGTATAACTATGTGCTTAATTGTAAAACACTGGGCAAAACCGTCAATGAAAAAGACCTGGGTGTATGGGTGGATGACAAACTCATATTCAGTGGCAGTGTCAGGCAGCTGCTACAAAGGCAAATAAAATAATGGGATGCATTAAAAGAGGCATAGATGCTCATGAAGAGAACATAATTTTACCTCTATACAAGTCACTAGTTCGACCTCACTTAGAATACTGTGCACAGTTCTGGTCTCCGTTGTATAAGAAAGACATAGCTGAACTGGAGCGGGTGCAGAGAAGAGCGACCAAGGTTATTAGAGGACTGGGGGGTCTGCAATACCAAGATAGGTTATTACACTTGGGGCTATTTAGTTTGGAAAAGCGAAGATTAAGGGGTGATCTTATTTTAATGTATAAATATATGAGGGGACAGTACAAAGACCTTTCTGATGATCTTTTTAATCACAGACATGAGACAGGGACAAGGGGGCATCCTGTACGTCTGGAGGAAAGAAGGTTTAAGCATAATAACAGACGCGGGTTCTTTACTGTAAGAGCAGTGAGACTATGGAACTCTCTGCCGTATGATGTTGTAATGAGTGATTCATTACTTAAATTTAAGAGGGGACTGGATACCTTTCTGGAAAAGTATAATGTTACAGGGTATACAAACTAGATTCCTTGATAGGGCGTTGATCCAGGGAACTAGTCTGATTGCTGTATGTGGAGTCGGGAAGGAATTTTTTTCCCCAAAGTGAAGCTTACTATTTGCCACATGGGTTTTTTTTTTGCCTTCCTCTGGATCAACATGTTAGGGCATGTTAGGTTAGGCTATGGGTTGAACTAGATGGACTTAAAGTCTTCCTTCAACCTTAATAACTATGTTACTATGTTACTATGTAAAAGGATTAAAGAGTGAAGGACTCTAACAATGAGGGGTCTGAGGCAAACACAGTTTGTATATGGACCGGGAGTGTTATGACCCCAATGGCAGAGGGTCTCAGAAATAAATACCAAGTCTGCAAACACAAAAAAACAGCTCATAGGGCAGTGGTAACTGGGCTGACCGTATATCTAATCCTAGCACCACAAATAGCAGCAGCCGGGGAACGTGCCTACGTTGGTTCTAGACGTCTCGCGCCAGCCGGAGAACTAACTAACCCTAGAAGGGAAAAGATAGACCTTTCTTGCCTCCAGAGAAAAGACCCCAAAAGTTGGATACAAGCCCCCAACAAATAATAACGGTGAGGTAAGAAGAAAAGACAAACGTAAAAATGAACTAGGTATTTAGCAAAGAGAGGCCCACTGACTAATAGCAGAATATAGTAAGATGACTTATACGGTCAGCAAAAACCCTATCAAAATTTCCACGCTGGATATTCAAGAACCCCCGAACCGTCTAACGGCCCGGGGGGAGAATACCAGCCCCCTAGAGCTTCCAGCAAAATCAGGAATCACATTTAGTACAAGCTGGACAAAAAATAAGAGCAATGCAAATAACCAGAAGACAAGGAAGCAGGACTTAGCTTAATTTTGCAAGAACCCGGACCAGCAGACAGGAGCAAACAGAAAGGACCGATTACAACGATGCCAGGCACCAGACTGAGAATTCAGGAAGTTCATATAGCAACACCCCTGGACTAACGACCCAGGTGGGTGCCAAACTGAGGAAAGACAATCCCAGAGTCATATCACTAGTGACCACAAGAGGGAGCCAAAAAAGTCTAATTCACAACAGTACCCCCCCTTTAAGGAGGGGTCACCGAACCCTCACCAAGACCACCAGGGCGATCAGGATGAGCAGCGTGAAAGGCACGAACTAAATCGGCCGCATGCACATCAGAGGCAACCACCCAGGAATTATCCTCCTGACCATAGCCCTTCCACTTGACCAGATACTGAAGCCTCCGCCTGGAGAGACGAGAATCCAAGATCTTCTCCACCACGTACTCCAACTCGCCCTCAACCAACACCGGAGCAGGAGGCTCAACAGAAGGAACCACAGGTACAACGTACCGCCGCAACAAAGACCTATGGAACACGTTGTGAATGGCAAACGACACCGGAAGATCCAAGCGAAAGGACACAGGATTAAGGATTTCCAATATCTTGTAAGGACCGATGAAGCGAGGCTTAAATTTAGGAGAGGAGACCTTCATAGGAACAAATCGAGAAGACAGCCATACCAAATCCCCAACACGAAGTCGGGGACCCACACCGCGGCGGCGGTTGGCAAAACGCTGAGCCTTCTCCTGTGACAACTTTAAGTTGTCCACCACATGATTCCAAATCTGCTGCAACCTATCCACCACAGAATCTACCCCAGGACAGTCAGAAGGCTCCACATGTCCCGAGGAAAAACGAGGATGGAAACCAGAGTTGCAGAAAAATGGCGAAACCAAAGTAGCGGAACTAGCCCGATTATTAAGGGCAAACTCAGCCAACGGCAAGAAGGTCACCCAATCATCCTGATCTGCAGAAACAAAACACCTCAAATAAGCCTCCAGAGTCTGATTAGTTCGTTCCGTTTGTCCATTAGTCTGAGGATGAAAGGCAGACGAAAACGACAAATCAATGCCCATCTTAGCACAAAAGGATCGCCAGAACCTGGAAACAAACTGGGATCCTCTGTCAGACACGATATTCTCAGGAATGCCGTGTAAACGAACCACATTCTGAAAGAACAAAGGAACCAGATCGGAAGAGGAAGGCAGCTTAGGCAAAGATACCAAATGGACCATCTTGGAAAAGCGATCACATACCACCCAGATGACAGACATGCCCTGAGACACCGGAAGATCTGAAATGAAATCCATGGAAATGTGTGTCCAAGGCCTCTTCGGGACAGGCAAGGGCAAGAGCAACCCGCTGGCACGAGAACAGCAAGGCTTAGCTCGAGCACAAGTCCCACAGGACTGCACAAATGACCGCACATCCCGTGACAAGGAAGGCCACCAAAAGGACCTAGCCACCAAATCTCTGGTGCCAAAAATTCCCGGATGCCCTGCCAACACCGAGGAATGAACCTCGGAAATGACTCTGCTGGTCCACTTATCAGGAACAAACAGTCTGTCAGGTGGACAAGAGTCAGGTCTACCAGCCTGAAATCTCTGCAACACACGTCGCAAATCCGGAGAAATGGCTGACAAGATTACTCCCTCTTTAAGAATACCAACTGGTTCTGCGACTCCAGGAGAGTCAGGCACAAAGCTCCTTGAAAGAGCATCAGCCTTCACATTCTTTGAATATGGTAAATACGAGACCACAAAGTCAAAACGGGAGAAAAACAATGACCAACGGGCCTGTCTAGGATTCAGGCGTTTAGCAGACTCGAGATACATCAGATTTTTGTGATCAGTCAAGACCACCACACGATGCTTAGCACCCTCGAGCCAATGACGCCACTCCTCAAATGCCCACTTCATGGCCAGCAACTCCCGATTGCCAACATCATAATTCCGCTCAGCAGGCGAAAACTTCCTAGAGAAAAAAGCACATGGTCTCATTACAGAGCAACCAGGGCCTCTCTGCGACAAAACGGCCCCTGCCCCAATCTCAGAAGCATCCACTTCAACCTGAAAGGGAAGTGAGACATCAGGCTGGCACAAAACAGGCGCTGAAGTAAACCGGCGCTTCAACTCTTGGAAAGCTTCCACGGCTGCAGGAGCCCAGTTAGCAACATCAGAACCTTTCTTGGTCATATCCGTCAAAGGTTTAACAACGCTAGAAAAATTAGCGATAAAACGACGGTAGAAGTTAGCAAAACCCAAGAACTTCTGAAGACTCTTAACTGACGTGGGTTGAGTCCAATCATGAATAGCTCGGACCTTGACTGGGTCCATCTCCACCGCAGAAGGGGAAAAAATAAAACCCAAAAAGGGAACCTTCTGTACTCCAAAGAGACACTTTGAGCCCTTAACAAACAAAGCATTCTCACGCAAGACCTGAAACACCATCCTGACCTGCTCTACATGCGAGTCCCAATCATCAGAAAAAAACAGAATATCATCCAGATAAACAATCATAAATTTATCCAGATACTTCCGGAAAATATCATGCATAAAGGACTGAAACACTGAAGGAGCATTAGAGAGCCCAAAAGGCATCACCAAGTACTCAAAATGACCTTCGGGCGTATTAAATGCAGTTTTCCATTCATCTCCCTGCTTAATGCGCACAAGGTTGTACGCACCACGAAGATCTATCTTGGTGAACCACTTGGCACCTTTAATCCGGGCAAACAAGTCCGACAACAGAGGCAAAGGATACTGAAATTTAACAGTGATTTTATTCAGAAGCCGATAGTCAATACAAGGTCTCAAAGATCCGTCCTTCTTGGCCACAAAAAAGAATCCCGCACCAAGAGGGGAAGAGGATGGACGGATATGCCCCTTCTCCAGAGGTTCCTTGATATACGAACGCATTGCGGTATGCTCAGGTACAGACAGATTAAATAGTCTTCCCTTAGGAAATTTACTACCTGGAATCAAATCTATAGCGCAGTCACAGTCCCTATGAGGAGGCAGAGCACTGGACCTGGACTCGCTGAATACATCCTGAAAATCAGACAAATACTCAGGAACTTCCGAAGGAGTAGAGGAAGCAATAGACACCGGCGGGGAATCACCATGAATTCCCTGACAGCCCCAACTTGACACAGACATTGCCTTCCAATCTAAGACTGGATTATGGGTCTGTAACCATGGTAGACCCAAAACGACCAAATCGTGCATTTTATGCAGAACAAGAAAACGAATCACCTCCCAATGTTCAGGAGTCATACACATGGTTACCTGTGTCCAAAACTGCGGTTTATTTTCCGCCAATGGCGTAGCATCAATACCTCTAAGAGGGATAGGATTTACCAATGGCTCAAGAACAAAACCACAGCGCCTGGCAAATGACAGATCCATAAGACTCAGGGCAGCACCTGAATCCACAAACGCCATAACAGGGTAGGAAGACAATGAGCAAATTAAAGTCACAGACAAAATAAATTTAGGTTGCAAATTACCAATGGCGACAGGGCTAACAACCCTTGTTAGGCGTTTAGAGCATGCTGATATAACATGTGTAGAATCACCACAGTAAAAACACAACCCATTCTGACGTCTATGATTTTTCCGTTCATTTCTAGTCTGAATTCTATCACATTGCATTAAATCCGGTGTCTGTTCAGACAACACCACCAGAGGATTAGCAGTTTTGCGCTCCCGCAAACGCCGATCAATTTGAATAGCCAGCGCCATGGAATCATTCAGACTTGTAGGAATGGAGAAACCCACCATCACATTCTTAATGGCTTCAGAAAGGCCATTTCTGAAATTTGCGGCCAGAGCACACTCATTCCACTGAGTAAGCACGGACCACTTCCGAAATTTCTGGCAATACACTTCAGCTTCATCCTGGCCCTGAGAAATAGCCAGCAAGGCTTTTTCTGCCTGAATTTCAAGATTGGGTTCCTCGTAAAGCAATCCGAGCGCCAGAAAAAACGCATCAATATTCGCCAATGCCGGATCTCCTGGCGCTAGCGAGAAAGCCCAATCCTGAGGGTCGCCCCGCAATAAAGAGATAACAATTTTAACTTGCTGAGCTGAGTCTCCAGACGAACGGGGTCTCAGAGATAGAAACAATTTACAATTATTCCTGAAATTCCTAAACTTAAATCGATCTCCAGAGAACAGTTCAGGAATAGGTATTTTAGGTTCAGACATAGGACTACTGGTAACAAAATCTTGTATGCCCTGCACACAAGCAGCAAGCTGGTCCACACTTGTAATCAAGGTCTGGACATTCATGTCTGCAGCAAGCTCAAGCCACTCAGAGGTAAAGGGGAGGAAGAAAGAGAGGAAAAAAAAAACCTCAGAATTTCCTTTCTTATTATCCCACTTCTGCAATGCATTAAACATTCAATGTTGGCCTGGCATACTGTTATGACCCCAATGGCAGAGGGTCTCAGAAATAAATACCAAGTCTGCAAACACAAAAAAACAGCTCATAGGGCAGTGGTAACTGGGCTGACCGTATATCTAATCCTAGCACCACAAATAGCAGCAGCCGGGGAACGTGCCTACGTTGGTTCTAGATGTCTCGCACCAGCCGGAGAACTAACTAACCCTAGAAGGGAAAAGATAGACCTCTCTTGCCTCCAGAGAAAAGACCCCAAAAGTTGGATACAAGCCCCCAACAAATAATAACGGTGAGGTAAGAAGAAAAGACAAACGTAAGAATGAACTAGGTATTTAGCAAAGAGAGGCCCACTGACTAATAGCAGAATATAGTAAGATGACTTATACGGTCAGCAAAAACCCTATCAAAATTTCCACGCTGGATATTCAAGAACCCCCGAACCGTCTAACGGCCCGGGGGGAGAATACCAGCCCCCTAGAGCTTCCAGAAAAATCAGGAATCACATTTAGTACAAGCTGGACAAAAAATAAGAGCAATGCAAATAACCAGAAGACAAGGAAGCAGGACTTAGCTTAATTTTGCAAGAACCCGGACCAGCAGACAGGAGCAAACAGAAAGGACCGATTACAACGATGCCAGGCACCAGACTGAGAATTCAGGAAGTTCATATAGCAACACCCCTGGACTAACGACCCAGGTGGGTGCCAAACTGAGGAAAGACAATCCCAGAGTCATATCACTAGTGACCACAAGAGGGAGCCAAAAAAGTCTAATTCACAACACGGGAGGTCACATTCCTAAAGGCACGGTGTCATAGGAGTTGATGTTATGATAATCCCAAGTAAAGTATATGTGAAGCAGCATATAAACTACTATACATGAGTAAAATTCTGTATAAAGGCACCGCATTTGTAAAGGAACACATATCTATACATAAAGTGACACACTGCAATAGGAAAGGTCCTTACTCATATGAGTCCCTGTGAGCTGTCAGACCACGCAGCCCCAACGCGTGTTTCGCGTGAGCTTCCTCAGGGGGCCAAGATAGTAGTAGTATGTATGTAATTGCTGTGGCCATTGATTTTTATCATACTTGCAGATGTTTTTACACATTTTTAGAAGTTGGATAACCCTCCTAAACTTGGCAGTCTTCACCTTTGTGTTTTAATTTAAGAAGGGTTGCACATACAATTTCGTCTATGAATTAACCAGCACAAATGATGACAGTAGTCAAGACTCAAGACTCCCAAAAATTACATTAAACAAGTTGGACGTCTTCAGCCATATTTTTAGGATATTGGTCAATACCTGTTTATAAGATAGATGGACACATGACAAAGTCTTCTAAATGAACATTAAATAAATATAAATTCAGAGTCTTACATTTCTGTAAAGTGATGTGTGTACACTTGTGTGTCTATATGTAAGAATTGGTAAGTATACTGATGATGACCATCAACAACAGCTGCATATTGATCATCCACAGATAGATATTATTCAGTCTTTAATACATATCGATCAATCATAGATGCATATCTATCATTTATAAATGTAGGACCACCAGCAACAGATGTATGACATTACATATAGATGTATCTACAATATAGCTGATGGTCAAACCTGTCAATCAATGTTCATTAATTGCATTTTGTAACAGCCTGATTTAGAAACAAACATTAACAATATGCAGTACTGTGAAAAGCCTTTTCAAATCTGTGTAGGCAGCGTAATTCAAGTACCTTACATAAGGCATGAGCTATAAAGAGCAAGATTTTGTATGGGCCATTACCTGATGTTTCTATTATATTCCCAATTAATGAATGTTCTTTTAAACAAGTACTAGCAGTATGTATCTTGCATTAAGCTTTAACTTATGGAAAATATCAATTTTCTGACCATGTTATTACTGCTAAATACTGACTACACAGTGACTTGGCTCCAGTCCAGAGCCTTTTTCCTAATATATACACAGAATATGTTGTTTTTTTTCATGAGATGCGATGCTCTGTGTAACATAGTCTGTGTATTATGAAAGGTTTCATCTTTTGAAGTGTCTGAAGAAGCCTCCTGAAAGAAAATATCTTTATTATCTGAAAAATAGTATGCAAGACCAATAAAGTCAACTATTCAGGTTTAAAGCAATATATAACACCTCTAACCGCCATCCATAAGTCAGTGCCTATAAACTAAAAATCAATCTTATGAATAGATGCAAAGCAAGTCCAAAAAGATCATTATTACTTTATATATTTTATCTTTTGGTTATGTTCTTTTAATGATTTCTCTAATAGGGAATTAAATAGGACCTGTCACCACATTATTATGTCTAAATCTAATGTCTATAATAGTGGCTTGCAGAGTGGAATAAAAAGTCTGAGAGTTTTCTTTATTTCATCTCTTCATTGTGGACATATTACCAACCAATATTTGACACCTAATGAGTTAACTTTTGTTAAGTACAACTGGGTGTTATTAGATAGTTTTCACTGGGAGTGTGTACTACTTTTCCCTGTATTATGCTAACCAATCATAAGCAGGCAGCAACATAGAAGTGCAGAAGGACCTATGATGATATAATCAGGGTCACATGACCAGGGCCCACAAGTACTGATAGACGCAGTGTGCAGCCTAAATACACACTAAATATATATTACACAGCACAGAAGTGTGGAATATCAGCTGTGGTTAATAGTTCCAAACTTCTGTGCTGTGTAATATATATTTATTGCTTACTTAGTCTGTACACTCCATCTAACAGGGCCTGTGGACTCCGGTCATGTGACCCTGATAACCCCATCACAGTTCTATGGTGCTGACTGACTACTTATGTTTGGCCAGGATCATAAACAAGACTGAAATAGATGCCCCAGTGAAAACTATATAATAACACCCACAAGGATTTATCTAAAGTTAAACCATTATGTGGGAAATAGTTGATTGCTAATATCTCAGCAAAATTTAAAAAATAAAATAAATGTAAAAAAGTTTTATACCACGGCCATTATTACATCGTGTCTCCAGTTCGGCATAAACATTTGGTGAAAGGTCATCTTTAATAAAGAGACCAGACAGAACATGGGAAGAGGAATCCTGGAAGTAAAAAAAAATATCCTGTTTGTCACAGCATACCATGAGTCAAAACCTCAGAAAGAGCATCACACCAAACACAATATGACTCAAGTTAAACTAAAAATGAAAAAAATATATATAATTTAGGGCAAAGATAGAGGAGTAATATGATATGGAGTAGATCCTCAAAAATGGTTGATCAAGAATGGAGCCAGGGACCTGCCACAATCAAAGGGTCAATGGCTCTCTCTGTTAATACTGTTGTTCTACTTATTTTGCTGCATACTCTGTAATGCGTATGCTATCTATGGTATAGACTGTGCATTACTGAATGGTGAGTGTCATACATACTTCGTGTTCGGCACTCATTTTTGAGAATCTGCTTAACGCCATATTATACACTTTTGTTCCACTAAATTCTGACATTTTATTTTGTTTGGTTTTTGTTTTTAGTCTACTGTAAGGCTACTTTCACACTAGCGTCGTCTTGCGGCTGTCACAGTGCGTCGTCGCGACGTAGCGACGGATGCGTCCCAAAAAGTGAAAAGCGGATGCAACGTATCCAGTATTTCGACGGATCCGTCGGAAATCCACCTGACTTTTCCATCGAAAAACTGCATCTGTTGCATCCGTTGAGTCAGTTTTTACAATCCGTTTCATCCGTTTTTACGACGGATCCGTTTTCCCTGTGGGAGTCTCCCAAATGTGATTGGATAGGGAACACTATATACCTTTATATATATGCCTATATATATACCTATATATCTTTGAAAGGGTTTAGATAAAGTGGCAGAGATGGAAGGAGTACTTGGGAGGATTGCGAGTGTGGTAACAGATGTTATTTTTGAGACAAATCACCTGGATATTATTGTTCGGGAGAAGGAGAAAGCGGCAAGACGGAGGATGCTTCTGCAGCGACATCGACGTCTATGGATTCATCCCATTTAATGCACTGCGGATGACCCGGGGCGTCTACTCTACTCTATACATGGAGCTGTGTCAGTGCCCTGGCAAATTTTTTAATTATGTCCGGATGAGGCAGGAGCATTTCGATTTGTTGCTGGAAAAAGTTGGGGATGTAATCCGAAGGCAGGATACACGCATGAGGTCTTCCATCGCACTGGCGGAGCGGCTGATGGTGACACTGCGGTAAATTTTTACCAGATTGTTTTACCAAATTGTTACCAGAATGAGGGACCACTTTGCCGAGTATTTTGTATGACCTGTAGGCAAAGTGCCCTGGCAAGATAACATAGTGTGAGATATTTCTTTCTTGTCTCTTTGATTTCTGTTTCGGTACCAAGTGGTTTTGTTGACACCAAGTTTAATTAATTATTTTCCAAAACTGTGGTATTCTTGGTAATAAACCAAATATTTTATACCTTAAAACGTGTGTTGTGTAATTTTTTTTACCTTTTATTTGTGACCATACCAGCATATTTTCCTAAATGATTGCACTGAAACCAAAAATTATTTTTATTTTCAATCTTTGCAAATTTTATTTCTCAAAAAATAACAATTTTTTAATAACACTTTTTGTAAAACCCTTATTTTTTTTTTCTGGTTCTACATTGTTTAACCAGATAACATTCCTTTTTTTTTTTCTTTTTTTTTTGTTCGACACTTTTTAACAAGATAACATAACTTTTTTTTTTTTCCATCAAATTTTTTTGCAAAAAATTATAGAATAAAATGTTTTATTATTACCAAAAGAGAAATCACAGGTCGGAAAAGTGTGGGGTGGAGATACTATCAGAGGGGATAGAAGGTTGGACCACATCGATAGGTGGGGAAAGCCTACTGCGTTGGGGTGTAGTGGGATGGGGTGAAAAAGCGGGAGGCTGAGCAGGGGAGGGTGTTGCAGGGGTAGGTGGAATAGAAAACGGGGAAGGAAAGCTTGACGAGGAAAACATTGGGGAAGACATTGTGATTTGTGGCCGGGATGGGAATTGGGACTGTGTTTGGTTTTGGGACTGGGGTTGGTATTGGGACTGGGGTTGGTATTGGGACTGGGGTTGGTATTGGGACTGTGGTGGGAATTGTGACTGGGCTGGGAATTGGGCCTGGGCTGGGAAAGTTGTAGTGGCTGTGTGGGGAGGTGTGGGAGTTTGGCCTTGGGACATGACCCACAGTAGAGCAGCATGGCTGGCGTGCATTACCTGCATCTGCTGGTCAAGAGATAGCTTTTCCATGCTACTGAGCATGGATTGGAAAAAAAGGTTTGCTGGAGATTGACTTACATCTGAATGCAGCCTATCCAAGCGACTGCTGGTTTCACTGATGCGTGCTTGCACCATGTTGAAACCAGCAGTCACTTGCTCTCCCAAAATTTTGAAAGAGCTTTGGAAGGATGCATTCAGATGTAAGAACTCAGGAGCATAGCTCCTTTCCTGACCCCTCTGTCGCTGCCGCCACGAACCTGATGGTGGTCTAGAGGTGGCAGGATCAGAGGGGTGGGGTAAAGGGAACGCTACGTCTTGACCAGCAGCTTCAAGTAACGCAGTCTGCGATGCTGCTCCACTGCTGGTGGCGGTGGAGGTGGATGGTGCAGAGGTACCTGAAGGGCCAGATGAGGGGTCAGAGTGGTGGGGCCTACCGACGTGGCCCTCGCTGGCGGACTCCTGAGAGATCGCTCCAGAGGGATCCAAGGTCGATGCAGGCGCCGGATGACTAGAGAAGGTGCTGTGAAATAGTAAAAAAAAAAATTAATATCTTGAGAGGAAAACGACCTGACTGAAACAAAAAAAGTTAGACAGGCAAACATGGTGATTTATTTAATGGGATTTTGAATACTTACGTTCTAATCAGCATGGTTTGCCT
Organism: Ranitomeya variabilis; assembly: GCF_051348905.1. Taxonomy (NCBI): domain Eukaryota; kingdom Metazoa; phylum Chordata; class Amphibia; order Anura; family Dendrobatidae; genus Ranitomeya; species Ranitomeya variabilis. The sequence goes on along the minus strand of NC_135232.1, from coordinate 201,743,529 downwards.
GAGGAAGGACAAGGCTGGGCCATATTTATAACGGATCCTTCTCCTTCCTGCTGAACCACATGGGGCCTGCATCTCTTGGTTAAACTCCCTCCTGAAGCGATCCCTGAGTGACCGCCACCGGTTGCTAACCCCTTCACCTGTAAAGCAAAAAAAAAAAAAGGAATAATTACAACACATTCCGACCAGCTCCAGAAATTACTGAAATTTGACTACTTACGTTCAAGAGTCTGCTGCCTTGAACTTAGGTCCTCCCAGTTGGTGATGACATTATGACAGACTTCTAACCAGAGCCGACGTGTAAGGTACTTGTCTGAATGCCTGCGGTCAGCCATATTCCACAGCGGCTTCCGCTCATGGACCTCCTCGATGAGAAGGTCCACATCTATTCCCGGGTCCACATCTGTTCCCTGTTCCTCATCTGACTCTAGAGCCTGCTGTGAAACCTGTGAAAAGATTAAAAATAATTAAAAAAAAATGTGTACACTTTAAACTACAAATTAACAAGTTCCCCCAAAAATAAACTCACTGCTGCCTGACCGCGGCGACGATAACGACGCCGACTCTGGGACCTGCTGCTGGGAGGAACTTCTGGTGCAGCAGACTAAAAAAAAAATTAGTTTTGAAGTAGGCATATGTTGTATGTGTACTGTGATGTATGATGAAGTATTTTGTATGTGTTGGGTGCACTGTTATGTGTGAAGCATCTGTTTCTGCACAACTTACACTCTGTTCGCTCCCTCCTGACATTTCTCCACCCATCTCGTCTCCTTCTGTGAGGCCCTCGCCAGCTTCAGCTTCCTGTGAAAACATAAGTAATGCATATAGTTAATAACCAACATTTTAAGTATAGCACCAAAAACTTTAAAATTTGAAAATTACCGCAACATGCTGTCGCTGTGGAGAAGGGCTCTCATCAGAAGAAGACATTTTTTCCCCGCACTGGCGGCTGTGGTCCCTCTGGGAATGCGGCTGTGGTCCCTCTGGGAATGCGGCTGTGGTCCCTCTGGGAAGGCGGCTGTGGTCCCTGGTAGCTCTGCAAGTATAAAAACCCTTGTAATGTAATGTAAACATTGAAATTGAAGCTGTAGGGTCTGTGTGAAATTAATACTTACATCAGCAAAACAGCTGTGGTCCCTCTGGGAAGGCGGCTGTGGTCCCTCTGGGGGACAATCACCCCCCAAACTCGGTAATGTAATAATTTTAAGAACCACCCTGCTGAAATTATCTGAGCAAACCACCCCAAAAAATTGACCCAATACACACCAGTATGAGCTGGATTCCCTACTGCAATAGTATGTGCAAGCTGTAAAACCATTTCACCCTACCACCACCCAAAAAAAAAAACCTCTTGTAAAATTGAAAAACCTACACACCAGTTCAAAATGTAGATATGTGATTTAGAAAAGAGATTTAGAAAAGATCCCTTTAAAAATAAGATTACATTTTAAAAATTTAAGATTACCTTTTATCGTAAAAAATAAAACCTGAACCAACACAGTAATGCATGTGTGGCCATTTTTACATACACCACTAGTGTTGAGCATTCCGATACTGCAAGTATCGGGTATCGGCCGATACTTGCTGTATCGGAATTCCGATACCGAGATCCGATATTTTTGTGATATCGGGTATCGGTATCGAAACAACATTAATGTAAAAATGTGTAAAAGAGAGAATTAAAATAAAAAATATTGCTATACTCACCTCTCCGACGCAGCCTGCACCTTACCGAGGGAAGCGGCAGCGTTCTTTGTTTAAAATTCGCGCTTTTCTTTCCTTTACGTGAGTCCCGGCTTGTGATTGGTTGCGTGCCGCCCATGTGACCGCGACGCGACCAATCACAGCAAGCCGTGACGTAATTTCAGGTCCTTCAGGATTTTAAAATTACGTTCCGGCGTTGTGATTGGTTGCGTCGCAGTCACATGGGAGACGCAACCAATCACAGCAAGCCGTGACGTAATTTCAGGTCCTTAAGGATTTTAAAATTACGTCCCGGCTTTGTGATTGGTCCGCGTCCCGGCAACATGGCCGCCATTAACCAATCACAAGCCGTGACGTCACGGGAGGCTGGACACGCGCGCATTTTAAAATGGGCGCGTGTCCAGCCTCCCGTGACGTCCCGGCTTGTGATTGGTTGCGCCGCGGTCAACCAATCACAAGCCGGGAGGCTGGACACGCGCCCATTTTAAAATTTTAAAATGCGCGCGTGTCCAGCCTCCCGGCTTGTGATTGGTTGACCGCGGCGCAACCAATCACAAGCCGGGACGTCACGGGAGGCTGGACACGCGCCCATTTTAAAATTTTAAAATGCGCGCGTGTCCAGCCTCCCGGCTTGTGATTGGTTGACCGCGGCGCAACCAATCACAAGCCGGGACGTCACGGGAGGCTGGACACGCGCCCATTTTAAAATGGGCGCATGTCCAGCCTCCCGTGACGTCCCGGCTTGTGATTGGTTAATGGCGGCCATGTTGCCGGGACGCGGACCAATCACAGCAAGCCGTGACGTAATTTCGTCACGGCTTGCTGTGATTGGTCCGCGTCCCGGCAACATGGCCGCCCTGACCAATCACAAGCCGGGACTTCACGTAACCAAGTAAAAGCGCGAATTTTAAACAAACAACGCTGCCGGTTCCCTCGCTGAGGTCCAGGCTGCGTCGGAGGGTGAGTATAGCGATATTTTTTATTTTAATTCTTTCTTTTACACATTGATATGGATCCCAGGGCCTGAAGGAGAGTTTCCTCTCCTTCAGACCCTGGGAACCATCAGGAATACCGTCCGATACTTGAGTCCCATTGACTTGTATTGGTATCGGGTATCGGTATCGGATTGGATCCGATACTTTGCCGGTATCGGCCGATACTTTCCGATACCGATACTTTCAAGTATCGGACGGTATCGCTCAACACTATACACCACTTTGAAATTGACCTTTGTGAAATGATACTACGGACATTTTTAATAAAAATTTTATTACTTCTTTTTTAGTTTCCTTTTTTTTTTACCATCACAATAGGAGCTAAAATGCTCTTTATTTTAAATACAAGTACATCAACTGGAAATGGTTTCAACAGTAAAACACCAAAAAATAAAAAAAAATGACAGGAAAATAAACAGACACACAAGACACACACTCACACTGAAAACACATGCTGCACAGACCACACTACTGGGTAAATACTTCACACTTTTAAAAAAAAAGGAACGTGCACTCAACCAGTTGCAATGACACATGCACCCGCAATTACCCAGAAGCAGGCACACACGAAAGCACACAGGTGCATGCACAACACAGGCGCAAGCTTAACGCACACACACAACAAAAACCACAGCTGTACGCAAACACACAGATGCACACACGCTATGCAAACACACAGATGGACAAAACTACACAGGTGGACCAAAACAAATGCACACAAAACATGCAGACGCACACAAAGACATGCACCCACAGACACACGCAAACATGGCAGGAGTCCCACTGTCAGGATGCTGGCAGGTCTCAGGCTGTAGCTTGACACTGGCTTCGGGCACCACAGTCAGGCCTCTGGCTGCATAGGTTTTATAGCAGGCCTCTGGACGCTGGCAGGTGCAGGACGCTGGCAGGTGCAGGACGATGGCATGCCTCAGGATGGAGCTGGACTCTGGCTTTTGAATGACGATCGCAGGCCTCTGGCTGTATTCAGGCTTAGCTCTTGCTGTATTCAGCACGTCATACAGACACAAACACACGCACATAATGCACACGCACACAAACACATGCACACACATGCACATAGACGCACGAAAAATGGCAATACTCACACTGGCTAGCAGGCCTCTGAGCTGGATGCTTGCCGGATGGATGCTTGCCGAAAGGATGCTTGCTGGCTGGCTGGATGGATGCTTGCTGGCTGGCTGGATGGATGCTTGCTGGCTGGCTGGATGGATGCTTGCTGGCTGGAGTCTTGCTGGCAAATTTGGAGGTGAAGGCCCAGGCCAGGTTTATATAGATTTGTGGTTGTCTGGTGTTGTCTGGTGAATTGGCTACAAAATCCTGCTTCTGAGCATGCTCAGTGTAAAAAAACGTATTGCAGCGCTGCATTCCGTCATACGACGTGTCCCGACGCATCCTGCGCCCATAGGCTTCCATTATAGCCGACGACGTATGTCGCAGGATGCGTCGCGATACGTTTTCCCGCAGCAGACAAAAAACGTTACAATCAACGCTTTTTCCAGACGACGTGTCGCCAAATTACGACGCATACGTCGCACGACGTACACAACGCATGACAATGCGTCGCGATCCGTCGCCAATGCAAGTCTATTGGAAAAAAACGCATCCTGCGGGAGATTTTGCAGGATGCTTTTTTTCGCCAAAACGACAGTTTTAGACATCCGCAGAAAAACGCTAGTGTGAAAGAGGCCTAACTCATAATGTCTGGACCTATGTCCTTAATGTGATCTTTACTCATGGTTTGCTGTGATCCATTCTGACACCTGAGAGCAAACTAATGGGCTGACTATAATGTTATGTACGTGTTCACACTCACACCAGTAAAATGCCGCACCTACACCCAAGAGGTCCATGTGTAGACTAGAAAGCTCCTAATCACACAACTAATAAACACGAGGCTCCTTTAAAAAGCCATCAAGGTTTTTTTTTATACCTCTTGAGGAGGAACCAGAGAGGAGACTGCAATGCACTACCAACAAGGAGAAAGGAAAGTGTGAGGAGAGATATGAGAACCCAAGGTGAGAAACTAACACATATTCAAATAAGGTGGAAAATGGCAAACAGCTGGAAAGGAGCAAACTAATAGTGGCAAAGGAAGAATCAGCAGTTGGACAGGGAAGGCAAAGATTCATAGGTCAAACGGCAGAAGAACTGACCATGAAGCAACAGGTCCCCAAACCGAGCCATGACAATAAGTTGATCCATGCTTGTTTCAGGTACTAAGTGTAATATTTACTACAATTATACACTGTATCAGTCACATGGAAATTATGAAGAAAATTACTTTACTATTCTCTAATTCCAATAGGTTTATTTTTTACAAAATCTAGTAGTTCTGTATGTCCTGTACACACAAGTCTATGGTTGGATTCACACGTGCGGCTTTTGGTAGTTTTAGATCCACAGATTTTTTTTATTTGTGTTGTCCTTTTTGTACATTTTTTAGCTAGAAGTAGATTTAAAAGGAAGAACATGTATAAATGATGGTCTTATACATTTATTATGTTAATATAAACCTATAAAAATGACTACAACAAACAAAATATAATACATATAATCAATCTTTATTGTAGTATTACTAACACGATTAAAACCAATTTCAAAAACGGAGAATCGTTGTTAGCAAAAATCAAAGGGGGAAGTATACATAATTATTGTTCATACATGGTAATAAAGCTGATATGTCAAAGGTTCAACTAGTGATAATTATGTTGGGGATATAATTATAGTTAAGAGCCTCCTCAATGGTACATAAGTTATTTAAATAAAGAATAAATGCATATACTGTATGCACATTATTAAAATTATATAATCAATAATGAAACATACATAGAACTAGAGGTGCTAAGTGCCTACATTTGTAGAGCCCCATACAAGAGATTCACGGAGATATGTGCCACAACAGCAGCTTAGCGACAAATCACTTCATATGGATCATGTTGAGGCACAGATGACTCACAGGCAAGGAAGACAGCATATGTAATAATTCCCAAGCTACATATGGATCGTACTCCCTCACATTCACCCCTTTGAGGAAGCTATGGCAAAATGCACGTCAGGAACATACAGTGCCTTGCGAAAGGTTTCGGCCCCCTGGAACTTTTCAACCTTTCCCCACATATCATGCTTCAAACATAAATATACCAAATGTAAATTTTTGGTGAAGAATTAACAACAAGTGGAACACAATTGTGAAGTTGAATGAAATTTATTGGTTATTTCACATTTTTTTGGAAATTCAAAAACTGAAAAGTAGGGCGGGAACTTATCATCGCCTCTATGTAGCTGAGCCGATCGGGCTATGGCAGCTTCTAGTCTCCTATGGAGAAACATGTTTTCAAAAATATAAGAAAAATAAAAAAAATATAAAAGTTCAAATCACCCCCCTTTGGCCGGCGTCAGACTCAGCGTATGAAATTACGGTCCGTTTTTTACGGCCGTAATATGCAGAAATGTTCCCAAAATAGTGATCCGTATGTCATCCGTAGGCAGGGTGTGGCAGCGTATTTTGCGCATGTCATCCTCCGTATGTAATCCGTATGGCATCCGGACTGCGATATTTTCTCGCAGGCTTGCAAAACCGACATCTAATGGATTTATGTGCTCAAATGTTCGTTAAAACATATATACAGTATCTATCTATATATATATACTAGCTATTGAACCCGTTCTACGCCCGGGTGGTGAGCATTTATATTGGTATATGGCCTCCATCCTGGTATGTGCTGCTCTCATCTTGCTCTCCCATCCTGTCATGTGCTGCTCCATCCTGCGCCCCCATCCTGTCATGTGCTGCTCCATCCTGCATCCCCATCCTGTCATGTGCTGCTCCATCCTGCATCCCCATCCTGTCATGTGCTGCTCCATCCTGCATCCCCATCCTGTCATGTGCTCCCATCCTGCGCCCCCATCCTGTCATATGCTGCTCCATCCTACACCCCCATCCTGTCATGTGTGTGCCCCCATTCTGTCATGTGCTGCTCCCATCCTGTGCCCCCATTCTGTCATGTGCTGCTCCCATCCTGTGCCCCCATTCTGTTATGTGCTGCTCCATCCTGCGCCCCATCCTGTCATGTGCTCCCATCCTGCACCCCCATCCTGTCATGTGCTGCTCCCATCGTGCGCAATCATTCTGTCATGTGCTGCTCGCATCCTGTGCCCCCATTCTGTCATGTGCTGCTCCCATCCTGTGCCCCCATTCTGTTGTAATGTGCTGCACCCATTCTGCCTGTTCCTGTTTCCATTCTGCCATATGTTGCTCCCATCTTAATCTCTCCGGCTCTACTGCCCGAGTGTGGCTGTGCTGAGTGCGGGCGGCTGTGCTGAGTGCGTGCGGCTGTGCGTGGCGGTGGTGAGTGCGGGTGGCTGTGCGTGGCGGTGGTGAGTGCGGGTGGCTGTGCGTGGCGGTGGTGAGTGCGGGCGGCTGTGCGTGGCGGTGGTGAGTGTGGGCGGCTGTGCGTGGCGGTGGTAAGTGCGGGCGGCTGTGCTCAGCGCGGGCGGCTGTGCTCAGTGCGGGCGGCTGTGCTCAGTGCGGGCGGCTGTGCTCAGTGTGGGCGGCTGTGCGTGGCGGTGGTGAGTGCGGGCGGCTGTGCGTGGCGGTGGTGAGTGTGGGCGGCTCTGCGTGGCGGTGGTGAGTGCGGGCGGCTGTGAGTGGCGGTGGTGAGTGCAGGCGGCTGCACTCAGTGCGGGCGGCTGTGCTCAGTGCGGGCGGCTGTGCTCAGTGCGGGCGGCTGTGCGTGGCGGTGGTGAGTGCGGGCGGCTGTGCGTGGCGGTGGTGAGTGCGGGAGGCTGTGCGTGGCGGGGGTGAGTGCGGGCGGCTATGCGTGGCTGTGGTGAGTGCGGGCGGCTGTGCATGGCGGTGGTGAGTGCGGGCGGCTGTGTGTGGCAGTGGTGAGTGCGGGCAGCTGTGCGTGGCGGTGGTGAGTGCGGGCAGCTGTGCTCAGTGCGGGCGGCTGTGCTCAGTGCGGGCGGCTGTGCTCAGTGCGGGCGGCTGTGCGTGGCGGTGGTGAGTGCGGGCGGCTGTGCGTGGCTGTGGTGAGTGCGGGCGGCTGTGCGTGGCTGTGGTGAGTGCGGGCGGCTGTGCGTGGCGGTGGTGAGTGCGGGCGGCTGTGCGTGGCTGTGGTGAGTGCGGGCGGCTGTGCGTGGCGGTGGTGAGTGCGGGCGGCTGTGCGTGGCGGTGGTGAGTGCGGGTGGCTGTGCGTGGCTGTGGTGAGTGCGGGCGGCTGTGCGTGGCGGTGGTGAGTGCGGGCGGCTGTGCGTGGCAGTGGTGAGTGCGGGCAGCTGTGCGTGGCGGTGGTGAGTGCGGGCAGCTGTGCGTGGTGGTGCTGAGAGTGCGGGTGGCTGTGCTGGGGGCCTGAGCAGGCGGGGACACCGGCGCGCTGTGGGGGTCAGGTGCCGGAGTCGCCGCTAGCTCAGGCCCCCGGCACTTGCTATATTTACCTGTCCCCCGTTCCACCGCTCCGTCTTCCGGGTCCTCTGGCTGTGACAGTTCAGTCAGAGGGCGGCGCGCATTAAGCGCGTCATCGCGCCCTCTGAACTGAATGTCACAGGCATCCGCGCTTTCCGGCGCCATTTTCTTGAAGACACGCAGTGTGTCTTCAGGAAAATGGCGCCGGAAAGCGCGGACTGCGCAGGCGCCGATTCCGGGAGCAGGGGGACATTCATGGCCCGGAATCGCGTCGGTGGAACGGGACAGGTAAGTATTGCATACTCACCCTCCTGGCTCGTCCCTGCTTCTCCGTTGGAGATCGCGGTGTGCGTTCAGCGCTTACGCATACCGCGATCTCCTGGGAGCGTCACTCTGTGGGGTCCATACTGCGCCGGCGCTTGCGCTTGCGCAGTCTATAAAGGCTTCGGACAGAGTGATGCTCCCAGCGTTATATTATAGATATACACTCACCGGCCACTTTATTAGGTACACCTGTCCAACTTCTTGTTAACACTTAATTTCTAATCAGCCAATCACATGGCGGCAACTCAGTGCATTTAGGCATGTAGACATGGTCAAGACAATCTCCTGCAGTTCAAACCGAGCATCAGTATGGGGAAGAAAGGTGATTTGAGTGCCTTTGAACGTGGCATGGTTGTTGGTGCTAGAAGGGCTGGTCTGAGTATTTCAGAAACTGCTGATCTACTGGGATTTTCACGCACAACCATCTCTAGGGTTTACAGAGAATGGTCCGAAAAAGAAAAAAAATCCAGTGAGCGGCAGTTCTGTGGGCGGAAATGCCTTGTTGATGTCAGAGGTCAGAGGAGAATGGGCAGACTGGTTCGAGCTGATAGAAAGGCAACAGTGACTCAAATCGCCACCCGTTACAACCAAGGTAGGCCTAAGAGCATCTCTGAACGCACAGTGCGTCGAACTTTGAGGCAGATGGGCTACAGCAGCAGAAGACCACACCGGGTACCACTCCTTTCAGCTAAGAACAGGAAACTGAGGCTACAATTTGTACAAGCTCATCGAAATTGGACAGTAGAAGATTGGAAAAACGTTGCTTGGTCTGATGAGTCTCGATTTCTGCTGCGACATTCGGATGGTAGGGTCAGAATTTGGCGTAAACAACATGAAAGCATGGATCCATCCTGCCTTGTATGGAGCATCTTTGGGATGTGCAGCCGACAAATCTGCGGCAACTGTGTGATGCCATCATGTCAATATGGACCAAAATCTCTGAGGAATGCTTCCAGCACCTTGTTGAATCTATGCCACGAAGAATTGAGGCAGTTCTGAAGGCAAAAGGGGGTCCAACCCGTTACTAGCATGGTGTACCTAATAAAGTGGCCGGTGAGTGTATATATCTATAGATATATATATCTCAGTGCTTCAGACCTGTTGAAGCGCTGTTCCAGAGCGAAACGATCGTCGTCACTCCTGCTCACCTCCTCTCTCCTGCACTCCCCCGAGCCGTGAAGACGCGGCTATGAATAAGCTTCAATAAAAGATTGGACCACACTTTCTGGTGAGTGCTGCCGCATTTTTTTCTTGATTTCATTCATCGTTCCACTGTTGCCATGCGAGCACCTCCAGTTCTGACGTCGGACTCTCCGTTCACATTACATGTGAACCACGGTTCACTCCAGGGAAGCTAGGCTGTGCAGCACCATTTTTTTCTTTTTTCTTGATATATATATATATATATGTCATTGAGACACATATATATATATATATATATATATATATATATATATTTAATTCAGTGCTAGATAACATAAAAGCCGGTGATTCAATTGCCGACTTTTGCTATCTCCTTCCCAAACCCGACATGATATGAGACATGGTTTACATACAATAAACCATCTCATATCCCTTTTTTTTTTTTGCATATTCCACACTACTAATGTTAGTGGTGTGTATGTGCAAAATTTGGGCCCTCTAGCTATTAAATTAAATGTTAAATCGCGGAAAAAATTGGCGTGGGCTCCCACGCAATTTTGTCTGCCAGAGTGGTAAAGCCAGTGACTTACGGCAGATATTAATAGCCTAGAGAGGGTCCCTGGTTATTGGCCCCCCCTGGTGGGAATTTTCCCCACGCTCAAGTTCATATGAGGACATCAAGCAGAGGGCGCATCACCGCGACTCAAGGTAACTACAGGACATTCCCCTGCTTTTCATTCATTCCCCGGGGTTTTACAGCCACGAGCACTGCATTAGCAGAGCTCCTGGGTGTAAAATGATTTAACCCCTTCAGATGGATTTACATCATGGGACGTGACCTGAACAACGGAAGGTATGGGATATTGTTGTTCTTTTATTTTTCCTTTTTTACAGAACGAGGGTCTTCAGGTGGATTAAGAGTCTAGTAAAATATTAAAACACCCTGTGTCTTTATTTCATTAAAGTACTTTGTAATAATGTGTGTTTTATTAACCATTTCGTACTATTGGATTAATAATGGATAGGTGTCATAATTGACGCCTCTCCATTATTAATCTAGCTTAATGTCACCTTACAATAGCAAGGTGACATTAACCCTTCATTACCCCATATCCCACCGCTACAGTGGAGTGGGAAGAGAGTGGCCAAGTGCCAGAATAGGCACATCTTCCAGATGTGCCTTTTCTGGGGTGGCTGGGGGCAGATGTTTTTAGCCAGGGGGGGCCAATAACCAGGGACCCTCTCTAGGCTATTAATATCTGCCCTCAGTCACTGGCTTTACCACTCTGGCGGAGAAAATTGTGCGGGAGCCCACGCCAATTTTTTCCGCAATTTAACCCTTTAATTTAATAGCTAGAGGGCCCAAATTTTTCATATACACACTACTAACATTAGTAGTGTGGAATATGCAAAAAAAAAGGGATATGAGATGGTTTACTGTATGTAAACCATGTCTCATATAATGTCGGGTTTGGGAAGGAGATTGCAAAAGCAGGCAATTGAATTACCGGCTTTTATGATATCTAGCGCTGTATGAAATATAAATATATATATATATATATATATATATATATATATATATATATATATATATATATATATATGTGTGTCTCACTGACATAGAATAGGTATATATATATATATATATATATATATATATATATATAGACATTTATTCTACCTATTCTATTCTATTCTGTCAGTGTGATTTTACTGTACACCGCACTGAATTGCCAGCTTTTTTTCTCTGTAACACCGGTGCGTATTTCTCGCAAGTCACACGCATGGTCCATGTGTAATCTGTATTTTTCTCGCCCCCATAGACTTTCATTGGCGATTTTTTTGCGCAATACGGTGACAAACGTAGCATGCTGCGATTTTCTACAGCCGTACAAGACCGTATAATACGGATCAGTAAAATACGGCAGATAGGAGCTGGGCCATAGAGAATCATTGTACCGTATGCAATCCGTATTTTCTGCACCTCTCATACGTCCGTAAAACTCGCTAGTGTGACGCCGGCCTTTTGCCCCATTCAAAATATAACAATGAAAAAAATCAAACCTACACATATTTGGTATTGCCGCGTTCAGAATCGCCCGATCTATCAATAAAAAAAGGATTAACCTGATTCCTGAACAGCGTAGTGAGAAAAAAGTAAAAATGCCTAAATTACGTTTTTGATCGCCACGACATTGCATTAAAATGTAATAACGGGCGATCAAAAGAACGCATCTGCAGCAACATGGAATCATTGAAAACGTCAGCTCGGCTTGCAAAATATAAGCCCTCACCCGACCCCAGATCACAAAAAATGGCGGGTTTTGGAAAATGGCGCAATTTTTTTTTTAGCAAAGTTTGGAACTTTTTTCACCACTTAGATAAAAAATAATCTAGACATGTTTGGTGTCTATGAACTCATATGTGACTATGACCTGGAGAATCATAATGGCTGGTGTGTGGGATTGCACTTTTTTTGCAATTTCACCGCATTTGGAATTTTTTCCCATTTTCTAGTAGACGACATGGTATAACCAATGGTGTCGTTCAAAAGTACAACTCATCCTGCAAAAATAAGCCCTCACAAGGCCATATTGTCGGAAAAATAAATGTTATGGCTCTGGGAAGGAGGGGAGCGAAAAACGAAAACGCAAAACCGAAAAGAGCTCCGGGGGTGAAGGGGTTAAACAAAGCAGCATATTTAAGTGGTTGATCCAATTAAAATGTAATTACAATAGACACTTGTACATACAGTACCTAAGAATCCTCCAAATTCATAAATGTATATTAAATGTGAATTTTTATAGTAAATTACTAATGTACACACATATTTACTCTGTATGTCTCTCTATATAAATATATCTCTATCTTTCTCTCTCTGTGTGTATATATATATATATATATATATATATATATATATATATATATATATAATTATTCTCTAGCTTAGAGTGATGTGTTGTATGCTTACTGTTTAACTTCAACCATGCTAATTTTACTCATTGTACTTTCTATTTTTGCCAGAAACCCAGATGGTGACGTCAGTCCCTGGTGTTACATAGCAGAACATGAGGATGGCGTGTACTGGAAGTATTGTGACATTCCAACCTGTAGAAGTAAGATTGGAGGGATCTTCTTCTTAATCCTATTTTTGTATGAGATTTGGGAATTCTGCTGGGTTATTTATTTTGTGTGCAGCACAAGTGTTATCCTAAACACCTATCTTGCTTATAACATTAATATTATACTATTTAGTATTATTACATCATTGTGGGCTTTTTTTTCTCTTTCTTTTTTTGCAGCGTTTGAAAAGTCAACAGAAAGTTTACAGCAAAAAGATTATGTCAGAGCAGATGTAGTATACTATTAAAATTTCTTTGAAAACTTTAAACCTCCTTTACACTGCTGTTTTATTGTGATTGAGCACTTCTAGGAATGCTTGTTTCTCAATAATCTTGCTGTCTAAACAGGCTGATGGACAAGAAAAATGCTTGATCTCAAGCTGAAATGATCTTACGTTCTGCACAAAAAACATGGGTTCATCATCCTGTGTAGAAAGGACCATTGCGTCCAAGGTCAATGGCAATGCACTCTGAAGAATCTATTACAGATTATTCAGTGAACGGCTGAAGCCTCTGTAATCAGAATATTTAAGGGGATTGTTCCACGAGCAAAGTTATCTTTAATCAATAGATCTTGGAATAATAGTAATTTCCACAAGTGGATGTGTTTAAAAAAAACTTCCTGTGCTGAGAGAATCTTATAAATGTGCCCCTGCTGTGTACTGTGTAATGGCCGTGTCTGACCATACCACAGCTCCTGGGCAGGGGAGAAAGTAAAATAGTGTACACACATTACAGCAGGGGATCACAAAATTATTCCTGTGAGGTAAAACATTTACCTCACATGCTGTAATGTCTGTAGATATGGTATGATCAGTCCATGTTCCTGCACGGTCAGACACAGCCATTACACAGCACACAGCAGGGGCACATTTATAAGATTATCTCAGCAAAGGAAGTTTTTTTTTAAAAAAACACATCCAATTGTGGAAATTATTATTATTCCAAGATCTATTAATTAAAATCAACTTTAAAGTTAGCTTTCTTCTTGGGAAACCCCCTGTAAGTGACGGATAATCATCAAACAAGCAGCTGATTGCAGTTGTTTATTGCCTTATGTCGTCAACGTGTTTCACCCTTTGTGATTTGGGTCTTTATAATCTACATTTGAGTCTTTTCCATTTGGGTATTTTACAATCTGAACAATGGACTCCTTTTATTGTCCCCTCAGTAGAGTGTTTTGCATTTTTAAATAATTCATAAGTTGCAAAAAATAAATACATTTTCCCAACAAACTATTTGCACCTTTTTTACGAGCTACGTACAGTTTTAGCTTTTCAAATAAGCAAAGTGGCAAAATTAACAGAGCCATACTTATCCTATCAGTTTTGTTCCCAGTTCAGAATACCTATCTATATCTCCAAAAGACTTTACTGAGCGTTCCTCAGAATATCAGATTATTAATACCGCAGAAAACTTTTCAGTTTGCCTCTTAGGGTATGTTCACACTGAATTTTTTGAAGCGTTATTCAGAGCCGAATCTCTTAAATTTTCCAATCAAAATGTGCAGCTTCTGAGCTCCTCATGCTTTTTGGATAGTTTCTGCTCGGAAAACTCAAACACATGAGTGTGAACACACCATTAGGCTAAAAATCAAATCCATAAAAGCATCTCACAACACACACATTTTGGATTAACCTTGATCCTCTCTCACAGTATTAAACTAAAATCACTTTTAGTATTTTTTTTATTAAGTTTTTTATGTTGTACAAAGAACAAAAGAACTTCTGGTATTTTTACATACTATATCCAATTAGGGTGGTCCTTGAGTAATGAATTAAACTTTCATGACAGGCAAGGTAGAGCAAGAACAGAAGCTGCAGATATAAACTAATGAGAAAGAGGGTAGTATGTGCCAGATTAAATCATTACCAGCTATCATTACAGTAATTACAATACATCTGACAAACCTTACAGGCTTATATCTTACAAAACTTTTGTATCTAAAATCAACCGGAAGATCGGGTGTATCAATGACTACTGGTATTACTATATAACAAATACCGACATTGAGGACGTGATTATGGGTAACAAATTCCCTTCTACAGGACATGCCCATTGCATTCCAATGGGGACTAACAGGGGGCAAAACTCCCTTATACATATAAACCTATAAATTCCAAAGAGCATAATGCCCCATACCAAAGAATACATAACATAATCAGTTTAAATATAAAACCAATAAATTTTATTAACAAAATACAAACAGGTGAAACAACAAATGTTGAGGATAGGGTGTATGACTATAAAGGACACCCACACAGGAATGCACACATAAAACAGAGTACAGGTGCACAAAACACAGTATAGGGCACGTAATAAATAAACATAGGGCTGGTAAGGGTGCACAATAATGTATGCACACATACAAGGTAGAGGAAGAGGCCAGAGGTTTAGATAAAAACAATAACCCTATAATAGGAACAAACCCTGTCCATACTACCATCCACCATTATTGCAACCTGCCCAACCAATATACTATAGTAAGACTGCAGCCCCAAACTATGCGTGATGCTTACCCATGGGCGCAATCTCCTGTGTAAAGTGGCCTAACGATAGCCCCGACGCGCGTTTCGCGTTAAAGTGCTTCCTCGGGGGGCTGTGTGGATACTACTAAATGCCAAGTTTATAAATCATTGGTGCAGCTGTAGCTGATTAGCCGCAGAGATGTTGCGGCGCATGCCGGCGGGTCAGACAACCGGGTCCGCGTCACTTCCGGCCTTCCCATCGGTGCCCAGAAAGGAGGAAACTCCCCCGTGACATCACCAGTACTGAGCATCGATGTTACGGAAACCTTAGGAGGCGCGGCTTGGCTGGGAGACCACAGTGCATGTGCACCACTGCGGCGGCCATTTTGGATAAGGGGAAGATTGCCAGCAGAGCGAAGACACAGGTACCGAATATAAAATCATAAAAACACAATACACGGTGCGGCACTACGACAGAGGAACATACAACCATCACTATTGAATAGTAGCAGATCAAATCAGGGGTCAATGGGATGTTCCAAGCTGCATCTTCATAATGTCCACATGTTCTCATATGAGGAATGCCGTGCCAATAGAATGTTCAAACAACGAGCACTGCTGCATATCTTCCAAACATTATATCCAGACATTTTACACCAGCAAACAGAGCGAGTTGTTCCAGACAAATATGAAATGCGAATGAATCGCTGAAAGGTGAAAATAAATGAAAAAGGAAAACTAAAAAAGAAGAAAAAACAGAACAGAACAATGATTAAAAACACAATAGCAACCAATAAAAACGAGAGAACACCAATGTGAAACAGCCTAGCGTCTATAAAAAGGGAACGAACGATAGCTGCTCATTTAGGCCATTTGGGGCCATGGTACCCAACGACACAATCCAACGACATTCTATTTGTGCCAGGGTACGTTTAAGATCACCCCCCTACTACCAGCATGGACGCGATTGATTCCCCGCACCTTGAAAGACGCCGGATTACAGGCATGATGCACCTTGAAATGTCTCAGAATGGTGTTGAATTCCGAGACATCGAGCACCTCTTTTGCTGCTACAATGCCCCTGACATGTTCACGGACCCTGACACGGAGCTCGCGAGACGTAAGGCCAATGTAGATCAAATTACACGCACACGTGTAGGAATTTAGGACCTGAGAATGACGTCGCGGCTTGTGATTGGTCACGTGGTGGTCACATGAGCGGCACGCGACCAATCAGAAGCCGTGACGTCATGGAAGGCCCTAAACGCGCTCATTTTAAGCAAAGAAGGCTGCCGGTTAACAGCGGTAAGGTGCAGGGGCCTCCGGAGAGGTGAGTATATCAATATTTTTTATTTTAATTCTTTATTTTACACATTAATATGGATCCCAGGGCCTGAAGGAGAGTTTCCTCTATACCGACGCATGTAAGCAGCATTGCAGGCCTGCATGACACTCAGCTGGAGATCAGGAGTAAGGTGTTCTGACATGCCCTGCTCAATTTGGTTAAAAAAAAAGTGCTGGCCTCTGGAGGTCGGCTTTCACTTGATCAAGGCTTTTGGTGACCTCCTGGATACGTGCATTCAAGAGGTTATGTGAAATATCCATTCGGTCACACAAAGCATTGATTGCGTCGTGTAAAACCGAGCTCAAGTGCAAAAACTCGGGCATGAGTGACCTGTCCGATGCCCTCTGCCGCTGCCGGGAGGAGCCCAAAAAAAGGGGCAGTGGAAGTGGACTGCGAAAGGGGAAGACCTGATGGACCAGCTCCCTGGTCTCCAGTTAGTGTGGAAGGCCCACTTGCTGCAGCGCTGCTGGATGGCTGGGACGGGTCCGTGGCTGTCGGATGAAAGACCGCTCCAGAACCTGGGCCAACAGTTGTGCTCCATGTGCTGTGAAAAAAGGAAAAAGAAAATTAATTCCAATAATTAACCAGACGCAAAATCCTGTGGAATAGAAATATACAGATTATGGCAATACAATGCAACCTAATGCAAGGGAAAAATACTTACGTTCTCTGGGCAAGGACCGGTCTTAAAAATGCCAGAACGCGATGGTATTTGTATTTTCTGATCCTTGCTCCTGAACCACTGGGAACACGGCTCTCTTGATGCAGGTCCTTGTTGAAGCGGTCCTTCATCGAACGCCGACGTGTTTTGACTTTGGCCACTGTTTTTAAAAAAAAAAAAAATGGTCAGAAAATGGACTTTTGGCCATGCTCACACAGCTGTGTGTGATGAGAGAAACTCCTGAGAGTTTCTTTTATCACACACAGTTGTGTGAGCACGGCCAAGATCTCTGCTGCTTCACACTGCAGTGCAATACTTACCAAATGCATTTCGGACCTGAGTCGGGGCGTTGTCCCAGCCATCCCACATCTCTTTGGCCACCTCATTCCATAGGCGCCGGATCGTGACGTTGTTTGAGTGCAGTGGATCCCAGGTGTCCCACAACGGGACTCGCTCCTGGACCAGGGAGATGAGGAGGTCATTTTCAATTAGGTCATCCTCCCGTTGTGGAACCTAAAAATTAAATAAAGTCATTAAAGTTTAGTCAATTAACATAAGGAAAAAAAAGAAAAAAGATGCTGAGAAATGGCATGAATAGGAAAGTCAACATACAAAAGAATTCCAGAAGAAAAAAGTTAAGAATGGAAAGAAAAGAAGATTCAAGAATATTAGACTGAGGATACAGTAAACAGTCAGCCTTGTATACGTACCCGCTGCCGTCTTTCCACCCGACCTTGAGTCCGCTGCTCCTGCCCAGTTTGTGCTGCAGTTGAAGAAGAGCTCTAAAAAAATGAAAAATTCAAATTGTCACATGTGTAGATGTGACAGTGAATACTTACCAATCTGATGAGGCAAGTACTCACCTCACTGACATGCTCGACTTCCCAGGACGAAACTCCTCATCAGAAGAAGAAGCAGAAGACATTCTGATGCATGCAGAAAGAAAGAAATGCAAGAAATTAGGACATGTAGAGACAGAAAATAGAAAATAAAGGCATTGGCTAGGATATACTTTACATTGTTGTAGCCTGTGTCTCGTCTACTTCAGTGTCTGCTGAGTAGTGACCTGCAAATGTCCACTCCCTCCCTTTATCACCTTGTATGTGGGGGGTGGCTTATCAGTGTCGAGACATGTTTTTCTCTATTGAAACGCATGCATTCACGAACGCAAACAAATGCATGTGCTTGTGAACGCATGCGTTCATATAGACAGCAATGCGTTTTTTTGCCGCAATCCTTGCTCAATCGACCGCATGCGTTTCCAGGCGGCAAATTGACGCCTCTAAAAATTACTACATGTTGCATTTCCGCGCCAAGTCGCAAACAACGAAACAACGCATGTGTTGTCAATCACGGCAAAACGCGAAAAATCAAAAACGCATGCATCCCTAATGTTAAGTATAGGGATAAACAAGGCATGCGGATATATGCGGTATTAACACTGCGGACACAACCGCAAATGTGAAACCAGCCTTAGCCAGAGAAAGTCATTATGAATTCTAGCAGAGTTGTGATACAGAGTCCAACTCCTTTGGGTTTACTGACCCTTTAGATGCCATTAAACTTTAATGCACGATCCCATTTGTGGCACATTTTTTGTGATACTCCTTAGAGTGATTGATAAATTACCGGTTTTAGAGGTAGCAAAGATTATCCTTGTCGAGAGCACCATCAGCGTAGGGAAACTTACAGTGCCTTGTGAAAGTATTTGGCTCCGTGGAACTTTTCAACCTTTTCCCACATATCATGCTTCAAACATAAAGATACCAAATGTAAATTTCTGGTGAAAAATCAACAACAAGTGGAACACAATTGTGAAGTTGAATGAAATTTATTGGTTATGTTAAATTTTTTTGGAAATTCAAAAACTGAAAAGTGGGGCGTGCAATATTATTCGGCCCCTTAATTTTTAGTGACGCAAACTCACTCCAGAAGTTCATTGTGGATCTCTGAATGATCCAATGTTGTCCTAAATGCCTAATGATGATAAATATATTCCACCTGTGTGTAATCAAGTCTCCGTATAAATGCACCTGCTCTGTGATAGTCTCAGGCTTCTGTTTGAAGTACAGAGAGCATCATGAAGACCATGGAACACAACAGGCAGGTCCGTGATACTGTTGTGGAGACGTTTAAAGCCAGATTTGGATACAAAATGATTTCCAAAAATTTAAACATCCCAAGAAGCACTGTGCAAGCGATCATATTGAAATGGAAGGAGTATCATACCACTGCAAATCTACCAAGACCCAGCCGTCCCTCTAACCTTTCTTCTCAAACAAGGAAAAGACTGATCAGAGATGCAGCAAAGAGGCCCATGATCACTCTGGATGAACTGCAGAGATCTACAGCTGAGGTGGGACAGTCTGTCCATAGGACAACACTGCACACTGTACACTGCACAAATCTAGCCTTTATGGAAGAGTGGCAAGAAGAAAGCCATTGCTCAAAGATATCCATAAAAAGTACTATTTAAAGCTTGCAACAAGACACCTAGGAGACACACCAAACGTGGAAAAAGGTGCTCTAGTCAGATGAAACCAAAATTTAACTTTTTGGCAACAATGTCAAATGATATGTTTGGCGTAAAGGCAAAACAGCTCATCACCCTGAACACACCATCCCCACTGTCAAACATAGTGGTGGCAGCATCATGGTTTGGGCCTGCTTTTCTTCAGCAGGGACAGGGCAGATGGTTAAAATTGATGGGAAGATGGATGGACCCAAATACAGGACCATTCTTGAAGAAAACTTGTTAAAGCAAAATCTACAATGGAATGGTTCAAAAATAAACATATCCAGGTGGCAGACTGGCCAAGTCAAAGTCCAGACCTCAATCCAAATGAGAATCTGTGGAAAGAGCTGAAAACTGCTGTTCACAAACGATCTCCATCAAACCTCACTGAGCTCGAGCTGTTTGCCAAGGAAGAATGGGCAAGAATTTCAGTCTCTCGATGTACAAAACTGATAGAGACATACCCCAAGTGACTTGCAGCTGTAATTGCAGCAAAAGGTGGCGCAACAAAGTATTAAGTTAAGGGTGCCGAATAATATTGCACGCCCCACTTTTCAGTTTTTGAATTTCTACAAAAATTTAAAATCTAATATATAAAGCTGAGTGTGTGTGTGTGTGTGTGTATGTGTGTATGTCCGGGATTGGCATCTGCACCGTCGCAGATAAAGCCACAAAATTTTGCACAGTCACACGTCTGGAACCCCGAAAGCGTCATAGGCTATGTTGTGAGGTGAAATTTTAACCCCGTGCTTTCCAATTCACCAAACAATTTTGCCCCTATCTACATAATGGGGAAAAAGTGAAAGGAAAAGTGTTGGAGGCAAATTGACAGCTGCCAGATGTGAACAAGGGGGACTTAAAGAATGAGAGTGATGGCGCCAAAGAGTATATACCGTACAGTTGCTAAGGTGGGGCCCCGACATGGGATGCTCACCACACACGGGGATATGAACACACACACAAAATGCGCCACACACTACCACGTGCTTGAACACATATACCACCCTCAGCACACATTTCACCACACATACACCAACCTCGCCACATAAAAGTCAAAACACAAAAGTCACCGCTCAAAACTTGCCACGCACAAAATTCGCCACATGCAAAACTCGCACACTATAAAAGAGGAGATTACACATAGGTACCGTATATACTCGAGTATAAGCCGAGATTTTCAGCCCAAATTTTTGGGCTGAAAGTGCCCCTCTCGGCTTATACTCGAGTCACGGTCGGCGGTGGGGTCGGCGGGTGAGGGGGAGAGAGCGTGTCGCATACTCACCTAGTCCCGGCAATCCTGACGCTCCCCCTGCCTGTCACACTGTCTTCGGGTGCCGCAGC
This sequence comes from Ranitomeya variabilis, assembly GCF_051348905.1. NCBI lineage: Eukaryota > Metazoa > Chordata > Amphibia > Anura > Dendrobatidae > Ranitomeya > Ranitomeya variabilis. Next base: position 201,722,489 of record NC_135232.1, on the reverse strand, counting down.
TCTTCCCCTGTTCAGCGGTCACGTGGGACCGCTCATTAGAGAAATGATTATGGACTCCACTCCCATAGGGGTGGAGCCGCATAGTCATTTCTCTAATCAGTGGTGCCGGTGACCGCTGACAGTGGAAGAGCTGCGGCACCCGAAGACAGTGTGACAGGCAGGGGGAGCGTCAGGAGCGCCGGGACTAGGTGAGTATTTTATATTCACCTGTCCACGATCCACACGCCGGGCGCCGCTCTGTCTTCGCGTCCTCTTGTTCTGACTGTTCAGGTCAGAGGGCGCGATGACGCATATAGTGTGATCAGTCAGTGCGGAGAGACGCCGGGACGGGACGCTGGGGAGCTGCAAGCAAGAGAGGTGAGTATGTGGTTTTTTTTTTTTATTGCAACAGCAGCGTTATATATGGCACAGATTTATGTGGAGTATCTATGGGGCAACGGTGCAGAGCATTATATATGGCACATCTATGGGGCAACGGTGCAGAGCACTATATATGGCACAGATTTATATGGCACATCTATGGGGCAACGGTGCAGAGCACTATATATGGCACAGATTTATATGGCACATCTATGGGGCAGCGGTGCAGAGCATTGTATATGGCACAGATTTATATGGCACATCTATGGGGCAACGGTGCAGAGCACTATATATGGCACAGATTTATATGGCACATCTATGGGGCAACGGTGCAGAGCATTATATATGGCACAGATTTATATGGCACATCTATGGGGCAACAATGAACAGTGCAGAGCATATATGGCACAGCTTAATAAGGAGCATCTATGGGGCCATAATGAACAGTGCAGAGCATATATGGCACAGCTTTATGTGGAGCATCTATGGGGCAATAATGAACAGTGCAGAGCATATATGGCACTGCTTTATATGGAGCATCTATGGGGCCATAATGAACAGTGCAGAGCATTGTATATGGGGCATCTATGGGGCCATAATGAATGGTGCAGAGCATTATATATGGCACAGCTTTATAAGGAGCATCTATGGGGCCATAATGAACGGTGCAGAGCATTCTATATGGCACAGCTATATATGGAGCATCTATGGGGCAATAATCAACGGTATGGAGCATTATATATGGCACAGCTTTATATGGAACCTCCTTTGGGGCAATAATGAACGGTATGGAGCATCTATTTTTATTTTTGAAATTCACCGGTAGCTGCTGTATTTTCCACCCTAGGCTTATACTCGAGTCAATAAGTTTTCCCAGTTTTTTGTGGCAAAATTAGGGGGGTCGGCTTATACTCAAGTATATACGGTATATAGAGGAGGAGATGACATACAGCTGGTATATACTATTTACAGGGGAGATGACATACAGGTATATACTATATACAGGTGATGACATACAGGTATATACTATATATAAGGGAGATGACAAACATGTATATACTGAGGGGAAAATGAGAGGTGTTAGATGAAAATGAGAGGTGTGAGGTGAAAATGAAAAGGTGTAAGTGCAAAATGAGAGTAGTGAGGGAAAATAGTGGAGTGATCGGAATGTGAGGTCGAAATGACAAGTGTTAAGGGGGAATGAGAGGAGTGAGGGGGGAATTAGAGGAGTGAGGGGGAAAATAAGAGGAGTGAGGGGGAAAATGAGAGGTGTGAGGGGAAAAATTAAAGATGTGAAGGGGAAAATGAGAGGCGTGATGGGAAAATAAGAGAAGTGAGGTGCTATAACTAACCACAGATATTTACTATGCCCAGGCAATGCCGGGCTCTTCAGCTAGTAGTAGTAACCAATAAATGTCGTTCAACTTCACAATTGTGTTCCATGTGTTGATTCTTTACCAAAAATTTACGTTTTGTTTCTTTATGTTTGAAGCATGATCTGTGGGAAAAGGTTGAAAAGTTCCAGGGAGCCGAATAGTTTCGCAAGGCACTGTATAAGCCATGCAATGTACCCCTCATAATTGAAGTATACAAATAGAGGAAGAGGACTAGAGCTTCAGTAATCCTAATTTCAATATTGAAGGATAAACTTTATACCTTATGCCCGCTGTCAGAGGGGTAAACAACCAGAAGCATGTGTATGCTAATGGACTGCCTGTCTGGTTTGGCTTTTTATCCAGAGTTATGTGGCAAAGCTCTTTAATCCTCGATATTGACTTTTACGATTGCTATTTCCTATAAGTGGCACTAAAATTCTTATCTTCCTTTCTGAAGAGACTATTTATAGATGTTAAAAATGGTGACAGGCTCTCTTTAAGACAGTTTTACAGTGTCCATTGAAACTGCAATGTCTGGCATTGATAGTGAGGATGTTAGAATTGGCATTTTTTAGCACATTATTGATGTTTCTAGAACAATGTCAGAAAATGTGTGTTCAGCTGAATAAAGACGATGGTCCAGAACAAAAACAATGTTTCACTGCCACTTGAACTTCCCATGAGACCAAATTACTTGAAGTTAGCAACACCGTTGGTACATCAGCACAATAATAAAACATGACTTTTTAGACTTGCTTTAAAATTATTTCTACTTTCATATTGATGGATTTGAAACCTTGACATTCTGCCATTTGCCTCTCACTGCAAAATCTGTGTGAGTTTTTGTAAGCAAAATCTATGACCTCTGTCAACTTATTTGCTCTGTGATGGTGATAGGGTGGGATAAGGGATTAGAAAACACTCCCTGTCTCAGAAATGAAGGGGAGATGTCATTTAGAATGAATTTCTACAAGAACAGAAGGATTTATGCCTATGGTTTAATGATGGTTAACGTTCGCTTTCTACTGAATGCTATGATATTTATGGCTGGCTAGGTATGATTACCTCTTTATACTAAAACAGTGTAAGATTGTAGCCTGCAGCATATTATACGTCTCGGCCTGCTTTGTATTCATTATGAGCCTACAGAGCAGTTTTATATTCTACACAGGACTTATAGCTTACTGAACATGCAGCAGGTGTCCTGAACAATTGACCCCCTTAGCAAAGCTTTGATCACACGTATGTTGCATTTATGTCAATCAAATGGTTAATTTATGTCCGCACCTTTAGGGTTTTTAAAAAAAAAAATAATAATCCTAAAATCATTATTAAATGATAATGACAATGATTGCATTTTATTTTGTGACTTTTTTCAGCCTGTGAGAAATTTTAAAGGGGATCTCTCAGTAGGTTTTTGCTACCTCATCTGAGAGCAGCCTGATGTAGGCAAATGAATCCAATGATGTATCACTTATACCGTATTACTGAGTGCAGCAGTTCTGATACCATTAGAGCTTTTAGATTTAGCAATGAAGCAGAGCTGAGAAAGCTAACCCCGCCCACACCAGGCTCTCTGTGTACAAAGTCCATAGACAGTGAGCTGCCTATTACAGGAGGGGATGTGATGGACCAGAGCTCACACGACCAGCTAGACGCAGTTATGATAAGCTCCTGGTGCTAAAACAATCATTGTAAAGAAACAAAACGTTTATATGTGAGACATAGCTGCAATCTGTAATTTAACCCCTACCTCATGCTATCTTCAGAATACATAGCAAAAACCTACTGACATATTCCACTTAACACATTTGGTCTGGTGACATGTACTAAACAATAACATATTGCAATTGTCCAACAAAAACAGCCCTGCTGGAATTATAGTCTTGGCTGCAAGTTGCATCTGATTTGACATTGTAGATGGCAACTTAAGGTGCATTCTATTGCAACAGACTTGTAACCTACCTGAGATTTGATTGATTTGATTATTTACAGCCAAATAGCAGTCAGTGTGCCAGTATTAGTAATACGTATTTCTTCATTCTTAACCTTTATCTATAATATATCAGAAATCATTTAAAATTAAAAATGTAATATAAGTAATTCATCTTACATTATCTCCACCTATCTATAGTAACGTTGTTGGGAGTCTTCCAAAGAAAAAAATTTGAGGGCCCACTTTACACTTTGATATTATTTGTCAATTAACCCATGAGATCTATAATTTACTGGCAAGTGATTGGCTCTGAATTCTGCTAAAAATTTGTCTCACTTCTAGTAGATGTGGTGAATATTGAGACTAGACGCGTGGAGTTATTGTCTGGAACGCCGGACAGTTAATCCAGCTGTTGACTTCATGGCTTTGACCATGAACAGCGGACAGCTTTTTGGCTTAATGTCCAAAAATCATTTATTAAAAACAAAACTAGATAAACCTAGTTGACAGTAAAGAACAGGTAGGCTGCTAGGTATCTAGGCAAGAATGAACTACATCAAAATATTATCTGGAGCTAAAGGATTATCTAGGCTATAAAACATCTAGTGGTTCTTTTCGGGTGTGAAAGTTAGACTGTGCAAACAGCAGGATACAAGAAGAAATGCTATTCCTTTGAATGTTAGTTTGGACATATTAGAAAAAGTATTTATTGAGGATAAATATTCCCAAGCTTAATTAATTTGGACAAAACCAATAAACAGCATGGTAAAACAGTGAAATTCACAAATTAGATTTAGGCCTGAATACATAAAATGAATACAGTAAGTGTATAGGAAACTATTTACAAAGTAACTTTATATTTTCTATAGCCATTAACTGTGAAATGTTGGAAACAAAAAACAAAAAACAAGTTTTTCTTCAAGATATTTTTCAAGCTTCATTAGAAGTAATGAATTATAATTATATATCCTATAATCAGTTATAGGATATAGTATCAAGGTACAATTGTAAGATTTATGCTTTTTACTGATATAATTAAATAAGGCATTTTATGAGTGGGGGATGATTCATAAATTAATTTAAAGTTCGTTTTAAACCGTGTCCCTGGAGACAAAACTTCCTTTAAATTTTCCTCCAAAATGAGGTAACTCTCATTAGCAGTGAGCGGAAGTGAGAAAATGAAAAGGGAAGAAACAGTAACTGTAGAATTATGATGTGCAACCAGACAGCTTGACTCTCTAATTACAAACTCTGAAAGCTGCAGGAGAGGATCCGGCCCCTGGACATTAGAAAAAGCCTGTATCAGAGAAGAATGGGCGCTATTTCTAGCAGGTTACAGGAATATACAGTCAAGTTACAGTAAAATGCATGCTATATTCATGAGTAATGGTCATATTGGTAAAGATTTCTATACATGCGAAAGAGATGCCGACAATGTTACAGGAAGGTATCACAAATAGAATTATTGTACCTATAGAAATACTGTATATCTTTAAGGATTTGCTATAAATAGGAAGCCTAATAAAGTATATAACACAGATAACAAGTGAGGAATAACAACGGCACACCATATGACTTTAAATGCAGTGTCATGTACATCATCCAGCTCCTGACAAATCACAACTTTAAGAGATATTGGCAAAATGACTACTTGAGGTTGGGGGCGACCAATAATCACTAATGTCGTGAGAAACCCACTCCTCACTATACACAGGTTTGGGTTATCTAGGACGCATCCCTCTATGTTTGTCGAGAGAGGCTTCAACCCTTCCCAGAGAAGTGCAATTTGGGTAGAACAAAGTGCCCTCTCACAAGAAAATCGTGCCCCCTTCCCACCACCTAAAAAAAAGTCTTGTTTTCTCTGGTTTATATAACAAGTTAATGCCATATTTATAGAGGCGTAGCCTAAGGTTTTGGTCCTAGTGAAAAATCTGTAATGGACATGCAAGACGACGTGTTCCATGCATAATGCATAGCACCTTTAGCCTTCCCATTTAGCATCCCTATAGTCAACTTATTATTTGTTCAACAGACTTTTCCATTTTCAGATTTAGTCAAGGAGGTCTTCCAGATCTTTTTTCTAGCTTCCAGGCTTTATCCCAATATACAACACTGTTCAAAAAAATAAAAAGAACACTTAAACAACAGAATATAACTCCAAGTAAATCAAACTTCTGTGAAATCAAACTGTCCACTTAGGAAGCAACACTGTTTGGTAATCAAGTTCACATGCTGTTGTGCAAATTGAATAGACAACATATGGAAATTATTGGCAATTATCGACAGGACTGGATCTGCAGGTGTGGACCACAGACCACATCTCAGTACTAATGCTTTCTGGCTGATGTTTTGGTCACTTTTGAATGTTTGTTGTGCTTTTACACTCATGGTAGCATGAGACGGACTCTACAATCCACACAAGTGGCTCAGGTAGTGCAGCTCATCCAGGATGGCACATCATTGCAAGCTGTGGCAAGAAGGTTTGCTGTGTCTGTCAGCGTAGTGTCCAGAGGCTGGAGGTGTTACCAGGAGATAGGCTAGTACACCAGGAGATGTGGAGGGGGCCGTAGGAGGGCAGCAACCCAGCAGCAGGACCGCAACCTCAGCTTTTGTGGAGGAACAGGAGGAGCACTGCCAAAGCCCTGCAAAATGACCTCCAGCAGGCCACAAATGTGCATGTGCCTGCACAAACTGTTAGAAACGACTCCATGAGGATGGTCTGAGTGCCTGACGTCCACAGATGGGGGTTGTGCTCACAGCCCAACACCGTGCAGGACACTTGCTATTTGCCACAGAACATCAGGATTGGCAAATTTGCCACTGGCGCCCTGTGCTCTTCACAGATGAAAGCAGGTTCACACTGAGCACATGTCACAGATGTGACATAGTCTGGAGACGCCGTGGAGAGCGATCTGCTGCCTGCAACATCCTTCAGCATGACTGGTTTGGCAGTGGGTCAGTAATGGTTTGGGGTGGCATTTCTTTGGAGGGCCGCACAGCCCTTCATGTGCTCGCCAGAGGTAGCCTGATGGCCATTAGGTACCGAGATGAGATCCTCAGACCCCTTGTGAGACCATATGCTGATGCGGTTGGCCCTGGGTTCCTCCTAATGCATGACAATGCCAGACTTCATGTAGCTGGAGTGTGTCAGTAGTTCCTGCAAGATGAAGGCATTGAAGCTATGGACTGTCCCACCCATTTCCCAGACATGAATCCGATAGAACACATCTGGGACATCATGTCTCGCACCATCCACCAACGTTACGTTGCACCACAGACTGTCCAGGAGTTGGCACATGCTTTAGTCCAGGTCTGGGAGAAGAGTCCTCAGGAGACCATCTGCCGCCTCATCAGGAGCATGCCCAGGCATTGTAGGGAGGTTATACAGGCACATGGAGGCCACACACACTACTGAGCATCATTTCCTTGTCTTGAGGCATTTCCACTGAAGTTGGATCAGCCTGTAACTTCATTTTCCACTTAGATTTTGAGCATCATTCCAACTTCAGACCTCCGTGAGATATTAGTTGTGATTTACATTGATCATTTTTAGGTTTTATTCTTCTCAACACATTCCACTATGTAATGAATAAAGATTTACAACTGGAATATTTCATTCAGTGATATCTAGGATGTGGGATTTTAGTGTTCCCTTTATTTTTTTGAGCAGTGTATTTTGAGCCTAGCACTTGTATTACTGCAATATTCTTTTTTGTGATCTCTCAACTCCCATTATACCCTTAGTATATTGAAAGCTGTTAATTAGAGGGGAATAACCTGTAGGTTATATTGGGATATTTTCATATTTACTAGAATAATCGAAAAGTCCAATACATAGAACAATTCCTTGACAAGTAGCAGCTGCTTTAATTTTTCTCCCTGAAGCAATATCTCCAGGGACAGAATGGGTATGAGAGCCAGTGAAGAATTCCCTCCCATTCTTAATGTGAAACTCATGTTGCCGCCTGTTTAATACTTACTGGCCTGGAAGTGACTAGAATGAAGTCAGTCCTTTCTTTGACCCCAGAATCGAGCTTCAATCCAACTAGATGAAGAACCAGAGGAGATCAAAATGTGCAAAAAACACTTTGTGTTAATTATTCAGTGGATGTCACACTTTGCGTCAATAGCAATCAGAAATGATTTTTTTCTGCAAATCTTCTGTCACAAATCTATCAATATTTTATTGTATCTGCATTTAGTCAAAGGCTGTTTTTTAATAATATGTTTCAGGATCTTGGATCATTTACAGCCTTTACATATGGAACATCAACAAACTGATGAAACTATTAAAACATGAGTGACACATTCAAGGATATTAATTAAAGCATATGCCAATAAAAAATTGGACAAAGTAGAGCTCATAGCATGTGATTTGTGCATTTATACTGAAAAATGTAGCCCATAACAGGTTTATGGAGTTGCGCCAAAGTAATCATTCTACATACTCCATTTTTATAAGTTTTGTTCCTAAACAGGTGATAGTACAATATTGTGTCAGTGGCAATCTAATAATGCAAATAGAATAGCAGATTGGTGATTTGCACTACCTGACAATTGTCTTGTAAAAGGCTATAGATGCTGTTGTACTGATTTTTTTTTATTTTTCATTTGTTTCCTAAATGAAAGGTAAGTCTTCAGTAAAAAAAAATGCTATAAAGCTAGTTTTTCTTTTCCATTCTTTAAGTTTAAGGTCGTATACACGATAACTACCTGCTTGTTCTGCTCTGTGATAATCTTTTACAGCTAAGAGTGGTCATTTTCTCAGTAAATTAGAATACTTTATAACTAGTGTTGAGCGATACCTTCCGATATTCGAAAGTATCGGTATCGGATTGGATCGGCCGATACCGGCAAAATATCGGATCTCGCCGATACCGATACCCGATACCAATACAAGTCAATGGGACACAAATATCGGAAGGTATCCTGGATGGTTCCCAGGGTCTGAAGGAGAGGAAACTCTCCTTCAGGCCCTGGGATCCATATTCATGTAAAATATAAAGAATAAAAATAAAAAATATGGATATACTCACCCCTCCGGCGGACCCTGGACCTTAGCGATGTAACCGGCAGCCTCCGTTCCAAAGAATGCAGAGTGAAGGACCTTCGATGACATCGCGGCTTGTGATTGGTTGCATGACCGCTCATGTGACCGCTCACGCGACCAATCACAAGACGCGACGTCATCGCAGGTCCTACACTCACTGCATTCTTAGGAACGGAGGCTGCCGGTTACATCGCTAAGGTCCAGAGTCCGCCGAAGGGGTGAGTATATCCATATTTTTTATTTTTATTCTTTATTTTTTACATGAATATGGATCCCAGGGCCTGAAGGAGAGTCTCCTCTCCTCCAGACCCTGTGAACCATACACTGGGAACTTCCGATTCCGATTTCCGATATCACAAAAATATCGGAACTCGGTATCGGAATTCCAATACAGCAAATATCGGCCGATACCCGATACTTGCGGTATCGGAATGCTCAACACTATTTATAACACCAGCTTGAAAAATTATTTTAAAATCCGAAATGTTGGCCTACTGAAATGCATGTTCAGTAAATGCACTCAATACTTGGTTGGGGCTCCTTTTGCATCAATTACTGCATCAATGCGGTGTGGCTTGGAGGCGATCAGCCTGTGGCACTTCTGAGGTGTTATGGGAGCCCAGGTTGCTTTGATAGCAGCCTTCAGCTCCTCTGCATTGATGAGTCTGGTGTCTCTCATCTTCCTCTTGACAATACCCCATAGATTCTCTATGGGGCTAAGGTCAGGTGAGTTTGCTGGACAATCAAGGACAGTGATACTGTTGTTTTTAACCCCTTAGTGACAGAGCCAATTTGCAGCTTAATGACCGGCCAATTTTTACAATTCTGACCACTGTCACTTCATGGTTATAACTCTGGAACGCTTTAACGAATCCCTCTGATTCTGGGAATGATTTTTCATTACATATTGTGCTTCATGTTAGTGGTAAAATTTCTTCGATATGACTTGCATTTATTTATGAAAAAAATGGAAATATGGCAAAAATTTTGAAAACTTAACAATTTTCAAACTTTTAATTTTTATGCCCTTAAATCAGAGAGATATGTCATACAAAATACTTAATAAATAACAATTCCCACATGTCTACGCTACATCACCACAATTTTGGAAACTTTTTTTTGTTAGGAAGATATAAGGGTTAAAAGTTGACCAGCGATTTCTCATTTTTCCAACAAAATTTACAAAACCATATTTTTAGGGACCACCTCATATTTCAAGTAAGATTGGGGGGTCAATATAACAGAAAATACCCAAAAGTGACAAGATTCTAAAAACTGCATCCCTTTAAGGTGCGCAAAACCACATTCAAGAAGTTTATTAACCCTTCAGGTGCTTTGAGAACTAAAGAAATGTGGAAGGAAAAAATGAACATTCTCCTTTTTTCACAAAAAATTTACTTTAGAACCAATTTTTTTTATTTTCACAAGGGTCTCAGGAGAAAATGGACCTCAAAATTTGTTGTGCAATTTCTCTTGAGTACACTGATACCACATATGTAAGGAAAAGCCACTGTTTGGGCGCATGGCAGGGCTTAGAAGGGAGGGAGCACCGTTTGACTTTTTGAACGCAAAATTGGCTGGAATCAATGGTGGCGCCATGTCGCGTTTGGAGACCCCCCTGATGTACCTAAACAGTGGAAACCCCCCAATTCTAACTCCAACCCTATCCCCAACACACCCCTAACCCTAATCCCAACCCTAACTATAACCCTATCCTCAAACCAAACCCTGTCATGATCTCTGCAGGCAGAGATCATAGCAAGCCTATAGAAGGACAAGCTCTCGGAAGATGGAACTATACTGACCATGAACTAAGCCTGCCGCGCAACTAGAAATAGCCAGGTAGCATTTCCTATTAATCGCTAGATGCCCAGCTCTGGCCTAAGACCTAAATAGCTAGCAGAGGGAAATATAAGACCTGGCTCACCTCTAGAGAAATATTCCAAAGAAGACAGTAGCCCCCCACATATAATGACGGTGAGTTCAGATGAAACAACAAACGCAGCAGGAAAATAGTCTTAGCAAATTTGAGGTCCGCTTACTAGATAGCAGAAGACAGATAGTATACTTTCATGGCCAGCAGAAAAATACTAACAAAACACCATCCAGAGATTACCTTAAACTCTGGCATTAACTCATAACGCCAGAGTAGCAATCCCTGATCGACGAGAGCTTTCCAGACACAGTAACAAAACTTCAGCTGCGAACTGGAACAAATAGGCAAAACAAAACATGGACAAAAGTCCAACTTATCAGTAGTTGTCTAGAAGCAGGAACAAGCACTGAGAGGCATCAGATAACATTGTTGACCGGCAAGAAACCACCAGAGAAATGAGCTTAAATAGCGACACCCACTACTGATGGAATCAGGTGAAACAGGAAAGAGGATGACAAGTCCAATTCCACAAGCGGCCACCGGGGGAGCCCAGAATCCAAATTCACAACAGTACCCCCCCCTCAAGGAGGGGGCACCGAACCCTCACCAGATCCACCAGGGCGACCAGGATGAGCCCTATGGAAGGCACGAACAAGATCAGAAGCATGAACATCAGATGCATTGACCCAAGAATTATCCTCCTGGCCGTAACCCTTCCAGTTGACCAGATACTGGAGTTTCCGTCTGGAAACACGAGAGTCCAAAATTTTCTCCACAACGTACTCCAACTCACCCTCAACCAACACCGGAGCAGGAGGCTCAACAGAAGGTACAACAGGTACCTCATACCTGCGCAATAACGACCGATGAAAAACGTTATGAATGGAAAAGGACGCAGGGAGGTCCAAACGGAAAGAAACAGGATTAAGAATCTCCAATATTCTATAAGGGCCGATGAACCGAGGTTTAAACTTAGGAGAAGAGACCCTCATAGGGACAAAACGAGAAGACAGCCACACTAAATCTCCAACACAAAGCCGAGAACCAACACGACGATGACGGTTGGCAAAACGCTGAGTCTTCTCCTGTGACAACTTCAAATTGTCCATAACCTGCCCCCAGATGTGATGCAATCTCTCCACCACCGCATCCACTCCAGGACAATCCGAGGATTCCACCTGACCGGAGGAAAATCGAGGGTGAAACCCCGAATTACAGAAAAACGGGGACACCAAGGTGGAAGAACTGGCCCGATTATTGAGGGCGAACTCTGCCAATGGCAAAAAAGCAACCCAATCATCCTGGTCAGCAGAGACAAAACACCTCAGATATGTCTCAAGGGTCTGATTAGTCCGCTCGGTCTGGCCATTAGTCTGAGGGTGAAAAGCAGATGAAAAAGACAAATCTATGCCCATCCTAGCACAGAATGCCCGCCAAAATCTAGACACAAATTGGGTACCTCTGTCAGAAACAATATTCTCAGGAATACCGTGCAATCGGACAACATTCTGAAAAAACAGAGGAACCAACTCAGAAGAAGAAGGCAACTTGGGCAGAGGAACCAAATGGACCATTTTAGAGAAACGGTCACAGACCACCCAGATGACAGACATCTTCTGGGAAACAGGCAGATCTGAAATAAAATCCATCGAGATGTGTGTCCAAGGCCTCTTAGGAATAGGCAAGGGCAACAGCAGTCCGCTAGCCCGAGAACTACAAGACTTGGCCCGAGCACAAACGTCACATGACTGCACAAAGACTCGCACATCTCGTGACAGAGAAGGCCACCAGAAGGATCTTGCCACCAAATCCCTGGTACCAAAAATTCCGGGATGACCTGCCAATGCAGAAGAATGTACCTCAGAGATGACTCTGCTGGTCCAATCATCCGGAACAAACAGTCTATCAGGCGGACAACGATCCGGTCTATCCGCCTGAAACTCTTGCAAGGACCGCCGCAGATCAGGAGAAACGGCCGACAAAATTACTCCCTCCCTAAGGATACCTGTGGGTTCAGAATTACCAGGAGAGTCCGGGTCGAAACTCCTAGAAAGGGCATCTGCCTTAACATTCTTAGAACCCGGTAGGTATGACACCACAAAATTAAAGCGAGAAAAAAATAAAGACCAGCGCGCCTGTCTAGGATTCAGGCGTCTGGCAGTCTCAAGATAAATCAAATTTTTGTGGTCAGTCAATACCACCACCTGATGCCTAGCCCCCTCGAGCCAATGGCGCCACTCCTCAAACGCCCACTTCATGGCCAAAAGCTCCCGATTCCCAACATCATAATTCCGCTCTGCGGGCGAAAATTTGCGAGAAAAGAAGGCACAAGGCCTAATGACGGAGCAGTCGGAACCTTTCTGCGACAACACTGCCCCAGCACCGATCTCCGAAGCGTCAACCTCAACCTGAAAAGGCAGATTCACATCAGGCTGACGCAACACAGGGGCAGAGGCAAAACGGCGCTTAAGCTCCTGAAAGGCCTCTACAGCATGAGGGGACCAATTAGCAACATCAGCGCCTTGTCTGGTCAAATCAGTCAGTGGTTTAACGACATCCGAAAAACCAACAATAAATCGGCGGTAAAAGTTGGCAAAGCCCAAAAATCTCTGAAGACCCTTAAGAGAGGAGGGCTGAGTCCAGTCACAAATAGCTTGCACCTTGACGGGATCCATCTCAATGGAAGAGGGAGAAAAAATATACCCCAAAAAGGAAATTTTCTGGACCCCAAAAACGCACTTAGACCCCTTCACACATAAAGAATTAGACCGCAGAACCTGAAAAACTCTCCTGACCTGCTGGACATGAGAGTCCCAGTCATCAGAAAAAATCAGAATATCATCCAGATATATTATCATAAATTTATCCAGAAAATCGCGGAAAATATCATGCATAAAAGACTGGAAAACTGAAGGGGCATTAGAAAGACCAAAAGGCATGACCAAATACTCAAAGTGGCCCTCGGGCGTATTAAATGCGGTCTTCCACTCATCCCCCTGCCTGATCCGCACCAAATTATACGCCCCACGAAGATCAATTTTAGAGAACCACTTAGCACCCTCTATACGAGCAAACAAATCAGTAAGCAATGGCAATGGGTATTGATACTTAACAGTGATCTTATTCAGAAGCCGATAATCAATACATGGTCTCAAAGAGCCGTCTTTTTTTGAGACAAAGAAAAACCCAGCTCCCAAGGGAGAAGAAGATGGACGAATATGTCCCTTTTCCAAAGACTCCTTTATATATTCCCGCATAGCAGCATGTTCCGGCACAGACAAATTAAACAAACGACCCTTTGGATATTTACAACCCGGTATCAAATCTATGGCACAATCGCACTCACGGTGCGGAGGTAACGACCCAAGCTTGGGTTCGTCAAAGACGTCTTGATAATCAGAGAGGAACTCAGGGACTTCAGAGGGAATGGACGACGAAATAGAAACCAAAGGTACGTCCCCATGAATACCCTTACATCCCCAGCTCAACACAGAAATAGCTCTCCAGTCCAAGACTGGGTTGTGAGACTGCAACCATGGCAATCCCAGTACCAAATCGTCATGTAAATTATACAGCACCAGGAAACGAATAATCTCCTGGTGATCCGGATTGATACGCATGGTTACTTGTGTCCAGTATTGTGGTTTATTATTAGCCAATGGGGTGGAGTCAATCCCCTTCAGAGGAATAAGAGTCTCCAAAGGCTCTAAATCAAAACCACAACGATTGGCAAAGGACCAATCCATAAGACTCAGAGCGGCGCCAGAGTCAACATAGGCGTCCGTGGCAATGGATGACAAAGAGCAAATCAGGGTTACAGACAAAATAAACTTAGACTGAATGGTGCCAATGGAAACAGACTTATCAAGCTTCTTTGTACGCCTAGAGCATGCCGATATAACATGAGTAGAATCCCCACAATAGAAACACAATCCATTCTTCCGTCTAAAATTCTGTCGCTCGCTCCTGGACAGAATTCTATCACACTGCATACTTTCTGGCGTCTTTTCCATAGACACCGCCAGATGGTGCATCGGTTTGCGCTCCCGCAGACGCCTATCAATCTGAATAGCCATTGTCATGGACTCATTCAGACCTGCAGGCAAAGGGAACCCCACCATAACATCCTTAACGGCATCAGAGAGACCTTCTCTGAAAGTTGCCGCCAAGGCGCACTCATTCCACTGAGTAAGCACAGACCATTTACGGAATTTTTGGCAGAAAACTTCAGCTTCGTCTTGCCCCTGAGATAGTGCCATCAAAGTTTTTTCTGCCTGAAGTTCCAAATGAGGTTCCTCATAAAGCAAGCCCAAGGCCAGAAAAAACGCATCCACATCGCGTAACGCAGGATCCCCTGCTGGCAATGAGAAGGCCCAATCTTGAGGGTCACCCCTGAGCAAGGAAATCACAATCCTAACCTGCTGAGCAGGGTCTCCAGCTGAACGAGACTTCAGGGACAAATAAAGCTTACAATTATTTCGGAAATTCTGGAAGCTAGCTCTATTCCCTGTGAAGAACTCCGGCAAAGGAATTCTCGGCTCAGATACCGGAGCATGTACTACAAAATCTTGTAAATTTTGTACTTTCGTGATGAGATTATTCAAACCCGCAGTTACACTCTGGAGATCCATTATTGTCAGGTGCACACAGAGCATACAGAGATTAGGAGGAGAGAGAGAAAAAAGACTGCAGCAAGGCAGACTGGAGGAAAAAAAAAAAAAAAAAAAAATTCCAGCAGACTTCTTATAACTCTCCTTTCTCAACCTGGGTCTTTAACACTTTATTGGCCGGTCAAACTGTCATGATCTCTGCAGGCAGAGATCATAGCAAGCCTATAGAAGGACAAGCTCTCGGAAGATGGAACTATACTGACCATGAACTAAGCCTGCCGCGCAACTAGAAATAGCCAGGTAGCATTTCCTATTAATCGCTAGATGCCCAGCTCTGGCCTAAGACCTAAATAGCTAGCAGAGGGAAATATAAGACCTGGCTCACCTCTAGAGAAATATTCCAAAGAAGACAGTAGCCCCCCACATATAATGACGGTGAGTTCAGATGAAACAACAAACGCAGCAGGAAAATAGTCTTAGCAAATTTGAGGTCCGCTTACTAGATAGCAGAAGACAGATAGTATACTTTCATGGCCAGCAGAAAAATACTAACAAAACACCATCCAGAGATTACCTTAAACTCTGGCATTAACTCATAACGCCAGAGTAGCAATCCCTGATCGACGAGAGCTTTCCAGACACAGTAACAAAACTTCAGCTGCGAACTGGAACAAATAGGCAAAACAAAACATGGACAAAAGTCCAACTTATCAGTAGTTGTCTAGAAGCAGGAACAAGCACTGAGAGGCATCAGATAACATTGTTGACCGGCAAGAAACCACCAGAGAAATGAGCTTAAATAGCGACACCCACTACTGATGGAATCAGGTGAAACAGGAAAGAGGATGACAAGTCCAATTCCACAAGCGGCCACCGGGGGAGCCCAGAATCCAAATTCACAACAAAACCCCAACACACTCCTAACCCTAGCCACAACCCTAACCCCAACAGACCCCTAACCCTAATTCCAACCCTAACCATAAACCTAACCCTAACACACCCTTAACCCTAATCCCAATCCCAACCCTAACCCTAACAATAGCCCTAATCCTAACCTTAGCCCAACTAACTTTAGCCCAACTCTAACCCTAATAGAAAAATGAAAATAAATATATATTTTAAATTTTATTATTTTTCCCTAACAGGGGTGATAAAGAGGGGTTTTATTACTTTTTTTTAATTTTTATTACTGTGATAGGGTCTATCACAATGATCAAAATGAGCCAATAAGATAAATCTCCTATTGTCACCGGGTGCCGGCTGGCAGATCTCAGCGGGCGCACTGCGCTTGCGCCCGCCTTTTTCTTACCAGAAGAAGATGCAAGCAGCTGTGGGGGGAAGCAGGAGGACCCAGGGACACCAGGAGACACTGGTAAGAATCGGGGGGGACTGTGGACCCTATTTTTCTGTCCTCTGATGTGTGATCACATCAGAGGAGAAAGAAATTAAATGGCAAATCAGACTTTTTTGCGATCGCTGTTATACGGTTAATAACGGCGATCGCAACACTGGGGTCGGTAAAAACTGACCCAAATCATATTCTCTGGGGTCTCAGGTACCCCAAGTAGCCGAGACCTAAGAGAAATTTTGACCCTGGGGGGCGCTATACACTTTTCCACAGTGCCATTAAAAAGCGGCGCTGTGGTTTAAGCACCCTTAATTGCCATGAAAAAACATATCGGCGGTCGTTAAGGGGTTAAACCAGGTATTGGTACTTTTGGCAGTGTGGACAGGTGCCAAGTCCTGCTGGAGAATGAAATTTCCATCCCCAAAAAGCTTGTCGGCAGAGGGAAGCATGAAGAGCTCTAAAATTTCCTGGTAGATGGCTGCCCTCTTTGATAAAGCAATCCGCGAAACGCGCGTCAGGGGGCTGCCAGCAGAGCGGAGTAAGTCCTCTGGCCTTATATATGGGTAAGCTTTACTGACTGATACTTTGATTGTGATTGTGGTCTTTGTGGCGGCATGTTATACCACACAAGCATGTGTCTTATTACCTGTTTTTTGATATGGGGGTATGTCTCTCCACATGATTTCCACATGATCTAACATAGGATATATACTTATACCTACCCTATGGCTTTTGGACCCTCTGTTTACCGCTGGTATACCTATGGGCTCTCCATTTGAAGATTCTCCTATCTTATTTGTGCTTTTATAGCAATTATAACTTTATTATATTGCATTGTTGTTTATTACCAATAAAGTTTATATGTCTTTGAACATGTGCTTTGGGATTTTGTTACTCCTTTTCTTTGTGGTATATTCGGTTTGGAGTTTCCCTACCAGCCATTGTGGTGTGGTTAATGATAGTGGGGGAGGAAAATTTGGGTGTTCTCAGCCCCTAATTTATGATAAGCCTGGTGATCTTTGTATAGATATTGATTGTGAACTGAGGCTGCAACTTTTTATACCTTAAAGAATACCTGTCAGCAGGATTTAGCCCTATAAATTAAAGGCATGGCCATAATGGCACTGTGATGCTGATTAATATGATACCTGATATAAAGGTATCACCTTATGAAGTTTTCATAAACTGACATCTTCTGTGCTTCTGTGTACTTCAGAGCGGGATGTGGGGGCATAGTCTTCTTCTGGTTCTTTGCCCACCTGCCAGCTTCCTCTGCTAGATTGCTACAGAGGAAGGATACTGTGAGGAAAATACTTCATGCTGTAAAGAAAATGTTTATATGACATTGTACTTGCTATTCCTTGTATATAACCCTTATCAAGTTGCCATTCAGTTAAAGATTTTATTTTTGGATGGTGGTCTCTCTCATTGCACAGTGAAACATCTGGTCTTGGCAAACCTACAATGTTTACATGCTGTCTGCATTGGTGCAATGCCCTCACAGCACAAATCCACACACCAAGCCAGTGCCTCCACTTTTATGTAAAGTGCCAGGGCACCACAGGGCACTACAGCCAAGTGTCTTGCCCTTGGCAATTACCCCTCACCATGTTACACTTGGAGTATTCAGCAGGATTGAGTCTTGCAGTTGAATGAGCAACACGGTGCATGGAAGACTTGAGTTGCATGGAACATGGTGACTGTTACACACCAAAACAAGGACTGCAAAATGACAGTAAGTGTTGTGAAAGGGCAAGAAGGACAAGCCCATTGTGGGTGTCGAAGGAGCAAAAGGGAGCAAAGCGGTATCCAGTCTTTCAGAAGGTACCCCTACAGAGGGGGTGTCGGAACCAAGAGTGCCAGCTCCCTCCAGGAAGTGGCCGTTGCGCGGAGTGAAATGAGTGGAAAAAATGTACCCAGTAAAGTGAGGCCCAAGGAAATGTGCAGCGATGACTGAGAAATGAGAAATCGCCTCCAGGTTCTCCAGAAAAAAGAATGGGAAGGGATTTTCCAGTGATAAGAGCTGTGGACAATGGCAATCGCATTTCTACTGATGAAGGCATCAATCGCGTTGTTGTAGTGTTAGATGAACTGATAAGTGTTGATGGTAATGTGATGTAATGCATATTTTACAGGATAGTGTTATAACATAATGTTTTGTAAGGAAGTTCTGCCCAGCAAACAGACAGCAGGGTCAGTAGTAGTTACCCATAATGAGAGGGGCTAGTGTAAGGGAAAGTGACTGCTTCCTGATAGGAAGACAGATATGGTCTGGAGTGCAGAGTGAGAGGATGGAGAGTGTTAAGTGATCTGTGCCACATTGGAAGGTGACCCTGAATGAGAGGAGACTGTAGAGAAGGGTTCTACAAGAGGATGCCTAGCCACCAGACCTTGGGCTTTTAACACTGAAAGGTAACAGGCCTAAACAGGACTGATAGACTAAGACTAGTGATGGGTCCCGAGCATGAGTTTGAGGCAGCAGTAGTGGAATAAATAGGATGCGGAACTGCTCAGCAAGTAAAGGAGTCTTGTTGATGAGGACTGTAGGGTTATAGCTGGGTTGTGGCGAAGAAGGAGCAGTTGATATAGAAATCCCTGGAGTATACTATAGAGCAAGGAATCTATGTGGAAAATGCTTCATGCCATAATGGAAATATTTATAAGACGTTGTACCCGCTATTGCGACGCCCACCAGGGCTGTGGGGTACTCGGAACCAGGTCGGACAGTTCTTTGGGGAAGTCACAGGGCCGAGACCCGACTCCGTGGCCCTGGGCGTGCAATAAAAATGCAAGGAGAAAAGTTATATGTGATTGATTCGTGATGCCACCTGTGGTGTTCGGCAAGGGATGGATGACGCTGAGACTCAGTTCCACTGGGGCCGATGGGGATGCAGCAAAGATGGTACAGCTCCCCACGGGTAGACCAGGGCCCCAGGCAGATATAACAATTGGTTCAGGTGGTGGTGAACGTTGGGGTGCAGAGAATAAGCAAGGAATGCAGAAAAGTGCAGTTTTCTTTACCTTTATTTCTTGGTAATTGAACATGCAGTCCGGGGTACCAGTTACAGATGACAGCAGGAGTTCGGCTAGCCTGGAAGCATTCAGGGGGTCCACCTTGCCAAGTAGGGTTGGAGGCCTTCCTGCTGCTCATTATTTTCGGATCCCTGCTGCCTGTAGCTATCTGCCACACTCTCCTGCGTGTTGGCTTTGACCTGTATGGCAGACAGCGCGAGCCTATCACGGACACTGCCTGTTCACTAGCAGCCCCGGGCTCTTTGTCTACTGCGGTGCCTCCGGGTGTTCAGTGTGGCCAGGGAGTTTGCAATCCCCTGACCTCCAGATTCGACTGTCGGGGCACACAGCCAAGGACTCTGGCATCCTTCTTGTCAGGGCTCTGCTCCGGGGTCAGCCCTGATGCAGCTGCAATTGCCCAGAGCCCTTCTCTCCTCTCCTCCGACACAACAATTATTAAAAGCGGCCTGCACGGGCATAATGCCCTCACAGCAAGAGTTCACACACCCGGCCAGGATCTCCATTTTTATGTATCATGGCGGGGTGCCACAAATGAGTGTCTCGCCCGCGGATGACATGTTACACAAGTGCTGCATTTTTGATCATGTACCTACTCAGCATTTCTTATTTTGTCATTTTTGGAAAAGTGTTTGAATTTTATTGAAATTAATAGAAAAAAATAGACATTTAACTGTCCATGTCTGACCTGTTTTACTCGTCCAATTTTACAACTGCGTATGTCACACCTATATTGTGGCATGCTGCCACATTTTTCTGCATACAGTGTGTACCTATTCAACTAGCATTTCTTATTATCTCATAACAAAAATTGAATAATTGGGGTTAAAAAGATTGTCAAAAGTTATAGTGTTGAACAAAATGTATGGTAAAAGAAGAATTAAGGTAATGTAAAAGAAAAATTATATACAGTGGGGGATATAAGTATTTGATACACTGTTGATTTTGCAAGTTTTCCCACCTACAAAGAATGAAGAGTTCTGTAAATTTTATCATAGGTACCCTTCAACTGTGAGAGACAGAATCTAAAAATTAAAACCAGAATCAACCAGTATGATTTTTAAATAATTAAATTGCATTTTAGTGCATGAAATAAGTATTTGATTACCTACCAACCAGCAAGAATTCTGGCTCTCACACTGTTAGCTTTACTTTAAGAAGGCTTCCTACTATTTGCACCTGTTTGAACTTATTACCTGCATGACTGTATGAAAGACCTGTCCACGCACTCAATCAATCCCATTGCAACCTCTCCACCATGGCCAAGATCAAAGAGCTGTCTAAAGACTCCAGGGACATAATTGTAGACCTTCACAAGGTGGGCTACAGGACAATATGGAAGCAGCTTGGCGAAAAGGCAACAACTGTTGGCACAATTATTAGAAAATGGAATAAACACAAGATGAGTGTCAATCTGTCTGGGGCTTCATGCAAGATCTCACCTCGTGGGGTTAGGATGATTCTGAGAAAGGTAAGGAATCAGGCCAGAACTACACGCAAGGACCTGGTCAATGACCTGCAGAGAGCTGACAGACGAGGCATGGGAAAAGGTCATGTGGTCAGATGAGACCACATGTCCAGGAGCATGGTGCAAAAAACCTCATACTTTGGGGGTGCTTTTCTGCAAAGTAGACAGGACGACTGCACTGTATTTAAGGGAGGATGGGGTCACGTATCGTGAGATTTTGGCCAATAACCTCCTTCCCTCAGTAAGAGCATTGAAGAAAGTCTTTGGAGGGAACTGAAACTCAATGTTGCACAGCAACAGCATCAATTCCTGAAAGATTTGGAGATCTATATGGAGGATTGGACCAAAATCCCTGCTGCAATGTGTGCCAACTTGTCAAGAACTACAGGAAACGTCTGACCTCTGTAATTGCAAACACAGGTTTCTGTACCAAATATTACCGTAAGTTGTGTTTCTATTATATCAAATACTTATTTCATACAATAAAATGCAAATGAATTACAGCTCTGACAAAAATTAAGAGACCACCGCAAAATGTTCAGTTTGTCTGATTTTTCTCTTCATTGGTATATTTTTGAGTAAAATGTCAATTGTTCTTTTATTCTATAAACTTCTGACAACATGTCTCCGAATTTCCAAATAATACATTTTGTATTTTTTTCCAAAAAAGAGAAATGGTCAAAATTAAAAAAATAACCAGTGCTTTCAGACCTCAAACAATGCAACAAAAACAAGTTCATAATAATTTAGAAGCAACAATACTAATGTTTTAACTCAGGAAAAGTTCAGAAATCAATATTTTGTGGAATAACCATGATTTTTCATCTCAGCTTTCATGCGTCTTGGCATGCTTTCCACCAGTCTTTCACACTGCTTCTGGCACAAAAATTTAAGCAGTTCTTCTTTGTTTGATGGCTTGTGAGTGACTATCTATCATCCTCTTGATTAGATTCCAGAGGTTTTCAATGTAGTTCAGGTCTGGAGATTGGGCTGCCCATGACATTGTTTTGATGTGGTGGTCTCTTAATTTTTGCCAGAGCTGCATATAAAAATTACACAACATGATTTTCTGATTTTTTTTTTAAAGATTTTGTCTGTTAAAGTGTATCTATGATGAAAATTGCAGAACTCTCCATTCTTTGTAGGTTTGAAAACTTGCAAAATCAGCTATCAGTGTATCAAATACTTATATTTCCCACTGTACCTAGGATAAGCTTGTGGGAGTTGCCAGCAGCAGCAGAAGCCTCTCCACCACTACTGGCTCCAGCCATCCAGACAAAAGTCACAACAAGCAAATTAGTTTGGAGGAAGTGGCGTTATGGCATATATGGCACATCACTCATCTCAGTCACAACAAGATGATGTTACTTTTGGCAGTGACACTGTCAATTTGAGTCAATGCTGTGTAAAGAATGGTCTGTTTGATCACATAGGAAGAGGGATACATTTTTAATCATTTGGCGGACTTTTCATGCTAATAAAGTTAACAATGCACTATGTTATTAAATGGACTGTTGGTTACTACCAGGTTACCATTCATTTCTATGGTGAGGTCGCTGACAGTGTTTGTGTTAAACAAATTGACATGGGTTGGATACCATCATAGAAAAACCACAGAAGTGTTATTCACATGTTTCAAAGCAATTGGAGAACCTGTGATTTGCAACAAATTTTTTTTTTGCCACAAATTGACTTTTTTTTTAATTTGAGAACCTGGTGTATTTGAATTTCAAAAGATTTGATCTCTAATTGCTGAATTGGTAGATTAGTAATTATGGACTGCAGGAAAGCTGGCCGGCATTTTGGGAACAATGTTTAACTGAATTCAGGAATAAATTCCCTTAACTAAATTCCATCCCCTTACAATTACATATTTTAACTAGGAAGTGGTCTGTTCCGTATTTTGCAGGGATG
The DNA here is from genome assembly GCF_051348905.1 of Ranitomeya variabilis. Taxonomy (NCBI): domain Eukaryota; kingdom Metazoa; phylum Chordata; class Amphibia; order Anura; family Dendrobatidae; genus Ranitomeya; species Ranitomeya variabilis. The sequence continues at coordinate 201,699,521 of NC_135232.1, read as the reverse complement.
AGAATATTTTCTTGGATAAACAAGTACACAACCAGTGTTTTTAATGGAATATGCACTCTGCAATTACAGTAGAATAAAATCATGTTTGTCAGTTTGGAGAGTAAACTGTGTTTTCATTTGAGGTTTGCCTAATGTGCAATAACATTCTTGTATCAGCAAACTTATCTATGAAAGCGACATATAATATTGTTCTATCTTGACTGTTTACTTAGACCGGGATGGCATGCATCTATAATATGTTGCACAACACTAAATAAATAGAGTGAAGAGGATGCCATTTTTGCGTCCCGAAAGCACCCTTGTAACCAGCTACACATATATATATATATATATATATATATATATATATATATATACTGTATATAATAAGTTGATAACAGATTTAATTTATTTCCATGGTGAGATTCAAGTATGATATTCTGCATTTGTTTATATAAACCCATGATTACATTTTACAATAAGCAGGCAAAGCCGAACGTTGCTTTAACATGTCATGTACTGTTAGTTGTAGATGCGTAACAGTGATATAATGTTGGAACTGTTCTGAATGGAGGGTAGAACGAGTGTATGCATAAACCTTTATCCCTGCAGGACCTCTCAGCTAGAAAGACTTCCACTAAGTGGTTTTATCCCTCCTGCCAGGAGATGAGTTGAGCCTGGTATTCATAAGCATTGTAAGCAGCTATAAGGAATATCATCTCAAGGACAGTCATGAATGTAGACACTTTTCGAGCCAATCTGCATTGGTTTGATTTGAATTTTTGGAGAGCAGTGAATACCGCCATGACCTTATTACGCTGAAAAACTGTTTGGGGGACAAAAGTGCTCACCTGGTAGTGTTGTGTGAAGACAAAATAGATGTAGACATGTATAATTGCTGCTGTAGCCCTTTGGCTGGAGGCGAAAAATGTCTTCCGGATGAAAAATAATAGAGAAGGACCACATCACGTTTAATGGGCTGTGTTGCGGTAAATGAGAAGCCTTTGTTTCCCAAAATGGTTCTCTATTGTACCAACGTGTTTCGGCACCGGATCGGCGCCTTTCTCAAGGCAAAAAAATGTGATGTCTGGTGCCAAACCAACTGAGCTCATCACCCCAAGAACACCATCCACACAGTAAAACATGGCGGTGCCAACATCATGCTGTGGGGATGTTTTTCGGCAGCAGGGGCCGCAATTATTGTCTGAGTTGAGGGGAAGATGACTGGTGCAAAATACAGGGATATTCATGAGCAAAACCTGTTTCAGTCTGTCAGTGATTGGAGACTGAGAAGGAGGTTCATCTTCCAACAAGACAATGACCCAAAGCATACTGCTAAAGCAATACTTGAGTGACTTAACAGGAAAAGTGTAAATGTTTGGAGCGGCCTAGTCAAAGCCCAGACCTTCAACTAATTGAAAACCTGTGGTCAGACTTGAAGATTGCTGTTCACCAGAGAAAACCATCTAATAGTGTTGAGCATTCCGATACTGCAAATATCGGGTATCGACCGATATTCGCTGTATCGGAATTCCGATACCGAGTTCCGATACTTTTGCGATATCGGATGCCAGAATTGGAAGCTCCTATAGTGCAATTATGCACTATAATGGAGTGTGGGCTGTGCATGGGTGGAGACTGCGTGTGTGTGTGCACGGGCGGGGTCTGTGCGTGACCATGGGGGGTCTGTACGTGCCTGCCGGGGCTCTGTGCTGGCTGCCGGGGGTCTGTGCAGGCATGCACAGAGCCCCGGCAGCCCCTCACAGAGCCCCGGCAGCCCGCACAGAGCCCCAGCAGCCCACACAGAGCCCCCGGCAGCCCACACAGAACCCCTGGCAGCCCACACAGAGCCCCGGCAGGCACGCACAGAGCCCCGGCAGGCACGCACAGAGCCCTGGCAGGCCCACACAGAGCCCTGGCAGCCCAAACAGACCCCCTCTGGAACAGGAAGGACAAGGACAGAAAGGGCTTATTTACATTCCGATATTAGTGTTCCATTGACTTGCATTGGTATCGGGTATCGGTATCGGCGATATCCGATATTTTTTGGATATCCAATCCGATACCGATACTTCTGGATATCGGAAGGTATCGCTCAACACTACCATCTAACTTGAAAGAGCTGGAGCAGTTTTGCCTGGAAGAATGAACAAAAATCCCAGCGGCAAGATGTGGAAAGCTCATAGAGACTTATCCAATTCGACCTGTAGCTGTAATTGCTGCAAAAGGAGGCTCTACAAAGTACTGACTTTAGGGGCTAAATAATTCTACACACTGAAGTTTTCACTTATTTTGTCTTATTTGTTGTTTGCTTCACAATAAAAAGAAAACCAAATGTTTACAGTTGTAAGCAGGTAGCAAAACATTAAAAATTTCAATGGGGGTGAATACTTTCTCAAGCCACTTTATTTCTGTATGCAATTTGCTGAATTTAATAAGAGGTATGCACCTCTTAATAAATATGGTAAATAATACATCAGTGTGCCTTTTATTAAAACTGATTGGGCTTAATAATTGTCTCCTTCTGTGCTTTAGGTATGTCTTTACTAACACCTATGTATATTATTATTTTTAAGTTTAATATTCTAAATTATAGTTTAAAAATAAAGATAAAAAATGAACTATTACCTGCTGGCATATATATATATGCCAATTTACTGTCTTAAAAACCTACAAATCAATTAGTTTGTCTGTCTTTCATTAGTATGTGTCTTCCTCGGCATCACCTGGGGCTGGGAGTCCAAAGCTAGTCAAATCCGTCAGATAGTTGTCCACTGACAACTATTCCTCCCCATAAATGCTTGTTGACCATTCTTATCTCCAGTAAAAACAGCACAATTAAAAGGGTGGTCTGAACTACAAATTAATTTTATTCCTAAATCCATATCTATTTAATGCCATAATCTAAGCTATCATCTAATATACTTTAATTAAAAAAAATCCCCTATCCTTCCCTATCTACACTAATTGCTTTTCTTTTTTTTTTACAACCTCCTTTTTGATGACTGTTTGAGAATCCTAGTGCATGTTTGGATACTCTAACGATGCGTCATCACGGGGCAGAGACCAGCACTTGTAAGTGATGTCATGTACAAGCTGGGTATTCCTCTTATAACGCAAACTGACAGTGCGCTCTATTGCCAACTCATTACTACTGATCTGAACCGGAAAGAGAGCACTGTCTTTCTGCACATCACTCAGTGACAGAGCTGAGACTACTCAGCCCTTGAAACGAAGGTCACTGATAAAGCTTAGTTTCATAGTTTCAGGAGGGGCAGTGTCTGCAGCCTTTGTCCCTGATGATGCTTCGTTTGAGTATCCCAGCATGCACTGTTATTCTGAAACAAAGCATCATCGAAAACAAAATTGGCAAAAAAAGAAAGAAAAGCAGTTAGAGTAGTTAGGCAAGTATATTAGAAAATGACATTAAATACATTGGCATTTAGGATGAAAATTAATCTGTATTTCAGACCACCCCTTTTGTTTATGCTTTAAGCTCCTTTCTACTGCAATTAGAGGATTTTAGGGATACTCCCATACTCTGTGAATTGTCTATTAACTATGCCTTATTGGGGGGTTGCTGAACAATTCATTTAAAAGGGTTGGACCACCAAAACATATCACCTTAACTCATTCGTTAGACCACTTTTTAAATTATTTTCATTTATAGTGTTAGAGATAAGTTGTGACTGTTGGCCAGTATACGTGATGAATGTTCTAACTTGTCTTCATTTCAATCATATATGCAACTGGCTAAAAACTTTGACTAAAAGAATATTTTAGGTCAGTGAAGAGAAGATTGCTGTTTTGTGTCACAGGATCTTGCCAGGCTTCATTCATTTTAGTAGAGCAAACAGCTTTGACTTTTCCTCTGATTAGACTCAGAGGTCAGTGCTGTAACCAACATCTGAGAAGAGGTGGAGGGTTCCTAAAGTTATGTGAGGATCACAGAAGATTGGTGAAAGTTTTCATATCATGCTTGAGGAGGATTTGGTTCAGTGATCATGAGTGCTGACAGGTTTGGGCTAATCTCAGCTCAACCATCACACAGAAATGCACTTTTGTTAAATGATTTCTCCTTTTGCGTGATAATCCTTCTGGGCCTCCTATGTAAAGTTATGTATCTGTGTAAAAATTCAATCCAGCTTATATGTAGAGCCAGAGAGCTCCTCAGTGTTTATCTTACTGCCTTGTATTCTATTGATGTATGTCAAAATCTCTTAATAAACCAAGAGCTGTAAAATGATCTCATGAACACATTGTAAAGTATCTGCGTCACAGCGCATCAATTTGTTTATATAATAATCTCTGGTATGTAGAAGAATTATCTAAAAGCCTCTAGCAGAAAAGGTGTGGACCAGCAAAGAACGCACTAGTCTAGGCTGAAGATAGCATTTCTGAACTGTGGTGACACCACGCATTCCGCACCCACAGCAAATGCTAAAGATTTGTTTCCTAGAATAAAGGACGTCAAATATAATAATTAAATCAACTACATTATACCAAGTGTCTACCTCTTTCTTGATAAGATGTTTATGCTGTGGGTGTAGGCTGCTAATAGACATGGACAAAAGAGAGTGGTATCCATCCAACAACTAATATAAGCAAGAGAAATTGGATTCAGTCAGCAAAGATTGGAAATGCAACCGTATCCAGCTGGACAGCCGCTCTGAGGATCTTATATTGTAAAATGTCATTAGGATACCACAATGCAGCTCATGCATTTCCAATGAGGCAACCATGCCATAGTTACGCGCAATTGTCTGTCCATGAACACAATCCATTTGGTTTCTACACCTGCATGTAAACATCATGATGTTCAGATCATGCCAACAGAAGTATCTAGTCACCTGCTGAATATAAAAATAACTATGACTTACTGTATACTAATGCAAATATTAATAATTAATATATTGCGAGATTCAGATGCACACAATTAAGGCTCTCCAGAGAGTGCTGTGACCCTACGCTGCAGTTTTCATATAGGTGCCTCTGACTGGCCTATAGCTCAGTCCTTTTTATGAACTCGTTGTGTCGGGGACATCAGCACAACTCCAGCACTACAGACTCTCAATTATGCTCAGTGGTGGGGCATCCTAAGCATAAGTCGGACATCAAGATTTAAGTCTTGAAAACTGCTTTGGGCCCAGTTCTTTCTTTGTAAATGTACAAAGTTTTTCATGGAGGCATTTGGTTGCAAAAAAAGTGAGGACTAATAAAGCTTTACTTATATCCTTGACCCAGTAGTCTCCACTCCTGTTTTGGGTCAAATAGGTGCAGAAAGAACTATATAAAAACTGTGAACTGGGCATCAAACATCTTAAGGTACAAATGCTATCACATAGCGATCAGCCAAATGCCCTCTCACCTGTATACATGAACACTCAATGGGGATGTCAGACAGCGACTTTATCTCCTGAAAATAAAATTTGAAATGGCCTACCAATCCTTCTTTCCCCTACATTATATTTATTTATATTCACATATATAGCACCATTAATTCCACAGTGATTTACAGACATCATCGTCACAGTCTCCAATGGAGCTCACAATCTCAGTATCAGTATTTTTTGGAGTGTGGGAGGAAACCGGAGAATAGGAGGAAACCCACGCAAAGACGGGGAGAACATATCAACTCCTTGAAGATGTTGTCCTTGGTGGGATTTGAACCCAGGACTCCAGCACTGAAAGGATATAGTGCTAACCACTGAGCCATCATGTTACCCATTACATTTTACAGGTGGGAGGCACACATCCAGGGGTGGTTTTAGACAAAGTGAGGCCCTGGGGAAAAGTTTAAAGTGGTACCCAAAATGCCCACATATTGCACCATCACACTGAAATATTTCAGCTGTATTTACACGCTCTGATTTTAGCCCGCTAAACGAGTGTGATCGACAATATTGAAATCATTCTATGCTTGCTCCTTGTTTCTTTACACAGGCTCAGGAACAATGATGGGGACAGAATGATCACTAATAGATCAGTCTGTCCCCATACAGTATCACGTTATCAGCAGCATATCTGCAGTTTTCACCGGGCAATGTGCTGCTCCGAACAATGATTTTTGTTCCGGCATAAACAATCCAATCACTCAATGAATAGGCAGCATTTTGCTTGTTTAGTATAATACACCCCATAGTCCTCCACATAGTATAATGCACCCTATAGTTCTCCATATAGTATAATGTGCACCATAGTCCTCCATATTGTATAATGCACCCTCCATAGTCCTCCATATGCTATAATGTGTCCCATAGTCCTCCATATAGTATACTACACACCCGGTAGTCCTCCATATAGTATAATACACTCCCCATAGCTCTCCAGCCCCCCTCAGATTATAATGCAGCCCACCTCAGTGTATAATGCAGCCTCCCCATAGAGTATAATACAGCCACCCCATAAAGTATAATGCAGCCACTCCATAGGGTATAAGGCAGCCCCCTCAGAGCACAATGCAGCCCCCTCATAGAGTATAATGCAGCCCCCTCATTGCATATAATGCATCCCCCTCATAGAGTGTAATACAGCCCCCTTATAGAATATAATGCAGGCCCCCACAGAGAATAACACAACCCCCTCATAGAGTATAATGCAGCCCCCTCATAGAAAATAATGCAACCCCTCATAGTGAGTAATGCAACCCCCTTATAGAGTATAATGCAGCCCCCTCATACAGTATAAAGCAGCCCCTTATACTTTATAATGCATCCCTATCATATAGTATAATGCAGCTCCCCAGAGAATATAATGCAGCCCCATAGTACTGCAGTCTTATAGCCACACATGGATATAAAAAAAATATAATACTTACCTCTCCTTCTCGTTCTCCCTCAGCTCTGGTCTCTACAGAATGTCTCAGCAGCTGCGGTGCCTGGCACACAGCGTGGTGCATGATGAAGTGACGTCATCGCGCATCCGCTGCGTCAGAGGCAGAGAGGAATGATGGGGAGGGAGCTTCATCTGACACTCACCTCCATTATTGCTTTCAACTGCTGAAACAGTTGAATGGGGAGCGGTGTGCCACTATTACCTGACCCTGCACACATCATATGGTCAGCGGGTCTTACTAAATATTAATGAATTTTAGACTGGATAAGGCTTTTTCTTACCTACCAAAGTGCCCACAACAGAGAATGATACACCCCATAGTATAAACTATGGTCCTCCTTTTTACAGAATACATTTCGATTGTACATGTGACTTTTCATATATGGTACACAGTATCTGTTGACAAATGTCTTTTATCAGTCCAGTTGAATTTATTCCATGCAATTTTGGACTCTTTCAAATTGATATTTTTAATACTTACTTTTTTTACTCTAACTTGTTGCTGCCCCTTCTTTGAGTTTACTGCTGTCTAGTTTATTTTAGACATTTATATCACTTAGTCTCAAGGCAGAATTATGCACTCTGTAACCTTTGGACCAATTGTGATGTTCTATTACAATTAATTGGTCCCTTTGTGCTACAAGTGTCGCAAGAACCCGCTACATGAAAATATCAATTGCAATGTTAGATGATAAGGTTAGCAAGGCAAAAATATGCTGTGCGGAATTATCAGCCTAATTGTGGATTGTATCAGAGACCTAACAAACTTCTATAAAGTTAGTATCTAATGGGCATACAGTAAGTTTGAAAGTTTTATAATTCATTTATGATTTGATTATCAATCATTTTTATTATGATAGGTCTGGAAATGGAGTAAATACATTAAATAATGTTAGTACTGATTGTCTATAGGCAGAGTAGTTGAACAATTAGTTCAGTCAAATGGTGATAGACTTTGTAGAGCTGCTTCCTTAGTGACATTTATAAATGTTGTGATAAATAAGGAAAATGTTCTGTTTTTTTGTTTATTATTAAAATTGTGTTGTGATTGTTGTGATGGCTGTCATTGAAATTTTGTATAAGGCAAGAAATGTACAAGTAATTACATATGTAACATATAGAAACCAGTGAGGTGACTAGTAATCTAGTGACTTAATAATGGACCCACCATTGCCAAAATATTTGGGCTCAAGTAGGTTGAAGGTATTAAAAATGTATTATTTTATTATAGTTTCATTGACCACTAGAGCCACTAAACAAGCAAAGTGTCTTTTTATGTTCAGTGGTTCTGGTGGCTACAGAAACTGTATTGAAACACCAAAAGGCCAGCCCCAAAGAGTTCCAAATCTGCAAAGCAGGATGAATAGAAAACATCAGACTCTGCAATTTTGGTTATCCTAGAAAACATTGCAACAATAAGTAGAAAGCAAGTACAGCTCTGGCAAAAATTAAGAGACGACCACATCAATTCCCTGCCATTGGCAGCCCAATCTCCAGACCTGAACCCAATTGAAAACGTCTGGAGGATGATGGATTGTCACAAGCCATCAAACAAAGAAGAACTGCTTACATTTTTGCGCAAGAAGCCGCGTGAAAGACTGGTGGAAAGCATGCCAAGACGCATGAAAGCTGTGATAAAAATCATGGCTATTCCACAAAATATTGATTTCTGAACTCTTCCTGAGATAAAACATTAGTATTGTTGTCTCTAAAAGATTATGAACTTGCTTTCTTTGCATTATTTGAGGTCTGAAAGCACTGGGTTGTTTTTTTTTTTTTTATTTTGACCATTTTTCTTTGTCAGAAAAAAAATACAAATTGCATTGCTTGGAAATTCAGAGACATGTTTTCAGAAGTTTATAGACTAAAAGATCAATTTACATTTTTCTCAAACATATACCTATAAAGCGAAAAACTGAATATTTTGCAGTGGTCTCTTAATTTTTGCCAGAGCTGTATATCAGTTTTCCTGATCTGAAAATTGGAGGGTCAATAGTTTCACCCACTAATTTCTATGTATTAAGACTTCTTTTAAATGCCAGATAGCAAAACAGTGTGGCTGATGGCTGATGACTGATCTCTTTTGAATGTTAAATGATTCTGTTGAGAAACTGAACTTTATTTTTAACTAATTTATAGTGCCTGGGAACCTAGGATGCTTTAAAGACCATGGGAACCCTCCTCCTCTGACTGGCATCACTGAGACGTCCAATAAGCAGACAATTCAAACCTGCATTACTATGTGCCGGAGACAACGCTACAAGGTTTGGCTATAGTCAGATATGTTTAGAATTTAGATGTGGGGGGAGTTTAGGGCATGGCAGAATTTTTTTGGCCGGTGGATGAGATTTTACTACATCTTACCCATCCATTGCATAAACAATCTGCAGCATTAATTGACCTGTTGTGCAGATTTTTAATCTGCAATATGTCAGTCGATGCTGTAGATTTTCACCTAGCAGGACACATCACTCGTAAGCACGTGTTAAAGTATGCAAATAGAACACCCATATGCATAAAATGGGTAACCTGGTCAGTGGCTTGAACAGAGCAGGGTCCACAGTCTCAAACATTGCCATTAGTAACACACTATGCCGTCATGGATTAAAATCCTGCCGGACACGCAAGGTCCCCCTGCTCATTCCAGCACATGTCCAGGCCCATTTGAAGCTCGCCAATGACCATGTGGATGATCCAGAGACGGTATGGGAGACGGTTATGTGGACAGATGAGACCAAATAGAACTTTTTGGTATCAACTCCACTCACCGTGTTTAGAGGAAGATAAAAGATGAGAACATCCCCAAGAACACTGTCCCAACCATGAAGCATGGTGGGGGAAACATCATACTTTGGGGGTGCTTTTCTTAAAAGATGACAGAACAACTGCCCTGTATTGAAGGGAGGATGAATGGGGTCATATATCATGAGATTTTGTCCAACAATCTCCTTCCCTCAGCAAGAGCATTGAAGATGGGTCATGGCGGCATGTTTCAGCATGACAATGACCCAAAACACACAGCCATGGCAACTAAGTAATGGCTTTGTAAAAAACACTACAATGTCTTGGAGTGGCCTAACCAGTTTCCAGACATGAGCCCAATAGAAAATCTTTTGGAGGGAGCTGAAACTCAATGTTGCCCAGTGACAGCCCCAAAGCCTGAAAAATCTGGAGATCTGTATGGAGGAGTGGGCCAAAATCCCTGCTGCAGTGTGAGCAAACTTAGTCAAGAACTACAGGAAAAGTCTGACCTCTATATTGCAAACCCAATTTTCTGTACCAAATATTAAGTTCTACTTTTCTATTGTATCAATTATTTATTTTATGCAATAAAATGCAAATTAATTATGTAAAAATCATACAATGTGGTTTTCTGGATTTTTAAGATTCTGTCTGTCACATTTGAAGTGCACCTACAGTAAAAATTACAAACCTCTCCATTCTTTGTATGTGGGGAAATTTGCAAAATCATCAGTGTATCAAATACTTACGGTATTTTCCCCCACTGTATGAGGCCAAAATGTGAGGCTGCCTTTCAAATGCTTTGTGTCTGTATCTGGCTTATTCTGAATTACGGAGGAACATATGCATGTTGCCACCAGATGGAATCTCACCAGAAACGAATTCAATAATTCAATAAAATCCATAAATGACAGTGAGTATCTCTTATTGCAATAAATAGGAGGAATACGTGCAGAAATCCATATGAAACAAAACTACTTGTGTCACATTCAGGTTGTTTTTTACCTAAAGCTAAAATAAAAGCAGGTGTAAAGATGGTGGACATTTCTTTTATTATACAGATGTAAATCACTATGTGAATAGCAGCCTCCTTGGCATGACATTTACAGTCACAACTCACAATGTTGGAGAAGGCTGTATTTCATAGCATTAGATTGTAGGGAACATTTTACCAGAATTAGATATGTCAATGGTGATTTACAAGTCGCTAAATTTAAAAGTGCAGCAATTTTTTTCTTTGCATTTTCAATCTTTTCAAAGTAAATTGCATTTTTGTATAATGTCATTCCAATAAATCTTCAATTGATATTGCCAACATATTGATTAAAGACTTTAATTTGATTAAAATAAAAATCCAAACAGTAGCTTCTTCAAGAGGGTGCAGAAGTATAGACCACTCATGTACCATCCCAAAAACTTCTCTGATATATTGGAAGATGGCAGCTTTATTAATGGCGTATGGTCAGAGGTACAGTTGTTATGTAGTTCATAATTATAGGAAACCTATATGTGCATAGATCTGCAGTAAATTAGACAATATATTACCACTAGTGATGAGCGAGTGTGCTCGTTTCTCAAGATTTCCAAGCATGCTTGGGTGTTCTCCGAGTATCTTGGGCATGCTCGTAGATTGTGTTTGACTCCCCGCAGCTGCATGATTTGCGGCTGCTAGACAGCCTGAATACATGTGGGGATTCCTTAACAAACAGGCAATCCCTGCATGTATTCAGGCTGTCTAGCTGTCGCAAATCATGCAGCTGTGGCGACTTAAACATAATCTAATAGGATGCCCAAGATACCCAGAGATCACCCAAGCATGCTTGGAAATCTCGAGTAATGAGCACACTCGCTCATCACTAATTACCGCTTATCTTATTGAAATTTAAAGGTTTTCCACGTTTAGGAGGTAGTTGAAATAAATATCTTGTTGAAGGGGTTTTCCATGTTCAGAAAATAAAGACCACAATGCTAATTAAGTGCTGCACGTCTTTACAGTGTGACCATGCAACAATGTCCTGGTCAGGCACTGTGCGGGCTTCACCCAAAGGGACATTCCCACCAATAATAATGTTATGGTTCCTCCTGACAATACGCAAGAAAATGACCACAAGTAGATTCCTAAGTAAGCAATAATGTAAAATGAATTTATTGATAATCTACAACAATTCTTCTTTTCCCTTTGCCAGTATGCAGGACTGGAGTCTGGGTTTGCTTGCTTCTGCGGCAATAATGCAGATTACAGGAAACATGGAGAGACACCGAGCACAGATTGCAGCAGTGTCTGTTTTGGGGACCATTCACAGCCATGCGGAGGGGACGGACGTATCAACCTGTTTGACTGTAAGTGTCCAGAGATTCTAATAATGTTTTGGGGTCTTTTTTGCATACCGTACTTTCTTTCTAAAATACAAATAAGTATATAGTAAACTCTTATGTAGGCAACTGAATTAGGAAAGACGACGCGTATGCTGGTAAACGGAGATTAGAGCGGACATGTATGACGGGTCAACTAGTGCAATGAGTGACAGAATACAAGGCAATAATGATTGTGGCCTGTATTGGTGTTTTAATGGTGAAATAAGGTGTGAAATATTTTATGTGTAGAAAACAAGATTTTCAAAGAAATAAGCGTGAGGAAGAAAAAAATCTGAATCGATCAGAAAAAGGCTGCAGTGATCTGCCCTTGTTTCACAATCCATGTATGGAACAGTCACAGGTCTCTTGCCCTGCAGTTAACATCCTCATATGTGCCTAATGCTGCAAGTGTGAGTGTAGATCTTTATGGGTGAGGGCGGAAGATGGGCAATGTCTGAACTGCATCCTAGATTCTGAGAGTCATAAGAGCCGGAGACGTATAAGCAATTTTCCAATTTTCCATATTTTACCATTTGGAAAACCGTATGTTCTTAAAGGGGAGTCTGTAGCACAGAGTGACTGTTCAAACTAAGCCCAGACACTCAGTGCACCCTTGGCATGCCAAAAAACTCCTGTGTTCGATCTCACTTTCTTCTTTTACATCTATCCCCCCATCTTTAGAGCCAAAGAGAAGTAGGCATAATGGAAAACAAGTAAGTAGGTAACATAGTAACACTTAAATGTTTGGCACATCAACACTGCACCGAGTGCCTGTCCTTAGTTGTCATTCTGCACTGACAGACGCCCTTCAATAAATTTAGTGTGCATTTATTAAAACCAAAAATCTAAGATACATAATAAAAATCAATAAAACAGGTTGGACACAGTTTAATAAATCTACGATAATCGTAATGTTCTGCGAAATATGTTGTCGCCTTATAACTGAAGATTATTATAAAGATCAATACATGGTGCAAATGGATGCCATTTATAAATCCAAATTTGAATCACTTTCTACACATTTGCCCTATTCTAGCAGACATTGAAGGACTGACAAATGAGGTGGGCTTATACACATTCAAACTAGGTGTTTGTATGAAAACATTTATCTGGAAGGTAAAAAACATAAATAGCTATCACAATAATTTGCAATTGCCATAAAAATAAGAGACAGCCTGAATAATTTGCCTTTCAAATAGAAGAGCAGATGCCAAGGAATACCAATATACTAAACACAATTTCTTGATATAAAGAAAAACATTCACGCTATGGTTTTGGAGTGCAAAAAGTGGACAGAAGGCTCCATTGCTTGGGACTATATGCAATTAACATTCCAAACATGGTGTTTTGGCCCCCACTTTTTAAAACATCTATCTGCCTAGTACACTGCCCCCTGTGATACTTTTCGTTAATGGGGGTTCTTCTCCCCATCGTTTCTTATAAGAAGTTCAAGGCAAAGATGGCTCCTCTCCTCCATCTTATTTGTTCTTGTAATTGATCCTCTTGCCATGCTCATTAGGGAAGACCCTAAGCCGGATTGATGTAGCATTAGTATAGCACAAATTAAATCTCTTTGCAGACAATATTCTCCTCAATTTACCCTAACCTCATATGTCCTTGCGCAGCCTATAATAGTTTCTGTCACATTTTTCTTTCATGTCAAGCCTTACAATTAATCCAGATAAATTCATAGCTCTCACGATTTTTCTTTATGAAATAAACTGCCCCACTTGAAAGATAACTATTTCTTTAAATTGACTACATCCCATTTGCGTTCCTTAGCAATTACAGTCATATGCCAACCTATGTTCTGCCATTTACCCTAAACTATCTGTTCTCTCATGGCCTTGATAAACACATGGAGGTCACTGGTGATATTCTAGTTTGGTCATATCAATGTAATGAAAATGACACAGTTACCAAAACTGTTATAACTACTTAGGGCTCTTCCAGTGTCCAGTCGTATATCCTTCACAACCTACAGACAAAAGTTTCTTTTACTAGGAGTTTCTCTCAACCCACAATAGTCAGGCATACTTAATACACACAGAGACTCAAGGGTGGACTTGGATTGCAAGTTCTACTGAAATATTACCAAACAGCTTCAAATGCCCAACCGGCCCTTCCCTACTCAGCCAAAGTAACTCCATTATTGGTTCTGCACAAATCTGAAATATAGATCCTGTCTCAATAGACTTCAGTTCAGCTAGGAGGTTGGGGGGTGAAACACCTGAGTGGGCTTCTAACCAGTTAACCCTGATTACAACTACAGTGGCGCTGTTTAGTAGTGGATGTAGGAGAACCTCAGCAGATGACCGCGCTGTTACTGAAAATAAATTACTATACAAAAAACACTGATATTGCTGCCATATGGTGACTATATAGTGATAGAACATGTAAGATATTACTGTACAGTTATAGATAGTGACTTACAGCTGACATTCTTTGTCATTGTCATTACGGAATGCTGTAGATAAGCCCCTGATGGCGGTGGCCGAAGCTTATATACGAAAAAGTAGGTGACAGATTCCCTTTAACTCCTCACATTTCCAGCACATTTCCTATCTATTGCCAACCTGCACAAACTTCTCAACCCAATGTTCAGCCGCTGCTGCAGTATGTGTCCCTATTACTGGACAGCGTGTTTGGTACAATAACAGTGCTCCCCTTAGTGCCCCACATAGTACTGCCTACCACTGTGCCACACACAAAGAAAAATCCCTCTTTTGTGCTCTCTAGATGGTAAAATTACCCGCTAGAAAATATTAATGCTCTGTGCAAGTGCCCTAGAAAACAGTGTTTATACTTTGCCCTAGAAAGTAATAATGCCCGATGCTCACCTTTGACTGTCACGATACTCTAAGTGCTCCAATAACAATAATGCTTCTTAAGTGCCCACTTAACAGTTAATAGTATCCAAGTTCTCCCATGTACAGCTCCCCTACACACACTATGATGGGCCCACACCTTCCTTTTATACAGTATGAGCCCACACCTCCCCTAAACAAGGTGTAAAGCGCTCAGATATACTCTATATACAGTATGGTGGGCCCACAGCCCCCTTATACACTGTATGATCGTTCCACAACTCCCCTATACATAGTATATTCCCACTTCTCCCCCAAAACATGGTATACTGACCCCCACAGTAGTTCTCACACTGTATGATGGCCTCCGCGCTATATAATGGCCCCCATAGTAGCACCCACACTTTATAATGGCCCTGAGGTTCTCACAGTAGTCCCCACACTTTGAGGGCCCTCACACTGTATGAGACCTCCACAGTAGCCCCCAAACTGTATGATGGCCCCTACATGTGCTCCCACACTGTATAATGGCCAGCACAGCAGTCAGCCATACTGTATGAGGGTCCCCATCCTTTGATACCCTCACAGCCACACAAGTTTTGCTTAAAATAAAAAGCATCCAGGATACTGATGAGTCCACTGGCAAAGCGTAGTCAGACCGCGCTATATAATGGCCCCCATAGTAGCACCCACACTTTATAATGGCCCTGAGGTTCTCACAGTAGTCCCCACACTTTGAGGGCCCTCACACTGTATGAGACCTCCACAGTAGCCCCCAAACTGTATGATGGCCCCTACATGTGCTCCCACACTGTATAATGGCCAGCACAGCAGTCAGCCATACTGTATGAGGGTCCCCATCCTTTGATACCCTCACAGCCACACAAGTTTTGCTTAAAATAAAAAGCATCCAGGATACTGATGAGTCCACTGGCAAAGCGTAGTCAGACCAACGTGTTGATTTCATTGCACCAGCGCATGCACAGGACAGCCAGTGCATAACCCTACAGTTCTATAATCTGCAGTCTTAAAGCAACCACCTGCACTACAGAATGGAGAGCAGTAGTGCATGAAGACCTCCCTGCTCTTCTGCAGGGCTTAACTGTATCGGGGCTCAGGGCAACTGCACTCTCACTCCCCCTATGCTGATGATTATAGGCCATCTTTTTTGGCTGCCTTATCCACTGCTCTCTGTCTGTTTGGGACCCTGTAATGTATTCTAGCAACCTTCTATTCCCCTCATGTACCTCTTCCTCACATACGAACTAGGCCTTATTTCTACCTCCTCATTTCAGTGGTGGCGCAAGAATGGAATTATATCACATGATATTTCCAACTATTTTGGTCTGAGATTTGTAAAATGCTGCATACAGGCAGCAGTAGCGGTAAAAAGATGAAATCATACTTGCCCTCTGTTCTAGTGATGTGTCTCTGCTGATACCCACTGGTATGCTGTTTATATCAGCTACAGGTATCACTGCCTATATATACCACATGACGTCAGCAGCCAATCACTAGCCTCAGAGGTCTCAAGCCATATACTGCTGGGGCCAGTGATTGGTTGCAGGTGTCACATATGACATCTGGACTGTGAGATCTGAAGCCAATGTAGACACTCGTACAAGTGGGAACCAGCAGGGATACATCTCTGGAATAGAGGGTAAGAAATGATTTATAGTTTTTGAGGTTCTGCTGCCTGAGTGCAGCATTTTACATATCTCAGACAACTCCTTTAATTCTTAGGAAGAAGAGTGGCTGTGTGAGACTTAAAGAGAGCCTATCAACTGACCTACGTTGCCCAAACCACAGGTAGCAAGAACCAGAGCCTTGCTGCATGACTGCAGTTTGAATATCTCATAGCAACAGACCTGTCAGTGGCCTGGAGGGTGGGATCAATCCGCCCGGGCTGCACCAGACTAGTCTCTGTTCTAGCTTTGGTCCACGGAGCGTTTTACAGAATAATATGCAATCGTGAAGTGAGGTGCTGATTTGTGCGGCCTCTGGTTTGGGCAGCATAAATCAGCTGCCAGAGCCTGGAAGAGATTTGTAAGCAGTCACATAGTTATTAGCTTATTTTTGAGGAATCGTCTAAAGGCTTGTGCACGCGACTGATTTTCTCATATGAGTGCTATCTGTGGTTTTCATGGTTAGCACTCGTACCTATAATATTCTATGGGGCTGTGCACGTCTGATTTTTCCCCTAAACCAATTGGTCTGTGCAAAAAAATCAGAGACTTGTCCTATGCTGTTCCGAGTGTCTGATCAAAAGCAGCAATGCATATCTACAGGTCCATGAAAAAAATTGGACTGAAGTCGGAACACATCCGATTGAGGTCTGATTTTCACGAACTGACAGAATGGAGAAGGTGGAGAATATTCTTTTTCTGTCCACGTCTGAGAAAAACTGATGACACTCCGATCAAAGTCTGATCAGAATAATCGGACCATTTACATCACATGTGGAGTAAACGATCGTGCGACTCAACCCTCACAAAATGGAATTGTCCAAAATCAGACAAAGTTAAAATGAGAAAATCCCTTAGGTCCCTGTTCATACATTGCGGTTTTGTTGCAAAACTGCTCTTTTGTGGAAGCTGGGGAATACTTCAGCTGATCAATAAATGAAACCAATCATAGTTTAATATTGTCACTTTACAAAAAGAAGAAAAGGGGACAGTACTGTTAAGAAATTGTCTACAGAATTACATATCGCAGTAGGGGAACACCACACTTGCTTCTAGTTTATCTTTATACATGTAACAATAGCATAAAAATGTATGCGATCTGAAAATCCTGAAGAGGGAATTGAAATAATCCTGAGACTTATGAAAGCAATTGTCCGGTAGCAACTGAGTGACTTTTTTCTTCATCTGTCTTCATCTGTCTTTGGGATTAACATTACTAAAGTTATACTTTATATATGGCATAAATTCTAATGCATCAAAAGGAGATCATAGGATCAGCATCACAATGTGGATTCTGCATTCAAAATGAAAAAAAGGCCACAACCTCTGGGAGCAGATCTAACAATAGATATCTCACCAGCCTGGCATCCAGACCAACAGCTGCCGACAGCAGGTCTGAAGCATTTCCGAGCTGTCGTCATTTCATACCACTGTTCCCAAAAAGATATAATAGCTGTGAACAATATGCTATGGGCCAAGTGGCAACTGGAGAAAGGATATGGAGAACAGGTTGTACCTTTACACATAATAAATGCTTAAGTGTTAACATACATAAAGTGCACATACAAGTATTATCTATAGAGAAGTGTAAGCCTAAAGTTCTTTCTCCTCTATAAATATTCGGTACAACTTTTCACCCTGACAATAAAAGAAGCCTCAATCAAAACTGGGTTAGTCATAAATCCTCTGAGTGTCCAGAAGCCACATCACACTGTGGTCCAGATATCCCGTCATTTCTAGTAAACATTTACTGCTTCTTGCTTCCAGCTTCTGAAAGGCCTGCCTGTGAGAACAATGTGGTGCAGTCTTGTTAGAGAGAGTGGGCAGACCATTGTGTACTTAGGGGTCAGATTGAGAAAGAACATTTCAAGAGAAGGACACAACTGTGGTCACACACGCCTTCGATTTGCGGGAACTCAAGTATGTGGCTCTGAATTTAGTCTTTGGTTCTCAGCCTTGAAGGCCAGGGCATGAAACCAGAACAGAAGATTGTTGTCTGGTGTTTAGTAGAGGTGGGTGGGGTGGCGTACACTGGATTGCAATCATTTTTCTCACTCAGTGATTTTGGTAATTTTGCCAAATATAATTTTTTCCTGACTTGGCATTCCTAGTGTAGAAGATTCTTTTCGCTTCACAATAAGTAGGGCAAAGGCATTTGCCCAATGTTAAGTGTTAGCAACATACTAGAAGAACATAGAGAAGACAGTAGTGAATGTCTGAATGGAAGGACTCACTCTAGGAAAACATATGTCATCTTCATCTTCTGGTACAACATTTACACCATTGACTTCCACTAGGTCAAAATAATAAACTCAGATGCTACATACATGCCAGGTCGGGCGAAGCCTCTGGCATGTAGCCATGATGTCACTGTGGTGACATCATGGCTACAGTGCACATGACAGCTGCAGTCAGTCACTGGGCTCAGACAGGCCTTGATTTCAATATCTGCTACCTAATGCTTCCTTTTACCAGTGATGCCACTGCAAGGGTAACAAAATGCTTGCTGCCAGGTTCTCCCGCAGATTATCGCTGCTTGATGGGAGTCCCAGGAGCCTGTGATTGGCTTATTTTCAGTAACCTGTGTAACAAAAATGGATTGTAAACTGGATAAAATGACAAGCTGATTA
This sequence comes from Ranitomeya variabilis, assembly GCF_051348905.1. Lineage (NCBI taxonomy): Eukaryota > Metazoa > Chordata > Amphibia > Anura > Dendrobatidae > Ranitomeya > Ranitomeya variabilis. Next base: position 201,680,489 of record NC_135232.1, on the reverse strand, counting down.
AAAGGTATACAGTATAGTACAGTCTTGTGTCCTTTTTATTAGCATATATTTAAATTTTTTAAAATAATTTTGCACAGTTCCATTTCTTGTAGATTTTAGATGGGAAGAAAGATTATAATTTTAATCTGCAAGAAAAATATATTTGAAGCTTTTTAGCTTCTTCAAGTTTTGCATTCTTGGCATTTTTAAAACGTTTGTCTGGACACAGATTTTTGTGTTTGCGCCCATATTCTTTGGCACATTAAACATAGTGCTTTAAATATGTGCCTCAGTATTAAAAACAAAAATTCAAATATTTTGGTTATGCAATTGTTAAATCAAGGTTCTTCTGCACATTTCAACATCAAGTATTTTTTATTAAACTTTTGTATAAACATTTGCTAAGCAAAAAAAGGCAAAGTGAGTCCAAGCATTTGATGTATTGTAAGCATTCTGAACCTATTCTTATGAATTTAAAGGACATCTTGTCAAACACTTCTTGGTAGACTGTATGAAAAAATTCCTGAGTGTTGTGACTTGTCCATATTGGTATCTTCATCAATGTACATAAAGCAGAGGGGCTCCATATTAAAGATCAAAGTAGGCCCCTGTTAGTGCGGGCCGATGTCATAAGTTCTTCTAACAAAGAAATTGAAATACATAGAATTTTTTTCTCCTTGCGTAGCTCAAATTTTGTAGAAAGGGAGTCCTATAACCACATAGAAAAGGGGGATAGGGCTAGTCAAATCTACATCCATCTACCATCATCCCAATGATATGACGTGCATTTTATATACACTTGAAAAATAATGAAAATTTCACTTTGTTCTCTTTGCAGCACTTATTGGGGCATGTGGTGGAAATTACACCAAGGAGGCTGCTGCTATCTACTCCCCGGATTTTCCAGACTCATACGGATCAGGAAAAGCCTGTTACTGGACAATACAGGTTCCTGGAGCCACTTTAATCCGCTTTAACTTTACCTTCTTTGACATCAAAGACTCACGGGATATGGTGGAGCTTTTGGATGGCTATACAAAACAGGTTTTGGTACGATTTGATGGCAGGAACCACCCATCACAGAGTTTCAACATCTCATTAGATTTTGTCATCTTGTATTTCTTCTCTGATCGCATCAATCAGGCCCAAGGATTTGCACTTGTATACCAAGGTAAGAGTAATGGTTCTTACATGATAGTTTTTATGCACATACTAGACTTTAAAGAGAATTTGTCACGTGATAAAAACACTATTAACCTGCAGATATGGGGGTCATCTACAGGTTATTAGTGATCTGAACCTGCCCGGTGATGGCACTTAGACCCCCTCTGCCAGGGAAAAAAATGAACTTTATTCATCCCAGTTGCATTCTGTTTCTGTCACAGGGGAGGTCCTGGCATGGGTTCAGTCACTGCAAAGTGCATAAAGTGCGGCGGCTGTAATCACACCCCTGGCTCAGCATTAGGGCTGGCTGACAGTCAGTGTCAGCGGCGTGGCTACAACTGTCACTCTCTACTGTATATACAGAGCGGTGACTGAACCCGTGCCACTGCCAGCCCTATGACTGAAACAGGAATGCTACCAGGAGGAATAAAGATCATTTCCTCCTGGCAGCAGGGGTCTAAGTTCTGCCGCTGGACAGGTTCAGAAAGCTATAAACCTGAAGATTAACCTGATATCTACAGGTTAATAGAATTTTTTCAGGTGACAGGTTTCACGGATTTATGTGACTATTACAAAGAACCCAAGTTTGCTATTACACCTCATACTAATCTACTGATCCCCACAACTGCCTTGTGTCACAAACCACATGCCCTGCTATTCTTCTGCATTCCTGTTCCAGCATGGTTGGCACGTGAATACTGCATGTCACTAATTGGCTTCAGTGATCATATGCCGACCATGCAAGAAGAGGAATTGAGAAGACAGGTGGGGAACTCAGGCAGTGGGATAGTAGAGCAATGAGATATCAGTAGGTCAGTATGGGATTTTTTTAATAAATTTTTGGTTACTCTGGGGCTTTTGTCAAATAGAAAATGGAATGGACAATTCCAATAAATCTAAAAGTAATAAAAGTAAGCAAGATTTTCTAAATAATCAAGACATCATTGAAGGAAGGCAATTAGAGAAAGGGTGAGGCTTAGCATTATTGGTCACTTAATGCAGACATTAGTGGTGGTTGACTACTGCTGCAGACAGTTCTCTTACAGACAGACTGAAAATGTTATTAAGTATACTGTATAAGTCATTTTATATTTGTTATAGCTAATAATAGCAGTGTCAGCCAAAATAGGATTTAAAAAAAATGTAGACATTCTAATGTTAAAAATATACTGAACCTTTCTAAATTAAGAATTTAAATCTGTATAGTCATATATATGCCCTGGACAAAACACTACTTGTAAAGTAGGTTAGATGACAGGTGTCCTCTAGGTTTAGACTAATTCAAAATGCTTTTTCTCATTAAATTAGAATTGAATTTGTAATATGTGATGCAAGCAGGCATATTGCTTTACAGCTCTAATTTTAAAGCATAAATCATGCCATACCGGATCGGAGCAGATGGCTGTGGAACACATAGATTTTATATGCGCATCTGTAGCCATTACTTTAAAAACTAGGCAGTTTGTCATGTATGTTTTAACAGCTGCTCAAACTGCACAGGAGTAAAACAAGTCCGGTCTTTTACAAGTAGAAGAATGTGTATGTGACTTACAAGATCTTCTGTTGCTGGACATTTTCAATAGCATCCAAGGTGTAAAGTTTCTTTGCTCTTTGAGTGAGTGTTCCCATTGTAAGGTCAATTATCCTTCAATGAGCCCCTCCCTACCTATAAAATTGAAGGAACAGGCAGCTGTAGAGAACATTATTGTCTGGTATCTAAGGGTGTTATTGTAAGAAGACTGCAGAATGATCCCATATTGAATAGAGCATCAGCATTCCAGGTAACCAGCCAAGGAGAAATATCTGCCTTTTAAGTCCCACCTGGTGTCCTTAACACAGGTTGGTTACCAGGGAGTCACTCTACCATCAGAAGAAAATGTATTCTGACATGTTTAAGTCTATGGGAAGCTTTTCACATGGCTGTGATGGCAGTTTTCAAAACAAGTAGAGTTGACCTCCTTTTAAACCTATGTTTCAAGTACAATGGGGCATTTCTTACCAACTATATAAACTCCCAACGATAGTTTGAAGTCCAATACACAGTAGTTTAAAATACAATAATCTTTATTGTAAATCCATCTAAAATTTGTCTGACGTATTACCAACTAAAGGCTTAGATTTAACCATTAACGGTATTCAAACTGAATTTAGAATCTTTTAATTATTTTAAGATTCATGAAAAGTGAGTTTACCAAAATGAATAGTTAAAATTATTTATTAGTTGATATAGAAAAGATTTTTTTCCTAATATTAAAGAGGACCTGACAGCTGATGGATTAGGATTGGGCAGCATGTATTAGACACTGGCTGTACGATCTCAGCCAGGTATGTATAACTCTGAAATTAAGGTTTGTTTTAGGCCACATACACATGTTGAGTATTTGGTGAGTTTTTTTACCTCAGGATTTGTAAACCAAAACCATGACTGGGTGATAAATACAGAGTGGTAACGTGTTGCTGTAAGGAGGAGAGCCAGCCTCGGCGTACCATGTCTATCACCCAAGTTGTAGGGGGAAGAGTTTAGTGCCCCGGACAGACCTTTGAACTTGAGATCAGGGGGCGTGGAGGATATAAGAGGGGGACAGTGCACGTGAACGAGAGCTCAGTTGGTGGGAAGCTGTGGTGTGATGAGGCAGAGTGAGAGCCCTCTTTCTCCCTGTGCAGTCAGGAAAAAGTAGGCCCAAGTCAGAGAGGCCTACAGAGACTTACCGGAGACTGTAGTAAGAGACGTCTCCGAGAGACCCCGACATCCACTCTCACAGTGTCACTGAGCGTGAGTGAGTCTTCCCCATGACCAGACCACAGGGGGCGCAGTTCAAGCCTCGACATCTCGGCCATGAATCGTGTGCAGCCGATGTAAGTTTTGTGAAATTCCCCTCTTAACCCTTGCTCTGCCTCCGACCGTTACTGCATCCTGTTATCTTCTCACATTGCTATTATACTTTTCATCTGATTGTTCCTCGCCTGGTTTTGGCTTACAGATAATGAGGTAAAATCTTATCAAATATTCAGTGTATGCATGTGGCATTAGAGAAAACCATATTTTAAAAGCCACAGGAGTCTAGTTGGACAAGTGGGTCCCCAGCGGGTTCTCCCTGCCCACTGCCTATGCAACTAGTCTCCAGCACTGCTCGGTCCCCGATAGCCTTTAAACTATGATTTTCTCTTAAACACTGCAGTGTTTCAGAGTAAAACATACCTGGCGGAGTTCATACAGCCAGTGCCTAATACATGCTGTGCGTGGTTTGGGCAGCATGTATCACCTGTGAGGATCACTTCAAATATAAAAAGAGAACATTACAGTAAATATTTATACATTTTAGTCCAGATTTTTTTACACATTAGATATCGATCGGCAGAACGAGTGTTCAGCTGACAGCAATCTCTTCTAACTTCTCCCCATAAACAGGAAAGCTCAGCTGAACGATGGTGAAGTCTTGTAAACTCTTTGCGTTATCTTGTCATCACTAGTGAAAGCAGCCGAACAGTGGAATATACAACCACCATAGCAACAATAATGGGTTAACTAGCCCACTGCTCTTGTACTATTCACGAGAATAGACTTATATATACAGATACTTGCGGAATGTGCAAACAGTTTTGTCTGAGTGTTTAATAAAATAGTTTTATCCAAGTCTGTCACATCAAAGTGGAAGTGATGGTGATGGCTTCAGTCTGTACCTTTCCTGTAATCTGATTCTGGGGCTGAAGAGGCTCCAATGCAGCTCAGTTGTAGAGTAGGATTTTTACCCGATGATGTATTTCTAGTCTATAAAACTCAAGAAAAAAACAAAATATACTGTAGTAAGTAAATAAGTAAATAGTAATAGTACATGCAAATAACAAAGGGTACTTAGTTAACACTATTTTGATTAAAAAAAAAAAAGCATAAAAGCCATCCCACCACGACAAGGTGTACCCAATCGGAATAGTCCTATCCTGTTTCTTGTGTGTAGTGAATATACAATCTCCGTTCTATGTTGTACCCAAACAGTGGCTCTTATAAGCAGACCTAACATCAAGGACTTAGTGCCAACCCTAAGTAGTAGAAGTAACTGCACATTTTGGCCCCAATTAATCAAACCATTATTAACAGAATTCTACCATAATACTATTATAAATGTTGCAACATGCAACATTTTTGGGCAAATCGTAGTTGCTCAAAAATGTCATGACTCTTGCTGTTTTTCTGCCATGTCTGGCTCTGACCAACTCTGGCATCTTTTTAAAAAGTATTGGGGAGGGAGTATGACCCAGTGCAGATGGCAAATTCATCATAATATATGTGTGGCACAAATTACTTTGACTAGCGTAACATTTCTTGTGGTGGAAAATGGCAGCTGAAAGACGCACCAAAGTTATTAAGAGGGGCAAGACTCTTAACGAATATTGAGGATCTTATTCCAGTGTAAGAATGGAGTACATTAAGACTGGAGTACACAGCACCAAACTTCATGAAATGAGCTTTTATCTTTCTATTCCCTTATTCTATGCAGTTGCTTGAGGAAGGGGAGAGTAAAGCAAATTATTTTGATATTTACCACTCCATAGTCCATTTCTGCAGCAGTGCATGTAACTAACTGGGAATTGATATTAACCAGGTACAGGAGAAATTAGTGTTTGATTTTACATGAAGTTTACAAAAACTGACTATTCAAACTAATCAAAGCACCTTGTAGGTGATAAAGCCTTGATAAAAATTGCACCCTCTCTATTTTAATTCATTGCTGCATTTTGTCTAAAATCCTTCTATATTCAAATATACTAATGAGGTGTTCGGTGCATGGTTGGCATGGCTGTGACTCAGGACACCTCACACCTATTTGCTTTCCATCTGTTTCTGCCCTCTCTTTCTTGATTGACAGCACTGGCTCCTGTTGAGTGTTCACTGGCTTCTGTTGAGTAGTTGAAAAGGTGCCCAGATCCACTTGGCAAAACCAAGAGTGCACCCAGCACCTCATTAGCATATTATAACAAATAATTATTTATTTATTATGCTTATTTATATAGTTAAATCATATTCCACAGTGGTTTACAGACATCATTATCACTGTCCCCACTGGAGCTCACAATAATAATCTTTATTTTTTTATATAGCGCTAACATATTTTGCAGCGCTTTACAGTTTGCACACATTATCATCGCTGTGCCCGATGGGGCTCACAATCTAAATTTCCTATCAGTATGTCTTTGGAATGTGGGAGGAAACCGGAGTGCCTGGAGGAAACCCATGCAAACACGGAGAGAACATACAAACTCCTTTCAGATGTTGTGCTTGGTGGGATTTGAACCCAGGACCCCAGCGCTGCAAGGCTGCAGTGCTATCCACTGAGACACCGTGCTGCCACTAATTTAGGGTAGCCCGTTAATATGTTGGTGGTGGTGTTAGTATAGTCCACTTACTTTGCAAGTGTGGAGTCTGACCATTAAACAGTGCGATATGGGATTGATATTTGATATGGCTGTCATGAATCCCAATGGCTAGGGATAGCACAGGACAAGCAAAGTACAAGTAAAAAACGGACGAGCTCTAGGGTGATGGAACCTGGGCTGACCGCTGCCCTACGCCTGACAAACGCAACTAGAGATAGCCAGGGAGCGTGCCTACGTTGGTTCTAGACGCCACGCACCAGCCTAAGAGCTAACTAGCACTGCAGAGAAAATAAAGACCTCACTTGCCTCCAGAGGAATGAACCCCAAAAAGATATAGTTGCCCCCCACATGTATTGACGGTGAAATGAGAGGAAGGCACACACATAGAGATGATATATATAGTTTTAGCAAATTGAGGCCCGCTGTAAACTAGAAAGCAGAACGATACAAAAGGGGACTGAGCGGTCAGCAAAAAACCCTAATCAAAAAAACCATCCTGAGATTACAAGAACCCATGTGCCAACTCATGGCACATGGGGAGAACCTCAGTCCACTAGAGCTACCAGCTAGCATAGAGACATAATAAGCAAGCTGGACAAAAAAAACAAACAACTGAAAATCAGCACTTAGCTTATCCTGAAAGATCTGGGAGCAGGTAGGCAGGAACCAAACAGAGCACATCTGAATACATTGATAGCCGGCAAGGGAATGACAGAAAGGCCAGGTAAAATAGGAAACACCCAGCCTCTGATGGACAGGTGGAAACCAAAGGCCGCAACCCACCAAAGTCACCCAGTACCAGCAGTAACCACCAGAGGGAGCCCACAAACAGAATCCACAACAGTACCCCCCCCTTGAGGAGGGGTCACCGAACCCTCACGAGAACCCCCAGGGCGATCAGGGTGAGCTCTATGGAAGGCGCGGACCAAATCAGTCGCATGAACATCGGAGGCGACCACCCAGGAATTATCCTCCTGACCATAACCCTTCCACTTAACCAAATACTGGAGTTTGCGTCTGGAAACACGAGAATCCAAGATCTTCTCAACAACATACTCCAATTCTCCCTCCACCAGCACCGGAGCAGGAGGCTCAACCGAAGGAACAACGGGCACCTCATACCTCCGCAACAACGACCGATGGAACACATTATGAATAGCAAACGATGCTGGGAGATCCAAACGAAAAGATACAGGGTTAAGAATCTCCGAGATCCTATAAGGACCGATGAACCGAGGCTTGAACTTAGGAGAAGAGACCTTCATAGGGACAAAACGAGAAGACAACCACACCAAATCCCCAACAAGAAGTCGGGGACCCACGCGGCGACGGCGATTAGCAAACTGCTGAGTCTTCTCCTGAGATAACTTCAAATTGTCCACCACCTGATTCCAAATCTGATGTAGCCTGTCCACCACCACGTCCACTCCAGGACAATCCGAAGGCTCCACCTGACCAGAGGAAAAACGAGGATGAAACCCCGAATTACAAAAAAAAGGAGAGACCAACGTGGCAGAACTAGCCCGATTATTAAGAGCAAATTCGGCCAGTGGCAAAAAAGCAACCCAGTCATCTTGATCAGCAGAAACAAAACACCTCAAATAAGTTTCCAAGGTCTGATTAGTTCGCTCCGTCTGGCCATTCGTCTGAGGATGGAATGCAGACGAGAAAGACAAATCGATGCCCATCTTGGCACAAAACGTCCGCCAAAATCTAGACACAAACTGGGATCCCCTGTCAGAAACGATATTCTCCGGAATCCCATGCAAACGAACCACGTTCTGAAGAAATAAAGGGACCAACTCAGAGGAGGAAGGCAACTTAGGCAAGGGCACCAAATGAACCATCTTAGAAAAGCGGTCACACACAACCCAGATAACGGACATTTTCTGTGAAACCGGGAGATCAGAAATAAAATCCATGGAAATGTGCGTCCAAGGCCTCTTCGGGATGGGCAAGGATAACAACAACCCACTGGCCCGAGAACAGCAAGGCTTAGCTCGAGCACACACTTCACAAGACTGCACAAAGGTACGCACATCCCTAGACAAGGAAGGCCACCAAAAAGACCTGGCCACCAAGTCTCTAGTACCAAATATTCCAGGATGACCAGCCAACACAGAAGAATGGACCTCAGAGATGACTCTACTGGTCCAATCATCCGGAACAAACAGTCTATCTGGTGGACAACGATCCGGTTTATCCACCTGAAACTCCTGCAATGCACGTTGCAAGTCTGGGGATACGGCGGACAATATTACCCCATCCCTAAGGAAACCAGTAGGCCCAGAGTCTCCAGGAGAGTCAGGCACAAAACTCCTGGAAAGAGCATCTGCCTTCACATTCTTTGAACCTGGCAGGTATGAAACCACGAAATTGAAACGAGAAAAAAAACAACGACCAACGAGCCTGTCTAGGATTCAAACGCCTGGCAGACTCAAGGTAAATGAGATTCTTGTGATCAGTCAAGACCACCACACGATGTTTAGCACCCTCAAGCCAATGACGCCACTCCTCAAATGCCCACTTCATGGCCAAAAGCTCCCGATTACCCACATCATAATTGCGCTCGGCGGGCGAGAATTTTCTAGAGAAGAATGCACATGGCTTCATCACCGAGCCATAAGAACTTCTCTGTGACAAAACCGCCCCCGCTCCAATCTCGGAAGCATCAACCTCAACCTGAAAAGGAAGTGAAACATCTGGTTGACACAACACAGGAGCAGAAGAAAACCGGCGCTTAAGTTCCTGAAAGGCCTCCACGGCCGCAGGAGACCAATCAGCAACATCAGCACCCTTTTTAGTCAAATCAGTCAAAGGTTTAACAATACTGGAAAAATTAGCAATGAACCGACGATAAAAATTAGCAAATCCCAAGAACTTCTGAAGGCTCTTAACAGATGTAGGTTGTGTCCAGTCACAAATCGCCTGAACCTTGACGGGATCCATCTCAATAGTAGAAGGAGAAAAAATGTACCCCAAAAAAGAAATCTTCTGGACTCCGAAGAGACACTTTGAGCCCTTCACAAACAGAGAATTGGCCCGCAGAACCTGAAACACCTTCCTGACCTGTAGAACATGAGACTCCCAGTCATCAGAAAACACCAAAATATCATCCAAATACACAATCATAAACTTATCCAGATATTCACGGAAAATATTGTGCATAAAGGACTGAAAGACTGACGGAGCATTGGAGAGTCCAAAAGGCATTACCAAATACTCAAAATGGCCCTCAGGCGTATTAAATGCGGTTTTCCACTCATCACCCTGTTTTATCCGCACCAGATTATACGCACCGCGAAGATCTATCTTAGTGAACCACCTAGCCCCCTTAATGCGAGCAAACAAATCAGTCAATAATGGCAATGGATACTGATATTTGACTGTAATCTTATTCAGAAGGCGATAATCTATACAAGGCCTCAGGGAACCATCTTTTTTTGCCACGAAAAAAAAACCTGCTCCCAGAGGGGACGAAGATGGACGAATATGTCCCTTTTCCAAGGACTCCTTAATATAATTCCGCATAGCAGTATGCTCTGGCAGTGACAGATTAAATAAACGACCCTTAGGGAACTTACTGCCAGGAATCAATTCTATAGCACAGTCACAATCTCTATGAGGAGGGAGCGAATTGAGCTTAGGCTCCTCAAAAACATCCCTATAGTCAGACAAAAACGCAGGGATCTCAGAAGGAGTAGATGAAGCGATTGAAATCGGAGGTGCATCATCATGAACCCCCTGACATCCCCAGCTTAACACAGACATTGTTTTCCAGTCCAGGACAGGATTATGAGTTTGTAACCATGGCAGACCAAGCACTAGTACATCATGTAAATTATACAGTACAAGGAAGCGAATCACCTCCTGATGAACGGGAGTCATGCGCATGGTCACTTGTGTCCAATACTGCGGTTTATTCATAGCCAATGGTGTAGAGTCAATTCCCTTCAGAGGAATAGGAACTTCCAGAGGTTCCAGACTAAAACCGCAGCGTTTAGCAAACGACCAATCCATAAGACTCAGGGCAGCGCCCGAATCCACATAGGCATCAACGGAAATGGAAGACAGTGAAAAAATCAGAGTCACAGACAAAATGAACTTAGGCTGCAGAGTACCAATGGCAAAAGATTTATCAACCCTTTTTGTGCGTTTAGAGCATGCTGATATAACATGAGCTGAATCACCACAATAAAAACACAATCCATTTTTCCGCCTATAATTTTGCCGTTCACTTCTGGACTGAATTCTATCACATTGCATAGTCTCAGGTGCCTGTTCAGAAGACACCGCCAACTGGTGCACGGGTTTGCGCTCCCGTAAACGCCGATCAATCTGAATGGCCATAGCCATAGACTTATTCAGACCTGTAGGCGTAGGGAACCCCACCATAATATCCTTAATGGCCTCAGAAAGACCATTTCTGAAGTTTGCAGCCAGGGCGCACTCATTCCACTGAGTAAGCACCGACCATTTCCGAAATTTTTGACAATATATTTCCGCTTCATCATGCCCCTGAGAGAGGGCTAATAAAGCCTTTTCAGCCTGAATCTCCAGGTTAGGTTCCTCATAGAGCAATCCCAATGCCAGAAAAAACGCATCCACACTGAGCAATGCAGGATCCCCTGGTGCCAATGCAAATGCCCAATTCTGAGGGTCGCCCCGCAGGAAAGATATTACAATCTTGACCTGTTGAGCAGGGTCTCCAGAGGAGCGAGATTTTAAAGAAAGAAACAATTTACAATTGTTCCTGAAATTCAGGAAGGTAGATCTCCAGAAAAGAACTCTGGAATAGGAATTCTAGGTTCAGACATGGGAGTGTGAACAACAAAATCCTGTATGTTTTGAACTTTTGCCGCGAGATTACTCAGGCTGGAAGCCAAACTCTGGACATCCATGTTAAACAGCTAAGATCAGAGCCATTCAAGGGTTAAGAGGAGGTAAGAAGCAGCTAGACAGCAATTAAGGGCTAGGCAGCAAAACTCTGAAGGGAAAAAAAAAAAAAAAAAAAATTTCCCTTAACACTTCTTTTTCTCCTGCTTCAGCCCAAACAATTAACACTTTGTTGGCCGGCTATACTGTCATGAATCCCAATGGCTAGGGATAGCACAGGACAAGCAAAGTACAAGTAAAAAACGGACGAGCTCTAGGGTGATGGAACCTGGGCTGACCGCTGCCCTACGCCTGACAAACGCAACTAGAGATAGCCAGGGAGCATGCCTACGTTGGTTCTAGACGCCACGCACCAGCCTAAGAGCTAACTAGCACTGCAGAGAAAATAAAGACCTCACTTGCCTCCAGAGGAATGAACCCCAAAAAGATATAGTTGCCCCCCACATGTAATGACGGTGAAATGAGAGGAAGGCACACACATAGAGATGATATATATAGTTTTAGCAAATTGAGGCCCGCTGTAAACTAGAAAGCCGAACGATACAAAAGGGGACTGAGCGGTCAGCAAAAAACCCTAATCAAAAAAACCATCCTGAGATTACAAGAACCCATGTGCCAACTCATGGCACATGGGGAGAACCTCAGTCCACTAGAGCTACCAGCTAGCATAGAGACATAATAAGCAAGCTGGACAAAAAAACAAACAACTGAAAATCAGCACTTAGCTTATCCTGAAAGATCTGGGAGCAGGTAGGCAGGAACCAAACAGAGCACATCTGAATACATTGATAGCCGGCAAGGGAATGACAGAAAGGCCAGGTAAAATAGGAAACACCCAGCCTCTGATGGACAGGTGGAAACCAAAGGCCGCAACCCACCAAAGTCACCCAGTACCAGCAGTAACCACCAGAGGGAGCCCACAAACAGAATCCACAACATATGGCGCTGCGATGAGCATTGCTAGTAGAGAATAAAGTAAAGTCTCCTTAGTTAGTTAGATCCTTCGATTAATATATTCTGCATCTGTACAAAGAGCATAAATTGCTGTCAATTAGCACTCACTTGTTTCAATTAGGGGTGAGCACACAGTTGCTGACTCTGTAACACCCCAGCAGGCCACGGGAATCTTTAGAAATATTGGTCTTGTAGAAAATCTTCCTTTCCTCCATCCAGGGTAATATTAGTAATATATCCCATCTGGTTCATGAGGACGGGGACAATATGGGTCTGGGTGATTTCAAATGCCAGGACTGAATTTCAGCCCCAGTCCGTACCTGGCTATGTCCCTTACATGGGGGAGTACTTTGTGATGTAATAATAATAATAATCTTACATTTATATAGCGCCAACATATTCCGCAGCGCTTTACAGTTTAACAGTTTCAAACACAACAGTCATAAGTAACAGCGTTAGCAATACAATAATTAAAGCAAAATAAGATGACCCTACTCGTGAGAGCTCACAATCTACAATTAGGTGGCGGAGATACAAAGTACAGGAGCTTATTTACAATGATGTATTTACAATGATGGTCCAGCCATCTTCAGGGGGTAGGGGATAGATGGGGATAGTGAAAGGGCTACACACACAAACAAACATAAAATTACTTTGATTAGTGAACGTGATAGGCCACTCTGAACAAATGTGTTTTGATGGAGCGCCTAAAACTATGTAAATTGTGGATAGTCCTAATATCTTGGGGTAGAGCATTCCAGACGATTGGCGCAGCACGGGAGAAGTCTTGGAGTTGGGAGTGGGAGTTACGGGTTAGTGCAGGGGTTAGTCGAAAGTCATTTGCAGAGCGCAGTGGTCGGTTAGGCCGATAGACAGAAATGAGGGAGGAGATGTAAGGGGGTGCCGCACTGTGGAGAGCTTTGTGGGTCAGAACAAATACTTTGAATTGGATTCTATAATAAATGGGCAGCCAGTGTAGCAACTGGCGAAGAGCGGACATGTCTGAATACCGATTAGCTAGATGGACAACCCTGGCTGCTGCATTAAGGATAGACTGGAGAGGGGAAAGTCGAGTAAGAGGGAGGCCAATTAATAGAGAGTTACAGTAGTCCAGGCAGGAGTGGATCAAGGCAACAGTGAGGGTTTTTGTTGTTTCCATGGTGAGAAAAGGGCGGATTCTAGAGATGTTCTTTACGTGTAAGCGACACGAGCGGGCAAGAGATTGTATATGGGATGTGAAGGAGAGATTGGAGTCAAACATAACACCCAGACAGCGCACCTGCTGCCGGGGTGTTATTATGGTGCCACCCACGGAGAGGGAAATGTCAGATTTAGGGAGGTTAGTAGATGGCGGGAACAGAAGAAGTTCAGTTTTGGAGAGGTTGAGTTTCAGATAGAGAGCGGACATGATGTTGGAGACTGCAGACATATAGTCAGTGGCGTTCTGTAGTACAGTGGGGGTAAGGTCAGGGGATGACATGAATAGTTGTGCGTCATTGGCATAAAGATGGTACTGAAAGCCAAATCTGCTGATGGCCTGTCCAATTTGGGCCGTGTAGAGGGAGAAGTGAAGGGGGCCAAGGACTGAGCCCTGAGGTACCCCAACAGTGAAAGGAAGAGGAGATGAAGAGGAGCCAGAGAGCAAAGCACTGAAGGAGTGGTCAGAAAGATAGGAGGAGAACCAGGATAGAGCAGAGAGTGGTCACCATTACATTTTGCTGTCAGAAGGTCATTGGTCACCTTCATGAGTGCAGTTTCTTTCGAATGTAGGGGAAGGAAACCAGACTGTGAAGGGTCTAGGAGGGAATGAGTGGAGAGGTAACGGGTAAGGCGGGAATAGATCAGGTGCTCCAAGAGTTTAGAGATGAAGTTATTTGTGCAGGATGGGTCGAAGGTGGGTTTCTTTAGTAATGGAGTAATGATAGAGTGTTTGAAGGAGGAGAGGAAAATGACAGAGGAGAGATTAAAGATTGTAGTTAGGTGAATTGTGACGACTGGAGAGAGAGACTGGAGGAGATGTGAGGGAATGGGGTCGGTAGTGCATGTAGTTGGATGAGAAGAAGAGAGGAGCTTGGAGACTTCTTCTGTGATGGGATTGAATGTGGAGAGTGAGCCAGAGGAGATGCAGGGAAGGATGGGAGTCACTGCACTTGGTGTCTGGGAGTGGATTTCCTGAAAGATATTATCTATTTTCTCTATAAAGTGGGAGGCCAGGTCATCGGCACAAATGTCTTTGATAGGGGCTTGTGCTTTTGGTCTGAGGAGGGAGTGAAATGTGTCAAAAAGTTTCTTGGGGTTGTTAGATAGTGAGGAGATCAGAGTGGTGAAGTAGGTCTGTTTGGTGAGGTGAAGGGCAGCATTATAGGTTTTTAACATAAATTTGAAGTGTATGAAGTCTTCTGGTGTGCGAGTTCTCCTCCATAAGCATTCAGCACACATAGAGCATCACTGGAGAAATTGAGTTTGCGATGTGAGCCTAGGCTGTTTTACACTGTGTTTGGAGGTTCTGAGGGTGAGGGGAGCTACTTTGTCTAGGATGATTCTAAAGGTACCTTCACACGAAACGACATCGCTAGCGATCCGTGACGTTGCAGCGTCCTCGCTAGCGATATCGTTTAGTTTGACACGCAGCAGCGATCAGGATCCTGCTGTGATGTCGCTGGTCGCTGAATAAAGTCCAGAAATTTATTTGGTCGTCCGATCGCCGTGTATCGTTGTGTTTGAAAGCAAAAGCAACGATACCAGCGATGTTTTACACTGGTAACCAGGGTAAACATCGGGTTACCAAGCGCAGGGCCGCGCTTAGTAACCCGATGTTTACCCTGGTTACCAGCGTAAAAGTAAAAAAAACAAACAGTACATGCTCACCTGCGCGTCCCCCAGCGTCTGCTTCCTGACACTTACTGAGCGCCGGCCCTAAAGTGAAAGTGAAAGCACAGCGGTGACGTCACCGCTGTGCTGTTAGGGCCGGAGCTCAGTCAGTGTCAGGAAGCAGACGCTGGGGGACGCGCAGGTGAGCATGTACTGTTTGTTTTTTTTACTTTTATGCTGGTAACCAGGGTAAACATCGGGTTACTAAGCGCGGCCCTGCGCTTAGCAACCCGATGTTTACCCTGGTTACCCGGGGACCTCGGCATCGTTGGTCGCTGGAGAGCGGTCTGTGTGACAGCTCCACAGCGATCAAACAGCGACGTTGCAGCGATGGGCATTGTTGTCGCTATCGCTGCAGCATCGCTTCGTGTGAAGGTACCTTAAGAGTGTCATTGAAGTGATGTACATCCAGATCAGGACAGGAAAAAGAGGAGATTAGGAACAATGATGAGTGTATGGAGTCTGAAAGTGTGTGAGGGTTAATAGCTTGTAGATTTCTGAATGTGTGGTAGGTAGGAGTGTGCTGGTGTGGGCGAGGAATTGTGAGTGTGAAGAAGAGAATGTTGTGGTCAGAGAGCGGAAGCGGTGAGTTATCTAGGTAGCAGATTGAACAGAACCAGACAAAGACACAGGTCAAGAGTGTTACCGTCTTTGTGTGTTTCAGAGGTTGAGAGCTGTGAGAGGCCTAGAGAAGTGGCTAGTGATAGAAGCTGGGATGCAGATGTGGAAGTGAGGCTGTTAATGGGGATGTTGAAGTCTCCCAGGCAGAGAAATGGTCCAGGAAGTGGGTGTGTGAGCCTGGAGATCAGTATATGACCACTATGAGGAAGAGGGGAGGAAAGAGCCTGATGGTGTGGACCTCAAAAGAAGAGAATGAGAGTGATGGAGCTGGGGGATGACCTGGAAAGTGTATTGTGGGGACAGGAGTATGACGACTCCACCACCATGTCTGTTTGTGGGTCTCGTGGAATGTGAGAATTGTAAGCCACCATGGGAAATGGCAGCAGGAGAGACAGTGTCAGAATTCCGAATACAAGTTTTTCAGAGTTTTTCAGAAAGTAATTGTGTAGGAAAGGAAGCTTGTTACATACAGACTGTGGATTCCAAAGGGCACAATTAAAAGGAGATGAAGGAGTGCAAATAATATTAGTAAGATTAGTAAGGTTTCAATGTGAGGTAGGGTAGGGGTTGAGGTTGGGGGATGATGGACTGGGGTTGGGGGAGAAATCAGTAGGAGTAGGAAGATAAAGAGCAAGTAGTTTTTGGAATTGTATGAAGTTTTTTTGTGCAGTGTGTTTGGGCAAGATGGGCTGAGGTTTTTCAGGAAGGTGAGAAGTGCATGGGAGCTGTACATGGGAGAGGGAAGGAGAGAGGAGCTGATGTATATGAGTCGTGATGGAGGAGGGATGGGGCGGTGAATGTGGATGCCAAAGGAACATAGGAGGATAGGAATAAAGCACATGGATAGAACGGAGAGTAGAGTGTGGGTTACCTGACTAACTGCCATGAAATAACTGCTGTATCTCGATGCTTATCTTCCAGATGCTTTGCTTCAGGGATGCTTGCGTGCACCCCCACATGCGTGCACCGCTAAGGATGTTTCTAAATTTATAGTCCACAATACTGGGTCAGAAGAGACGGATTGTGGGAACTGGTTGGGGATAATTTGGCAGCTGGGGCCAGCACACCAGGGGGTGGTTAGATGATCAAAGACAATGGGTCTGGCTAAATCTATTTGTTATAACACCTTCCACCAGATAAGATCTACACTGCTCCCAGTCATGGATATGCAAAAGTGAGTATCAAGTGCAATGCACCAAATGAATTATACCAGTGAATTAGCAGGCACATTAAAATATGTTTCTAGATGGTAAAGAGGCAAATGACAGACAGAAGACAGCAAGCAGAGGGAATTTGTACCATTAGATTATATTGCAGGAGATGAGACAGCAATCGGAGGTGGGGAGTTGTACCAATAGAATATATTGCAGGAGATGAGACAGCAATCAGAGGTGGGGAGTTGTACCATTAGAACATATTGCAGGAGATGAGACAGCAATCAGAGGTGCGGAGTTGTACCATTAGAATATATTGCAGGAGATGAGACAGCAATCAGAGGTGGGGAGTTGTACCTGTATGAAGAGAGAAGATGGATGTTAAGGTACCGTCACACTCAGCGACGCTGCGGCGATATAGACAACGAGCCGACCTAAACTAGATCGCTGAAGCGTCGCTGTTTAGGTCGCTGTAGAGACGTCAAACACAGCAACTCCAGAACGATGCAGGAGCGATCCAGTGACGTAACGGCGACTCACTTCTCGTTCTCCCTGGTTGTTAGCTCCATGTCAAACAGCCGGAGTGTACCGACTGGCTAGAAGGAGACGCTGCGACGCCCCCCATGCTCGTTTCTGGCGTCGTTGCTTTTGATGTCAAACATGACGATACACGCCGACCTGGCAACGAAATAAAGTTCTGGACTTCTAGCTCTGACCAGCGATGGCACAGCGGGATCCAGATCGCTGCTGCTTGTCAAACACAACGAGATCGCTATCCAGGACGCTGCAACGTCACGGATTGTTGTCGTTCTCTTTGCAAAGTTGCTGAGTGTGACGGTACCTTAAGTTCTTTGCCATTGTACAACTGCTGTATCTCGATGCTTATCTTCGGGATGCTTTGCTTTGGGGATGCTTGCGTGTACTCCCACATGCGTGCACCCCTAAGGATGTTTCTAAATTATCACCATCAATGATATCACCATTAATAGATATGAATTAGAATTTGCTCAACACTTAACAAAGGGAGGCAGACAATTGATATTGTCATTTTATCATTTGTGCATAAAATAAATAAAAGCATGTTAATCAACTGGAAAATATCCAATTTAGGCGAGGTTCAGATAGCCGAGTTGAAAACTGTGCCAGTCCCATCCACACATTGCATATCAGTGTGCTCATCCATAATCCATGTTGCAGACGGATGCCAGAGCTGTCTTTACATTTCATATACTGTATTATTCTGGTCTGTTTTACGTTTTAATAGTGCAGGCTGTGATATTTATTTTTACTTCATGCAGATAATCAATCCATGTATACTGGCTATAATGGGTCCGTGTGCAGACAGGCAGCCCATGGACTGATTATACACTCATCCTATTGAGCCCTAGTACTCATCAAAAGATCTCCATCACAAAAATATTCACCCATCTATTACCCATTAAAAACAATGGGTAATAATGTCAAAGAATATCAAAATATGATAATAAAATACCAAAATTAATTGATCTATACATAAAACTTAACCAACTCTTTTGAAAGATATAGGCCTAAAGCAAAAAATTGACTATATGTCATATAAATCAACAGCAAGCCCATAATGTGTGATGGGGATTTTCTCTTTGTGAACAAACAAACCAAGAGTGCCAATGAGGCATTGGGCAATATCTGCAATGGGGGTACATAATTAATTGTATTTCCTGGTGCGTATCGCAGCATGTACATATGTAAATGAGACCATATGAAATCTCACTCATAGGCTTTGAGGAAAATCCACATTGTAAATTGGCTGATGCTACAGAGTACAATTCCACAGCATAGCAATTTATGCTACAGATGTTTCACATTTTGCAATGTGCAAAGTAGCTCATATCAGGAAAATCAGAGATCTTCTCTAGTTTGGCTGGTATGAGCTCCTTTGCCTATTTTATTTCCTTGAAAATAAGTGTCCATGCTAAGTTGGGTCTCTTCCATAAGAGCCAGGGTCCCATCTAAAAGTGCAAGTAACGGAGAAACAAATGGGTTAATCCTGCGCTGCTCTGTAGGAATGATGAAGAATGGCAATCCCAGTATAAGTAGTTTGTCAACGCGTTTCGAAATATATAAACTTGTTGTTCAGGACATGATTTTGGTTGTCCTGAAGAAGATGTTTCTCCATTACCTGCACTTTTATCCTCTCCTGGGTCTGTAGCAGCCTTAAGCGTTACCAGTGGTGGTGTGCACACAACCCGACCACGTGACCACCATTATGCTAGTCCTTTAACATTGTTACCCAGATTTTGTGCTTTGTGTCTTTCCAGTCTTCTTTTCTTAGTGACCTAAGACTCTTTGCAATGAAAAGGGTAAAATGTGCAGCAAATTCACATGTTCCAGCAACAAATTCTACAACTGCATTTTCAGCTTTGGATTTTGCCCAGTATTTTTCCTACTGCCATAGTAATTTATGCTTAGGTAAAAGAATATTGTTGTGAAATGAGTCTGTGGAAACTAGTAGGTACTATATACTGTATCTACAGTGTATGTATTGTAAGTTACCTTCCTGGTGACCTTTTATTTGTCATTGGACAGCATTCAAGGAGAAAAGTATGGAAAAGCTGCTATCATCCAACCAGACACAGACAGAACTGATAACTCAAACAGCCAACTTCAGCATCAATGCAGCACGGTCTTCAAAGATCCTGTATGTCATAACAACTAGCCCCAGCCGGCCAACTGGGCAAGTGCCAGGTACAACTTTTCCAACCATCTGATTCTTCTTATTACATGTGGATCTGCAAGTGTTATGTTACAAAATATCAGCTGCAAAACATTCACTATTTATTCGCTCACATTATGCTGGATCCGATCAGTAGAAGATTTATTAGCAATACGCGTCTCCTTGGGAGTCAGTACGTGAACAACCATATTATGAGCTGCATATTTCCTCCATATCTGTAAGACCACATCACTTTTTTATTAGTACTGCTCTGAGAAGGGTTTGGGACACTTCACTTTAGTCTCAAAGTAGAAGAATTCTAACCATTTGGCCCATATGTAGGTATGATGTCATCATGTCTTTTTCCTTCCCCTGTAGGCTGGACCATCTATGCACTGACAGCTCTGCTGATTTTAACCATCATTGCCATTTTGGTTAAAGCACTTCTTCATCTAAATATAAAGTAAGTCATTTATTTCCTTATATATTTCTTGTCACTGCCTAGATGCTAAAATGACTTTTCTTTTTTCAACACTAAAAATGAGAGCGGAGTAAAATGTTTCCTTATGGAACATTACCATATGATATGCTGCAATGTTTAAGCATATTTAGATTTATATATATATATATATATATATATATATATATATATATATATATATATATATATATACAGTACAAACCAAAAGTTTGGACACACCTTCTCATTTAAAGATTTTTCTGTATTTTTATGACTATGAAAATTGTATATTCACACTGAAGGCATCAAAACTATGAATTAACACATGTGGAATTATATACTTAACAAAAAATTGTGAGCTTCAAGAGGTAGTCACCGGGAATGGACTTCCAACAATCTTGAAGGAGTTCCCAGAGATGCTTAGCACTTGTTGGTCCTTTTGCCTTCTCTCTGCAGTCCAGCTCACCCCAAACTATCTTGATTGGGTTCAGGTCTGGTGACTGTGGAGGCCAGGTCATCTGGCGTAGCACCCCATCACTCTCCTTCTTGGTCAAATAGCCCTTACACAGCCTGGAGGTGTGTTTGGGGTCATTGTCCTGTTCAAAAATAAATGATGGTCCAACTAAATGCAAACCGGATGAAATAGCATGCTGTGGTAGCCATGCTGGTTTAGTATTCCTTCAATTTTGAATAAATCCCCAACAGTGTCACCTGCAAAGCACCCCCACACCATCGCACCTCCTCCTCCATGCTTCAAGGTAGGAACCAGGCATGTAGAGGCCATCCGTTCACCTTTTCTGCGTCGCACAAAGACACGGTGGTTAGAACCAAAGATCTCAAATTTGGACTCATCAGACCAAAGCACAGATTTCCACTGGTCTAATGTCCATCCTTGTGTTCTTTGGCCCAAACTAATCTCTTCTGTTTGTTGCCTGTCCTTAGCAGTGGTTTCCTAGCCGCTATTTTACCATGAAGGCCTGCTGCACAAAGTCTCCTCTTAACAGTTGTTGTAGAGATGTGTCTGCTGCTAGAACTCTGTGGGGCATTGACCTGGTCTCTAATCTGAGCTGCTGTTAACCTGCGATTTCTGAGGCTGGTGACACGGATAAACTTATCCTCAGAAGCAGAGGTGACTCTTGGTTTTCCTTTCCTGGGGCAGTCCTCATGTGACCCAGTTTCTTGTTGCGCTTGATGGTTTTTGCCACTGCACTAGGGGACACTTTCAAAGTTTGCCCAATTTTTCGGACTGACTGACCTTCATTTCTTAAAGTAATAATGGCCACTCGTTTTTCTTTACTTAGCTGCTTTTTTCTTGCCATAATGCAAATTCTAACAGTCTATTCAGTAGGACTAACAGCTGTGTATCCACCAGACTTCTGCACAACACAACTGATGGTCTCAACCCCATTTATAATGCAAGAATTCCCACTTATTAAACCTGACAGGGCACACCTGTGAAGTGAAAACCATTTCCAGTGACTACCTCTTGAAGCTCATCAAGAGAATGCCAAGAGTTTGCAAAGCAGTCATATAAGCAAAAGGTGGCTACTTTGATGAACAAAGAATAATAATCTTAATAATAATAATCTTTATTTTTATATAGCGCTAACATATTACGCAGCGCTTTACAATTTGTACACATTATCATTGCTGTCCCCGATGGGGCTCACAATCTAAATTCCCTATCAGTATGTCTTTGGAGTGTGGGAGGAAACCCACGCAAACATGGAGAGAACATACAAACTCTTTGCAGATGTTGTCAAGGGTGGGATTAGAACCCAGGACTATAGAATATAAGACATATTTTCAGTTGTTTCACACTTTTTTGTTAAGTACAGTATATAATTCCACATGTGTTAATTCATAGTTTTGATGCCTTCAGTGTGAATTTACAATTTTCATAGTTGTGAAAAAACAGAAAAATCTTTAAATGAGAATGTGTGTCCAAACGTCTGGTCTGTACTGTATATATATATATATATATATATATATATATATATATACAGTATATATATATATATATATATATATATATATATATATATATATATATACATATAGCAATGCAGCTGTGGAGCAGTTGCACTCAGCCACCACCAGGTGGCAATGTTACGGGGAAAAAAGGGTTGCACTTACCGTGTAGCACTTTGGTGCAGAAGTACAGGCTGCCACCAGGAGGCGGCAGATTAGTCAGACAGGCCGAAGTAAGCAACAAACACGGAGATGAAGTACCAGAGGTGACAGCAAAGTACAAGGTTAGAAGCGAGCCAAATGTCAGAGCCAGACAGGAGCACAGTATCCAAAACATAAGGCGGAAAGAGGTGTCAAGGTACCACCCAGAGGGTCAAAAGCCAGTACATACTGTAAAGTGTTAGTTTCTTCCGTATGATGTACGGTATTGTTGTATCGGTGTTGAAAAAGGTGGTATGACAATTCTTGAGATGTTTTTGCCCTGTGAAAATCTCCAAGTTTAGCCACTGAATGAATAGAAGCAAAAAAAATGAGCACACACAAAAAATGCATCAAAATCTGCTCCAAAAATATGTATTTTTTATTGCACTGTTTTTTATGGTAGATTTTTCAGCCTGAAAAATCCACCGCAAATAACATTTGTGACAATACCCTAGGGTTTGTCAAAATGGAAGTTACAATCCCTTGTAACTTTTACATGTGCTAAATACTTCGTAGCTTCTGGTGAAAACATTTTCTTTGTATTTGAATTCAGACTTTACTGTGTAAACGGTGACCAGTTCAAAGTTTTAAACAATATTTTTATTTGTCTTTCTCAAGTTCTTCATCCAAACAGTCTATGGGAAGGATTCTGAATCCCATAAACCAAAAAAAAAATAATGTCAATTATTTTGGATAAACTATTAGCAAGCTGTAAAAATATTGTGATCATATTACTTTTTGTAATTCTTTAAGAGGTCACTTCTTCCAAGAGGCATTGTGCCTTAAATAATGTTGGCATCCGCTAATATTCTAACTGGCATCCAAATTAATTGAATTATAAGATGAGCATAAATCTCATCTTGCCTGGGATTTACAACCTCATATTGGAGAAGTCAGTTTGTTTTGATTTGGCCATTATAAAAAGGCATGGCTCATGGGTAAATTAGGCAAAAACGCCATTTCTTTATAGTCTCAAGGACAAGATAGGTATTATGTTGGCCAGAAAACTTTAATACAAATCTTCCTTATCTCTTTGTGCAGACATAGTGAGGTGATCAATGCCATTACTTCCTTGTGATATACATTCTCTTTCTTTTCCTTCTCCTAGCCTTATAATCTGTATTTGCCTAGACAAATCTTGCCTCTTTGGTGATCACATTTGCTGTTGCTTGAGCCTAGAAATACTGCTCTCCAGCTCTGAGCTATATGCATTTCTTTGCAGGATGCCTTTAAGCTAAAAAGCATATTTTGCTAACATATACAGTACAGACCAAAAGTTTGGACACACCTTCTCATTTAAAGATTTTTCTGTATTTTCATGACTATGAAAATTGTAAATTCACACTGATGGCATCAAAACTATGAATTAACACATGTGGAACTATATACTTAACAAAAAAGTGTGAAACAACTGAAATTATGTCTTGTATTCTAGGTTCTTCAAAGTAGCCACCTTTTGCTTTGATGACTGCTTTGCACTCTCTTGGCATTCTCTTGATGAGCTTTAAGAGGTAGTCACCGGAAATGGTCTTCCAACAATCTTGAAGGAGTTCCCAGAGATGCTTAACACTTGTTGGCCCTTTTGCATTCACTCTGCGGTCCAGCTCACCCCAAACTATCTCGACTGGGTTCAGGTCTGGTCACTGTGGAGGCCAGGCCATCTGGCGTAGCACCCCATCACTCTCCTTCTTGGTCAGATAGCCATTACACAGCCTGGAGGTGTGTTTGGGGTCATTGTCCTGTTGAAAACTAAATGATGGTCCAGCTAAACGCAAACCGGTTGGAATAGCATGCCGCTGCAAGATGCTGTGATAGCCATGCTGGTTCAGTATGCCTTCAATTTTGAATAAATCCCCAACAGTGTCACCAGCAAAGCACCCCCACATCATCACACCTCCTTCTTCATGCTTCACGGTGGGAACCAGGCATGTAGAGTCCAACCGTTCACCTTTTCTGCATCGCGCAAAGACACGGTGGTTGGAATCAAAGATCTCAAATTTGGACTCATCAGACCAAAGCACAGATTTCCACTGGTCTAATGTCCATTCCTTGTGTTCTTTAGCCCAAACAATTCTCTTCTGCTTGTTGCCTGTCCTTAGCAGTGGTCTTCTAGCAGCTATTTAACCATGAAGGCCTGCTGCCCAAAGTCTCCTCTTAAGAGTTGTTGTAGAGATGTGTCTACTGTTAGAACTCTGTGGGGCATTGACCTGGTCTCTAATCTGAGCTGCTGTTAACCTGCGATTTCTGAGGCTGGTGACTCGGATAAACTTATCCTCAGAAGCAGAGGTGACTCTTGGTCTTCCTTTCCTGGGACCATCCTCATGTGAGCCAATTTCTTTGTAGCGCTTGATGGTTTTTGCAACTGTACTTGGGGACACTTTCAAAGTTTTCCCAATTTTTCAGACTGACTGACCTTCATTTCTTAAAGTAATGATGGCCACTCGTTTATCTTTACTTAGCTGCTTTTTTCTTGCCATAATACAAATTCTAACAGTCTATTCAGTAGGACGTCAGCTGTGTATCCACCAGACTTCTGCACAACACAACTGATGGCCCCAACCCCATTTATAAGGCACAAAATCCCACTTATTAAACCTGACAGGGCACACCTGTGAAGTGAAAACCATTTCCGGTGAAAAGGTGGCTACTTTGAAGAACCTAGAATATAAGACATATTTTCAGTTGTTTCACACTGTTTTGTTAAGTATATAATTCCACATGTGTTAATTCATAATTTTGATGCCTTCAGTGTGAATTTACAATTTTCATAGTCATGAAAATACAGAAAAATCTTTAAATGAGAAGATGTGTCCAAACTTTTGGTCTGTACTGTATGCTGGTACCTGCTTATCTGAACACATGCCAAATTTATATCCTTATGGCATACTTTCAGCCAATCGAAGTCAGTGGCTGCATTTTGTGTATACACTAGTGTTGAGCATTCTGATACTGCAAATATCGGGTATCGGCCGATATTCGCTGTATTGGAATTCCGATACCGAGTTCTGATATTTTTGTGATATCGGAAATCGGAATCGGAAGTTCCTATAAGTTCCCAGGCGTGTGCGGTGCATATGGTTCCCAGGGTCTGGAGGAGAGGAGACTCTCCTTCAGGCCCGGGGATCCATATTCATGTAAAAAATAAAGAATAAAAATAAAAAATATAGATATACTCACCCCTCCGACGGACCCTGGTCCTCAGTGGTGCAACCGGCAGCCTCCGTTCCTAAGAATGCAGTGAGTGTAGGACCTGCAATAAAGTCGCTGTCTTGTGATTGGTCGCGTGACCGCTCATGTGACTGCGACGTCATCGAAGGTCCTTCACTCACTGCATTCTTAGGAATGGAGGCATACGCTTGCACTGGTGAGAGCCAGGGTCCATCGGAGGGGTGAGTGTATCCATATTTTTTATTTTTATTCTTTATTTTTTACATGAATATGGATCCCAGGGCCTGAATGAGAGTTTCCTCTCCTTCAGACCCTGGGAACCATCCAGGATAGCTTCCGATATTTGTGTCCCATTGACTTGTATTGGTATCGGGTATCAGTATCGGCGATATCCGATATTTTTTGGATATCGGCCGATCCAATCCGATACCGATACTTTTGAATATCGAAAGGTATCGTTCAACACTAGTATACACTGAATATAGTCACTTGTGATCGGAGCACAAGCTCTACCCAAAGGAAGATTCATTGTAATAATCTTCTAACTATATAAAAAAATTATTACTATTTATGAATGTTGAAAGGCCCAATATTCATAAAATTCACTGCAAAATTATTTCACTGAATCAACAAGGGAGCTTAGTCAATTCTTCAAAGTTCTTTAACAAGTTAGTAAGTTATTTCCTATCTATAAGATAGGGCATATCTTAGGGGTCCGACCACAGGGACCCCCAGTGACCTTGAGAACAGGTCCGTCCTTAATGGACCAAAGGAGCACAGACAAAAATAAAAAAATGCTATAATCAGCTATTTACACAGGCCCATTGAGAATGAATTGGGTAAATGCAAAGCATGTGCACCTCCACTCAATTTGTTCCTGGGGTTCCTGAGCCCCATTCTCCAGATTGCTTGAGGTCCCAGCGGTTAGATACCTACCCAACACCTGGAAATAGTAGACACCTTGATATTTTCTGAAAATCCCTTTAATTAAATGGAAAGGATAAATACAACATCCTATTGACTTAAAGTGGAATCTATCTGATTGACATTTTTAAAGATTGTTCACACACTATGTTTTTGGCACATTTTTCTCATGAATTTTTCAAGGATAAAAAAGACTGCACTTTACAGTACCAGCAGAGTGACTAAGAGTTCTAAAATTTTATGCGCAAGCTGCTTATGTTTTCCTTGCAGATTTGAACAATCAAAGCGTTTTTTTAAACCTCTGATTTGAGGGGTAACATTTTTTCTTGTGGAGAGTGACATGCCTGGCATGCCAGTGTGAGGAGGCTTATAAGCCATGCAATGGGAAATAAATTAGCCAAATTTCCTCTTCAGAGAGGAAGAGGACTAGAATTCTAGTACCACCTATTAGAACCAGTGATCCTAATAGTCAATACCAACCCTTTAAGGAACCTTGCCATATGACTCAGAATAAAAGCCAAACCAGAATCTCAATTTGCAGACACAGTGTTTTGGGATGTTGCCCGTCGTCAGTGAAAAGTATGAGATCTGATTTGGCTGTATGACAGGCTTCTGACTCTGAACTAAGAGTTTCTTCTTGTGGAGAGTGACATGACTGGCATGCCAGTGTGAAGAAGCTTTTAAGCTATGCAATGCTAAGCATGTCAGTCTCCACATGGAGCAATGCTAACCCTTAAGGTACCGTCACACTCAGCAACTTTGCAAAGAGAACGACAACAATCCGTGACGTTGCAGCGTCCTGGATAGCGATCTCGTTGTGTTTGACACGCAGCAGCGATCTGGATCCCGCTGTGCCATCACTGGTCGGAGCTAGAAGTCCAGAACTTTATTTCTCCGCCAGGTCGGCGTGTATCGTCATGTTTGACATCAAAAGCAACGACGCTAACAATGGATGTAATGGAGCTAACAACCAGCGAGAACGAGAAGTGAGTCACCGTTACGTCACAGGATCGCTCCTGCATCGTTGTGGAGCTGCTGTGTTTGACGTCTCTACAGCGACCTAACAGCGACGCTCCAGCGATCTAGTTTAGATCGGATCGTTGTCTATATCGCCGCAGCATCGCTGAGTGTGACGGTACCTTTAGGTCCCAGTCACAAGCCTCTCATATGGCCAAATCAGATTTCATACTATGCACCGACAAGGGACAACACCCCGAAACACGAGTCAGCAAACTGAGATTCTAATTTGGCTTTATCCCTAAGATATAAGGCAAGGCTTGCTAAAGGGTCGGTATTGGCTTTTTAGGATTGCTACTTCCAGTAGCTGTTACTAGAGTCTCTGAACAGACTATTTTTAAATCTGTAAAATGTCAATTCTTTCAACATTTTTGTAGCATTTTTCTCCCATTGAAATAAATAGGAAAAAATCGCAACTAAAAACATATCATATATGTGCTTATTTTAGAAAGTGTTTTTCCTGAAAACACTTTTTGTTAGTACAGAAGAATCTGCTGCCACTACTTACTGTGTGCACATAGCCTTACTGGTTAAAGCAGCATGGCAGAACAACATTTTCTGTGTGGTTGGGACAATGAAATTCTAAAGAAATGAAGCATTGCATTAGTGTATATAGTGCATATGTGTAAGTCTAGTAGATATTAGACACTCTGGAATTAAATTTACTACAAAACTTGAAAATATAAAATATTGGATAAGCTGAAAACCTAAAATATTCACTGCCACACATTTATGCCTAAAGATATGTTCACGGGGGAATTTTCTGCGGAATTTTCTGACTAAAAAATCCATGCTTCCCAGAATATATTTTAATAAAACCCTAAGCTTTTTGGCATAGTTTTTGACATTGTTTTCGTGTATGGAGCTTTTTTTTCTGCTACAGTTTATCCAGTAGTCAAATGTGGAGCTTTTTTTTGTATAGCAGAAAAAACAAAGAATTGATATTTTGTATATCTTTTGACGTGGAAAAATCCAACACCCTGTGCTCTATAGGCATTTTCCTATTAAAGTGAAAAGGACGCTTGTTCCAACAGTATTTGAAGCAGTTTTTTATGTGGATTTTGGAGCAGAATCCACATTTAAAAAAAACATGTGCGAACATACAGCACCCCAATACCTCTTTCCTTCATTCAGTAGTTTTCGATGTGTTACACAATATGGTAACGGGCAGTGACCTCATATAACCTTGGCATGTCTAGTAAGTAACACATGGAAAGTGCTTTACTTTGAGCTTTGACTGGTATCTAAATTGCCAGAGTAATCCATTTAGATATTTAGTGTGTGACACAAATATATTGAGTTGCATCCAAATGCTATGCTTGGACTGTTTTCCTGAATGACTGTTTAATGACCGGAACGTAAGGACCACCAAATGTCCAACACAAGCCTGTACAGTGCTTCATATACTCTTAGTGAAAATCTGTATTAATCATTGCCTTCAGGAAGAAAATATCTAAAACATGCACAAAAAAACATACCACAACATGACAAAGCAAAGGTAGATTGGCCGTAAACCATAACCCTTGAGAGGTGCACACAATTAATATTAATACAGTATATTTTTCCATCTAATACCCATATTTGTGTAAATTGTTGGGCTGCATTAGCTAATGAATCTTTGATTGTGATTTGCAATTGGCTAAATATGGTTAAAATCACAATTAAATTATACTACGAATTACAATGAGGTTTTAGCATAACTATACATGATTTATTCACTAATTTTGAAGTGGAAATTATGCCGTAGGGTCACAGTGAGGTCACCAGGTTTCAGGCTCTCAGTATCTGAAATTCATACACATGGTTTGAAATATTATTATATTTGTGTTCTCTACAACAACTAACTGAAAATGTTAATGTTTTATTTTTAGACTTATTAGTATTTTCCTCAGTATAGGCTAGCAATGTATAATTGTGGAGGCCTGACTCTCAGGATTCCCATCTATAAGCAGAACAAAGGCATCGCGGTGCTTGCTGTGATTATGCCTGGTCTTGCAGTTCACCCCATTCAAATGCACAGAGCTGATCTGCTGTATCGGGCACAGCCCCCCTCATATGTTGCTGTGTCTAGATAAACAAAAGATGGACATGTTGTCCCCTTTTTTTCCCTAAATGTTGATGCTGCGGGTTATGCCAACTGATGATTTCTTGATGGCCTATACGAACACTTGGCATAGGATACATAAATTAATGTTTTGCTAACTACATTTGGAGATATATTGTTTATTCCTAAAAATTAACAACGTTTTCGGTTACCCACTACATGCCAGAAAAGTATATGGGATGTCATACATCCAAAATCAGGGGCATAAATATAATAGGTGAAGGGGTTGCAATTGCAGCAGGACCATGGAAAGTAGTGGGGCACCAAAAGTCCCTTTACCCCATATAATAAGACAATTACAGGTCTTTAATGACCTGTGTTCTTTGTGGAACCCATTGGAGGTTTTGCATTAGGGCCCACAAGTTTCTAGTTATGCCTCTGTGAAAAATGATCATTCTAATCAGTATTGGGACATTACATATAATTCGTATCTCACACATGAAGTTTAACAATTATTCTCTTTCCTTAAGGTCTCATAGGTTGGCGTCACCTACCGGTTTTGACAGCTGCCATCGAGGATCTGCAGGAGAAATATGGAGTATATTCTACAAACCTTCCACATCAATCTCCATTTTCCCTAAGAAGATCAAGGGCCCTCATGATGATCGCAACCCATTAGTAGGAGAATAATTTGCACTTTGGTCAAGACATTTCAAATCTGCAGAGCTTCATTAGGAGACTCCTACCATCTCTGTTTTTAGATATTGGTTTGATAAATATATATTTATATATTTATGACCTTCTGAAATGTGCCACGAGGAGATGTCAATGTCCAGACCAGAAGATTTTGGGGCGCAAATGACCACATGCATTCTCCAACTAAAAGAGCAATAGGAAGCATACCAAATGTTCCAAAGTCTATGGAAGCTCTTAACTCTCAGCACAGGTCAAAGAGAACATGTGATTGGGGTGGAGATAGATGGAACAGCTTAATGCTGCAGGCGTTACGTACAATCACGCTTCACCCTGCACAGCAGGGCACTCCATGTTTGAAAGGGATATCTGATGTACATTCAGGTCTTCAAAAATTTTTAAATATATTTATGAACTACGGACTTAAAATATGGAGCTCCAAATATTGTCTGGATTTCTGACTGCATCATGGACAACCACAGTAATGGTGGATTTTTGTATTGTGTATATTTTTCCATAACTTCTGAACAACATAAATCAAAGCTGGAACCATCACATTATGAGCCAAACAAGAACAGTTTCCCTCATTCTAGGGTTTACATTGTCTCTTGCACAGAATGAATGGATACTTTACATGGGACTGACAATTCAGGAAGCTCCGTTGCCCTACATCATGCATGGGTGTTTTTGTTCTCTAGGTTTTATTTTTCCTTTTGTTCCTTTTTTAATTTTCTTTTTAATGCTGCATGAAATGAGTGTCAATGTTTATTGGGGCCACTAGCTAAATTATTATCAGAATGTGCATATATGTACCCGCTTTTCAGTTTATAATTTAAACATACATTCTATATCACTGTCTGTGCTGGAAATGTTTGTCAGCATAATTCATAAAACCTGTTCAGATAAAGCTTTGGATTTTTTATGTTGTGCCTAGCCATTGGATATCTGATTTTATAGTCATTAATGTCTCTTTAGGCTTCTTCCAAGAAAATCTCATCTGTATTTCTACATAAGTGCCTATTGCCTAACAATACTATCAACCAAGAAATACCCTCAGTCATTAAAATATAATTTCAGACACTACAATGTAATATTTAGAGTCTTCTGAAAAAAATATGAATATTTAAAGTGTACTGGTCCTTTACCACAAACCTGTAGAAAAGCATGGTTTTGTCACCCTTCTTCACCAGAAGCTGAAAATTTTGCTGCATATACCAGTCTAATATCTCAACTGTCCTGATTCTCATGCCCACGTGTTTAAGTGGTCAGTCCCTCGTCACCAGCCTTCTGCCAGAACTATAGTTGCAGGACCTTCGTTTCCCCCACTTCCCAACATGCATTGTGCTTGTTATTGACCAATGGTTTCCCTACCCTAAACTGATGTACAATAACAAATTGTATTGTGGCACCGTGTTAGCCAGAAAAATCGATGTGAATACTTTTCTGCCCAATGATGATAGAAGTATTCTAGGAGTGATACCTTTATTGGCTAACCAGAAAATAATATGTTTGCAGCTTTCAGAGCACAGTGGCTCCTTCTTCAGGCAAGATTACAAATAGATTAATAAGAAAAGCACAACATTTAAAGAATACTTAAGGTACCGTTACACTAAACGACTTACCAACGATCACGACCAGCGATACGACCTGGCCGTGATCGTTGGTAAGTCGTTGTGTGCTTGCTGGGGAGCTGTCACACAGATAGCTCTCTCCAGCGACCAAAGATCAGGGGAACGACTTCGGCATCGTTGAAACTGTCTTCAACGATGCCGAAGTCCCCCTGCAGCACCCAGGTAACCAGGGTAAACATCGGGTTACTAAGTGCAGGGCCGCGCTTAGTAACCCGATATTTACCCTGGTTACCATTGTAAAAGTTAAAAAAAAAAAAGTACATACTCACATTCTGATGTCTGTCACGTCCCCCGGCGTCCACAGGGTTAAAACTGCTTTCGGCAGGAGCGATGCTATTGCACGCGCTGCTGCCGAGAGCTTCCCTGCACTGAATGTGTCAGCACCGGCCGTAAAGCAGAGCACAGCGGTGACGTCACCGCTGTGCTCTGCTTTACGGCCGGCGCTGACACAGTCAACCCTGTGGACGCCGAGGGACGTGACAGACATCAGAATGTGAGTATGTACTGTTTTTTTTTTTAACTTTTACAATGGTAACCAGGGTAAATATCGGGTTACTAAGCGCGGCCCTGCACTTAGTAACCCGATATTTACCCTAGTTACAAGTGAACACATCGCTGGATCGGCGTTACACACGCCGATCCAGCGATGACAGCGGGTGATCAGCGACCAAAAAAAGGTCCTGATCATTCCCATCGACCAACGATCTCCCAGCAGGGGCCTGATCGTTGGTCGCTGTCACACATAACGAGATCGTTAGCGGGATCATTGCTTACGTCACCAAAAGCGTGACGTTGCAACGATATCGTTAACGATATCGTTATGTGTAACTCAGCCTTTAAGCAGGACATTTGTTAGGGGGTGGGAAGTTAGATGAGTCCATAGATAAGTCAAGGTAATCCAATTAGGCATTTTCTTACAAATGGAGAGGCAGTGGGAAAAATGTTCTTAAGGTACCGTTACACTAAGCGACGCTCCTGCGATATAGACAACGATCCGACCTAAACTAGATCGCTGGAGCGTCGCTGTTAGGTCGCTGTAGAGACGTCAAACACAGCAGCTCCAGAACGATGCAGGAGCGATCCAGTGACGTAACGGCGACTCACTTATCGTTCACGCTCCATGTAAAAACATTGCTGACATCGTTGCTTTTGCTGTCAAACATGACGATACACGCCGATCTAGCGACCAAATAAAGTTCCAGACTTCTAGCTCTGACCAGCGATATAACAGCGGGATCCAGATCGCTGCTGCGTGTCAAACACAACGAGATCGCTATCCAGGACGCTGCAACGTCACGGATCGTTGTCGTTCTCGTTGGAAAGTTGTTTAGTGTGAAGGTACCTTTAGTTATCTGGAGTCTGTCTGGTGGAGTTGTGAATTGTATCCATGTAGTGACTCATAAATCCAGGTGTTAAATTGAGTCCTAGTGTCAACGAATTAAACATATTCATTAGCTTGTATTCCCAAATTTTTCTTTCCCTGTGGTCCTTAAAATTACCTTTTAGTATTAAGACTTTTAAGTCTGTCATACTGTGTCCAGGTCCAGAGAAATGTTTTCCCACCGGTGTGTCTACCACTTCTCTCCTACAAACAGCCCCCTAACTTAAGGAATCTCCTTGTCAGAAGTGTCCTCTCATCACCATCAGTGACTGGCACATTCCCCTGTAACAATAAAAAATGCAAAACGTGTACCCACATATTACCAACAGATATAGTCCGTGTACCAAACACAAATCAGGACTATAAGGTCACGGGTTCCTTTTCTTGTACATCCTCCAACGTGGTGTACATGATACAATGTACGAGATGCCCTGGAAGTATCTATATTGGTGGAAACTATGCAAAGACTACAAACTAGGATGAATCTACACAGACACACAATCAACTATGCAAAGACTACAAACTAGGATGAATCTACACAGACACACAATCAGGAATGAAGTGGACACACCGATGGGAAAACATTTCTCTGGACCTGGACACAGTATGACAGACTTAAAAGTCTTAATACTAAAAGGTAATTTTAAGGACCACAGGGAAAGAAAAATTTGGGAATACAAACTAATGAATATGTTTAATTCGTTGACACTAGGACTCAATTTAACACCTGGATTTATGAGTCACTACATGGATACAATTCACACCTCCACCAGAGGGACTCCAGATAACTAAGAACATTATTCCCACTGCCTCTCCATTTGTAACAAAATGCCTAATTTGATTACCTTGGCTTATCTATGGACTCATCACACTTCCCACCCCCTAACAAATGTCCTGCTTAAGTATTCTTTAAATGTTGTGCTTTTCTTATTAATCTATTTGTAATCTTGCCCGAAGAAGGTGCCACTGTGCTCTGAAAGCTTGCAAACATATTATTTTCTGGTTAGCCAATAAAGGTATCACTCCTAGAATACTTCTATCATCATTGGGTAGAAAAGTATTCACACCTACCCTAAACTGAAATCCTAGCTCTCTGTTATGCCAGCATGCAGTAAAGGTACCTTCACACGAAGCGACGCTGCAGCGATAGCGACAACGATGCCGATCGCTGCAGCGTCGCTGTTTGATCGCTGGAGAGCTGTCACACAGACCGCTCTCCAGCGACCAACGATGCCGAGGCCCCCGGGTAACCAGGGTAAACATCGGGTTGCTAAGCGCAGGGCCGCGCTTAGTAACCCGATGTTTATCCTGGTTACCAGCGTAAAAGTAAAAAAAACAAACAGTACATGCTCACCTGCGCGTCCCCCAGCGTCTGCTTCCTGACACTGACTGAGCTCCGGCCCTAACAGCACAGCGGTGACGTCACCGCTGTACTTTCACTTTCACTTTAGGGCCGGCGCTCAGTAAGTGTCAGGAAGCAGACGGCAGGGGACGCGCAGGTGAGCATGTACTGTTTGTTTTTTTTACTTTTACGCTGGTAACCAGGGTAAACATCGGGTTACTAAGCGCGGCCCTGCGCTTGGTAACCCGATGTTTACCCTGGTTACCAGTGTAAAACATCGCTGGTATCGTTGCTTTTGCTTTCAAACACAACGATACACAGCGATCGGACGACCAAATAAAGTTCTGGACTTTATTCAGCGACCAGCGATATCACAGCAGGATCCTGATCGCTGCTGCGTGTCAAACGAAACGATATCGCTAGCCAGGACGCTGCAACGTCACGGATCGCTAGCGATGTCGTTTCGTGTGAAGGTACCTTTAGAAGTGCAGGAGCAGGGAGGAAAAGACCCTCTCCCAGATCTTGAAATCCATCCATGTCGGCATCTCTGTTGGTAGAGACGGATTGTACTTGACAGCAGGCAGTGAACAGTGAAATTAAGACATAAAGTAGACACATAGGCCCTGAGTCATCAACATTTTATGTCAGAAAACTAGCTTAAGACACTTAGAAAAGTCCTAACATTCTTTCACAATGTGAAGTTGTCCCGAAATGTTGCAAATGTAGTTGTGTTAATTCTTGAAAGGTAGCATCATTTCTTATGCCAGGTATGTAACATTTCTGGTGAGGCACAGACCACTGTTAAGATGCTCCAAATTCATGGAGTGGTGTGCGCTTTTTAATGAATTTGGCACATCTTATTCATCAATGCCCATCATTGAGACTGGTGTATAAAAAATGTTGAATCGGGGACATAGTGCCCCACATTTTGGAGTGAATTTCTGGTAGTAATACAAAAATACATAATTTGTAGATTTGTCACATTATCAATAAAATGATGTCTCACAGCACAGTGACTATTTATATCATATGGAATATATAAAATTCTGGCTGCAGGAGGATCACTGTGCACCTTGGCCGCCATTCATGCAGTTCTCTATTTGAGGTAAAAATAACAAGTCTGGGTTCAAAGGGAATGTATCACCTATATTTTGTAACAATTAAAACCTGATACTGAAATATCCCATTTTATAATCTTTTTTTTTTATTATTCTAGATTTTTTTTAAATTCTATTTTGTGTATGTGATTATGATTGCAGGGATCTTGCCTGAGTTTATGTTTATATCATTTAGAAATGTGCTTCACAGCAGCCACACAGGAGTGAAGCCACTTGGACAAAAGCTTTTTTTTCTATGGGGCTAAGAACGTGCTAGTATTTGCTATATACCTGCTTATTCTGTCCTGCAACAATCACTTCTTGTTCAGTCAGCGATGCTCCTGCTTCGGTGACGGTCACACATTCAGTATTTGGTCAGTATTTTACATCAGTATTTGTAAGCCAAAACCAGGAGTGGGTGATAATTTCAGAAGTGGTGACGTGTTTCTATTATACTTTTCCTCTGATTGTTCCACTCCTGGTTTTGGCTTACAAATATTGAGGTAAAATACTGAAAGTGAGACTGTGGACTTACTTTGACCTCACGTCAATAGTCCAGCTCTTCCTTATGCTCTGCTCTGTCGATGAGGCGTCACTGCTGATGTCATTCTTATTGAGAGCCAGCTCCTGGAATTTAGGTAACTGGGAGTCGGCTGTCAATCAAAATGATATCGGCAGTAATGCTCCATCGAAATAGTGGAGACAAGGAGTTGCTGTGTTGATGTGATGTCACAGGAAGCAGGAGACTCACCGGTGGGAGTGATCAATGACCACTCAGCGGTAAAAGATTATCACAGAGCACTCATCTGCTGATAATGCCCATAGGGAAAAAAACACAAAAGTCATGGATATCAACTTTAAGAGGTAGAAGAGTTTTCTAGGCATGTTATGTGATCTGTGCAGAGGTCACTGTGACCGTTGCCTACACTAAATGGCGTTACAGGTCACTGTGACCATTGCCTACACTAAATGGCGTTATCTTGTTATCTATATATAGGTGTTATGTTTCACCGTCATGCTGTCTGTAATGATAATGACTTCTAAAAAGTAAGTTCTACAGAACATGATAAATCAGCCTATCATCGAGTTTAATGTTCAAAGTTAAAATTGAAAGAGTTTACTTTTTTTTTAAATTGTAAAAAAAAATTGTTTCATATAAAATCTTTAAAACAATCGTTCATTTCCTTATGACATATTCCTGTAAAGGCTTTAGAATGAGAGCAATGTGGCCAATCATCAAATGAAGATAAGATCTTTCATGTTTACCTTTACTGGATAAGTAAATCATACTACTTACACTAGACAAAAGGGCCTTGCATAGTAGAAACAGAAATAAGAGATATCTACTATATAATTGTCTAAGGGGTACTTCCGTCTGTCTGTCCTTCTGTCTGTCTGTCTGTCACAGATATTCATTGGTCACGGCCTCTGTCTGTCATGGAATCCAAGTCGCTGATTGGTCGTGGCAAAATGCCCACGACCATTGCCACGACCAATCAGCGACGCGCACAGTCCGGAAGAAAATGGCCACTCCTTACTCCCCGCACTCACTGCCCGTCGCCTGCATACGCTGTCCAGTCACTGCTCACACAGGTTTAATGCCGGCGGTAACGGACCGCGTTATGCCGCGGGTAACGCACTCCGTAACCGCTGCTATTAACCCTGTGTGTCCCCAATTTTTTACTATTGATGCTGCCTATGCGGGATCAATAGTAAAAAAATGTAATGTTAAAAATAATAAAAAAAACAAAAACCCTGCTATACTCACCCTCCGTAGTTCGCCGAGCCTCTGGCGTCGGCCGCCATCTTCCGTTCCCGGCGATGTATTGCGAAATTACCCAGAAGACTTAGCGGTCTTGCGAGACCGCTAAGTCTTCTGGGTAATTTTGCAATGCGTCCTGGGAAAGGAAGATGGCGGCCGGCGCCAGCGGCTCGGCGGAGCTTCGGTGGATCCCAAGCGTCAGTAACCGCTTCCTGGATCCAGGCGCCAACGGAAGGTGAGTATATAACTATTTTTTATTTTAATTCTTTTTTTTTAAACAGGGATATCATGCCCACATTGCTATATACGTGGGCTGCGCAATATACAATGTGGCCTGCGCAATATACTACATGGGCTGGGCAATATACTACGTGGGCTGCGCAGTATAATACGTGGGCTGCGCAATATACTATATGGGCTGCGCAAAATACAATGTGCGCTGCGCAATATACAACGTAGGCTGGGCAATATACTGCGTGGGCTGTGCAATATACTACGTGGACTGGGCAATATACTACATGGGCTGGGCAATATACTACGTGGACTGCGCAATATACTACATGGGCTGGGCAATATACAATGTGGGCTGTGCAATATACAATGTGGGCTGCGCAATATACAATGTGGGCTGTGCAATGTACTGCGTGGGCTGTGCAATGTACTGCGTGGGCTGTGCAATGTACTGCGTGGGCTGCGCAATGTACTGCGTGGGCTGTGCAATGTACTGCTTGGGCTGCGCAATATGCTACGTGGGCTGTGCTATACACTATGCATACATATTCTAGAATACCCGATGCGTTAGAATTGGGCCACCATCTAGTCTTAAATAATCATCTACAGACCTCAAAGGCTTATACTTTTCTCTTTAAAATCTGAAAACATCCTTTTTTACTCATAATAGTACATTGTAAACAGTGATCTGCTTTTTGAAAACAAATGGTTTATCATGT
Source organism: Ranitomeya variabilis (assembly GCF_051348905.1). Lineage (NCBI taxonomy): Eukaryota > Metazoa > Chordata > Amphibia > Anura > Dendrobatidae > Ranitomeya > Ranitomeya variabilis. The sequence goes on along the minus strand of NC_135232.1, from coordinate 201,642,144 downwards.
ACTAACTATTCAAATGTTTAGATAGTGATTCGTTATATTGACCGTCTCATGTTGATGGTGGTAGGCACATGGACTACTTTGGGCTTATAAATGTGTATGGCTAATTTCCCCAAATTTCCTCATGCTACCAGTAATAGAATTATTTGTTGCTAATATTATTGACTAGGTACAGTAACTGTTGTTTGCTGGTTAATACTTTCAGACATACATTGTGTTGGAAACTGTCAAAAAGACTGATCAGTTACCGTATGTGCGGTCTATACTAAAAAATAATTTAGCCAAAACAAATTAATCTTTATGAAAAATAACTAAAGATTTAATAGAACGAACACTAACAAAAGCATGCAAATTAGGCTTCTACACTGTACCTCCAGTAACAAATTAAAACTTCACGTTGCCCTTGTGTACAGTACCTCACTAGGATTGTTTGTAATGTAGACCCTATCTTAACTCTATGAAACTGTGATATTCACTCTAGGGCTTGTAATGCTCTGAATAGTTAAGATGAAGGTATTTTACCTTGTATCAATGTCTCTATTATTTGGCAGCTATATACAGTGGGTCTTAGATTTCCAAATAGAGATGATCTGCTCTGTGATCAATATTTTGCAACCAATGACTTTTTAGTAAAAGGGGATCTTGTGGACACATGTCTACATGTACCCTTTCCAAGGTACCCTTCGCCATATACAATTTTCTTGTTTACCATTTGGCATAGCCTCAGATCCCAGAGTCTTTACCAAAATTATTGTCATCCTGACAGCATTTCTCAGGCTAGAAGGCATTTTAATAGTGTCTTACCTAGATGACTAGGTCACAGCCTAGTAAATGTTCGAGTTACACCTCTACCGTATACCATACTTTTGAAAATCTGGCTTTTTTAACAATTGAAAAAAATCTAAACTAATATCTTCTCTTTTTAGGGTTTTGAATAGAGTCACGCTCCATGTCACTTACCCTCTCTCAGGATCGAATCTGGAAAATCAAGAACAATGTGACTTCTTTAATTCAAAATCGCTGAATATCAGTCAGATCATCAATGAAACCCGCTTAACTTCACCCATAGAAGCGGTCCTGTGAGCTTACGCGCACTTGAAGATGCTCTAATTAGTGTTGAGCATTCCGATACCGCAAGTATCGGGTATCGGCCGATACTTGCGGGTATCGGAATTCCGATACCGAGATCCAATACTTTTGTGGTATCGGGAATCGGTATCGGGATTAATATCAATGTGTAAAAGAAAGAATTAAAATAAAAAATAGGGATATACTCACCTCTCCGACGCAGCCTGGACTTTACCGCCGTAACCGGGAGCCGTTGTACCTAAAAATGCGCGCTTGAAGGGCCTTAGATGACGTCACGGCGCTCTGATTGGTCCGTAGCGGTCGCGTGACCGCTACGCGACCAATCACAAAGCAGTGACATCACCTAAGGTCTTTCAAGCGCTTGAAAGACCTTAGGTGACGTCACTGCTTTGTAATTGGTCGCGTAGAGGTCACGCGACCGCTACGCGACCAATCAGAAGCTGCGGACGTCTTCTAAGGTATTTCAAGCGCTTGAAAGACCTTAGGTGACATCACTGCTTTGTGATTGGTCGCGTAGCGGTCACGCGACCGCTATGGACCAATCAGAGCACCGTGACGTCATCTAAGGCCCTTCAAGCGCGCATTATTAGGTACAACGGCTCCCGGTTACGGCGGTAAAGTCCAGGCTGCGTCGGAGGGTGAGTATATCCCTATTTTTTATTTTAATTCTTTCTTTTACACATTGATATGGATCCCAGGGCCTGAAGGAGAGTTTCCTCTCCTTCAGACCCTGGGAACCATACAGGATACCGTCCGATACTTGGTGTCCCATTGACTTGTATTGGTATCGGGTATCGGTATCGGATTAGATCCGATACTTTGCCGGTATCGGCCGATACTTTCCGATACCGATACTTTCAAGTATCGGACGGTATCGCTCAACACGCCTCTAATCCAACATTTTATCTCCTTTGAATCACTGGCCAAGAGGCTTAAAGTGTCTAATGATAGTCCTGCCAAAGTTTCAACAAGAACTGAGATGGTGGATCAGGAAACGGAATATCTCCATTGTGAGATATCTCCTTCCTCTTTCCTGATAGCAAACACTTCAGAGAGAGGTTGGGATGTTGAAGTGAAAGATCTCTGGGTCTACAAATGTTGGTCACTGCAAGTTAAATGTTTGTCCTCCCTACATGAAGGCATTGAGAGCAATTTACTGGTGCCTTCTACATGTCCACTAAGGCTACTTTCACATTAGCATCGTGCACTGCACTTCGCAATGCGACATTGCGGCGCACCGACGCATACTGTGGAAGCGCCGCTGTTTTTCAACGCATCCGCTGCCCCATTGTGAGGTGCGGGGGGGAGGGAGCGGAGTTCCGGCCGCGCATGCGCGGTCGGAAATGCTGGACGCGACGCACCAAAAAACGTTACATGCAACTTTTTTGGTGGCGACGGTCCGACGCAACACGACGCAACCGTCGCACGACGGTTGCGACGTGTGGCAATGTGTCACACTGCGTCGCTAATGCAAGTCAATGGAGAAAAAACGCATCCTGCAAGCACTTTTGCAGGATGCGTTTTTTCTACAAAACGACGCATAGCGACGTGCAGTGCACGACGCTAGTGTGAAAGTAGCCTTACTCAGATAAATTCAGAGGAGTGGTCCCTAAATGACAAAGTCTTCTTTCGAATAAACAACCCTTGGAGCATCCCCCTGATATTGCATCAGCAGCCAACTGGAACCTTGGCCAAACACCCACTGATGGTAGATGGATTGTCATTCTCCTGTAAAAAAAAAATAGTATTTCTGTATGTTTTCCTTCAAATCCCTTAATCCTGGGAGCTCTCAGAAAAATCAAGGATGACAAAACTGATGCAGTCATCATCATTACTTGTTGGCCCAGATGAGCATGCGTTCTGCTCCTATTAACTATGTCAAGAAGAGTTTTCTAGAACATGCTACTTCAACTAGATCTCCTTCATGTGAGGTTCGATCATTCTCGTACAAAGAATCTTCATCTTATAGTCCAGAGGTTGACAGGCAAAAACTAACACAAAAAGGTCTGTCTAATGCTCTGGTCAATACTTTGCTAGCAGTCCATAGATCTTCCAACATCAAAACATATGGAAATATATGGAAAATCTTCAGGGACTGGTGTTTGGGAACGGGGATAATGTCTCCTTCTACCACTGGAGGCATACAATCCCTTTAAGGCCCCCTTCATACGTCCGCTTAAATAAAACCACATGTGAAATAGTACATTTTTACTATCCATGTGGTTTTCTGATGGTTGTCTATGTGTACGTTTGTACCATCCATGTGTCATCTGTTTGCCGTCCGTGTGACATGTGCCAGAATAGAAATGCAGAATACAAATAACAGATTTTTAGGTTTTAAACATGTGCAATGATATAGATAAATACACTGAACAAAAATATAAACACAACACTTTTGTTTTTGCCCCCATTTTATATGAGTTGAACTAAAAGATCTAAGACTTTTCCTATGTACACAAAATACCTTTTTCTCTCAAATATTGTACACAAATTTGTCAAAATTTGTGTTTGTGAGCACTCCTCCTTTTCCGACATAATCCATCCACCTCACTGGTGTGGAATATCAAGATGCTGATTAGAAGGCATGATTTTTTTCACAGGTGTGCCTTAGGCTGGCCATGATAAAAGGCCACTCTAAAATGTGCAGTTTTACAGTATTGTGGAGGTCCAAAGGGGGGAATTAGAAAACCAGTCGCTATCTGGTGTGACCACAATTTGCCTCATGCAGTGCAACACATCTCATACGCATGGAAGTTATTGGTGTTGTTGGTTGTGGCCTGTGGAATGTTGGACCACTCCTATTCAATGGCTGTGCGAAATTGCCGAAAATTACCGTAGCAGGAACTTGAACACGCTGTTGAATACACTGATCCAGAGCATCCAAACATGCTCAACGGGTGACATGTTCAGTGAGTATGCTGGTCATGCAAGCAGCCTCCATTACTAGCACCAGGGTTTGATGCCCATTGTCTTTTTGGACACTACACAGTTGACATCAACTCCAAAAACCATATTCCCAATTGTGAAGAGCCAGAGTTTGAGCATCTCATGTGATGTTCTACTTCTGGGGCAGCTGCAGGCTGTTATTTTTAGGCTTGAAGGGCCCAATAACTATGGACCTTCCCAGCCTGATTGTATCAGCCTGCAGCTGTCTGCTTTACCTTTGCTGGTTTCAATAAATAGGGGGGACCACCACATTTTTTCATTTAATTATTTATTTGGCTTAATAGAAAATTCTACAAGCTATCTAACTATCTTTCTATTATTTATCTATCTAGTATATATTATCTTTGCACATCTTTAACCCTTCACGAACTTTGATGCTTATTTATGTCAAAGGTGGTATCCCTGACATTGGGTTCTGCAGAAGACCCACATGCCTGTCATTATGAATCTCTTGCTTGTGGATGGCGTTCACAGGAGATCATGATTTTTGCTATACATCGGCGATCGGATGATTGTAGCTTCAAGTCTCCTAAGGGGACTATTGAAGACAGTAAAAAAAAAAAGTTTAAAAAAATATGAAAAAAAACAAAACAAAACACAAATGTTGAAATCACACTCTTTTTCCCCATTGACTATAAAACAATAAAAAAAATACACATATTTGATATTGCATTTAGTAATGTTCAATCAAAATATAAAATACATTTAATCCGGTCGGTAAAGGCACAATGAGAAAAAAATGAAACAACAGAATTAAGTTTTTTTGGTCGTCGCAGCATTGCAATAAAATGCAATAAGAAGCAAAACATTGTTTCTACCCTAAAATGATATCAATAAAAACATCAGCTCAGGGCACAAAAAATAACCACTCACCCAGCCCACGTTTTGAAAAGCTGAAAACACTATGAGTAGTGTTGAGCGATACCGTCTGATACTTGAAAGTATCGGTATCGGATAGTATCGGCCGATACTCGAAAAGTATCAGATATCGCCGATACCGATACCCGATACCAATACAAGTCAATAGGACACCAAGTATCGGAAGGTATCCTGATGGTTCCCAGGGTCTGAAGGAGAGGAAACTCCCCTTCAGGCCCTGGGATCCATATTAATGTGTAAAATAAAGAATAAAAATAAAAAATATTGATATACTCACCCTCTGACGCGCCCTGGTTGTAACCGCCAGCCTCCGTTCATAAGAATGAGCGCTTGAAAGTCCTTAGATGACGTCGCGGCCTGTGATTGGTCGCGGAGCGGTCACGTGACCACCACGCGACCAATCACAAGCCGTGACGTCATCTAAGGTCTTTCAAGCGCTCATTCTTAGGAACGAAGGCTGGCGGTTACAACCAGGGCGCGTCAGAGGGTGAGTATATCAATATTTTTTATTTTTATTCTTTATTTTACACATTAATATGGATCCCAGGGCCTGAAGGGGAGTTTCCTCTCCTTCAGACCCTGGGAACCATCAGGATACCTTCCGATACTTGGTGTCCCATTGACTTGTATTGGTATCGGGTATCGGTATCGGCGATATCCGATACTTTTCGGGTATCGGCCGATACTATCCGATACCGATACTTTCAAGTATCGGACGGTATCGCTCAACACTAATTATGAGTTAATGCTACAGTATACTAGAAGAGTTAAAGAAACAAGAAGCAACACTGTAGATAATCTGAGAAGATGGTTGCAGAGCTTCCATGTATTTCACCCAAACCCCCCACCCACCCCCCAAATACATAAGCAAAGAGAAGAGGATGAAAGCAGCACTCAAAATTTCAAATAAAGCTGTGATTTTATTCACTTAGTTATTAGGTGCAACTCCAGTAAAAACCTCAGTCCAAAACATTATTTGATGTGGTTTCCCACAAAGCGTATTTTGGGAAAATAGTATACCACTGTAGTTTTTTAAGTAGATTTTTTAGTCAGTGCCAGCTGTTTATCCAGAAGAATGAAATAAAAGTCTTTCCTTCATATTTCATATTCCCTTTAAATTCACTTATGGTTTTACCTTAAAAAAACTGAATTACAAAGTGATGTCCCAACAGTTTAGTATATGTAGGAAATGATATATACTTTCATACACTGAAATTAATTTAAATAAAGATTGCATCAGCTTATCTGAAAAGGTGTTCTAGGTCACTATTGTAAACTAGAGATGTGTTCCAACAGTTGGTAATACTGATTTTGATACATGGGAAAGCACAATACATGTCACATGATGACAGAAGTATTTACTGTCTCATTTTGTTAAAGAGCACCTGTCAGAACAATTTTGCAATGTAAAGAGATAGCTGTGATGGCGCTGTAATACAGATTAAAGCAGGGCCGGACTGGGACTAAAATTCAGCCCTGGCATTTGAAGTTACACAGGCCCACTTGTCACATGGTGACTGTATAATATCTTTGTACACTTGTAGGTTACAAGAAGTGAGGGGAGTGTAACACGACTATATAACATATAATCACAGCTGTATCCAGCATTACAGCTCAGTCCTATTTATTGCTTTTAGTTGCAGTACCAAGAAAAGCCGCTACTTTACCTACATAACTGGATCTCGTAGATAATGAAGGGATGAGGCGACCAAAAGCTATGGAACCTCATTCTGATGCTCCATAAACTTTGCCTACAGACACTTTTGGTTCAGCTGAGCAGCACGAGACCCGGTGACTCTGAAGAGCGGTGACACCAGTAACGTCACCGCTCTTCTAATATTCCGGGTCTTGTGCTGAGCTCGGCGACTGTGAAGAGCGGTATTGTTACTACCGTCACCGCTCTTCAGAGTCGCTGGGTCTCGCCAGGTCTGGGCTAGTAGTGAGGGTGTCTGATAGACACCTCTCCATTACTTACACCAGGGATTGATAGCAGCTGACATCAACACTAAAAATCATTACACATACCAGAATTAAATGCTTTGGCGGCTGGGAAAAGCAGTAGAGTTAGCGCTATTCCCAGGCGTCGGGTGCCAACTACAACTGTCATCATCCTTGCCTCATCTCCCTGCAAAGCATTTCTGCTGTACTTACATGCACTGATCTCAGGCCGCTAAATGAGTGTGATCGACAATACTGAAGTCGTTCGCTTGTTTCTTTACACCAACTGAGAAAGAATGAAGGTAACAGAACAATCACAATTAGATCAATCTGTCCCCATACAATATCATATTATCAGCAGCACATCTACAGTTTACACCAGCGATGTTCTGCTGAGAACAAGGATTTCTGTTCCCACATAAACAATCCAATCACTCGATGAATAGGCAGCATTTTGCTTGTTTAGTATAATACACCCCATAGTCCTCCATATATTATAATGTGCACCTCAGTCCTCCACATAGTATAATACACTCCTCAGTCCTCCATATAGTATAATACACTCCTCAGTTCTCCATATAGTATAATACACTCCTCAGTCCTCCATATAGTATAATACACTCCTCAGTCTTCCATATAGTATAATACACTCCTCAGTCCTCCATAAAGTATAATACACTCCTCATAGTCCTCCATATATTAAAATACACTACTCAGTCCTCCATATAGTATAATACACTCTTCAGTCCTCCATATAGTATAATGTACTGCCACAGTCCTCCAAATAGTATAATACACTCCTCATAGCGCTCCATATAGTAAAATACCCTGCCATTGTCATCCATGTAGTACAATTCACTTCCCATAGTATAATGCACCCCATAGTTCTTCATATAGTATAATGTATTCCCCATAGTCCTCAATACAGTATAATGCAGCCCACATATAGTATAATGATGCAACTCCAGAGTATAATGCAGCCACCCCACAGAATATATTGTAGCCCCCTGAGTATAATGTAACCCCCCAGAGAATATAATGCAGCCCCCTCATATAGTATAATGCAGCCCCTGCATATATATGGTAGCCCCTTCATAGAGCATAATGCAGCCCCCCATAGAATATAATGTAGCCCCTCCATAGAATACAATGCAGCCCTCATCATATAGTATAATGTAGCTCCCCATAGAATATAATGTAGCCCCCTCATTGAGTATGATGCAATCACCCCTCATAGAATATAATATAGCCCACCATAGAATATAATGTAGCCCCCAGAGAATGTAATACAGCCCCCTATAGAATATAATACAGCCCCCCATAAAATATAATACAGCACCCCATAGAATGTAATACAGCCCACCTCCCCACATAATATAATACAACCTCCATGGAATATAATGTAGCCCCCATAGAATGTAATACAGCCCCACATAGAATGTAATATAGCCCCCCCCATAGAATATAAATCAGCACAGCCCCCATAGAATGTAATACAGCCCAGCCTGTTGTGAACTCTGTGTTCAGGCTCCCTCTTGTGGTCACTGGTGGTATGGTGTGACTTTTGCTTTGGGCTCCCCCTGGTGGCTTTGCCTGTTATCCTGCTGGTCTCTGGCTATCAGCTGGTTCGTTATCCTCTGGGAGGTTCCTATATAGCTCTGTTTTACTTTCACTTGTTGCCGGCTGTCGATGTAATCAGTGCTACTCAGATTCCTTCTGACTACCTTGCTCCCAGTCCATCCAGGATAAGCTAAGTTTTGTTTGCTCATTTTTTGATCAGCAGTGTTAATCATGTTCTCTGTTCCAGCTTGCTAAAATGTAATTCCCTCGCTTGCTGGTTGCTCTAGTGGGCTGAGTTTCTCCCCACACACCGTTAGTTGGTGTGTGGGTTCTTGAAATCTCAGGATGGATATTTTGTAAGGGTTTTTTATTGATCGCATAGACCCCTGCTCTATTTTCTGCTTTCTAGTACTAGTGGGCCTCTTTTGCTGAATCTGATTTCATCCCTATGTATGTGCCTTCTTATTTCACCGTTAATGTTTGTTGGGGGCTTCTATATCTTTGGGGATTATTTCTCTGGAGGCAAGCGAGGTCTTTCTTTCTCTTTAGGGGTAGCTAGTTCCTCAGGCTGGCTCGAAACATCTAGGAATTTTTTAGGCACGTTCACCGGCTACCTCTAGTTGTTTTGGATAGGTTCAGATTTGCGATCAGTCCAGTTACCATCTCCCTAGAGCTCGTCCTTAGTTTAATCACTTGCTGATCTATTTGTGATCCTCAGCCACTAGGGATCATAACAGTACAGCCGGCCTGCAAAGTGTTAATTGCATGGCAGAAGCAGGAGAAAAGAAGCCTTGAGAATTTTTTTTTTTTCTTGTTGTTGCCGTGTGTCTAGCTGCTGTGCTAGCTTCTCTCCTCCTCCTTATCTTGGTGTGGCTCTGAGTTCAGCTGCTGACATGGATGTCCAGAGCTTGGCTTCCAGTCTGGATCATCTTGCTGCTAGAGTTCAGAGTATTCAGGATTTTGTTGTTCACAGTCCTATGTCTGAGCCTAGGATACCTATTCCAGAGTTGTTTTCTGGAGATAGATCTAGGTTCCTAAATTTTAAGAACAATTGTAAGTTGTTTCTTTCTTTGAAACCTCGTTCCTCTGGTGATGCCGTTCAGCAAGTTAGGATTATTATTTCCTTTTTGCGTGGTGACCCTCAAGATTGGGCCTTCGCATTGGCGCCAGGGGATCCTGCATTGCTCAGTGTGGATGCGTTTTTTCTGGCCCTTGGATTGCTCTATGAGGAACCTAATCTTGAGAACCAGGCTGAAAAAGCGTTATTGGCCCTCTCGCAGGGGCAAGATGAAGCAGAGGTGTACTGCCAGAAATTTCGGAAATGGTCGGTGCTTACTCAGTGGAATGAGAGTGCCCTGGCTGCAAATTTCAGAGAAGGTCTTTCTGAAGCCATTAAGAATGTCATGGTGGGGTTCCCTACGCCTGCAGGTCTGAATGAGTCAATGACTCTGGCCATTCAGATTGATCGGCGGTTGCGGGAGCGCAAACCTGTGCACCATTTGGCGGTGTCTTCTGAACAGACACCTGAATCTATGCAATGTGACAGAACTCTGACCAGAAGTGAACGGCAAAATTATAGATGGCAAAATGGGTTGTGCTTTTACTGTGGTGACTCAGCTCATGTTATCTCAGCATGCTCTAAGCGCAAAAAAAAGGTTGATAAATCTGTCACCATTGGTACTTTACAGCCTAAGTTCATTTTGTCTGTTACCCTGATTTGTTCTCTGTCATCTTACCCGGTTAATGCCTTTGTAGATTCAGGTGCTGCCCTGAGTCTGATGGATTGGTCATTTGCCAGGCGCTGTGGTTTTGATTTGGAGCCTTTAAAATTCCCTATTCCACTAAGGGGAATTGACTCTACGCCATTGGCTACGAATAGACCTCAGTACTGGACACAAGTGACCATGTGCATGACTCCTGTTCATCAGGAGGTGATTCGCTTTCTTGTATTGCATAATTTGCATGATGTTGTCGTGTTGGGTCTACCATGGTTGCAGACTCATAATCCAGTCCTGGATTGGAAAGCTATGTCTGTGTCAAGTTGGGGTTGTCAGGGAATTCATGGTGACGCTCCTGTGGTGTCAATTGCTTCGTCCACTCCTTCTGAAGTCCCTACGTTTTTGTCAGACTACCAGGATGTATTTGAGGAGCCCAAACTCAATTCTCTACCTCCTCATAGGGACTGTGATTGTGCTATAAATTTGATTCCTGGTAGTAAGTTTCCTAAGGGACGACTTTTCAATTTATCTGTGCCGGAGCATGCTGCCATGCGGAGTTATATAAAGGAGTCTTTGGAGAAGGGACATATTCGCCCGTCCTCTTCCCCTCTTGGTGCGGGATTCTTTTTTGTGGCTAAGAAGGATGGTTCCCTGAGACCTTGTATTGATTATCGCCTTTTGAATAAAATCACGGTCAAATTTCAGTATCCTTTGCCATTGTTAACTGATTTGTTTGCTCGCATTAGGGGGTCTAGTTGGTTCACCAAGATAGATCTTCATGGTGCGTACAACCTTGTGCGTATAAAACAGGGTGATGAATGGAAAACTGCATATAATACGCCTGAAGGCCATTTTGAGTACCTGGTGATGCCTTTTGGACTTTCTAATGCTTCTTCAGTCTTTCAGTCCTTTATGCACGACATCTTCCGTGAATATCTGGATAAGTTTATGATTGTGTATCTGGATGATATTCTGTTTTTTTCGGATGATTGGGAGTCTCATGTTAAGCAGGTCAGGATGGTCTTTCAGGTCCTGCGTGACAATGCTTTATTTGTGAAGGGCTCAAAATGTCTTTTTGGAGTCCAGAAGATTTCTTTTTTGGGTTTCATTTTTTCTCCTTCTACTATTGAGATGGACCCAGTCAAGGTTCAGGCTATTCATGACTGGACGCAGCCTACATCGGTTAAGAGTCTTCAGAAGTTCTTGGGTTTTGCTAATTTTTACCGTCGCTTCATAGCTAATTTTTCTGGTGTTGTTAAGCCTTTGACGGATTTGACCAAGAAAGGTTCTGATGTGACTAATTGGTCCTCTGCGGCTGTGGAGGCCTTTCGGGAGCTGAAGCGCCGGTTTTCTTCGGCTCCGGTCTTATGTCAACCAGATGTCTCACTTCCCTTCCAGGTGGAGGTTGATGCTTCCGAGATTGGAGCGGGGGCTGTTTTGTCGCAGAGAAGCTCCGATGACTCTGTGATGAAGCCATGTGCTTTCTTTTCAAGAAAGTTTTCGCCTGCCGAGCGGAATTATGATGTCGGTAATCGGGAGTTGTTGGCTATGAAGTGGGCATTTGAGGAGTGGCGACATTGGCTCGAGGGAGCTAAGCATCGTGTGGTGGTCTTGACTGATCACAAGAATTTGATTTATCTCGAGTCGGCCAAGCAGCTGAATCCCAGACAGGCTCGTTGGTCGTTGTTTTTCTCTCGTTTTGATTTCGTGGTTTCGTACCTGCCTGGTTCGAAGAATGTGAAGGCTGATGCTCTTTCTAGGAGTTTTGTGCCTGACTCTCCTGGAGATTCAGAGCCGGCTGGTATTCTTAGAGAAGGGGTGATTTTGTCTGCCGTCTCCTGAGATTTGCGACGTGTGCTGCAAGAGTTTCAGGCGGATAGACCTGATCGCTGTCCACTGGAGAGACTGTTTGTCCCGGATAGATGGACCAACAGAGTCATCTCCGAGGTTCATTCTCCGGTGTTGGCGGGCCATCCTGAAATATTTGGTACCAGAGACTTGGTGGCCAGGTCTTTTTGGTGGCCTTCCTTGTCGCGGGATGTGCGTTCCTTTGTGCAGTCTTGTGGAATTTGTGCTCGGGCTAAGCCTTGCTGTTCTCGAGCCAGTGGTTTGCTGTTACCTTTGCCTGTCCCGAAGAGGCCTTGGACGCACATTTCCATGGATTTTATTTCAGATCTCCCTGTCTCTCAGAGAATGTATGTCATCTGGGTGGTGTGTGATCGTTTTTCTAAGATGGTCCATTTGGTGCCCTTGCCTAAGTTGCCTTCCTCCTCCGAGTTGGTTCCACTGTTTTTTCAAAATGTGGTTCGTTTGCACGGGATTCCTGAGAACATTGTTTCTGACAGAGGATCCCAGTTTATGTCTAGATTTTGGCGGACCTTTTGTGCTAAATTGGGCATTGATTTGTCTTTTTCGTCGGCCTTCCATCCTCAGACGAATGGCCAAACCGAGCGAACTAATCAGACCTTGGAGACTTATTTAAGATGTTTTGTTTCTGCTGATCAGGACGACCGGGTTACTTTTTTGCCGTTGGCCGAGTTTGCCCTTAATAATCGGGCTAGTTCTGCTACTTTGGTTTCTCCTTTCTTTTGTAATTCGGGGTTTCATCCTCGTTTTTCCTCGGGTCAGGTGGAGCCTTCTGACTGTCCTGGAGTGGATGTTGTGGTTGATAGGTTGTATCAGATTTGGAATCATGTGGTGGACAATTTGAAGCTGTCTCAAGAGAAGGCTCAGCTCTTTGCCAACTGCCGTCGCTGTGTGGGTCCCCGCCTTTGCGTTGGGGACTTGGTGTGGTTGTCTTCTCGCTTCATTCCTATGAAGGTCTCCTCTCCTAAGTTCAAGCCTCGGTTTATCGGTCCTTATAAGATTCTGGAAGTCCTTGGCCCTGTGTCATTTCGTCTGGACCTCCCAGCATCATTTGCTATTCATAATGTGTTCCATCGCTCGTTGTTGCGGAGGTATGTGGTGCCTGTGGTTCCTCCGGTTGAGCCTCCTGCCCCGGTGCTGGTTGAGGGAGAATTGGAATACGTGGTGGAGAAGATCTTGGATTCTCGTATTTCTAGATGGAGGCTCCAGTATTTGGTTAAATGGAAGGGCTATGGTCAGGAGGATAATTCTTGGGTTGTCGCCTCTGATGTTCATGCAGCCGATTTGGTTCATGCCTTCCATGTGGCTCATCCTGATCGCCCTGGTGGTTTTCATGAGGGTTCGGTGACCCCTCCTCAAGGGGGGGGTACTGTTGTGAACTCTGTGTTCAGGCTCCCTCTTGTGGTCACTGGTGGTATGGTGTGACTTTTGCTTTGGGCTCCCCCTGGTGGCTTTGCCTGTTATCCTGCTGGTCTCTGGCTATCAGCTGGTTCGTTATCCTCTGGGAGGTTCCTATATAGCTCTGTTTTACTTTCACTTGTTGCCGGCTGTCGATGTAATCAGTGCTACTCAGATTCCTTCTGACTACCTTGCTCCCAGTCCATCCAGGATAAGCTAAGTTTTGTTTGCTCATTTTTTGATCAGCAGTGTTAATCATGTTCTCTGTTCCAGCTTGCTAAAATGTAATTCCCTCGCTTGCTGGTTGCTCTAGTGGGCTGAGTTTCTCCCCACACACCGTTAGTTGGTGTGTGGGTTCTTGAAATCTCAGGATGGATATTTTGTAAGGGGTTTTTATTGATCGCATAGACCCCTGTTCTATTTTCTGCTTTCTAGTACTAGTGGGCCTCTTTTGCTGAATCTGATTTCATCCCTATGTATGTGCCTTCTTCTTACTTCACCGTTAATGTTTGTTGGGGGCTTCTATATCTTTGGGGATTATTTCTCTGGAGGCAAGCGAGGTCTTTCTTTCTCTTTAGGGGTAGCTAGTTCCTCAGGCTGGCTCGAAACGTCTAGGAATTTTTTAGGCACGTTCACCGGCTACCTCTAGTTGTTTTAGATAGGTTCAGATTTGCGATCAGTCCAGTTACCATCTCCCTAGAGCTCGTCCTTAGTTTAATCACTTGCTGATCTATTTGTGATCTTCAGCCACTAGGGATCATAACACCAGCCCCCATAGAATGTAATAAAGCCCCCCCAATAGAATGGAATACAGCCAGCCCCCATAGAATGTAATTAAACCCCCCCAATAGAATGTAATACAGCACAGCCCCCATAGAATGCAATGCAGCCAGCCCCCTTAGAATGTAATGCAGCCAGCCCTCATAGAAAGTAATGCAGCCCTTCCCCATAGAATGTAATGCAGCCATCCCCCATAGAATGTAATGCAGCCATCCCCCATAGAATGTAATGTAGCCAGCCCCATAGAATGTAATGTAGCCAGCCCCATAGAATGTAATGCAGCTAGCCCCCATAGAATGTAATGTAGCCAGCCCCCATAGAATGTAATGCAGCCCCCCAAAGAATGTAATACAGCTCAGCCCTCATAGAATGTAATACAGCACAGCCCCCATAGAATGTAATACAGCCCCCCCAATTGCCCCACAATCCAGTTATCACTCACTGATATATTAAACAAAAAAACACTTTCCTCACCTCTCCTCATGCCCCGCGCTGCTCCTGGCTCCAGTCTCAGCAGCTGCAGTCTGCCCGGCCACACACCAGGTGCGCGATGATATGACATCATCGCGCACCCGCAGTGTCAGCGCGAGGCAGAGCGGGGAATGATGGGAGAGGGAGCGACAGCAGACACTCTCTCCTCCATGATTGCATTCAACTGTACCGGCGTCATAGATGCCGATATAGTTGAATGTGGGGAGGGCGATCGGGGGGTGATTCGGCGCTGGTGGGAGGAGTCGGTCCTGGCACCGCTGATAGCGGCAGCAGCCCACTCCTGGCACCGACCCCTCTAGCATTTGCCAGAAGAGCCCGATGGCCAGTCCGGTCCTGGATTAAAGTGATATCTTTGATGAAGAAATCCGCTTTGTGGTTCATGTTTAATCAGCATTTGAGGTTTTCTGTTAATAAGATTTCGGTGCACAGGGGCAGTTCAGTACATGGGGTTTTCTCCTCCCTGTCTGTGATTCTCGCCCCTCCACCTGCCTCCAGCTTTTGA